>NW_027526460.1:140834992-142138797 GCF_048455015.1 Haemaphysalis longicornis | reverse complement strand
CTCCTCCTTTCCTCCTCTCTCTCAACAGCAGCTGGCGCGCGCATGCGTCGTAGTCAGCCCGTTCGCTCCGTCGCGGTCTCGGCGTAACAGGTGCGTGATAGCAGCGCGGTGGGGCTTTGAAGGGCGCGCGATGCTTGCGCATGCGCGCTCTCCCCCCCGTACTGCTCTCCCTCTACTGCGCGCGCTGCAACTATGAAGCGACAAGCGGTCGCTCGTGCTTCAGTCACTGCGTTGCTCCTTCTTTCCTTGGTTGACGCTCGCTCCCATGTTTACTCGTGTCGGCTACTCCAGCATCACGGAAGAAGCAATGGAAGACACTGCCTTCAACCAGTACTGAGGCCCCAATGCTCTGCATTTACTCGTGTTCCCCTCGCGGGAAGGCGCGGGAATTTTTTTATATCTTTTATGCGCAATATTTAATACATTTATTGTGATCTTTATGGTGAAGCGTCAAATTACACTCCATGCCGTCATAGCTGTAGGTGCATCACGTCACTGATTGCTTACGTCGTACTTACGCCAAAAAAAAAAAAAAAAAAATGGCGAATTCCCTACGAATTGGTGCAGTCGAGAATTAAGTAACGGGCTGGGATGCCTTTTGGAAATTGTGAAAGGAGGACGAGAATGATTACGACAGCTTGGACAGCGTTTTTGCAAGGCTCAAGGAGGATGCAAATTCTGCGACAAAGGTTGTCAAAACGGACCTGAGGGTTGATCGAATAGATGCGCGTCTCGCGCACCTCCTAGAGGCCAAGAATTCCATCCTAGCCAAATGGAGAACACAAAGGCTCAATCGTAGACTACGCAAGAAAATTGCGGAGCTCAATCGCGAGATTGAGGCCCACTCTAGTGAACTAATCAGAACAGCAGTGGAACGAAGTATGTGCTTCGGTTAACGGACAGATGAGAGTGGGGGGCAATTGGAACCTCCTCAAACAATTACTTGATGAGTCGCAGTCCAAGGGTAATCAGCGATTGGCTATCGTCAGAATCGATAGCCAATCGATAGTCAATCCGAAAAGGCCCTCCTGCAGGGGTTAGCGGACAGATATCTTCCGCTGGGCTCTTCCGGGGACGCGGACTATCCTCTTTACCGGTGGGGAACGGCGGAGGAGCTGGACGCACCTTTCACTGAACCTGAAATTTGGGACGTCCTACTCGAGCTCAACGAGAGCTCAGCGCCGGGCCCGGATGAAATCTCAAATAAGCTCTTACGAAACTTGTACGGAAAGTCTATTGCGAAGTAACTGAGGAAGTCAACAAAATCTGGGAGATCGGGCTCGTTCCAGACTCCTGGAAGGCGGCCTCGGTGGTGCTCATCCCAAAGACGGGCAAACCCCTAACGGCGAAGAACATGCGGTCCATTTCATTTTCGACTTGTCTGGGCAAGGCGGCTGAACATGGGATTCACACTCGCGTTTCCCGATACATAGAAAGCCAGGAGTTATTTCCCCACAATATTGATTGATTGATTGATTGATTGTAGGGTTTAACGCGCCGACGCAACGCAGGCGATGAGGCGCGCCGTAGTGGAGGGCTCCGGATTAATTTTGACCACCTGGGGATCTTTAACATGCGCCGAAATCTCGTACACACGGGCGTTTTTGCTTTTCGCCTCCATCAGAAAAGCGGCCGCCGCGGCCGGGAATCGAACCCGCGACCTCGTGCTCTGCAGCGCAACGCCTTAGCCGCTGAGCCACCGCGGCGGGTCCCCCACAATATGGTAGGATTTCGACCAACACTATCCACTCAGGGCGTCATGCTCCTTATCAAGAAACAAATTTTTGACAACTACACCAGGGATACTAGAGGTATACTCGCGGTGACCTGGCTAAAGCTTTTGGTAATATCTCGCACAAATTTGTGCTTGAGGCGGTCTCGGATATGGGCCTGGCCGGGACTACGTTTCCACGCATATGTTAGCTACCATCCAAATTGGTCAAATTAAATCTGAGTAATTTACCTTGGAAGCGAGAGGAAACCCACAGGGTGCAGTCATCTCTCCTCTTCTCTTAAATATATTGCCATGAAGGGCCTTTCGGAGCGGCTGGCAACGGCGCGCGGGACCAACCATGCTCTCTACGCGGACGATATCACCGTGTGGTGCATGGGAGGGTCCGACGCTGAGGTAGAGCAGGCGCTTCAACAGGCACTAGACATCACGGAAAAATTTCTTGTCGATTCAGGAGTGAGCCTGTCACCGGCTAAGTCCGAGTTATTACTGTTACGAATCAGCCCGCCGCAGCGCTTTGTGCAATACTCCTCGGCTGTGTGGCGAAGCCTCACTACGTGCGCCTTTCAAGCAGGCCCCCCTGTAGGTGACTCACGCTTGCAGCCGACGGATTCAAACGCGTGATTACATGTCTGGATCGTTTGCGCCACGCTATCGGCGTGATCAAAATTCGGTGGCGGCCGACGCAACATCCTTCAACTGGTCCAAAGTACGCGGAAGACGTTACGGAGACCTCCTCTCTCCCCTCTCTCGGACTCGGCGTGCGCCGCTACTACCGACCGCTCACGAACTCTGGAAAGAGTGTTGTGTGTGTCTGTGCCGTTCGTGTCGTGTGCAGAATCTAGGGGGAACGCTTGTTTTGACCGTTGGCGCTTTGGGTATAAATAAGACCCCCCAAGCGCTGTAGTTTATTCCTAGTTTGAGCAGTGAATCAATGCTGTCACTCTGCTCGAGTCCTGTACTGTAAGCTCGCCCGTAGGGGCATTATTCTTTGGCTTGGGCCCATCTCTCGCCATGAAGTAAACACGTTAAGTTTGCCTTTGGCTTCTGGTCTTCTTCGAGGCAGCAACATTGGCTGGCCGCTCGCTTCACCCCGCTACCACATGCACATCGGAGGCGACGGAGCTCGTCTCGGGTACGCCTGCCCATATGCAGCAACGGGTTGTCAGCGGTGGGATGACAACGTCGCAACACTGTACAGACCCACTCGAAGGGGGATGAGAAACCTCAGTCCTTTAGAGCAGATTCCCATAGCTATATACACACGGGGTGGGCAGGGATTCCCCAGGGTCTTCCCCTGGGGAATTCCCCAGGGATTCCCCAGGACTCCATCAGGGTCCTCGGGCTTCTACTGGAGTCAAAGGGGTGCAACTAAGACTATAGCCCGCATCACCTCCAATACGGAGAACATGCTTAGGCTCATACTGAGAGTCTCCAACAGTTATCTTCGTGGTGTTCTTTTTTCCCGGGGCTGCTCCTCCAAGCCGCAGTAGCGCTGAGGATCTGACCCCGGGTATCCTCGACCGACAAACTCAGCCTCCGATACAAAACTGTACATTTATTTACAGCCCGGCGGGCGGCTAAAAAACAGTGCTCGGGCGGAGTCCAAAGACGACGGGCCGAGCTCTCCTGTGCCCGGACCGCGTCTCTCTTGTCTCATCTTCCATTCCTCTTGCCGCTCAGGGCCGAGGAAGAAGGAAAAGCCAGTCATCTTCGTCGGTGGCCATCCCATGTGGTGGCGGTTAGGACGTCCGGTGCGAGCAGGCGCGGCCTTTGTCGGAATGCACAACGTTCGAAAGCGCCGCGCAACACGTGTTTCCCATTTCCGCGCTGCTCGCCCCAGGCCCCGCGCCAGTTCATGCGTCGAAGCGCCTGACACCAACCTCAGGGGAGAATTGAGCTAGAGAAATCTCCTTCGGCTCTACCATGCGTTTAAAGGGACACTGAAGTGAATTTGTCAAGCTCCCGGTTTTGCTTGCACTGCGTAGACTGGCTCAAATTACCACACTTTTCATCGTTTATCCGGTTGATAAGTCAGTAATTATTTTTTAAAGCGGGAAAGAAGAAAAACTACCATGTGCGGACTGCGGCGGCCGCACCAACTAAAGGCTGTGACGTTGGGAGGAGGGGGCACCGTGATTGGACGATGTCCAATGTTAGCATTCAAACAAGTTTCGGTTTCGGTTCTGTAAAACAACATGCTTGACATCGACGGCATCATTGGATGGGCATTCTAGATATCTTAGTAACCGTCGTACCACGCTTCTGCCATGTTGTCGGCTGTAATATGCCTAAGATAAGCCTCCCAGGACGGCTTGGCATCGTAGAAATCACTAGCCGAGGCCTACGCACTGCATGAACGCCCTCCGCGTCACCGCAGACGCTCAAATGCCATGCGCGTTTCCCGCATATTCGCAGTTTGCTTAACTCATGCCCGTATCGTAAAAAGCGTGTTCGCACCAGGCCAAGAGTCTGCTGATTCTGGCCTGTGCCCACTGCCCGCAAGCAGTCGGTGCTTGTGGCAACAGCACGCCAACGAGAACTGGCTAGCGCGTCAGTGTCAGTCTGCGCGCGTTCTGCGAACTCGCTCGTGGGGCAGTGAACGTAACGGCCCAAAAATGGTGAACTCAGGTTCGAAAATATCGGCCGCAAACGAAAAAATGAACTTACAAAAAACAAAGCATGCACCCTCGGCGATTCGAACTTGCGAAACAAAATTTCTAGCGCCTTAGACCACTCGGCCACAAGCCAGCTTTTTTTTTAAATAACAAACACTTTATTTACAGAGATATATACAGGATCACATCAGATGATTGCAGGGTATTCGCCGTGCACAATAGTAGCTTTACGCATGCAGAAAAATAGGCGCTTACGGCCTTTACACTAGCATGGCGTAAGCATGTTCTGCCGGCAAGTGTGAGCTAGTGGCATCGTAATGCTGGTACAGCCGCAGAGTTAGGGCGGCAATTACACCAGCACGAACGTTATCGAATGGATGACGGTGCCTTTTGTTCACCGCTTGAAGGCAATGGGATGGGAGCGGAGGGAGGGGAAGGGGTTCTGGGCAAGCAGAGGTGAGCAGGAGTGTTTCCTTGTCCTAGCCATCAAATTGAGTCCCATCTCATCCGCTCCTTTACCTTAAATTCTGAAAGGACACGCGAACCCTGCGCCAGTGCATCACGAAACTCGGAGTCTGAGTCAGGCCCGTCAAGGCCACCCACTGCCCACTGCGCCTTCTGAACAAAATGCCACCACGCCGGCCGAGGGTGGTCAGCGCATTCGACAGCATCCACCCTTACCCTCCAAAGCGAGTGGAGTCCCATGACGTGGATGCAATCCCGGAGGTGTGGGAGTTCCGTATCTGCTTCCAAGAACCTTAAGTTGGTCCAGGCGAGCTACCATTGTGTGCCAAAGGAGCACTGCAGCTTGTCCCAGAAATACGATGCCGTATTGCACTCTAAGAATACATGCTCGCCCGTCTCCCGTCTTCCGCACAGCGGACAGTTGGCCCCTCCAGGGAGGAAGAAACCCCGCTCTTCTTGCCTTGCCTTAGTTGTGAGTATCCCTGCGTGCAGACGGAAGAAATCTTTCGAACTTGTTGGGACGGGGAGCTTCCGCACACGTCGTAGGACGTCACTTTTTAGGCGGCCTAAAGGCGGGGAGCGGTACAAGGGGGGTGGGAGGGTCTGTTCCACGAAATCCCAGTAGAGCTTCCTCGGCTTCACTGCGCACAAATACTCCCAGGAGAAGAGTTCCTGCAAGAGGGCAAGTGCCCCGCCACTTCCCTGTAAAAGCCTGTTGCGCGGGCGCCATGTGCGAGCTCTGCTGTTGTAACGAGCCAAGGGGCCAGGTGTAGGGCGCCTACAGTTTGGAGAACCGCCTGGAGAAAGCCATCACTGCGATCTCGGAAGTACACAAATCTCTGTACAATCAGTTTAAGTTCCATGTTGACGAGCCCAAGACCCCCGGCTTCGGCACTCCAGAAAATGTTAGTGCGGCGCATGGGTTCATACGTGGATCTCCAGACGAAAACCGCAAACAACCGGTGTAGCTTGACCACTGAGCCTGCATCAATAGTCGAGACACGGGCCGCGTACAAGATGGCCGGATATGCCACGGCGTTGCAAACATGTGCCCTAGAAAAGAGGGCAATATGCCGTGCTCTCCAGGCCTCCAAGTTCCTTCCATCAGCTGCCAGTTTCGTCTGCCACCGGGTGGCGATGGCTGCGCCGGTATCTAGGTTTACCCCAAGGTAGCGGGTGATGGCCCCCCTCCATCGAACTCCGTAGAGTTGTTGGGGTTTGGTGAGCCATTCGCCTAGCCATGCTCCCTCTGACTTCGAAAGGTTGAGCTGTGCCCCGGATAATCTACAAAATTCCTCGGCCAGTGCAACAACCTCCCCCGCCTGCTGTCTCGATGTGCACACAAAGGCGACGTCGTCCGCATAGGCCAGGCCATTTAGTTCTTCGTCTCCGAGAACCATCGACTTGGACGCTATTGCCATCCTGCAGAGAGGTTCTATGTACAGTGCGAATAGAATAGGGGACATGGGGCAGCCCTGCCTGACCGACCGTCCGATGTTGATTGGCGGCCCCAATTCCCCATTCATGATGATGCTGGTAGTCATTTCTGTTTAGCAGATCTTAATCCAATCTACCATTGCATCCTTTATCCCACATTGACTAAGGAGCATAAACAGAAAGGTGTGGTCTACCTGGTCGAAAGCCTTTCTAAGGTCGAGTTGTAGGACAGCTAAGGGGTAAGTACCTGACTCTGCCACCTCACAGACCCTCCGATTGCGATGCAAATTGGTGTTAATGGAGCGGCCCCTAAATCCACGTGTCTGATGTGGGCCCACCACACCACTGACGGCCATCTCGAGTCTTCGGGCCGGGATACGTGCTAGGATTTTATAGTCTGTCGACAGTAAACTGATGGGCCTGAAATCTTCCACATTCGGTACCATATCTTGGACGGATTTTTTGGGTATGAGGACCAAATTACTGTTCCGCATTGAAGGTGGCAGCACTTTTGTGGTTTGGGTATTGTCAAAGACAGATATTAGAACAGGGCTAATCTCTTCACGGAATACCTGGTAGAATTCAGAAACAATCCCGTCAGGCACCGGTGACTTAATTTTTGAGTTGTTTTATGGCGTGTTTTACCTCTCCGACCGCTATCGGGCTGTTTATTATGACTCTAACGTCCTCTGGCACCATGGGCAGCTCACCAAGGACGTCCGGTGGGGGATCGTCAAGCTTCGAGCGCACGGAAAACAGCTTACCGTAGTACTGACAGAAGGCATTCGCCACCTCCCCGCTCCCACTAGCGATGCTACCGGAGTGGTTCACCTCGGAAATTGTTTTAGAGGCGGTCCTTGCTCTCTCGAAAGCACCGAAAAGCTTCGATGGCTGTGCCTCGGGCACTACTCGCTGCTCCCTGCTCCGCACAAGAGCACCCCAGTATCGTTTTTCGAGCTCAGACCGGATTTCTTCCTTGACGCTGCGAATATCCTCAGCGAACTCTCCCGGTCTCTCCTCATCCACTTCTACGAGAGATCGCAGACATTCTACTAGTCGACTTAATTTCGCCTTTTAGGGGCGAAGCTCCTTAGGGCGTGGGTCTGTCCATCCTCGACGTATGTATGTAGCCACCTCTAGTTTAGTTCTTGGATTGTTTACTAGATGGCGTGGCTACCTCTAGTTTAGTTCTTGGATTGTTTACTAGATGGCGGTACTTGTATATGATGAAAAGATGCGCTTGGATTGTTTACTAGATGGCGTGGCTACCTCTAGTTTAGTTCTTGGATTGTTTACTAGATGGCGGGGAGCGTTGTAATAAAATCCGTTCGCTGTTGGCGCACGCTCGGAGTCGCCCGATGGATAAGGCTGCAGATGTGCGAGCCCGCGAGGCAGAAGCGCTCCGTGAAGCTGCGCGACGCCGCCGCCAAGATCCTGCCGTACGAGAGCGGGAGGCCGAAGCGTGTCGTCTGGCTGCGCGACGACGCCGCCAAGATCCCAGCGTTCGAGAACGAGAGGCCCAAGCGTCACGGCAGCGGCGCGAGGACCCTGCCGTACGCGAAGAGGCACGGCTGCGGCGCGAAGAGGATCTCCAAAACGTCAGAGAACGGGAAGCGGCGAGAAAGCGCGCGTATCGGCAGGCAGACCCCGATGCAGTGAGAGTTCGTGAGGCGTCTGCAAAACGCATCAGGCGAGCTCAGCCCCAAGGTGCCGACGCGCGGTTTAAGCGAGACTTTCTAGACGTTACGTTCGGACACAGATGTAGTGGGCGAACTTTCACTGAAGAGTCACGGTTTTACCGATGATTTCCCCTCAGGAGCTTCACCCACTCATCATCATTCACCCCGTGGATATGCTGTGAATTTTTTGTTTCGCCCCTCCTGTTGCCCGACTGCAATGGCTGCTCCTTTGACGCGTTTTTTAAAACTCTCCCACGCTGCCGCGTCGACGGTTGATGCGTTAAGCGCTTCTATCTCCCCTCTTATGCGGTCGACGAAGGCAGCGTTGTCAAGGACCATAGCGTTGATCAGCCAACGACTGCCGACCTTTCTTTTGATTTCAGGCCTGATTTTGAGGGAGCATGCTACGAGGCCATGGTCCGAGAAAGCGACAGGGGTGACGGTGTAATCGGTCACCAGTGATAGCGCGTCACCCGTCACGTAGACCCGATCTAAACGAGCTTGTGAAGCGAGTGGTGAAGCGAGTGGTCGACCACCCGCGCTGCAGCGCCACGTCAGTCAGGTCACCTTCGCGAAGGATGGCTTTCAAAATACGTGCCGATGGGTCCACCACACCCCGAGCACCTGCTCTGTCGCTGGCATTGACAACACAGTTAAAATCGCCTGCTAGGACGAGACGACCCGGAACCACGAGAATGTCCCGAATGGAAGAAAAGAAGTCGGCACGCGCCGCCTGGTCATTCGGCGCATAAACGCACACAAGGCGTGTAAGCTGCCCTCCCACCAGGACGTCGACTATACGTCGACGCCGACTGGGCTTTCAACTACTTCCGCCTGTTGAGCTTCCCCCAAGGTTTGTTGACCCGGGGTCTCCCTGGCTTGGCTTGTTGGTAACTGCACCTCCGTGTTTCCCGCGTGCCTTCCGTCGCGTCTCAACTCCCGTGCGCGGTGCTGCGGCGACCTTCGTCGGGAGCTCCTCGTCCACGTCGTCGCAGCTGATCCCTCCTGGCTGGTCATTCAGGAAGGCCGCCTCCTCTCCCTCAACATCGGTGGTTTTCGCCTCTTCACTCCGTTGTTCGCCGTCCGCCGTGGGCTTCGGGTTGGTTGGGGCAACGGTCGGGGAAGCCTCAGCATCGCGCTCGGCGACCGGTTCCTTGAGTTCGCCGGCCGCGCCGCTCTCGTGGGCCCCGTCGCTGCATTGTGGCAGAGGGGAAAGGGTGTTGTGTGCCTGCGCAACACCGACTAGATAGGTGTTGGCCTGCGGCACTCCCTCTTTTCCCATTGCACCGCCGGCCGCCGTAGTGTGGGACACTACGGTAATCCGGCTCGTCTCGACTGCCGGGGGGTGGGGGGTCAGGGCCGCCGGAGAGGGCTCCTCCTCGCTCGGCGGGCTTGGGGCTGGTGTCAGTGGCGCAGACATGGCCGCCATCTCTTCGGCATCCATGTATTCTTCTAAAGATTGCGCTGCCTCAGGTTGCCTGGTCCTGGCTGCGTACGACTGCGAGCAGTCTGCCTGCGAATGCCTGAACGAACGGCAGGCGCGGCACCACGGTGTCGTGCACAACCTCCGGATGTGACCGATCTGGCGGCACCGCAAGCACATGGGTGGTCTGCCGGGTACGTCGATCAGTATCGGGCTCCCGTTGATCAGGGCTTGATGCGGCACTGAGTCGAGCGAGTTGGGCTCCCTGGGGATGATGTGCACCACCCTGGTGGTGCTGGTCATGTGCTCTATGCCGGGGCGGCGCCATTCTTCTCTAACGACGCGCAGTACTCAGCCGAAGCGGGCGAACTGTCGTGTGAGCAGCTCGTCCGGGGCTTTCGGTGGCATCCAATGGATCTTGACCTCTTTTTCCTGCTGGTTGGGGTTGATGACCAGGCACCTCCTCCCTTTGGCCTTGATCTCCGTTTGCGATGCCAGCTGCTGCATGTCTTTCTCCGTCCTGAAGGTCACCATCCACCCGTGGTTGAACTGAAAGGGCCCCAGGTTGGTGATGGTCTTCAGGTCCGCCACTGCAGATAACGCTGCGACGATGTCGTCGATGCCGTACGGTCTGGCCGAACTGTCCGCGTGCAGAAATACGGCGTTTTCGCTCATTTTGCCGGTCGGGAGCGTGGGCAGCAAGGTCCGGTAGGCCGTCGCGGCCGCCGGCGCGGGGCGAGGGTCGTCGGAAAACCGGTCCGGCGCGGCCGCGCCGGTCCTTTTCGGGGAGCTTTACGGGCGCATGACTTTCCCCGGAGAAACCTGGGGAGCGACTAAGGCCACAAGCCAGCCTTTCAGGAATTGGATATGTAAGGTATATAATGGACAACCAGTTTGCACTTTTAATTAGTTTTAGCATTTTGAGTACTTTAGGTGACTATTTGTTGTATAGCGCTCGTGCAGTAAGCGTGCCCCAAACTTACACAATATCTCCCGTCTAGAAATTGCATTTCTTAGATTGAAAAAGCGTTCGCAGATGTGTGGTCGTGCTGCTGACCGCTGTGCTTGTTCACCCAGCGCAAAAAAATGCTTCCGGCTCTCTAGTTTTGCGCTGTACGGTAAATGTTTCGGTTGATTTGATTTCCTTAATACCTATATTGACTTCGCTGACTCTTCTCCCGCCTTCAAGTGGCCTTAGATTTTCCTACTATAGCGTAAAGTCAGCGAAGCGTCGCATGTGTACTTGTGCAGCGCTTGTGTGGAGCAACCCGGACTCGGAGCTTGATACAGAGTACAAACTAACAAAGTAATGAAAGGCACATTCTTCCATTCACAAATGTGTTGTGGCTTAGTTTCAACTGATCGAGCGAATTGCGACGACCCGTCGGCGGCCGGCGGACTAAACGTTGGGCCGACTGACTCGGTCGCGGAAGGCCGGCGAGCCATGCAGTAGCGCAGCCAATTGCCAGCTCATCTCCTGCTGACGTCACACGAAAAGGCTACAGAAAATGGGCGAGGGTGCAGAGAGGACAGCATTTTAGAATTGATTTGATTGATTCTGGGGTTTAACGCGCCGACGCAACGCAGGCGATGAGGCGCGCCGTAGTGGAGGGCTCCGGATTAATTTTGACCACCTGGGGATCTTTATCGTGCGCCGAAATCTCGTACACACGGGCGTTTTTGCTTTTCGCCTCCATCAGAAAAGCGGCCGCCGCGGCCGGGAATCGAACCCGGGACCTCGTGCTCAGCAGCGCAACGCCTTAGCCACTGAGCCACCGCGGCGGTTAGCATTTTCGAATTGATTTTTCTACTAAATAAATTCGCGTAAACGTTCTTAGAGTGGTCGAAACATGGCCTATGGACTCCGGACTACAATTTGCGCTAGTAATCCCGCAATGTTTACTAATCACTTCAGTGTCCCTTTAATAGCCACATTAATTACGATCGCTTCGGTGCCGCACTGGTCCAAAACGGAGGAGGCCAGAATCGATGCACTAATGCGCAAGAGCATAAAGCGAGCTCTAGGATTGCCTTTCAACACGAGTACCGAGAAGCTCGTGCAACTGGGCATGCATAATTCCCTCTCGGAGGTGATCGAGGCCCAGAAGACGGCTCAGGTCGTGCGTCTATCGGCCTCGCGGGCTGGTAGGCTCATCCTAGAATCCATTGGCTGTGGTCTAACAAGCGTAAAGTGGCTTTATCGCCCTCGATCAGAAGTACGTTTACAGTACATCCGCTTCCAAGAAATGTCCATCCGCAATACAATGTAAGGCGCCGCCTAGCTGCGGCCCGCTCTTTATTGACCTCGGTTGCAGAGAGTCCGGAACTCGCGACCTTTGTCGACACAGCCGAGTATGAGCGCTCCGACTGCTTCGCAGTAGCCTCGGTCGACCATAGTAGGAATCTCCTATGTTGTGCCTCAGTTAGAAAGCTATCGGCAACGCTGGCTGAGCACATCGCCATTGCTATAGCAATGAAAGACCCATCGCGTCCAAATATCTTCGCAGATTCGCAGTCCGCAGCTAGGGCTTTTGCCTCGGGCTCAATCGCGAGAGGCAGCGGCCATGCTAGGCAGCGAGGGCGCTGCCGGATGTATCACCATAAACTGGTTCCTGGCCCATACGGGGGCCAACGTACGTCCCTATGTTCCCAACGCTAATGAGTTTGCCCATGACCGTGCGCGAGGTTTCGCTCCCCGCGGCGGTCCCGGCGAATTCGCACGCAGGGTCGCCGGGAGGCACAGACTCGCTCCTCCACTTCCACGAGGCCACGACTCATTATCAACTCTCTCGGAGGACTTTTCCGCTTCCTCACCCTCCCCTCACTCGACCTCAATCGTCGGCATTCAGGATGCTCCAAACGGGATCTTTCACTTCGAGGGGAATTCAGCCGAGGGAGTACTGCTGCACAGGGAGGGAGTTTGCGAGGGAGTACTGCTGCACATGTGGCGGGAGGCTGGGGGCAGCATTTCCGCCAGGGCTTTCAGTGGAGTGCCAAACAAATCTATATCTGGAACTATTTGCTGAATGTTTAACAGGGCGTTGGCTGTACCAGCGTAGAACAACGATGGCGTGCCCGCTCGACCGGCGTTATTACGGACGGAAAAAAAATTGGCCGCGTATCTGCTCCTTTCGTTGCAAATGTCGACAAAAGACGATAGTATTTGTCGACATTTGCCAAGTAAATGCCTCCCTTCGGTTTCCCGCTCACCTCCCATGTTGTTCCTCTTCCGTCGCGCTCCTCCCAAGGTAAACACGCTAAAGGTTTGCTCAAGTCCATTTAAATTTACCGCGTTCCACTGCTCGAGGCCGGGTGCCTTGATGCCAGCGCTGCCGTACGGCGGAGACGCGCGTGAATCGAGGCGTCCTACTTCAACGTTTATAGAACCACATTGCCCTAGTCTATGAGCGTTCCAAACAGAAAGTGGAACCTATCTAGTGGAACCTTTCCTAACTGTTGCAGCTTGATTTCTTAAAATCTAGTGGAACCTTTCCTAACTGTTACAGCTTGATTTCTTAAAATGCCGCCAGAAGCTATAGCTTCTGGCGCGGGCGACATCAGTCGACGGAGTGATTTTTTTCTGCAGTGGATGTAGCATTTCATTTCGCGACAATCAAACATCTAGGAAGTTGTTTATTAAGGAACACTGTGAAAATCCCTTATGTATTAATTTTCTGTCTTTAATTTGCGTAACGTCTTGTTCTTTTTCAACAATATTGACAAGTTTGAACAATAAACTGGACATAGGCGTTTAGATTTGGCTGTGAGTATATAAGACTATTGCGGAGATTTTATTTTATTTTGGCCGGGTGGCTGAATCGAGTCACAGACAGACAGACAGACAGACAGACAGACAGACAGACAGACAGACAGACAGACAGACAGACAGAAATTTTTGGGTGTAAGCAGCCCAAAAAAGACTATCGTCTTTAATAGTACGCGAGACAACTGCATGTTAAGGGAATATCACAGTCAAGCGCCGCCCGCGTCCACTTCACGTGCGGTGCTGTCGCCAGCACTCCCACATCAGTGAGGCCAAGGCCGCCCTTACTCATGGGCAGTTGCACGACCTGCCTTTTGAACTTGTCCGGCTTGCCGCCCCAGAGGAATAGGAACACGATGCGCTCCGCCTCCAGTTTGGTTCGCGTGGGCACGGTCATGATAGAGGCGACGTAGCACAACAGCGGAAACAGCAAAGTCCGCGCGATCATGGCGCTGGCAGTGACTAGACAGCGGAGTGAGTCGTAGTCATGTGCTTTCATTCGGAGCTTAGTCAGGGCGGAATTCCAGTAAGAGAGGGACCGGCCGCGGAGAAACGAAACCCCAGGATTTTGGTCTCCGAGGCCACCGGGAGCCCGTGTTTAGGTTGCGGTGGTGGGTACTTGGCGGTGTTGAACCTCGCGCCACTTGTGTGGCCACACTGAGCAATCACGTCCAGCGCGATGCAAAGAGAGCTCTCGTCTGGTACGACTATCGTCAAATAATCGGCGTAGGCGAAGATGGGGACGCACGGGGCACCCGGCGGCAAACGACAACTGCCTACGCGCGGATAGGACGCAAGCCGCTGTATGAGCGGCTCGAAAGCAAGAACATGCAGGACAGTGCTGAGAGGACAGCCCTGCCTCCCCCCGACCGACTGAGACACTATCCGAGGTGCGGCCGTGGATCAGAAGCGCGGAAGTAGGCCCATTAACAATGCGCGAACCATGTTTTGGAAGTTAACTGTTAAACCCGCGGTACCTAAAGTCTGGGAGATGTACGGATACGTCGAACGCCTTTTCTTGGTCAAAGGTATACAGAGTAATCCGGGGATGCTTTTGCTATCTGCCCATTCGAGCAAGTCCCTAATCGCAAAGCCGCGCAGCTGCGCCGAGCGAAAAGGCACTCAGCACGCCTGGTACGGACCTACGGTGGTGTTAATATCGTCAGTGAGCCGTGTGGCAAGACACTTGGCAATCAGCTTATAGTTATAGTTGAGCAGCGTGATGGGGCGCCAGGCTGGCAGGTCGGAGCTTCTCGACTGGTCCCTGCATAGGAGAGACATGGGTACCCACGACGTGGTCCCCACAAGCTGCAGGCTTTGCTGAACCAGTGGACATCTGATTTTTGAATTGGTGGCAACAGTCACCACAGCGTGGCAACTGATCCCAAAAATTGCTCGCCCCACCTACTCCCGTTTGGAGAAGATGGCGGAAGGGCGCTAGGCCGTGCGTGCAATGGCTGGCCCGTTCCGAGGAGCGGCCTTCGTGATCACCTGCCTCCTTGCACCGAGTAATAATGAAGGGTCCCGCGGCGTCTGCTGTTGCTCCACCGAGAAGCGCTCTCCAGCCGGTCTCGGTGGGGGACTAGGCCTTGCGTACGTTTTGGGCTGGAAAAAATGATCCGCGAAGGCTTTTGCCACCTGTTATTCTCGCCGCAACATGCCTCGAACGATTCTTTAAAAAGAAACCCTTTCCTTGACGGTTACATTTGGTAACAATTCAGAGGCAGCCTTATTCCCGTGCGGGTTTATGGAACCGAAGACAGTTGTAGTCCGTGCGGAAGAAGGCTGTGCCTCGCGCAGGTGCGCTCAAGAGTTACGACCGGAGGTTAAAAGGAAACACAAAGGTAATTCAGAAAGCTTGCTTGCGTTATGATTTATGGCAACGAAATAAGAACGATAGATTAAGGAAAATAAAGCACAACTACTGAAATGAATTTACCGCATACGGCCCGTTTCTCACATTTTTAGAATTTAATCACAATACGAATGTGCGGATAGTGGAAACTTGGTAATACCGTATTACCAGTAATCAATTGTAACTCGAAACAAATATCTTCGATGTATTAAATAGGAAATAGCAGTTCAAATAGTTCTTAAATTACTTCTTAAGTATAGTTCAATAATACTAGATTAAATAGCTTAATTGTAGTGAGTAGCTTCGCTAAATAACTATTCTAGTCAAAGTTAGTTTCAGTGAACCTAAATACAGAGAATTGCGCACTATATCGAGCAAGAGATTCAGATTCAGATCGTGGGGTTTATGCGCCGCAGCCGCATCTGCGCTATGAAGCTCGCCATATTGGACGGCCTAATTAATTAATTAATTAGACAAGTGGTCGACGGATTAATTTCGACCCCCGGGTATCTTCAGCTTGCGCCGAAATATCGACACACAGGAGTTGTCGCTTTTCGTCTCCATCTGAAAAGAAGTCACTGCAGCCGGGAATCGAACCCGCGTCCTTGGGATCAGAGTTACCACGGCGAATCTGTCAAGCAACTAACTGCTGACCTAAACTACTGAAATAAAGAAAACACGCCTAACCTATACCATATATACGTTTCACAGCGGACTGCGCATTAAATACATGCAACTTCGGGAGCTTGCAACTACAGGTAGAACAGGCATGTACCTTCGGTTAGGGCGAAGGTATGCCTTTCACACAGGAGTGGGAATCAAGGGCTGCTGCCATTTTTGTTGTGGGACTGCGTCAGTTATCGCGACATCGTTTCATATATGCGGAGCATTTCTTGCCGAGCCCCGGCAGGCTTCTGGCGTCGACTTTTACATCGAAGCTGTCTATGGGTAGGATCCGGGATTTTGTGGCGACCGCGCGGAAATACGCAATGTTGGAAAGCCAGCTTACAGAGACCAAGGTTAGGCCTAGGGCCTTCATACTCTGTCTGATAGAAGATGGCCGATACTGCCCCTGGAGAAATGTCTTCGCAGCAATACATTTGCGTTAAGATTTGAAGCTTGGTCAGCTTACACAGACCAAGCTTACAGCGATAAGGTCCCAAGGAGAAGATGGCCGATACTGCCCCTGGAGAAATGTCTTCGCAGCAATACATTTGCGTTAAGATTTGAAGCTTGGTCAGCTTACACAGACCAAGCTTACAGCGATAAGGTCCCAAGGACTTCTTGTTTTGGTATATGCTGAATTATATTGCCCTGGAAAGAAGTATTCCAAGCAATACCTTAAAAAAAAACCGACTTTGGGCAGATAGAGATGTACAGAGTTGTACACGGATGTCGGTATAGATGTACAGGGCAGAGAAATTGGACATTGGAAAGGAAAATTTCTACGATAATTCCCAGGGCAGTGCTTTGCTTTTAGAGACTACAGCAGGTTGCTTCCGAACTAAAAGCTTTGTGGGGAAGTATTCACCAAATGATGGGGTAAGCGTGGTCTGCGGAAAAGAAACAGAAACTATGCGGCGCATAGTGTTAGAATGCGAGGGTATCCTTCCAAATCTACATGAGGGAAATATTCGGCTTCCAGAAGCCCTGATTTACGGGTAGCACAGAAGAAGTTAACTTCAAGGCTGTCGAGGGGACGAAAAGAAGATTAGAATGCTGGTGGACGAAAAGCACAGAGGGGAATATTGCCTAGGACAGCCATCACCTGTAACAGAAAAAAAAGTATTTTGTGCCTAATAAGCTTTTTGTGCCTGCCCTAAGCAGCGCTAGTATTAAACCAAGAGTGTAAAACATAGGTATATTAGTCCTTTTTGGTAAGATGACATGTCATCACCCCGATACAAAGGGGAAACCAATAGAAATCATCTGCATCGTCGTCGTCGATGTAATCTTGGCCTTTGCAAGCTGGCTTTCCCACGTGGTGCGTTGCACAGACAGCACAGTAAAGCTTGTTCATGACTAAAAATTCGCTGCGAACGGAGCCCGATAACAGCGGCGCGAGGGTAATCGTCGACGGCGTTCTGATACTAATGCGCCGTCCGACGAGTGTGCTTGGGCGACGAGCGAGACACGACGGTGCATGTCGTGAGTCAGTGCCTAAGACATAAGGTGCACAACTTGGAAGAGTTCAAGGGCGCGCACGCCAGGTTCCGAAGAGACTTTCTCGATCGTTATTTCGGCTCGAGCTGCAGCATGTGCAAAGCACTGTGGTTCGATAACGCCTTGAACCCAGACACGGATGTCTGAAGCACACTCACTTGTGAAGCACCGTGTTAGCAGCCCCCAACGCGCGCAACTTAGCCGCACAACCAGCTTCACAGAGTGGAATGGCGGGTGGATCTTTTTCCACGCTTCGATCAGCTCCTGCGGAACCGTATATACCATTGCAAAAAGCAGTGGCGCTGGAATTATATTTTCTGTATGGGGGTGGGGTGAAGAGATAATTCCTTTTTGTGTTTTAAACCGAAAGTATTTTATTCCGGGATTCACGAAGATTTCACTTACGTCCTATCCGTCACGGAAGTGACGCCAGTACAACGAAGCAAGCGGCCTGTAAAGGGTGCACCCCTGCACACAAGGTCGTGATGCGGGGAAGCAACCTTTAGTACTAAAGAGTACGCTATCTTTAGATTGTTCTTTTTCGGGTTTTATATTTTAACACGAAAGTGTTTCATGCCGGGATGCACCAAGACTTCACTGACGTCATATTCGTCACGGAAATGACGCCAGTACAGCTTTGCCGAAGCGACCCGCCAGCAGGACGTCGCTCGCCAAGCACAGCCACAAGACAGCCGCCGACCCTCAAATTATGCTCAGCTGCAGATTTCGCTGCACATTTCACTTTCGTGTTTTACCGATTCCTATGACAGAGGAATCAACCAGTTTTTTTAATGTATACACCAAATTTTTTAAGCTACTCAAATCTGAGTTTTGCTCTAGAGAAAAAATACTCTACTTTCTGTTCTATTAACCATCTGAATAAATGTTTTTGTTCCGCACTGTTCCTTCTTTTTGACTACTTTAGTTCACAGACTGTACAAGGGTCCCAGTAGGTTTGTCGTTTCATGTGTATGAGTGACGAGTTTTTTTATTTCCAAAAGACCAAGACTAAACAGGATTACCGAACTAATAATAATTGTAGAGAACTGCACGCACAATAGCGAGCCCCTATCCGTCCACAGGACCGGTCGCCATTGTGTCTTTTGAGAAAAAAGACTAGTGCAGCTTCGTGCAAGCTGAGCTCGCTTATTTATAATGTGTTTATAAGTCAGGTTGGGAATCAAGTTGAGCACGCACTCGGTGAGCTGCAGCAGGGCCTTTTTTATCTACCCGTCGTTTTGTGGTACTCTACTCCAGTAAGTGTTCAAAAACAGCGCTGTCCAATCGGAAAAATAAAAGTTACGTAAACCCTCAAGCACAACGCTCTCACTCACACACACGCACACACACACACGCACGCACGCACGCAGATGAAAAGGCAGGCGACGAAATTGACATTTACACCGACGCGTCTTTGACGCATCTACAGACTTGCCAGAATTGAATGTATCCCGACAAATTTCCAACACATGCGGCCTTGTAGAAGAACTATAACTTCTGGGAATTCTGGCAGCCGCGCCGGAAAATTTATGACCATTCCGCCCATGTCACCGCGAAGAAATTTTGCATTATCACGGATTCTTATGTTGTTGTTCGGGAATCGAACCGTCCGTTTTCCCCGAACACTACGGCGACAAATACCCTGACCCCGATACGAGACCTACAAATGGCAGGATTAAAAATTCGCATTGTTTGGACTCTAAGACATACTTCCGGCGAACAAGGCAACCGCATGGCTCACGGCGCTGCCAGGGAGAGGCCTCAATCACCTTCCACGGTGCCTGCCACGCCCACCCCCCCTCTTCAAGCAGATTGGCAACCCCAGCTACGTCTCCTCAATAAAAAAAGCAGTAAGCGTTTGAAAGATGAAACTCCGGTTGGCATCCTTGCACCTCTCAAGCCCTTCTCGCATCCGGGAGAGGTATTCGCCAATAAAGTGTATGCAAATGCAGCGTATGCACCACACATTATACATAAGTGGTCAGCCCCAGAAGGCTCTCAATTGCACCAATGTCCCCACTGTAACAGTGATGACATACCAAATCTCTTCCACTTAAAGAGACCCTGCAACACTTTTTTCAACGTTTTTTTCTATCTTAAGTACTTGTAGTCGCCCAACACACCCAGTATTTAGATTAGGGGGTCGCAAAGTACGTCAGCTAAAACTTACTGCTCTCTACTAAAGTGTGAAGACGGGCTAGTTGGTTCATACTGAAGGCAAAAAACAGCGCAAAAAAAACGGCACGAAAGACGAGAAAAAGAGAAACACGGGCGCTGATTGACAAAGACAAACACAGGCGCTGATTGACAAACACTGCTCTATGCCCACCAGATAACTTGTAAATTCACTCAAAATATTTTTCTTTCTTTCCTGGTCTTGACATTATTCGGCGGCTAGAATTACGTCACTAAGGCCATGAGCGGATGTTGGCTAGTTTTCCTTCAGTTGCAGCAATGAACGCTTTTCGATAGCAGCTTAAAAAAAAGCCCCCAAAACAAAGCAGAAATGGAAGGCGTATCTGGTGCGACAAGCAAGTCACGCAGTGCCGCTCCGTGCCGGCGATAACTGCAGCTTTCGTAGTGGTTCCAGACGCGAAGTAAAGAGTGAAAGAGCTTATCGGAAGTGTTGCAGGGTCCCTTATAATTTGGCTATGTCCTATATTCGCCCGTGACGGCCGTCAGCTGCTACCTGTAGGTCCTGCACACATGACTGAACTGGAGCACGTTTGTCGTGTCCGTGACGATACCGCTACTCTAGAAATAATAACCCAGTACGCCCTTGAAAACGGTCTCTACAAATTGGTGTAGCGGTCTGGTAGACTGTCCCTGTCTGGCCATATCCATCCACGACCAATGCCAACAGTGCAAACTGTGCAATTTGGGGCCACTGACTGAGTCAACTGTGCATCTTGCGAATGTAGGACACCAAAACTAGAACTGTGGTCATTGTGTGAGATGTGGGCTTTCCCTTTCTCCTCCTCCTCCCACATCCTCACTTCCCCACATGGCCTCATGACCTCTCGTCTTTAATAAAGTGTTTCACTCACTCACTCGCTCACTCACTCACTCACTCACTCACTCACTCACTCACTCACTCACTCACTCACTCACTCACTCACTCACTCACTCACTCACACATACACACACACACACGCACACACGCACGCACGCGCACGGACACGCGCGCACACACACACACACACACGCACGCACGCACACACAACACTCACACACGCGCGCGCACACACACACACACACTCACACACACACACACACACACTCACACACACACACACACACACACACACACACACACACACACACACACACACACACACACACACACACACGGCTCTTGCTAGTTCGACATAGCGCGAGAACAGGGGTTACACAGTGCAACAATATAGCCTACAGGTGGTGTTGAAAGCTGCCGTGGTATCGTCATATATAATAGAGGGTCGTCAGTTCACCGTATTTATAGACCACAAACTTTTGACAAATACGTCATCAGCCGGCCTAACACACTCTATGCGCCACAAAATGGGCGGGAGCTTGCCTACCTGCCCGAATACACGACTGACATGAAACACTTCAGTGGCGTTTGCAACTCGCCCATAGGTGATCGCATGGATGCCTGGGCATCAGCAGGGGGGGGGGGGTGCAAAAAGAGCATTTGCCCCCCCCCCCCTCGAGCCAGCATAGCCCCTCGTCCCCTGCATACAATGGGCTCGCCCCCCTCAAGACAAACAGACAAAATCCTGCCAACACCCATGCGTGGATGCCATCGCCTCCTCTTCGGCGCCTTCCATCTCGCCCGACATCCGATGACTGGCTGCTCAGCAAACACAGTGCGCTAACTTTCTCCGTCCTCGCACAGCACCCATTGCGCTCAATCTTGAGGACGTGACAGCAGCTCGTTTGCGACTTGTCGACCGGAAAGACGAGGCCATTCGTGCCCGAAGTTTGCCGTCGCGAGCTTTTCCACATTCTGCACAACATGGCCCATTCGCGGCACGAAAAAGCTCATTTCGACTCGCCTCACATGAACGCCGACATTCGTGATTGCATGGGTACGCACATGTGCGGCATGCCAGGGCGCAAAAGTTCACCGATACCCAGTTCCCCCGCAAAAGACGTTTCTACAGCCTGATGAGCGCCTATCCGTCGTCCGAATCAATCTTGTCAGTCTCGTGCCGTCATGTCAAGGCTACCGCTACTTACTGACCCACCGCTGCCCGACGTCTTTGTACCCATAGTAGTATCAGCATTCGTGTCGACGTGGGTAGCGCGCTTCGGATGCCCACCGATAGTTTCTCTTATGAGCATCCCTTTGCTGGTCAATCCCTTGTCTGGCACCACTACCACCAGCATCGTCATCGTCCGCGGACGGCAGTCGATGATGATGATGATGCCCTAAAACTTGTGGAACGAACCCGCAAGGGGGGATTGGCCGGGGCTAACCAAGTTGTTGTTGAAATTCGTAAGGACCTCAAAATACTAATTTATGTCTGGAGAGACACAGACCGTAAAATTAAACTTCGTTATGATTAAAACCCGAATTATCCATTTCCCATCAGCAATTATATATATATATATATATATATATATATATATATATATATATATATATATATATATATATATATACATACATATACTCCGTAATACTGTGCATTAAAAAAAGGCAAGTGTCGCTGCAGTATTGCGTAAACACCTGTCATTCTGAGGAAGCATTTTCCTCTTGGTGGCGCACGAGGACACGGACCAACTTTGGAGAAAATATCTGGCTGGAGTGGTCCAATCACGAGGCTCAATACAACTGAGTCATTTTGCCAGCGCCCACATCCCGTCTTCAAGGATAATCGCTGCCTAAACACCAATTTGCCTTGTTTCTTTTCCTCATATAACTTGTTGCTGACTTATTACCAGAAAGTGGAACTTTAGACTAAATGCCCATTTTCGCATTGAATCTCCATCAAACCTATTTAACTTATAAGCATGAACTAAGGGAAGGGAAACATCTTAAGCAATAGCTTATTATGCCTACAAGTGCCTATTTGTAGGTTTGCCTATATCGGTTTTTATTGCATATAAAAGCCCACTTCGTCGTTTTTGCTGCCTTTAGCCGCTTTTTAACTGTTGCGTATACCTTACTTTCACCTACACACTTACCGTACGGCTTGGTCAGCTGTCTGGCTCTCCGTCTCCCCCACGTGTCCATGCTCCTCATATACAAGTACTTAAATACTGTCGCAGCCCATTTTTCGTCCTCCATATCTCGAAGTCTCTCGTCGAATTTTATTTTGTTCTGTGCTCCCTTGCCTCGCAGGACGACCAGCCCATGTTCCCCTGCCCCGCTCCTTTCGTAGTTTTGCTATGGGCCCTACAGACAGTCTACATACCACCCTTCGGTTTACCTGCAGGTTCGCGGGAATGTCCGGTTTCATGCACAGGACCAGATTTTTTCTTCAAAGTCAATCCTGACACCATGACGCCTTTCCAGATTACTCTCACCATCTCGTATTTGTTGTATCCCCACATTCAGTGTGTTGAACCAAAACAGATGCCGCTTCGGTCTCGTTCGGGTTCGGGTGAATTCATTTCGTCCCGGTTCAGTACTGAATCGACTAAATCGCGTATCGAAGCGGTTCGCGAACCGGTTCAACCATAGAGTTTCTCAGTAGAACTCTATGGGTTCAACGAGTTTAATCATCAGCAAGGTGAGAAAAAAAAAAACACGTTTAGCAGTTCAAAAGGACTGTAAAAGCAAAATACAAACAGAAATTCAAAATACGCGTACTCCTTTTTCCCAATAACAGCGGCGCATTTCTAAGGCATCTAAAAAAATGGGCAGGATTTTGGGAAACACTTGAAGTATAGTCACGATTCACGAGCACTCTCTCGTCAAGCCCTTTACGTCGTCCTAAGGACTAGTTAGGGGTTGTTTCCGAAATGTCGGGTGGAAATTTTTAATTTAGACGAAACATTTATCGTCGCTGCTTCTGCACTGGGAATGAGACATTTAAAGTTAGTTTGCAGGAAAAAGACTTTCCATTGCTAAAGAAATCCAGAAACTGGCTCAGGTCGAGGGCACGTTTGACAAATTTTTGTGATATTCGAATTTTTACCTCTGTTGAAACACGAACAATTGAAGCTATCGTCGCAGATGTCTTTTTTTTTTGTCGAGACATCGCATGCATTTAAATGACTTAACGTATTGAAGGGAAGTGGGGCGCCTTTGTCTAATGTATAAAAAAATGTAATCTTGGATTTCTTTACAAAATTTCACAAATCGAAGCGAAGGTTGTGCTCCATGAAATACCTCAAAAAGCTGTTCCTTTATATTTCTGTAGTTTTGCAGCTACAAAGTACGAAATATAACCGTGTGAGCTCTACTGCGGCAGAATGCGGGTTGCACGAGCCGAACATGCATTTCTTTTTCACAAAACGTGTGGGAGCAGTATCAGAATGTTTTTCAAACAGCCACCATTATGTATCTCAAAAAACCAACTGTGCGCAAATTAACGAGGACAGCAACGCATGAAGACGGTGCGCTTGCGCGGTCTTCATGTGTCACATGTCCCCGTTAATTTGCGCGCAGTTTGTTTTTTGAGATGCATCATTACCAACTCGCCCAACCTTCAACCCTTTTACACCACTATGTATTTTGGGCATATTACTTTTGAGCAGTGGATGTCAATAGAACTCTACAAAAGGGTAACCACATGCAGAGACGGCGACAAGCGACGCGAAAAACGTAACTCGATGTGTACAACAAACAGATAGTGTGGGCGACAGCGACAAGCAAAACAAATTCATGCACTGCGGCCAATGCCCTCTGTCGTCGTCACTCGTCTCAGCCACTTAGTCTAACGCTGCCCTTACACACCACCCTTTAAATAGACGGCACTTGAAATGTTTTCTTTAGCTGGGATGAGTTACACTCGGGCTGAGCCTTACGCAGCCGAGGACACAACCTCCTTCCGCTTTATTTCGACCCCACCGAGAATGTAAAGGCAGATCTGACAACCCGGAAACAATACGTGAAATAAAAGGGAAACACAAATATCTGGCAAGAAATACCAACTTCATGTTGATTCACTTCAGTCTGTCATTTAAAGCCTCGCGTGCAGCACATACGAAACACCTCTGCACGAAGCTTCCTTCCCCTTTTCGGATCGTGGATCCACTGCACGAACGCACCACCGCCATGGTCGCCTTCAGCATCTTGGTCCGTGTATCATGATTACCTTCGGAGCTTACGAATGCTCTGCTCCTCCGAGTGCGGCAGTGACCTTACATTCGAAACAGGCCACGAGCCCTGGTTTCTTCAACGCAACGCTCCAAGGCAGCTATGCGCCGCTCCAAGTCCTTAAAGCCACGTTGCATCTCCTGAATGATGCGCCTATTAGCCATCCGGCGCTTCTTCAAATACTCCAAATCCACGGTGTACTCCCCTTCGGTCTCCTTGCGGGATGCGGGGCACGCCGCCTCGTCGGTGAAGTGGCTGTCCCTGGTAGCGCGGCGGCCGTCGTGACTGCCCGGCGACCTGTGCATGCCGCCTTCTTCGACCACGGTGGCGGCCGCGCTGTGAGACGAGACACCAGGTTTCTCGCCGGACATCTTCTCTCGCTGAGGGAGGCACCCTGTGGAGAAAAGTGGCACTCAAAGATGGTACTCAAGTATCGGTGGCGTCGGATCTCATTCAGGAGGACGACGTCTTCCAGAATGAATCAAAAGCCACATCGAGTTCAGCCGACCGCGGTGCTTATAGCGGCACGGGTTGCACGAGCTCCACACACACTTATTCTTTCTCACAAAACGTGAGGGAACAGCATCACAAGGTGTGCTAATGAGCGATAACAACGTATTTTAGAATTTAATTTTTATCAGGAGATGGCAATAGAACTTCTATAGGTGAAGGCGCGGCATCTCGAGACCGAAAAGCTCGTGTACCACTCATGATCGTTGCAACCAACGCCTATGACTGGCTGAAAATATGAAGTTGGTTGGTTGGTTGGTACCAAAAAAAAAATGGCTCGTGCCCACTCAGGAGGATTGGCCAGGAAATGGGCGCTAACTGAGAGAAGAGGAAAAACTGGAATTTGGAATAAAAGAAGTAAAGTGAATAAATACAGGAAAAAGGTGAGTATAAACGGGAATAAAAAGATAATAAGTAACCTGCCAGAAAATGAGGTGCGGTAGCAGATAGAGCTCACCAACTACAAAATCAACACAAATGAATAAGGAAAAAAAAGGCCGAAGTACAATCGTGGAAAGTACGTAAAAAAATAAAGAAAGAAGATTCGGCAGAGAAGGAGAGGCAGTGAGCGGGAAGGCAGAGGATACAGGCACAGACATGTTTTTAAGAGCAGCCCGCCATCTTGAATTAGCGGCTAGCACGGTAGACGGCGTGATTAAAAGATGAAGTTAAGCCAATACAAGTTTCACCGTCGTTTACTCCAGCGTCTTTCGTCGCCGTCGTTGTTAATGCAGGGGACTGGTGCGCAAACGACACGTATAACATCATACTAGGACCACGAAAAACATATACACGCGGCTCCGCCACGCCTGAGCCAACGCAGAAAAGCCACGGTGCCTCCGTTCCCGAGAATCAGTATTAAACATGCCGCACTTATTATGGGACCGTGCCGCCATACAACGCCACCATCCTCTTGCACATCTTGCCTTCACACTTCACATATAACGCATAATTCCAGACTTGAAAGCCCTCGACCCACGTCGTATTCTTGTGCCCCCTCAACACCCCATTCCGCTCGTGCCCTCACCCCGAGGAGCCTGATACTGCAGGCCACGGGAGGAGCGAAGGCACGCGGTCTCCGTTACTGAAGAGGCTGCCCATCGTTTCCTTTCAATTTGTCCTATTCAACTCAACTCAGTTGTTCTGGGTTAACTATTACTGCTTCCGCGTTCAGAACGCGCAATAAGAAGTGCTCAGGTGTCTTCGGACTGTCCTCAGAACGTGGCTTAGTAACGATGACACTGCACATGTGGTCGTGGTCTCTGATTTAAATGATGTGTCAGAACCAAAAAAAGAAGTGGTTTACCTGTTTCGTGTCAGAGACACTTGGCTTGCGATGTCACAAGGATCTCACCCGACTGTACGTGCTGTTGCGCTAGCGCAAGCGTACCTTCACTCGGTGTCAAAGGGAACCAATCTCGACAAGCGTCTGCATTGGAACGCTCGTGTTAGAACCAGCCAAACCTACCGGTGGCGCTGGAGCGCATGTGTGTGTGTATGAGTGTGTGCGTTCAATCAGCGTCGAAGCAAGACCAGTCGCTCCAAAGCGTCTGCAGTAGAGCGCACGTGTAAGAAACGGCAGACGCTGGCCAGAACTGATCGGCGTTCTCGCGTGCGCCGCGCACGTGGGCTAACTACGATTGTGCTGTTTCCCACTCTCCCTCGCGACGGCGGGGCTTAGAAGCAAACCCGAGCTCCGCCGCTGGGTTCTTTCTCTCTCTTCTGTCGCAAGTGAGCCGCAATAAACGCTGCTTCTTCAGCGTCCGGCGTAGACTTTCTGCGTCGGCCTGGAGCCCATCTCGGCCAAACGTAACAGTGCATAGATTTGGCGTTGCGCTGCGAGAATGCCGATCAACATTGTCGGTCGTGCGCCTTCAAAGGGCAAACTGGCCTTCAGTCTTTGTTCATGGACGCTGGACGCCATGGTCACGAACAATGCAACAGAATTCTGTAACGAACAAGTTTGTGACAAACTTCCGACGTCAACGTAAGACATAATTGACTAGTGCAAATGGTTCCGCTCTGTGCGTCCGCTGCCTTCGCAGTGATGATACGTTTGGTTCGGTGCAAGGTCGGACAGACAAAGACGCGTCCAGAGAAAAATCTACCTCTTGGTTTTTTGCTTATTCGATGGGTGAAGGAAGCGAAAAAGAGCGGAATTTATTTTTGTATAAACTCTGCAGAGAATAATTTAAAGGGGCACTGGCACAAACATTTTGCATCGTGTCTCTTTTTTTGTTGCGATGAGACATACTTATCACGGGTGGAAACTTCACTTGCTTCAGCATGCAACGGTTGCTTAATTACAGATGTTTTCGATGCGGCCAGTCGCAATTTCAGTTTCAGCGGGTGCCGCGAAACGTGGGATTTTGTATGAACAAAGCTGTCCACGTGATCGTTGGGCGGATATAACAGAGCAGAGCTGCCGTATAGCGCTCTTGATTCCGCGTCGCCGCCAGTTTCTTCGGATGCCCCTACGTACTGATCCCGTCAGGCGCTTAATCAAAAAGCGACCGTGGACGTGATGCAGGCGCTGCGAGTGCAAATTGCGGCTGTGTCTAGAGAACGACGCGCGAAGCTCCAGACAGTGGGTGGGGAGACGCGCGCTTTGAGCAGCCCGCGGGTCTGTCTACAGGTACGCCTATGTGTTAGGCTTAACATTGTGGCGGATATTCGATTGCCGCACCCGTAAGTGGTGGAGACGGCGATTTTTAATGCACTCCGCCATCGCATCATTAACTCCTTTCTCGTATGTGCTGCCTGGTTTGGAACTTGAGTCCCATTTCATGCAGCGGAAACAAGCTCTCGCTCGAGCTACCTGCGCCGGACTGCGCACCTTCGCGGCCGTGGCCGCCGCCTGCGCAGTGACCGTGCGGCTCGCTCAGTGCGCTTTTCGTGTCCCCGGCGCGTTTTCACGTGAAGTGTAACAAAAGCAATAGAAATAAAGCGCCTGGCATCGCTGCAGAACTTATGTCGCGGCCAGCTGCCCGATGAGCCAACGAAATCCCGGCGCCTGCGCCGCCAACGATCGGATCGTTCGTCGCTCGAGAGCAGAAGTTCCTATACCTCCGATCGGAGCGGCGAGCCGGCGAAGAACGCCGGCAGTCCGGAAGCGGCCAGCACAAACTCGTGGCGTGTTTGGATGTAGTAGTTCATTTACTCCACATCCAAGTATGTCATTCTCGCGAAGACCTTCGCTGGCTGTTCGGTTGCGTTTCGCAAACTTTAAAATGGATTTCAAATATGTTCTAGGCTGTATTTGCCGCTGATATTTTGCAAATGATGTATGTATGTATTAACACCAATCAATCTCCGAAGTTATCCCGCCTCCAAGATTTTGTGTCATCATCATCAACATCAACATCATCATCATCACCATAACCATAATCGCCACCAGCCTATCTACGCCCACTGCAGCGCAAATGCCTCTCCCATTAAATCTCCAATTATCCCTGTCCTGTGCTAACTGCGACTAATTTATCCCAGAAAACTTCGTGATCTCATCTGCCAATCTAACTTTCGGCCGCCCCCTGCAACGCTTGCCTTCTCTAGGGATCCACTGTGCTACCCTTAATGACCAACGGTTATCTTGTCGTCGCATCACATGCCCTGCCCACGTCCTTTTCTTCATCTTAATTTCTACTAATATGTCCTTAACACGCGTTTGTTCCCTGATCCACTCCGCTCACTTCTTGTCCCTTAATGTTACACCTATCATCTTCCGTTCCATTGCTCGCTGAGTCGTCCTCAATTTAAGTTGAACCCTCTTAGTGAGCCTCCAAGTTTCGGCCCCGTAGGTGAGTACCGGTGAGATGCAGCTGTCACACATTATTCTTCAGGGACAGTGGTAGGCTGCTATTCATTATCTGAGAATGCCTGCCGTATGCACTCCGCCCCATTCTTATCCTTCTAATTATCTGCCTCATGGTTGGGATCCGGGTCACAACTTGCCCTAAGTAGACACATTCGCTTACTACTTCCACTGTCTCACCACCTATCTCAAACCGCTGCGCTGTCCCGAGGTTATTGATCATTACTTTAGTTTTCTGCATAATAATGTTCAGACCCACGGTTCTACTCTGTTTGTCCAGTGCGGAAAGCATGCTTTGCAATTCGTCTGCCGAGTTACTTAGCAAGGCAACGTCATCAGCAAATTTTAGGTTACTGAGGTATTTTCCCTTAACCATTACTCCCGTCTGTTCCCAATCTAATGTTCTGAATACTTCTTGTAAGCATGCTGTGAATAACATTGGAGAGATTGTGTCTCCTTGTCTGACACCCTTCCTTATAGGTATTTTACTGCTCTCCTATGGAGGATGATGGTAGCTGTAGACCCTTTATAGATATCCTCTAGTATTCTTACATGATGCTCATCTGCCCCCTGGTTCCGTAATGCCTGACTGCTAGGGTTTCGACCGAGTCAAATGCTGCCTCATAATCTATGAGGGCTATATATAGGGGTTCAGTATACTCAGCGCACGTCTCTATCACCTGATTGATCGTGTGAATATGGTTGATTGTTGAATAACGTTTACGGAATCCTGCTTGTTCTTCGGGTTGACTGAAATCTAAGGTGGCAGAAATTCTGTTAGCGATTACCTTGGTAAGTACCTCGTAGACGACTGACAGTAAGCTGATCGGCCTGTAATGGAAGATGCAGCGGTGGCGTAGAGGTAGAGCATCCGCCTCGTGTGCAGAAGGACCGTGGCTCGAATCCCAGTGCCGGACAATTCCCACAGGATTTAAAAAAAATCCACGTATCGATGGAATTACAAAATGAGGCTTGGGGTGGGGCCTGACCCCGGTGACCATTGCCGGTAACGCACTCCCCACCAGAGCAGGATTCACCACCCTGGTGTAGTAACGGCCACAACCTCCCATGAATACACCAATTAACCCACAGCCTTCAGCATCCAGTGGCTGCGAAGCAACTAACCACGGCGGTGGTCGGACCTGTGACGCAGCAGAGGGTGCCGAGAATCCCTGGATCCGGACAGGCCGCCAATGGAATCTGAACCTGGGAACGTCTAACACGAGAACCTTATCTAGCGAAGCAAGTCTAGAGGTGTTGTTCGAGGC
This sequence comes from Haemaphysalis longicornis, assembly GCF_048455015.1. Lineage (NCBI taxonomy): Eukaryota > Metazoa > Arthropoda > Arachnida > Ixodida > Ixodidae > Haemaphysalis > Haemaphysalis longicornis. The sequence goes on along the minus strand of NW_027526460.1, from coordinate 142,108,821 downwards.
ATTAAATGGGATGCCATAGGGCTTAGGGAGGCTAGGAGGACAGGTGAAGCATCTACGGTGCTGAAAAATGGATACGCCCAATGTTAACCGTGGTCTAGTGGACAGAAGAGAACTGGGAGTGGGATTTCTAGTCAATAAAAGTATAGCTGGCAACGTAGAATAATAATGTAGCATTAACGAAAAAGTGGCAGGTCTTGCAATTCGGCTCAATAATAGGCAGAAACAGGTAGTGCAGGTGGTACAGGGCTACGCGCCCACATCCAGCCACGACGGCCAACTAGTTGAACGCCTCTATGAAGAAGTGGAATCCGCAATGGCTAAAGCAAAAACACAGTATACCGTAGTCATGGGAGAGGCAGGAATCAGGCTGAAGACAAGGCAGTTGGGAACTATGGTCTGGGCTGTAGAAATAGCAGGGGGGACCTACTAGTTGAGTTTACAGAACGGAATAACCTGCGCATAACGAATACCTTCTTCTGTAAACGGGAGAGCCGGAAGTGGACGTGGAGTAGCCCGAATGAGGAGCATAAAAATGAAATAGACCTCATATTATGCGATAACTCTGGCGTCGTGCAGGATGTGGAAGTGCTCGGAAGGATAAGGTGCACTGACCACCGTATGATAAGATCTCGGGGATCGCAACAAGCTAGTACGAAAGAAGCCGATCAATGAGCTAAGGCATAAAGTTGAAGAATTCAGGATCGCGCTGCAGAACCGATATTCAGCTCTTACCGAGGAAGCAGAACTTACGACACAGGAAGCCAGCGACAATCTTACACGCATTACCACGGAGTGTGCAGTAGAAGACGAGGGCACGATGGCTAGACAGGATACTGGCCAACTTTCCCAGAAGACGAAAGATGTAATTAGGAAACGGCAAACCATGACAATCTCCACCCCAGCTGACAGAATAGAACCAGCGGAGGTTTTAAAATTAATCAATAAGCATAAGACAGCTGACATAGGAGAGGATCGAATATTCTTTAAAGAACGGAGGCAGCCTGAAGGCAGTGAAGAGGCGTCTTGGCGTGGGGAAAAATCAGATGTATGCACTTAAAGACAAGCAAGGCAATGTCTTGAAAAATAGGGACAAAATAGTCATAGTAGCCGAGGAGCTCTATAGAGATCTGCACAGTAGCCGGGATATCCAGGATAATGCCGAACGAGAAAGCAGCTCAGAGGGAATAGACATCCCACCAGTAACATCACACCAGTAACAACAGAAGAAGTAAGGAAGTCTTTGAGAGAAATGAAAGGGGGCAATGCACCTGGTGAGGATCAGATAACAGCAGACCTCTTGGCTTGTTTATGCTTACGCATGCGCGTTTCGTACCTTGGCAAGTTTATAAAGTTCACACAGTGGCACAATAAATGTCTTTGGAAGTTTGCGCCGTGTGTGTCCGTCCTTTACTTCGTCCGTGTTTCGCGTTTTTTGCGCAATTATTTTTAGTTATGGAATACCAACATGCCCAGAACGGTACCCGTATTACGTCTGGATGTGTCCACTGAACTCCCACCACCCGATCCCCCTTCTGTAGAGGGACGGGAGAGCGCGTTGCGCAGTTGCCAGCTCGGGGACCAGGAAGCCCTGATCTCTCGAGCGAGAGAGAGAGAGAGAGAGAAAATTACGCCCACTTCCCCTCGCGGGAACCCTGGTGTGATGCGACGCTGAGGGGGTTCAAGCGCAAGCGGAGAGCAACCGTCGACCGAAAGGCAGCCGGAGAGCGGCACACCGGTTATATTCTAGGCACTATATATGCGCAGCGCGCCCGATGGAGAGGAAACCGCGGAGAGAGAGAGTACTGCACATGCGCAGCACCGCGCGCAGCGCCGCCCACCGGCGGAGTGAGAGCGCGCTGGGCCGCACACGCTATCACCTGAGCACGCGCCGGCGCCAGTGCGTCTGCCGCGGCTATGACGCAACACAATCCAGCACAATCCAATCCAATCCAAGCCAAGCCAAGCCAAGCCAATCCAATCGAATCCAATCGAATTTAATCCAATGCCCCTCGCGAGAGAGTGTTCGCTATCGGAGAGGAGAGCGGGAGACTGGCTGCGGACAACGGACGCACGCCGCGGACAACAACGGACGCACGCAGGAAGGCAGGACCGCCGACAAGAGATGCTCTGAGCGTCGCATCTAAAACTTTATTATTTGCAGTAGGTTTAAGGGCTCGGGGTGGCCGCAGGCTCCAGCCTGGCGGCGACTAGCGTAGAAGGCGGTGGCGACCCTGCGCATCCTACCGGAATAGGATGCCCACCCAGCGCTCCTGACCTTCTCTCCCCTCCCCTCTCCATTTTCCTGAATAAACTTTTTCCATCCCTCCCAAAAGATCACCGCTTCGCGGCTCATTTGCTGATTAAGCACATGCGAGAAAATAAGGCCAGTTATAATCATCATCAGCTTCTTCAGAGTCGTCAGCATTCATATCGGGTATTCGTTCGAAGAAGAAAGAGAAGAACGAAGCTCCCCGCTTCTCGGCCATCGAATGCGTTATCTTATAAGTAGCCCACCGCTCGCCATCGTAGCTCACCGCTCTTCACCGTAGCCCACCGCTCGTAGCCACGACGGCCAGGAACGAGACGATCTCTCCGACAGCGGAACGCAGAAAAGACCTCTTCGCGAAGCTGTCCCTGGTACTGCTGCATCTTCCTGCAAGAAGCGGCGCAGCGGAATTTGTCCCGTTCATCCGCAACTACGAGCTGCTGTCGTACCCGGTCCGAGTAGGGAGCAGTAACTCCAGCGTTAAAAGAATCAGGCGCGACACTGCCGACACGTCGGGTACCAGGCACATCCGCTTCAATGCCCGAGGAAGGCACTTCCACCTGGTGCTAAGCCTGGACCTATCAGCTTTTTCCAACGACTTCGTCGCGAGAGCGCCATCGGGGCCGGTTGAGGTCGACCTTTCCCACGCGGTCTCCGGTTACGTGTACGTCGACCCTGGCAGCCACGTGTTCGGTTCCATACTAGGCGGCGTCTTCGAAGGACGGACCAGCACGGGTGACGGGCGTGTCTTCTACGTGGAGCCGGCCTGGAAGTACCCGACACTGTCGCCACAGTCGGGGCACTCGGTCTTCTACGCAGCCGGGGACGTTCGTCTGCCGCCCGATCTGCAGGAAACCCACGGTGGCTGTGGACTGGATCGCCTGCAGAAACACCTGGCCGCCGAGGAGGTCGACCTGCGCGCTCACCGGGCAAGCCTCCCCTGGCCCTCTCTGCAACACCGAGGCCGCCGTATCAGACAATCACCCGACATCGCGGAGTACCCGGGAGTAGTGATGCAGGAGCCTCTAACTCAACACCGATTATTTAAAGGCCGGATAGGAGCCGGCCAAGACTCTAACAGACGGCTTTGCCACCTGCAAATTTCTCTGGATCACATTTTGTACACGTTCTACGCCGTAGGTGTTGACGACCACACGGCACGCGAGTGCATCACTTCGCTGGTGAACACCCACATCACTTCGACCAATGTGATCTACTCGCTGGTCGACTTCAACGGCAATGTTGGCATGCGATTCATGCTCCAAGACCTCAGGATCAACGACTCTTGCTCCTGTGACTCCCCCCATGTGAGAAGTAACAACCCTTTCTGCCGCACCGACCTAGACGCGAACCTGCTACTGAAGTTCAAGTAAAAACAATTTTTTTTTTTGCAGAAATTCAGAGAATTGTCGATAATGCATATCATTCTTATGCCGCTTGTCTGGAGTGTGATTTCTTTACAGCCAATTTTCTTGGGTTTTCTCAATTCTGTCGGACGAATTATCTCCAATTACGCTATTATAACGATTGCAGGTGTTACTTCTACCAAATCTGCATTTTTGTGTAAATGAAGGACGTTAGACGGCTGGTTCCCCATTTTCCCTGTTTTTCTTCTATTTTTCTAATTTTGAGTTTTTCGGAATTTAATTACCTCCGATTACGCTATTATAACGAATAAATGCGTCACTTCTACCAAATCTGCATTTTTTTGGATATGCAAGGCAGTTCGCTATTACCGCTATATTTTTATATTTTTCCTATTTTTCGGTTTTTCGAAATTCTGACCAACCAATTATCTCCAATTACGCTATTAAAACGATTAAAGGTGTAATTTCCGCCAAATCTGTGTTTGTGTGGATATGCACGGCGTTACGCGGTCCTGTCTCTGGGGGCACTCGCGAAAGAATGCAACGCATTGAAAAGAAATTGGAAATTAGACCACCGAAAAAAGGGAAGCTCTCGGATGTCAACTTTGAGAAACTTAACTCGTCCCTGGTTGCAACGACTTTCGCAAATAAATTCACTGATACCAAGGGTGCGTGAACAAAAATGTTGATGCAACAAAATGAGGCGTACACAACGATTGTTGGTGTTGGGCTTGAGTGCGCCCTTTTTTAGGTTACCTTCGTCTAGGATTTTACCACCTGAAATTTTGATTACCCGGCCGCACTTTTTCGTACGTTTATACTTAAATTAACTATCATTTGGTTTCGCATAGAATGCTTAGTTTTTCCGGTAACGGAAAACTAACGACGTTACTTCTTCACAGTAGCTGTAACTGTAACAGTTACTTTTAAGAATGCTGTAACTATCACAGGGTTTCTTTTCCGGCTTTGGTATTTGTAACTATGCGAACACTGTTACTTTTTGCTGGTAACGTGCCCATGCACACTACCACCCTCTCTCCCCCCCACCCTCTTTTTTTTGCTCCAATAAATGTTTGCTACTACTCCTCGACGCATATGGGGCATGTGTGGCTCTCGAGTTCAAGTGCCGAGCTCCTCTCGTGAGTAAGATGAATACCGTGGTATGTTCTCTAGCCGCTCGGTCACCACCGAAATTATAGGCCCTCTGGGACGTAAGGAAACACGCGCCGGGATGCGTGTTTTTAAATGTGGTGGTGGTATCAGTGAGATGGCTCATACCCACTCAGGGGGATTGGCCAGGCAATGGGCGCCTTACCAAAAGAGACTATCTAGTTTTTGAAGGGAAAGGAAAATGTTTAAACATTAGAATGAATTAGCAGCAGATGACTAGAGAAATAAAAGTGAGGGTATTAAATAAAGAAGTAAGAAATGTGGCTGATCCCGCTTTCATAGCCAAGGAGGGTGGCCAAGGAACCCTCAAGCCGTCGCAGAACGGCTTTTACCCTGGTCACCTCCCGCTTTTGTGAAGATAAATAAATAAATAAATAAATAAATAAATAAATAAATAAATAAATAAATAAATAAATAAATAAATAAATAAATAGGAATCCGTAAAATACGAAAGTGAGATGTGCGTTCACAGGATCATTTGAATGTGTATTCTGCATCGATGTGAACTTGCACATTGCTATTTATATTTCGTCGGTATGGCACCGTCAGACTTATCAACATTAAGACACTGGACTGCAGGCGCCGGAGCACTGCGTAAACCCAAAAGAAACCACACGCGCTCGCATGTTGCCAGCGAATCGTTTGGTGAGCTCACGGTCCGCTGCAGCGAAAGAGCATGACCTGCGGGGCTGTATTGAGGGTAAGCTTGGCGAGCGACAACCTGTTGGCGCGTCGCTTTGGCAAATGTGTGACCACCGCGTTCCTGCTCCGTGGTGTGTATAGGAAGACGGTTGCGTTGCGGCGAGCTCAGCTGGCGCCAACTGTCGGCGCTCATCAGCATCGTGATGCACTACTTCGCTTCACCTCTCTTAGACGGCAGCGCCATCGAAATAGAAAGCTATATGGCGCGTTCATACTGGAGCGGCTGAAAGGAGGAAAGAAATCCTTGGGTCACGAGATCAAAACGTGACGTCACTGGACTTGTTTTTGAGCGCCTAGGGACAACGCCGAAGTAGGCGCAGCAGTTACCTGGGTCCCCCCGAGTGTCAGTACTCAGCATGTCAGTACTCAGTACTCAATACTGTCAGTACTCAGCATGTGTTAGTGTTGATTGCTTCCAAATGAAGCTCTAAATGCGTGAATATACCGTGAATGCTAGTATTGGTGCGATCTCCCTATCCGATTAGGTGTCTCCTACATACTACTACGACATTTCAAGAGGGACTGAGCTCAGCGTAGATTAGCCATGCCGGTCTTCGGCGTTTGCTGTCACAGACACGGAAGAGCGGAAAAGAGGGCATCTATGCGCTCATTTTCCCAGCAAGGTCAGTAACGTCGTTATTTTATGTTTGTAGTAGTTTTTGTGTTTATACCACTGTTTGCGTGACCGACTCGGCCTCCTAGCTGTCATTCTCGTTCCCGATAGCATTGTGACGTTAACGATTTATGTATAATCTTGAATTCAAATTTAGCGTGCGCTGCATACTTGGACGAGGAACAGAGACAGTGGAAAAAGACAAACCAGACGTTGGCGCGCAAACCAACACCTGCTTCGTGTAGCCAACGTGCCTGTGGTTGTATCGTAACGTGCCTGCGTGCTCAAGTTTGATCTAACCGGTGGCGTGTACTCCCCGAGGTGCTATCCTGGATGTTTGAAGTGCAGTGCCTCGATCGTAAGTATGCGTGTGTTTGATAGCGTTAATCTCGCGAGTAGCACGCATCAGAGTTCTAGCTCTTCGGGCAGTTAAGTTGCGTTGCAGGATATGAATGGGAAACGTCGCTTCTGTACAGAGAACGGAACGATATCGCGGTAAAAGAAAAAAAAAGCGCCAAACCGTGAGCCAAAAAGACGGAAGAGGGAGAGAGAAAAAATAGACCAAATGACGGCGGCAGAATCAGATCGTCCGAGGGGCAGTGAAGGTTACGCGGCATTTTGGGCCCTTTATGAGGAGGCACCAGGAGCAACTGTCAGTAAAGTGTACATTGAAGGTGAATTGAAGAAGCTGAGTATGGGACAAATAGTATGTGGCAGGGCATATAGCTACTGAAAATTTGAAAGCGCACAAATAACACGTACAGGCAGGAGGGATACACTACAGTCTTGCAAACAAAGTGTGACACCCACACTTTTTATAATGCGCAGGAAGTTTTGCGCCCGTTGAATTTGTTATTGCAAACAAATGCTCTCCGAGATGGACGCTTAGACAGTGTCCTGTGACCTGTCTGGCCCACATACACAGAGTTACATGACAACCGAATTCTGTAAACCATGCCAATAGTACAACGAACTAAAGGCTCCGCATGGTTAACACCGCACTCGTTCCTTCCTTTCCTTGGATGATCCTTGTGTAACGTGGCGGCAGATGACATGAACCATGAGGCGATGAAGCGATGTATTTACAAGACTATTTACAGGCAGCCATAACCAAGCACGGCTTGGCTGCGCCGCGCACACAGCTCTTCGTCGTCATCATCCTTGGCGGTGGGCCATGGCGCCACGGGGATTGTCCGCCACGTCCCGTGACACTTGTTATTAACACTGCGGCAGAGATCGCCCACTTTTGCTTTTGCTGTGGGTTGTCCTGTGTGGTCTTATGCCACATCCGCATCTTTCACGTATTGTGTTTTTCGAAGATGTACCCAACTGTCACTTGTGCTGACACAGCATTTAATCCTGTTCCTGCAGCATCTGCATAGGAAACCTTCCAGTGGAAAAAAAGCGTTTGGACCTGGCCCCTACGATGTTGGTGCTGGGCATGGAGTGCAAGCATTGGTCTACATCCTTTCTGGGTACCCATGGAAAGCAGGTGAATGCCTCCAGAAGTGGGTAGTTTTGTGGTACACTCGAAATTAGCAGCAGGCAGACTGTGTGTGCTCGCAGACCATCCTGGTAGTATGACAACCAAATAATCGCTTCGTGAAACATGCGGTATGCTTGAGAAACAGGGTCACGTAAGGCAACGTCGCTTATGCCAATCGGCCAGTGTCGTACAAGACAGCTCTAAAGCGTCGGTCTGCTGTGCAGCTAAAACAAGCTTAGTGCGCCCAGTACCAAAAGCAGTGCGTATCGGTACTTCTATGTTTACGTGTATTTTCGTAACTTTTGCTGTTTACCGCACCATTCTTACTTCTGTAAAATGAATATTGACAGAGTCGACGGGAACGCTTGAGGTCCGCTTTATTTGCGAGCTCCGGGCACGGACACAAAAGGACAGCAACCGTTCCAGCAGCGGAGATGATGATCAAACGTCGAGAAGGAAGGTGAAATGAGATGATCATGAACGCGCACAATGTCTAAACGACAACGAAGCATAAAAGGGATATTGGCCGCTTCCCGTTGCGAAACCTCTCCTTTGCCAATTTCGCGCTCACACTATTACTACCCCTCGGCTGAAGCGGCCATCCTGGCCGTCACTATGAGATAGAGGAATCGCGGCGAATGAACGGCTTCATCCGGGAAACATGTACAATCTCAGTTCCACGGCACCGACGGTCAGTGACACCGGAAATAGGCGTGACGCGGCAATTCACTGGTGAGGTTTGCTCCAGGATCCTGTAAGGGCCGATGAATCGGGGCAAGAGCTTCTCGCACAATCCAGGAACATGGAGGGGAGTGGCAAGCAGAACTTCTTCACCAGGTTGAAAAGCGGCCGAACGATGCTTCTCGTCGTGGCGACACATGCGGTTTTCTTGACAGGCCACCGTGTTCAAATGGGCAAGACTGCGGCAGTGAGCCAATCTAGAAACAAACTGGTCGGGAAGGTTCGCTGTTGGCGAGATAGGTGCGGAGAGAAAAGACCGTCAACTACAGAAGAAGGAGAACGGCCATAGACGAGGAAAAAATGGCGAGAATCCAGTAGTTTGTTGCACAGCGGTATTGTAGGCGTAGGTAACAAATGGTAAAATGGTGTCCCAATTGGTGTGGTCAGGGCCAATGTAGAAGGAAAGCATGTCCGAAAGAGACCGAAGGAAGAGCTCCGTCAGGCCGTTTGTTTGCGGGTGGTAGCTCGATGTAGTTTTATGAGCAGTGTCAGCGGCTCGAAGCACTTCGGAAAGTAGCGAAGAAAGGAACGTTCGTCCACGGCCACTGAGAAGAACTCGAGGCGGACCGTGGCGCAGGAAAATGGCCCGCAAAAAGAAGTCTGCAACTTCTGAAGCGCAGCCCGAGGAAATTGCAGCAGTTTCGGCATAACGTGTCAAGTGGTCCACTGCTGTGACAACCCACCGATGGCCGGCAGCAGTTACAGGAAGAGGTCCGTACAGGCCAATCCCGACAATATCGAAGGGAGCTGAAGGGCATGGAAGGGGTTGGAGCGTCCCCACTGGGGCCGAAAGGGGTCGTTTGCGGCGTTGGCATGGTTCACACGCGCAACATACTTGGCGATGCTGGTTGAGAGGCCGGGCCAAAAACAATGGCTTTTGATGCGGTCGTATGTCTTCTGAAAGGCAAGGTCACCAGCCGTGGCGTCGTCATGAAAACGTCGCAAAATGTGTGACCGAAGACAACGGGGAACGATGTGGACCCAGTTGTTACCTGTAGGGTGGTAATTGTAGTAGTAAAGGCCACCACCATTCAAGAGTCTAAATTTTTTAAGTTGGCTGCGTAAGCGACTGTTGGGTGGTTGAGCGGAACCGTCGAAAATGTCAATCAGGTTGCGACAGTACGTATCGGAACGCTGAAGAGAGACAAGATCAGATGGGAGTTCCGGGCTGACATGTTCCGCCACGGCAATAGGAATAGCTGCCACTTGCTGAGCAGACGCTAAGCAACTGTCCTCCGTGGACGACAGTGGACAACGTGAAAGAGCGTCGGCATCAGCGTGTTTCTTGCCGGTTTTGTATGTCACGGTAAAGTTGTGCTCCTGTAGGTGAAGGATGCAGCGGCCAAGGCGTCCGGTTAAGTTTTTGATGGACGACAACCAGCAGAGTGCGTGGTGGTCGGTTACAACCGTGAAATGACGTCCGTACAAGTAGGGCCGGAACTTTTGAATTGACCAAACGACAGCGAGGCACTCCGGCTCGGTAATGGTATAGTTTTTTTTTTTCGGCTTGCGTCAACGTGCGGCTGGCATACGCAACTACTTTTTCCGTTGAAGAAGCAGTGCATTGCAAGAGCACAGCCCCGATACCATGGCCACTGGCGTCTGTATGGAGTATTGTTGGGGCGTTTTCCTCAAAATGGCTGAGTACAGGAGAAGAAGTGGGGGCCTGCATGAGTGTTGTAAACGCTGTCTCACAATCTTCCGACCAGTCAAATGATGAATTGGCAGCGAGGAGTTTGTGCAGCGCGTGAAGCAATTGGAGAAAAGTTGCGAATGAAACAACGGAAGTACGACGCCAATCCCATGAAACCCCGCAGCTCTTTCTGACGGAGAGGTCGGGCAAAACTAATGACGGCCGTAATTTTTCGGGATCAGGATGAATTCCATCTTTGCTAACAACATGACCCAACACTTTGATAGATTTACTTGCGAAGTGACATTTTTTGCGTTGAGTTGCAGGCCGGCATAACTGAGGAAAGTTAAAACTTGATCAAGGCGCTGGAGGTGCTCTTTAAATGTGGATAAAAAGATAACAATGTCGTCGAAGTAGCACAGGCACATTTTCCATTTCAATCCACGAAGAACATTGTCTATCATACGCTCGAAGGTGGCCGGAGCGTTGCAAGGCCCAAACGGCATGACATTAAATTCGTAGAGTCCATCGGGTGTTGCGAAAGCGGTTTTTTCTTTATCGGCCTCATTCATGGGGATCTGCCAGTACCCGGATCGAAGATCAAGACTAGAAAAATATTCTGCGCCTTGCAAGGTGTCTAAAGCATCGTCGATCCGAGGCATCGGGTACACATCTTTGCGCGTGATTTTGTTGAGTGCCCGATAACCCACCAAAATTTCGCGGAGCCGTCTTTCTTTTGAACAAGCACCACGGGTGATGACCAGGAACTCGCAGAAGGATGAACGATGTTTCTCTTCAGCATGTCGTCGACGTTTTCTTGGATAATTTTGCGCTCTTTAGGCGAAATACGGTACGGTCGTCGACGAACGATGCAGGAACCAACTGTTTCAATCCGATGGGTACCCGCTGAAATCTGCCCCGGAACCGAGGTGTGAGAGTCGAATATTGCCTTGTGAATGGCCAGCAGGGTCAGCAGTTGTCCGCTTTCCTCGGTGGTGAGGTCGGGGTTGATAACTGCACCAGCAGAACCGGACCTCAATTTGGAATCTGATGAATTATTCGTAGGTGATAAGGAGCTGAGAGGAAGAACAGCCGTAGCGTCATCGCGGGAAACGAAAGCAATAGTGGAGTTTTGAAGTACTAAAATGGTCTCGGTTGTACTATTGACTGCGGCGAGAAAGGCGGACCCGTTTGAAAAACAGACAAGGCACGGGGGTATTATTAGTCCTCTAACGAAGAAATTTCCGGTTGGTGCAATTAACAAATCGCCGTCCGCAATGTCGTCTGAAGCTATGGAGATTACGGTTTCTTCTCCAGGAGACAGGTTATTGTCGGAAGTACAGGTCAAGCGGAGCTCTGGATCGTCAGCGATACTAGCACGTTTCGTTTCGGTGATGTCAATCATCGGCTTTCCACAAGAGATAACAGCAGATGCGGATCGCAAAAATTCCCATCCTAAAGTGATTTGATAAGGGCATGGAGAGAGTATCGCAAACTGAATGTGATGACGAATGCCACTGATGATCACACGCGCTGTACAATGTCCTGAGGGTTGAAGCATAGCGGCGTTCGCACCACGTAAAGCTGGACCACAATAAGGAGTTCTCACTTTGCGTAGTGTGGAGCACAAACTTTCATTAATCATAGATATGCTGGCGCCAGTGTCTACAAGTGCTTCAACCATATTTCCCTCAACTGTAACGGTCAATTAACGCATTCCATAACCGGTAAAGGGGACTTGCACTGTTCCTTGGCGACGCAGTTTCACCATAGAGAAAGAAATACTGTTTTTTTTTATTTCTCTATGGTTTCACCCCCAGAAACCGCCGCATCAAGTTTTCCGCACGGTTCTCACCAACGTGAGAGGCCGGGCGCAAGGGCTATGTAGAGCGACGGTAGGGCGAGGGAGAGCGGCGTCTAGCCAGGCGCGAGTCAGGAGGGAAGTTGGTAGCATCCCGAGGAGGAATACGTTGGCGCGGAGGTGGCGAGTAGACGCGTTGACGAGGGGCGTAGCCGAAGTAGGTGTCGTGTTCGTATGGTGCGTAACCTCGGCGCTCGTCCAACTGACGTCGCCGGCAAAAACAAGAAATGTGTCCTCGTATGCCGCAATAGTAGCACACTGGTCGTTCACTCGTTGGCCGGGTTGCTCACCTCGAGGGAAAGGAACTTGGTGAAGGCACATGTGCCGAAATAGCGGTCAAGTGGCCGTGATCAGACGGAGGAGCGATTGGCTCCATAGGCAGGGTTGGTCTTGTAACAGCTTGAGAGTAGGACTGGGCATGTAGCGGAGCAGGACGACCTGGCTGTTGAACGGCAGTGATACATGCCAGCTCCTGCTTGATCAATTCACGCAGGCCATGAGTGTGGGCGTGGGCGTTCTGGAGGCAGGTTCCGTCACGCTGCTGTAGCTCCTCACGGATGATAGTCCGAATCAAAGTACGGAGCTCTGAATCCGAAAAGGAGCCGGTAGGCAAACAATCTTGTTGAATGCGATTGGACTGCAGGTGGTCCAGGCACTGACAGATCGTGCGTACGTCAGCAATCGCAGCAGGGTTCTGTTACACCAGAGTATTAAAGGCGAAAGAGGAGATTCCCTTCATGACGTGATGTATTTTGTCGGTTTCCGACATGTCCTTGTCAGCTCGTCGGCAAAGCGCAATGACATCTTCGATGTACGAAGAGTATGTCTCGTACGGGTGCTGCACCCTGGCCGCGGAAGTTCTTACCTTACCGCGGAAGTTCTTACCTACCTACACCAACTATCTCGGAAGTTCTTACCTACAAAATGTTATGTCAGTATGCCTTAAAATCGCCACAGAGGTTAACTGTGTCATTCTTGAACTGCAATGGGTGTTTCCCAGTAGAAATGGTTCACTGGCAAGAACACATTACAGACACCAGCATGTCGTATTCCTGCCTTAATTTATTGAATATAGCGACCACGGTGGGTACAGCTTCGTCGAAAGTCAAATGATGTGGTGTGGGCATATTTATTTTTGCGATTAAAATATTCCCCGCGTGCGTAGTTAAAGGGACCCAGAAAAGCCTTTTGTAAAAGTTACAAAAGGCCTGTATTGTCACGTAGCACCAATATAGCGATGCAATGCGGTGGGAATTATTGATCTACATTCAGCATTAGCTGCGGGAGAAGCAATTAAGTGCACCTCTCCCCCCTTGCCGATCGATTCCTTGTCCCTCTCTGCTTCTTTCAAAACAACTGGAAACACTGGAAATATCCATGTAACATCGCGACGCTCGACTTCCGTTCTCTGCTAGCTACATTCCTGCGCCTAGGCACGCGTCAATCAGTGCGGACCCGGCTTTGCCTCGGGATCGCGCAGGAAGGAGGAAGAGCAGCCGGAAGCCGATGGCAGTGCCGTTACCGGCGGCCGACGATCGGCCGAATCAGGGGGGCGCCTCGCCGTTGCGTCAGCCGCGACCGGCGTTGCGTCAGCCGCGGTCAGCTCGCTGCGGCGTCGCGCTCATCGTCTGAAAAAGGCGATCTTCAAAAATTGCTTGCAAATTATCCGTACAACGTATGGGGCTCACACTTGGCTCAAAAATCCCCCGTTATGTGTTCTACAACATGAATGTATTTGATTGCCACCTTCACAAAGCTTTTCTGGGTCCCTTTAATGCCTCAACAATATATGTTCTTCTTTGTTGACAGCGAAAGAAGGGAAGTTGGGTGGCAATTAGTACAATCATTGTTCCACTAGGGAAGAACTCCATGCCAGATAACCAGCAGAAATGCCACTCGCGGTTATCAAACACACCCCCAGCATAGCTCGTATTTCATGACCGAGAAGAAACTCCGGTGGTAACCTTCACCGTCCCTGTCCTATGAAGTTGTCCCGTAGTTGAGCAACCGTCGCACTACAAAGCCCCCAACGTCTCTTCTTTTATTTTTTAAATACCCTTCTGTTCGCCAACGTTGCATCTCCATGGGCCACACAGAAAAGCGTCGAAGGACAAAAGCAACGCCAGTCAGCAGAAAAGCTTAACGTCGATACATGTTCAAAGCTATCTTTATATGTGCTGTTTTAAAGCAAAGCTTTACTAATATCGTAGAGCGGTTTTGCCTTCGCGGAGGATTTGACCTTCATTTGACCGCTGCTGCGTTGTACCAACACCGACTAGATTTCAAGGCCGTAGGGCTGCCGCAGTGACGTAACGGGTTGGGGGCCCAGTGGCGCCGGCGAACGCGGCAGAAAACCAGTGTTTCGTGCACGTTTGAGGAAAGACAATGCTCGCGCATCCCCAGATTCTGCGATTTTTTACCTTGCACGGTTAGACCCAATAAATGATACGGGAAAAACAATCTTATTTAGCATCCTAGCATTGTTCCGCGCGGTAACAAACTATTGCATGGGGCTTGTTATTGTTTTGATGTACCTGCTTTTCCGCCACAGCAATCGAGAGAAACAAACGTATGATTTCAACAACCTGATTATCAAAGACGATCTTTTCAGGTAAAAGAACCCACACCCATTTTACTTGTTACTCAGTGCTTGAAGCTTCTTTTTTACGACTTTGCACTCGCGTCACGAATCTCATGATTCATTATGGAGCATAAGTTGTTCAGAAAAATGTCCGTACTGCACCACACGATGTGCTTAAGGGCAACATATTTCGTGTGTCCAGCATCACAGCCATCAAAATCAAATGGGTCATCATCAGTTAGAAGATCCACAGTGAGATGTGTCACCAGTTGATGATGATTGGGAATCGTTAAGAAGTCGTCTCGTTTTGTCAATTCCTCAGCGACTGCGTAAGCTGTGTGCAACGGCGTTGGCAGCAAACATTGAGGGATGTACGAGCCCTCCCCCGTGAAGCTCCTTCACAAGGTAGTAGTTCGGATCCTCCACAGAGAGAGTGTGATCTGCCTGGTTCACGTTCCTGTCCCATTTCTCAAGAGTATCAAGCACCTCCATAAGTTCTTTCTTTCCTGTAGCTACATCGGAAACGGAGATGTGACGTCCGAGCTTCCTAGTCGCGGCCTTCAAATAATGAAACACTATGCTGAAATCCGGCTTGATGATGACGGAATACTATATGCTCGGGGCATCCTCATCAACGGTGTCTAGCAGGATAAGGCGTTCATTCGCTTCTATCGCGTGTCAGAAAGCCGATGAATTGCACTTCACGCAGTCTGCCAGATCTTTGATGGACTGAATCCAGTCCTCTTCGACTTCGTGTTGGAATTGTTCGGCCGATTGCTGAAGAACTTTCTGCAGTGCACTTGACTTCGGGCGCAATCGGTTCGCTTCCGGAGCTTCTCTCGCGCTGCACTGAGGTCAGATATTTCAGGCAATCGGGGAATATTGACGGAACTGCCCCTTGGAGTAGGCGCGCAAACGCCAAGGGGCCAGTGACTGTTTGCCCAGTCGAGTCGTCCGTATACGACGCTTCAAGTGGGATGTCTTGATGTCAAGTGTGATGTCAGACCTAAACACGTTTTGTGGCTAGTACTTCAGACCTCTGCTTTAAATTGTAATCCTTAGCAGTACTGCTGAGCTTGGACGTAGCATATCAATATTCAAAAATTGTTGGTGGCTATCTAATAACTGCAGCTCATTTCGCGCTGAATGAAATGCATCAAAAACTGCGAAGAACCACTCACCCTCGTGTTCTCGGTTGGAAGGAAGTTTTCCCGCAGTACAGCTCCATTTATTTCGCAACTCTTCATCCTTCTGAAATCGGAGTATCCGTACTTTCGGTCCGTTCTTGTAGTTCCCGCGACACCGAAGTACACAACACTCGTTCGGCCTCACGCACTCACGTGTTCACACACACACACATTATGGAGGAAGACTCTATGCACGCATGCGCAACGAAGTCGGTGTCGCACACGCGCTGATGCACATAACCACGCTCAGAATTATGACTTCGTGGCCGGCTCAACAGTGGCCGGAAGAACGAAGGAGGAACCGCGTGGATCGGAACGTATGGGTCTTGTGCATTGCCGTTTCAAGTAAACACGTAGGGCTACCAGGTAGCGGCGGCGGACTTTTTTCAGAAGTAGAATAACCGTACACGAACGAGCTGCTTGCGACACCGATAGGCACAAAGCACATAGTACCCGAGAAATTAAAAAAATACAACCATACTTGCATTTGCATATCTGCTTGGTACTTGCCGTGCGACCGCTGCGAAAAATTACCATGCCGGGAAAATATAGCCTTAAAACGGAAACAGAAGGAATGCTACGCAGCGGCACAACAATAAACAGATGGGCACACACCAGCCACAGTTAGGAGACTAGTTTATTTAAATCACTCTGAAACATACGGTCCTGTAGAACTTGTAGTTTCAGTTTCTGGCACGTACAGCAGGTCCAATGAAACGAGGTCAAGTGCAACTTGTTGCGCACAATATTTTAACATGCACGAGCACAACTACTTACGCTAGCATGTAGTTACACGACCATCACGTGCAACTCTATCAGCTATGGAACAATCTCCGTTTTTCTAAATGGTCTTTTTTCATCGGCAACGAATGCGAGAGGAACCATTTGTGCAAAATTATAGCTACCGCTGCGGGCTCTGTCCGTACCCGCGGATATGTCGCGCGATACAAGAGTAAAGAACAAGTTAAATAAACGTTTAACGCTTTCACGGAAGCTTCCTCACGCGCATCTACGTCCACAAAATATACGCATGTTAAGCACGCGTTTATAAACCTAAGAAAGCATTAAAAAAAGCGTAAAGAGATATTTTTCTGAGCCCATTCAACAAACACTCATCGTAGTTTCAACAGTTTTAGGTAGCGTTTTGCGGGGGGAACGATATGGAAATCGTTTTATTAATGTTCTGTATTACACTCAATGTGCCTATCTTGTACTTGTACAAGAAAGGAATATCGCCCGATCAGTTTAAACGTGTAGCAGAACGCCGAATGTTCTCTGTGTGCTCAAACAAGTCATTGGAAGCCGCATTCTGGCGTGTTTCTTCGAAACGTCCGTGCCATTTAATAATTCACCCATTCCCTGACCGGGTATGTGCGAACCGACTGGTCCCATCAACAATATTATCGATTTCTCCGGCTTGTTGAATTAGCCTTTCCTTCACTTCCGGCGCTGTTATGGTCGGATAATGAACTAACCTTGGCATGAGCGTGGACACTGCATTAGTGCTATTGCTCTGATATTGAAATAGATACTAAAGATGTAATATTACACATACCATGTTCCCATGCTAGTATCGTAGTTTTAGTGAACTGGTGTTTCGTGTGCCGAGTAGTTTCAGCAGGGTGAAGAGGAAGATGACTACAGCGAGACATGGCACGCAGAACGAGCTCCTCGCGTACCAGGACCGAGCTATGCCACTTTCTTCGTGTTTCTTACTTCCAATTTTCATTAAATGGTGTTCGTTTTTACCTTTTTTTCTTTCTTTCTCTAATCTCCTTACTTTTATTTCTCTACTCATATACTGCTAATCCATCCTAATAATTAAAAAATTTTCTTTCCCTTCAAAAATTACCTAATTTCTTTCGGTAAGGCGCCCATTGCCTGGCCAATCCCCCTGAGTGGGTACGCGCCATTTCTTTGCAACCACCACCACCACCGAGCTCAGAAGAAGGCTGAACTTCATCGAGATTGCGTCGAGCTTCATCGTGCCTGCCTTTTGCCATCGCGTACCGCCAACCGGAGCGATGAGCCGCAAGGGACCTCAAGCATCCCATCCAGCTGGGCCCCGGAATATTTCGGCTGAGAGCCGGCAAGGTCCACAGAGAGCACCCAGAGCTAGTACGGCCCCGGCGACGCAAAGCCGGTTGTCTAGCAGCTCTGTCAAGTCTACCACCTCCTCGCAAAGAGAGGCGTCGTGCAAGAAATCACTCGAAAACAAGAGAATACCATGCGCAGCGCCCAAAGTGGCCACCGGCGGTTGCAGACCACGTGCCACCCACGCGGAAACACCGGTCGGCACACAGCTGTCGGCTCGGACCCACTTGCCTCCGAGGAAGTGTGTCCAGCCGGAACCACCTGATGGAACCCTTGAGCGGACGAGGCCAGGAACATCCTCGAGGAAGAGCATCCGGCCAAAACAGCAGGACGCCACACAAGCGTCGTCGCAGTCAGGTCCCCCGAGGGAGAGCGTCGCCGCGCCGCCACCATCGGCTGCCACGAGGTGGAACAGCAAACACTCGGACATAGAGGTCACGGCGAGCCTGGCAGCCAAGTCCCGTGAGAACGCGAAAGAGAAAAGGGCGCTGAAGCACGGCCTGCCGGTCAAAGCAGCACCTGTCCCCACCACAGCCGGTACCAAGGTGTCACGCAAGAACATCGGCGCCGAAACGCTTTCGTCCTCGCTGCCGAATAATATAGCGCCTACCACCCAGCTCGAGAGGCCTCACGACAGTACCAGAAGCCTCAATAGGGACAAGTCCTTCCGGAAAGCCACGACCCGAAGTCCTGTCTCCCGCGCGCTGCTAAATTTCGCGGGTATGGTGAAACGCAAGTCTCTGAACATAGCAAGGTTGGCATCGCACCGTGAGTCACCGACATTGGTCCGAGAGCACAAACCGAACACCACCAACGCAGCTGCTTCCGACAAGGCACTCGCGTCAGTCCCCAGGAAAGTTGTAAACGGTACGCCTCATTTGAAATCCAGTAGAGCATGGTTTCCTTGCCAGTGTAACTGACGAGGAGGGATTTTGATATTAGGCACGCCACAGGCAGTGTACGCTGAGCTTGGCCACAAACGATGACTTTACAATTCCAACTTTCATTCGTTGCTGATGAATATGTTAGAAGTTGCGTTATCTCAATATTTTGCTTTGATTGATGTCATTCAATGCACAGTTAATTTTCACCTGAGAAGACTGATACAGAGCCCAAAATTTCTAGAATACCGGTTTTTACATTTTGTGTCAGTTGCCAGAAACGCCCAGCGCTATGCGTGTAAAAGCTGACATTGTCCTCGGATTGCGTGTTATTCATGAGCAGGACATGACAGCCTTCAGCGTCCCTCACACTCCGCGAGGATGGACTGGACAGCGTTACACAATGAAAAGCAGTGGGAGTGGAGACGGGAATGTTAGAATCAAAAGCGGGTCACAAAAAGAGAACGAGGTCTGAGATCGTGGTTCATGTAGGGGCATGGCGTACGTTGTTGGTGAGGCAGGAGATATGCGCCTGTTGCGAATCGAAAAAGTCGCCGGGCACGCAAGTACCGAGCTGCCAAAGCGTACAAAAACTTGGAAGGGATACACGCGGAATTAAGGAGGGACTTCTTCGGATTCAGTTGTGGTGCATGTGATCGCGGTTTCCTAGTTATTCTTGAGGACGCGGTTCTCAAAATTTGTAAGAGGTGCTTTGGACCTAACCCGACTAGTAGTTTTTAAACCTACCAGCCGGTAGTTTCAAGTCAGCAGTGGCATAATGGGGGAAGTGCTTTAATCAGAATATCAGTCTATTAACTGCATGTCAACGTCCAAGAGGCCTGGTCAACATAGAGGCACCACTACGACCGCAGAGTCGTGCTTCTTGCGGGGCTGTCGTCGACGGCTGTCCATCTCAGCACAAGTCCATGTGACGTCATTTTAGCTGGGCGAGAAAGAAACTCGTGAATAGCTGTAGTGTTTCAACTGTTTTCCTTATTGACTAGATTAGCTGTTTGACGTCTGCGTTAAGGCTGGCATCATTGTGGTTGGGACAAAGTAGCGTGCACTGAGTGGTGGATCTAGACTTGTGTTTTTCTGTGTGGCTCCCTGTGCCGTTTGCAATTTGCTCACGCGGCAACCTCTGGGACTCCTGCAACCGCATGCGTGATACACAGAGGAGGAGGAGGGCGGCCAGAGCGAGCTGAACAGCCAGCAGCAGCGCTTCCTGGCTCTGGGCGGAGCCCTCTCGCTCACCGTGCTACTGATCATCTTGTTCAGCGTGGTCGCCTACTTCGTTCGCAGCAGCGGAGGCGCTGTGCTCGTGGCTTGTGACACGCCAGAGTGCATCACCGCCAAGAAGTACCTGGACGGCCTCCTAGACTACAAACAGGACCGGTACGTACCTGTCCTCACGAGAACCCTTGGGGACTCGGGGCAACTAAAGGCGCATAGAAAGCCTCTCCAACGGTGGCATTCAATGCATTCAGTTTCTTGAACGAACAGTGTATGAGCTCTATCCTTTAAAGATACACTTTCTCAGCTGACGAGGGCGAAGTTACAGTACGCGGTTTTTTTTTTCGGACAACCTTCCCTGGAGTGGAACGCGGCGGCGCGCGTTCACACACACAGGGGGACTCAGCGTATCATATCAAGGACCCAGACTGTATTCCATGCCCTTCTGCTGCACCGATGTCTTTGCTCACCATCAACACAAACTCAAAAAAATTGCTTCCTTCGTCACCCTAATTAACCCAGGCCGACGTGACTACCTTCCTACGACTCCAAACTAATTCCTCGATGCAACCTCTTCGCCATGTTTCTCGCCGTCTACCCCTCCACAGGCAAATTATGCCCCCTACCCTGCACTCTCTGAAAAATGGTGAGTGCCACCACACCCCATCCCTAATACCCAATCCCCACCCACCTTAAGGGGTAATCCCACGACGGACATGTCCGCAGCCAGAACGGTGACGTCACATGGCGTCACCAGCCGGTCTAGCTCAAGGAAGCATTCACACGAAGGATGAAGCGAGCACACGACAGCGCGGACGGACACACCAACGACGTGTGGACCGTCTGCGCACGGCGAAAAGTGCAACAGGTTCAAGTGGTGCGGGGTAGCAGCAAAGATTCAGGCCGACCGAAAGTGTCGTTGCGTGGCGACAGCCGTAGCCTTGGCCCCAGAGAGGGCGCTGCGAGCGGCCGAGGCGAGTGGACGTGTCTCACTTCGGCTGCGTGGATTACGCGGATTTTCGGCGGACCATCGCACCCCAGTGAGTCCTTTTCATTCCGATCGTGTTGAGTTCAGTGCCCGGAACCTGTGGATACCTCATTTTGGGAAATCCGAGCAAGTTTACGGATTTTACGAGGACTTCAAGTGCCGAAGCGGCGCCGGCATGCTAAGCCTAACCGAGGCATAGCACGAGGTTGGCCACGCCCGGCTGCTGCGGCGGCGGGAACGGATGATGGACGCGGCCCAAGGCTTCGGGGCGCCGGAGGGCGACCCGGAGGCGGAAATGGACGTGATGGAGCCACGAGACGACGACTCGCAAGCCCGCCTGGACTTGCGGGAGGGAAGCACGGCGGTAGTAGTGCCGGGAGAGGATCTCTCGCCGGACGACCACGCGGGCTGGACGCTCCAGTCGAGGAAGCACTACCGAGGCCGGGAAGAGGGATCGCAGCCCCTCGTGAGCACCGGTAAGCCCGCCGCAACGGCGCTGAAGTCTCAGCCCACGAGGGCGCAGTTTGCCCGTAAGGTTAATGCCACGATGGCGAGAATGGCGCGTATGCCGCGCAGCATTCCGCGGGAGGACTACAAGATAGTGGTGCGCCCGAGGGGCGGTCTGCAGGTCGGTAGGGCGAGAGCAGCAGACATAATGCGAGCCGTGGTGACGGCGGCGGGTTTCGAGATGGCGGCGGCGAGGAGTGACACCGTCTGCCCGAACCCGGCGCAAAATATTTTAGTGATCAGCACGCCCGACGAGAGCTGAGCCAGGGCATACGCCCAAATGCGCTCCGTCACGTTGAACGGACTGGATCACGAGGTGTACGCGTACAACGCTGCACCGGACGATACGGCAAAGGGGGTGATCCGCAACATCTCGGCGGAGGACTCACCCGAAGAAATCAGGGCAAATAGTGAACGAATTCAATCCCCTAGCGATCGACGCCCACAGGATCGGCAAGTCTACGACGATTATAGTGTTGGTTCAAGGGAATCGAGTCCCTTCTACGGTGAAATACGGACTGGTGCTCACGAGGTGCAGCCTGTACAGGCAACACCACGAGGTGTGCAGAACGTGCGGACAAGTGGGTCATCGCAGAGACATGTGCCCCAGACCGCAGACGAGGGTGTGTTTCTCGTGCGGGAAGTCCAACCCGAGCGAGACGCACGGAGAAGAATGTCGACCAAAGTGCAAGTTGTGTGGGGGACCGCACCCCACCGGAGCGAGTCGCTGTAAGAACAGATTCAAAACACCATATTTGGTGAAGAAGAGACAATGGGAAAGGAAGTGCGCGACGCCGGCGCACGGTCAGACATTGCAACAGGGGGAGCAATTCGGCGAACGCAACTTCCCGCCGCTATTGCATCAGCCACGAGATAGCAGCCGCGGCGGCGGGGGGCGGAGCCAGCGTCACGCCAGCCGCTCCGCGAGCGCGGGAAAGCGCGGGAAGAGCGCCGATAGCGTGGTGTCGTGGGCGGAGGCGGTGGCCGGAGCACCTGCGTCGCGGCGCGGCCGCTCGAAGACACCGCAGCGGAAACGAGTAGCGTCGCGCCAGCGAGACGACGCGATGGAAAGACTACGGCAGGAGAACGCGTCGCTCAAAGCGAAGATGTCGAGAATGGAGGAGACGATTCAGCGGCTGATCGCCCAATCCGAGCGGCCCCGCAGAGAGCCGCCAACGACCACAGTACCCGAAGCCAGGAGAGATCGCCCGAGGGAGCCCACCACCCCGGCGCCCCGAGCGGTCCCCGAACACCATAGCCCACGACCCGAAGATGCACCCCGGCCGGCCCAGCAGTCCGCCAGGGTTAACAAGGCTGCCACCCCACGCCGTAATCCCCCGACCATGACGGGGGGCCGGGATCGATCGCACAGCGAGGTCAAGGAGGAATTCCTGGAAGAAAGTCTAGAAGTTTCCGACAACGAGAACCGCCACAGGGAAGGAGTAAGCGTGGCGGTGCGCCTGCGCAGGACCACGGAGCGTATTGACAGACTCGAGAAGAGAGTCGACGCGATGGAGCACAGACTGAGTGCACGGATAACGGCAATAGAGCGGCGACTCGACGCCCTGCAGGAGTTCCTGTAGGAGAAGCTAGGAGGCAGCGGCAAGGCCGCACACGATAATTACAGCCCCTCACACGCGGACGCCCCAACATGGCCGGATCGATCGCCCAGTCAGGACTAAGGGTCTGGCACTGGAACGCGAACGGGTTCCAGTGCCGGCGCGCGATACTACAACAACACCTGAAAACGGTGGACCGCACGCCGGATGTAATAATGATACAGGAAACGCACATGGAAACTCCCCCCACGCTGCCGGGCTACAGGACGCACAGCGCCCCGCCCAGTGCGCGCGACTGTGGAAAAGGGGAAGCGCAGGGAGTGTGCATGTACGTCAGGAAGGGTCTTACTTTTGTGCCGCGCGAGGGGTTACTCGCACGCAGCACGATCGAGTACTGTGCAACGGAAGTGGTGACGGGCAGGAAGCGCAAGGAGACGCTGCTCCTTGTCAACGTGTATAGCAATTTGACCCACAGGCAGCAGCGGTTTAGGGCGCTCCTGCACAAGGCCGTCAGGGAAGCACAAGGCGGCACGGTTGCCGTGTGCGGAGACTTTAACGCGCCGCACAAAGAGCTGGGATACACCCGCACTACATTCAAGGGCCGGTGCCTCCTCGAGGACGCGGCCGAAGCAGGCTTCGCCCTTCACATGGACCCGGCGGACCCGACGAGGGTGGGCACGTCCGTATCAAGAGACTCAAACCCGGACCTGACCTTCGTTCGACAGTCGCCGTCGGCGCGGGCAGGGGCCACGTGGAGAAACACGGGGCACAATCTGGGGAGTGACCACTTCATACTGGAGCTGGACCTGCCCACGTCGGTGCCGGCGGGGGGAGAAGCCAAGCGGAAGCACAAATTCACGGACTGGAGCAAGTTCCGCGAGGGGCTGAGGGAGCCGAAGAAAGAAGTGGACGATATCGAGCAGTGGACGGCCGCGATCGTGAGGGCGGCTGAAGAGGCCACCTCGGAGGTCGAAACCGACGAGGAAACGCAGAGCGCGGATTGTCGGCTGGCGCACCTGATCGAGGCGCGGCAGTCCCTGCAACGCAGATGGCGACGTCAACGTCACAATCGCAAGTTACGCAAACGCATAGCGATGTTGGGACGCGAAATTGAGAAATACAGCCGCGAGCTCTGCGCCCAGCAGTGGCACGCGGCGTGCAGCGAGGCGGACGGGCAGTTACACCGGGGTCGCACCTGGGCGCTGCTTCGCCACCTCCTCGACGAGACGAAGGCGAGAGGGTATCAGCGCCATCGGCTGGCGCAGACCATGCACACCACCGTCAAGGAATTGGGAGAAGAGGAGACTCGCAAGAGGCTCAACGAACGGTACCTACCGCAAAGCCCGGAGGAAGTGTTCCCAGAGTACTGCGGCAAAAAGAATCCGTGGCTCGACCGCGAAATCGAGGTGGGAAAGGTGCGCGCCACCCTGCAGACTCTCAACTGCAAGTCCGCCGCGGGTCCCGACAAGATCACGAACAAGGCCCTCAAGAATCTGAGTGACGAGGTGCTGGTGGCCCTCACCGCGTATTACAACAAGTGCTGGCGGAGGGGTATACGCTGCCGAAACAATGGAAAAGTGCGAGGACGATCCTCATACCCAAGCCGGGCAAGCCGCCGAGCATCGTGCACATGCGACCGATCTCCCTGACCTCCTGTGCGGGAAAGGTCCGGGAGCACGTGATCAACAGCCGGTGGCAGCGGTACTTGGAAGAGGAGGGCCTTATCCGAACACCATGCTCGGTTTCAGGGAGAGGCTCAGCACGCAAGACGCAATGTTGCTGTTACAACACGACATCCTCGACACGTCGATACCGACGCAGGGCAACAAGGCGGTGCTGGGCCTCGACCTGCAGAGCGCATTTGATAAGGTCCGCCACTCGGCCATACTGAGACAGGTCTCCAACCTCAACATTGGGAAGAGGACGTACGAGTACATTCGAGACTTCCTGACGGGCAGGACGGTGGAAATACAGGCGGGGGACCTCTGCCTGGACCCGAAGAGACTGGGCAGCGTGGGCACCCCTCAGGGCTCGGTGATCTCGCCGGTGCTCTTTAATTTAGTGATGATGGGCGTGGCCCGGCGACTCTCGGCGGACCAGCGGGTGTGTTACACGATATACGCAGACGACATTACCCTGTGGGTCCCCGGGGGAAGTCACGGCCACATCTAGGAAGCGCTGCAAACGGCGGTATACGCCATCGAAGACTACCTGACGGACACCGGCCTGAGATGCTCACCGCAGAAGTCGGAACTCCTGCTAGTCCCGCCCCCGGGAAGATATCGCAACAAAGGAGAGGAGGATTCTCGAGTGATTACGGTGCGCACGCGGGACGGCACCGTCATTCCGAGAGTCACCACCCTGCGGGTGCTGGGGATGTATCTGGAGGCCAGTCGTTGCAACGGCACGTCGGCCGACCGTATAGTTACGAAACTAGGCATTGCCACGAGGCTCATCAAGCGCCTCGCCCCGAAGCACAGCGGCATGAAGGAGGCCAGCCTCCTGAGGCTCATACAGTCATTTGCAATGAGCCACGTGGCGTACACCGTAGCCTTCCACCCCTGGAAGCGGCCGGAGCGTGACAAGATCAATGCGGCTATCAGTAAAACATACAAGACGGCGCTGGGCCTGCTGGCCAGCACCAGCCCGGAGAGATTGCTGGAGCTGGGCCTCCATAACACCTTGGTCCTCAGGAGGTCAGCGAGGCCCAGAGGACGGCGCAACTCGAACGTCTGTCAACGACGGTGGCGGGGAGGGAGATCCTCGCGAGAGTTGGCTACAACCTACGAGAAGAGCAGGAGTCACCGAAGACGCCGCGGCTGCCGCAACCGGTGCAGCCTGCGCATCCTGCCGCTTCCCCGCAACATCCACCCGGACCACAACCGGGGTAGGAGGGAGGCCAGGGCGCGCGCGCTGACCGAGACGCACGCGAACGACACGGGAGCGCTCTACGTGGATGCGGCCCAGTACCCCGACAGAAAGGACACCTACGTGGCCTTGCTCACGGGTGCCGGGTGCACGACGATCCTCAGCGATTCGCTCACGGCCATCACGAACTTCCTCAAGGACTCAGTGTGCGCGAGTGCAGTGAGAATGTTACAGTGCAGTGCGGGGTCCTCGGCCCCGAAGACCGTCACGACAGTTCGCTGGTTCCCTGCCCACGCGGGTGCGGGGGCGAGTGGAAGCGGCTTCCCAAACCGCAACGAGACTGCGGACGCCGTCGCGCGCGAACTCACGGGCCGCGCGGCGCCTCCCCGCGACTCGCAGGCGGCATAGGGACGGCCGGAGGAACTAGAGATGGAACCCTTGGTGGCTTACGGAGACATTCTGCAGTGGTACCGTGCGGGGCGCCGGCTTCGGCCGCCCCCACATCCCCGCCTCAGCAGGGAAGACGCGGTACTGTACCGGCAGCTCCAGACGAACTCGGTGCTGACGCCGATGCTGGCGCGGCACGTGTGCCCGGAAGTGTACGAGTCGGTGTTGTGCAGTGTGTGCAACGTGTCATGTGCGACTTTGGCCCACCTATTGTGGGACTGTGAACTCAACCCGGTGGAGGCGAGTGCCTCGAAGGACTTGCCCGCTGGAACCACTAGTGCCATGAACACTTATAACCCCGACGTGCAAGCACAAGAGATCCAGCGGCTCAAGGCCGCCCCTGCTCGGCAGAGGCGCAGGGAGGTCCCGGCGCGCGCTCTTGGGGCTTCCACCCCGAGAGCCCGCAGGAACCGACCGCGCGGAAGCCAGCGGGCCCTTGCTTTGAGGACGACCTAAGTCGCGGGGGGAGGAAAGCCCTGCATGGCCCTTACCTCTCCTCGTTCGCAGGACACCAATAAAGTCTTTCTCTCTCTCTCTCTTGGCCCCAGAATAAGCCGCGTAAGATCACGTACGTGCTAAGTGAGAACGCACATATGGGGGAAAGGTGTAGCACGAGTTGCGGTTCTGCACTTCATAACTACTGCTTCCTTTGCTGTCGCTTCAACCGCTCTGCCTTTCTCGGCTCTCCGACGCAGCGCACGACATTGTTGCGGGTACTTTTTGAACGCTGCGATCAATGTATCGCCCACTCCTGCTTGTGGCTGTCAAGTCAAATGCCCATCGCGCGAAAGACCTCTAGCGCCGTGCACGCACACCAACATGCACGCGACGTCGATCAAGTGGACACCTCGATACGCACCCTCTGCTCCGAGTAGAGAGGCAGGATTACTGCACTACCCAGCCTTGCGCACGCCAAAGCGCAGTATTTTACTGCATTCCTCCGCCAGAATCGCGAACGGTAAAGAAGCCTCGCATTGTCAGCCCGTGTCATTCACGGTCCGTTCGCTAGGGTCACGAATCGGGGATGTCATTCCCGTGGTACGCATTCCTCGGTCTGAATGAGTGATTCCGTCCGGCGTGTGAATCTGCCTTTATGAGCAGTGGGCCGCCAGATGAGCAGCTCCGACTTCGCATCCAGGCGTCGGCTGGCGGACGGCCAATAAAGCCCAGGGCTACCTTCACTAGGAGGCCCCTCAACGAGAGGGTGCACCCGCATCAGCGCTTGCTCGAAAAAAGCGTTTGTACTCTTTCTTCCACCATGTCACTTTGTCCCAAGGTAAGCTGGGGACGTCACTGTGCGTAGTGGTGTCAGGTCAGTACGCTTTCGCTACAGCAGCGCTTCAGCTTACGGCCACGTCTCTCCCGGATGATAGTTACAGATTGTGGTATATATGTGAGGGGTTCCTCGGGGCGACTTAGCCAGTCCTGGCGTAAGCCACCACGCTAGCTCCCGGCGTGTCAACCACGCGGGCTCCCATGGCTACGGCAGCCCAGCGAGGTTCGCCGATACGAGAACCCAGTAGACAGTAGTGCCGAAGCACAGCCGTTTATTTGGGGAATCCCAAAGCATGCGAGCACAAAGCTCGACGGCGTTCACGAATCACGCCGTCCGGGTCGTGACCGCGAACGGGAGGTAGGCACTCACGGCGCGCGACAAACAAAGCTCCCACCTGAGATACAAGTATCCGCCGCCACCGCGCTCCGCCGATCTCGTCCCGACCGGGTCTCCGCCGAGACTCCCCCCGTCTCCCGTGCGCGCACGCTCGCGCCGCCCGCGCCCGCGCGCCTATCCCCGCACACATCGGTGGCGCCATCTCTCGGGGGACGCCGACGAACCAGCGGAGCGCCGGACCGGTTCCAGCGCACAAGCGTCTCTCCCGAAGCGCGCGCTGGCTCGGGATCGCAGGTCGCGGTTCTCCACGATTCCCACACTCCTCCCCCCTAAAACTGGACGCCACTTGAGCTCGAGTGACGCCACGGTGCACCACACTCGTCACGTCTCAAGTCAGCAAAACAGCCACTGAACGCCACTCCACACCAAAGTTCGCCACACGATGCCGCCGTCGCGATGCTCGCCTCACAAACCCGCAAACACATAGCAATGGTTCCAAGTCTCTCGCGGTTGGGCAGCACAGCAGGTTGGCAGGCCCGGGGGTAGCTGCAGCCGCAGCCGACGAACGCTGGGGTCGCGCCATGATGCGACCCCCACTCCCAGCTCGAGGCGGCAACAGGAACGGCCGCGCCCACTGCGGCTGCCCGAAGGCTCGCGCCGCTCGCGTAGGCGCCAGATACCGCCGCCTCCTGGGTTCCGTGGCCGCTTCGGCCGCAGGTCCTCCCGAACGGTTGGCTGCCGCCCGGCAGGCCGGAGCAGCAACTGGAGTAGCAGCTCCACGAACCGCGCTCGGCCCCGCCGGTGGTTCAGCAGGCCATCCTCGCTGTCCGTGGCAGTGGTGACTGGCGTGGCTCCCGGTGGCATCCGT
The DNA here is from genome assembly GCF_048455015.1 of Haemaphysalis longicornis. Classification (NCBI taxonomy): domain Eukaryota; kingdom Metazoa; phylum Arthropoda; class Arachnida; order Ixodida; family Ixodidae; genus Haemaphysalis; species Haemaphysalis longicornis. The sequence goes on along the minus strand of NW_027526460.1, from coordinate 142,080,157 downwards.
ATGCTGCAGGTCTCGCTCTCACCGTCCAGTTTAAACGATTCCCGAACTTGAAGTGGGGAGCAGCGGGACTCCGCAATCTCCTGTGACTGGCCGGAAACCTTATCGACGATCTCGCCAAATAGGGTAACAAAGATGCCCGAGGGGACTCCCCCTTGCACGTTCGCTTGCTCGCGGAATCACGAGTCCGGCAACTGTGCTCCAGCCGCCACCCCCGCCTGGAGGCAGCTCGCCTGACTATTACGGGTTGTCGGCATCGAAACGCCCGTCCGAGCTATTTCGGCCTGGTGCGTTGGTCGGCAAAGCAGCGTCAGCATCAAGCAGGCGGGCTCCTGCAACTCACTCGCAGCAATACAAGCTGCCGTAGAGCCAGCGCCAACCGCAATACCAGCGGCTTACGGGCGCACATCACCGGTATAGGTCGCCTGAGAGTCCGTCTCTTAAGACTGGCGATCTCTCGCGACCAACGAGCCCGCTGCCGAGCCGCGCGAAGCTCTTATTGCCTAAACGCAATCTCAAGCGGAGACTTCACGGCATCGAGACGCACGCACTCCGGAAGCGCGGAGACAACGGTCCCATTGCTCCCGCTTCCCCCCGCAGCGAGAGGAGACTGATTCTTCAGCGATCCCCCTCGCTCTTTGTCAGGCGTAAAATCGGCAAACACTCCGCCTCGGACTCGAAGCGCAGTAGCGGCGGGCTCATCGTGCGGCTTGCGAACTCCCAAACACCGCACCCTCGCTCGGTAGTGTCCGCCGCGCCTGGGGGAAACTTCAACCGGCGCCGCCGGCGCGACTGCGCGGGGACGGCGCTACGATAGAGTGTACTAGAAGTTTTAGAGTGGCCCGACCGGCCGCCCGGAGAGGTGCTCGTTTCGCGCAGAAAATAGCGGCGGCGCTGTTGGCGGTGAGATGTTTGAGTGGCGCCCCCTGGATCTGACGTCAGCTTAGGGACCCGCTCCGCTGTCGTCTGCTACACTCGCCCCGCTGCTACACCCGCGCCGCGGTCGTCTGGTTCTGACAGGCAGCAGTGCCTTTGCTAGAAATCGCCCGCTTTGATGCTTTGGTGCTTTAAAAGGCGTGTTTTCAATCAGATTCTGACGGCTCTGAATAATTTCAAGCTTTGTCCCGCACAATTTTACAACACACGAGGAGAGAGAGAACGACTTTCAGAGAGCATCGCTCAGACAATCGTGTGTAACTCGCCCTCGTCCTATCTAGCGTATTTGCGAGTTTCAGCGCTCAGAGCTCCTCGATAAGTATTCAAAATGCGTATGCTTCCCTTAACTATTTCTGAGATGCTCTTATGAAGACTCAACAGTCTAATGCTACGCATCAAGCAGCGGGTCGCACAGCAGGAAATAAAACGGGTGTTTTTCTTTCGTTGTTGTTAGATGAACGTTTTTTTTTTTGTGCCCAACGCATTCATTTTTCTGCGCCGTCCTAAACGTCCTAGGAGGTTTGGGGATGTCTGCGAGGCTCACAAAGTTCGTGTGAATATTCAATGCGATAAGATCTGTGCTACGGCGCAGATAACGTTGTCCACAGTACTCGAAGGCGGCTTTTGTGCACCTAATTTCTATCGAACCATCGATATCGTAACGAACTCGATCTCAACCCGAAAAGTTATGACATGATTACGGTGTTGAAAACTTGCTAACTAACGCAATAAATAGTATACATGCCAATTTTCAGTATAACACAATTCGAAACCAATGAATATGTCCAGACAGCTCTTAATTGTTTTCCAACCCATTTAGTCGCAAAGAATAAATCCTGGCCTACTCGGGATGACGTTCGGTGAATTGAAGAATGAATCTTACTCTCTCGTCTTCGACTGAGGAGCCTGCCCACTAATCAGCTCGATTTTACTATTAAAGTTTTCTCCTCCTCCTGGTCCTCCATCTCTTGAGTGCAGTTTTACTATAACGCCTACCTGAATATTGGGATGATATGGCTGTGGTAAATGTACCGAAACATCCCTCCAAACCTGAACAAACATAGCCTTACTGTATGTTTGCCTTACAGGTTACTCGTTTTGCTCAATAAGCCTGCATACTGGTTAGAAGCCTGGTATAAAACCAGCACGCGCCTATACACACAGCAGGTTATTTGGAAATCAACCTACATTATTTGCGCCCCATAGTGCATGTCGGCACACTTTCATGCCGTGACAACGTAAAGTGACTTGATACAATAGTTTCGAGTGTTAGGCAAGATTGCCAAATCTGTTTTACTTTACATACGATTAGCTGGAATCGTAATGCCTTCTGCCAAAGCCGACAGCCTCGAAAGCCTGGAATTTGTTTTGGTCTTCCATTTTCGCTGTTGTCGGTTGTCAGCCTGCGGCTGTTACCTTTGTTCGAAAGACTGCTGAACACAGAGGCTGACGCCTAGCTCCGACTCTTCGCGCTCCGCACAGGACCAGCTTCGCAGCAATGCATGGGCGACGCCGGCAATTTTTCCGGAGCGGTATCAAAAACTATACTTAAAATCACGCCTTGAGCTAGCTTACGCTGTTTTAAATCTTTTGTTACGAAAAAAAAGTTGCGCATTCGCGAGATCTGCTGCGGACAAGCACAAAATCTCAACCGCGCGCAAAGAAACAGCATAGAGAGCGAGCCCGAGTGAAGCAGACGACAAATGCGAGAATCCCTAAGCCGACGTCACCGAGGCGCGCTCCGCAGCGCCGCCCGTGGTCGCGCTCACCGCCAGTAGTCAACAACAACTGAAAGCGGCGGCTGGCCGCGCGTACGGCCGCGAGCCCAGTCGGGCCAGGAAATGCTCCTTCTTTTCGCGCGGAGCGCTCGAAATTTGTTCAGCGGGACGTCCAGTTGCTTCAATATACTGTAGGTACAGTGGACTGTGGGCAACGAAATGAAAACTAAACTCTGCAGGTCATTTTGCGTTAGTTTTGCCTTTCCCGCTCAACAACAAAAAGGAAAATTACGGATCTTCCTTTGGGGCAGCATTCGTAACGGATTGCAAATAAAGTAATTGCAGCGACATTTTCGCTATTCCAATTTCCAATAAAAAAGTATTTTGCGTGAAATTGCCTGATATGAACCAGTTCATGACTGCTTTATGATTGTGTCCTTATTGTGCTGCTTGAGTGACATAATTGGTCGACACAAATGACATGAAAAATATGAGGAGTGGGGTGATGGCTTTTCAGAAGAATTTCTCATTTATTGTCTCGCACTTTACGCTCCGACTGCAGTTGTGTGGGTTAATATCATAGGTTGTGTTTTTTTTTATTGCGTGAGTTGTACGTTATTTAAGTAGTGGCCCGCTTGTGATAATTAGGGGTCACTGTGGTGTTAATGCTGTCGCCTGTCCGAACAGAAAATTACACGCGCAAGGGAGATATCTTTTTAAATAAAAAGGGGATAGCCCAGCGTTTAGCTCAGTTGTCCCAATCACCGTCTTTCACAGAACTGTGCCCACAACATTCTATTATTCGCACCACCTTTCACCTGATTCGGTCAAGAAAGGAGTTCAATCAAATCATCACAAATTTAATTCACAAGTATGCTGAGAGTATAATTAGACGCACATAAAACCAAAGCAAAGCATAGATCAGAAAATATATTGACCGCGACAAAAATGAAATATAACACGGGAAATCATACACAAAGTCAAGAAAGCTACCATGGAGGTTCAAATAAACGGAACTAGAACAAAATACACATTGTGTTTTCATTTTCAATAGCCCCGCATATATAATGTTACGCGGAAAATCATGCACAAAGTCTACACAGGTAACGGTTTAGGAATGATGCTAACAGGGAGATTTCAATTGACATTTTTGGCCAACGCATTTTCATAACTCGCCTGCGATCATTAGCGACGGCTGAGTTTAAGGTGTTGCTCCCGCCTTCGCATGTAATCACGGAACTTGTTTAAACTTTTTATATAGAAATGAATCCGTGTCACAATGTATACAGAACCCAACCAAATTTGCTGTCAAGGTCTCACGTGCTGGTCGCAACCAACACCGTTAAGGTGTTTGTTGTGAATATGCTGCAGCACATCCATAACGCTGTCATGGTGGAGCTCCTTGTCGCTGAAGCAACCGTTAAAAACGTCCTAGAGATCGCTAATAAACGTTAAAAAATGCACGGAAGGATTCAGAAGTCCCTCAAAATTACAAGAGGTAGCTAAACACAGCGACATCTTCCCCTGGCATGCAGGAAGCAGTAGTTGGTCCTGCAGACTTGGCACTTCGTTTTCATTACACACTTACTGACCAAGTGCCTGCGACCTAGTAGGTTAATAAAATAAGAAAGCCCACTAACGACAGTACAAGCACCAACGTTAGGGGTATCTCAGAAGAAGGCTCTTAATATTTTCGTTCCAAATATATAGGAACGTAAAAAAACAGCAAACTTTTTGCAGCCTAGAGAATATGCGCCCCGCCGCTTTTGCTTCACGCGCAGAGTCAAGAAGGGGAAGGGAAAACATTCCTGGTGCCTGTCCGTCAAATTAATCCCTCGTTAACTCGAACTCATGGTATCTCAGCATATCTCTTTGAAACTTTTTCTTGCCGTGTGTTTACTTCCCATATGCCATACGCATTTGCCCGCTTTATCTCGAAACGTTTTTTTTTTTTTTTTTCGGAGGACCACGGATATCTTGAAATACTGGAAGAGAGGACACAAGGCAACGTCCGCTACAGGCAGCTGATAAGGTGCCCGTTCGAATACTTACTCCCACTACGCACCGAACGCGGCCGTGAAGTGCAAGTTTAATTACGCGGACTACGCGTCCCCGTTACCGAATGTTGTCTGGTGCGTACATCATTGAGATAGCTGTGGACGACGCAGCTGATCATGCGGAGGAGGAGGATCCCCAGAAATGACTACGACGACAGATACAACATACAACAACGGCCGATACAACGTAGAGGCTGCGTCTGCTTCGTAGCAAGGTAGAATGTAGCGCTGGCGACTACCAATTCATGCGATGCATTGAGAAGCTCGAGTAGGCTTTTCTGATATGCAGATGCGAACGCGACAGAGCCGAGCACAACACAGTTCTTTCTTCTGCAATAAGAAAACTTTCTTTTTCCTGCGAATTATTTTGCCTTTATAACGAAATCTCCCCTGTGCAATAGTGGTTTTGTTAGAAGCACTAGCTGCTATTTCAGGGGCCTCGCCACAAATTTCCTGCATTTGATACTTACCTCGAAACTCCGCACATATCTCGAAATTTTCAGCTAATTTTACGACTTCGAGTTAACGAACTTACTATTACTGTAGATCAACAACGTCTTCAGAATACGCATCAAATCATGAGAAAGTATTTGGGGGGGGGGGGGGGAGGGGGGTTAGATAAATGTTGGGTCTACTAGTTTAAAGTTTGATCATGCGGAGTCATAACGGTCTGCGTCTACTTTCTAAATCACCAAAGTAGATTTAGCTGACCAAAGGTGCGGGTCTGATTCGCGGCCACGGCAGCCGCTCTGGTGATGGAGGATAAAAGCGAAAAACGCTCGTGTCTTCGAGATTTCGGCGCATGCTAAAGATCCCCAAATTGTCAAAATTGATCCGGAGCCCTCCACTACCGCTTCCCTCATCGCCTGTGTAGCACCGGCGCGTTAAACCTCATAATCCAAACTAAATCAGCTGAGCAAGCGCAAAACATCGCAGCGAGCAAAGCAAATGTTGCCGCTCGCAGGTGCCGGGGAGCGTCGGCTGTTCAGTTGTCGGCGACAGCAGCGCCGCCGCTATGCCGGGTTTATTTTCTGCGCGAAAGAAGGGGCAGTGCAGCGGCCGCCGCTCCCCGCCCGACTCCCGCAACGTCGCCAGTAGCGGCGGCGCTGCGGTCAACCAATCTTCCTAGCGGGCGGGCCATGGGGCGGGCGAAGCGTTCGCGGTGCACGGCGGAGCGCGCCCGTGCGATGCTTTCGCGCGCTCCAAAATTACCGTTTTCAACAGTTTTATTTATATTCTCTGGTTACAACGACGAAAAAATTATATGCCTCTACCGGAGAGCCACAGCGCTCGCTGAAACACACACGGCGCCGAGTGCGCCAAGCTGCATCCGCCGTAATAAACGCCGTAAAATTGGAAGCAAATAATAGCCCCGCAATTCTAATTCTTTCATCAAATGAAACACTTACAACGCAAGCTGCCCACAGTTTGTTGCATATTTTTAAGGCCAGCCTGCAGAATCCAAACATTTCGTGGATAAAAGCACCGAAGAATTAGTGGTAAGACCTGCAGGAAATCGTCAATTATGCACATGAGGGCGTGGGGCATGTATTCACGGAATAAGGAAGTTAGTCTTGCATGAATCCACAAAATCATTTTATTCTCAAGAGCTTGGTAGAAAAAAGTATTCAACACAAACACTGAAGCAGAAAGTATGCTAGGCAAAATGAAACAAATAGCAAAGTGACTACTCCATTCAAAAATAATGTTTTAGACAGGATGTTCGCAATTTTACACCACAATTAATCACGAAAGTTGTGTATAGTACTGATATGTAAACAATGCATAGTAAAAAAAAATGTTCACATACATATTACAATTACAGAAAATAGATACGAAACATGTTCACTTTCAGTCCCGCCGCGGTGGCTCAGTGGCTAAGGCGTTGCGCTGCTGAGCACGAGGTCGCGGGTTCGATTCCCTGCCGCCGCGGCCGCTTTTCTGATGGAGGCAAAAAGCAAACACGCCCGTGCATACAAGATTTTGCCGCACGTTAAAGATCCCCAGGTGGTCAAAATTAATCCGGAGCCCTCCACTACGGCGCGCCTCATCGCCTGCGTTGAGTCGGCGCGTTAAACCCCACAATCAATCAATCAATGTTCACTTCCATTAGTTAACAGTTTAAAGCTTCAGTAGCTGCACCTGTACACAAGTGCGGTGCGTCCGCTTGATTAATACAGCTTCTACATCCCGCATCGTAACCACTGCCGCTTCTGCTGCAAGTTTCCGTAGTACAAACGTTCTCGAGTGGGTAACACCGTCGCGGTTTACAGTAAGAAATACTGCCTCTTCTACAGTCACATCCCTTTTGCCGGCGTCCAGTGAGAGCAAGACGTAAAACACGCTCCCTGTGCACCTTGCATCTCATGAAAAGTCCCGTACTGGTTGGGCAATGCCGCTCCACTCAATGACGCACCTGTCACAGCGGCTCCGTGTCGCCGGCTTGTCAACATATGCTCGTCTGCAGATCTCAGTAGTGCCCTTTTTTCACGGCAGGACATCCTCTTCGAGTTTCCTCTTTTTGTCGTTTCTTTTTGAAGGCAAGCGTTTACTTAAACATGGAGCAACATTCGGTAGAATCGTTGGAACAGCGCCCGGTGCGAGGGTCGGGCTCCCGCGCTCAACACGCACCTCTGTGCCGTTAATATGATGAACATTCCTTGACAATGAACATACAATAGTCCTTGACAATGAACATACTCCTTCTCAAAGTGTAACTCACAAATAGCACAATCCGGCGTGAGCCTCCTGTCGCTTCTGCGCACGTTGCGTTCCCATACGCTTCTTCTCCCCGAGTCAGCGGGTGCTTTAAACGACAATTTCTGCGCTTGCTTGATTCGGGAGTACCCTGTGTTGCATCTAGGTGCGAAGCACTGATTCAGGCGTTGCTTCTGCGCCGTTTGTGAGCCGTAGTAGCTCACATTCACAAGCAAGGCTGCGAAACGCCGGTTCGGAAGATTGGGCGAAACGGAAGATTGGACGACAGCAGCGCCGCCGCTCCGTTCGCCACCAGCGGTGCCGGCGTACGTATGCGCCGCCGCCTCCGCCCGCTACACTGCCCCTTCTAGTACACTGTAACCCGGCGGAGCAATGGGAGAGGCCGCCGCTCGGGCCACTCTAAAACTTCTAGTACACTCTAGCTACGAGGAAGGCGACCCGCCGCCATGTTGGAACAAGGCCTACGCACCTCCCGTCTCGCAAGCGGGCCGCGACTGCGGTGCTCGGAGGTATCCTACTGACTCACCGCCTGGTGCGTGTAGGAAGGTTTACGCATTTGCCGTCACGGCTGTATCGGGCATCATAACTGTCTGCCTGCAACCGACTGGCGCGAGGCGTTTCGTCCGAAGTCTTCCGGACAAAGGGTAGCGGGCTACGACTGCAGCAACGCATTTCTCGGAGAGCTAGCAACCTCGAATTCGTCCGAATACGAGCCCCACGTTCGGGCGCCATGTGGTATATACGTACGTGTGAGGGGTTCCTCGGGGGCCTTGCCAGCTCTCTGGGGTAGGCCCCCACGCTAGCTCCCGGCGTGTCAACCACGCGGGCTCCCATGGCTACGGCAGCCCAGCGAGGTTCGCCGATATGAGAACACAGTAGACAGTAGTGCCGAAGCACAGCCGTTTATTTGGGGAATCCCAAAGCATGCGAGCACAAGGCTCGACGGCGTTCACGAATCACGCCGTCCGGGTCGTGACCGCGAACGGGAGGTGGGCACTCACGGCGCGCGACAAACAAAGCTCCCACCTGAGATACAAGTATCCGCCGCCACCGCGCTCCGCCGATCTCGTCCCCACCGGGTCTCCGCCGAGACTCCCCCCGTCTCCCGTGCGCGCACGCTCGCGCCGCCCGCGCCCGCGCGCCTATCCCCGCACACATCGGTGGCGCCATCTCTCGGGGGACGCCGACGAACCAGCGGAGCGCCGGACCGGTTCCAGCGCACAAGCGTCTCTCCCGAAGCGCGCGCTGGCTCGGGATCGCAGGTCGCGGTTCTCCACGATTCCCACAAGATTCAGCGTCGATATGTTTCCGAAATGTGCGCTCCGTGCCTGCTGGACAGAAATCAAGCGCCTGTGCTGCATCGTTTGGGAAGGCAGCGACTGGATTAATGTATAACTGGGGCTCTTGCCGCGGGAAGGACTACAGCGCCACGTTCACAGCTTTGCAGCTACCTTTTTCTTTGCAAACGTCGCGCTGAAAAACCCAATCAGGGAACGCAACGAAACAGGTTCACTAGTTACTCACTGGTTACTTTGGAAAGCAACTAAGCAGGTGATAATCGGCGGAGATAGCTGAGAATCATAAGAAACGTGTTAGCGAGTTACTTACAGGTTACTTTGGAAAGCTAATAAGCATATGCTACGACGCTTTTATTCGTTCACGCGGGGGCTCCGTAACATTTAAAGGCACCACGCAACACTTTCGATAAGCGCTTTCACTCTTTCCTTCGCGTCAGGAAGTACTGCGAAAGCCACAGTTTTCGCAACCAAAGAGCGGGACCACGTGATTTGCTCTTCGCAGCCATGGAGGAAGAAAAAGTTAGGAGACGGCGCCGCCGGAGAAACGTGAAGCCTATACATAAAAAGTAAAATCGAAGTCGGCCCAGGCGTCACTGCACCAGGTGACCCCACTGCACCGCCTCTGTATGGGCCGCCGCGCTCTTCAATTTCGTCTGCTCGAAACTGCTCTGCGGCCCGTTGTCGCGAAGCCTGCTATATGTTGGTTTTTTTTTCCCACGGCTTTTGTCTTCCGCACGTACGCGGCACTCCTGCCCGCACACGGGCATGAGATCGCCGAGCAGACAAATGCAGGAAGGACGGGGAACAGCTACCGCCAACGAAACACGAGAGATGCCCCGGAGTCGGAGACCGCCGCCGCCGCCGGCCCACCCGACCTTGGAGGGCCGACTGCGGCGGCTTGAGAACGGGAAACGGCGGAGGGAGCGGCTTCAACGGACCTGGGCTTGCGAAGGCTAGCTGCGTGACGTCATGCCGTCTCCAAACTTTTTTTTCCCTCCATGTTCGCAGCATATACGCCTCGCATTTTTGCTTTGTTTTTGTGGCTTTGTTTTTAAAGTTGCCATTGAAAAGCGTTCAGAGCTGCAACTGAAGAAAAACCGGCCAGCAGCCGCTACATGACCTGAATGACGTAATTCGAGCGATAGAGGAACGTCAGGACCGGGAAAGAGAGAAAAATTGTTTGAGCGAGTTTCCAGGTTGTTTGGTGAACTTAGAGCGGTTAATTTTGGCTGAATAACTTTGCGACCCCTAATCTAAGTACTGGGCGTTTAGGTGACTACGTTGGACGAGCATTTATATTTTCCAAAAAAAGTTGAAAAAAAGTGTAGCAGTGTCCCTTTAAGCTGTGCCTCGTACAGACAGAAAGATTGAACAAATATTGTTCTGTCGCACTAACATTTCTCCACCTGAAGGCACGTTTTTAAATGGCCCCGACAGGAACATATCCCAGCCCCATGGATATACTTGTCCTGTTCTCGTGGCAATGCCGGCGTATCACCCACAGTGGCTTGTCTTAAAGGGACACTGACACAAAAATTTTGCATCTTCGTTTTTTTGTTGCGATAAGTGGCTAATGGGCTACTTATCACGTGTAGAAACCTCATTTGCTTCAGTTTCCTACGCTTGTTTAATTAGAGGCGCTTTCAATGCGGCCTGTCGCAGCTTTGGTTTCAGTGGGTGCCGCGAAATGCGAGATTTTGTGTAAACAAAGCTGACCACGTGACCTTCGGACGGATATCACAGCAGAGCTGTGGGCACGCGCCGGCGCCAGTGCGTCTGCCGCGGCTATGACGTCATTCCTCTGGAATGCGCAGACACCCGAATGTGCAGATCCAATTCTCTACACACCCTTGGATTGGAATACAATCCAATACAATTCAATTTAATCCAATCCAAATCCAGTCCAAATCTAATTCAAATCCAACCCAAATTCAATGTGAATTCAATTCAAATCCAATTCAAATTCAATCCTATTCAATCCAATCCGATCCAATGCTCCTCGCGCTTCGGCAGCACGGCCTTTATAAGGCCCGCGGGAAACTCCTCAACCTCAGCCAGTTTAGCTTACGCTACAAAAACGATCGTGGGCATGACGCAGGCACAGCGAGTTCAAATTGCTTTCGCGCCTAGAGAACGACGCGCGACGCTCGAGACAGTGGGCCGGGAAACGTGCGCTGGGAGCAGCCGGCCGGTCTGCCTACAGGTCCGCCTACAGATGTGTTCGGCGTAGTACTGCCGCGGATATCGATTGCCGCTCTTGTAAGCGGTGCAGATCACAATTTTCAATGCAACCCGCCATCGCGTCATTAACTCCTTTCTCATTTGTGCGGCCATGTTTGGGACTTTCGTCCCATTTTGTGCAGCGGTAACAAGCTATCACTCGAGCTACCTGCGCCGTACTGCTCCCCTTCGCGGCCGTGGCCGCAGCCTGCGCAGCGACCGTGAGGCTCGCTCACTACTCTGTTCGTGTCCCTGGCCCTTTCCCGAGTCCAGTATAATAAAAAGCAATAAAAACAGAGTGCCTGGAATCACTGTAGAGCCTATATCGGGGCCGACTTCCCGATGAGCCGACAAAATCACTGCACCTCCGCTGCCCACGATCGGGTCGTGCGTTGCTCGAGAGCAGAAGCTCCGACTTCCAACTATATACAGTGAAACCTCGATATATCGAACAGCGCGGTGCCCGCGAAATAGTTCGATATAGCCAGAATTCGATATATAAAATCCCGTAAAAAACGCGCAATAAACTGGTACAAATCAATAAATTAACTAATCGTGCAGTAAATACTCACTTGGAGTTCCAAAGTATTTATTATTTTGGCTTAAAGTACTGCAGCAGGGTAGCCAGTGGCGTGTCTAAACACGGCTTCCTCAACTCAGTCCAAACGTTCTACTAACGATAGCCGCTGAAGCCTCGGTCGAAGTCGGGAGCGGGGCACTATCAGCGCTTGCGGGTTCAACCTCGGCAGCGTCTTCGTTTGTCCGCTCAGTAGTAACCTCCGCTACGATCTCCACGTCCGTCAACTCCGCCGTTGTTCCGGGGCTGTCGTCCCTGCCAACAAAGTCATCAATGCACATGCTTCGTGGCTCAGCTCCAACAAAGCGCTCCAACTGGCCCCAGGTTTCGTCGAGCTCGCATTCTTCTTCTGCACCGTCCAATTCTGCTTCATTGGTTGCGTCCTCTGAAGCTTCTTCAGTGCGGCCAACGAAGCCCGCGTGTCGAAAGCAGTTAGCTATTGTTGACTGCTTGCTTGAGCATCTGAATGGCGCCCAAGAGGTCTATCTTCAGATCTTGGCCCATCCGGAGCTTCACCAACAACATGTCAATCAGCCCACTCTTATAGATGGACTTGAAAGTGCGAATAATGCCCTGGTCCAATGGTTAAAGCTTGGGCATGGGGTTGGGCGGCAAAAAATTCACTTCAATGTTGCTCAGCTCGACATCGGTGTGGTGTGCCGTGCAGGTGTCAACTATGTGGCCTACCTTGCGGCCATGACGCGGCAGGTCCGAATCCCATACCTTCAACCATTGCGGATGCATTTGCCAAAACAGGCCTGTTTCTTCCGCATAATATATCTGGTGCGGCTCATACTCTGCGAGAATCTGGGGCCACTCTTGATCAACCCACTTCTTGATTTCCTCTTCATTAGCGTCCTCACGTTCCCCCGAGACGGTCTTCCCGACACGGGCCTTAAAACGCTGAAGCCAACCGCTACCGCAATAGAATTTCTCTGCGCCAAGAATGAACGCAAAGTCTGTAGCCTTCTGTTGCAGCATCGGTCCTGATACAGGAATGTTCCGGGCCCTTGCGTCGATGAACCATTTGTGTAGTGACTTCTGAACATCTTCCAAGGCAGCTTTGCGCACACGCCGCACGCCTGAGTGCTCGTTTTGTTCTGCCTTGGCTTTTATGTCACCCTTATTCTTCAGCAAAGTGCTCAATGTGCCTCTTGGCACGCCTAAAGCTTCGGCGACGCTCAACTTCTCTTCACCACTCTCAACCCGCTTGATTGCCTCCAACTTTTCTGCAAAAGTCAGGGTAGTCCGTTTTTTCACGTTCGCAGCCACCACGAAATCAACCACACCAGACGCACGAAAGGCGAGACAGGCATAACTCCGATCGTGGCACCAGTTGCACTGCCGAGGGCGAGTCGGTGCGGCAACTGGCCAGGCAACGGCCTGCGTTCGCCGCTACGTTGAAGTAGCGCCATTGGCGCAACCGAAGCGCAACAGTCAGGAACGCCCAACCCACCAGCGCTATCTTCGAGGGTACTGCGGGAGAGCTCGCTGCCTGTCAACAGAGCGCGAGCGGTCTAGGGTGGCGGAGTTCGATATACCTATTTCATGGCCGTCTCAGTTCGAAATAAAAAATTAAAAATGCATGTGATTTTCCACGTGATATAGAAAGTGTTCGATATAGGCAATAATTCTATATACCCGTGTTTGATATATCGAGGTTTGACTGTAGAGCGGCGAGCCGGCTGAAAACGCCGGCAGTGCGGAAGCGGCCAACACAAACTCGTGACGTATTTGTATTTTGTTTATTTACAAAATATCAAGGAAATGTTGATTGCGCGAGGTCCTCCGGTGACTGCTCCGTTGCGTTTCGCACACGTTAATAGTGATTTTAAATATGTTCTAGGCTCTCTTTACCGCGGATATTTTGCAGATTATGTATGTGTGTTCACACCAATCTATCTCGGAAGTTATGTCGCCTTCGAAATTTTGAGTCAGTACCCCTTTAACAACCGTGTTACGCTTTGGGTAATGCTGCGTAGGTGCGCGGACTTCTACCGGTACGTGTGCCGCAGCTGGGAGGGCAAGAAATCGAGCTTCGAGCAGGACCAGCAGAACGCCCTCGCCGAGCAAGTGGACGCTCGCTTTGGCCGATACGACGTCAGACGTGCGGATGAGCTGGGAACCCACGTAGCGGCCACCGTCTACGCTGGATGCAACCAATTCCTGAGCGCACTGAGCCCGCCTTCCTTCGACAGCTACAAAGCTGCCCGCACTACCATCCTGACTCCCAAGCTACGCGCGGCGGCCAACTTCACAGATATTATCCAGGTTAGAGTCCAGCAGTGCCGTTTTGCTGCTGTAACACGCGTTTCGAGTACTTAGTTGAATCGGAGCGGGTGATCGCATTCGCACCAGAAAAGTGGTGCGCAGCCGTTTAAGTTTTAACACCTTCTCTTAAAATAAATACTCCGTTACTCCATTAAAAGGATTGCTTCCCTGTCACTAAAGCGGTATTATTACTCTGCATGCATCGTTGTCTCTTAATGGATTAGAATCTTACAGTGAGAACCTTCTTTCTCGTTAACTCAGAGTATGTTTACTGTGGAACTACTTAAGACCGTCGTGAGGTCTTCTAGCCTCACTCAGCAGTAGTAAAGACGGTAAGCTTCTTTGAAATAAACAGCTGACTGGCTTTTCTTGGCATAGTTCTACGTTGAAAGTTTCCAGGTTCTAATCACACGGGTTGCTTGCCCGGACCTATATGTATTGCATTATCGATCTGATCGCCGAACTTAAGGTGCTCCACAAATGCTGCAGAGATGAGGGTCATGAGTTCAGTCGCCGATTTATAGGAACGCTACCGACGATCACTGCACAGTTCCCAGATACTGTGGGGATGAGGGAGAGCTCATTTGTGTTCCGGAATGTCTTCCAGTGTGGTGGAAGGAGTGTAGTGCGGCCTCACTGGCTTGTTTGTTGTCGTTGTCGTGTCCGTCGTTTGGGCAATCCAGTGCTGCAGACTAGCGGAGTGAGTGTTGACAGGCCTATAGGTGATCGTTCAAACAACGCATCCCACTGCGCCCTAATTTGTACCAATGTGTGCCACGCTAATTTACACGTTGAGAAAGCCACATTAACAACTTTCTCTCGTGCGGTAGTTACGCTAAGCACAATGTCTGAAGACGTTTTCATTCGTAGCTGTTTCAAAGAGACTAGAGGAGTGCATGAAATTGTAAAATGAACTTCTGTGTAAGCCTGGAAAAAAAGGAGCCATACAGGATAATACTAATATATACTACAGGGAAATCTGGTGCCACTGATTAGGGGCGCCGCAATTTACCCTGCGTTCCGTCATGTAACGGGCAGGCGAGTTCGACTTGTCCTTGGCATGGATCATGAATGGCTGGAAAGTTGACTCTGGCTGCAAAAACCAACCCTATTTCTGCAAAAACTTAATCGAAGTTGTTTTGTTGAATCTGGTAAACGATTTATTTGCAGAGATTATTTAGAAGCTTCAGGCAAGATAACAAGAAAATGATGTGACCCTTTTTTGTCATCTGTAGCTTTGAGACAACACAGAAGCCATATGGCTAAGCAAGCCAAGCAGGCGAGGAACGTCGCTAGCTGCAATGGCGGCGTCCTCGACGGCCCGCGATTGCAGCGCACGATTCCCCTCTAGTATAAATTTTATAAAAGTCAATGGGAAGGAGCACGCAAGCAAGCAAGAAATTGGCGCTCGTAACGCATACCCTTCTTCGCCAGGCTCTGGCGCGTGTGTGTGCCACGTACGCAGCGCTGTGTTTGCGCCTCAAAAAGATAATGCGTCAGCTCGCCATTTCTCGCCCCTTTCCCGAAACATTTTACGTTACGCTTTGAATACGCAAGCGCAAGCGTGGGGCAAAAGCGACATGCCTGTGTTTTTGCGTTATCAAGATGCGTTGAAATAAACAACACATTATTTGTCTTCTGCCCTGTCCTACATCTTACAACAGGCCCGTCAAATTTTTATAAACCCTGCAGTCACACATTTTTTATCAGCGAGGAAAACCACGGTCAAGTGGTTCGATTCTCGGGAGCGTTTTATCTTTAACATTTACTTTAAATGCATCCGCGTCCGCCCGGAGCTCTGCTAAGATCGGACACTGCCAAAGAGGCCGTTTTTTGACGGATTCTTCTCTCGTCGCCAGATCCTGGTGCGCGTGTCACTCGAGCTCGGCCTGTACACGGTGATCGCGATCGAAGTCATTCACCTGGATCAAGGCGACGGAAAAGGCCAAGCTTCGCTGCACTTCTCGCCGGGCAAGTCTCTCCTGCGAAAGCTTGGTCAGACCAGCTACGAGGAGCTGACACGCAGCATGCCGCGCTTGTACATCTGGTGGGAAGAGGTGAGCCTCAATTCCCGCGTTCTTCGTTACTAGGGATGCCGTCTCTGGTGGACGCCGCGTTACCACTGGCTGATTAGTATCTCCTAAGGTTGCTAAAGCACTGCCGCCAATGCCAGTTCATTTTTAATTGCGACTATCAAGAGCCTTTTTGCACGTACAAAAAGTGCAACGTGTAATTATCAGGACACTCTGTCACGTTGGATATCTACGTGAAGAGTGCGTTCGCATCCTACAAGACCATAAGAACAAGTACTGGGAATTCAAAACCACGCTCTGCAGCTCAAAAATTCTGCGAGAATTCAGAAAATTATCTACTAACGCGTACGATTCTTAAGCTGCTTGTCTTGAGTGTGAGCTTTTTCCAGGAAATTTTTTAGTTTTCGAAATCCTGTCTGACGAATTATCTCCATTAACGATATTATAACGATTAGAAGTAGAACTTTCGCGAAATCTGCATTTTAGATATGTTGGGTTCATCTTTTTTACAATTGTTATATTTTTTTACTATTTCAAAATTTCTGCTAATTATTCCATTTACTATAATATTATGATTATAAGTGCGATTTCCGCAAAATTTGTGTTATTGTGGATATGAAGGTCGTACTAAGATTTGCCATTTGACGCACTGTTTCAGTTTTCTTAATTATTATCTTTTCAAAATTTCCTCTGGCCAATTATCTCGACCTACGTTATTATAACGATCACGTTCCGAACTTCCCCGGAACCGGCATTATAGTGAAAATGCCGGGCGTTACACAGGTCGATAGTTTCTGTAGATATTTTATATTCTCATTTTTCTAGTTTCTCAACATTTTTCTCCACCAATTGTATCTATTTACTGTATCATAACGATAACAAGTGAAACGTTTGCGCAATCTTAAAGGAGCACTGACACCAATTTTCGGCGTTAATATTATTGCACAGTTCGCTTCCTTCACTCAACAGAATACCCTGGCTGAAATATGAGCGGACTGTGACGAGAAGAACATAGTTCAATTGGATCTCATTTATCGCGCCGACGGAGCAGCGCGCGGAGCGGCACTCAGCAAATGGACATCAGCGTGACATCACTCCAGGAGAGGAACAAGAAGTGACGCGACAGCGCTCGTCAAAAACTCGTGACGTCACTTCACGCGCGCGGCCCCACGAGCGGCGAGCGGGCGCAACGCCCTCTCAAGCGGGCGCCGGTGACGTCCGCACAAAGCTGTGAGGTCAGGCAGGGAGTCTGTCATATGCGCCGTTCGGGATGAAAGCGCGGGAATTTGAAACAAACGATTTTCAGGCCGTTCAATGTAATTAACTATCGCGCGCTGAAGTATTTGAAGTGCTGTTTCAGGTTGGCCAGATCATTAAGCATCGATAAAAGCAATAAAAGTGTTACATGAAATTTTCGTGTCAGTGCTCCTTTAAATATTCAGGAAATGCCATGTCCTATACATTTTGCCATTTTCAGTAATTTTTAAATATTTTTCTTGTACTTTAGATCTCTATTTGCAATAGTATAAGGATTACATTCGGAACTTTCGCAGAAATGTGTATTATTGTGGAAATACAGGGCGTTACACGGTTCGCCATTTTCCGTAATGATGTTGTAATTCATATTTTTTTTGTTTTTTTCAAAACTTCGTTCGACCAATTTCTCCATTTATGCTATTATACCGATTACAGGTAGATCTTTCCAAAATCAGCACTAATGTTTGAATGGCATGCGTTATACCTTTTGCCGTTTTGCGTAATTATGTTTTCTTTTGTTTTTTGAAATAATTTCGTGCGGCCAATTCTCTCTATTTACGTGAATGTAACGATTACATTTGGAACTTTCGCCTAATCTGCATTATTGTGGAAATGCAGGGCTTACGCGGTTTGCCGTTTTCCGTAATTATTTTGCGTTTTTCTTAGTTTTTTCAGTTTTTCGAAAATTTGTCCGACCAATTATCTCCATTTATGCTATTATAACGATTACAAATGGAACTTTCGCGAAATATGCTTGATTGTGGAAATGCCACGAGTTGTACGTATTCCCATTTTCCATCACTTTTGCTATTTTTTGTTATTTTTTTTATTTCCAAAATATTCCCGACCTATTATCGCCATTTTCGTTACTGTAGCGAGTACATTTGGAACTTTTACGAAATGTGTCCTATTGTGGAAATACAGGGCGTTACAGAGCTCGCCATTTGTCATACTTTTATATTTTTCTTATGCTTTTAGTTTTTCAAAATTGTGTTCGATAAATTACCGACATTTCTTCTTTTATAAAGACTACCGGTAGAACTTACACGAAATTTGCATTATTCTGGAAATTTCGTTCGTTATACTTTTGGCCATTTTCCATAATTTCTTCATATTTGTCTGAGTTTTACTTTTTTCAAATTTTTGTCAGACCAAATACCTCCATTTTGATTTTTATAACGACTACATTTGGAAGTTTTGCGAAGTTCGTATTTTTGTGAAAATGCAGCGCATTGCAGTGTTCGCCAGTTGCCGTAATAATTTTACATTATGTTCTATTCGAAAGTTTTTCAAAATTCCGCTCGACCAATTACCCCCGTTTACGCTATGATAACGATCACAAGTAGACTTTTCACGAAATCTGCATTATTGTGGAAATGGAGGGCGGAGTTACACGTTTCGCCATTTCCCGTAATTTTTTTATATTCTGTTTTGTAATTTTGAAAAATTTCAAGCGACCAGTTATCTTCGTTTACGCCATTACAGGAGCCTATTCTATGGACCAGAGCACAAGATAACGAGTAGAGTTATTTTGCAAATCAGACCACAGAGTAATGCATGGAATTTTTCTGTGGACCATAGAACGGTGCAGTAGTGCCTTATGTCTAGAAAGCGACCTGGAGGTTAGCAATCCACACTGATTTACACAAAAGATGCGTGAAAGTAAGAAAAGGTCTTATAATGAAAAATTCGCATTAAAAAATCATAACTCCTAGGACTCGAACCCATGCAGTCAGCGTCAACACCCAAGGCTCAACCACAACGTCACGAATGCCGCCCAGCGAGGTCCTGTTAAAAATAACCCATAACAGATCATCACTCTCTCGTCTAGTCAATAAAATAAAGGCGAACAATCTTTTGTAGTCTGGTCCAAAGAATAAGCAGTGCACTGAAATTCAGCCACTATTGGCTAGTCGCGAGCTGCATGCAAAGCAGTGTGTGGTCTGTACGAATATATTTTGTCTATAAACAAGAGAACGGTTAAAGGGACGCTGATGCGAATTTGTCGATGTCTTAATTCTGCCACACCGTTAGTTTGTTTAGGTGTGCAGGTTGTGCAGGAGAAACATACCGGTAATCCGCTAAGTTTAGACTTTAGGTGTGGTCTTGCCGGTGTGTCTTCAAACCCGACGACAGCTAATTGGCGAGGGGGGTTCCAGACTTGCCAAAGTGGTAAGCAAATTAGGCAATGCTTATCACTCACTTCCGTGTCCCCATAATGTTACTCTATTGAAGGAATAGTTTAGCGCATGATGTGGGAAGACTGCGCGAATACGGTAAAAGCTCGTTAATTCGAACTGGAAGGGGACCATAAAATTGTTCGAATTAAGCGGAGTCTGAATCAGCGGGAGGGCGCTACATATAATGGACATCGCGCCACACTGCGTGGGCAGGACAAAAAGAAGCCACGTCTGGACTTGTTATACCAAATTAGGCACTACTGCACGCTTGTGGCAGGTGATTTTTTAAATAATATTGCCGCGAGCCGTGCATCGGGTTTGTTTACTTAAGGTTTGTTTTTACTGCCTTGCCGCGCCCGGCTCTGTTATCTGTGTCCCAAGCGAAGCGAATATTCCATTCTTTATTTTTATGCCGCATGGGTTATCTCATTCAGATAAGGAGAGTGCTTCGCCCTAACTTCACTTGCCTAGAATAATCTTCTTCGATACACAATGTTCTGGATATAAATCGACGGTTTGAAAACCACTCTATGAAAAGCAGGAGATCCCAGTTCGAATTACCGACACGTTCGAATTGTGGGGAGTTTTTCCGCACAGAAATATCTAGTGCTCTGTTCGAATTAACCGTGAGTTCGAATTAACCGACTTCGAATTAACGAGCTTTTACGGTACCATTGTTAATCAATTGGATTTTTCATGGCGTGTAGCGATGAACAAGCATGTTCCGGATCCTGATTGACCAACATACTACGCGCACTTTCCCTCTGCCGGGCTGTCGCCCCACGCACGCGTGCAATCGGTATAACACATGCGTACTTAAGTAGCGCGCGAAACAGATAAGCAAAGACGAGCATACTACTGCTGTAAAGTTCCGGAGAGCTTTCAGGGTACGAACGCTTGCGTGCAGATTCCATGCGAGATGGCGGTGCACACACTACGAACAGTATCAGCGGCAGCCCGCAAGTGTCAAGCCAAACGATTAAGAGCATTACGGGCCTCCTTACGTGCACTCTCCTCGGTTCGTCAAATATAGGCGTGATCCTGTCACCAAAACGCCTCCTCCATTTGATAAAATCCCAGGCCATCTCAACTAACGTGAAACATGGAGAGGAGCGAAGTATGCAGTGTATAAGTGTATTCTTGGCGCCTTGGTGTTTTTGCCAACGGAGATGAAACCGTTGCGGGTGCAGGTATGCAGAGATGCTGTACAAGTCTCGTGTCTTTTAAGCGCGAGGCGTACCCGAGTGTCCCGGTGTTTTTGCGTTCTAGCGCGTGGCTCAAACGAGTGTCCCGGTGATTTATCACTGTGACTGCATGAGACGACGACGATGACGACAGGAGACGCCAACAGCCCCAGCCCATAATAATAGAACTGCTGCCGAGGAAAGCAATCCTGAACTGCCGACAGACTGCTCAGAACTCCTCCGGGTTGGGAAACCGAGGAAACCTGAACGCCGATACACTGCGAAATGATTGAAACTCTTAGGAGTTTTCATTGCCAATAGTTAACGCCATTACACCCTAGCAAAAACATTCTCTTAAAGGTTGGTATAACCGAGAAATGACCCTGTATATAAAATGGTGTTTTCTAAGTTATAGAGAGTGAAATTTCCCCATTAGCGTGTGAATCATTGTTCAGTGCACCGTGGCGAGCTTCGCCGACTGTATTCTACCGAACTAAGCTGTGAACAGCGCAATAAGCGCTCTTTGCAGTTCAGTTCGGAAGATTTTCTTGAATGGTATGCCGTAGATCCGTTACCCCAACTTTATGCAAAGGCACAACATTCTCCAAGCCTCTTACGCCGCGTGTCAACGTGGCATATGTGAAACGCGGACACGATGGCGTCCTCGCGTGGTCAGCCCGTCGGTGTAAGAATGGTCCAAATCGTCCTTTTGCTGCACGCAGAGCCTGCGCATCGCACACGCGGCGCTCCGAAGTTGGTTCATTACGGCTTCCATCGACGCCGACGTCTTCGGGCGCTACTGGCCTCCGGCAGAGGTGATCTTCTTCGAGCGTTTCTGCCTGCTCTCGTGCAGCGCCGCGAATGCTCGCTCGGACTCGAGCGTGCCAGCGCGCGAGCGCTGCCTGGTTCCCTTGCCCAACTTGCCCGACTTCGCGAAGGCCTTCTCCTGCAAGGAAAAGCAGAACAAAATCGGTGGAGACTGCCCCGTCTGACCTTTCTTCTGCCAGGCTCGCGTGCCTGATTTCTAATGAACCACAAACACTCGTGCTGCGACGTCGGCTCTACAAAGTGCTGCAAAAAGCAGTTGCATATTTCCCCGTGACATACGTATTAACCATGCGGTGTTAGTGCAAATGTTGGGCCTGGTTTATTCATGGGCCTCTAAACAGTGGCAATTTTTAACTTATTAATTCCGCACGATTTATATCCATCAGTCAAATAGGTATGTTATATTTCATGTGCTGATATAGTACTTGAAGTGCACTCGCCCACCATATCGTCGCTTTCATCCGGTGGTTTAGAAGCCTGTTTTTTTCTATTTCGATGTTTCGTATGCTGACGCAAGTTGCTGTAGACCATGGCGGCCTTTGCAAAATGTAAGTGCTGGAGAAAAGCCTTTACTGTATGACAGCAAGTTAACAACAATCAAATCCTTACGCTACCGACTTGATGTCAGGGTTTTGCGAGGAGGAATAAGATAAGCAAGTCTTGACGTCATCCAGCCGTTGGTATTGGGCCACCTTTTTTTTCCCAATACATTTTATATTTTCTGCTTTGCGGTCCGTTTAAGGAACTTTTCAGGGCTAATAGCGCGTGCGAGGTAACGTGCAACCGTCGACGCATGCCCTGAGCATTTTCTGCATTTACTGGGATATGCCTGACGTCTGTGACTTCTCAAAAGATTGCTCAAACTTGTACGCTAATTTTACCGCTTGTGCGTTCCCTTTCTTTGCACAGTGGGGAGTCGCATTGCCATCAGAATATTTTTTAGAGGTGATTGTGCGGGAACAGATTCCAACATCGTTAAAAATTCACGGTTCATGCAGGTTCCACTGGCGTTCACGTGCGCCTTGTAGAGATGGCCACTGGAACAGCTTTCACCCTTCTCGTTTGGATGTGGTATACAACGAGCTAGCACCGCCTAACAATATTTGTTTCCTAATTCTCCACACAGTTGTACTGCCATTCCTGTGAATGTGTGAGCAGCGCTTGTTTGTTTCGTGCAAGTGGCAAATATACTTGACGTTTTGTAATGTCTGTTTGAAACGTTTATTTCCTCGAGTTTCTCAGCTGACGCTGTGCGGTGGAAAGCGTTTTGGGAAGGTAGGAAGGTTAGTGGACAGTGTGGGGAAATGTATGGACCATAAGCGATGTGGTCCAGTCCCATGCGACAGACAACAAAGCCATCGTAATGTGTGCCTCCTTTATCGGGCCTCTGGTGTATTCCGAACTCGCCCACTCATCGAGCACACAGGAAACGGTGAATTATAGCAACAGGCTTGTAGAAAAATATAAGGGTGGTACATGGAAAATTAGCGTTCACAAAAATTTGTCCTGAGTGAACAGCGGTCCTGTTCACGCTGAAACATTACATGAAGGACGCATTTTGTGGTCTATTTTGTTTAACACCAAGAACAAGAGCACCGCTTACCTGCTTATTTACAAAATAAAAACAATTTTAACATATGGGAAACCTGGGCCCCTATTGTCGACTAAACAAATTCCAAGGCAATTCGCCATTGTTTTGCGTAAACACAACGTAAACAATCAGTGACGTGATGCACGTATAGCTCTGATGACATGCAGTGTAATTTGATGCTTCACTCATAAATATCACAACTAAGGTATCAAATATTGCCCATTATAGATATGAAAACCCTTACTGGCAGCATCTCCACTCCGTGGATAATGGCGAGGGTGCGGAGTACGGGGCTAGAAATGACATCCAAGGTGCGCCCCGAGTAACATCCGATTTGCGCTCCGACCATCATTCGATTTGAGCCGTGAGTTGCCCTTTGATTACTCCCTACATGAAACTGCAACTCACGGCTCAAATCGAATTGCGCTCGATTTTTGCTTGATGGTGGTGTGCGCACGGACGGACGCGGACAGACATTGGGAGGTCCTAAGGTACTCCTCACCATTAGAGGCGAGGAAGTAAGCCCTTTGACTCAAGGGTGACGACTGACGACTGACACGAACTCTGTCTGGTCTACCAGACACAGGCTCCAATCCTGCTCGTGCAAGTGTTATTTTTTGCGATTGTAAATGCTATGCGCACGGACACGGACGGACATTGTGCGGTCCTATGGTACTCCGCACCTAAATTTTAGGTGCGGAATGGTACCTAAATGGTACCTAAAATTTAGATGGTAGCTGAGGTTGGCAAGGGAAACGCATTTCTGCAGGTCAAAATTGACGTCAACACCACAAGGCGATCGAGTAACGTTGATACAAAAGCGAGTGAAAGGGTGATGTTGAGCTAAAGGACATCACACAATCTTTTTTTACCATATCTATTTAGTTCTTTCAATCGCTTTTAGTAATATAGTTGAGCAGCTCCGCTTCAATGCAAGCTTTGTTGCGTTATCACCTTCCCGGCCGCCACCACCGCCACGCTATCGTCTGCTGCTGTGTTACAAGTTCATGGCGTCATCAAAAAGACGGCCGCGACCATCGCTTGTATGCATATAAGAGCAGCGAAGCGCTACGCCTGATAACCGCGGAGCCTACCGATGTCGCCGATTCCCTCGAATATTCGTCAAGCTTAATTTCACTCAGCCCTGTAATGAACAAAAGAGTCACTTTATGCATGGAGGAAAGAAATGTTTAGGAGGGAGCGTCACGTGACAATCGTGAAGCCTAGTCATAAAAAATAAAAAGGAAAGACTGATGGGAGATGTTCCACCCACGTGACAGGCAAGCGGTAGTTCCATGGAGGAAAGAAAAGGTTAGGAGAGGCCCTGACGTCACATTTGTGAAGCCGAGTCCCGCCATGACTTGAGCCCACGGAGCCCAGCACTCTATCCCATCATCCTTTGCTGTCTCCGGTTTGATTTGACTAACATGGCGTCGCCCTGCCCTCCCGCTTCGCGTCGAAAACAGCTTCGTCGCTAATTCCTCGTTGCGATGTCATGTTCTAAGCTGTTGATTTCGCCTTCAATTTGCCCATTCTAACTCTCACAGAAAGTTTCAATCGAAAAACGGCCTTCGTTTTTGAGATAGAAGGACGATTTTTCAGCTCTTAAGCCTGGCAAAGTAGCGTTTGTCGTCGTCATAGCAACAGGCTCGCGCGATGGAGAACGCAGACGCCTCCGACGTCAGAGTTTTCTAACTGGCCTAATCTTAAAACGTTTGTCGTAGCGACTGCGCTGGTTTGCAAGCGTAGCGAAGCAGCCACATACCAAGCGCCTTAAAAATTTGTCCATTCTATTCGCCCAAATTTGGCCGCCGCAGTTGTAAACAAGTAAGCAACATTGTCCATTGGCTCAAGAAAAATCACGTGACTTCCTCCACACTTTTTGCAATGCATTGGGGTGCTAGGGGCCTCTCCTGAGTATTCTTTCCTCCATGGGTAGTTCTTTGCGCCTCATGTGGCCCTTCGCCGACGCTGCGCGGCAAAGTTGAAAAGATCATCTCCACTTCTGCACGCGGCGGCGGCACACAACTCTCCGACTGCGGCGTGAACTTCGACGGGTCCGAAAGCTCAGTAAACAAAGATGTTTTCTGCCTCTCCCGTCCGACCACTTTACCCGCACGATCAGGCCGCTGCGCGTTTCGGGTTGCAGGCAGAGCTGCGTGCAACGACTCGTCGCCGAAACTCGAATACCCGGACGCCCCGGCAATCAAACGGATAGACGCACGCACGCAGCGTCAGCGAAGGGCCACATGAGGCGCAAAGAACTACCGCTTGCCTGTCACGTGAGTGGAACATCTCCCATCAGCCTTTCCTTTTTATTTTTTATGACTAGGCTTCACCATTGTCACGTGATTTCTTTAACCATTTATTGCCAAGGCGCAGTCAGTCAGCAAGGTCCCTCCCAGGCGTAATCTAGCATTCGTTTTTTTTGTCATATACGTATCGCACCGAACGAGCGGTCCTCAGCGGACAAACACCCGGCGTACTGCTTGCGACGCGAGGTGGTCACACCCAACGTAAGGGTTCTGAACCCTTTGGTTTCCAGTGCACTGAAGTAGATAAACATCCCCCTCGCGAGGGGCACGATGAAATGCAGAGCATTTCCGCTCTTCTCTTCCAGCGTAGACATTGTCGATGAAGTCGATGGTGAAACGTGAACCGTGCCGTGAACCCCCTGCCGCGGCTATGACGCAACGTGGAGCGGCTATGACGCAACGTGGCGCGGCTATGGCGCAACACAATCCAACACAATCCACTTTAATCCAATCCAATCCAAATCCAAACCAATCCAATCCAAGCCAAGCCAAGCCAAGCCAAGCCAAGCCAAGCCAATCCAAGCCAATCCAATCGAATCCAATCCAATGCCCCTCGCGAGAGAGTGTTATAGCGCCGAAATCGCGCCACCACACGAACGCGTGATGTTGACGTCACGATCACGCCACAGATGTTAGCGATCGGAGCGCGCTTAAGCGCGAACCGACCGCGGCGAGAGAGCGCGATGCGAGCGCATCAGCAGCTTCTTGACGTAGTTTGAATGAGTCAAGGATATAAGGCGCGTTCGTAGCCTCCCATTCTGTGTCGGCTTTGTGGCGCAGTGGGTAGAGCACCATGTACATTGCGTTCCGCCCGCAGGGTCGAGGGATCGAAGCCAGGCGCCGGATAGTATGTTTTTATATAGTGTAGGGGGAGGGGTGCGGAAAACGACGGTGCGGACTACGACTACGGACGTCAACGCGGGTGACATCGTGAGTTACTGAAATGCTCGGCATTTAAAAGTAAACATCCCCCTCGCGAGGGGCACGATCAAATGCAGAGCATTTCCGCGGGGGGCACGCCTGCAAGTCGTATGGATTACGTATTGGTTGTTGTTGTTGTAATTGTTGCCTTCCAGCGTAGACATTGTCGATGAAGTCGATGGTGAAACGTGAAACGTGCCGTGACGCGGCTATGACGCAACGTGGAGCGGCTATGACGCAACGTGGTGCGGCTATGACGCAACACAATCCACTTTAATCCAATCCAAATCCAAACCAACCCAGTCCAAGCCAAGCCAAGCCAATCCAAGCCAATCCAATCCAATCCAATCCAATGCCCCTCGCGAGAGAGTGTTACAGCGCCGAAATCGCGCCACCACACGAACGCGTGATGTTGACGTCACGATCACGCCACAGATGTTAGCGACGGGAGCGCGCTTAAACGACATATCGTTTAAGCGCGAACCGACCGCGGCGAGAGAGCGCGATGCGAGCGCCCCCACCTGTTCTTGCGCGCGAACCGACTGTTGCTCAGCGCGAACCCAACGCGGCGAGAGAGGGTGTTGCGCACGTCCCCACCTGTTGTGCGCCCGAACCGAACGCGGCGAGAGAGGGTGTTGCAAGCGGAGAGAAGGGGAGGAGGACGCGGGGGAGAGGGCGCACCTGTGGCCGACGGTTGAATGAGTCAAGGATATAAGGCGCGTTCGTAACCTTCCATTCTGTGTCGGCTTTGTGGAGCAGTGGGTAGAGCACCATGTACCTTGCGTTCCGCCCGCAGAGTCGTGGGAACGAAACCTGGCGCCGGTAAGTATTATTTTTTAAATGCAGAGCATTTCGGTAACTCACGATGTCGCCCGCGTTGACGTCCGTAGTCGTAGTCCGCATCGCTCCCCCTACACTATATAAAATAATAATACTTACCGGCGCCAGGCTTCGATCCCACGACTCTGCGGGCGGAACGCAAGGTACGTGGTGCTCTACCCACTGCACCACAAAGCCGACACAGGACGGAAGGTTACGAACACGCCTTATATCCTTGACTAATTCAACCGTCGGCCACAGGTGCACCCTCTCCCCCGCGTCTTCCTCGCCTTCTCTCCGCTCGCAACGCCCTCTCTCGCCGCGTTAGGTTCGGGCGCACAACAGGCAAGGTAAATATAAATGGTAGGGAAGCTTCGGGCGAAAAGCGGTTCAGAACCTATTGCCAGCAACATCAGCATGGGGGCATATGGGAGTGGCGATTGAAGCGCGACTAGGTGAGGCGGGAACAAACACTAGTAACAAAAAAAACAAGTTTTGTTTAACAATAAAACAACATTGGTATTTTACGGACGATATTTATTTCTGAATCACATTTATTTAGGCACAGTGTGTAAATAATTTATGAAAATGGTGCTAATTCTCAAAAACCTTTTTTGTAGCCCCCTCTGAAGAATGGCACATGTCATTGCTTTGTGATGCAGTCCTTCCTTGTAGTGTTCGGAAAGGCGCTCCTAAAGTTCGTCTGCTAGGAAACGCCCCTCGCGTGTTTTGGTGGTGCGCATTTGCATTCGTTTTTCCTTGTTTTTTTGTTGTGTACTTAATTTTTGCTGTGCGTGGTGTTGCGAGGTGCGTTGTATCGGCGGTGAACACGTCTAGTACCGTGCCCGGCGGGCACGGTGAACTACGGGACGATGCTGCCAACGGTTGGAGCGGAGCACTTTCCTCGGTATACCTACGGAAGCGATGTGCTGTACAAGGTTGCAACAGCAACTGCCGTACGCTTGGCGTTTTACTGCACCATTTTCCTCTCATTTCTACAGGTAACGCGAAACTATAGTACTGTTAATACGTGCACGGGGGTTGTGCAAGGGGACGTGGTGGTGCTTCGAAAAAAATGGGTTTAAAGCTTTGTTATGTCACAGTTATCTCTTGATTTCACCTCAGGCTGGCTCGGAGCAAGTGGTGTCAATTACTCTAGGACTTGTCAGCGTAGTACCACTCGAATTGAAACGAGTCTCTTTAATTGTCTATCTCAGTGTCTCTATTGCATTACAACGCTTGTAGTGATCGTTCCTTCCCGCGATTGCATGCACAAGCAATCGCTACATCGCAGTACTGTGTTGTGCTGCTCTGTGCTGCGCTGCTGACACATCTTTCCTGCTATGTGTTTTTACTTACTGCCGTCGCTTTCATTTGCATTGATCCATTTTTCCTTTTTTTACTTATCTGTTGCGACACTTGCCTAATAATGCAACCAGGAAATTGCAGGCGTCAATGCTGAGTGAACTTCTGTAGAAACCCATGTCTACTTGATAAGACGCCGGGACAGCTGCGGTGTGCTCGCTGCACTTATGTGAATCGGCATTCCTGCGGCCCGGTTTTCTGAGTCAAGATGCAGTGCCTAGTTCTTTTCTCTTGTTTCGAAGTAGTTCTGCTGTTGACGCTTTCATTGCTCATAATGCTATGTGTTGCGAGTAAAGTCAATTTTTGGCGCGTAAGGAAAATCATAATGCATGTAGTGCCCCCGAACATTTTGTACTTATTGTATGCGTGCTGATTTTGTGGAGTGTGGTAAATTTGTTTTATGTTTATCCTGGAATAAAATTCAAATGTCTTGACTATAGCATGACTATGCGTTATTTCTTCTCTTAGAACAGAAGTACACAAACTGAGCAAGCATTATAACCTTGATCTATACTTAAGGCACGCACGCAACCTGCGTATGTGCGACGCAATTAAACCCAGCAGTGGCGTTGGTAGAAATGGGTATCGGGGTAAAGAGTGGGCACGTTTTTTGTATGAACGGGGAACCAGGGAGAGTGGTCAAGTGTCATTTTGAGCTCTGTATCCCAAGGCAGGAAAAAAATTCCGGTCGGAAGGGGGAGGGGGGGGGGTGTACGTTTCAAAATAAACAACTGATTGCTTTTTATACAGCAGTGGAAGGCATGAATACAGAATAAAGGTTCAGAGACGATGCAAGATGTTTTTATAAACACCGAGGCGAATCATACGACAGTATGCTAAAGTACGTTTCTCTAGTCACGAGTAAATGCTGGCGTTGACTTGAAACACACACGCCAAGGGCTCGCCAACTTGCGTCAGATGGCAATGACATGAGCCCTCAGCGATCAGAGGCCTGCTAAGGCTATTTTGAAGTCAAATTTTCCCGCTAATGCCACCAAAATGACGTCACTTTCTAACCGGATCTTGCGTCACATCCTGTTTATTTTTTGTTCCGCCGGAAGTGTTCCCTCCTCACACAGATGGCGCTAAGCCCCATGAGCAGCTTAAGAGCCGCCATTTTCTGAACGTATGGGCTTCTATGGAAGCTTCGCTACCAGTTATATTTACCTTGCAACAGGTGGGGACGTGCGCAACACCCTCTCTCGCCGCGTTGGGTTCGCGCTGAGGAACAGTCGGTTCGCGCGCAAAAACAGGTGGGGGCGCTCGCATCGCGCTCTCTCGCCGCGGTCGGTTCGCGCTTAAACCACATATGTCGTTCGCGCGCGGTCCGGTCGCTAACATCTGTGGCGTGATCGTGACGTCAACATCACGCGTTCGTGTGGTGGCGCGATTTCGGCGCTATAACACTATCTCGCGAGGGGCATTGGATTGGATTCGATTGGCTTGGCTTGGATTGGTTTGGATTTGGATTGGATTGGATTAAAGTGGATTGTGTTGCGTCATAGTCGCTCCACGTTGCGTCATAGCCGCGGCAGGGGGTTCACGGCACGTTTCACCATCGACTTCATCGACAATGTCTACGCTTGAAGACAACAATTACAACAACAACCAACAAGTAATCCATACGACTTGCAGGCGCGCCGCCCGCGGAAATGCTCTGCATTTGATCGTGCCCCTCGCGAGGGGGATGTTTGGTAGTGGCTGAACCATAACGGAACTCTCAATGATAGATCGAAACGGAAACCACAACGAATGTCATTTCAATTCGACAACAACATTTTCCAGACTGTAGTTCCCCTTCAAAACAACCTCAGAAATAATTCCCCTACGGAAAGTTCCCTCCTTATCTCTTTCGCAGCGACTCTCTTATCAATAGCAATCTGTTCATGAATGCTGATTTTGGAATAGTTAAATGGGGGATGGCCAATCCCCCTCCCAAAAAATTCAACCCCACAACCACGACAGCCGCCGTGGTATTAGGGGGTCCGAGAGTCGCTGCGGTACCTAACCACCGCTGGAGCCGGGCAAAGGTACTGCACCGACAGCTCAGACTTTAAGCCTTCCGGCACATCGTTGTTTGTTTGTTTTTGAGGACATATTGAAGCCCCTCCGGACCTGACCGAAGTCGGGATGGAGGTGCTCCAAGAGTGAACATCTGCGGTTGCCGCAAACACCCCTTTCATTTAGTCTTTTCTTTATGACCCGGTGAATCCGCAAGAGAAGAGCACATTTCAGAACTAAAATTTAGAGAACAATTGCACTGACTTTCCGCAAAAGTTTTCAGCCAATATCTCCATTGGTATATTAACCAGAAACAGCATTTCACAGCGTTCAAGCTGCGAAGGAAGGAAATAAAAGAGAAAATTAATTTGTCTGGCGCGTCGTGTTGCGGGTATTGTACGGCGCTCTCCAGAGAGGGCGCCACATGTGGTGACGTTGACATCGAGTTTCAAATCCTCCCTGTTCTGTGGTTTCATACCAGCGTTGCCAGATGGTGAAATTCGGCACCAGATTGGAAAAATCTGGTGAAATTTGGGGGCTACTGGTGTTGATGTACCGGAACGGCTACACCAGACATTATCTGGTGAAAACTGGTGAAAAATGTTGAGAAATGGCTTGTCACTTGAATTAATCAAATTTACACCGTTTTGTTGATCTTTCATCTGCAGTTCATAAATGGTGCCACTTTCTCGACATTGAGGCTTGTGGCCATGGAGGAAAAAAAAGCTTAGGAGAGGCCCCCAGCTATCTCCGCGCATTGGCAAAAGTGTGGAGGAAGTCACGTGTTTTCAGCGGCCATTGGAAGTCGCGTTAGCAACGGCGTCCTAGCAACAGCCCGCCCGCCGTTCGCCAGTCATGGAGGAAAGGCAGCGCCTCCCTTGTCGTCCGATTGCGAAGATTGCTGCTTCGCTTTGCTGCGCTGTGGTCTTGCGGAACTCGAAAAGGATGCTGCGAGTTGCGACAGCTGCGCCGATGTGAATATGTCATTTAATTTCTACTTGCAAGTGCACCTTGTACCGCGTCAAGCTTTTGCTCCGGTCGCGACCACGACGCGCCTATATTGAAGTGCAGATATCGTGAACGCGCCGTCCCGTCGTACGCGCGGACACCCGTCAGGTAGATTTTCGGGAAGTGATACACGGTATGCAGTACGTAGGCGACTTGCAACCGAACGATTCGCAACTCAATTTTTTGGTTATCGCCGCTGCAATATATAGTTTGCTAGGCCGGCAATGCGCGGCAGTGCCTTTGCAACTGTTACAAGGTAGATTCCCAGTTGATATAATTCCATCGTCCTGTTACCTTAGTAGGTGTCCGTCTGTTGACTGGAAGAGTGCTGAATCTGGAATCTGGATCTTTTTGTGGTCTCGCTCTGGATTTCGCTTTTCAACGCTTCATACTGCGAGGTTAGTGTATGAACGTTTTCAACTGATATCACCTTGAATTTATTGACACTGAGACAAGTTGAAACTTGGCGAAAAAAAGTTTATTGACGCCACCCACCCTCTCATTTTTTTTTTACTCAATAAAACGTTTTGCCTCCTCCTCCTCCTCCTCCTTCGCAAAAAAATCTATCGAAGGCACGCGAACAACGGTAAAAACATTCCACAATTTTTTAGCGTGAAATCTGCATGAAGTACTGCTTACCTATATATATAGAACGGCCGTTTAAGTGACTAGTCATCTCTGGGATTGCCAGTGAAACTGCAACGCAAACTTGGGCACTTTCCAGTCCGGTAGCCGCACGGCGTTCGCCCACTGTTTGCGGCGTTCTTCATCGCTTGGGAACATATATAAACGGCGGCGATTGCAAGCAAAGGATGAATGCACACCAATGTACAGCAATTGGCGGTGAGCGCGACCACGGGCGGCGCTGCGAAACGCGTCTCCGTGACGTCGGCTTAGGGATTCTCGCATTTGTCGTCTGCTTCACTCGGGCTCGCTCTCCCTGCTGTTTCTTTCCTCTCGGTTGACTTTTGATGCTTGTCCGCACCAGATTTTACGTATGCGCGCCTTTTTATCATAATAAAAGACTTAAAATGGCATACAGTAGCTCTAGGCATGATTTAAAGTATAGTTTTTGATACCGCTGTGGAAGAAACATTACCGGAGTCGCCCTTTCCAGCGAAGCCGGTCGTGTGAGGAGCGTGAAGAGTCGGTGCTAGGCGTCGTACTCAACAATCTTTCGAACAAGCGGAACAGCCAGAGTCTAATAACCGACAACAGCGAAAATGCTAGACCAAAACAAATTCCAGGCCTTCGCGGCTGTCGGTTTCGGCAGAAAGCATTACGATTCCCGGGAATCGTAGGTGGTAGAAGAGTCTTTTGCAACTTTGCCAAACGATCGAAGGTATTGGATCACATCGCTTACGTTGTCATGGCATGAAATTATGCCGACGTGCACTACCGGGCAATAACCCACTGTGTGTATAGGCGCGTGCTGGTTTTATACCAGGCTTCTAACTCGTATGGAGGCTTGTTGAGCAAAACGACTCACGTGTACAGTAAACATACAGTAACACTATATTTGTTCAGAACTGGAGGGATGGTTCGGTACATTTTCTACAGATATATCTTCCCGGTATTCAGATATGCGTTGGAGTAGAACTCCACTCAAGAGGGGGAGGAGCAAGGGGAGGAGGAGAAAACTTCATCTAACATTAAAATCGAGCTGGTTTGTGGGCGGGCTCCTCAGTGGAGGTCAAGAGAGAGTAATTTTCTTTAATTTGAGGAACGTCATCCTGAGTAGGCCAGGATTTGTTCTTTACGCCCGAAAGGATTGGATAACAATAAAGAGCTTCTTGGACATATTCATCGGTTCCGATTCTTGTTATACTGAAAACCGGCACGTATACTATTTATTGCGTTCGTTAGCGAGTATACCAAGCCTTCAACACCGCCAACACGTCATAACTGTTCGGGTTGAGATTCATTTCCTTATGGTAACGATGGTTGCGCTAGAGGAGGAGGAGGAGGAACAACTTTATTTAGTGAACAATCATTGAGTTTGATTAATGATGGGCTTCTTGACTCCGTGAAGTGGCCTGAAGACCTTGCTTCATGGCTACTTCCAAATAGAAATTCGCGGCACAAAAGGCGCCTTCGAGTATCTAGACAACGCTGTCTGCGCGGTTTTGCGGTGGCGTAGCTCAAACCTTTTTATTGCAGTTGAATATGTGAATAAACAACGAAAGGTGCGGATGCGCACCTTCATGTTCGCTGCCATAACGAAAGCCAATTTCTGAAGAAGGTACATGTATGCCTTAGAGCCTGAAGACATACCCACTCGATGTTTGTGAGCCTCCCATACATCCCCAAACCTACGAATAAGACGTTTGTGACGGTGAAGAGAAATAATAAGTTGGGCACAGAAAAAAAACATTTATGTAATACAAAATAACAGCGACGAAAAAAAAATAGAAGACCGCCGTTTTATTTCCTGCTGGGCGATTCGTGTGCAGGAGCCCGCTGCTTGGTGCCTAGCATTGGACTCTTGAGTCGCAATAAGAGCATCTCAAAAGTACTTTACAGAAGCCTACGCGTTTTGAATACTTATCGAGGAGCTCTGAGCACTGAACCTCGCAAATAAGCTAGAAAGGACGAGCTACATACGATAATCCGACCGAAGCTCTGAAGAAAGTTAGATTCGTTCCCGTGTGTTGCAAACTTGTGCGGGATACAGCCTGAAATTATCCAGAGGCGTCGGAAGCTGGTAAAATAACTGAATTACTACAAATACACTTTTTAATGCACTGAAGCATGAAAGCGGGTGATTTCTAGCACAAGCACTGCTGCCCCTCACAAGCGGACGACAGCGGTGCGAATGTAGCAGCGGCGCGAGTGTAGCAGACGACAGCGGCGCGAGTCCCTAAGCTGATGTCAGGGCCAGGGGGCGCCACTCAAACATCTCACCGCCAATACTTGTCAGCGGAATGATGCACTAACCGGTGGAAAGTGACGCCCAATTCCTTGGGTACCGATCGCGACTTGCAGCCTGGCACCGAGCATTGCGGCATTGTTAGAGCGAGCCGCTTCGCAAACCTGCTGCGGCCACACTGAAGACGTGTAACAGTGTAACCGCGCGTTTAGGTTCACGGTCACGCGCTGCAAAACGGCCTTCTACCTGCCTATCAGCTGATTTCCGCCGGCTCGGCGCTGGCAGATGCAGACGACAAGAGAGGCGATACAGGACGGAGGAGGCGGAGAAGGTGCACCGAGAGAGAGAGGCAAAAAGAGTCCGCCAATGGCATGGAGGGCCAATGGTCCGCCATTCGACTTACAGAAATGGCGTTTCCGGCTGCGCTGGGTGTGACGTCAGGGCCTCTCCTAAGCTTTTCTTTCCTCCATGCTTGTGGCCATGGAAGAAAGAAGAGAAAAGTATTGTTATTCTAGGCACTGTAGTATTGTTTCCTCCATGCTTGCGGCACTTGTGGGGTGGCCATAGAGGAAAGGGGTAGCGCTTCTTGGTCTTTGTTGTTGCACGGATTTGTCGTCGGCGGAGGAGGTGCAGGGGGAGGGTTGTGTGGGGTTGTTGAATGGCGGCGTTGAAGGAGAGGAAATTTCTTGGTTGGTGGCCGCCCTCAGTGCACCTCTCCCATCCTCTTGTCATGAATCACTTTCTCGATCGGTGAAAACGGCGTTTGACGCGGCGAATAAAGTTGCTGGTGTAGCCGTTTCTCTTCGGGTCCGCGATGACGGCTTTTTCTTCCTTTGTACGTTCGTCGAGAGCCGAAAATACAGATGACGTATGAATTTAGGTGGTAAGAATCAAATTGTAGGTAGCTTCGGTAGAAGTATGAAGGCTGAATTGATTTGCCTGTCTCTTCATCAAAACTAGGAGGAATTGTGTTTGTCTCTCTTTCCATGGTGAACTGAATTGCAGATTCAATCGAATTGAGGTGCAACAGGAAGTTGTCCGTTTTCTTTTTTTTTTTTTTGATGATAGAAAAACAGTCATCTCCGCAGCGGAGAGAAACCTTGGGTCTGTCGGGAAATATATTCAAAAAGGTTTTCGCGCTGGCCCGCCGGCCCATATGTAAACACCGGCCCATATGCGCCGGGCCCGCGAGTTGGAGAGAGAAGGAATGAGGGAAAATGAAACCCACGCCACGCAGCGGCTCCGGGCAGCTAGGATCACCACATTAGAAAACGAAACTATAGTTCATACCACAAGCTAGCTGCAGCACTGTGGAGGCTACATTGTTATCAACAGTGCGCCCACTGAGGGCGCCTAACTCGTCGTGAAGGGGGTCCTGAAAGGACATTCCCTTCTCCCATCTCGGCAAGTGGCACCGCAAGGCCCCGGCGCCTTTAGTCGTTTCCTTCGCGGTGAATTAGGCGCCCTGAGGGGGGGCAACAATGTAGCCTCCGCAGTGCTGCAGCTAGCTTGTGGTATGAACTATATAGAAAATGTCGCCTCAGAGTGTTGATGCCTAAGGTCCCTTGTATAGCTACGCCACGAAATTTTCCGACCAACGAAAGGTATACTGCTTCCATTTCTCGCTGTAAAAAGTAAAAAAGCCGGAAATACGTCATAGGAGCCATATTTTAGTGCTGGTGAAATCTGGTGAAATTTCGCTCAGGATTTGGTGCCGAAGCCCCTTTCCGATCTGGCAACGCTGTTTCATACAGTTATTCTATGAAACTCTATGGACGTTGAACGGAAGTCGATTCCCCACCCACTCTGCAGTCTATGGCGTAAAACCTTCGCCAAGCGAGATTTATCAAATGGAGGTGTTTGCGTTTTTTATATAGTGTAGGGGGAGCGATGCGGACTACGACTACGGACGTCAACGCGGGTGACATCGTCATTTACCGAAATGCTCTGCATTTAAAACGTACCACCACGCCGGAGCACCGAAAAGGCGAACGTATGCAAAAGCGCGCGCGAGCCAAACCAAAGCTAGTCTCACCACCTCCCCGCCGACACGACACTCATTACGCGCGATAACTCAGCAGAATGCCAAACGCAATCGTCACAGCACACCTGGCAAACACCGCGCAGCTGTAGGCCGCTCCATGTTTGTGAATGTTCACGGCGGCGCGTTCGAGCGATCCAACGTCAGAAGTGAAATTCGGCTTGCAGCTCGTGAGGGTGCTTCCTAAGAATGCGATCGAAGTCTCGCCTTGCTTTGAACAGCGACAGCGGCAGTACTTCCACGATACGAAGCTTGGAGCGCAACGCTGGCGAACAATCTTGTACGGCGCCTTCGGCGACAACGCTCGCCTCCATCTCCACCGGCAGCCAGCCGGAGCCACTAAATGCTACCGCAGGCCTGAGCGTGGTAGATTTTCCATAATGCATTGCGCGGGAGGAGCCCTAGGT
Organism: Haemaphysalis longicornis; assembly: GCF_048455015.1. NCBI lineage: Eukaryota > Metazoa > Arthropoda > Arachnida > Ixodida > Ixodidae > Haemaphysalis > Haemaphysalis longicornis. The sequence continues at coordinate 142,043,546 of NW_027526460.1, read as the reverse complement.
GAGGAGAATGCTGCTTCAGAGGAGGTTGGCTTGCCGAAGCTGGGCCGCCTGACGTCATGCTCCCTCCTAACATTTTTCTTTCTCCATGACTTTATGTGACCCGGCAGCTTAAAACGAGTGTGGACAAATGCCATGCATTGTGTTCTCATTGTCATGAAGAGGCTTTCACTGCCCTCTTACGTTGCGGTTACGCCAAACAAATAATTTTTATTTTATTGCAAAATATAAAAGCAAAATGCTGCACGTTATTTGTATGCTCCTTCATAGCTGACTTGGAAACAGTCAAAACTACTATTTCTTTCGTTAGAATAGATGCTTTAAACCACGCGTCATGCGAAACTGCGCCTGTTGCAATTCACAGACATTTTGCGGCGCCGAAGGTCAGTGATTGTTTGGTAGTGGTTGTGGTTTGCAGTAGAGCAAACGAAAAAGAAATGCACTGGGGATATTTTGAGCTAGGCAGGGAGCTCACGTGGCTCACCTGCATACAACCAAGTGTAGGGGAAGGGAAGAGGGGGAGTGACAGGATAAAGTCGAGAGAGACAGAGATAGAGAGAGAAAGGAATAAAGAGAGTACTAAAAAGCTGCGATTCCGCGCACATCAGTCAGTCACTGCACTCCGGGCTAGAACCACTGCGTGAGGCCAGTTGGTCTCCAGGTAATGAGGCAGATGGAGCAGATGGGTTGCCGGGGGCCCCTTCGGTTATAGAGGGTTCTCCGTTCCGGCGCTGGGAAGGTCTCGATGCTGGAACGCAAGGTGGAGCTCTGCTCTCGGCGCCGCGTGGTGGGGGCAGTGGCGGAGTATGTCCTCTAGCATATCTGGTTCGGTGAAATTCTTCGTCCTATTTCGCGGCTAAAGCAGCCGCCATTTTCAAGCTGTCACGGAAAATTACGTCACGTTACGCAAGCTGAAGTTGCCAAAGTGAACGTGACCGTTCTCACCAACCATTTAAAGGAGCCATGAAGACAAAACAAAAGTTCGTTTTATTCGAAAAATTAGGTGTTTCATTGTACCCCAAGCGCTTTCCCGGAAGCAAACGATGCTGTATTCAATGAAAAATAAGGCTATTTAAGCCAATTTTTTTAAATCTCCCGCTAAATTGTACATTTCGTGACGTGGCGGGTATATGGAACAGATACTTAATATGTCGACTTCATATAGCCCCCACACGCGGAAATGAAACAGGAACCGGAACTCGTGCCGAAACCGAGGCGACGGCCATTTTAAAAATACTAGTAAAACCTAATACACCCGCAGCCCTAGTCATGGAATCGCCTGATCCGGACAATAACCAATACCTACCCGAACCCGCTGGCCTATAGTACTTCCATTCAGAGATCTTCTCGGATAAGTGCAAACACTACGGCCACCGCGCAGACCTCACGCACATTATGTGGAAATGCCAAAGAAAACCACTGAGCAAGACCCTTTTACCCCCCATATATATCAAACACCTAGCCCTTTACGGCCCGGCCCACACAAACGTGTGGGTCAACAAATTCATTTACTAAGTGGCACCTGTTTCGGTTTCGGTTTCACAGCCCCGGGTAGTCGCTGCGAATGCGTCCGAGACTTAATTGGTTTCGGTAGCTCACTCATTTCGCCACCAGGGGGCAAGAAATCGCGCATTAAAATGGCGTCCCAGCCGGCGCGATCACGCTAGCCGCCTTCAAGATGAAAACTGATATTTCTTGTTGCTATTCTCGTATTTTCTGAATAACAAGCATAAGACACGACTTGCAGGAATTCGAAAAACACGATTGGCTAAAAAATACACCCGTTCCCTTCTTGTGCGTTACGTCATCACGCATGAAAAATGCACCCACACATATGTGTGGGCTGGGATTTCGTCGTCACGAAAATTTCGCTGGGCGGTACAAGGTGGCGGGCTTGTGCACTTGCGCTAGCGATAAATAATTTTTTCTTGCTTTCTTGGTGTCTCATTTATTCGCGGTTTTGTGCTGGCTCGTTGGGAATGTTTTCTGGCGCCTTAATCTTTAACTAGTTCCGTAATTACTTGTGATAATAATATTAATTATAATTATTCATTATATTATTTAAAACGTCATTATTATTTATTTTCACAAAATCCCATTTTTATTATACATACTCCTGAAATCAATATAAAACTTGTAAATCATGCGTAAAAATGAAGTTTTTCGGCGCCTGATGCCGTTTTTAGTGTATTTTTACTGTCCGCAGATCATACGAATAGAAGCCCAGCCCACACATATGTGTGGGTTGGTTTTCTGTGTGAATACTCTGAGCTTTCCATTTTCACTTGTAGAAGCAGCTTTAAGAAGGAGTAAATACGCCAAGTTTAATTACTTGTGGCAATTTTTTCTAAAATCTTTTTGTTGGGCAGGAAAGGGCTAGAGCACTGAGAAACCCTGCTGCGCAGCTCTGATCCTCTAACGCAGACGCCTTGTCCAGATGGCCGAAAAAGCCGCCAGGGACCAAGATCTTCTGGCTGACGAACGCGGCAAAAAGAGTACAAGCTCTCTACTTCTGGGCAAATAAAGTTATTTCTCTCTCTCTCTCGCCGAGGAGCTCGGGCTTGCATTTAACAACCTCACACCACTTGAACGCCCAATGCTTCTTAGTGCACGAGCGGCAGGACTTGTGGTATACGCGGATGGACCGGAAAGCGACCATTCCGCGATAGCCACAACAGACGAACGCCCAGCCGTCGGCACCGCTGCCTCGTCAGCCCCGTCGCGATGGACGAATACAGACTGGTACGTATGTGCCGTATTTTTATTACGGTTAATAATAGTTCAATTTCAGTAGCAGTATCGCTTATGCCAGTTGGCCGGTGTCCTGTATGCAAAGTCGTTCGCGCGAGCTCTCTGCTCCGACCAGAAAGATACGAGCGTCAATGCGCGGTGTGTACGGTGTTTTTTTTTCCCAGGCTGAGAGCGCTTTGACGGCGATTTGACGAAGTTGGCGACGAGCGGCGGCATGTCCCAGGAGTGAGCTAACGTAAGGGTCCCTGCCGTAATCACTTCACTTCCTTTAGCACCCTTTCTCCTCCGTTTGCACAGTTCACAAAACGTAGCCACTTGCTTCGCCGAGGTTCGTCGTTGGGCGGCGCATGAAAGGAGATCTCTTCACCGGCGGGGATGTCGCACTGCCTCGACGATTTTTCCGGATGCAGCAACGAAATTTTATTGTAATTTACTCGGACCAACTGAAGTTTTCAGTATTTGTAAACTGAAAACGAGCTCGTAACAACAGCAGCAAGCCAACACGACCACCATTCCGAAACTTCTTCGACGAGTGGCACTATATCGTCGCTGTCTGCTGTTGCTTACTCCCCTCGTTTCTATTTTTACCTTTGCCGGTTGGCGATATGACGTCAACTTCATGTCAAGGGATTAAGATACCAAGCAAGGTCGCGGCTGTGCGTGGTAGAACGGTTCGCTGGCCCCGAAGAGCCTCGAACCCGAAAATTCGTCTGCGCGACGGCGAGATGTCCAGCTCGGCCGGCGGTAGTTTAGGACGCAGTGGCGTACATGTTTGCGTGTTCGTTCGAAACTTCAACCGTTTATTCCACCGTTCTTAGTGTCATAAAAGGAATGTGCAGTATATTTCACGGGCATCGCAGAGCATTCTAGTATGACATCATAGGTTCTGTTGCGGGAAATAAGCTAGTGGGTCCCATGGTCATTCCCCTTTTCCTAATTATGAAGCTTAGTTGAGCGAAGTTTGCGTTAAAAGTGGTGTCAGTGTGGTTCGAACGAGGCGATCTTTGGAATGAACCAAACTTCTGTTTTCTCTTCATGGCTCCTTTAAGGGAAAAAACTGGCCACCCCATGAAGACTGCCCGATGTAGCGTAGTGTACCTTGCGCTACAAAATATCACGGATCGTGAAAAAGAAACGTATGCTCCCCTCCGCCAAACCACGACGATGGTGGAACGCGACTCCCCCTCCAGAGGAAATCCTTGGTCGCCGCCTGAGTTAGGACTTTAACTCGGAGATGGTTCTGTCTGACTCGTCGAGCTTTGACTTCGACTGACACGCAGTTGGACGTTCGATCGCAGGGGATTTGAATTTGATCCTTGGCCATTTGCTTTATCGCGAAGAAAGCCTCACGTTCACACTCGTCGTTTGACGGAGGGGTGAATGACCTTTCGGTCTATATTTCACGCCTATGAACCTCTTTCCAAATCCAAACTGATTTGCCCCAGTCGGAATGGCGCGATCGGACAGACGTCTGCTTCATGATGATGATGTCCTCAAAGATTTTGGCACGTACCCACAAGGGGGCATTGCCTACTAAAGCCAGCGCACAGCTCTCGACCATGCCTGCGCTTGTCATGAAAAGCACGAGTGCGATCAGAGCACCCGCAAGTGGCTGCTGTGTTCACTCGTAGCGTGACAGTCCTCGCTTTCGATTTTCCAACGGTCATCAAATACCTCGAGGTCCATTCACCGACTTGTGTGCAGGCTTGTTCGATGCCACTCGTCGAGATGTTCGGTTGTGGCAAAGCAACCCATTGGATGGCCCGTTTGCCCAAAGATTGAGAGAGTTGAAACGAATTGGAGCCGATGTACCAAACGGTAGCGGAGTTGCAACCTGGTGGAGACGGCTAGGGCAGCCAGCGCGGACCAGGGCTTCCCGGACTAGAGGAGGCCCCCACCGGGCAGGCGCCCAACCATCAGCGCCAGAAGCTCGTCTACATGGTTGGTTGGTTGGTTGCCTCAGACCATGGCACATACCCACGCGGGGGATTGGCCAAGAAGTTTTGTACCTAATGAGGATGTGACCTATATTATTTTAGATCCCAAAGTTTAGAAAAGGAAATACCCAACAGAATTTTTTAAATATGTATAATATGAAAGTAGATTTAGGAAAAAAAATGAGCTATGTGTGAATGTTTAGCTGGCTAGCAGGAAAACCTACCTGTCGCCACAACATAAGAATGGAGGGCAGACACAACATCCCTGTGGCAGACTCCTAGGGCGGAAGCGCCTAGTGACAGGATCTCGGAACTAGATAGCGGAAGGTTAAGGCGTCTAAAGGTTGACTCCAGATGCGTGCGTCGCATCGGGGAGAAGCTGCGGCAATTAAGTAGGAAATGTTCTATATTTTCCAGTTCGTCGCAGAAAGGGCATTGCGGAGATGGAGCCAGACGAGATTTATAAAGATAAAAATTTAGTGGTGGAATTTTGCACCGAAGTTTAGTGATTGCTACCTCGCATAGCCTTGTTTCACAAAACATCGGCTTCCATGCATGACAAAGGTGGCTATAATCTCTAGAATATAGAAGGGCGTCTTGCTTATAGGCCTGGAGTAGCTGTAGACGTTTAAATCTCGCCCCCAATAGAAAACTATCATTTGGACATTGCACGACCACAGGGCCACCAAGAAACATGCTGGCTAATTGATCAGCCACTTCATTGTATGAGATTCCTGCATGTCCTGGAACCCACACTAGCCGAACCTCACAAAGCTAATGAGGAACAAATGATCGGAATGTGCCGATAATTGGAGAATCTTTTTCGGATGTTAATGCGGAACACACAGAGAGGGAGTCAGAAAGTATAACTACATGGGAAAATCTATGCTGAAGTTTTTGAAGAGCCCAAATTACTGCCAATAATTCCGCCTGGAAAATAGGTGTGTAATCAGGTAATCTATATTGAGAAGGACAAATCGAGGTACTGGGAGAATATCCCGACTCCAGCTTTCTCGTCAACCTGTGAGGCATCGGTAGCAATGGCGATATGGGAATGAAGGGTTGACAAATGATCCTCCAGCAATCCATTGAGAATTCGGGCTGGCAACATCTTTGCATTCGGGGGGAAGATATTATCAAAGTTTAATTCAACAGATGACACACTAATACAAGTAGAGGGGAGCCGAAAAAGGTCTGCGTGAAGTGGCTGAAGCCATGACTGTACTAGATCCATCTGGGGTCTCTGGAACCGCGGCCACTGAATGCCTTGAAAAAGATCAGGCCTCAGACGGAAAATGAACTGCGCGCCACGCAATGGGGTTTCAAACAATTTGACAAAGGTTAATACGGTCAATAATTAGAATCTAAACTTCAGTGGAGGAAATCGTGCCTCCAGGTGTAAAATAGGGTTAGCGACATATTTTGGCAATCCCAAGCATAGTCGCAAAGCCATTCTCTCGACGATAAATAGGGGATTTAACTTGTACGCCGCACAACCAGAAAATAGGACGCAGCCAAACTCTAATACCGGGCGAACATAACTGCGATATATCATTAACAGTGTATCTCTACGCAACCCGAATTTGTGGCTACATAGCCTGCGGAGCACGCCTGCAGCTCTTTCTCCTTTAGTAGCAATATGTTTAATATGAGGACGCCATGTAAGCTTGTCATCATAGATTATACCGAGATATTTTAATTCTGTAACTTGACGGATGGGTTGCTGTCGGTACAATAGGCATAAAGATATGGGGATGGTAACCGGAAATACTAAGACCGCACATTTTCCGAGATTAGGTGACAACTGTAGCCTGCTAAGCCAATTATCTAGGGTGGCCAGATAGTTTTGTCGTCTTTGACACAAGTCATGAATGTCTCTGCCCGATGAGTAAAAAGCAATATCATCGGCATAAACGTAAGTTGATATGCCATCCACAATGGGAACTGATCTGAGAAGAATATTAAAAAGAACCGGAGAAAGGACTGACCCCTGAGGAACCCCTCGAAACTGCTGATATTGCGAAGGTGATATGCCATCTTTCGAACAGAAGAATGTCCTCCCAGTTAAAAACGCACCAATCCAGGATTGAATGTATAGAGGGATTTCGCTACTCTCAAGATGTGACATTAAGGTAGTATACTCTACTCTGTCATAGGCCTTTGTTATATCAAGAGTAACAAGTGCGCTTACGTGTTGCTGCGGGCTAGTTTAACGCGGCTCTCAATGTCAATATGAGCCTTCCAAATGGAATTCCCGGGTCTGAAGCCAATTTGGGTGTGGCGCAAAATCTTATTGCTTTCGAGAAATTGCATAAGGCGACCATGCAATTTCCTCTCGACGAGCTTTACCAAGTTGCTAGTTAAGGAAATTGGCCTGATGTTATCTGGGACGTAACCTAATCCTTCGTTTTTTAGCAATGGCACTATCTTAGAGAGTTTCCATTCTGGAGGTATCCAGCTATGTTTCAGCGACGTGTTTACTATGTTGAGTAAATCTTCAGGGGTTTCCTCAAATAAAAACTGTAACATTGGCACAGTAATGCCATCTGGCTCCGGAGCAGCCTCAGACAGCTGTGAAACAACGTCAGCTAATTGCGACATTTTCACTGGGTTGAAACCAACATTAGAAAGTTGACTGACAAAAAGAGCGGAGAGCACAGAAGAAAAGCGGGATTTAAGTTCTTGCGCAGTTCGTTCGAGAGCTTCAATAGATTCCTTTCTTGAATGAACCACTGAATTTTCATTGTGGAGCTCTTGTACCACCTTTCTCGAGCGAAGAAACTGGTATAGCAATCGCCTATTCTTTGGCTTTGAGAGAGCGGCAAACTTCTGGGCGTTATGGGCTTCTTTCGCTTTAGTCACTGTCCGTTTGAATATGGCGGCCGCAAATTTGTAATTGGTCCAAATAGACGGGCATTGGTTTCTTAGCAGAACCTTCCAAGCCGCCTGCCTTTGATTATACGCCAGAGCTCAATCTTCGTTGCACCACGGGCTATTTTCATCTTTTTGGGAAGAGATAATGAATTGAGAAGACCTAACAGCATCCGAAATGATCGAAGTAACTTGAACTGCCCTGCGTTCCTCGTTACCGGATGGAATAGATTGAAGTGCTATGTTTACTTTGTTCTCGTCTACATAACGTTTATTCCCTCACTCACTCACTTGTCGTCGTCGTCGTCGTCGTCCAACAAACAGGGTGGTACGCCTTTAATTTTTTTTCGGAGTGTAAGACGAGTCACCAGGTGAGTGAACGCGCTCTACATGGACTCCGTCTTTTAATTAGCTTTTCGCGGTGCTAATTAGGTGAAGTCCTCAACCTGTGTCGCTACGTCGAACGGTGTCGATAGACACCAGCATCATCGAAGGCAAGGGCTATTTCGTCGGTTTATTGGACTTTCTCGATTTCACTACCGGCAGGAGGCAGCTAAACCTACGTGTGATCGCCGAGGCTAGGCCTAACGCCGCACCGGCCGATGGCCGCGCGGTGTCGAAGGATAACAAGATGGACGTGTTCACTCCGTTGAATAATAAGGAATCCAAGATGCGCGTGCAAGTAGAAGGCGAAGAACTTTCATCCGCCGAATTTCAACAGTACTCTGGATGGAGGCTGGCGAACGACCGACTCTCGCGGAGCTGGCGCCGGGCGGCCTCGACGCCGTCAACCGACGCTGCGGCTGCTACCAAAAAGGCGGCTGCGTATGCCAGGAAAATTAGAGCCTCGGCTGTAAAGGCTGCGCGCATGCCGGCACTGCCGAGAGACGGAATCAAGATTGTGCTACGACCGCGCGGCGCTCTGAACGTCGCCAAGACTGGACTCGTGGAGGTGACCGCTGATATTCGGGCTGTCACCGGTGTTACCAAGTGCTCAAGAAGTAGAGACATTTTGTGCATCAACGCTCAGCAGAAGATCGTGTTGATCAGCACCGCCATGCAGGAGTTAGCTACTCGATACGGCAGAATCAGCGAGATCGAAATCAAGGGCCAGAAACATGAGGTGTGCGCATACAGGATAGCGCCGCACAACATTGTCAATGGGGTCCTAATAGACCCTATGCAAAATGCGCCCCGCCATCTCACGTCGACTCCGGTAACTAGGTCTGCCATTTTGGTACGGTCGTTTGAAACCGAAACCAATTAGCAAAACATAGAAGGCGGGCATTGACCGCTCTTGGGGATGGACTACAATGCTGGAGCATTGCTCCGTGCCGCAGAGCACGCAATGCGGAAATACCGGTTCAAATGAAGAAAAGGTACGTGAAGTTCCACGCTTTTGAACGAACTTTGTGACGCGGACTGTGCCGGCGCGAGCATTGTGACACGCTGGGCGCGGTGCGCTTGGAGCGAATATTTGTCGTTGGTTCGCTAAGCGCGGGGTTCCGTAGTCGCTGTCCGTATGAAAAATACAGCTGCGTTGGAGTTCTGTTGTCCAGCCTTTGTATTCTAAATGAAGCCTGAGCGTGCGCCGCCTATTCACGCGACTGACAGCGGCGCTCGACCGGGAAAACAGTACCACACGTTGCCAAAATTAGGCTGTTTCTCTACTCGTCCCTGTGGCTCTGCGCCCGCTTCATTTCATTGTTAAATGGTACCGCTTAGCCCCTACACGAGCCTTTATCTTACCTAGGGCTGTAAACAAACTTTTCTTGCCGCACTACGCCGTCACGGCGCGGTTGAAAATTTCCTCTGTGGCGGGCGCGCACGGTATGGGAGTGTGTTGTTGTTTTCTTTACGTGGCATTTAGCCGCGTGTCGTATAAGTGGCGAACTTTGTTGCATGATGATCTAACGGTGGAAAATTCGAGCTTTTGCACTTGGTTCCCGATTTGCCGGGCTGAAAGGTTTGTTGTTACGTCAAGTTAACTTGGTGCCCATTGTTATTCCAGCAACGATGTATTTACTGCCGAATATTTTGCGACTAAAATAGCGACTAAAATACACACTCACTCCTCTAGTTTGTCACATGCTGCATGCATGCCTCCGACGTAATGATAGTGGCCATTGATGTAGGTAGCTGAGACAATCTTCAAGTTTTATTCAAAAAGAAAAAAGAAAACGGCCACAGTTGCATCAGGTCGCCGCGCATCAGCTTGAGTTAAGGGGACCTTAGCTTGAGTGCTTTTGCGTTTTTTGTATCCACAGTGAAAATCCCAGTCAATTAAACTACTTCGCTGATTTATAGCGCGTGAAGTATAGCAAACTGTGTATATACAAAAAGAAGCATTCGCGCACCCCTGCATGTCGCGGTCTAGTAAACACGACGTTGCCCAGCCTCTGCGTGCTCGCGAGATGACCACGGCGAAATGTGGCATGAATGCTTGCTGGTAGCTCATAGGTGACCCTTCAGGTGCCATGCCAGTCCTTGTTCTGTCACTGGAGGGGGGGGGGGGAGGAGGAGGAGGAGGAGGAGGAGGAGGAGGAGCGGGAGGCCAGCACAACTGGGGCAAAAAACTCATTCCCAAGGATACCAAGTTTTCTCCCAAGCGCCTGCACGGCACTTTGTTGCTGCTCGCATTGCTCCTGTACTCGACGTACATCGTACAGACGCATTGGCAAGGGAAGGGAGGGGCCATTTTATCGCGGGCTTCTCCAGTCAATGTTTTGGACACTCGCTGGCCTGATGCCCTGCTGTATCGGACGTCCCCACTATTGTGGCAGCTCAGTGCACGCAAGCTCCGGTGGCGCCTCTTAAAACCTTCGGCTTGCAAGAGGGCGAGTAGGTGCACAGCAGCCAGCATGTGACTCCATGTTCCACTGCAACCCGCTCGGCACTCGCACGCCGCCTCCACAATCGCCCCACTGTCCGTCTCAAAGGTGAGGCACACAACATAGGGCCGGCCACTTTTATTCCGGGAGCGAAAGCAGCTGCTGAGCACATGCATGAGGCCGAACCTGCAAGAACAGAGACAGTAACAGTAAATAGCACTCAGGGAAGAACAGGACTAGTCCGCTACAGTTTATGGTAAAGGGACAGAGCAGAAAGAAGTGGCCACAAGGAACAGACTTAAAATGGCCAGATTTTGTGTTTTGCTTAACACTGTTGCAAGGGCAATAATATACACCTCAAACAGCAATGATGTCAAAACTGTTTGTCAAGTTTGAGCGTGCAAGTATCTCTGAATGCTTTGTTAATGCATTTTCAAGAGAAGGAAGTTTAACATTTAAAAACCTCACCGTGGGTAATAATACCAGTACCCGCATAATCGTGTTCGTCATAACTTAAGCAAGCAATATTATGATTATCTTTAACTCACTTCCAGAATCTTTCGAGATAAACAGTTAAACATTCGGGCTATACCGATGACCCATCGAATTAAAAAAAAATCTTCTAGTTCAGTGAGTTCGAGCTAACGAGGTTTTACAGTATTATCTATTCGTGCACACCAAAAACATGCGCCTTAGAAACAAACACAACCACCCCACCGCCAAACAAAGAGAAGAAAGACACTCAAACAGATTTTTGCGCAGAACATGCGGAATAAATAATGGAAACACACAAAAAAAGAAAATTCAAGGCGTATGTGCGCTTTTGTAGTTGGCTTCGCCGCAAAGCACCATTGCTTTGCGGCAAACGCGCGGGCGGACGACCGTCACGGAAAACGGCCGCAACCTTTCCGTAAACATCTTCGCCAAAAATCACCCCGTAAATTCCATGTACAGCATTTGAAAATACCTAATCCACCCACTAGCGGTACGGTCTGGCGATTGCCGCTCTCCTCTTTCAGGGTTACTGCAACAGGGTCGCCGCTACGCATTTGCGTGGTAAACAACGGTGAACAAAGTGCTTTACAAATGCTCATACCGGTTAACTCGCGTCAAGTAAAAACAAAGAAGGCTTTACTTACTGCGAGCCGCACGTGTTTGTCCGCACCGATGAAGGCGAGCAATGCGCCTCGGTGGCTAGGCGAGATGCCCTGCTCCGCTGCCGCTCGGATGGGTCTTCGGCGCGGCACCCCGGGTGGTATGAGTCTTCAGACACAGTCGGCAGCGCAGGCAAGTCCTTCGTCCACAATCCGCGGTCGAGAGCCGGAAAACACCGTCCAGTTTGAACCATATCGCGTTACCGTCACCTACTCTTCCACAGTAAACAATACGAGACTTCCCGATCGGCGCCCGTACCAATATGGCCGACGGTCTCGTTTACATCAGTGTTGCTAGATCACCAAGCAATTTCGCATAGGGTCTATTGGGATCCGGCTCAGCGAGACCCCCCAGGACACCGGCACGAGCATCATCAATGAGTACAATCAGCAGGCCCTCGTGGCCAAAAGGATCGGCAATCCGACGAGGGTGATTACGGTCTTCGAAGGCCCAAAGGTACCGAACTACGTCAGATGCAGCCCGGCGCTGCTAAGTTGCTATTTATACCGCAAGTAGACTACTATCAGTGCGGGTGTGTCGGACATCGAAAAGATGTGGGCCCAATCCCCCCCCCTCCCCCCCCCCCCCCCCCCCCCCGAAAGGAGATGCAGGGGGTTCGGCAAACAAGACCATGAGGCGACTCATCCGTGTACGCCAAAGCGGCGGCGGCCATTTAACGGCCGATAAGAAATGCAAGGCCAGCCACAAAACACCGTACGTGGTTCGCAAGAGACAACTCGAGCGACGTGCAGCTGCCGCGGAGGAGCAGCAGCTACAGCCCGAACGCGACTCCCCGGTACTCGGCTCGCTGGCTGCGCGCAGGTCGAGATCTGCTTCTAAAAACCACTCGCTGTCGAGAGACGCCAGGAAGCAGCGACGTCACAGCCGCAGCGCTAGCGCCGAAAAGAACGGAAGATCTCCATCCAAGGAGCGTGTTAGCTGGGCCGATGCGGCAAGGAGAACCAAGGCCGAGTCAAGCAAGACCAAGAGTAAAGGAACCAAGAAGCAACAAACGAAAAGCAAGGAGCTCGAAATGATCGAGGCCCCACGCAAGAAGAATAAGGAAATGAAGAAAGCTATCCAGCGACTCACGGAGGTCATGTCTGGCCTCTGCGTCACGGCAGCTAGCGGGGAACTCAGAGACAGCAGAGCCAAGGAGCAAGCGATGGAGGTTGGGGCGACTGCAACATCCGAGCCGTCTACCAGCAGGCCCATGACACGGGAGCGGGAAACGTCCAGGAACCCAAGGAAGTTGCGCACAGGAAGAGGGTGACCAAGATGCGGCGTAGCAAGGAAATCACCAACATCGACGCTAGGCTAGAGGCGCACGATGCCGGACTCGATCGGCTCGAGAGGAAGATCGAAAATATGTTCACGTCACTCTAGACCACCATCGAAAGGAGATTCTCCGCGGTCGATTACACATACACAGCATTGGAAAAAATTATCCAGTTGATCATGATCCACCCGATACAGAAACAGGACCCCCGAGTGGCGGCGGCGGGAGGCAATTCCAGCCCTGATCAACCATGGCCACAATAGTAACGAGCATAGCGGTGTGGCAGTGGTACTGTGGTGGGCTGCCAGCGAAGCGAGCAGTTTTAACAACACATCGAGCATGCCGGACACAAGCCCGACATCATATTACTGCAAGAAACTCTAACGGCAACACCATTCCTCCATGGCTACAGGGTGCAAAGAAGACCGCCCGACGGCCGAAAACTGTGTACATTTGTTAGGAAGGGACTCACAAAATGGTGGGGCACAAAATTACCAGGGTGGAGATGGAGCACGCTTTTTCTGAAATTGTTGTGGGCATAGACACGAAACAAACTGTCTTTGTCTTTAATATATGCAGCAACCCGTCGAAGATCCAGCAGCGGCTCAAGACGATCCTGCAAAAAGTGTGTATGGCGGCTTGCAACGCTAAACTGCTTGTGTGCGGGGCCTTTAGCGCCATGGACCAATCGTGTGGGTACGTCAGAAGCAACGCCAAGGGCAGGAACCTGGAACACGACGCACTGGACATCGGATACGTCCTCATCACGGATCTGTCCAACCCCACGAGATTAGAAAACTCGGTTTCCAGGGACACAACCCCTGACCTGACGTTTACTAAGAACATCGAAGCCAGCGAAGTCATCTGGAGAAACACCGGAGACGAGCTAGACAGCGACCAGATGATCGGGGCGATCCAGGTAGTAACGCCGGGGGCCATGTTGACCCCCCACAGAGGCACACTTGGGTCGACGGGGAAACGTTCAGGAAACTGGGAAGCTAAGCGGCCAGTGACACAAAACATCGAAGACATCGGGGAATGGATTAAGGAGATCGTGAGCGACGTCAAGACTGCGACCAAGGAAATCGAAATGGAGGTACAGGCCGACGGCATGGACAGCAGACTAGGCCACGTCTTTGAGGCGAAGCAGTTAATCCTACTACGGTTGAAGAAACAAAGACTCAACAGGAGACTGAGAAAGAGGATTGCGGAACTAAATCGAGCGACAGAAGAGCACTGCCGAGCGCTTAGTAACCAACGGTGGAACGAACTCTGCAATGTGGCGGACGGGCAACTCCATAACGGGAAGACGTGGAACGTGCCCCGACACTTGCTAGACAAGACAATGACAGAGAGGCAGGCTCGCCAAACTCGTGCATAAGGAAATCGCGGAACACAGTGAAGATGCGGTGAAAAGAAAACTCCTCGACAAGTACATCCGCACCAGGCCGACGGTCACCCACGGCCTATACCGCGGGAGTCTGAACGTGAGACTGGACAGAGACATACATGTGGAAGATGCCAGGACGGCCCTTCCTAGGACGGCCCTTCGACAGCAAGTCGGCACCGGGGCCCGACAGGGTATTGAACAGAGCTCTCAAGAATCTAAACACTGCTCCGTGGAATCCTTCACGCCGTATTACAACGAGTGCTGGAGGGTCGGATCCCGGCCAAAGGAATGGAAGAAATCGAAGATGATCCTCATCCCACAGCCAGGGAAGCCACCGAGCACGGACAACCTCCGGCTGATCTCGCTCACGTCCTGCGTGGGCAAGGTGCTGGAGCACGTCCTGCTCGCACGATGGCAATAGTACCTGGAAGACAACGATCAGTATCCCGAGACCATGACTGGCTTCCGCGTGCACGTCAGCACGCAGGATGCCATGATACAGATAAAGCATCATATCATAGATGGCGACACCCCGGATTCTAAGGCTATATTAGGCCTGGACCTGCAAGGGCCTTTGACAACGTCAATCATGCAGCCATACTCGACCAGGTGTCGGAACTAAATATGGGACAGAGGTCTTATGACTACATCAAGAACTTCCTAACGGGACGTATGGCAGACATCGTGGCAGGGGACATCGAAACGAAAGCCAAGGCAGTGGGTAGCCGAGTCACCCCTTAAGGGTAGGTAATCTCACCGATTCTTTTCAACTTCATCATGATCAGAGTAGCCAAGAAGCTGAGTAAGCTAGAAGACATCGGACATACCATATATGCCGGTGACATTACGCTATGGGTAACAGGAGCCAGCGACGCTCACGTCGAAGCTGCATTACAGCGAGTAGTAGAGGGATTCGAGGAAAGCCTGGCAGGCACGGGGCTTCGGTGCTCACCCAGCACGTCCGAGCTCCTGATCAACAGACCAAGGGAAGGGCGCCGTGCAAGTGAAAGAAAGATGCATGAGGAAATCAAGGTATTCACTGGCGTTCTGGGCATGCTGATTGACGAGCACAGTAACAACGGATGCACCATCACGCGACTGGCGGGGAATGCGGACAACGCCATCCGGCTTCTGCGGAGAGTGTCCAACAGAAGAGGAGGAATACGCGAAGAGAACCTCACTAAGCCGGTGCACTCCTTCGTGTTGTGCCACATCACGTACGTGGCAGCGTTTCATCGATGGAAGAAGAGCGAGAAAAATAATCTCGACGTCATTATCCGACCGGAATGCAAGACGGCCATCAAAGTACCCGAGACCACCAACACAAGCACACTTGTTAGCTTGGGCATCCTTAATACGCTCGACAAAATTGCCGAGACCCAAAGGGTTGCCCAGCGGGAAAGACTGTAGACGACTAAGGCAGGAAGAAAAATCCTGGAGAAACTGGGAATTGGATATCACGGGCAACAGGGCCACAAGGGCCCAATTCCAAAAGGCGTACGTGGCAGAATCCGCGTGGACCCTGTCCTGCGGAACATGCACCCAGAGTATAATTTCGGCAGAAGGCGAGCAAGGGCCAAGGCGTGCACGCCAACGACAGCAGCTCTCGATACGTAGATGCTGCGGAATACGCAAGTAGAGACGGCTTCACGGGGGTGGCAGTCAACGCTGAGGGGAGACGAGAGCGGCAGCCAGCATAGCAAACAAACAACCAGAGGAGGCAGAAGAGATCGCCATTACGCTGGCCATCGTGGACCCAGGATGCCGAACAGTCCTGTCACTCTAGGCAGGCAGTGAAGAACTACGCCCTCGGTAGAATCTCCCCGGCGGCGGCCAGGATACTACACCAAAAGACCGAAAGCGACAGACGTGTTAGAATGAAGCGATTTCCGGCACATGCAGGGAATGTTTCGGAGAAAAACGACAACCGCAACGATACCTCACACTCACGAGCGCAAGAAGTAACAGACCACGCCGTGGGAGCCTGCGGACGACTGATTGAGTACGAGGGATCACAGGACAAGCTTCAACGAGATCACGAAGGCCTACATGGCGGCCAGACGAACGCTACCGCCGCCCTGCAAAGGGCTCAGCAGGGAGCAGGCCGTAAATATACAGGCAACTACAAACAAGAACGATGCCGAGCCCAGCGCTCAAGCACAAGATGTACCCAGAACCACACTCCGACGACAAGTGTAGGGTGTGTCGAAAGGAAGTAGCAACGCTCGAGCACATAGTTTGGGACTGCATCAATTTCCTAGCGGGTCAGTATCACGGAAGTTACCGCCGGCGATGGAACAAGCAACGCGGGAAGGAAACCAAGACCTACAAATCGAGGCAGTCCAGCGGGTCATCATGGCACTGGCTCGGCAGAAGCCCAGCGGGCCGTGAACTGCTAGCAGAACTTCGGCTGCGGTTGGGTTGAGGAAGACGATCTAAGCTACGTCTGGAGACTCCATGCAGACTTTTGTGCGGAACCAATAAAGGTTTTTTTATCCAATCTAATCTGAGCGAACCGCTGCTCCATTCGCGTACAAACTTTACATGACGGCCGCACTTGCCGGTCTATTTGGTTTAAAATAGCGCATTAAGCTCAAAACACCAGATCGCGACTCGCACCAGGTTCTCGGAAGATTTGGTGTTTTGTGCTCAATGCGCGATTTGGCGCCACACTACAAGTGCGGCCAAAATTGCCAGGATGGCGCTCAGGGGCCCTCATCTCGACTGCCCAAATTTCCGGGGAAAGTGAGAATTTGCCGGAAATCTTTTTAAGTGCGAATGCACTTCTTAAGCGAGCCTGAATCGTCCGCCGCCGTAGTCCGCACAGCAACAGCTGCGGGTGCGCGCGCTCCTCGTCTTCCTTAAGCAACGGGGGGAGATGGGCGCGCGCTGCCTGGCCCCTGACATGGCACATAACCACATGGGGGATTGGCCAGGAATCGGGCGTGAGAAGGGCTAATGCACCCGCTTAAAGGAGTACTGACACGAAATTTCAAAGATAGGCGCGCGCTGCCTGGCCGCTGACATGGCACATACCCACGTGGGGGATTGGCCAGGAATCGGGCGTGAGAAGGGCTAATGCACCCGCTTAAAGGAGTACTGACACGAAATTTCAAAGCTGAGATCCGCTCTAGCAATCAAGTACAACGACAACACAAATAGGTGTCTGTGAATAAATGCATCTTTCTTTCTTTGTAGTTGTGTGTGTGTGTGTGATCTCTCTTTCGCGAACATTACCGAACCGCGCAAATTCAACTCGTGCATTCGCACTTTCACATTCTTCCCCTCGGGGAAATGCGGGGAATTTTTTGATTGGCTTCCAGTTTTGGTCGCGTGCTTCCAGTTGACGAAGCGGTTGTGTGTGCCTTCATCATTTGAATGAATGAATGAATTCGTTATTTCCACTTATGTACATCTATATTACAGATATTTTCGTATAAAGTGGAGGGGCCAAGAAAAAATGCTGTACTAGACAACTTGACTAGCCCTTGGCCCCATCGGGTACAAAGCAAAGACAAGGTGATCAGCACTTCAGACAAGTAAACGAGACAAAAAAAATCAACAACAGAAAAAAAGGGGGGCCGCGTTTTGCACAACAAAAAAAATGTTAATGAGTGTGTAGTCAACTTCTGAGCAAAATGATAATATCTTGTACATTGGAATACATGGTATTCACGTTGTATTTACTCAACCGGTTTAGCAATGAGGGTACAACAAAAGACAACGTCTCTGAGCCGTAATTTGTTCTAGGGCATGTTACAATCCATTTGTCAGGTTGTCGTGCAGGATATGGTAGATTTCGCTCGGGGAGGTTTGCTAATTGAAGAAAACTGTTTTGCTGGTGGGAACAGGAAGCTTTTCTATAGGCCGTGAATAAACGTATTCCGTATAAGGTTAGAATACCGAATTTATTTAGGGTATTCAAGGCCGGTTCCGTGGATTGGTCTAATTGAATATTGAAAATTGATCTCAACGCTCTTTTTTGCAAAATAAATATTTTTTTGTTTATTTGTCTGGGTGGTCAATCCCCAGACAAGTTGACAATAATCTAGATAGGACAGAAAAAGAGAGTGGTAGATTAGTATTTTTACTCCAGTTGGTATTACGAATCTCAGTTTTGATAACGCGCACAACGGAAGATAGCTTATTTATCACATGGTTTACGTGAATGTTCCAATTAAGTGAATTAGAGAAATGTACTCCTAAAATTTTAAAGTCGCTCACGACCTGAATAGTCTGTGACTTAAAGGAAAGGGTACAGTTTTCCGGCGGTTGCTTATTTTTAGCGAAAAAGAACATAGCATTTGTTTTAGACGCATGAACTGTTAATTCGTTGTTGTCGGACCATTTCTCCAGCGCCAGAAATGTTTGATTCGCAATAGTCACTAAATTAGCGTAATTTGGTCTAGAGAATAGAAGGGTGGTGTCGTCGGCATAAATAATAGGCTTGGCCTGCGGGATAGCAGTAACTATATCATTAATGTAGATATTGAACAAAAACGGTCCCAATATAAGCTTCCTTGCTGTACTCCGGGCATGATCGGTTTTATTGCAGAAGTCGAGGAGTTGATTTGAACGTATTGGCGACGTTGGCTCAAGTATGACTTTATCAGGAGTAACGCGTGTCCGCGAAACCCATATGCCTATAGCTTTTTAAACAGAATATAATGTGATAGATAGTCGAATGATTTCGTAAATGCTTTTGAATATATAATGAATATATAATTGAATGAATATAATGAATATATATATAATGACTATATATGCTTTTGAATATATAATGAATATATAATTTTGAATATATTTCGCAAATATAATGATAGAGAGTCGAATGCTTTTGACGTTTTATGAGGTTAGAGGCACCAGTTCTAATGTTTGCCTTATTTCTCTTTACTGCAAGCGCATAATTCTTGGCCGGCAATGAAAAACTAGACTAAATGCGCCGGACATGACAACGCAGGCCTCTTTGCTATTGAACAACAATACTTCTTGTAATACACGCCCTGTGTGTGATTAGCTGAGAAGGCATGACGTAATTTAAACATTTGGCGGGAGAGGTACAGTCATACATTGGCCACTTCAGCCGGCGTAAAAGTGACGTAATGTTACGTAACCGCTTGAAAATGGCAGCTGCTTTTGCCGCGAAATAGGCAAAAGAATTTTACCGAACCACCGACGCTGGACGACGTACTCTGCTTCTGCCCTCACCATGCGGGGCCGCGAGGAGAGCTACACCGAGCGTTCCAGCCTCGAGGTCTTTCCAGCGCCGGAATAGAGGACCTTCTATTCCCGAAGGGGCCTGTGGCAACCCAACGAGAAGTCTTCGCCCATCTGCTCCATTACCTTGAGACGACCGGCCTCACGCAGCGGCTGTAGCCCGGAGTGCAGTGACTGACTGATGTGCGCAGACTGACAGCTTTCTAGGACTGACTGCTCTCGTTATACTTTTTTTCTCTCTCTCCACTTTATCCTATCACTCCCACTCTTCTTCCTTTCTGCTGCGTTTGGTATGCAGGTGAGCTCCCTGCCGAGCTCGAAATATCCCCAGTGCATTTCATTTCCCTTTCCTCTACCGCATACCACAACCACGTCCAAAGAATTTCACCGACCTTCGGCGCCGCGAAATGTCCGTGAATTGCTGCAGGCGCAGTTTCCCATGACGCGCGGTTTAAAGCATCTTTTCTACCCAAAAGAAATAATAGTTTCGACTCTTTCCAAGTCAGCTATCATGGAGAATACAAATAACCTGCAGCATTTTGCTTATATATTTGGCAATAAAATAAAAATTATTTGTTTGGAGTAACCGGAACGTAAGAGGACCGTACAAACCTCTCCATGACAAAGAGAACCCAATGCATGGCATTTGTCCACACTCGTCCTAAGCTGCTGTCTAGCGCTTCGCTTCTCTTCATTCAAGCGATGATCGCAGACGTGTTTTGTGTGATCGTTTTATTTTTATTGCGATAATACGCCCGTTGGCATAACTGCTATGTCACAAGTATAGATTTAATTCCGTTTCGCGAAGAAACGCAAGGAGGGACCGATGATGGGGTCCCCAAATCCACCGATGAAGGTCAGGTGGTCTGCGAAGGTGGAGGCCTGTGCCTCGAAGGTGTCGTGTTCTCGCCGCTTCCAATGAAGGGCAAGTCCACAGCAAATACTCTCTGTCTTCATCTTCCGCAGGAGCCGCGCTAAGAGACAGTTCTGTGCGAACGGCCCATGGTAGCGTGGTGGCCCCTGCCGGGTAACAGTGGGAGAGGGCTACACCAACACGAACTCTTCGCAGCAAGACCTCCTCCCAGCGAGCGATTCTGCTAGGGAGGTCCGTTCCATACGGTGGAATTGAGGCTCGTGTGGCGCGACGACTGTTGCCAAAAGCGATTAAAAGAAATCGATACGGTAAAAAAGATTGTTTGATGTTCTCTAGCTCAACATCCCTCTTTTGCTCGCTTTTGTATCGACGTTACTTTATCGCCTTGTGCTGTTGACGCCAATTTGGACCTGCAGAAATGCATTTACCTTGCCAACCTCAGCTACCGTTTAAATTTTTATGATACATGCCAAGGGTTTTTATATCTTTTATGGCATATATTTGATACCTTAGTTGTGATCTTTATGAGTGAAGCGTCAAAGTACACTGCATGTACTCAGAGCTACACGTGCATCACGTCACTGATTGTTTGCGTTGTGGTTACGCAAAAAACATGGCGAATTGCCTGGGAATTTTTGCAGTCGAAAATTTGGGCCCCAGGCCTCCCATATGAGAAAATCGCTTTTGTTTTTAAATAATCATGCAAGCGTTGTTTTTGTTCTTGGTGTTAAAATGGACCACAAAATGCTGCCTTCATGTAATGTTTCAGCGAGAACGGGGCAGCTGTTCGCTAATGACAAATGTTTGTGGATGCTTATTTTCAAGGTACCACCCTTATATTTTCTACAAGCCTGTTGCTGTGTAACTCGACGTTTTCTGTGTGCTCGATGAGTAGGCGGGTTCGGAATACACCAGAGGACCGATAAAGGAGTCTCACGTTACGGTGCCTTTGTTCTCTGTACCGTCGGTCGGACTGGACCACATCGGTTATTGTCCATCCATTTCCCCACACTGTCCACTAACCTTTCCACCTTCCCAAACCGCTTTCCATAGCACAGCATAAGCCGGAAACCACGAGGAAATAACCGTTTGAAACAAACATTAGAAACCGTCAAGTTTATTTGCCAGTTGCAAGAAACAAAGAAGCGCTTTTTACACATTCGCAGGAATGGCAGTACAGCTGTGTGGAGAATTAGAAAACAAATAAGGTTACGCGGTGCTAGCTCCTTGTATATCACAGCCAAGAGTTCCACCGGCCATCTGTACAAGGCGTACGTGTACGCCACTCGAACCTGCATGAAACGTCACTTTCTAACGAAGCTCGAATCCATTCCCGCACAATCACCGGATGAAACAAAAACAGTAACGGCGACGCGACTCCCCACTGTGCCAAGAAAGTCAACGCACAAGCGGTAATATTAGCGTACAACAAGTTTGAGCAATCGTTAGAGAACTCGCAACTGTCAGGCATAGGGCTCGCGGCCGGTATCGACCATTGCACGTTACTTCGCGCGCGCTATAATCCCTGAAAATGTCCCTAAACGTGCCGCAAAGAACAACATATAAAATGTATTGGTGTGAAAAAAAGCTGTCCGGGTACCGAAGGCTGGATGACGTCAAAACTTTATCATAGTCCTTTTCGCAGAGCCCTGATATGCAGTCGGTAGCGTAACGTTTTGCTTATTGGTAAATGGCATGCGTACAATAAGCTTTTCGCTTGCACGGACATTTTTGGAAGGCCGTCATAGCCTACAGCAACCTGCTTCGGAATACGAAATATCAAATAAAAAAACAGGCTCTTGAACCACCGTATAAAAGCGACAACATGGTGGGTGAGTATATTTTAAGAACTATATCAGCACATGAACATACGTGTTGAACTGATGGATATAAGTCGTACATAATAAATAAGATAAAAAAGTGCCACTATTTGGCGGCCCACGAATAGGCAAGGCCCAACATTTTCACTAACACCACATGGTTAGTGCGTATGCAACTGGGAAATATGCAACAGCTCATTCCAGCACTCTGGAGAGCAGGCGCTGCAGCGCGAGTGTTCGTGGTTCATTACAAATCAGGCACGCGAGCCTGGCAGAAGACAGGTCAGACGGGGCAGTCTGCACCGACGTAATTCTGCTTTTCCTTGCAGGAGAAGGCCTCCGCGAAATCGGGGAAGTTGTGCAAGGGAACCAGGCAGCGCTCGCGCGCTGGCAGGCTCCATCCCGAGCGAGTATTTTCGGCGCTGCACGAGAGCAGGCAGAAACGCTCGAAGAAGATCACCTCTGCCGGGTGCCAGTAGCGCCCGAAGACGTCGGCGTCGATTGAAGCCGTAATGAACCAACTTCGGAGCGCCGCGTGTGCGATGCGCAGGCCCTGCGTGCAGCAAAAGGACGATTTGGATCATTTTTACTCCGATGGGCTGACCACGCGAGGACGCCATCGTGTCCGCGTTTCACAAATGCCACGTTGACACACGGCGTTAAGAGGCTTGGAGAATTTTGTGCAGTTGAATAAGTTGGGGTAAAGAATATGCAGCATACAATTCCGGGAAATCTACCAAACTGAACTGCGAACTAAACTGCGAATAGTGCTTAGTGCGTTGTTCACAGCTTAGTTTGGTAGAATCCAGTAGGCGAATCTTGCCAAGGTGCACTGTAAAATGATTCACACTCTTATGGGGGATTTTCATTTTCTATAACTTAGAAAACGCCAGTTTATATACAGGGTAATTTCTCGGTTATAGTACCCTTTAAGAGGGTATTTTTTCAAGGTATAATGGCGTTAGCTATAGGCAACGAAAACTCTTGTCTTCGTCGTAACCGTCGTATGATGTAGTCACGGTACTAAAACACCGGGATGCTTTGTAACGCGTACTAAAAAAAAACACCTGGACACTCGTTTTCCAACGGTTCGTGCTTCAAAGACAGACTTTTACAGCACAGCTGCATACCTGCACCCCCAGTGGTTTCATCTCCGTTGGCAAAAACACCAAGGCGCCAAGAATACACTTATACACTGCATACTTCGCCCCTCTCCAGGTTTCACGTTTGTGGAGATGGCCCGGTATTTTATCAAATGAAGGAGACTTTTTGCTGACAGGCTCTCGCCAATATTTGGCGAACCGAGGAAAGTGACACGTAAGGTAGCGCGTGATGCTTTTAATCGTGTGGCTTGAAACTGGCGCGCTGCTTCTGATACTGTTCGTAGTCTGTGCACCTGGGGGCCACCGCCTTCATGCATGGAATCTGCACGGTAGCGTTCGTACCCAGCAAGCCAACCGAAACTTTACCGCAGTACTGTGCTCGTCTTTGCCTATCCGTTTCGCGTGCTACTAAGAGCGTACGCATGTGTTATACCAATTGAACGCGTTCGTAGGGCGACAGCCCGGCAGAGGGTAAGTGCTCGCAGGATCTGGGTCAATGAGGGTACGAAACATGCTAGTTCCTCGATTCCCGGCGAGGAAAAATCCCATTATTAACAATTGTATACAGTAAAAGCTCGTTTATACGAAGTCGGTTAATTCGATGTTACGGTTAATTCATACTGACGCCGCGGTCCTGGCACAGCACTGTATATTTCAATGGAGGAAAACTCCCGATAATGCGAACGCGTCGGTATCCATAACGGTTAATTCGAACTGGGATGCCCTGCTTTTCATCGCTAATCGCAGAAGAAGTCGGCCCAGAGCGATTACAATGTGTGGAAAATCCAAACCGTAAAAATTTGCATGGAAATCGGTGTCGAGGCTGGATGTTGCAGATGAGAATTTTGACGCTGTGCTGGAGCTCTTCGGCAAGTTCCAAGCGATGCTCGTGGAGTCGTGATAGAAGAAACGCAAACTAACGCATATTACCGATTACTTTAAATTTTGTTGCCCTGATCCTGCCGAGCAGATAAACTTGTTTTAACGAAAAGACAGCGTGATTATTTCGACATTACGACTCACGGCTCCCGTGAATGCAATGTCATGTTGGTAGCGTATAACTGACTGATAACCTGCCTGAAACGTGTAGTAGCGCCTAATTCGGGATAACAAACCCAGTGGTGGCTTCTTTGTATTCTGCCTATGCAGTGTGGCGCGATGTCCATTCATTCAGCGCCCTCCCGCTAAATCGAACTCCTCTTAATTCGAGCATTTTATGGTCCCCTTCGAGTTCGAATTAACGAGCTTTTACTGTATTCGCGCAGTCTTCCCATCTCATGCCCTACACTACTCCGTCGATGGAGTAACATTGTGGGGACACTGAAGTGAGTGATAAGTATTGCCTAATTTCCTTCCACGTTGGCAACTCTGGAACGCCCCTCGCCAATTAGCTGTTGTCGGGTTTGAAGACACCTAAAGTTTAAACTTAGCGGATTACAGGCATGCTTCTCCTGCACATCTGTACACGTAAGCAAACTAATAGTGTGACAGAATTAAGGCATCGACAAATTCACTTCAGTGTCCCTTTAACCGTCCTCTTGTTTATAGACAAAATATTTTCGTACAGATCGTACACTCTTTGCATGCAGCTCGCGACGAGCCAATAGTGGCCAAATTGCGGCGCAGTGTTTATTCTGTGAACCCGACGACAAAATAATGTTCAGCTTTATTTTGTGGACTAGACCAGAGAGTTTTGTTCTCTCATGAGCTATTGCTAAGAGGACCTCGCTCGGCGGCATTCGTGGCGTTGTGTTTGAGCCTTGGCTGTTTACGCTGACTGCATGGGTTGGAGTCCTAGGAGTTATGAATTTTTAATGTGAACTTTTCGGTATAGCGTCTTTCCTAATTTCACGAATCTTTTATGTAAACAAGAGTGGATTGTTAACTTCCACGTCACTTTCAAGTCAGGAGGCACAACTGTACCGTGGTATGGTCCACAGAAGAAACCTTAACATTACTCTTCTGATTCGACGCTGCAAGTTCTCTTGTCCTCTGGTCTATAGAATAGGCACTTACAAATTGCAAACACGCAACGTTGGGTGAACATTTCATAGCAACATGTTACTGCAAACGGAGCCTATTATTACTAATATCAGGCGTACTATTTCCGCATGACCCATAGTTATTTACATCAACGCAATTTACTTGCGTAACATTACTATGCAGGATCCCTGCCTGCGTCCAGGCGACCAGCTCGTCCTCTTGCTCACGGTTCAACCCGGACGCACCGCTGGAGTCGGAATCGATGTTCTTGCGCAGATCTCGGAGACACTGGACGGTCTTCTCGTGCTTGTCCCGGGCCTCGTCACTCCGGTTGGACGCTGCGGCATAGCCTGCATGCGGCGAAATGGAGCTTCGCTGTCGACTCTGACGTGCCCTTGCATCATCGTTAAACAAGCGAAAATTTGTTGTTTGACTAGAGCTTGGAATGGGGCCAGTTGGTTTTTTAGCGGAACACTGCTGGCGCTAGGCGGGACAGGAACGAAGGAATACAGACAAACGTTGAGCGCCCTTCTGCTTGATACGGCTTGATTTGGGCTTGATCTGTGCTTGATATGGCCATGGCGACGGAAACAATTTTTATGTGCTTTGTGCCAATAACAATAACAATTTTATCTCAAACTTCCCATCAATAACACAGATCAGATGAAGCAGTGGCGGCTTCACTTTCCGGTGATGTCTCTATCATGTGACAAAATCTGCGCGCGATTGGCGGGTGCCGGCCAAAGCAGCTGCTCAAATATGATTGCGCGATTAGAGTGACGCCTCCAGTTCCGTTTTATAATAGACCTTGAATCTTAACGTGAGTGTAACAATAATATTTCTAAAAATTTTAAAGAATGTAAATGAAATTCGGGATTTGTGCATTCTTTCCTAGTATAGACATACTTCCTGACTGGAATGGAGCTCTGGGCATTTCCAAAGGCCAAGTTTTTTTCAAACGGAACAAAGTTATGTTATCTTCATGGCCGTTTCAGTACTTTTGCAGAAGCAAACTTCCTCACGGTTCCCAAGATCTTTCATGGGTCACAGTTGGGTATAATGAAATACCCTCATTGCGGGTATATTAAAACATCAGTCAACAGCAGTCCTCCGGGGTATCGTTCCTTTCATAGCAGCCAATGTATTTCTTTAAAAAGGGGGCGGAGTGCGGATTTACAACTGTTGACTTCATGTGAAAGGCTGCGAACGTGTTGCCGTCATGAAGTAATCGTAGGTGCAAAACGAAGCACATCTTTTCAGAAACAAAGTTTGAATGTGTATTTACTGAACCGGCTTCAGAAATGCAGCTTCACAAAATGTTCCCAAAATCACTACGTTCCAGTTGTTTCTGCGATAATTGAAGCAGCATCGCGTGGGAATACTCACGGCACATCTACAAAGGAGGCTATATTTTGCAGACGCCGCCATTCCTCATTGTGCGCCTTTAGTACCTGTCGGCGATGTTATAAGAGCTCATTTACGAGCTATGTGTTCGTGGCCCCTTATAAAATTATTGACCGGAGCTTAGCGGAAGCAACGCCGCCACTCAGGACAACCTCAATCGACGTAGTTCCCCTTATATCTTCCCGAGAAGGGCCCAATGAAATTGGGAAAGTCGGGCAGGGAAACCGAGCCACGCTTGAACTCAGGCAAGCTAGGTTGGCCTCTCGAATACTGCACTACGGCGTTTCTCGCACATCATTCAAACCGTCGTCTCAGCCCCAGCCGTCTCAGTGGTCCTGTTTTCTCGCTAGCCGTGGCATTGGCTGCCTGTCGCTCCTCTTGTAATCCAGTACCGGCATTTAGTCGCGGCCATTTCATTTTTTCCGCCTCATCGGCCTTGTACTCGCTTCGCAATACGTTTTAAGCTGGTACGCCAGTCACGTCGGACGACAAGAGACGGCGAGGGGCCGCCGCTTGCTAAACCACTAAGCTTGTTTACAGTTCGAATTCAGCGTCACCGTTGCCACCTTGGCTTTAAGTCACCCCTCCCCGCACACGCCCTGTTTTGTGTTCTTCTGTCGCTCTTTGTCTGCGGATAAATCCAAGCTTTTATCGCTATTGACCGAATGGGTGTAACTATCAGTGATTGCCATAGGTCGGGACACTCACGACTGCAGTCACACACCATCCTCTCACCGCTCCCGAGTGAGTGGTGAGTGAGCCTCACCACAGTTTCGGACTGGTGAGTGAGTGTGAGTGCCACTCGCGGTGAGCCTCACTTGCCGCTCATCTAACGAGGGTGATGAGCCCCTCTCAACACTCGCGAGCATCAGCGCCATTCACCGCTCACGACTGGTGAGTGACGCTCGTGAGTGGTACCCGCTGGTGCTGATCACTTCTCATTGGTGTCGAAAGCTCACATTCTATCCTTTTGCAAAAAATAACGCTACTACTCAGCTAAATATTTAAACGAACGTTTAGTGCAAATCTGTGAGCAAAGTAAATAAAATGAGGATTGAGGAATGATCGCTAATACTTACTGAAGAAGTCGTTTAAAAATATGCGTAGGAATAAAAAGT
This sequence comes from Haemaphysalis longicornis, assembly GCF_048455015.1. Classification (NCBI taxonomy): domain Eukaryota; kingdom Metazoa; phylum Arthropoda; class Arachnida; order Ixodida; family Ixodidae; genus Haemaphysalis; species Haemaphysalis longicornis. The sequence goes on along the minus strand of NW_027526460.1, from coordinate 142,015,816 downwards.
ATGCGTAGGATAACCTTAATATCAACACAGACTTTAGAAAAATTGTTCTTATAGATTTTGAATATAGATATATTAATAAAACGGGATCGACACACCACTCCTTTGTACATCAATACAGGAGAAATCGTTTTCAAGAAAGTTAGTCCATATTTGGATGTCGGTAATAAAACTAATAGTGCGGACATCGACCAAAGTGTGAGTCGTTCTAACAGTTCTCCTTGCTGTTGTATTTTTAATTAGTGATCGGCTCGCCAGAATGTCTTTTTGTACCGAAATAGTCCTACTATAGTGATCCGTCCGGGTGTCACCTAACTGTGTGCTCATATGTTCGCGCACCGAAGGTTCATGTAAAAATTACCCAATAAAACGTGTTATTCTATTCCTTACATTCAGAATATTTTGGATTGTGTTATAATTTGTTGTTTTGCTTTATTCAACGATTCGGTATCGAACTTTTTCTTTGAGAGATTGGTGGCACGGAAGCCATTTGTACAGGGACACTGTATATTGCTCGTTGTATGCATTGCTTCTTGTCGTGCTGCGTCAGCAGGGTTTTCAGCAGAATACGTTTTGTATCAAAGCGAAATTTCGGCACATTTCGGCACACGTACGTCCTCGTTGAATGCCGTCATCAGAAAATGGCCGCCAATGACGTCCTTCGGATCAGCAGCACAACGCATTAGCCCCTCAGCTACCGATTTCGCTCTGGCCGTCTGTCTGCACTCTGTCTCTCTGTGCGAGCCACGGCCAGCTTTACTGATAGCGACCTTCGCCTAAAGGCGTCGACAATGGGAGGCGGCGTGATGATCAGTGGTGCCGAAAAATATGCGTATATTGACGGTGCGCTCCGTCAGGTGCTGTTAAGTTTAATCTCAAACGAAGCGTGTAAAATGTAGATATACAGTCAAACCCGACTATATCGAACCCGTTTACATCGAATTATCCCATATATCGAACACTTATTGTGCACTATAATGTTACCGGGAGAATATATAGCAAAAAGTACGGCTACATCGAACAAAAAAGGCAGCCGCAACCTATATATCGAACTTCGGCAGCGCAAGATTGCCCCCGAAGTTGGCTTTCCCGCGCGGCAGCTGGGCGTGCTGCCTACGCCTCCTCCCCCAGTTTGAAAAGTCACTTAGCCCAAGCGCTCGCGCTCTCGCTCGCTCTGACAGCCACCCCCTGGAAATAGTGGTTGGACCACGCTCTCCCGCTGTCTCGCCAGTCTCGCCAGTCTCGCGCGGCGGGCTCTCTCTCCCCTCGCTTCTACGCATGCTTCCCTTTTCGTGTTTTCGCGGTTGACGACGCATCGGTACGCCTTGTTCATCTGCCCCATTTGCGATGGCTGCTGTGAAGCAGCAGAACCTGCCAATTTCCACAAAGCTCGAAATTATCAAGAAAGTTGAATGCGGGGAAAAGAAGTCTGAAGTCGCGGCGGAGTACAGCATCCCGAGAAGCACGCTAAGCACCATTTTAAAGAACTGCTCTTCACGCTCTTCACACTCTTCATGCTCTTCACGCGCTGAGCGTTTTTCGCCGCCACTGCGCGGCAATAGAAGGCTGTGGGCTCAGCTGTTTCGAGTCACTTGACAATGTTGAAAAGTGTGTGCTCAACAATGCTTCGAAAATGATGAAGCAAAAGAAGATCGGAGACTATTTCTCGCGCTAGTGTGCCCGCGGAGCATGTATCTTGCAAGTAAACAGTTAGTGATGAGGTACGTTCTGTGCATTGTCAAATTCTTTAAACATTATATATCGAATTATACGATATATCAAACTAATGACCGTTTTTTGCGAGCTCGATATATCCGGGTTCGACTGTATTAGTTTCTTTGGTAAGATGACACGTCCCTCTCTTGTTACGTAGGGGATAACGTTAGCAATAGACGAAATAAAACAGGCAAGTCATTAGCTGACCACGCACGACCCGATTCAAAGGCAGGGCTGTTCACCATCATCATCATCATCATCAACAACAACAACACCTTTCCCGAAGTGAACCATTAGCACGCGCTGGAACACGCGGCCATGTCCAAAGCCGACGCCCGCGCTACGAACCCAAAGTATATGCTGTGCGAGAGGAATGCGGCGATAGCTTAAAGGGGGCCTGAGATGGATTTTAAAGTGTTTTTGTTTTTGTCAGAAATCTACTCTATAGTTCTTGTAGAAACAAGTCCAAAAATAGTAAGCATATCCGCTCACGCTAACAAAAGTTATTACCCCGACGAGACAGAACTATTTGTTGGCTCGGCGGCTTGCGATGACGACATAGTCCGACCTCGTCCGAGGCGAAGCACTCATTTCATGGTTGGCCGCCGGAATGTCCGCGATTTTTGACGGCGGCGGTTTGGTTTAGAGCGTCGTCGTTACCATGGTTACTTCAGCGAGTGGGTCGCACATGAGACGACGACGTCCTTTTTTTTTTTTTTTTTAAGCTACGTTTTCAGTCTTTACGGCCTTTGAGCAGGAGATACTGGTGATCGCGGAAGTCGACCTTGCATGCGCGAGAGTTTAAGTGAACGGTAACTTATTTTTACCGTCGCTACATAGCGATAAAGAGGCTAGAATGTCTACCGACTGTAGTAGCGAGCCCCCTGGATTAGATTACCGGAAAGTTCCGAGTGAACGCCCTCCCCCGAAACATCGCCCACCCCCTTTTACGGGTGAAATATTCAATTTACTGAAAGACGCGCGCCCACCCCGTAAAATCCATGGCTTTAGCGCCGATGAGTGAACAAAACAAACCCGAATCATCTCTTCATGTGTAGATGCGGTCACTTATTCGTCCTTTCCGCGCTTGACCCGAAATTTCGCCCATCTCGTATTTTTCACTTGATATCACTGTACTTAAATTTGGGTGGGCGTTCTTCCGGAACTTTACGGCACAGCAAATGCGCTGTGCTCTGCGCTTCATGCAAGCAATCTTAGTTGATGTTGTTTACTACATTCTTGCTAAATGATGATCAGGAGCACGATAAATGACAATTTTTTTTAGAATGAGCGAGCAAAATTTCCACCCCTACTCCAGCTTCCCACGCTTCCAATGGTTCAGATGCCTTTATGAACTAGCATAGCTCTTTTATGCTTCCAAAATCGTCTTGGGCAAGGTAATATAGGTAACTGCGGAATCATTACAATATATGTTACTTATTTATATCGAAATATTTAGCGGTGGCGTGAATTCTGGTTAATGCAATACTTGGTCCTAATTGTTCCCACTAGATGGCGGCGTCAACGTCATGTTTAGATGTTTTCGATTTTTTAAGCTCTACAGTAGAAGTATACGGTCTTTTAAAAACAATTATTGTATTGTGAGAGTTCAATCTAAGACGTCTAAGATTCAAGCCATTTCAAGCGTAAGCGAACAGTTCTGGGCAACAAACGTTTGTGTCATTTGCTTTGCGACAAATTCGCCAGATGTCGCTACTCGGCAGAGCCGGTAAGCCGGAATGCAGAAACCGCAGAGTGCAATCCTTTCGTTTTCAGCGGCAAACGGCTACTCTTGCTTCATTTAACACGGTAAACGGTAAAGCGCGCTAAGGACACTAGGCAACAGGTTCATTCAGAAGGCCGGTGCAGCAAACCACACTTTCCTGCGATCATGACTTGATGGGAAGCAATGAAATGAAACTCTTTGGCAGTTGTCGTTACGGGATGAGCATGCTCTTGCCCTTGTCGCGACCGCCGCAGAGAATCAGCTGCGACAGCGTTTGGGCTTGAACTGAGTTATTCAGCCCGCGTGAGCGCACTTGAGCGTGCGCCTCGTGATCACGAGCAGTGCCCGGCGTCGTCCAAGCGCTGCGTGCGGAGCTCCTCCTTCGTCGTCGGCGCGGCGCTCCCTTGGCGCGCCGTTCGTTACCACCTCTGAAAGAACGTCGAGGCTACGCTCGAAACACAGATGGTGCAAAGAATCCTTTCGGGTACAGCGTCCAAGAAAGCAAATGCAAAGAAAACTGATGATACTCTAACAACCTTTTCTTTCCTCCATGCTAACACCAGACACGGAGCGCTGAGCGATCACGCTGGCTGCAAGCGTCGTTGCTCCTGCGCTCACTGTATCCTTCCGCCGAGAACGGAGGAGCGTCAAGCCCGGTTTGGCCCGGTGTGCAAGTGCTTTACACTCCGGTATAAAACAAATATGTGTGACTGTGTAAAAGCACCCACACACAAAAGATGTTTTTTGTAGCTTTCTGATGTTTTTACGCTCGTAAAAAATTGATTAAATCAAGAGCGCACAAACACGTCACGATTAGTTCAAGAAATAGCCGTTGCGCTCCGATACCATCGACCCCCCAAAAACCCCCATCTCAGGGGCCCTTTAATAGGGTGGACGCTGGTTTCATAGCACGAGGGATTCAAGATCGACTCCGACCACGGCAAGCGTATTTTAGATGCGCAGCTTCTCATGGTCGGGGCTATGTCCCTCCTTTGTCGTTGTTGCGCCGTCCACGCCCCCACTGTGCATGCTCGGCTTGCTTCTGGAGCGACAGTGTTGCCGGTGTCTCCCTGGGCCGGCACGAGACGAGCACGCTTCACGCGCCTTCGACGTTTCATCTGCGTCGGCGGCGGCGTGCGTCGGCGAGTCTCGGCGGGCCGTGATTACAAGCAGCCCACAACCATTCGGGGAACGTGCATCGACCTCATCTTCACCAACTTTAGGGTTCATCCACTACAACAGCCCTTGACTTTACATTTCACAGACCATAAGGCGGTCATAATCAAAGCGGAACCAACCACAGCTCGACGTCACCTACGTTGAAAAACTCATACCACGTACAACGTCGCTCTCCCTCTCTCTTTATTGCCTATCCACTCTAACACCCCCTACCACCTCCAATAAAATACACCATCTTCCCGTAGGGGAACCCTGAGTAGTATGAGAAACAGCCATGGGGTCAACGCAATTTCCCATTTCGTAGTTCCGGTAAGTGAAAAGTGTGGTAGTTACCATCGGAACCAAACGGTAAATGTAACGGTAGCTACGTACCTCAACCTAACGGAAACGACGAACTGAAAACTAATGGGCACTTCAATCGACCCGCCCCCATGGCTGCTTCGCATACTACTCAGGGTTCCGATACAGGAAGATGGTGTAAATTTTTTCTTTCCAAATGGCTGCGCACAATAGTGTTCCCTCCCGTTGCTAACCCGTATACCTCGGGCCTTTGGGGTTGTTTGGTTTCCTGTTTCACGATTTCAAGGTGCCGGTACATCTCTGGCCACTTTTTCTTCAGGCTATAAGGTTTTTGGTGCGACAGACGGAAAAGGCTCGGCCGTAACAGGTCTGCTGTTAAAATGTTGAAATGCATGAAGCGGCCTCCGGTATACAGCAGTTCAGCAAGGTTTTAATCGAAAGCCCTACTGCGCTACATCTTTCAAGCTCATTCATGGCAGCGCAAAGACGTCCAGCCTGAGGATGTCCACGTCCTCAGGCCAGACGTGGACGTCCACGCTGGACGTTTACGCTCCGTATTTGTTATCGGTTCGCTTACTCGGAGCTTATCTCCTGCGGTTCCACATGACTAGGCGAGGTTGAAACGGCTGATACAGTTAAACCTGGATGTATCGGAGTTGACAAAAGTTTCCATTTTGTGTTACATGCAGGTTTTCTTTGGATGCAGGTTTCGTGCTTAGGCTCACTGGATTGAAGCCGAAACGAAGCCAAGATGGTAGACATCAGTGAAGGGGAACTTACCCTTCATGTTTTCTTTCACAGCGAAAAACTGCATGAGCGGCGCGTGCTACTTTCGGACGAGCTTAGCCGATACACGGCGCTCAGGTCACGTACCCCCGTCTAAGAAACGTAAAACTTAAGTATCAATGTTACCTTTTGACTCTTTTATGCGCCTTAACTTGATTCAATAAGCAAACTTATGCTGAAAGGGTGCCATGTTGCGAACTTGATATTTGTTAGCGCACTCAAAATTTTTGAGTGCGGTAAAGAATACCGGATATCCAGTACCAGGCGGCGGAATTCTCCTTTCTCGCCGGGGGAGGCGGCATTGAATATGTCTCAGCTTGTCTTGCAAAGACACAGTTTTTCGTTTTCTGGCAGCAGAACTCATCACCGACGAACCGACACCTCACATAGCAGTAGAGACGGGTGGCTACACGTGTACGCGACGGCCTAGCAACTCAAAACTCGTCTCGAACTTAAACCCCCCTGAAACCGAAAAAAAGGTCAAATGTAGTTACTCTCGCTACCTGGTGTTGTGTCACGCTACAAACGTTAAACTAGAACTGGATGCCACGTCACGCACGGGATGTCGCTATCCGCTTTGTTGATCGTCGCCATCATGACGAATTTCCTGTTAGGCGACTCCAGACATTTTTGTAGAAACTTTGTAATCATCATCGCGGCACCGATGCGAATATCATCATCGGTGCCCGTAATCTCTCGTGAGCAGCTCTAGCTCGAGCTGCTTCATCTTTCTCCATCCGCCATCTTGTAAATAGAACACCATCGCATCATCGGGACGTCGCGGCTATTGGTCTCTCCTTTTATTCTATATTTTGGTACCGATAAACCCGGGAAGAAGGCCCAGTGCGATTCGGATTCATCCGAACTTTGGCCTACGAGGAGGAGGACCCCTCGAAGCCGAAGACGGACCATTTGATGGACATATCGACGATGGTGCTACCGAAAGCCGACCGACGTGATGGCCAGATGACACGACGATGCAACCTCACCTCCGACGAGACTGCCCGATGGGTACAGAAACCAATTTTGTGAAAGGTGAGGTGCACGCTAGAGCTCATTGCATAATGGAAGATGCATTACCAGAACAGAGTATTCCTGTGTGTACGATGCGTCTTGACGAACTGAAAACAAAAAGGGAAGAGGTGCGGTTCACTACTCGAGAACTGCGCCGAGGCGCAGAAGCGGCACTACGGCTGATCACAAATACCGATGATGTTTACGATGGATTGAAGAGTTTCATGCGCCAGTTGAGAAAAACCGAAAATGCCTTAAGATCTCTAAACGACCTAATTGAACCATTCATCGACACTGACTCCCTGGATGATGAATATGCCACCAACTTTGACTATGAAGATGAAATTACTTTTATCATGATCCGCTTATACTATCAACTGAAAACCAAGAAATCCGACACCCCAGAACAGTACGAAATAATTGAGAAAGTGCATTCATCGGCCAACTTCGCGGAGTTTTTTACATTGACTGAACGGTGTTATGGCCAACATGATTTGAAAAACCCTGATGAAAAAGCTTGGACGACAGGAACTACGCATCTGTCAAATGTCCCGACCCAAGCAGACAGTGAGACGATGACCTGCTCTTTGACAGACAGGGACGTTCAGGCAAAAAATAGCAGGGTTTTGTGTTCCCTTCAAGAGTTCTCGGAAAAGAACCCGATTGAGACAGGCTCTCCACCTACTGGCGTAACAGTGGAACACTCGTCGTATTCCTTATGTGTGCCGACTAAACCCATGGACACTTTTCCTCGGAAAAAGAAACGACAAGATAAAAGAGGAATATTTGTCATAAGCAGGAAAGCGATGCCCGAAACTGAAGATAGAGATACTGACATTTTCCAGAGACATCCTAAGATTGCCCCTACGCGAACACGATGCATTCTAGAGACAGCAGTAGACGGCAGACATCATCCGAAGGAAAAAAAGGCATCTGGCAGCAGTCGAACTGCGACACTACAGAGACTGAGAAAGGACCGGCAGCATTCCAGACACTGTTTTCAGGGCGCAGCGGAAAAACCCGAAGAGCTTACATCAGGGTACAAGACCGTTCAAGACGGGCTTCGAATTTCGACATGGCTACGTGGACTGCGCCGACAGACTCGGCGCTTGCTCAGAAAACGGCCACACCGAGTGTTTCGCCGTCGGACTGCCACACTGTATCGAACTGGAATGAACATATGTACTCAACGGACACGGACTGACAAGAGATTCTTTGTGGCCGGGGAAGATGTAGAAACTTTGTAATCATCATCGCGGCACCGATGCGAATATCATCATCGGTGCCCGTAATCTCTCGTGAGCAGCTCTAGCTCGAGCTGCTTCATCTTTCTCCATCCGCCATCTTGTAAATAGAACACCATCGCATCATCGGGACGTCGCGGCTATTGGTCTCTCCTTTTATTCTATAATTTTCGTTGCTGCTGGACCCTTACAGTAGTGCTAGTATTCGGTAAATTAGTTCATTCATCCAGCCGATTTTTTAGAAACAGGGCAAAAACAATTGCTGATCCGCTTGCCCGCTGCATTACGTAAAGGTTAAGCGCCGCAACGTTTCGTTACACAGCAGTCGCAAACAAATGCTCTTCAATGGTCGTTACCATGGGGAATTAAAAAATGGGGTTAATCCCTATTTCGTAGGAATTGGCAAAACACGAAAGTGAAAGGGGCCATCACAGGAGCAGTTGAATGTTAAAGTAACCTCCTCCTTGTGCCAAGGGTTCGCGAGCCTGACCCCGCAAGACGAAGTGACACCGACACGCAAGAAACAAAAAAATAGGGGAGCGTGCCTCAAATCATGCGCGCCCCCTGTACACAAACGCACTGGCATCGACGCGCCAACTGTCGGCGCTCATTAGCGTCATAATGCGCTACTTCGTTTCGCCTCTTCTAGACGGCGCGCACCATCTCAGTGAGTTAGAGTTCATGTATATAGCTCCCCTAGGGGAGCAGAGTTGCGCGTACATCCGCCATCTTGAGTTCCAGGTCGTGCGGGAAAGCCACCATTCTCGCATGTAGGCCCCCGCGCCATCGGCAGCGCCGAGGAGGAGTGGCGAGGAGCGGCCGGACAAAAATTCCCGCGCCTTCCCGCGAGGGGAACACGAGTAAATGCAGAGCATTGGGGCCTCAGTACTGGTTGAAGGCAGTGTTTCTTCCATCGCTTCTTCCGTGATGCTAGAGTAGCAGACACTAGTAAACGTGGGGGCGAGCGTCAACCAAGGAAGGAAGGAGCAACCCAGTGACTGAAGCACGAGCGACCGCTAGACGCTTTATATTTGCAGAGCGCGCAGTACAGGGAGAGCAGTACGGGGAGGAGAGCGTGTATGCGCAAGCAGCGCGCGCCCTTCCACGCCCCACCGCGCTGCTATCACGCACCTGTTATGCCGAGACCGCGACGGAACGAACGGGCTGACTACGACGCATGCGCGCGCCAGCTGCTGTTGAGAGAGAGGAGGGAAGGAGGAGAGGCGCACTTGCTGCGGACGCGGAGCTGTTGACACCGTCCGACGCAGGAAGAGGCGAGCCTAAGAAATGCTCTGCATTTAAAACTGGCGCACGATTCTCGGCTGCTTATCAGCTGAGCCGCCACCGCTGCCGCCGCTTCCACAACCGCCGATGCTCAGTTGAGCAGAACTTACTGAATACGGGGTCTTCTGCGCAGCATTGAAAGCGGGCTTTCCTGTCGAACTGGAACCCGCGGCATGTGGCAATCAGACGCGCAACTCTTGCGCTACGCGATATACAGGAACTCTAGAGTGAGTCATAGGGAAGGACATAAGGCGCGTTCGTACAGTTGTTCACGTATCGGTTCGCAGCGGGAAGAGCGCCACGTACCTTCCCTTGCGGCCACAGAGTCGTGGGCTCGAAACCGGATGCCGCCGCGTCAGTGGCACTTTGTCTGGCGACGTCACTTCCGTGACGGAAATCACGTCACTGAAATCTTTGTGTGCCCGGGCATAAAACAATTTAGTGTTAAAACTTCGTTAAATCCAGGAATTCGTTATGTAGAGGTTCGTTACATGCAGTTTTACTGTATGTCAAATGACGCCGCCCGCTCAGTTCAAAGGAACGAAGTAGAGAAAGACAATTTCACGCACGAGAAAGCGCTATTCCAGTGGGAACTTTACCGGCGCTTGTTCCCTCACTGTTGCCATCGATGGCGCCCCGCTGCGGTGTATGTGCGCGCCCTACATAGCGAGCGAAAGGATGATTCCTATTATCCAGTACATATAGCTAGACGAGAAGCTGCGAAATGTTGAGCAAGGGCAAACTTTCACGAAACCCTGGGTGCACAGTCTTTGCTTTCGCTCGGTAAAACTAGGATTAGAACTGTCGAATCTTACTCAGTTCTTGCCTGCGTCTTAATTCGTTCTTGTGGCAGCAGTGTTTCGGTAGTGGCTAGGCCCGGTGAGCTGAAATCGTTTTAAAATAGCCCAGCAAAAAAGGAAACAGACAGGACTGCCGATTTTGCAATTAAATACACGGCTTGCACATGACACCATCATGGCCTCTTCTTAAGTTTTCTAGTATGCTGCTGTGCCGGACGTTGTCAAATGGTCAGAAAGCCTTCGCATACGTAAGAGATTTCCTCTCCAAGCGTCAAGCATTCCTGAGGATCGAAGATGAGGAGTACGGTCCATATTACATGGGTACAAGGGGTACTCCACAAGGAGCGGTCCTATCGCCGCTACTCTTTACGTCGCTATGATGCAGCTGCCGCGCAAATTAGCTCGGGTAGAGGGTATACAACATGCCCTTTACGCCGATGACATTACAATCTGGAGCACAGAAGGCAGCCTTGGGGAAATGGAGGACCGCCTTCAAAGGGCTGCCAGCATTGTCGAAAGCTATGCTAATGACTGCGGCCTCCAATGTGCCCCAACAAAATCAGAACTTTTGCACATTAAACCCAATCCTAAAGAGAACACAAGGCTTTGCATCTCTTTAACAGGTGGTTCTATCAGAGCAGTGGAAGAAATTAGGATCCTGGGCCTGCTTATTCACAACAAACTTAGTCCAGAGACCACCATTGCCAAACTGAAGCGAACAGGTGAACAGGTCGGACGGATGATACAACGCGTATCCAACAAGCGCGGAGGGTTACGGGGCAGAGACGCGCTCCGGCTCGCCCATGCCTTCGTAACCAGTAGGATCCTCTTCTCCGTACCCTACCTCCGTACGAACAAACAACACGAGAATCGCATTGACGTCATCATTAGGAAGGCCACAAAACGAGCCCTTGACCTCCCGGTGGCTACCTCCAACACCAGGTTATCGGCGCTGGGAGTGCTCAATTCATATCAAGAGCTGAAAGAGGCTCATCTCACAAATCAGTACACTAGACTCGCACAAACGGCGTCCGGGCGTCACTTGCTTAATCGCCTACAAATAAAACATGAGTGTATCCCAGAGGAGACGTGCAAACTCCCAGAGTTGTGGCGGCACAGGCTCTGGGTGCATCCACTTCCGCGTAACATAGAAAAGCACACTCACGAAGGCAGGAGGGAAGCACGCGCTAAGACCCTGGAAAGGAAATACGGAAATGGGCGAGGTGTGTTCTACGTTGATGTGGCAGGACCGTCGCCTCTAGGGTTTTTCACTGCCGCTGTAATTCACAGGGACCAGCAAGTCGATGGGCTCTCCTACCGGGCTCCTAACTCCACGCAAGCCGAGGCGATTGCCATAGCGCTCGCCGCCTCGGACCCGAAGTCAAGGACAATAATAACGGACTGTCGCCGAGCCTGTGAAAGGTATTTAGCGGGCACGGTACCACCCTTGGCCTACAGAATTTTAAAACGAGTGGTGCGGTTCGTAGACCCCGCTCCTAAAGAAATTGTGTGGTCTCCGGGGCATCAGGGTCTGAGAGGTAACGAGGCCGCGCACGCGGCTGCCCGAGCGCTTACCCACCGGGCGCCTCACCCATGCTCTCCCGGCTCGGAGATTAGCAAACCACTTCTGCGGTTTAGAGAAATCGTAAGACATTACTGCGATAACCGCCGGCTTTACCCAGCCCCTGCAAAGGGTCTGAGCAGGGCCGATGAGCGAATACTGCGGCGCCTGCAGACGAACACATTTATGTGCCCTGCAGTAGCAAAGCATTTCGACCCTAAAACAGATGGACGGTGTCTGCACTGTGCGGAGGTGTCCGACACCTTCCACATGGTGTGGGCATGCCAGCGCAACCCTGCGTTATCCCCCAACCCTTCCCCTACCAGAGAGGCATGGGAGGCAGCCCTGCTCAATTGCTCGGGGCTGGAGTCTCAAAGGGCTCTAGTTCGACGGGCGAGAGTGGCGGCCTTGACCAATGGGGTCCCGGAATAGGGACTGCACCTGTGCGGAGGGCCACAGGCTCTAACTCTCTTTTATTCTGATCAAAAATAAAGTTTCACTCCTCCTCCTCCTCCTCCTCTTCTAAGACTCCCATTCCAGCTTTTCCAGCACTCCCAAACGTAAGAGCTAGTTATAAGTGTGCAGCCTTTCGCTGTGCTTGTGGTTCACAAACATGGCAGGTGTGCTGCCGTCACTGCAAGCCATCTATAGATTACCAATAATTATTTTTTCGGTCCCACGTATTGCAACAGTTAAGATTGATGGTTCAGAATTGTGGTGTCATCACATAATCAGCCATTTTGCAATGCCCCTGAATAAAAACAAGAATGAATGAAAAAATCGAATGTTCAGTTTGAAGCACGTCAACTGTATATTCAGGTTACTTTTGATTTTCACTTGCTTTCTGTTCTGTCATTTCTTTTTGTTTTTAAAATCTTAATATTGCGCCATCTCCTAGCTTTTTACTGGATATGGCTGTACAAGACGACGAGGATGAGAATAATGAAACATAACGCTACGGTTCCGACGTCCGAGGGAGAAGAAGCTGGGCAGGGGCGCAGCCAGCACGAGCTCGGTCGTGGCCCGCATGCACCTAATGTAAATACATCGTTCGCCGATCACATGGTTCACGTCCTTTGTCTTTCTGCAACGCAACGTCTTATACAGCGTGCGGGCCCCGGCTCTGATGAGCACCTATCAGCGTTAAATATGGCTTTCAAAATAGAATATGTCCTTGGAACGAGCTATAAAACCTCGAAGAGGCGAAGATGTTTCGCGTTTCGTAGACATTACAGGATATCAAGGGTTTGCTAGGGGTCGACGAGGGAGGTAAACTTCGAGAACTTACGTTGTCCGATGGTGTGGGCCATCTTTGTGGCCAGGACGGCACCGACGGTTCCGTAGTTGAAGTTGAGTGGCACCTGGCTCCCATAAAGGTACGGCTCCACCAGCAGAAGCGAGCTCACCAGCATGTAGCGCGACCACGGTTGGTAAACGACGCCCTTTAGTGGTTCAACAGTGGCCAACGACAGCTGCTCGCGCGTTGGTGGGGCCAACCACCGCAGCCTCTGGGTCTCCTTGAGGACGTCCAGGTAGACGTCGACAAAGCCCTTGCCTATGGCCACGTTTGGCGCGAAGTTGGCGTAGAAGTTGCTTCCAGGGGAGTCTCCGGCGCCTAGTGACTTGTAACCGTCGCCGCCGATGACGATCTTGTTCTCTTCGAGTCGGTCGAGAGCTGCCGCCTTGTGGGCGTCATCTAGCCAGGAAAACACGCTGGTGTTGCTTCGCAGGGCCTGGCGTAGTGAGGTAAACATGGCGTCGACGGAAGGGGCCAAATCGGACTTCTCCATAAAGCGGCCGATAAGGAGGGGCCACGTAAGTGGGAGGCAGCGGCTCGTCAGGTCGATGCAGAAGCGCTTACTTTCGGGATCCAGCTTTCCCAAGCGTTGCCGGGCCGATTCGAGTAGGGCGATTTCGGCATCGAGGTTCGCCGCCAGGTATGAGGCCGCAAGGGTTGGTCCGCCAGCTGTTACCCTCTTCAGTGCACGGCGCATGACGTCGGGGGCTGTGGCCAGACACGGGGACTGGGTGGCCGACCCGAAGCCGCTAAGCTGGACGGCATTGAAAGCAGACAGCCAGACCTCGGTGTCAGCGTCAGTTATGAGGCCATCTACGGTGATCTCAAACGTCCCCCTGACTTCCACGACCCTGCCGTCGCTTGAGGCGAGCGCCTTCTCGACGCTGTTGTCGACCGCCATGAGCTCAGAAACCGTTACCGGCGGGTCCATCTTGTGCGAGCGGTGAAGAGAAAATGCATTCTGTAAGCACACTACGTCCATAACAAGCCGCGGTAACTCAGTGGAACCCCGCTGTTACGTCCCCCGGCCTTACGACCACCCGCTTCATACGACAGATCGCAGTGGTCTCTCCAAACTCCCCAGGGAAACAATGCATTAAAATCGCCGATGATATGACGCTCGGGTGCACGCAGTCCAATTTACAGGACAGACCCTGGCGTGGATAAACCGGTATATTTCCCATCTTTTACACAGCTTGGCCGCCACGTCCCTATGTTTATTCTTAACCCCAGTTTGACCCTTCTTGATGTGCAAAGATGCGCATGCAGGCGAAGCCACTTGCTTAACAGATGCAAGCAACCAGGACTGGTACTCATGAGCGGGAGTGAGCCTTCGACGGCCACACGCGCAATCAGTAATCCAACGCACCAACCGCGAGGAGTCAAGGTTCAAGTGGCTGGCGGACCGTGAATTTGAAGCTCTCGTGGAGTTGCCTACGTATGTGAAAACATTACCACGCAACCCCACGTTGATGACTGAACACCCGCTTTCATCGCCCGCACGATCCAAGTTTCTTCTTTTTACGACGTTCTCTGCCCCTCTCTCTCCTCTCTGCATATCAGTGTCTTTCAAAGCAGCGTTGTTACTCCGCTTCTTTTTTTGCGAGGGTACCTACATTCAGGTGCGTCCGCCGAATGGGTGGAGACATCTAAAGGTTGGCACCGCCATTTTCGGTCACTATCTGGCCGCCGCAGCAAGTCGCTGTAGCAAGACCACGCTATAATTATCGCCGCTAACATGCTTTACACGCTTAGTTCGAATCATCTTATCTATTTCGCGTGGCTGGCTCTTGTGAAAAACGAAAACACCTATGTGTTGAGCACTTTGACCCAACAGCGACTGCATGGGGTTGTTGAACGGGGTGTCTGAACCCTTACGGTAATTCCTTTTTTTTTTTTTTTTTCATGTCCGCCTTGTACAGTCGGTAAAACGCTTGTCTATAACAGCGATTTCGACTTCAACCAGCTACATCCGAAAACTGCCGAAACATACTCAGTCCAAACATGTCGGAGACAAAAGCGAAGGGCTAAGACTTCAGAATTCCGCAGTAGTTTTATTCAAATCCCACTCAGGCGGGGCAGGATGGGGCTGAGAGTACGAAAGCTGCGTTATAGACAAGCCTCTTACCGGCTGTACTATCGTTCGTTTCGCTTCGCCTTGGCAGTTTCACGTTCGCTTTTCCCCTCTTGGTTTACTCAACCACGTCGGACTTATCTAGCGCGTGCAAGGCGCGGGGCCAGCGGGATATAAATACAGAGTTTACGCATAGCGGCTACCGGAGGCTCACGCTACAGCAGCTGGTTACCGGGACCCGACAGCGCAGGCGCGGGCAGAAAGGGCAACGTAGTTGCCCCTCAGTGAAGCGAATGCGCGGAGATGGTGAAGGCTAGAGCGCGTAACTAATCCACCCCACCGGAACGATTGTGCACCTTCCCAGTCGGGCTCCGCCACCGCCGCCGTAGCGTTAGTGGATGGTACCCGCCATGCTAAAAATATCTACACTCGGTGACAACTTAAGAACGGCATCAGAAGTTGCCGCTGTGCCTTATCACCGTAGCCGGATGTTTCTCCGCAAGGCGCAAGTAGGGCGTTACTGGGAATATTTTGAACATGGCGTGAGCCGTCCCCGTACTTTTTTGGACTTAATATGCTTATAAACGACTCCAGTGACGACAACAAACTGCGTGAGATAAGGCAGACGATATCACGCATTCATAGCAAACCCCTTTCAAAACGCGCGCGCACTGACGTCACGGGTCCGGCGCTTTGGCGGAGTGATAAGTACAGCCGGTAAAAGGCTTGTCTATAACACAGCGTTCGTACTCTCAGCCCTATCCTGCCCCGCCGGAGCGGGATTTGAATAAAACTACTGCGGGATTCTGAAGTCTTAGCCCTTCGCTTTTGCCTCCGACATGTTTGGAACGAGTATGTTTCGGCAGTTTTCGGATGTAGCTGGTTGAAGTTGAAGTCGCTGTTATAGACAAGCGTTTTACCGGCTGTACATGAGGTGGGGCCGTTCTTGAGTTGTAACCGAGTATAGTAGCACCGGATGGCGCGAGTGTGGCGTAGCGCACGGCGCTTGTCTGGCGGGCTAGCTCGGACGCCGTGGAGTTGAGCACAACATAGGAGTTTCTTTCTTTTTTTTTTTCAAAGTTGGGATTGCAGATAAAGGTTCGCAAATCGTGCGAAAACGCACTAAATACAGTAGTTTAAATAAGTTCTTAGACCACCAGTAGCTTGAGACCGTCTACCAGGCTGGCATTTAACCCACACCGCGGTCGTACGACGACACCCCTCTCGTACGACGCTTTCTTGCGGTCACTTGAAAGTCGTGTTATCGGGGTTCCACTGTATATACTTGGCATCCAGCCCGTGCAAAGGGTGTATGTAAAAGCGCAGTACCCCTGCCGTACTTAAACAGCTACGACCTTTTTTAGTGCGAAGCAGTATACATCAAACCCCCCAGTTTCTTCCGGTGATGCTGCTTTTCTTGGCGCCGTCGAGGGGCTCGTCCTCGCAATGGCCGACGCTTCTTTCACAACTCCTTTGTCCACCACCGAAGCCTCTTCTACATGTTGCGTAATCAGCAGACAACGGCGGTAGCGTAGCTATAAAATTACTGTGGACAATCCACAGAAGCGCAAATGGACGTAAACATGACGAAAAGCCGCCGCCGCTGCCACTTCCTATTACACCTCGCCGAGTAGCTGCGAATCTCTCCCGGCTAAAGAGAACTTTTCCACGTAGAACGCGGGCGGGAGCCATTCAGCTGTAAAGGCTTTCGGAGCGACATTTTCACCGATGTATGCGCCCGAAGTTTGCGCATAATACCGGTTGCCCGTTTAGATGGGCTGCATGCTGAACGAACCGGCTGGGCTTCATGTCGCTACCGATTACATTTACGTTCGTCTGGTGGGAAATTTAAGCGTGCAAGTCTCATGGCTCAACGCGCCCTGTCAGCTGTCTTCCTTAATGAAGCGGTTTTGGTTCGGGTAAGGCTGTTACACTGACAGTGAGATGTGTACGACGGGGGAGGGAAACGGAGCACGAAATTTTTGTGCGCTACAGTGAAGCTCTAAGTATTTCGGGTTTTAACTCGCCATGAGACGGACGCATGTCATTCTCTTGGAGGAAGAAGAGTTTGAATTCAAAGAGCATTTGCCGACCATAAGCGCGAATGGGCGCGAGAACAACAGAAAACCTCTGCCGCCGGCGTTTCCGCCTGAAATTTCAGCTAGTCGAGCAGCTACGAATCCCTACCGGATTAACAGAAACTAGCGCGCTTGGAACACCGACGTTAGTAACTAACGTTTGTTCAGCTTAAAGGGAGTTAAGAGAGGGATTTCCGACGGTTTATTGTGCGGTCACATAAACGGTTGCCATTTTGTGCTAGCACGGGTGGGGAGCGGACGGAGGGGCAATTCGCAGCTATGAGACCCATGACCTTACTGACGACATGTCCATTCTGCTGGCGGGAGGTTTAAAGCGCTAGACACATGTACGATTGGTACACGCGATTCGCATGCGACTGATCGTTACGACTGTCACCACGAATAGTCGTACGCGTGAATTTGAGACACATGACCCGATGCGCGCATGCGATGCGTCGTCGGCGTCGCTCCGCCCACCGTTTTTGCTCCATGGTCAACTACGACTATCGCTGAGCTGAATTTGTAGATTCCGCGCGTAAAATCGCAAAAAAAATGGATAAAGCAGGCAATCGTGAAGCGTTTCCTGCCTTCGGAAACAGTTCGCGCACACGCCGGCCGCGCCTGCCAGCTCGGACACTCAGCGGCTCGAACCGGCGCAGACCACGGTAGCAAACGCTTGTCGCTGCTCTTCTGAATCAATCTGATCGTTAAAATGAAGTTCCACATGCGAGAAAGTAGGTGTTAGTGTGGTGAAAAATTGTGCTAGGGATTGTTATCAGGGCTTATTTTAAAAGCGGCGATCAGATGTCTGCCGCGATGCAGCCTACGCTGACCGGCCGCCGCGGCGCGCGGCGGGCGGTGCGCCGACCGGTCGAGAGATGGCAATACCTGCGCGGAAGCATCGAAACAGGCTACGCAGATGTTCAACTACGACGATCGCTGAGCTGAATTTGTAGATTCCGCGCGTTTGTTCGCAAGAAATTGATAAAGCAGGCAATCGCGAAGCCTTTTCTGCCTTCGGAAACAGTCCGCGCACACGTCGGTCGCGCCTACCGGCTCGGCACACTCAGCGGCTCGAACCGGCGCAGACCACGGTAGCAACCGCGCTTGTCGCTGCTCTTCTGAATCAATCTGATCGCTAAAAAAAAGTAGCTTATGCGAGAAAAGGGATGATAGTGTGGTGAAAAGTTGTGTTACGGATTGTCATTCGCAGTTACACAGATAGCGGCGATCAAATATCCGCCAGGATGCTAAGCCTAAAGTTTCCAACACCCGAGCCGACCAGAGCAACGCACGCCGGTTGCGGGGGCTTGGGGCTCAGCGGGCTCTCATTGGCTGTGGCCTCACGACGATTGCAACGATGGCACGACTGCATCTGGCTTGCCAGACGCACGTCGTGAGCCTCCTTCGACCAGCGATCGACGCCAAAACGGGTCCTAACGATCAATCGTAACGAGCAGTCGCATGCGAATCGCGTGAACTAGTCGTACATGTGTCCAGCGCTTAAAAGTGGACGTCAAACGGCTCAATACGACCTGCCTGGTGTCCTAAGTGGTCGAGCGGATTGGGTTGGTGCGTTACACAAACGGCAAGATGCTTAGAAGGCGGCACGATAAAGACATGTCCATGTTTGTCACTTCGAATAAAGCTCCGATCCTTCCAAGCTGCATTCAGCTAGTGGACCTGTCCCTGCAGTAAACACCGTGACGTCACAAAGCGCACGTGCGTGACGGATGGCTCCACCTAGCGGCTGCTAAATGAGGCGGTGGTTTGCAAGACGCGTTTGCCCCGATGGCACGGCCCGGCCGCGCGAAACTCTCATGAAAAGATGTGCTATTGGTTCGGGCCATCGCTGGCAGCCTACATTACAGGTGGGGGTCTAGCGAGACTAGTTGCTGCTGTCACTCCAACATGTACGTGCTTTATGCACCTGCAACCACCGCACCACAGCTGTGTACCGTACGGTACTGTACCGTACCGTACATCAGAACCCCGAGAACTGGCGGCTAGGGGATATAATGTTATCGGATAAATTGCGCGAATGGAACCGCCTAAACTGGCTCATTCTGAAGGTTTGTGCTCTTGCAACGCGTTCCAGAAATGTTTTCGAATTGTTGGGCGAGGGTGTCATCATGCCAAGGGAAGCTCACTCATTTTTGTTTTCGAGGTCCGATTACGCCAAGCGGTGCCTCACACAGCGTGTGCTCTGCCTGTTTTTGGCCTCCTTGCGTCGCCCGGAGACCGTGGCGTGCTCACAATTTTGTATCAAATGAAGTGAAAGGGTGAAATGAGGAAAAACTAAAAAAAACAATCAACAAAAGGAAGATTATAGAAAGCCAAAACTAGAAATTATGCCACAAAAACATCGCCATCACGCCGTAGTGTATGTAAGTTACTCATTGCTGTATTCGTTTATTTCCCAGTGAAATTGCAAAAGGGGTGGTCGTCGTGGTGGGAGTACACGTAATACTCGTATATCATCGGTGCATATACGTTGTCACACAAAATGAATTATAGGTAGTCATCATTTCAGGATAATCACAGTTAGTGCCCTGTCTGTCTGTCGTCCCCACATCCCCGAATCTGAATCGAAAAATCTTGAGGGGACAGTAGGCCTCTTCCCCCTCAGAGTACTCCCCACTTCTTTGCATGTTCCAGTGCCCGGAGGCGGAAAGTGGAGAGTGCATTTCCCCCTTATTAAAGTTTAATCCCTACTGAAAAGTTCCGTATATACGGAATAATGGGAATACGGAGTTCATGCGCAGTGTTACGCCCTCAAGCGTAATTAATGTAGATTTTAGTTCGACAAACAGGGGAATCAATGAGTTCGCGCAATATCAACGTGTGGTACAGTTTTCGTGTTTTTATTTTCAATAATAAGCAAAATCACGCTCCGTATGATTTCCGTATACTCCGTATATACGGAATTCATACGGACAATGATTTCGCGTTTCTGGTAATCATACAGACTTAAAACAGGCGTCAAATGTTTCAACAGGCATGCACTGTTTTATTTTCATGTGCTTGTCAAAAATCTCTTGTTTTGTGGCGGCTTTGTGTCATTCCAGGAACGTACTCCACATTCCCATAATTCCGTATATACGGAACGTTTCAGGAGGGATCTGTAGCAAAACGGAAACTTGAGTGGCCCATTTCGCGGCGATTAGGCACGACGCTGAGTTGGAGCACGGCAAGCATCTGTTTCATCTTTACCTCACTACATAATAGTTGACCAATCAGGGTCAATTAATGTATCGCACTTACAAGCAAGCGTTCCTCTGGAACGAATTTATTCTGCTCACTATACAGTCAATCGATCTGGCGGTAGTTGGGTGGCTATCCCGGATCGCTGGTTGAAACATTTATTGAGTCTCGCCTGTGCTAGCTAGATATTAGCGCCTTTATAATAGTGTATCTTACTTCGCCGAAACATTGAAATATTTCGCAGCACAGAAAGCCCCTTGCCACTACTGGCGTTGAACGTTTTATGCCACTCTATTTCAGTCGGTAAAATTTGTGCTTTCGTTTGACGGATAAAACACATCGTGTGAGGGCACCTAATCTTCGTGGACGGCTCATGTGCGCCTGCGTTTCAAGAAACAGCAGAAGTTCGAAGATGGGAAAGGTTGCTTTGAGCAAGGGGAAACGGCTTCTACGGCTTGGCTGCACGTCTTTTCGGCGCATCGCGCGCGTCCACAATACCATGCGAATTTTACTTATGGGAGACGCGAAAGAGTCTGATGTCGCTGCCTTTGCTCGCGCGATTTTCGTAGCCAAGGGCACAACATCCCAGTGCTTCGGAAAGCCAACACACAAAGACAAATTACGCCCACCTTCCCACGCGGGAACCCTGGTGTGATGCGACGCTGAGGGGGGTTCAAGCGCATTCGGAGAGCCACCGTCTACCGAAAGGCCGCCGGAGAGCGGCACACCGGTTATATGGTTATATGCGCAGCGCGCCCGAAGGAGAGGAGACCGCGGAGAGAGAGTACTGCACATGCGCAGCACCGCGCGCAGCTCCGCCCACCGGCGGAGTGAGAGCGCACTGGGCCGCACACCCGCAGATGTTGAGAGAGAGTGTTCGCTCTCCCCTGGGCACGCGCCGGCGCCAGTGCGTCTGCCGCGGCTATGACGCAACACAATCCAACACAATCCACTTTAACCCAATCCAAATCCAAGCCAAGTCAAGCCAATTCAATCGAATCCAATCCAATGCCCCTCGCGAGAGAGTGTTCGCTATCGGAGAGGAGAGGGGGTGAGCGGAGGAGAGCGCGGACGCCGCCGCCGCCGCCGCCGACGACGACGACGATGACGACAGACGCACGCAGGAAGGACAGAGCCGCCGACAAAAGATGCTCTCAGCGTCGCATCTAAAACGCTGCTCCTAGGTGCGTCCCCAGCGGCCTCAATGCATACGCGCCGCGCGTCGATTCGAATGTTTTGCCACACCCCCCCTCGGCCGCAGCGAGCACGCTCCCTGACAGTGACGTCACAGACGCCGTGTGACGCACCTGGGGAGAGGTAAATTCCGTAGAAAGTGCGTCCCGTTGCAAATTACAAGCTAACGAGTTTTGTTTAGGGCACTCCGTGGACTGCGTCCAGCTTGGCAGGTCATTTTTTTGTGGAGGAAAAGTGAAGTAATGTTTTCCCCCAATATGATGAACTGGATCAAATACAATATTTCGAGACGATGCAGCACTTATTGTCGCCAGACTGATATTCTTTCTGCAAATATTGCCGAAAAATGACGTTCGATATCGCAGATTGATTGGTACTATAGCAGCGGTTGACTGGCAATATCGGAGCAATCGTGAATTGTGGATACATCAAAGCAGTTTGCTTCGAGATGTGCTATTTCGCTCGAGCGACGGTGTGAGCTGTGCAAGATTCGCTAATACGAAATTAAGCTTGATTGCCGGCACGATTGCTGCATACTCAAGGCAGTGGCAAAGACGAAAGTGCTTTTAATCTGGAGCAGTGTTTGCCGAGTACCCCGACAGCAAGGACAGTGCTTCGACCTGTATTTCTACAAATATGCAGATATCGCGGACGTTTCAGCTATAATCGCTATAATGGCGTAAATTGGGATAACTGCATCACTCGAAGTATTTAAAAATTACGACATAGAAAAATATAGAAAAAAATACGGAAAATGGCGGAACGTGTAACGCCCTCCATTTTCACAATAATGCAGATTTCGCGAAAGTTCCACTTGTAATCGTTACGATAGCGTAAATGGAGAGAATTGGTCGAACGGAAATTTGAAAACTTACAAATAGACCCACCGCGGTGGCTCAGTGGCTAAGCCGTTGCGCTGCTGAGCACGAGGTCGCGGGTTCGATTCCCGGCTGCGGCGGCCGCTTTTCTGATGGAGGCGAAAAGCAAAAACGCTCGTGTGTACGAGATTTCGGCGCACGATAAAGATCCCCAGGTGGTCGAAATTAATCCGGAGCCCTCCACTACGGCGCGCCTCATCGCCTGCGTTGCGTCGGCGCGTTAAACCCCACAATCAATCAATCAAAAACTTACAAATAATACAAAATGTAAAATAATTACGGAAACTGGCGAACTCTGCAAAGCGCTGCATTTTCACAATAATACGGATTTCGCGAAACTTACAAATGTAATAGTTATAACTACCTAAACGAAGCTAATGGGTCGGACAAAATTTTGAAAACGTAAAACTCAGAAAATATAAAGAAATTATAAAAAATGGGAAAAAGTTTAACGCACGGCATCTCCACAATAATGCAGATTTCGCGAAAGTTCTTCCGGTAATCGTTATAAGTGCGTAAATGTCGGTAATTTATTGAACCCAATTTTGAAAAACTAAAAGCATACGAAAATAATAAAATAAGTATGAAAAATGGCGAACCCTGTAATGGCCTTCATTTGCACAGAAGGACAGATTTCGTGAAAGTTCCAAAGTAACCGTTACAGTAACGTAAATAGCGATAATAGGGTGGACGAAATTTTGAAAAGTAGTAAAAAGGGACGTAAAATCACAACACGTATAACTCACGGCATTTCCTTAATCATGCATATTTCGCGAAAGGTTCATCTGTAATCGTTATAATAGCGTAAATGGAGATAATTGTTCGGAAAAATTTTCGAAAAACTAAAAAATTAAAAAAGAAAACATTAAAAATTACGAAAAACGGCAAAAGGCGCCGCATGTAATTTAAACAATAGGGCAGATTTCGCAAGAGTTCTACCTGGAATCGGTATAATAGCGTAAATGGGGAAAATTGGTCGAACAAAGTTGAAAAAAAACTAAAAAAATATTAAAATACAAAATCATTACGGAAAATAGCGAACCGTGTAATGCCCTGTATTTCCTCAATAAGGCACATTTCTGCGAAACTTCTAAATGTAATCCTTATACTAATGTAATCAACCGGGCTTTACCTACGGCAGGATTTACTCAATAACGTCTTTTCCACCCATCCATGTAATTGGAGATAATCGGTCGGACGAAATTTTGAAAAACTAAAGCACAAGAAAAATATTTAAAAAACTGGAAATGAAAAAATGGCATTTCCTCAATAATGCAGATTCAGAAAAGTTTCACGTGTTTTCGTTATAATAGGGTAATTAGATATAATTGGCGGAGAAAATGTTTGAGAAAGTAGAAAAATGAGAATATAAAATATCTACAGAAACTATCGACCTGTGTAACGCCCGGCATTTTCACTATAATGCTGGTTTCGGGGAAGTTCGAAACATGATAGTTATAATAACGTACGTCGAGATAATTGGTCAGAGGAAATTTTGAAAACATAAAAATTAAGAAAACTGAAACAGTACGTCAAATGGCAAATCGTAGTACGACCTTCATATCCACAATAACACAAATGTTGCGTAAATTGCACTTATAATCATTATATTAGTGTAATTGGAATAATTAGCAGAAATTTTGAAATAGTAAAAAATATAACAATTGTAAAAAAGGATGAACACTACATATCTACAATGCAGATTTCGCAAAAGTTATACTTCTAATCGTTATAATATCGTTAATGGAGATAAATTGGTCGACAGGATTTCGAAAACTAAAAAATTTCCTGGAAAAAGCTCAGACTCAAGACAAGCAGTTTAAGAATCGTACGCGTTAGTGAAGGATTTTCTGAATTCTTGTAGAATTCTTGAGCTGCAGAGCGTGGTTTTGAATTCCCAGTACTTGTTCTCATGGTCTTGTAGGATGCGAACGCACTCTTCACGTAGATATCCAACGTGACAGAGTGTCCTGATAATTACACGTTGCACTTTTTCTACGTGCAAAAATGCTTTTGATGGTCGCAATTAAAAATGAACTGGCATTGGCGGCAGTGCTTCAGCAACCTTAGGAGATACTAATCAGCCAGTGGTAACGCGGCATCCACCAGAGACGGCATCCCTAGTAACGAAGAACGCGGGAATTGAGGCTCACCTCTTCCCACCAGATGTACAAGCGCGGCATGCTGCGCGTCAGCTCCTCGTAGCTGGTCTGACCAAGCTTTCGCAGGAGAGACTTGCCCGGCGAGAAGTGCAGAGAAGCTTGGCCTTTTCCGTCGCCTTGATCCAGGTGGATGACCTCGATCGCGATCACCGTGTACAGGCCGAGCTCGAGTGACACGCGCACCAGGATCTGGCGACGAGAGAAGAATCCGTCAAAAACGGGCCTCTTTGGCGGTGTCCGATCTTAGCAGAGCTCCGGGCGGGCGCGGATGCATTTAAAGTAAATGTAAAAAAAAACCGCTCGAGAATCGAACCACTTGACCGTGATTATTCTCGCTGATAAAAAATGAGTGACTGCAGGGTGTATAAAAAATTGACGGCCTGCTGTAAGATGTAGGACAAAGCAGAAGACAAATAATGTGTTGTTTATTTCAGCCCAACGAGAAAACGCAAAAACACAATGCCTTTCGTTTTTGCCCCACGCTTGCGCTCACGTATTCAAAGCGTAACGTAAAATGTTTCGGGAGAGGGGCGAGAAATGGCGAGCTCAGGCCTTATTCTTTTGAGGCGCAAACGCACTGCTGCGTACGTGGCACACCCCCCGGCGGGGGACTGGCGAAGAATGGTATGCGTTACAAGTAGGGGTGTGCGAATATCAAAATTTTCGAATACGAATCGAATACGAATATCTAGCTTCGAATATCTAATCGAATATCGAATAATTAAGGGGGATGTGGCTTTCAAAATCAACCTTTTCGATTTCTTTGTGAATTTTTATGGAAATTAGCACAGCAACTGCAAATGCTTTTTTTTGTGATAGTACCATAAAAATTTCGGAGATATTTTGAAAACGTTTTATTTATAAAATTTTCTTTCTGTCCATCTTGCACCGACCTTGAGTGGCCTATAAAACATGATAGAAATCTTGTTCAAAGTATTTTGCATTCCCAAATGAATGGACGAGGTCGTGACAGTCTTAGATGTTTTATTAGAACAAAATTTTTCTAGTTTTCAGTTTTTTTAG
Source organism: Haemaphysalis longicornis (assembly GCF_048455015.1). Classification (NCBI taxonomy): domain Eukaryota; kingdom Metazoa; phylum Arthropoda; class Arachnida; order Ixodida; family Ixodidae; genus Haemaphysalis; species Haemaphysalis longicornis. The sequence continues at coordinate 141,990,299 of NW_027526460.1, read as the reverse complement.
AGGTGAATGTACAACAGGCATTGAGACAATTAATGACCATTTGAATAAAAAATTCACAAAGAGTTAACATGAAGAACCAAGCGTGTCACAACCTGAACTAAAAAAACGGAATCAAAAATAGACCTGCAGATCACGAAGAAATCACTACAACAAGAGACGTAGGTGGCAAAAACAGAAACTGTTTTGAGAAAACAGATTCCGAAGTTGAAAAATAGATTTCGTTCATCAAAAGTTGCTAGGTTTGTAGCCTCTCGTTTTTTTTTTTTTTTTTTTTTTATCAAGGGGCTTCTGGAATGCCTTGCCTTGAAATTGGAGCGCCTTTTGCAGCCTTTTTCTTTCCATAAAACATCAATTTCAACTTCTCTGTGAAGAGTACACAGCCCATTTTGCGGACTAAGTGGGGGGAGATGGCTTTCAATGCAAAGTAGGTTAGCTGGTTGCTTGTATTTCACTGCAAAACTTCCCTCTGCAGTGATCATGGCAACAAATTAAGCACTCTTTTTTACGTAGATACGAAAATTGAGCTTTGACTTCCCTGATGCTTTATTTCCTTGCCTGGATCAGCAGCTTACGTGCAGGCGTTCATTGCCAAAAGTTCACACGCCAAAAGGGTACAAATGAGCTACTTTGAAGCTTGGTATAATATTCTGCATAACTCTAGCTTTGGACATTTTTTGGTACTCTTAAAATTCAGGGCATCCAATATTCACTAAACTATTGATGTATGCATTGGTAATAAAAATGAATTTGTTAAATTCAACGACAGTAAGGTACATTTTTAACGCTGTCAACACGTTCTTATGCTTAACTCAGACCTGTTTGCATGATTACTCGAAGTGCACGGGAAACGTTGCGCAAGAAAGCGATATGGCTCACCCGCATCGGGGCGCTCGTATACCAAAAGACGTCATGCTTTGTTTACCCCTGACATGGCCCGTCAGGTCGCTCTTAAGATACTACTGGTGTTCAGTCGTACCAGGCTGTGTAGTCAGGCGATGCTCCAACGCGCAGCAGCTACGCCGTGCACACCGAAGCTTTTGACGCGTCGCCCGTTTCTGTCCCAAAGCTAGCGAGCATACTGCCAAGCTTAGCAATAACTAAGTGTGTAATCATCGCAAATAAGGCGAAAAGTTCACTGCGCGAACCGCTATCACAAGCGCGCACACCACATTTCCCCCTCCAGGGTAAAGTCACGCGCACCACGAAAAGCGTTCAGTGACCGATTCGCCTTTCCAGCCACGCAACTTCCCGTAATATGGCTTGTGATCTCAGGCGTTCCCATCGCGATAATGTCTTTGTTGAATACCACAGCAGATACAATGATTGAACAGAAACTTGGCCGAGCCAAGCGGTGCAAATGAACTCAGAAACGCGTATTACGCAGTTCAGGTGGCCGCCATCTTGAAATAACGCAGCGACGCCCAATCAGGAGGGCCGTTTCAACGCGCGCCGACAGAAAGGCCAACCGCGCTTCAGCATCTATATCTCACTTGTTTGTGCGCCTTTCTTTTTCTGCCATTCGTGCGTTTGTGAATGAACTAACATAAAAAAGACGGTAAGGAACGGAAATAGGATCCCTCGGCCGATCCAATGGTACCAAAATGGCCGCGATCGGTGGCATCGTTGCGTAGATACAGCGTTCCGAGAATTGCCGTTTTTTCACCCATTTGCACTGACACTTTGTCACCGCCCATTTGCGCTGACATTGTGCCACTTTGCGACGGTTTTCGGCGGACAAACTTTGCAAATGCACAGGATAGGAAACATACATAGAAGCCGAATATATGGCTTTCAAAAAAGCGATGTTGTGGTCCTTTTTACACCCAATTAATACACCCAAATATTCGATAATAGCCGATTATTCGAACCTGTTCGATTATTCGAAACATTTCGAATAGATAGTTTTCGAAGCGAATACGAATATATCATATTTAATATTCGAGTAATATTCGACATTTTCTAATATTCGCACATCCCTAGTTACGAGCGCTAATTTCTTGTTTGCTCCCATTCTCCTTCCCATTGACTTTTATACAAATTTATACTAGAGGGAAATCGTGCCTTGCAATTGCGGGCCGTCGAGGGCGCTGCCATTGCACCTAGCGACGTTCCTCGCCTGCTTGGCTTGGTTAGCCATATGGCTTCTGTATTGTCTCGAAGCCACAAACGACAAAAAAGGGTAACATCATTTTCTTGTTGACCTTGCCTCAAGCTTCTGAATAATAATCTGACAAGTAAATCGTTCAGGAGCTTCAAGAAAACAACTTCGATTAGGTTTTTGCAGAAATACGGTTGCTTTTTTGTAGCCAGCGTCAACTTTCCAGCCATTCATGATCCATGCCAAGGACAAGTCGAACTCGCCTGCCCGTTACATGACGGAACGCACGGTGAAGTGCGGTGCCCCTCTGGTATGTATTAGTATTATCCTGTATGGCTCCTTCTTTTCCAGGCTTACACAGAAGTTCATTTTACAATTTCATGCACTGGTCTCCTGTCTTTGAAACAGCTACCAATGCCTACGTCCTCACACATTGTAGCTACCGTAATTACCGCACAAGACAAGTTGTTAATCTGGCTTCCTCAACGTGTAAAGTACCGTGGTACTCATTGGTCCAAATTAGGCGCAGTGGGTTGCGTTGTTTGAACGATCACCTAGGCCTGTCAACACTCACTCCGCTATCTGCAGCATTAGATTGTCCAAACGACGAACACGACAACGACAACAAACAAGCCAGTGAGGCCACAATAGATTCGTTCCACTAGACAGGAAGACATTCCGGAACACAAATGAGCTCTCCCTCATCCCCACAGTATCTGGAAATGGTGCGGTGATCGTCTGCAGCGTTACTATAAATAGGAGACTGAACTCATGGCCCTCATGTCTCCAGCATTTGTGGAGCACCTTAAGTTCGGCGATCAGACCGACAATGCAATACATATAAGTCCGGTCAAGCCAACCATGGGATTAAAACCTGGATACGGTCAAGGTTAGAACTATGTGAAGAAAAGCCAGTTAGCTGTTCTTTCAAACAAGCCCACACTCTTTAATAGTGCTGAGGGAATCTAGAAGAGCTGACGAGAGTCTTAAGGTGTTCAGCAGCGAAGGTACTAGTTAACGAGACCACACAGAAAGGAGGAGCTTGCTGTAGGATTCTTCATCTACTACGAGATAACCACGCATACAGAGTAATCATACACCTTTGGTGGCAGGGAATCAATCCTTGTAATGGAGTAAAGCAGCCTTAAAGTTAAGAGAAGGTGCTAAAACTTAAAAGACTGCGCACCGCTTTGCCGGTGAGAACGAGAACACCCGCTCCGATTCAACTAAGTACTCGAAACGCGTGCTACAGCAGCAAAACGGCACGGCTGGACTCTAACCTGGATGATATCTGTGAAGTTGGCCGCCGCGCGTAGCTTGGGAGTCAGGATGGTAGTGCGGGCAGCTTTGTAGCTGTCGAAGGAAGGCGGGCTCAGTGCGCTCAGGAATTGGTTGCATCCAGCGTAGACGGTGGCCGCTACGTGGGTTCCCAGCTCATCCGCACGTCTGACGTCGTATCGGCCAAAGCGAGCGTCCATTTGCTCGGCGAGGGCGTTCTGCTGGTCCTGCTCGAAGCTCGATTTCTTGCCCTCCCAGCTGCGGCACACGTACCGGTAGAAGTCCGCGCACCTACGCAGCATTACCCAAAGCGTACCACGGTTGTTAAAGGGGTACTGACCCAAAATTTTGAAGGCGAGATAACTTCCGAGATAGATTGGTGTGAACACACATACATAATCTGCAAAATATCCGCGGTAAAAAGAGCCTAGAACATATTTAAAATCAATTTTACATTGTGCGAAACGCAACCGAGCAGCCAGCGGAGGACCTCGCGCAATCGACAATCCCTGAATATTTTGCAAAAAAAAAAAAAAAAAAAGAACATTCAAATACGTCACGAGTTTATGTTGGCCGCTTCCGCACTGTCGGCGTCCTCCCCCTACTCGTCGCTCCAGTTGGAGGTCGGGGCTTCTGCTCTCGAGCAACGAACGATCCGATCGTTGGCGGCGGAGGCGCCGTGTTTTCGTCGGCTCATCGGGCAGCTGGCCCCGATCTAGGTTCTGGAGCGATTCCAGGCACTTTGTTTTTATTGCTTTTTATTATACTGGAGTCGAACAAGTTCCGGTGACACAAAAAGCGCACTGAGCGAGCCGCACGGTCGCTGCGCAGGCGGCTGCCACGGCCGCGAAGTGGCGCCGTCCGGCGCAGGTAGCTCGAGCGAGAGCTTGTTACCATTGCCCGAAATGGGAACCAAGTCCCAAACATAGCAGCACATATGAGAAAGGAGTTAGAGTTAATTATGCGATTGCGGGGTGCAATAAAAAATCGTCATCTTCGCCGCTCTCGAGAGCGGCAATGGAATATCCGCCGCAGTACTAAGCCTAACACATCTGCAGGTGGACCTGTATTCGCCGCGAGCTCGACATGTAGGTGGCGCCACCGTCGCGCTGCTAGTGTGGATGCTCCGCAGAGCGGCCCGTAGGAATGCACACTGTGGGCGCGCTTCGTGCTTTTTTCTCGCAGTATGAGCGCACGAAAGGTGCAAACAAGAGTGGTATGCTGTAGTTCGGTTCCTCAACGTTCAATGTATAGCATGGAAGCGGCAGTCAGTTTTTATTACTACGCCAAAAAAAGCGACGGCTCATCGGGAATCTCAGAATGGCCGTAATTGTGACAATGAACTTGTACGCTGTGGCTCGTAGCAAGCTCGATCTTTCCCGACTATGGCTTTGAGCCTTCAATAACAGCATAAATAGAAACAAATCAGGAAGCCTCGATCTTTGAAATTCAGTTTACAACGGCAATCTCAATCGCTTTCACTGGTAGCATGACGCATTCTTGCATTTGTGGGATGCCCTGAAATGGTAACACTACTTAACTGCCCCGAAATTCTTTCTAAGAGCTTACGATATTTTTTGTGTGTTCAAAAGGCAACATAAAATTACTGAATTTTGATCAGCGCAGAGATATAAATGTAACCGCTCTAACGGGTTATTTAAATGAAATTTTAGCGACTCTGAAGGAAGGTTTGATGAATAACGGTTTCGGATCACTTATTTACGGCTTTCGTCGCAAGTGAACTTGCGAATTGAATTGTCAACGCACGCAGTACAATCAACATCTCATGTTTAGCTAGGTTTTAGCAAAGTGACAAGCAGGTTTACAGTGTGCAAACCAAGCTTCTGGGACCTCACAGTGAGCACAAATTTTCTGTTACGGCTGCTCTGTTGACCAATTGCGTTCCTTTTAAAACCTAACAGGTGCCTGCAACACTGAGATGTGTTTGCATTCTTGCGTATAAGGTCGCTTACGAACCCTAAAGATGGCAATAAATGAAGTTGCGCTGTTGCAGATGTAGTAAAACATTTCCTTTTTATTTCTCGTTGCGAATCAGCGCAACGGGTTCCCGGTAACTACTTTGTTTTGTAAACTGAATATCGCCTTTGTCTTTTATTTCTTGAGGATTGGTTAAAAAATGAAATTCTGTGCATTTCCTTTTTTTTTCGTGAAGAGGGGGGAGGTCCTGCCAACGGTGCAAGAGCAGAGAGAACAGAACGCACGTAACGCGAAAAGCCAAACTATGGTTATCAGTATTACTTATAATCGAAACTTCACTAGGCGTTGTGTTCTGTAGCGGTGAAAAAGCAGTACTTTAACACGTATTTTCAAAATTAATTAACCCCCCTTTGATCCGAGATTGTCCAGGAATTGTGGCTCGCCTTTTTCAAAAATGTATTGAAAGCAAGCATTGTGGGAAAAAAATTAAAAAAAAAAATCAGCGAGTGAAGGCACACACGCCCCTCACACATGTGGGCAACAACGTGCATTATATTACGCGTTTTCTCCTCTTTCTTTAAACTTAGGTCCACCTTAAGAGGTTAAGACGTGACCATACTAGGCATTTCGTTATGCTGAGAGAGACACGTTTCTGGACAAGGTGATTCATGTCGGATTTGAAATATATGAAAATGACACACGAAATGCCACATGACAGACGCAAACTCACAACTGCTTAATTTAATTTACCGAAAAATCCCCCCTAAATACTCTTGCGCATCCGAAACGTATTTTAAATAATACGTAAAATTAGCAACTTAACACAGCTGAATAAATGTTTATTCCTCCTCCTGAGTATAAACAACGACTGTCCAAAAATGGTATTTATTTTAGAAATATACGGGAAGGACACGATCATACAGGCGCTTGCTGGTGTAAAATACGTGTCCGGTAATGTATGGGCGATAGCTCAGGGGTCGTGTGCAGTGTAAATGTTTTTGTTTGTTTCTTCTTTCTATAAGGACACAGCGCAGTTTTACAAGGGTGTGGAATTTGCACGCGTACGCAGGTCTTGTCGCTTCTTACCCGTTTCGCGTACTAAACTTTTAGGCTTTAAATAATCACCACGCCACCTTCAAAAAGCACCCTTCGACGTTCCCGAAACGGCAGACGACTGCACTCAACAATAGGAAAAGTGCAATGTGTGGAAGCAATGTTCACACTCAAGCGGTGACCACGGCGAAGATGTTTCGTGGAATTAAACCAGTGCATTAACCCACAACGGCCGCTGATTATTGCGTTTCTAGAGGAAATGCGCAAGCAGAGGTAACTATGTCATTGCTTACTGCCAAACGAGCACACATATTGGTTGTTTTGTCGTGTGCAGCACGCGTCTTGCGCCGCACGCAACGTGAAAAAGCAGACGACGCGAGAGCGCCATCCACACTAGGAGCGGTTCGTCCCGCCGCCGCCAGGGGCCGACTCTGTTCGCGCTCGGGGCGAATAGGCAGACCCGTCGGCTGCTCCCAGCGCGACTCTCCCCACCCACTGTCTCGAGCGTCATTCTCTATCCGCGAAGGCAGTTTGCACTCGCGGTGGCTGTTCGGAAAATTTGTCCAAAATTTGTCCAGTAGGCCACGGTCGCTTTTGTAGCGTAAGCTACACTGGGCGATGTTGGGCAGTTTCGCGTGATCCTTGAAAGGCCGTGCTGCGCAAGCGCGAGGAGCATTAGATTGGATTGGATTGAATAGGATTGGATTTGGATATAGATTGTATTGAATTGGATTGGAAACCCAATCCAATTGGAGTACGGCTGTGTAGAGGATTGGGTCTGCAGATTCGCCGGACAGCGTATTCCAGAGGAGAGACGTAATAGCCGCGGTACACGCACTGGCGCCGGCGCGTGCCCAGCTGTGCGTCTCCGATGCGCAGTACCCAAGTCTGCCGCTGCGCCGGAGCCGCTTGATAGCCGTTTCGCGAGGCTCCTGGAGAGCCGTGGTGCACATGCGCGAGTAGCAGTAACTGGACTGGAATGGACTGGATTGGACTGGACTGGATTTGTATGGATTGGAAATCGTTTTAGCAGCAGTAAGTATGATAATAAGCTAATCCTAGACAATCTAAGAATAACGAGCTGAACTTAAGCTCACGATACGCATATCCTGGCATAGCCGAGCTAAGCGACTGCTAATTTTTTTAATTAAGTGGCTCACGAGATCAATACGTGGGGGCATTCGCAAAAACTGCCGGCGACGCGGATTCGACGGTGCTACGACAGCTCTGCTCTGTGATAACCGTCCCCCGGTCACGTGGTCAGCTTTGTTTACACAAAATCTCGCGCTCCGCGGAACCCACTGAACCTGAAACTGCGACTGGGCGCATTGAAAACACCTCTAATTAAACAACCGTCGCACGCTGAAGCAAATGAGGTTTCCACAAATGATAAGTAGCCCACTAGCTACTTATCGCAAGAAAAATCAATATGCAAAATTTTTGTGTCTGTGCCCCTTTAAGGCAAGCCGCTGTAGGTGATACGCCGAAATGGGCACGAGTACAGGACAATTATACTCACGAGGAAGGGCTATGTTCCTGTCAGCGCCATTTAGAAAAGTAGTGCCAGGCTTGAGGTAGAGAAATGTGAGTGCCATAGAACAAGGTTTGTTCAATATTTATGTCTGTACGAGGTACAACTTAAGGGACCATGCTACACTTTTTCCAACTTTTTTTTTTGAAATCATAAATGCTTGCCGAACCCAACACGCTCAGTACTGAGATAGGGGGTCGCAAAGTTATTCAGCCAAAATTAACTGCTTTATATGCCCATCAGATAACCTGGACACTCGCTCAGAAGATTTTTCTCTCATTACCAGTCTTGACGTCCATCAATCACTCGAATTACATCATTAAAGCCATGTAGCGGCTGCTGCCGGTCTTTCACCAGTTGCAGCCATGAACGCTTTTCAATTGAAACTTTAAAAATAAAGCCACAAAAACAAAGCATAAATGCAAGGTGTATATGCTGCGACGGGCAAATCACGCGGTGCCGCTCTGTGCTTGCGATAACTGTAGCTTCCGCAGTACTTCCTGACGCGAAGGAAACAAGTGAAAGCGTTTATCAAACGTCTTTCACGGTTCCTTTAAATGTTACGAAGCTCCCGCGTGAACGAATAAAAGCGTCGTAGCATATGCTTATTAGCTTTCCAAAGTAACCTGTAAGTAACTCGTTAACATGTTTCTTATGATTCTCAGCTATCTCCGGCGTGAAGGAGTAAAAGCATGGAAGCCTATGATCTGCTTAGTTGCTTTCCAAAATAACCAACAATTAACTCGTGAACTTGTTTCTGTGCGCTCCTTTATTGGAGAAGTTTCCAGCGCGACGTTTGCAAAGAAAAAGGTAGCTGCAAATCTGTGAACCTGGCACTGTAGTCCTTCCGGCGGCAAGAGCCCCAGTTGTGCATTAATCCAGTCGCTGCCTTCCCAAACGATGCAGCACAGGCGCTTGATTTCTGCCCAGTAGACATGGAGCGCACATTTCGGAAACATATCGACGCTGAATCTGTAACTATCGTCCGGGAGAGACGTGGCCGTAAGCTGAAGCGCTGCTGTAGCGAAAGCGTACTGACCTGACACCACTTGGCACAGTGACGTCCCCAGCTTACCATGGGACAAAGTGACATGGCGGCAGAAAGAGTACAAACGCTTATTTCGAGCAAGCGCTGATGTGGGTGCACCATTCGGTGAGGGGCCTCATAGTCACGGCAACCTTGGGCTTAATTGGCCGACCGCCAGCCGACGCCTGGATGCGAAGTCGGAGCTGCTCATCTGGCGGCCCACTGCTCATAAAGGCTGATTCACACGACGGACGGAATCACTCATTCAGACCGAGAAATGCGTACCACGGGAATGACATCCCCGATTCGTGACCCTAGCGAACGGACCGTGAATGACACGGGCTGACAATGCGAGGCTTCTTTACCGTTCGCGATTCTGGCGGAGGAATGCAGTAAAATACTGCGCTTTGGCGTGCGCAAGGCTGGATAGTGCAGTAATCCTGCCTCTCTACTCGGAGCAGAGGTTTCGTATCGAGGTGTCCACTTGATCGACATCGCGTGCATGTTTCGGTGTGCGTGCACGGCGCTAGAGGTCTTTCGCGCGATGGGCATTTGACTTGTCAGCCACAAGCAGGAGTGGGCGATACATTGATCGCAGCGTTCAACAAGTACCCGCAACAATGTCGTGCACTGCGTCGGAGAGCCGAGAAAGGCAGAGCGGTTGAAGCGACAGCAAAGGAAGCAGTAGTTATGAAGTGCAGAACCACAACACGTGCTGCACCTTTCCTCCATATATGCTTTCTCACTCAGCACGTACGTGATCTTACGCGGCTCATTCTCTGGCCAACTTACGGCTGTTGCCACTCAACGATGCTTTCGGTCGGCGTCCATCTCTGCTGCTACCCTGAACAACTTGAACCTGTTGCATTTTTCGCCGTGCGAAGACAGTCCACGCGTCGTCGGTCTGTACGTCCGCGCTGAGGTCTGCTAGCCTTATACTTCGTGTGAATGTCCCTTGAGCTAGACCGGCTGAACTTGAGCAAGTCCCTTGAGCTAGACAGACCAGTCTGGCTGCAGAAATGTCCGTCGTGTGATTACCCCTTAAGGTGGGAGGGGATTGGGTATTAGGGAGGGCGTGTAATGGCACAAGTTGGTAGAGAGTGCAGGCTAGGAGGCAGAACTTGCCCGTGGAGGGGTAGACGGTGGGATACATGGCGAGGAGGTTGCCACGAGGAATTAGTTTCGAGTAGGTAGTCGCCACGGCCTGGGTTGGTTAGGGTTACGGAGGAAGCAATTTTTAGAGTTGAGTCGATAGTGCGCCAACATATCGGTGTATCGGAAAGGCAGGGAATACAGTCTGGGTTCTTGATATGATACGCTGAGTCACCCTGTGTGTATGAACGCGCACTGCCGCGTTACCCTCCAGGGAAGCGTGCCCGAAAAAAAAACCGCGTATTGTAACGTCGCCCTCGTCAGCTGAGAAAGGGTATCTTTAAAGCACAGAGCTCATAAATGGTTTGTTCAAGAAACTGAATGCATTGAAAGCCACCGTTGGAGAGGCTTTCTATGTGCCTTTAGTTTACCGAGTCCCCAAGGGTTCTCGTGAGGACAGGTGCGTACCGGTCCTGTTTAGAGTCTAGGAGGCCGTCCAGGTACTTCTTGGCGGCGATGCACTCGGGCGTGTCACAAGCCACGAGCACAGCGCCTCCGCTGCTGCGAACGAAGTAGGCGACCACGCTGAACAAGATGATCAGTAGCACGGTGAGCGAGAGGGCTCCGCCCAGAGCCAGGAAGCGCTGCTGCTGGCTGTTCAGCTCGCTCTGGCCGCCCTCCTCCTCCTCTGCGTATCACGCATGCGGTTGCAAGAGTCCCAGAGATTGCCGCGTGAGCAAATTGCAAACGGCACAGGGGGCCACAAAGATAAAATACAAGTCTAGTTCCACCACTCAGTGCACGCTACTTTGTCCCAGCCACAATGATGGCAGCCTTAGCGCAGACGTCAAACAGCTAACCTAGTCAATAAGGAAAACAGTTGAAGCACTGCACCTATTCACGAGTTACTTTCTCGCCCAGCTAAAATGACGTCACATAGACTTGTGCTGAGATGGACAGCCGTCGACGACAGCCCCGCAAGAAGCACGACTCTGCGGTCGTAGTGGTGCCTCTATGTTGACCAGGCCTCTTGGACGTTGACATGCAGTTAATAGAATGATATTCTGTTTAAAGCACTTCCCCCATTATGCCACTGCTGTCGTGAAACTACCGGCTGCTAGTTTTAAAAAGTACAAGTCGGGTTTGCTTCAAGGCACCTCTAACAAATTTAGGTAACCGCGCGCTCAAGAATAACGAGGAAACCGCGATCACATGCGCCACAACCAAATCCGAAGAAGTCCCTCTTGAATTCCGCGTGTACCCCTCGAAAGTTCTTGTACGCCTTGGCAGCTCGGTACTTACGTGCCAGCCCACTTTTCCAATTCGCAATAGGCGCTCTCCTTTCTGACCAACAACTTACGCCATGCCTCTGCATGAAGCACGATCTCGGGCCTCTTTCTCTTTTCGTGACATGTCGTTTGTTCTCACATTCCCGTCTCCACTCCCAGCTCTTCTCATCGTGTGACGCACCCCAATCCATCGCGCGAAGTGTGAGGGACGCTGAAGGCTGCCATATCCTGCTCACGAATAACACGCAATGCGAGGACAATGTCTGCTTTTACACTTATAGCGCTGGGAATTTCGGGCAATGGACAAAATATATAAAAAATGGCATTCTAGAAATTTGCGGCTATGTATCAGTCTCCTCAGATGAAGAATAACTGTGCATTCAATAACATCAATCGAAACAAAATACTGAGATAACGCAACTTCTAACGTAGCTGGAACGAATAAAAGGTTGAAGTGTAAAGCCATCGTTTGAGGTAAAGCTCAGCTTACGCTGCCTGTGGCGTGCCTAAACTCAAAATGCCTTCTCGTCAGTTACGCTGGCAAGGAAATCATGATCTATTGGATTTCAAATAAGGCTTACCGTTTACAACTTTCCTGGGGACTGACGCGGGCACCTTGTCGGGAGCAGCTGCGTTCGTGCTGTTCGGTTTAGGCTCTCGGACCAATGTCGGTGACTCGCGGCGCGATGCCAACTTTGCTATGCTCAGAGACTTGCGTTTCACCATGCCCGCCAAATTTAGCAGCGCGCGGGAGGCAGGACTTCGGGTCGTGGCTTTGCGGAAGGACTTGCTTCTATTGGAGCTTCTGGTACTGTCGTGAGGCCTCTCGAGCTGGGTGGTAGGCGCTATATTATTCGGCAGCGAGGACGAAAGCGTTTCGGCGCCGATGTTCTTGCGCGACACCTTGGTACCGGCTGTGGTGGTGACAGGTGCTGCTTTGACCGGCAGGCCGTGCTTCAGCGCCCTTTTCTCTTTCGCGTTCTCACGGGACTTGGCTGCCAGGCTCGCCGTGACCTCTATGTCCGAGGGTTTGGTGTTCCACCTCCTGGTAGGCGATGGTGGCGGCGCGGGGGCGCTCTCCCACGGGGGACCTGACCGCGATGATGCTTGCGCGCCGTCCTGCTGTTCTGGCCGGATGGTCTTCCTCGAGGATGCTCCTGTCCTCGTCGGCTCAAGTGTACCATCAGGTGGTTCCGGCTGGACACTCTTCCTCGGAGGCAAGTGGGGCCGAGCCGACGCCTGTGTGCCGACCGGTGGTTCCGCGTGGGTGGCACGTGGTCTGCAACCGCCGGTGGCCACTTTGGGCGCTGCGCATGGTACTCTCTTGTTTTCGAGTGAGCTCTTGCACGAAGCCTTTCTCTGCGTAGAGGTGGTAGACTTGGCAGAGCTGCTCGACGAGCGGCTTTGCGTCGCCGGGGCCGTACTAGCTCTGGGTGCTCTCTGGGGACCTTGCCGGCTCTCGGTCGAAATATTCCGGGGCCCAGCTGGGTGGGGGGCTTGAGGTCCCTTGCGGCTCATCGCTCCGGTTGGCGGTACGCGATGGCAAAAGGCAGGTCCGATCTAGCTCGATGCTATCTCGATGAAGTTCGGTCTTCTTCTGAGCTCGGTCCTGGAATGCGCGGAGCTCGTTCTGCGTGCCACGCCTCGCTGTAGTCATCTTCCTTTTCACCGGGTGAAACTACTGGGCAGACGAAACACCAATTCCCTAAAACTACGATATTAGCAGAGGGAACAGAGTATGCCTAATAAAATTTATATCTTTATTATCTATTTCAATATCAGAACAAATGCACTAATTCAGTGTCCACGCAAATGACAAGTTTAGTTCATTGTCCGACGATAACAGCGCAGGAAGTCAAGGAAAGACTAATTCGACAAGCTGGGAAAATTCATAATATTGTTGATGGTTCCAGTCGGTTCGCACATACCCGTTCAGGGAATCGGTCAATAATTACACCACACAGACGTTTCGAAGGAAGACGCCAGAATGCGGCTTCCATTGATTTGTTTGAACACACAGAGACCATTCGGCGTTCTGCTACACATGTAAACTGGTCAGGCCATATTCCTTTCTGGTATAAGTACAAGAGAGGCACATTCAGTGTAACGCAGAGCGTTTATAAAACGTTTTGCATATTGCGCCCCCCTTCTGGACCAGCCTAACCGTTACCAAACAACCGCTATTAGGGGAAGAATGCGTAACAATGAGTGAAGCGAGCATTGTACGATACAAAATTGCCTCAAATCCATGCTTGGAAGGTGGTTGCAAAGCAAAGCTGTAAACGACCCTCACAGCAATTCCACATGCGACGTCGCTTGAATTTACACACGTGGCTTTAGAAACAGGGAAACCAGAGGTTCCGCCATCCATTTCTTGGGAGTCCCGGGGACGCCGTCCCGAACGAAGTATACCTTCGGCTGCAGCCGGGCTCAAGCGACGGACGCCACCGCTGTAGCCCGGCCGTGAGTCGGAAGATAGAAAACGGAGAGGAGCGTGTTTCGGAAGGTGAGACAGCGGAGCCTAGCCATCCTGATGTGCTTTCTTGGGGCTGCACCACCGCGTGACACAAGCGCAGACACCCAAACAATCCGGCCAGTGAGCTTAGTGAATCCCATTTATAGCGATTTTAACCGAAAAGTTTCGTAATATTGAGAACGGCGAGAAAGCTGGCGGAGCTTTTGTAATAGCTATTTATCAGGCCCAGTTGCTTCATTCGTCTTTTGCAATACCTGTTAAAAGACAACCTAATTGGAATTCAGCAATTGACAAAACGCAGTCCTATTCGTGGTCAGCAATAGAGCTAAGTCAAAGGTTATCCAAGCGCAACCAATACCCAACCAGACTAAGCGAAGCTTTTGCTTTGCATATCCAAGGTTAGCTGAGCCCAGCCGCAGCCATTTTTTTGTTGAAAATTTTCTACGATCGTCATCATCGTCAGTTCCGCATACTCGTGCCGCGCTATATATTGTGAACTGCACTACATGAACGAGCGACCACACATGCAATGTGGCGGAATGCGAGCGCGACGCTGATTGGCTCCCATTGTGGCTAATATGGCGCAGCTCCTTTGCCTTATCCCGCACTGGCACCGCGCGGTCGACAGAGGGCGGCCTCCTCGTAACCCTCTCGCTCGCTGATGACTGTACCCGCCACAGCCTATGGAGAGCATGCTACAGTTTGCAAGAGTGGCTTTCGCGAGGTATCAACGGTGGTCATCTAGCCTCTAAATGACGTTTTAGGACCATGGGCTTGTCCCAAAAGTGCTTTACGGGCTACCAAAGCTCTGATAGAGTACCTGCAACACACAGGTCTAGACCAGTCACTGTGAATAACTCGCCGTATATGTACGCATCAACTTCTTGAACATCATCCCCATCATCTTCATCACGTCATCAACTGGCGTAGCAAGTTAGGCATTTTAGCCCAGCTAACATCGCCAGACTTCATTAAAGATCGCTCCCTCTCTCTCTCTAGCCGCTGGTAATCAAGTAATGTGGAAGACGAATGGGCGAGCTTTAGCGCTCACATCGCCGATAGTGTGTGGGCCACTCCGAAGAGGCTTTCTTACAAAGGGATACACCAACTCGTTAATATCGCACATGCCTACGCATCTATGATGTTTTCAGGCTGCCAGATGTATTAACTGGGGTCCCAGGAGCTCTAGTGGTTCAGAATAAACGCGGAACATAAATATTTCTTGGGCAAAAAAGATTCAGGCTAGCTTGCACTCACGCGCAAGACTTGAATGGCGAAGCAGTTGCAAGTGATCACTGACGGACACAAAGTTGAGTTTTACTATCGTTTTGGTGTCATGGTAGATGTCGCCGGTGTGGCATTTCAATGAAATTATGTTGAGCAAGGCCAGAGCGAGCTCATCGTTTTTTTCGATGTTTTGAAACTCCACTCTGCAAGCGCGACTTATCGTCTCCAGCGGATGCTTTGCACCCCAAGCGTCTCGAAGTGTGGCCTCTTCCTCAGCCTTGCAACCTAGCCTTTACTGCACTCACACAATACTGACTGCAGTGAGATGGCCCACAACGGGTTCGTGCGCGCCAATTAATCTCGACACGCGCATAGAAACGATGTTTTTTGTCAATACGAATATCCGCGAAACATTGGTCTTTTGTACGCTCCACAAGTTCGCTCCAATAGACTTGTTTTTCCTTGAAGACGACTGTGCCATCTTTGACTTCGGTACAATACCAAGCCTTACCATTGTAGAGCCGACGCATTCAAAATTGGCTTCTTCCCGATCAGTGCCGAACTCTGGAATGAACGGTCTGGTGACACTCGTTCCCTTCCGCTGAAAAAAAATTTTACTTGCCCTTTCTGATTTGTGCTCATTGTTCGTTTGCTGTATTGCTTTGTCGATCTGTTTAATTGCTCTTTTTTTATCTGTTGAATGCTCACTCCTGCCCTAGCCACAAGTGGGGGGTGCAGTATGTATAAATAAAACAAATAAAGACGGCGATAGCGTAAAAACTGGTGTCGCCGCACAATGGATTTTTTTGCATAAAATGCCAAATCGCAAAACCGGGCTTGTCTCTCAACAGGTATCATACAGCCTAACTAAAAAAGTTCGATGAAAGAAGTGCTTTTCACTGTTTTGTGCCATTTTAATTGCAGCTAAGCAATCCAATAGGGGCAATACTTACTTCTACTGAAGGGGCCAACTTAGTTTCCCGAATCGGGCACATTGGCCCCAATAAAGCTCCCGATCATGGCTAATCCCCCAAGTGGGTATGCGCCACAAAGAAACAACATCAACAACAACAATCGTGCTAGAGTGGCAAATGGCCCCTACGATGATGTTGCGGACGCGGTACACGAAACACTGATGAAACACACAATGCCGCGAAATAGTTCCGAGCTACGCGATGCCGTCACCACTACCGAAGGCGTCGTGGGACGGTTCTTTCCGGTGGTATTAGAGAGTTTAACCTGACCGTTTTCGACGCCCCGCTCCGGTACCGGGGGCTCGCTCAATGCAACCGGAGCTAATGCCGTTCGCCGCGAAGCGCGCCACACATCCGCAATGGCGCTCCCGCTCGCTACCGGAGCGGAGCGGACCGTCAAAAACGGTCAGCTAAAACTCGGCGTTGCGTCGGCGTTGCGTCGCGTCGGTGAAAGTCGCTTGGGGGGGGGCACAGGCTCACTCAGGGCCTAGTGCTGGTCAGGGGTGCACTACGCCGAGCCCCGCCGGAGTCTCGTCGAACTGGATGACCGGTGCAGCCTCTGTCTCCAGCACGCTCGTTCTCTCTTCTCGTTGTAGCTCTGCAGGCCCGCTGAAGTGGCAATGATGATAATGATAGCCGCGAGGCACACCCCCCGATGCTGCTTTTGGTGATGATGATGACAGGTGAGCGCCACTCATCACACACACACACACACACACACACACACACACACACACACACACACACACACACACACACACACACACACACACACACACACACACCACTAAGGAGTGTAATTTTTCTCTGAAATTTTTTGTTTATCGGATTATTTTAATCGTGCCTACCTTCGCTGCTCCTGCACCGCTCAAGCCTCTCCTTGTTGGCATGGCCTGGCCTGCTTTGCTCTACTGCGGCCCGCTTCGGCTGGCCAAATACTCATTGCGTTATCATCGTCATTGGCATCATCAGACGAAAGGCGAGAGAGAGAGAGAGAGAGAGAGAGAGAGAGAGAGAGAGAGAGAGAGAGAGAGAGAGAGAGAGAGAGAGAGAGAGAGAGAGAGAGAGAGAACAGACTTTATTGTCATCCCTTTTAAGACGAATGTACAGTGCGGAAAAGTCCGGTATCTTCGTCCCATTAGACGGCGGTCAGGAACCCGTGGTCCCTAGCTGGCGGCGTCCTCTGCCAGTTGGATGACAGCAGCTTGTATCCCGGGAAGAGAGCTGAGCAGTGCGGCCTCCCACTGCTCACCACTTCTTATATGTATTACTTGTTCAAAGGCCCGTGGTTTTTTGGGACATTGCCAGACCATATGTTGTAGTGTGGCTGCTGCAATGTTGCACCACTTGCATCTGTCCGCGTACCTATCCGGATAGCTGCGGTGACACAGGGCGGGGTGAGGGCGACGGGGTGAGGCCAAAGTTGACTGGCCGCTGCTTCATTCATTCGCCATGGGCTCCATAAACGTCGAGGTTACCACTTGCGTGGGCTGGAGAGGATCTTCCTGGCACCTACTGAACCGACGCTGGAGGTAACTGTGGTATTACAACGTCACGGTCATCGATAAACGGTTGTGGGAGTATTCGCATCAAAGCTGTACGCCTGTGTTGTGTCGTGGGCGACGGCGAGCGACCTTGGCAGCGACGGGAGCGAAGGCAGCCGCGCCGGGAGCGAAGGCGGCCGCGCCGGGCCCAGGCACAACCCGCAAGAAGAGTGCTACCTCGCTGCTTCAACCCCAGACAAACAATGATTTATTTCACATCACGACGGCACCACCAGACAGGCATACGCACGTGATTGGAGCATTCCCCTCACGTGCGTCCCACCGCAATGTCATCTAGTTACAAACTAATACAACACAAGCGCACACACTGCGCGGGCGCTCCACTAGAGGGCGCCGCTACACCACATCATCTCCCCGTGCAAAAGAAGTTCGCACACTCTGTGAAATACATACTCCACATCATTCCCCCGTTCTTTAAAGGATGTCTGCATCGTCCTTACACTTGATCCACACAAAAGCACTCAGTCGCACACGACAGTCCTACATAGTCCCACAAAAGCACTACCACTTTCGCAGGAGCAGTGGAAGTAAGAATAGCAGAGTCGCGCACACTTCTGTAAGTTGCACACACGACACGCAACAGAGTAAAACATTTTTTAAGACCCATTACGAAAAACCGTCCAAAAACATTTTCAATGGTGATATGCGATCCAACACAAACATGACACGTCCAACATGACACGAGGTATGAACCCTACCCTACCGCACATTGTCTTGAAGCCACTGAGGCTGCTTAGACTTACGGCGCGGACGCGTAGACGTTGAACTTGAATTATCTGACGACCAAGGCGCCCCCTCATTTTCCTTAGTGTTGTCTGCATAGTTATTTGGATCTGTTTGCTCACTATTTTCTTACTGACATTCTAACGTTTCCTGCGGAACAACGGATCCAGACCTTGCACTGGAAGGAAGCTCTGACAGGTCAGAGTTTGCCTGGACCCTGGGTCTTGCCCCATCTGTCAACGGTAGACTAGGGGACTAACTGTCACAAGTGTCTCAGTTAGACGAAGAGTATAAAAACTCTTAATGCCTCGAAGAGAGTTCAACATTTTCAAAGGAATACGGTGCCGAGCCAACCTCAATTCCTTTCGGAATGACTAAGTTTTGAAGCGTTCCAGATCTTTCCATTACTGAGCTTGAAAGTGAAAGGTGCAACCTGAGCCTGCACTGTCAACGGCTTACTATGCTTCAGGAATCCTTGCTTACGGAATTTTACTTTCACGACATTTCCTACCTTTATGCGGGTCTGCTGCGCACTTTTTTTTCTGTCAAAGTAATGTTTAGCTTTATGCTGCTTCGTGAAGACCTGATTCCGAACATGAGGCAGGAAATTGTCCGATTCTGCTGCCTTTTTACGTATCCTGAAGTTGCTAATATCCACTTTGGAACGAGGCTGGCGTCCATGCAGCAAAAAAGCTGGAGAAAGACCTGTCACTGAATGTGGTGTGACCCTATACGACCCAAGAAATTGTGTAATGCTTTTTGACACATCCTTGCCTTCAAGTCTGGCTACCTGTAAATGTTCTTTGAGAACCCTGTTAAACCGTTCAATCTGGCCGTTAGCCTGAGGGTAATAATTCGACGAGAACACGTGGCGGATACCTTTCTCCTTTAGGTACTCTTGCATTTGTTTGGAGACAAACTGGAGTCCATTATCCGTCACTAAAACCTCAGGGAGCCCTTCCCGACTGAAAGACCAGTCCAACAACTTAATGACATCCTTAATGACTGGCTGCAACGGAGCTACACGAGGCTTAGCAGACTTGTCTGCCAGCTGACAAACGTGACATGCTTTACATGTTCTTCAAAATTACGATCCATTTGAGGCCACCAGTAACGTTCCCAGAGAAGTTGTTTCGTACGTACTATTCCTTGATGATTTTCATGTGCTAACTGGAGGAACGTAAGTAGAAGTACAAAAGGAATAACTACACGGTCATCACGCATGAGTAAACCGTCCACCACAGAAAGTTCATCCTTTACATGAAAATAAGCTGTTAATTCACTGTGTACTTTTTTATTATCTGGCCAACCATTAGACAGATACTTTGCTACCTTCTGCAACGTCACATCTGCCTTCGTTGCCAGCTGCACGGTTTCTTTATCGACTACTGATGTTACCAGCGACACTATCTCTTCCTCCTGAAGTTACTGACCGGTCTGAATGGATAATCTCGATAGAGCATCAGCCACCAGATTTTCTGATCCTTTGCAGTACTCGATGTCAAAACTGTAATACAGCAGACGAGCCAACCACCTTGAAATCCTTAAAGGCCTCCGACCTGCATCTCCTGCGGCTAACAACGCAACTACAACTTGATGGTCAGTTCTAAGTGTGAACCGTCTACCCCAAAGAAAAATGTGCCACTTTTCACACGCGAACAAACAAGCCAGCGCTTCGCGCTCTCCCACAGAGTATTTTCTCTCAGTCTCCGACAAAGTTCTAGACGCAAAGGCTACGGTTTCAAGCCTAGAACCATACCGCTGCTGTAGTACCGCTCCAATTC
The DNA here is from genome assembly GCF_048455015.1 of Haemaphysalis longicornis. NCBI lineage: Eukaryota > Metazoa > Arthropoda > Arachnida > Ixodida > Ixodidae > Haemaphysalis > Haemaphysalis longicornis. The sequence continues at coordinate 141,970,244 of NW_027526460.1, read as the reverse complement.
CCACATCAGATGCGTCGGTAGTAACTACTACAGGCAAGTACAGGCACCCTTCACGACAGGAGAACAAGTAAGGCACGCTTTCAACTGATCGAAACTGCGCTGAGCATCATCAGACCAACAAAACGTCTGACGCTTCCTGATCATGAGGCGCAGTGGTTCAACTATCTCTGCATAGTTCTTTATGAACTTGGCATAGTATCCTGCAAGACCTAAAAATGATTGCAGTGACTTTATGTCCGTAGGAGCCGGAGCATGTACTATTGCTTTTACTTTGCTTTCCAAAGGCGAGATGCCCTCAGCCGAAATCCTGTGACCCAAAAAATCAAGTTCTTTGACCGAAAAAAGACATTTGTCGTTCAACTTCATGCCACTCTTTGCTATACATGTTAAGACTTCAACCAAGCTCGCGTCATGCTCAGACTGAGTCTTTCCCCACACAAGATAATCATCAAGATAGCAAACGACATTTTTGCAATTCTTCAAGATCTGGTACATCATTTTTTGAAAGACTGCAGGCGCCGACGCCAGACCAAAACACACCCTCTTAAACCTGAATAAGCTTCATGAGTCACGAAAGTAGTTAAGTCCCTACTTCCCTCTTCCAGCAACACTGATGATAATCCCACGCTAAGTCTAGCTTAGAAAAACAAACAGCCCCATGAAACATCTGCAACAGCTCCTCGACATGCGGCAAATGATACCCATCAATGATAATTGCGTTATTCGGTTCCCGGAGGTCCACACACAGCCGAATGTCACCGTTCTTTTTCCGGACGACGACGAGTGGCGAAACCCACTCCGAGGCGTCGACACGTTCAATGACATCATTGTCCTCGAGGCGTCGCAGCTCGCTGGACACTGGATCACGGAGAGCAAGAGGCAATCGTCGTAGCTTAGATGCAACTGGAGTCACACCTGGCCGCCGTTGGATCTTATGAGAGACGTCTTTGACAAGACCCAACTCGCCGTTGAAAAGATGTTCGAAACCCGGGGGCACGTTCACGAGACACAGCACTGCACACACCGATGCTAGTCGACACGTAAGAGACGCACCGTAGATCTGAATACCTAATTGCTGGATGGCGTCCCTTTTGTCTGTGACGTAGAATGTGACGGAGCAAGAACGTTGCAGGACCTGAACAGGAGCTTGGAATGAGCCGCGGATGCCGATACGCTGCTTGGAAAAATTCCACAAGTCGACGGAGGCCTTCGACAGGACATACAGTTTACTGAAATGACGCTTGAAGTCTTCGGCAGTCATCAACGACACGGATGCTCCGGTATCGACGAAAAGTTGCATGGTCACTCCGCTGACTTCGGCTTGTACGACTAAGCCCTTTCTCGGAGGATTGTTGACGCTGACTTCCGCTTGGACGACTAAGTCCTTCCTCGAAGAAGTGCTGACTGTTAAGACCGAAGATCTCGAAGATGAGTTGATCTCCGTGGATGTTGGATGCAGTACAGGTTCCTGTGTCAGAGCGGATCCCGGAGCTTCCTTCGAAGAAACTCGATGCACTGGTGCCGGCTTGCGGCACATCGACGCGAAATGTCCCCACTTGTTACAAGAGTTGCAGCGCCGATTTCGGGCTGGACAATTTTGAAATGCTGAATTATGCCATTTATTTCCGCATCGTTCGCACAACTGAAGCTTGCCTGCAAACTTCTTCGGCTGGACTGTACCGCGAAACTCTGCAGCTGTCTGTGAGTGAAAACGTCCATCTTGGGGGCCACCATCTTGCCTTCCTGAACCCGGTGGAATGACGTAACGGCCTCCCCGGCTGGCCAGGCCATCTTGAATCCTATGCCGCCATCTTGAGCACGCCACCTACTCCGCGTCGTCCTACCGCTTGTACTTGATGATGATGCGAACCGAAGGCTTTATTCGCCAACGACAACGATTCAAAACTCCGACCAATCTCTTCAGCCTTCTCCAAAGATAACTTTTCGCCATGCCATGCGCGAACAGCTTTTCTCTAACTTGGGGGTTAAACGTTCCATGTATAATTTGATCTCGGACGCGCTCCGCGTACGTCAGACCGAACTTGCAACGTACGGCTTTCTCTTTTAGAACTGTCACGTATTCTAAAAAACTTTCCCCCTGTAATTGACGACGGCTTGTGTCGTTCAACAAGCGTGTTTGTGGACGCGGCGAAGAGCCGGTCTATAGCTGTTCCACGAGTTGATCGAATTTAGAAATGGGCGAAGCCGGGGATGCGGTCACACTAGAGTTGGCGGCGGAGTCGGTCACGTTAAAGTTGGTCACATTAGAGTCGGTCACGTTACTGGCGTCCCTCCTTGCTTCCTCCTGCTCCGTCTCGGCAAAATACCTCCGTTGCCCCTCCCTATTCAAAACGCTGACGAGCGCCGACGCGCGCCGTCCGTCGCTCCACTCGCTGCCGCCAGACGCCTCGAGATGGGCCTGAAACAATTTTCTCCAGTTATGCCACGGAATCAGAGGCGGCCCCGGCAATTCGAGGAAAACGGGCAGGTTATCGAAGACGCCCATGCTGCCAAGCAGGAAGGAATGAGACGCAGGAGCAGAAGCAGAAGAACGAAGTAGGGCGAGGCCTAGGCGACGGTTCGACGAGCGTCAGCACAAAAGAACGCTAGGCCTCGCGACGCCAGACGCGCCAGACAGTCACACGCGATCGAGGTCAAACAACGCACTCACTTTTTCATTCTGCCGGAACCGTCGATGATGTCGCTGTCGCAGCAGAAGGAAAGGATCCCAGCCTCGTCGCCAAAAGATGTTGTGTCGCGGGCGACAGCGAGCGACCACGGCAGCGACGGGAGCGAAGGCGGCCGCGCCGGGCCCAGGCACAACCCGCAAGAAGAGTGCGACCTCACTGCTTCAACCCCAGACAAAGAATTATTTATTCCACATCACGACGGCACCACCAGACACGCATCTACACGGGATTGGAGCATTCACCTCACGATGATGATGATGATGATTAGTGGCTTTCCCTTTGAATCGGGGCGTCGGTTTGCAGCAACCGACTTTCCTGTTTTATTACGTTTACTTGCCCTACTCCCAGCTAACCTATAGATTTGCTTCCTCCCTCCCATCTCTCCCTCTTTTCTGTTTTAAACTCATCACCCCCACCCCCCTTTTTTCTCCCCTCGCTGTTCTAAATTTTCATCCGTATGATTAATCCGCCTGCGTACCCATCCCTTCCCTACTTTTCCTCTACCACCACTCCAGTCGCCTCTTCGTCATCTCTATGGCCTTGAAGTTGAGGTTCCCCCTCGCCCAAAATCCCAAAGCCTCCGCCAGCGTCGTTTACCCCTCACCCCGCGGTGGCCGTATCTCTGTGCAGCTCCTGACAATATGGTCTATAGTTTTCCGATCACTGCCGCAGCATGCACACGTTTCATCCTGCTGCCTGTAGCTACCCGTGTATGCCCGGGTTCTCAGGCACCCATGCCCGTGCCTCGAAGAGCAACGCAGTGCCTCTCGTATTGCCATAGAATCCCTCCTTCTTAATTTCCCGTTTGTCTGCCCTATAACTCTCCAGGTTTTTTTTCGCTTCCATTCTCTGTGCCCACTTCGTCGTCTCTGCTGCCTTTACCTGCTTTTTAACTGTTGTGTTGTGTAAACCCCGCTTTCCGCTACCGACTTTCCGTACCGCAGCTGTCTGGTCCTCCGTCTCCACCGCGTGTCCACGCTCCTCACATACAGGTACTTAAATGCCCTCGCGGCCCATTTTACGTCCTCCATGTCACGAAGTCGTTCCTCAAACTTTATATTTCTCTGCGCCTCCCTCGCCTCGATAGACGACCAGCCCATATCCCCTTGTACCGCTTCATTTGTACTTTTGCTGTGGGCCCGTAGGGCCAATCTGCCTACTGCCCTCTGATTTACCTCCTGGCCGGCTTGGGTCTCTGGCTTCATGCACAGAACCGAACTAGCGAAAGTTAATCCTGGTACCATGACCCCTTTCCAGACTCCCCTTACCACCTCGTATTTGCTGTATCCCCAGAGGGCTCTATGCTTCATTATAGCCGCGTTCCGTCTTCCTTTCGTCTTAAGGTGAGCCTCATGCGCCTGCGTGTAATCTTCGCTGTTGTTCAGCCATACTCCTAAATATTTATACTCTTTCACCAATGGTATTTCTACTTGCTGCACTGATACTGTTTTGTGCTCCTCGTCGTAATTAAAGACCATGATCCCCGATTTTTCTCTGCTAAAGGATAGCCCTAGGTGCGTCGCTTCTTCACCGCATATATCCATCAAGCCCTGCATACTTATCCGGTTGTCCGGCATCAACAATATGTCGTCTGCATACATTAGTCCCGGAACCCGTTGTTCCACCACCTGCCCGTTTTTCATGTAGGATAAGTCGAACCCCATCGTGCTGACTTCTAGCTTCCTTTCTAACCCCGCCATGTAAATCATGAACAGCAGCGGAGAGAGAGGACATCCTTGTTTCAAACCCCTGTAGGTGTGTACAGGCCTATTGTATGCTACCCCCTCCCACACTATTTGCACTTGGTTCTTCTGGTATAGCTCCGAGTAAGCTAATGAATTCTTCCCCAACTCCCTCGTCCTCCAGGATATCTACAAAGCCGCTCCCTGTCTACATTATCATACGCCGCTTTAATGTCCAGAAAGGCTAACCACAAAGGCCGGTTTTGCATCTTTGCCACCTCTATGCATTGGCTTACCACGAATAAGTTGTCGTCTAGTCTTTTGTCCTTTCGAAACTCATTTTGAAGCTCCCCTAATATCCTATTTTTTTCCACCCACTGCTCTAATTCGAACTTCACTGCCTGCATTGCTAACCTGTACAGCACTGACGTTACGGTTACTGGCCTATACGAGCTCGGGTTTGTCCTGACTCCTTTGCCCTTGTACACTAAGTTCATCCTGCTCATTTTCCACGCGGCCGGTATTGCATTTTCTTCTATCCTTGTTCTGATGGCTTACAGTAGCTTTCCCTTGCTCTTTGGTCCCAACTGGTTAATCAACTCCATCAGTATCCCATCCGTGCCAGCCGCGGTATTTTGGGGGGCCTTTTCCTCTGCTCTTTTCCATTTCAGCTTGTCCCCATCTATCTCCAGACATTCCGGCCTACCCGCCGCGACATGTCTGTGTCGCTGCGGGGCCTCTTCATCCACCTTACCGAACTTCTCCGTGATGATTTTGTGTAGGTATGCCAATGCTTCCTCTCCCTTGAGCATCTTCCCCTGCTCGTTTTCTGTAGTACCGCCTTCTGAGGGACTCGTACGTTTCTCTAGTGCCTGCACATGGTTCCAAAACCTTGTCGGCACGTCTCTACCCCTTCCTCGTATTTGCGCTACCCATCGCTCGCTGTCACCCTTTATTTTCGCCTGCACTAATTGCTGTACTTCCTGTTTCATTTGCTTATTCTGCTCGCATTTTAGGTCCACCTCCTCCTGATGTCTCCCCATCCTCTTGGCTTGCCTGTGCTCCCTAGACGCCTGTTTACGCCTCTCTATCACCGCCTTGATTTCTTTGTTCTACCAGCTTTTAGGTGTGTTTTTTTCCCCTCTCCATCGATTGGCCCCCTCTGTCTTGACTATTCTTTCCTGCATAGTCTTGATGAGCCTGTCATATTCCCACTCTTCTCCAGGATTTCTATCTATGTCGGCCTCTATGCTTTTGGCTATAACCGCAATTTTGCTGTTTAACTTTGTGCGCTGCCCCAGTCGACCCGTTTTTTCGCCCCCCAGTTTCCCAAAACTCAGGTTTATGCGCTTGTGGTCACTGCCCAGACTGTGGCCCCCTTCCTCATCTATGGTCATTCCATCCAACCATTCATAAAGTCCCTCTGAAATAAGGCAGTAGTCAATACTCGACTGTCTCCTACCACACTCCCACGTTATTTGACCCTCGCATTTTTGTTCCCTATTTACTATGATCAGCTTCTGGTACTCACACACATCTAGCATTAGATTTCCGTTGAAGTCTGTGTACCCGTCTGGATCTTCAATGTGGGCGTTCATGTCCCCTACCAATAGTACCTCCCCGGAACGTTTCAAATCTTCGATGCCCTTTTTTAGACACGCCGCCAGTTTTTCGTTTTGTTCTTTGCTATCCTTACCCGTCCACAGGTAAGACACCCCTAAAGCCATCTCCCTACCCTCCACTATCCCTTTCATCCACACATGTTCTTTGCAGTCTTCTTTCACTCCCTTCCAATTAGCCCCCTGCCGTACAAGCATACATACTCCTCCGCCTTTTGTCAATCCAGCCGTCCTGTTACAACCTTCCCAAACATACTCTCCGATTACCAAGTCCCGTAGGTGCGTCTCGGTCACAGCGTATACCTGGATATCTTCCTCTTCTAGCTGCTTAGTAATCTCCATCCACTTCTCTCTTTTCCTGCCACCCTGCATGTTTATGTACGCGATCTTCAGTTTTCACCCTCTCTTCTTTACACGCCGTCGTCGTCCCTTTCGTTTGCCTGCACCGATCTGCACCGACCCTGCTATCTCCCTTTGCTCCTTGCATTTGTCTACGCCGTCTTCGCAAAGGCCTGTTGGCCCCCTAAAAAAGCCACAGCTCGCGCCGCGTGTCGTCTTCCGATGGCTGCTCCCACCTGCCCGTTGAAATGCATTCCGTCACGCTGGAACGCCCTTTTCCGGCCCACCCATCGGACATCCCTGTTGATGTCTACGACAGCGAAACTCAGCTCCTTGTCCAGCTCCCGTATGTCTCGGTTTACCGCTACAACTTCCCTTTCCACATGTACCCCTCTCCCAATTATCTCTGGTACTGTGCTCACGAGGACCTGCACATGTGGGCACAGCGCCCGAAGTTCCTTCACCCCCTTTTCTAGCTGCTTGCGCACTCCCGCGCCCCTTCCCTGCAGAACGTAATTGGTTCCTCCTTCGATAATCACTAGGTTCTGCCCCTGCATATTTTCCCACATTTTATCATTTGCCTTTTCTAACACTACCCTGACCGTCTGCCCCGGGAACACGCCAACCTGCACTCTCTCGTCCTCTCTCACCCGGCCTCTAATCTCCATTTCTGAGACCCCCGCCAGGATCACCATGCGCCTTTCTTCCTTTTCCTGGCTGCCCCCCGGCGCGGCCACCTGCTCCCGCACCGGCTGAGTCAGCGCCAGTCCGGGATGCGTGAAATGAATTGCCCGGACGCGATCGTCTTCCGGCGTGGCGTCTTTGTCCTCCTCCTTTCCCTTCTCGGGGTCAAGCACTGCCGACACGTCTGCCTCGTGACCTGCTTAATTGTTTGTCGGGATGTCACCCTTCGTCGCCAGTTTGACCTCCATTTGCGCCAACCTCGCTTCGAGTGCCTTCCTCTGCTCTTGTTCATGCTTCACCTCCTCCTGTAGCTCGCCTACCTGAACTCTGAGCTGCTCCTTTTCTTCCTCGAGCTGGTCGAGGCGCGACTATAGCACACACACTCTGCACCTGAAGTCCTGCCCTTCCGCGTCCTCGACCGACTCGAATCTCGTCTCCTCGAGCGGGTATTCGTGCTCGCACCCCTTGCACATCACACCCGGCTTCTTTTTCTTGTTCGAGTTCTGATTTAGTCGAAGCGAAACTTAACCGAAACGGAGTGAGCTCACCCGAACCCAAACAGTAACCGAATTCATCAGCCACTTCTTTACACTTACAAGAACCAATCACGGTAACGCAGCACAAAAGATCAAACAGGGTATAAACACATCAGTACAGGGAGGGAGCCAACACGCGGCAAAGAAATTTATCTCCGCCTGCTATATCTACTGTATTGAATCCGCTTTGTACGAGGCAAAAGACCCCCTTTACAACAACAACCCGAGTGCTCATCCCTCTGAGGCTTCTACGTATTATTCTCATGAGGCCTGAGATGGGAGGAAAAGATATGCTCATAAGAAGTTTAAAACGAAGTGAAAATGCAAGGAGACATCGTAGTTAAAAAAAACCCTGTGTGTGCTTTGCGGAGCCTCGATAAGAGTGTAGATTTCGTCCGCCGCTATAGCTCAGCGGCAGAGCACTGGTCTCGTAAACCAGGGGTCGTGAGTTCAATTCTCACTGGCGGCATCGTTTTTTTTTTTTCTTAGTGCAAAATTGTACTTTGAAGCACCTCGCATTGTTTCAAGACCAATGTGATTATGAGGAAGATGAATAAATTAATATTTCCCAGGTTAACAGAGGGCGTCGGTTGCTTGAGGAGGACAGGCGCCCCTATTCCAGGGCTCTTTGGGTCTGGCCGCACGCTATGTCCGTCGTACCAGCTGTCGCTGATCTTCATGGTCTGAGGTCAGCAACGCACCTTACCGCTGTTCAGGGTATTCGGGGGATGTAAGAGACGTCGGCGCAGGTGCAGGAAGGGCGTTTGTTCGAAGGGTGCACGACGTAGGGCCTTCATTGGAGCGGGAAGGTGTTGGTTTGGAAGTGACGCAACAATGTCGCGTCTACTTTCACGGAATATTTGTGCGGAGGGCGATAGGCTTGTCGGGCGAGTCGCGGGTGCTATAGAATGGCGTTGTACTGCCGCTGTACGGGCTCAGGATAATGATCATACAATGGGTTCGGCAAGCCATTATCTCGGCCGGCAGTGCTACCGTGCCGATTGCGACGAAGAGAGTCGTCTCCGGAAGTCCTACTATTGTGGCAGTGCGGGGGAGGGGTTCTGGCGTCTTGCTGGCCAGAATGCGGTGAACCTCGCCCCTTGCATAGCTCCGGCAGGCGGCTTGAGAGTCAGTGATCAGGGGTGCGTGTTTTCTGCTGACGTGGTGGATACGATTGCAATGGCTATGGCTGTTTCTGCCGGGCTTCTTGTGCTGACGGAAGCCGAAGCTGTCCGGCAGGCCAGCGTCGATGACGGAAATGGCAATCGGTGGCCGACGCTCTACTTTGCTGCGTCAATGAACTTGGAATCTGGATGACTGCCGAACTTTGAATGAATATATTTGGCTCAAGCCGATCTTCCATCTGTATGGTGGTCGTCGGGTATTGGTGCCTCGTTGGGTTTCTTTCTCAGCTCGAGGCATAAAGTCTCCATCACTGTGCGCCCTCCTGCATTGGTGGAATGTCCCGGTCGTATGCCTGTAAGAATGAGTGCGAGACGTTTCGGCTCGCTTATAAGGCGTGCTTTGACACGCTCTTCCATCGTGTTGTAGACGCCTAAGGAGAGGAGAGTGGCAGTTGCTGTGGTGGGTGATAATCCTTGAGTTTTTTTTTATAAGCCCTGCAAAAAATAGCCTCAGAAATCTTGATTTCAAGACACGGAGCTGAGTAGGTGATCCGGCTGATAACTAGGCCCTGAATAAGCCGCGTCACGTCTGACTCCTTAAGCCCGTGATGTCTTTTGGTAATTAGGCCGACCATTGTCATTATTTGGGCTGATGGTTGTATGAGTTGCTGAACTGTGCATCTGCTCTCCCTATTTTGCTGCATATGCAAGCCAAGGATGCGTGCTCGGTCGATTATGGCGATCTCTTGCCCGTACAAACTAAGTCTCGTCTGGGGCTGCTCACATGCGATTCCTTGTGGCAGAAGTATAACTAGAGCTCTTTCCGATTTCTCCTGCACGCTTTGGAGTCCACTCGCTTGTGCTTATTGTTGCACTGTGCGTATGGAGCTTTGAAATGTCTCCTGTATCTCGCCATCCGGCCCCCTGTTGGTCTAAATCATAATGTCGGCGGTATAAGCTGCACGATGGATGCATTCAAACTCAAGCAGTAATAATGGGATCTTCATCACGGCTATACTAAAAAGGTTGGAGAGCGTACGGCGCCCTGTGGCGTGCTTTGTTCGGATGCTAATGTTTTTTTGTAGAGATATTCGATTCCTATTGTGGCCGTTCGGTTCATCAGAAAATAACCGGATTTTGTAGGTTGTACCGGGCGCATAGAGGCGTGCGAAAACGTCGACAAAAAGATGAACTCACTGTGACTTTGCTCAACATAAGGTCATTTATGGACTCCTTCATAAACCCCACCAAGAATCATGCGGCACCACATTAACGCGACCGCTCTCAAGCAGACGCGTCCACACAACGCACAGCGCGCGTTTACGTAGTAAATTTGAAGTTGCGAAAATCCCTGCAGTCAGAATAAATAATATACGTGCTGCTATTGTAAACAAAACAGTGAGGTGTCTAGAGAATTTCTTTTTGGTTCAGGCACTCATTGACAAAGCTGGACTATGCTAATCAATAACAAAATGCTTGAATGACGAATGACGGCTGGTTACAGCCCAGGATCGATGAACTATCCATTTAATAAAAAATGTATTTGCACAAGCCCGTGATGTGGCGTCTGATGGTGTATTTCAATTATCAGATGTCATGAAATTGATAATTACCTAATTTCGTTTTTTCCTCATTTCGTACGCATAGGGTACGCATGCAGGGTATCCAAAACTCAAACAATGCATAGTGTGTACTGTTTGACGGATCCTGAAATGTCAAACAAAAAATTCAGCAAGGATAGAATTGCCCATTAAATTTAATTGATATCAAGAGAGGGCGATTTGACTCGAGACAATTTCTTTTTTGATGTCGCATTTCTTGCACTGCATTTATTTACTAAAAACTTGCGCGAAATATTCCAAGCCAGTTTAGCACATTGTACTATCAGGAAAATCGAGAAAAAAAAAGAAAGTGAGGCATCTAACAGGCCAATTTGTTGAAAAAAAAAGGTTCACACATTTACATGAGTACAATGCAGGTGCAGCCCACACGTATACCTTTGCAGAAGCACGAACAATGTTTGTAATGTCCACATGACGAGATATTCTAGCTGACAGTAAACAAGAAATCCTGAAAAATACCTCACTCCACCAAGACAGTTTCGTGTGAACCCATACGACAGTTTCGTGTGGCCCACACCACAAATGAAACCTAACATGACATAAAAAGTATCAAAAAAAGATGGGAGCAATACACTATTACCTAAGCTATTGCAATACACAGCTGCTTCCACTGACTCTCACCAAAACGCCAATCCACTATGTTTCCAAGGGAATGTAGACCTCCTTTAATGACACCACAACATCGCCTACACTTAAAGCCCGCTTGTTCAACCTACCAGAACGGCCTCTCTAGTGTGACGCCAGTTTCTCAGAAACAGTCCTCACACCACAATTTATGACAGATAAAACGGCAAAGAGCAAAGCACGGCAGGTGTTCATTACACGTGACAAACAAGACCCGTTTTGTTGAATATACATACACATTGTGTAAAGATGTGTCACAACAGGAAGATGCTTCTGTTGATTCCATAATTACTAGACCAGAACAGTCACGGGCATGTGGATTGCCTCCTTTAGTAACTCCATGACACTGACCACACCTAAAAAATTGCCCCCACCTCCCCGAAGGGAATCGTGAGGAAGTGCGAATGCATTTCTTGCGCCGAGAGTACACGGCGTAGTAATTGTGCCATCGCCTTGAGAGGCGCAGTACCGGCGAGGGGGAGCTGTCAGGCGAGGGGAGAGGCGCAGCGATTGCTCCTCCGGTGACTGCGCTGCCGATGTCTCCCTGAGTGGTTACGATCGCGTGACCCGGGCCCTCGCCGAGAGAAGGGCTGGTGGAGTGGACGTCTTCCTAAAGCGCTACCGCCCCTTCAGTGAAGAGCTCAGGCGACAGCAGGACCGGACCCAACTCCTGGTCTTACAGCGCGCCGACCTCGCTCCTGATGCATCGCCTCGAACGTGTCCCACTGACGACCCGTGCTCCTTCGCTCGGAGTGGAAGCCGGGGCGAGTACTGCGGCGTGTGCTTGGTTGGACACGTCTACGCCAACGTCCTCTCGTATGCCGTGTGTACTTCGCCGCTCAGAGACGACTCGGGGCAACGGTCAGTACGGCATTAAGGGACAGATCGTGAACGTGCCCATCGACGTTCCGAGCGTGGTGGAGTGTCTTCCGCGGCTGGTTCCCGAGGACGTTGCGATAGACGTGCACGTGAAGCGGAGGCTGGTGAGTCCGGCTACGTACAGGCGCGGACTAGTAAAGCGTGGTAGCATCTTGGCGTGGTTGAAGCACCTGGATCCGAATTCGATGCGGTACAACGTTGCGGAAAGCAACATGATGATGATGCGCACTTATTCCTGGCCAATCTCCCACGTGGGTATGTGCCATGTCAGCGGCCAGGCAGCGCGCGCCCATCTCCCCCCGTTGCTAAGGAAGACGAAAAGCGCGCGCACCCGCAGCTGTTGCTATGCGGACGGCGGAAGGTTCGGGGTCGCTTATAAAGTGCATTCGCACTTAAAACCTGCTTGTTGAGCAACTTACCAGAACTTCCTTTCCCTTATACAATGCACGCGCTACAGAATATCTTTATCAAATAAAACAGGACACGCAAAACAAAGCATACATCCCTTGCAAATGACAATATCGTGCTTGCATCGTGGAGTCGGTTTTTGAAGCACACGCTACTAGGATAGGATGGACAGCCAAGGGCGTCGATGGTATCAAGCGACCATTGCGATGAAAGCTAGAGGTGGGCGATTGGTAGATTACCCTACCGATTAATCGATTAATGGATTAATCACGACAATTTTTTGCCAGTTAATTGGTTAAACTCACGTGAGCGCATTAAACCAAAATCAAGCTCCCTAAAAGCTCTTCGTAAGATTATCGCACGCTGTCAGCTTACATCATAACAGCCCGCTCGTATAATACCATAATTAAAGGGACATTGAAGTGAATTTGTCAAGCTCCCGTTTTCGCTTGCACTGCGTAGACTGGCTCAAATTAGCACACTTTTCATCGTTTATCCGGTTGACAAATCGGTAATTATTTTACACAGCGCGAAAGAAGAAAAAAATTCCCCCGCATTTCCCCGAAGGGGAGTATGAGGAAGTGCGAAGCACGGGGTGATGCTATGGGGGAGTTTGTTGAAGTTTGGTGGCATTTTGCCCGTTAGTTACATTAACACCCCCTCGTGATCACGTTCGGCTTAACACGCCTCGTTTGTCCCTCTGCGGAAATCTTGGTGAATTAACGTGTATGTTCGAGAGGAGGAGCGCACCGCACCGCAGCGCACCGCAGCTGCGAAGCGCCGACCGGAGTGAAGGGAGAGGAGGCGCAGTCACGTGACAGAATGCAGAACTAGCGGGTTTGTAGTATCACGTGTACACCACGCAGTTATCAAGCCGCTATACGCCGCTGAGTCGCCAACGCACGCCGCTGACGACGTAGTTTGAATGCGTTAAAGATATAAGGCGCGTTACTAACACTGATATCAGCGTCGCGTCCGTGGCTTAGTCGGTAGAGCGTCGCGCTGCGGCCGCAAAGTCCGCAGATCGAAACCTGGCGCCGGATGCTGTTTTTTTTTATATAGTGTAGTGGCCTGGCTGGCGCGCCGAGAGAGGGTGTTGCGAGCTGGAGAGTAGTAAAGGGGCTTTAGGAGAGTAGGCGAGGGGGGAGAGGAGGCGCTATGCGAGCGCGACGATTCAGGCTCGCTTAAGAAGTGCATTCGCACTTATTCCTGGCCAATCTCCCACGTGGGTATGTGCCATGTCAGCGGCAGGCAGCGCGCGCCCATCTCCCCCCGTTGCTAAGGAAGACGAAAAGCGCGCGCACCCGCAGCTGTTGCTATGCGGACGGCGGAGGGCTCGGGGTCGCTTATAAAGTGCACTTAAAACTACTATGCGTGGTTTGCGGCGGCCGAAGCAACTAACGCTGTGACGTTGGGAGGAGGGAGCACCGGGATTGGACGATGCTCAAGGTTAGCAATTAAACAAGTTTCGGTTTCGGTTTCGGTTCTGTAAAACACAACCGATGGCGTTGTTGGATGGGCATTCTCAATAACTCAGTAATCATCGTACCGCGCTTCTGCCATGTTGTCGGCTGTAAAATGCGCAAGATAAGCCTCCCAGGACGGCTTGGAATCGTAGCATTCACTAGCCGAGGCCTACGCAGTGCATGGACGCCCTCCGCGTCCCCGCAGACGCTCAAATGCCATGCGCTTTTCCCCCATATTTGTAGCTTGCCTCACTCATGCCTGTATCGTAAAAAGCGTGTTCGCACCAAGCCAAGGGTCTGTGATTCTGGCCTGTGCCCACTGCCCGCAATCAGTCGGTGCTTATAGCAACAGCACGCCAACGAGAACTCGCTAGCGCGCCAGTGCCAGCCTGCGCGCGTTCTGTGAACTAGTTCGTTGAGCAATGAACGTTGCGGCCCAAAAAAAGGTGAACTCAGTATAGAAAACATCGGCGGAAAAACAAAGCACGTACCCGCGGGGATTCGAACTCGCGACTTGCGAACACTTCCGATGGTATACCTAGCGCTCCAGCACACTCGGCCAGGCGGGCTCTGGTGACCTTGGTAATATAAGGTATATAGTGTATAACCAGTGTACACTTTTATTTAGTTTCGGTATTTCAAGCAGCTTAGGTGACTATTTGTTGTTTTGCGCTGGTGTAGTAAGCATCCCCCAAGTTTCCACAATATATCAGTAGCAATTGCATTTCTTAGACGGAAAAGCGTTCGCAGATGCGTAGTCATGCTGCAGACCGCTGTGCTTGTTCGCCCAGCGCAAAAAAGTGCTTCCCGCACCCTAGTTTTACGCTATACGGTAAAAATATCAGTTGGTTTTATTTCCTTAGTACCTATATTGACTTCGCTGACTCGTCTCCCGCCTTCAAGAGGCCTTATATTTTCCTACTGGCGTACCAGTCAGCGAAGCGTCGCATGTGCGCTTGTGGAGCGCTTGTGTGAAGCGACCTTGACTTGGAGCTAGATACAGTGTACAAACTAACCAAGTAAAGAAAGGCACATTCTTCCATTCACAAACGTGTCCTGGCTTCGTTTCAACTGAGCGAACGAATTGCAACGACCCGTCAGCGGCCGGCGGACGAAACGCTAGGCCGACAGACTCTGTCTGAAAGCCGGGGAGCCGTGCAGTAGCGCAGCCAATTGCGAGCTGAGCTCCTCCCGACGTCACACGAACACGCCACAGAAAATGGGCGAGCGTAAAGAGAGGAGGACAGCATTTTCGAATTAATTTTTCTACTAAATAAAATCGCGTAAACGCGCCCAGAGTGGTCGAAACATGGCCTGGGGACTCCGGACTACAATTTGCGCTAGTAATCCCGCAATGTTTACATATCACTTCAGTGTCCCTTTAAAACCGCGCGTTTGAAGTGGCAACGACGAGAGTCTCCGGGTTCACTTCTTTGGGAAATAGAGACATTAAGCACGCGTTGTAGCCATATCTACTGCGAAGGGATCTGTTTAGCATGCCTCCTCAACAACCACACACATAGACGATGATTTTGACTCTTCAGTGTGGAAGACCCCATAGCAAAGGAAAAAAAAAGGCTTCGAACTCGAAATGTAGTTTTTGCCACCAACCGATTAACCGATCAATTAATTTATTAATGCCTGTGTATTAATACGATTATTTCCTTTTAATCGATGCCCAGCCCTAAAAATCCCGGGCCATCCTGGGGAGGAGCGAAGCATGCAGTGTATAAATGTATTCTTGGTACCTTGAAGTTTTTGCCCACTGAGCAGAAACCATTGGGGGGTAGCGGTATACAGGTTTGCTTGAAGCGCGAAGCGTTCTAGCGCGAGGCGTTTGAAAACGAGTGTCCCAGTGTGTTCTTTTATAGTACGCGTTACGTTCTAGCGCGAGGCGTAAACGAGTGTCCTGGTGTTTTAGTACCGTGACTACGTCGACGATTACATGAGACGACGACATGAGACACCGACAGCTCCAGCCCCGAAGGGGCTTCGTCCCTAAAAGCTCATGCTAGCGCCGATTAGCCTAGCCACAGCCTGCACATATCGAAATTTTACACGAATCGCCAGATCAGCTGTTCGTCGCTAGGCTTAGCTAAACGCACTAAATGCCTTGCGCTAAGTTGCGCTTGACGCTCACATTAATAATCGTGATCGGATATGCGGAGACTACGCTTCGCTGCCTACGGCGCGTTTCGACGTGCGACACCACCGCGCCCTCCCGTTTGAATTTGGCGCCGCGGCTGCCTGGAAGCAGACGACGGGCGTCTGTTGCCATAGCAACGGGGCACACGCGCAGAGAGGAGTGGGGGTGAGATCAAGTGCGAAAAACTGCTCCCGGATAAGGTGGCTGGAAGGTAGCCATACTAGCCACACCTTAGTATGGCTAGTGTGGCTACAGTGTACAAAACTTGGGGACAACTTTCTGTGGCAATGCAGCAAAGGCTACGGAGCCGGACCACGCCTTTTTGCTGCGCACCTAGAAATAGTTCAACAAAAATAATTGGCTGGCGGTAACCTCGGCAATTCAAGAATATTTAGTTCATATGGTTTAGACGCACTAATAATCCGGCTAAATGTTTAGGCAGAATATATAAAACAGAGAGCATTTCTTTTAAATTTTTGGATATTTTTGGTTACAGCTCTCGCCGCTAGCGTCGCAAAGGTTCCCTCCCGAAAAAAAAACAACTAAAATAAACGGCGTTCTTGTCGACTACTTTCGGCAGCTCGCCACTTCATTCTCCGCATAGAATTTGTAGAGCTTCGCTGTCTAAACAAACGAAGCGATTGGTTTCTAAAGTGTACGCCCATGTGAGACTGATGCAACTGGGACTCTCCGTCGTTTTCGCAATCCGTTCGGTCAGCCAGTTTCCCGGCATAAGCGAGCGTGTGCGTATGCATGCATGTGTGCATGCTGCTCTCTATGTGAGTACGCTGCACATGCTAGTGGTGCTGCCCAGTTTTGAGGTCCAGAAGAGTTTAAAGATCAGCGCATTCCGTCAAAACTGCAGTGCTTACAAAATTCACTTCTTTTCTGAACGATACAGAGTCCACGGTCGGTCTGCGTTCTCCAGTTCACGGCCGCTCGGGCGGCCGTGTCCAGTCAAAGCGTTGGCCTGTGTTTACAAACAAATGAAGCGTGTGGAAGGAGACGCCAATATGCCTGCATGCTCGGTGATCGTGGTTCAACGCCCTCGACTACGGATCTTATGCGAAGAAACGAACTGTATCAAATGCGTATCGGTCACACCGAAACTGAAACCGAAACCAGTTTATTGGGAACTATGCGCAGTAACACACAGCAGTTAGCTTCCCCCTCCCCCTCCCTCCGTATCCACAGAAAGTTGTATGGCGGCACCCATGCAGATATGGGGCGCTTTCGCAGAATAACGTTGACGCTAGTGCCAGATTCCACTCTAGGTAAGTTAATGAGAAACTCTGCAGAGTTTCTCACTAACTTACCTAGAGTGGAATCTTAAGAAGCTATGTAAAAAAAAACAAATGAATGCAAATGTGGGACAGACGAAGCAGTGAGCTAAGCGCGCATAGACTTGACAGGGGAATTCCAGCAGGGCCAAATGATATCTAACTCGGCAGACGGCCTGATTCTAGAATGAATGAATATAACGCACGGCAAAGCACCCCGTGGCAGAAGGCCAGTTTTTTCGCCCCGAATGACAAAATCAGTGTAGTAGACAGTGGAAGGTTTCTGCATGTTCGTCTTGTAGAGAAGAACCGTTGGCAGGAGAAGAAAAAATGGTCAATCGTTTCTGGTTCATTGCAGAATGCGCACAGCGGCGACGGGGCCAGAGGAGAGCGGTGAAAGTAATAATTTAAATCTGGCACGCGACAGTGAAAAGCTAGCGATCGAGGGTGACTTCGCAAGTTCGCGACTGGCTTATGCTGCACTTCCATGAGTACCGGAGGTGCTCCAGCACCGAGTCTAGGTAAACAGAATCAGGCATACTTCGCAGTAAAGCGAGCCGAAGTTATGAGGGTAATGGGCCGCAGAACATCCACATGTCTCGCATTTTAGAACGTTCGCCAGGCGCTTTAAAATCTCGCGCTCCGAAGATAGCTGGCGGCCTCGGAAGTTTGTACTCGCACGTGCTCGCACGTGGATTTTCGTACAGTGGCGTGTTCTACGTCACGAGACACTGCACGAATTGAAGCGCAGCGTTGTCATCACTGCCAGTATACATCATTTAAAATTTTATATATGCAGCGCCTTGTATGCACAAATGGGAACTTTCCAACCACTGGTGAGTGGCCGATCCCCTCGTTGGATACGTGGTCTTCCAGGAGCATCATCATCATCATCATCATCATCACCACTACCACCATCATCATCGTATAGTGTTCCAACTGCTGGCTGGTGTTATCAGCGAAAGACAGCGTGCGTCATAATGGCAACTAAGAAGGCGTCCTCGAACCACCACCTCTGGGACCCTATTCAGATCCTGCACGAGGTTCCTTCTCCGCAATGCCTGCAGAGGACCCGACGGTAACCCAGGCAAAAATTTGAAGTGGGACCACTTTAAAGTGGGATATCGAACAGGGACCACTTGGCAAGTGGGACCACTTGGGCAAGTGGTCCCACTTGCCAAGTGGTCCCTGTTCGATATCCCACTTGGCAAGCGGTCCCACTTGCCAAGTGGTCCCTGTTCGATATCCCACTTTAAAGTGGTCCCACTTGGTAAGTGGGACCACTTTGGAAGTGGGACCACTTGGGAAGTGGGACCACTTGATAGTGGCACGCTGGAGGCCTTCGGTGCGAAGAAAATCACAGTTTTGCTTACACGTTTGCACGATTTATTTTAGGCACCCAATCAGAAATTACAACTGGTACTTCTTGCCTTCTCGCAGGTCCTGAATTTTCTGTTACACAAGATCAAAGCAATCTAAAGGGTTAGTTGGTCTCGCATGATTAGGAGGACTGCACTAAGAACAGGACAAACAGAAAGAAATGGCACACCAGACATTGCAGTTCGTCCCGCTGTTAATGCATTTCCTTCTAATCATCGTAAAAATTGTATCATAATGTCTCATGAATGCTCTGGTTCTTGCTGCTCAGTGGGTCGCTGTTCCTAAAAAAAAAAGAAAAAGGAAAGCATAATTAGGCACATGTTTGCATGCAAAAAAATGCTGCTGCTTACCAATGCTTGTAGCCACTCTTTCAGGGCTAAGCTGCTTTTTAGTTTTTTAAAAGGTAACAAGTTTAAAGCAAGTGCATTTAATGCCTCACAGGTGTAAATAGTACACCAATCTGTCTGTACACAGATGAAAATATTCCCATTTCTAGCTTGATTATAGAACCAGAAAGTTCATTTGTCTAGAAGTATCTCAACTAGAATTTTTTTTAGCTGAAGTAGTAGCTGCATCCTAGATAGAACAATTTGCAACACAAGCTGGATTGCTGGAATTTTTAGCTGAACATCTAGCTACAAAACTGGTCTTTTCTTGCGGGACAAAGATGATTACAAGCAGGAATTATTTAATTTCGTACTGACAAATTCTACTTTCCAGTGTTATTTTCACCTAGACATTGTTTGCCTAGCTAAAATCACCACAATATCTCGCTGGAATTCCATCCTTCCTAGGATGCAATGGATGTTGGCCTATCGCATCTATTGGGTCACGTTACAATTAATCAGCGAGCTTCCAAGACGACGTGATCACTTGGTCACTCAAAAACCGCAGAAATATGAATGCTCGTTGATCAGTTTTATAAAACAGAACAAAAGTATTCCACGGGGCTATCGAATTTCTCGCGCACTCCTTACCTTCAAAGTTTCAGTCCCAGAAGTTGCATAACCATCAAATTATTAATAATTAGCAGCAATACAAATGCAACAAACAACACAAAGCCCAGTAGGCGTTGTGAAATCTACCCCCCCCCCCCCCCCCGTGACTATGTTAATTCCCTGCGAGGCCGCATGAGCGCATTTTACCTTCAATTTCCACGTTTGTGAACTCTATGCCTCTGTGAGCTCTAAGACAGGCGTCGCGGTATGTGTGCCGTATTCGTGAAGCTCGCCAACAAAGTCGGGCGTCGTTAAATTGCCATACTCGCTCGCCAGCGCACGGTGCGAACTCTTTCTCCTGCCCTCGCATATTAATTTATCGCCCTTCCACTCAGTAAATTCCCATCTATTTAACTACACCTCCTGTGTCCTGATCTCTTGACTACTTTTCTTCCCGCACCACTCCGCCAGCACCCGGTCGACGCGCACGCTGTCGGGGCGCGTTGGCGAGCGAGTACTTGGGTGCCGAGTTTCACGAGGACGGCACGCATATACGACGCCCGCCTTCGGGCCGCGAGGCGGAAGATCACGACGGCGGCAGCCAGTCTCGCGAGCACAATACCTGCGAGGCGCACTGCACGGAATTCAGTCTCGGGTAGGGGGGGAGACTTCACAAAGTCTACGAGGCGCCAGCAAACACCGGCTCCCGCACGCACGTGCTTCACTTGAACCACGAAACGTGGCTTACACTAATAAAAGCGCAGCTCGTTGACCTCATTTTTAAAATCTACAATGTTAAAAAGCGTCGGACAGCATCCGGCACCAGACGTCACAGTTTCATTGGGAAAAGAAAGGTACCTACCTCTTAGTACGACCAGTCAAACCCGCACACTTGTCACTTCGCCTTGTGCGGAGATATGAGCTTGGAACATATGCCGGCGCAGAAGTTCTTGCGTTTCCCACAGGTGACGCACTTGTTATAAACACGATGCGCGACATCGCAAAGAAACAAAACACAGCGGTTGCACGCTAATATAACTGAATAGGCGACCGCGCTCACCAGTCTCATTCACAACATACGCCATTTTGTGACGTTTTTGCATGTGTACGAAACTGCCGCCGGGGTTCATGAATCGCGTTAAAAAGGCTAATAAGAAGTTTTATATGGTATATGCCTTGCAATAAAATTATAACACAAATTTTTGACGTCGTTTAACCATGTTTAGCCCTCATTTTAAGCTTTACAGCTGCAACTTTATCACATAATCTAAATACGACACCAACCCTAACAACTGCCGCACAAAACACTCCCGCTCATTTTGCAAAATAAATTGGGAGCAGCCGCTCGCGATAGCACTAGCCGGCACTAGCTATTCAATCATTTATACCTCAAGTAGGTGTGCAAACACAGTCCTCAACTACTGCCGATTACATGGGCTGAGACGAGCGGCGCTATCGCGAGATGTGTCGATGGTTGCAACTCTCTTCTCGGTTCATTTTGATCAATGTACTACACCTGCGCTACGGCAGCAATGTTACGGCCGCCTGAAAAAATTTGTTTCTACCATGCTAGATAGCGAGTAAGATGTCTTTGAGTGGAGTGTGTGGCATGAGATTTAAAAAAAAACAACTAAATATACGGATTTTTTTCTGTGAATATTTTCGAAAGCTATTTCCACAGTATGGAATAAAACAATCTGAAATTGTTATCCGATCGACATTCACATTGGCTACTTCGGGATAAGAGAGTAGTGGGGGAAAAGCTACTTCGGGATAAGGGGGTAGTGGAGGGAACGGGGTTATGACCAAAACCAGTGTTGTAGAAGTAGTAGAAGTGCTGCACTTAATCACTATTTCACCTCAAGTGGGACCTCAGGTTCGGGCACCACTTCGAAGCAAGTGGTATCTGTTCGCGGACCACTTGCAGCAAGTGGGACCAGTTCAGCTCCCACTTTGAACAAAGTGGTACCTGTTGGGGGACCACTTGCAAGTGGCACCACTTGCAAGCGGTCCCACTTGCCTCAAAGTGGCACCATTTCAGGTCCCACTTGGTGGCAAGTGGGACCACTTCAGATCCCTCTTGAAGGCAAGTGGGACCACTTTGGATGAAGTGGGATCACTTCGAAAACCACTTCAAATTTTTGTCTGGGAAGGGGCGACCCCAAAGATTATGAATGCTGAGCACGGAAACTTTGGGTCTACACACGGCCTACACACGGCCGTATCAGTCACAAGTGCTGCGGGGAGGGGTGTGCATGATATAGGCGGCCATTGCTAATCGAAAATCTGTGGGTGACTTGATATCCCCCTGTGGTGATCAATCACTCACTCACCAGTGGGTAACAAGTGGGTAACGTGACCTGCAGGTGGTTCACCGAACCATCTGCAGGTAGCCTCACAGAAGGTAGCCTGGCCCCGCAAATGTCTACTGACACCGGTAACGTGGCCTGCGAGCGGTTCACGTGACACAAGACTGGGGAGGCAGCTCGGGAGGGAGAGGGATGCGAATGGGGGGGGGGAGGGCAAGAGGGATAGATGAGGAGGAGAAGAACGCGGGAAACGGTGGCTGTTTGGTGCGTTGTGGGGGAAGCGCTTCGAAGAGGGGTACAGCAAGGAGCGCGAGAAAATGGGACAGCGAAACAGAGACAGGGTAGGTGATGGGCGGGGGTGGAATGGACGCGTCTGTGCTAAGTGGCAGGAGCTAATGCGAGTTGCCGTGTTGGTCGATAAATAGCCAAATTTGGCTACTTGGTTTTGTGGTAGGGGGCAAAAATTGTTGATTGGCTATTTGGATGTGCTATTGGGAGAGACGTTTAATGCATGCTCGAGCCTGATGACTGCGAAGGGTTTTCGTGACGCCTTGCAAAAGTCTCCCCCTAGCAAGGAGAAGAAGACCATCATTCGTGAGCGGTGTAGTTAATTTAAGATCGCATGTGCGAAAAGCAAAGGTACGTCTTCACTCTCGCGCCGGCCACGCGCTCAGAAACGCCGCCGCTTTTTGAAGACCACACTACTGGGAGCGCGCGCGCGCGCGCGCAAAAGCGGCGGCGGCGGCGGCCGAGAGCCGGTGGAGCAGGGGAGGAACGGGTCTGTGCGCTCCGCGCCGGCGAGCTTCCCTTGGAGAGCACTGACCTCGCAGCACACGTGAACCAGGCGCTGATTGGCTCGTTGAGTTGGGCGCAAAGCGCCTTCCCGCAAAAATGGGTCGCAGACCCATTCTTGCGCGGCAGAGAAATGTTGCCGCGAAAGGGCGTTTTGCGGCCTGCGCGCGCGCGGCGCCGCGCACCTTAGGCGACTTTTACCTTTCTCTTTGGATGCACTGTTCAAGGCTTTCGGGATGTTCATTCCGGCATCAAATATTCCTGCAATGGAGTCGGAATACTTCTTGCTGCAATGCACACTTGACCTCCGTGACGACTCCGTCACCATTTTTTGAAAGATTGTCCTTGGTGCCAAACCAGCTCTGGTATCCGAGTGTTTCCGCTGCGGCCCCACTAGCTATTTCACTGCTCACGCTCCCAACTCGAAACGCTTTGGTTGAACGAGCTTTTAGTAGTAACTCTAATGCAAACTGACTTGCGGAACCCGATATTCCTAGATACGTTGGAGAGCATCCTGCATGCAACGTTTGGAGTATAAGCTCCGTTCGATTCAGACGCGATTCCATGCAGCGCCTGCACCGGTGCACGGTGCACTGCACCGAAGCGCTCGATTCGCCGCTGCAGGAATGGTGCCGTGCACCGTGTCCTTCGACTGCTCACGGTGCAGCCACGGTGCCACCGCGATGCAGAGAACTGCTGCACCTGTTAGGAGGAGGTGCAGCAATGTGGTGCCACAAGCGCACTGTAGTTGGGGCATTGCGAGTTGGCAGGCGGCTACTGGCAGTTGCGGTGACCGCGTGAAAATGTACGTGTAGCTCGAAGATACACGGGACAAACTTCGAGTCGTTGATGATGCGTAGGCGCAACCCAGATGGCCGTAAACATCCAGTTGTAGAGGACAACAGGTGACGATGATTAGCAGACGACTATGCCATAGAGAAAGAATCCTCTACGACTATGCCTGCACCTCGCTTGATTGTAAACACGCAGGGGCGCTGCTGACGGTGCAGCTGTGGTGCACGGCACCGCAGAACCACGCTTCTGCACTGCATCGGCACCACAGAAATTTCTCTGCACCGTTGCCGTGCATCGCTTCTGTATCGAATGGACTTATAGTGAACTAGAATACTTGGTAGTTTGGAGTAACGAGAAACGGCAAGTGTTGTAAGTAGAGTGTACTAGAAGGATTCTAGTACACCCTAGTTGTGAGACTTCACACCATCCGAGATTTTTTTGGAGTGGTTCAACCTCACAGAAATGCACTCTAGTGCAGCAGTTTGTGCTCCAAACCAGTGATGTTTTGTTGCAGAACTTGCACTCATTCTGTAAATATACCGAACAATAGCGGCATACATCTGAGTAAATAAACGCTCGAAATGAATTTTACGAATTTTTATGGTTTGGCTGTTTGGACTACTTCTGTTGGTCGACAATGGGCTCATTTGGCGGGTTGCTCTGCAAAAACATGGCATCCCTGGAACTTATCGCTAATCGATGTCATTTGCAAGAAATCTAGCAATGGGAAGAAAGAGTTACGATGCACTGCCATGATCATATTTGCGCGTACAGCTACTACTCTCACAAGTGCGTTCTGAAAACGACATAGTGCGCCGTTTCCTGACCATTCGGTCACTTTGGTGCTGCAGCATCCTTAGTGCCTATCCGCTGCTTGGCAGCTTCGAAGCCGTGAGCACGGCCGCTTTGAGCACGACCGCTTTATCAAGTTTAAATATTCGCTTAATGTAGCATTACATTTGTAGCGTTACAATTTGTAACGAGAGAGAGAAGAAATTTAATGGAAGTAACAAGCCTACCTGATGCCAACGACAATGCTCCATAGTTCCATCTCTTTGTTGGAAGGCGTTTCACCTGGGAGGTGCGTAAGCCGATGGTGGCGCCAGTGTCCAGTGCTTGCAACAATGCTAGCAGTGTGTGTTTCCGACTTCCAGGGTTCACCCATTCTAAGCCGTATATCTGTTGTGTTGGTCATGGCTGCGTTAACACGCTTCCAATCGTAGCACTGGGTGTTAGTTTTCCTCTTAATGCATTTCCCACCTGCAATGAGAAGGTCCTGTTATACTGGAACATGTAATGGTACGTTTTGGA
Organism: Haemaphysalis longicornis; assembly: GCF_048455015.1. Taxonomy (NCBI): domain Eukaryota; kingdom Metazoa; phylum Arthropoda; class Arachnida; order Ixodida; family Ixodidae; genus Haemaphysalis; species Haemaphysalis longicornis. The sequence goes on along the minus strand of NW_027526460.1, from coordinate 141,945,620 downwards.
TGATGTTGGTTTATGTGCGAGAACAAGGCACTTGCCCCAAAGTGTAAGCGGGCGGCGGTCCTTGGATGCACACTTCGTGCGGCCATGCATTGCTTCTCGAAAATGTGGTAGTCTGGCATAATGGTAGACCTCATGCATAGCAATTTAGCCAAACAGCCTCCCGATATCATGTCTCGAGCTTCTCATTTTGAACCTTAGTCAGCTCAAAGCGCATAGCCCGAGTTTTGCCCGAGAGACCGGGACCGTTCGACGAAGGTCCATGTAATTTTGGAAATGTTTAAACGTTCCGTGATGGTAGGTGCCATCAGCAGGTGGGAAACAGTCACTTGAGCCTTCTGATGCCCCTGCACACTGAAATACGGAAATCTTAATCCAGATAATCTGTTACCCACTGGTCCATGCCTTTCACGTAGAGGGAAACCTAGGAGTATTCCATTGCGCATGCTCCTAGCAGAATCTACTGCGTCTTCTCATTGGACAGTTTCATTTCGGTTATATCAAGGTCCACATCCAGAATATTAGTGCCGTCAGGAGGGATTTCACAGCTAACTCAGTGTAGCCGTGGTCGTCTGCCTGTGTCCATTACGTGAGCGCCTTGTATAAACACCTTTGGACGACTTTGTTCCTTTCTTCACCGTTAGCAACCTCACCGCTCTTGAGATGTTGCCTGGTTAGCCATGCGAGCGCAGTTAGGACCTTTCGACGCAGCAATAAGATTGCGACCTATCTTTTATCAATCCGTATTACTAATCGCAGTTGGCACCGATTGCGGCACGGCATCGCCGTTACCGAAGAGGTGCCTCAGTGGCACAGGCCACGTGATTTCATGCACAGAACGAAAACTTTCTGAATCATTCCTGGCAGTGGTGTAGCTAGAAATATTTTTCGGAGGAGTTATATCTTGCCAGATAAAGTACAGACAGACAGCCTGTGCTCTAACACTGTCTTTGTCATTTTTCTGCTTTACTAAGTACACAACCTTCATATTTTCATTTGTACATTTTAATATATCGGGATGCGTGTAAACAGGGACGGTGCAAGAAAGGCTGAAAAAACGGGGGACGGGGAAATGCATCTCTGAACATTTCTGGCGGTGTTCTGACGCCCCCACCCTGGCTACACCACTGATTTCTGGCTATCAGTAAGCACACCGACTCAAAATTGAGCAAGGTTTTATTTCCTCTCGTGTCTCAAGTGAAAAAAAAAAAAATAATCGACAAACTGATAGAATTTAAAGTTTAATAATCGACAAACTGATAGATTCAAAGCGTTTATGCGGCTATGTTCTCCGATGAAATTTTCAAAGCAATTTACCTGTTTACATTTTACGCCTTCTGGGTCCTTGTATAAAGTAGTGCACATTTCTTAAAGGGAGAGACAACCGATTTTGTCGAGTAAATTTTCTTATCCCAAATGAAAGGGCATCACATAAGACACCTTAGCCCGAAACGGTTTTTCTGATAGCGCCCTAGAACTTTTGAAATCGGAATATTTAGGTCTACCAGCCATACGTGTGTGTCCCGCCAAAATGAAAGGCTGGCCACCATTACAGTGAGCAGTGCAGCAACGACTTTTAACTGCCTGTGAGATGAAAAAATCTCCAGTACAACCCCGTTGATACGTTCTCGGTTCATACGATTTCCCAGTTGCTACGCCCACAATTGTGAACACTGAAAACTCCCTGTAGTACGTTTCTTAGCAGATAATATGTTTTCCCGGACTGTACGTTCCTCCCTTGGGTTGTTTTTATTATCAACGAGGTTCTACTGTATTTAAAAACGTGTCGCCGCCTAAAACAACAATGTGCAACCTTTCCTATTTCTTCATGCGGTTTTTGAATTGAGTTTAAATCGACGGAGTTGTTTGGACACGTATAACGTAGTGTCATGCCTAGACACTACGTGTTGCCACCTTCCAGACTTTAGAAATTTTAGTGCAAATATAAAATTATTCCCGCCTAGCTGTTGATATGGAAATTCCTTGCGGTTTCCCCCGTATATCAACCGCTGTCTTTCATATGAGCTAGATGACATGCACACCACAAAGCTCTGTTGTTTGTCCCTTTAAAGGGGTCCTGAAAGGCCTTTTGAGCACACAAAATAGACAAGTGTAGGCGTTAAGTTGGGTTGTCAACGTTTACGTGCAGCAGAACGCTCACATTTTCGTTGCAAAGTTTGTACTGGTCCCTTTCCCACCCTTTTTTGAGTGTTTTGGGACACTCCTATTTAAACGCATGTACGTCATAGATTCTTCCACGTTTCTCACGAGGCAGAGATCCTGATATTAGAAGGCTTTTTTTTTTCGTACTTCCGGCGAATAGAAGCGTCGTCTGCTCAGCTTCAAAGGGTTGCGGCGGCACCTTTAAATTTGGTTAATTAGCGCTTCCTGCAGCACACGGACACGCTGTCGTGTTCGTATATATATTAACTTAGTATTACCAGGCTCCTCCTTACAAAACATGCATTGCACCTTTCTTAATACGGCTGGACCCTGCTGGTTGCTCTTTGGCTTCCCAGGAGTCATCGCGACTGATACAGCGATCCGAATCGGCGCGTTTCGTGCACGGCTTCTCTGCCGGTTTAAAAGGCCTTTTTAACATGCCAACGGCGGGAATTGCCATAACTCCGTAAGACAAGGCCCCCCCCGGTGGAGCCACATGTGAGACGGCGCTTCGGATAAACAGTGCGTTGTTTGCTGAGTGAAAGAGAACACGACACATACGATTCTCGCCGTGCGGTTGATAAAGCATTCCTAACCTGTGCACTTGTGATTACGTGTTCTCCATCGCTTTAAACTGTCTTTTTGAGGTGTCACCGATAGCAGCCACCCAAACGTAGTCAGCGGAGCACAAAACCGGAAACGGTCGGAGACATCACCCCTAAGGTACTTCTATAGTACCATGGAGGAAAGAAAAGGTTCTTTCCTCCATGTCTAGTACACTGTACCTGAGGAGAGAAGCATGATTGGAAGGAACGCTCGCGCACCGCCAACAGTGAAGAGAATGGCGAACAGAGGAGGCAGTGCACCGTGGGACAATGTGCGGTTTTTGATTTACGATTTCTCAACTTACTCGACGATTTAACAAAATTCTCGAAGGAGGTGATTGCTGGCACATTGCTGTATTTGTTTATACATGCATACACCTGTGTACTGGAAGAGGGTATTTCAGGACCCCTTAAAGTGTTTTCATTTCTCTTTGATCATATAGGGACCTCAAAGACATCTATGAGCAGCCCCCACCTGGTGTGTTCGTTGCAGCAGAAGAGCAAAACATAACCAAGGTAAGATCATTCTGGAAATCAGGCTAGAGATGCTACCACTCTGTGACTGCCGATAGAGCGGAATAATGTCAAAACACTGTTCGTGAGAAGCCATCAACCTTGAATTACACTCAAGTTGTGAGTACTGCCTAAATTTTTCAGAAGGATACAACATTGGGCCACCTATTCGAGTGTTTTGATGCGCTTCTAAACGAAAAAAAAAAAACACTATACCGCCTCGCCAAGCCGTTCCGACACAGGTATGAGAAGCAGTCACTTGCAGCACACTGGTAGGTCGGGCAACTTCTACTATTGCAGCCAGAACTCTTGTCGTGGCTAGCCCTGGGTTTTAAAGGGTCCATGAAGAGAAAATACAACTTTGTTTAACTTTAAAGAGTTAAGCTTCAGTACCTCACTCAGCTCCATTCCGGCCACGAAAGAGGTTTTTTTAACCAATAAAAACGCAAGAAATACTTAAGAACTTTCAAATTTCGCGCCACAGTGACGTGTTATCGGTGCGAGTGACGTCATATGGGCCAGCACTAAAAACATAATTTTCAGTGGGTTAGGTGCACGTTAGCATTCGAGTGATTCGATCAAACGGAACTAGCGGCCCCACTACAATCGCCCAGTCATGTGTCCTGGCGATTGATTAGTTCGGCCGCCGTCAATCGTCCAAACAAGATTCTGTGACGTCATGGAAAAGTTGCTGGAAACTGGCTAGCGAGTCGCCACAGCTCCACATGTTTTCTTTAATATCTCCGTTATTTTTTGGAAGTTTGCGATGAAATCGGTATCATTTTTATCGGGTCAAAGCAGTCTTTCTAATAAACCAAACTTGTATTTTGTCTTCATGGCTCCTTCAAGCTGTCCATCAGTCTTTTTTGCAGGTCTTAAAGGGACACAGACAACCGATTTTTGTTGAGCATATTTCATTATAACACCAAATGAAAGGGCATCACATCAAACACGTTAATCCGAAACGGTTTTGCTGGTAGCGCCTGAAATCGGAATTTTAAGATCTATCAGCCATACGTGTCCTACCAAAAGGAATGCTGGCAACCATGACGGCAAGCCGTGCAGCTACACCTAGAGCCACTAAATGAGGCTATGCATGGCTACACCCTCTTAACTGCACGTGGAAATAAAAGAGGTATTTCAAAACTTTACTCTGGCTAAAACAACAATAATAATGTGCAGTCTTTCCTATTCCTTCATGCGGTGTTTGAATCACGCCTTAAAATCGACGGAGTTGTTTTAGGGTTGCCACCTTTCCCCGAGAAAAAAACCGGCCCTTCGGTGAGGGGGGGGGGAGGGGCGTGGTATATAGAATATTCAATTTGTGTTTAAAAAAGACGCCATGTATTTGACATGCGGCGCCATTCATTGTCGCGTTTTCAAAGAGAGAAATCAACATTAATTTGTACTGAAAGTGAGTGAGAGCTTGGTTATTGCTCTGTATGTGCTTTACTGAAAAGTAACCGCAATTTCTGATCGCGGCGGCAGCATTTCGTCGTTTTGTTCCTATCTTAAGTCTCCCTTCATCTCAGGCAGCGCGCTCGCCCGCGTATTTTCTCTGCTCGCGCATCTTTGCGCAGCTTGTCGACACATATTTATCGTCTTAGTTGTTGAATTGATGCTTATAAAACACCAAAACGGACATAATCACAGCACGAGGGCCAAAAAAACCGGCCAATGACGGCCGGTTTTAAGTATGGGCCAGCAACCGGCCCGCTGTTTAAAAAACCGGTCGGGCCTGTCCGAAACCGGGCAGGTGGCAACCCTAAGTTGTTTGGACATGTAACGTAGTGTTACGCAGTGTTACGCTCAGACACTGTTGCCACCTTTCGTGTCGCCACCTCAGACATCAGAATTTTTAGTGCAAAATCAAAATTATTTCTGCCTGTTTATTTAGAAATTCCTTGCAGTTGCCCCAGTGTATAAAACACTGGCTTTCATGGGGGATAGACAACATGCACTCCACAAAAATCGGTTGTCTGTCCCTTTAACAAGGTCTGTTGCCGGTTGCTCAGGCAACAATGCCATGACGGAATACCCCACGAGGCTACCTGAACACCATCATCTCTCAAATGTTGCGCGTCCCCAGGTATTCAGGGGATCTCAGCAGACTCCACGCGCCTTCATCAACTCTGTAAGGGACATCTGCTGCCGCAGGCGGTAAATTTTCGACCACTGAAAGTGCACGCACACGTGCGCTCACATGATACCCATATCATGGTGGCCAAATCAATTGTCGTCAATTCGGTCAATCGTTTTGTAGTCATTAACAAAACAGGACATGAGTAATAACCTTACAAGCTTTTTTTTTTCTTTGAAATTCAGTATTGCTGGCTTCTTTAGTCAACTCTGTGGGTAAAGAAGCTTTAACGAGTGGGAAAAGGGCTGATCCGAGTGACCAACTCAGTTTCCGCTTCGACGTTTCAAATTCCACGGAGTGGCCAGCAACGTAAGGTGCTTAGTGCACGCTCACAAATGAATTGGGGCACTGTTGTGCATTCACAGCTGTTATTCTGTTTCGCATCCGCCATGTTTACCTCTCGAAGAATTTTCTTTTTCAAAGGAGTGTGGGAAAGCGCCGGGTTTCTGACCTGTAAGTTATCACAGGCACTATGCGCTGGTTCTATACCATTCTTCTGAATGGCAGAGGTAGCATAAAGGATCACTACAATAGAATCGTCGCCCAATGCCCCAAAGTCCTGACAAAGTACATGTCGGTTTCTTTCTCGTGCTTCAAATCGGCACTGACAATTTGTTTTAAGGCACTTCAGCCTATTCAAGCATTTGAGTATCTTTCTGCATATCTGAAACATTAACCTTAATTTTTCCGGATTCGTCTCTAACCATACGGCAGATTTATGAATGCAGTTGCTGCAACTTCATTTCCCTGTGCTTTCTGGACTTGCTGCGCGAGACGATGCCATCAGCAGATCCTAGTCAACCCTGTAGATTGGTTTCCCGAGAAGGCTTTGCCCTAAGGCCAGCATGCCCGTGCGTCCTCTGCAGATCCACGCCCTGGTGGTGGGCCCCTTCGACACCCCGTACGAGGGTGGCTTCTTCCATTTCCTGATCAAGTGCCCCCCGGACTACCCGATCTCCCCTCCGAGGGTGCGCTTCATGACGACGGACGGAGGCCGCGTGCGCTTCAACCCGAACCTCTATGCGTGCGGCAAAGTCTGCCTCAGCATTCTGGGGTGAGCGAATTTCCCCACGTCTGTTTCGTTGCAGTATACAAAGAAGAAACGAAAAAAAAAAAAAAAGGGGCGTGAGTAAAAACTGCAGAATTCTTAACAACAGACCTTTTTAAGCTTCAGCTTAGTTCATCGGCGTTTGCAAAAAAAGAAAAAAAAAGGAAAACTAACGGAAAAACTCCCCTGAAGCGAGGTGCCCGGCATGACCTTCGCAGAGCGGCTTTAGCAAAAAATCGCGGGCCATCTCCACTAACGTGAAACCTGGGGAGGGATCATGCAGTGTATAAGTGTATTCAAAGTTTGTAAGTCTCTCTTCCGGCACGGCATGCGCTGATTGGGTGCCAGAGGAGCGCTGGTGGGAGGAGTAGTCGTGCTCTTGCAGAGGCGGTGGTGCCCTCTCTTATGTTGGACAGATTTATGCAATCAAATGACAGACTAATTGTAAGTTGTCTTCGTGTCACACGCCGCAGCATGCTCTACAGCACGCTCTACAGGAGAAAACCTGGCATTCGAAACCAATTTCCAGAAGGAATTCGAGACGGACTTTCGATTGATTGATTCATTCATTGCTCGATTGACTGCAGTGTTCAACGTGTCGACGCTAAACAGGCGATGAGGCGCGCCGTAGTGGAGGGCTCCGGATTAATTTTGACCACCTGGGAATCTCTAACGTGCTCCGAAATCCCGAACACACGGGCGTTTCCACTTTTCACCGCCATCAGAAAAGCGGCTGCCGAGGTCTGGAATCGAACCTGCGTCGAGACAGAATTTCGCGACAGTGGGCATGAAATGTTTCTCGTCGTCTCGGTGGGCTTGACACGTGCACTTGGCTAGGATTCAAAGATAGTCTGAATCTGAAAACATAATCTTTACCAGGAACACATGATGGGGGGGGGTGTTCCAATGTTCACAGCCTTATCCTCCATAATGCGGTTTTGATGCTCAGCGCAACATGTAAAAAATACTGCCTATTATTCAATTTGGTGAGGAATACTGTAGGGCATTTACATGTAACTGTGTAACAGTTCTCACACTGCCCAGCTGGAAAGGAAGAAATAAGTCGCAAAACGCAGTTTCTGGCCAGTTTACAAAGAAATTGAGTTGCGACTAAAGGCTTTAAAAGGAATTCTCCGTAGAGTGAAGGAATTACTCGAAGTTTTATTTACTTCTTATAGTTATTTCACAAAATTATCGTCTGCTGTCGATACATTGGCTTCTACAAGAGCAAAATGAACGGCCCATGTTTGACTGCCAGGTTAAAACTCTAGTCCTTCCCAGATTTATTGAATAAATGCAAAGCCATAATCAGTACCATTTCCAAGGGATGAGAAAATAATTATACGCATGTTTCTGAGGTAGTTTTTACAGCTTCGCTTTTCATGCACATTTGGTTCTAAATTTATTATCAATGCCGACTCAAGGTAATTTTTTTCTGAATTTTGTAGAACCTGGCCCGGACCATCCTGGAGTGCCGCCCAGTGCATAGGAAGTTTGCTGGTGTCCATCCAGTCGTTGATGAACGATACACCTTTCGCCAACGAGCCAGGCTTCGAAAAGGTTTGCCAATCCTCAATGGTCTGGTTTTCGTTTTTATATTTGTAACAAACACATTGAGAAAAAAAAAACAGTATAAGGAAAGGCAGAAAAGCTCATATAATGCCGTCACACCATTACAAAAAGCTAGGAGTAACTGACAATGGCAAGTATGTTCGCGTGTAATGTTTTAATCACCTGAACCCGCTATGCCGTGGGAAGCGGCGGCTTCGTTTAAGTAGCGTTACCTACGGAATACCGATTCACGTTTTCTTTCACGCATCCCTTTATTGGTGTTGAAATATTGAAATATTACAACTCGAAGCTTTAGAAGCTTTAGAAGTTTAGAAGCTTTAGACGAATCACTGAAACTGTTTTGCTTCAAATGAGTTTTTCTTATTGCGTGCACAATAGATAACACATGTCGGCAAAACTTTCGCGTGGTACTGCAACAGAGCAGGTGACAAAAGAGCACAGAGAGGAAATAAAAAGGTGAGAGCGCGCAGACAGAGCAGCTTTCTGGAGGGAAAAGTCAAAGCCCATCTCCTGTGGCTTTTTCCTGCCACTTCGAACTCACTGAACCCCTCAGGTGCTCCCAGCTCGGGCAGTGTCTGCCAGCGCGCGCTACGCCACGGATGAGCGGCTGTACTAGTCGTCTCTACTGTTCAGACTGCATTTCTCGGGGCAACGTCCGGTCTGGGTGGGGGCGCTGGGGTTTGAGCATGGGATTGCGGGTCTCGTTGCTGTTTGTCACCTTTGATGCATACCGTGAAATGGAGTGTGTAGCTAATGCAGGGTTGAGTAGACATCAAAGGATGGTGGAATGTGTTCGACGGTGAGGTTATGTGGAAACTTCTGAACAATGAAAGCAGCGAGATGCTCACGTGTGTCTAACGATCTACATTTTTTTTTTAACTTCTAGCGAGGAGACTCATCTGCATCAAGACGTTACAATGCCATCATCCAGCACGAAACTATCAGAGTGGCCGTGTGCAGTGTGGTGGAATCGTGCTTCCTGGAAACGTGCCCGCTACCGTCGGCGTTAAGGTTGGTGTCAGGCGTAGGCGCGTTGTGCAAGAACTTTCTCAGCGCCTTCATACTGATAATTTCCATCCATGCAGGGAGGTCATCTTTGAACGCTTCCTCGAGCACTACGACACCTACGAAAACATTGCCAGGTCTGAGCGGGATAAGAAACACTCCAGCATATGGGTTAGTACGTTGCGTTTCCTCTCCCTCTGCCTACTGTTCCAGTGAAATTTATCATTTTTAAGCGAAGTTTTAGTGTTCCCACTTCTGTAACGCAAAAACACCGAAGTGAAAGAAAAAAAAAACGCTTTCCGTGACCCGAAACAAAGCTGGGTCCTTTGCGTTATCGAGCCGGAATCTATCCGATTGCTCCATTTCGGCATGATTGGAACGGTTTGAAAACTTAGACGACAACCAAAGAACCTGCCACAAGAAAGCTTCTCGTTCAACCATTGTCGTTGTTTGACGTAAGGGGACATGATTTTTAGTTCTCAACTGTATTTCGTGCGACGCCGTTGACTTTATACAAGTAGCATGTGGCCATGTTTATTTGAAGCAACATCATAAAAGAGAAATTATTTCATAATCACAGCAACTTGTTGCGGCAGTTCTAGCAAGTGGGCAGCCGTTAGTTTCAGGTTGGCCGCCTACCCGATGATAGATAAGCGCTATACACGTGCACATCTTGCTCACTCCTAGGCCTGTTGTAGCTTTCTGGGTGCCAATCGCCACGGAATGGTTGCCTTTGATGCAGCACCATGTTGCGTCATTTCGATCTTCCAGGTGCATGCGCACGCAGTATAGGTGACCAGTAAAAAGCGCAAAGGCTCATGGGTACATTGTCTGCTCCCGCAGAACCCCGCCACTTTGGGTTCGAGAGCTCTCCTGGCCTCCCATACGCCTGCGGCTTTCACGCGCGTGTGTGAGTGTTGTTTATCTGTTTCCACCGACAAAAAACAATGCTCATGCATCGTGAACTTAATGAATAACAACGATTAATTCTACTAGGGGCTTTGTTGAAAGGTAAGCACTCTGTGACAAATAAACAACACGCACGCACGCGCGTGAAAGCCGCTGGTGTACGGAGGGAAGGAGAAATCTCAAACTGGAAGTGGCAGGAGCAGACGACGTACCCATGAGCCTTTGCACTTTTTAAAGGTCACCTATCCGAGACTCCAGTTACGCGACACCTGTCTTGTGTTCCCCAAGCAAGGCCGTCCGGCGTGACAGCAACGACAGCGTGGCACGACATCATAAAAAAATGTCTGTGTTTAATTTTATGACGGCTGACAACTTGAAGACTGCCTATCAAGAATAGGTGCATAATCTTTTCGCAAAATGGTATCAGCAAGCAAAACGGTGTGATGCTGCGGAAATTGCCGCATGGTGTCCAGAAATCTGGGACATTCAGCGAGGTTGGCGTACTGCCCGCTTTCCTACCGCAGTTTTCTGTCGCAGATGAATCGGAGCGCTGAATTGAAGTGTACGGGCATGCTCCTACTTCTTTTGTTAAGTTTTTTTTTATGGAATGGGAAACTTAAAAGTAGGGGTGTGCGAATATCACTTTTTAAATTTCGAAGCGAATTCGAATAATAAAAACAAAGTTCGAATCGAATCGAATATTTTTCGAATATTTTTCGAATACGAATACTTATTGTTTTTTGTAAAATTAATGTTTTCACCATCTAGAGACACAAAAACTGCAACTTTATTGCACAACAAATCACACAAAGTAAAATTAGGAATTACACAATACCATTGCACTCAACAGGTTAAGGTCTGCACTCACTTAAATGTTAACATGGAGAAAGGTTAACTGCTCGACATGTTCGGGGAGCAGTGACAACCTCCTTCTCGTCACCACTTTACCAGATACCGAAAACAGCCGCTCACTTGAGACACTAGTAGCTGGCGTGCCCGAGCCCGTGCACATTGCCGCGCGCTGATACAGCAAAATCTTGATGATACTAATCTCGCGGGACTGCGAAAAATACTCGTATCATCCGAAATTCGTATGAACCAACACAGACCAAAAAATTTAGCGCTGAAAAAAGTTTTCGTTTATTTCTTTTCCTACTTTCGCATGAAGAAATTCGTGATTTTTTCTGTTGTTTTTTTTAACCCCCGTGTCGCAAAGCAGTCCTTTCTGGAGCACGTAAAGCTTCGCGCTCGTCTCCTCACTCGCTGTGCCCAAGCTCGCTACACGCCGCAACAGCCAAGCGTGAACCGCATGGTGCGTTTTTGCACGCGATTCGCTCGCCTCGGCTCTGCGAGCGCTGTATTTTCACGCCCACATCGACGATTTCGCGCCCGCGGTAGCGCCTACCTCGGTCAGAAAATGACGCACGACGCGCGCGGCAGAATGGAGGAGCCTGACTACTTGCGATGAGATCGAAACAGCCGGCTTGGCTCCGCCGGAGATGGTTAGGCTTAGCACTCCGGCAAATATTTTATGGGCGCTTTCACTAGCGGCGCGGATGATGTTTTATAGTACCGTTTTCGCATGCATTATCAGCTCCTTTACCGCACAAGCAACTTCGTGTCTCCCTTGAGCCGCATTTTAAAGAGCGGTTAGAAGCGGTCGCTCGAGCACCCGCGCCACTTCGCGGCTGGAGCCGACGCCATGTTGACTCCGCCGGCCGCGCCGCGCGCAGCGTGGGGGTGGTTTTGCGGCGGTGTCAGCGCGTTGGGCGTGCGCAGAGCGTTTTCGCGAGCATAAAACAACAGCCCGGCCGTTTCTGGAGAAAGTGACAAACAGGGGAGCGAGAGCCGTCACTTGCTCGTTCGGCAGTCGGGTGCCTCGCCGGCTCGTTCGTATCTTCCGCCGGGCCGCGCAGGTCCGTTCGTAACAGCCGAAATTTTTCCCATTGGAAACGATGCAATTTCGCCGGGACTTTTCGGAAATTCGTATCATCCCGAAATTCGCACCCCCAGAATCGTATCATCGAGAGTCCACTGTAAATAAACACCGATACAGACACGCTCTGAATTTTTTTTTTTTTTTTTTAGTTTTGGGTGGTTCGAATATTTCGAACAATAAAAGTGTCGTTCGAATCGAATCGAATACCAAAAAATTCGAATCGAATATTCGAAGTTTCGAATATTCGCACACCCTTACTTAAAAGCCGTATTCGTAGGCAGCGCTTGCTTCAGCTCGATCCACCGCGACAGCGAAAGGTGGCGAGACATTTTGCTTAGCTTTCTGTTTCTGATACTTTTAGTCTTCACCTAATTGAAAATTAGTCGTCAGACATCCGAGTCAACAGTTTTATCTTCGTAAAAATAAACTGCATGTATACGTGTTACGTATTCTCTGCGTTATTTTCTACAATCGGAGTGGTCCTATTAGTCATGCGCATTGAGGCACTGTTTTTGTTTTTTGGTCCTGCAGGATGTATTCAGCCTCCAGAAGTGCAAGTTCGACTACAATGGGCTGCTGAAGAGGCTGCAAACGTTAAAGGAGCGCGTCGAGAACCGCAACGAAATTGCCACTGCTGACGAATTGACATCCACTGGCACAGCGCCAGGTCCTAGCTGTATCTAGTCAAAGAACAGAAAAGTCAGGTATTATTAATCTGTGTTTTGTCAACAGCTTTTGCACTTGCGTAACTGTGAGTGGCAAAGGAGCCGCGGGCCCGGCTGCATCCCGAATTCCGTTTCACATGTTTCATGCATGTCTTGCGACAGGACTCATGATAAGGTGCCTTATAATCAAACAATGAAGGATCTGAGACGGCATAAGCATGTTACACGCCACAAATCCATGAAAAGTCTCAGCATCGACTGCAGATGACCATGGAAGAAAGGCGTGTTTTCGTTGTGCGGCAGTGCAGAAAAAATTGATTGATTGATTGATTTTTTGTTTGATTGATTATCGGGTTTAATGCACCTAAACTGCACAGGTTATGAGCTGCACTGTAGGGGAAGGCTCTGGATTAATTTTGACCAGCTGGGGATCTTTAATGTGCGCCGAAATCATGAACACACGGGCGTTTTTGCTTTTCGCCGGTGCAGAAATAAGTAGACCAGTAGAAGATGTTCTTGCTCAGTGACACGTAATCTTAGCGGTGACCCGCAAAAGCGGAGGGAAGGATTTCAGGGTTTACAAATAGGCGCAGGAAAAGGTTGCAAACAAGCCTAACTCTGAGTATTCCGCTGTTTAAGAGACATCCGCATCAAACATTCTGCAGCACTTCACCGGGCAAAGGTATTGACGATGTTTGAAACGTGTGTCAAGCAGCTTTAAACAGGAGTATCTCGGTAACCTCAGATTTGCTGATGACGTTGCCTTGCTAAGTAACTCGGGGGACGAATTGCAAAGCATGCTTTCCGCACTGGGCGAACAGAGTAGAACCGTGGGCCTGAAAATTAATATGCAGAAAACTAAAGTAATGATCAATAACCTCGGGACAGCACAGCAGTTTGAGATAGGTGGCGAGGCAGTGGAAGTGGTAAGCGAATATATCTACTTAGGCCAAGTTGTGACCCCAGATCCCAACCATGAGGCAGAGATAATTAGAAGGATCAGAATGGGGTGGGGTGCATATGGCAGACATTCTCAGATAATGAATAGCAGCCTACCATTGTCGCTGAAGAAGAAAGTGTATGACAGCTGCATGTTACCGGTACTCACCTACGGGGCAGAAACTTGGAGGCTCACTAAGAGGGTTCAACTTAAATTGAGAACGACTCAGCAGGCAATGGAGCGGAAAATGATAGGTGTAACATTAAGGGACAAGAAGAGAGCGGAGTGGGTCAGGGAGCAAACTGGTGTTAAAGACATATTAGTAGAAATTAAGAAGAAGAAATGGACGTGGGCAGGGCATGTATTGCGAAGGCAAGATAACCGGTGGTCATTAAGGGTAACAGAGTGGATCCCTAGAGAAGGCAAGCGTTGCAGGGGGCGGCCGAAAGTTAGATGGGCAGATGAGATCAAGAAGTTTGCGGGGATAAATTGGTCACAGTTGGCACAGGACCGAGGTAATTGGAGAATAATGGGAGAGGCCTTTGCCCTGCAGTGGGCGTAGATAGGCTGGTGATGATGATGATGATGATGATCTCGGTAAAAGCAATGACTGCAATGCATTCTTGGGCTACCGACAAGAAAACGCGAACTAGGACACCAGCACAAACAATTGTGCTAAAATTCTTATTTTCACTCGTCCGCTACATGGCTCAACTATATCATCTGACCAGTACACAAATTCCTCATCTGTCAACACTTTGTTATACCAAACAGGGGAGCTTCACCTTGGACCATAGCATGCTTCTGTTGCTGTGTTTGCCGTTGTCGTCGAAACACGGCAGTATTGTTCCGCAGAACTTTGGTTAACGAGTGACGTTTTTTACTTATCGATTTCTATATCTTCATTTTAAACTTGGTACATTAACGCTATCTTCATGGTCATTTCAGCTCAGCAAGAGGCCCGCTTCTTCACTAGGCTATGTTGAAACAATTGCAAGATCTCAAGAGCGATCCAGAGATAAGGAGTGAAAGAATGGCGTCTACCAAAGAACAAATGTGTTACCGGTTTGAAAGCGTCCTTACATTGATTTCCCCCACTATGCCCTTGTGTTCCTCAGTTGTCGTGTTGCCACTCCTGAGTGGAATGAACTGTTTGCCTCTTCACTCTACGGCGTTATTTTCACTATTTGTACTGGGTGTATTAATAAACCGTTTCAAATGTGGTATAACAACTGCCCTGCCAGAAGTGTACAAAGTGGTGCATGGCACAGGTATGGAACACGGGAGCGATTAAGGCACAAAAACAGTACGCGTTTGTGCCATTTATTGTCATATGAACTGGCGTAGCGGTGCAGTTCTATTCAGCCAGCGTTATCATGGGTGTACAGTGGTTTGCCATTGCACAGATGTCCATAGGTCGGCGTACTCACTCGTGAGTACACTAATTTGTACTCATTGGTACTGAAACTCATGAATGAGTACGATGATGAGTGAGTACACACCCAGATTTAAGAAGTGAATACAATGATGAGTGAGTACAGACCTAAGTAGAGTACACAGTACTCACGAGTACTGTATTTGCGATTGCTTGCACTCATGAGTACGTGCAGTCGTGAGTATAGTAGTGCACACAAGTTTTGTTCACGAACTCGAATCTGGACTCATGTGAACGAGTTGCGTACGTTTAGCGGTGCCGCTGTGCTGCTTAACTCTCAAGGATGGTTTAATCAGACTACAAAAACTGTGCCTATCTCCTTCCCCGGTCCCTGTTTGGCGGTGCTAGCATTTTTCGGCGCTCGCTCGCTAAGGGGTCACGGTGAAAAGGGAAAAACAACGGGGTGAGCCAACGCGGCCCCACCTGCTCTGCTCCTACAGCACGTGTTCATTGCTGCCGTTCTTTTGGTTTACAAACACGTGGCCTGGATTCGCGTGGGTAGTCAAATGTTCGACGAAACTTTGTCTTGTCAGGGGTCATATTCGGAAGTATAAAATCGCAGTCACTGACCAAGTCAAAAGGAAAAGTTTGACGTTTCGGAGCCCATATGAGTTCCTTGTTCACAATGAAGCGAGTGAGAGGCCATATGTATATATATGCAAGATATGGCGCAGTGACTTCGAGTAGATTGCAGGCATGTTGCCATCAGTCCAGCTGACAGTATGGGGCGTGGTTTGGATGATCACTGACTCGAGGAAAAGACGCCAGGCCAAATTTATTTCTTCTGCTACGATAGCACCGTCGTCCCACCTGGTGTGGTGGTTATGCTGGCAGGCATGCTCTGCTAGCACATTCGTTGTTCGATTTCCTTTTGCTACGTCACTTTGATGCTCCTTCATTCTTTGTGAAAATTTGCCCGTTTCGCCGATGTAAACGCAATGCACCTTTTCCAGACCAAGTACAGTGCACGTAGCGAGGAACAAGAAAAGCACAATTGGTGGCTATTTCGGCCCTGTTTGCCGGTGACGCTGCTGCTCAATACTTTTAATCATGAAGCACGCCCGCGGTGATAGCCAAAAGGCTTGCGTGGTATGCACTCTGCCCTTTGCTTTTTTTTTACTTCATGCGTGATGGTTGGTCTTTGAGTCCGCTGTTCACAAAATTCACTAGCTTTTTTTATGAACGTCTGATGGCTTAGGGCTTCTGTAGCAGCACCGGAATGCCAATAATTAACTGTATTAACTGTTTGGAGTTGAGCCTGGCACCCCGTTTCATTCGTTAGAAGCGGTATCGCCGATAACTGAGAGCCCCCAAAAGTAATGGCGGCACCCGAAATCGCGTGAGCAGACAGAGGTGGTGGAAAAGGCCCATTGCAGTCAGTGCAAGGAATTTTGCATACGATTCTCGGGAACTTATCACTTTCCAGCTGGTCCTTAAAGGAGCCATGAAGACAAAATACAAGTTGGGTTTATTAGAAAGACTGCTTAGTCCCGATAACAATGATACCAATATCATCGCAATCTTCGAACAAATAACGGAGATATGAAAGAAAACGTGTGAAGCAGTCGCGACCCCCTAGCCAATTTCCCGCAACATTTCTATGACGTCACGGAACCTTGTTTCTGCGACTGGCTGCCGCCTAACTGACCTGTTGCTATGACACATGACTGGACGTCTGTAATGGGGCCTCTAGTTCCATCTGACCGCATCACTTGAATGCTAATGTGCAGCTAACGCACTGAAAATTATGTTTTATTGTTGGCCCGTATGACGTCATTCTTGCTCATAACACGTCACTGTGCCGCAAAATTTGAAAGATTTTAAATACTTTCATTCTGAGGGAGCAGCGCAAACTAGACAGGACAAAAGGGGTAGGACACAACACGAGCGCTTACTAACAACTGAAGTTTTTATTAGAAATTGGAAGAACATATAAAGAAGCCTGCGTACTAACACCCCGTGACATAGGCCATGCGCACAACACTCTTGCACACACTGAAAGTTGAAGCTCATGCGCGATCAAGGTAATCAACTTCACAATCCAGCAAGCACACCGAGGGGGAACTAATGCAGTCAACACCATTCTTTTTGATAAAGAAGGCTTCGGATATCTCCCTTGTGCGCGCGTCTTTGTGTGAAAACAAAATACTCGTCCCGTTAAGTTTCGGATAACATCCATGCTTAGAACAATGTGACGAGAGATGGGACGAAGGCTGGCCCTTTACATCGGAAGGCTTGCCCTTTACATCAGAAGGTTTGCGCTTTACAGAGTTGCGATGTTCCCGCAAACGTTCATTTATGCATCTCCCCGTCTGTCCGATGTATATCTTATCGCACGACAAGGGAATGCAGTACACGACGTTACTTCTGCACTCAACAAATTGTGACCGGTGATTTACGCCACACCCCTTTTGCACAGCCTTACTTTTTCTTTCCGCCTTCTTGTCAATTGCGGGACAAAGATTTTCTAGCTTATTTTTGGCGGAGAAAACAACGTCAACATTAAATCTCCCGGCTATCTTTTTAACCCTGTGCGAAAGAGCGTGAATGTACGGAATAACCGCAAACCGCTGGGGCTTATCCTTTGACTGAGTGCACCTTCCAGAATTTTTCAGTTTTGAAAACACCTTCCTAGCAGCACATTCAATAAAATGATCCGGGAAACCAGCCTGCCTTAGTCTATTAACCTGGGACGCAAAACTGGCACCCATACTGTGCACACATGACTTCGTTATGGACGAGTTCAAGCTGTTTACAGCTATTCCCAATTTTACCACCTTGGAGTGGCAAGAAGAAAAACATAATAGAGGTTTTTTTGACCTAGGCAGGTAAGTCCAACACACGTGCTTATCCTGGAACAAGAGTGACAAGTCTAAAAACTGAATAACGCCTTCTTTGGAACACTCGGTGGTGAAGGCCAACCCATGACCGTTATCCTCAAACGCACACATGATACGAGACATTTTTTGCTTAAAGTTACTGTCCCGGACAACCAAAAGGTAATCATCGACATACCTGAAGGCCTTCACAATCAAGGTCTCCAATTCTTTCTCAAGAACGACATTCATGGCACTTAGAAAAATGTTACTCAACACAGGAGCCACGCGAGAACCAATGCACACCAAAGAGAAAGAATTGGAGACCTTGATTGTGAAGGCCTTCAGGTATGTCGATGATTACCTTTTGGTTGTCCGGGACAGTAACTTTAAGCAAAAAATGTCTCGTATCATGTGTGCGTTTGAGGATAACGGTCATGGGTTGGCCTTCACCACCGAGTGTTCCAAAGAAGGCGTTATTCAGCTTTTAGACTTGTCACTCTTGTTCCAGGATAAGCACGTGTGTTGGACTTACCTGCCTAGGTCAAAAAAACCTCTATTATGTTTTTCTTCTTGCCACTCCAAGGTGGTAAAATTGGGAATAGCTGTAAACAGCTTGGACTCGTCCATAACGAAGTCATGTGTGCACAGTATGGGTGCCAGTTTTGCGTCCCAGGTTAATAGACTAAGGCAGGCTGGTTTCCCGGATCATTTTATTGAATGTGCTGCTAGGAAGGTGTTTTCAAAACTGAAAAATTCTGGAAGGTGCACTCAGTCAAAGGATAAGCCCCAGCGGTTTGCGGTTATTCCGTACATTCACGCTCTTTCGCACAGGGTTAAAAAGATAGCCGGGAGATTTAATGTTGACGTTGTTTTCTCCGCCAAAAATAAGCTAGAAAATCTTTGTCCCGCAATTGACAAGAAGGCGGAAAGAAAAAGTAAGGCTGTGCAAAAGGGGTGTGGCGTAAATCACCGGTCACAATTTGTTGAGTGCAGAAGTAACGTCGTGTACTGCATTCCCTTGTCGTGCGATAAGATATACATCGGACAGACGGGGAGATGCATAAATGAACGTTTGCGGGAACATCGCAACTCTGTAAAGCGCAAACCTTCTGATGTAAAGGGCAAGCCTTCCGATGTAAAGGGCCAGCCTTCGTCCCATCTCTCGTCACATTGTTCTAAGCATGGATGTTATCCGAAACTTAACGGGACGAGTTTTTTGTTTTCACACAAAGACGCGCGCACAAGGGAGATATCCGAAGCCTTCTTTATCAAAAAGAATGGTGTTGACTGCATTAGTTCCCCCTCGGTGTGCTTGCTGGATTGTGAAGTTGATTACCTTGATCGCGCATGAGCTTCAACTTTCAGTGTGTGCAAGAGTGTTGTGCGCATGGCCTATGTCACGGGGTGTTAGTACGCAGGCTTCTTTATATGTTCTTCCAATTTCTAATAAAAACTTCAGTTGTTAGTAAGCGCTCGTGTTGTGTCCTACCCCTTTTGTCCTGTCTAGTTTGCGCTGCTCCCTCAGAATGAATGTATACCAACTGGCCCAGTTCTCGACCTTGTTGCATTTTAAATACTTATTGCTTTTTTTCGTTAAAAAAACATTTTCTGTGGCTATAATGGAGCTGAGTGAGATACTGAATCCTAGTTCTTTCAAATTAAACGAAGTTGTATTTTCTCTTCATGGCTCCTTTAACGTTCACGAGCTTGCTGCGCAGCTTGCTTGCAGGTACGTGCACTACACGTAAATTGTATTTTGAAAATACGTGGTAAAGTGCCTCACTGACTCTTTGAACGTAAGCATACCTGCCAACTCTTCCGAATTTTCCGTAAAATGTACGAATTTCGACCAGTCTTACGATTTTACGAATCTTGCCCGAAATTTTACAGAAAATATTTTGATTTTCGAAAAAAAAAAGGGAATATCCATTAAAACGACACTGTGCCACCTTGCGCCGCCACGAAAGGGCAATATGTACTCTTGTTATCATCATCAGCAGAAGCTGCGACTTCGTCGCCTTCTCGGGGTGGGCTACACATCCATGTCCGGAATTCGCTTCCACCTCGACCAGCCTGTTTAGAGCGCGTCATTCGGGGGCCGGTTAGGACCTCCGTGTTTGCGTCGCTCTTCGTATGACTGCCGCGACCAATGCACTACGACCTGTGGCATGACCACGGTAGGTGTTTCGCAGTGCAATGACGTGAAGCCGCGACAATACTGTACCGAGTGTTTGTAAAATCGTACATGACAGAATTTGCTCCTCCTGCCTTGTTGCTCATTACTCTTCAAGACTTGCGAATTTCACTTATGGTTGTGAAAACGTGAGAGCGCTTGACACAGAACGTTAATACTTTTAAACT
Source organism: Haemaphysalis longicornis (assembly GCF_048455015.1). Taxonomy (NCBI): domain Eukaryota; kingdom Metazoa; phylum Arthropoda; class Arachnida; order Ixodida; family Ixodidae; genus Haemaphysalis; species Haemaphysalis longicornis. Next base: position 141,925,509 of record NW_027526460.1, on the reverse strand, counting down.
TGCAAAAAATTAGTGCGCTGCCACCCCCCCCCCCCCCCCCCCCCCGGAGCGCGGGTTTTACGAATTTCCAAGTCACCAGGTTGGCAGGTATGCGTAAGGAATGGCGGCACGCATGGCAGCCGTCCTGGTGGCGATTCCGTTAGGCCGTAAAACCTGCTTTTCGATTCCTGCCACAAAATGACCCTGGTATCCCTTCGCCGACAGCTCGTGGTGCACAGTTGTCAATTTTTCCTCCAATACGTATCTGTTGATTGAAGCATAGGTGTTTGGCTCTGGTAATCAGTGCTGAGACGACAGACCTCGTGGGCGATAGGGTCTGGTATGTGTCTCTTTGTGGTATACGGTGATGAAGAGGCAGCCGTTCGAGCCACGAATTTATGCGAACATCAAGGAACGGAAGGCGCTTTTCAGTCCCTGCAGGTTCACACATAAACCTGTGTGTGAGGCTCAATTGCGTTTAGGGCTTCCAAGAACCTCAGCACGTCATCCTTGGGGAGGATGCAGAAGCAGTCGTCAGCATACCGTAGAAAGACCTTTGGAAAGGGCGTGAAGTTGTCCAAAACCTTCTGCGGGACTGCTTCCATAACTATGTTGGCTGCAGCTGTTCCGTGGGTTTGTTTGTACATTTTTGTTTTTTTTGCGACCGTAGGAAAAATCAGTGTTACTGAGGCAAAAGCGAAGTAGCTCACTCAGTTCAGGCCCGTCGAGGGAGTCCGGTCGGCGAGTTTGGCATCTGAATGCGGGGCTTCTGTGCAGGTTTGCGCTGCAAGGTCCACTGGAATGCTAGTGAACAATGTGGTTATGTTGAAAGACACCATAACCTCGTCTTTGCTCAAAGCCAAGTCCCGTATACCTTTTCTACAAAAGTCACTGAATTGGCAATATTCGTCGTCCTGCCAGCTAGCGGACTCAGCACTGTGTGAAGATACCCGGATAGCCGATAGAGTGGAGACCTGGTGAAGTCCACGATCGGCCTCAAGAAAACGCCAGTGTGCACCTTTGGAAGGCCATAAAAGGAAAGCTGAGTCTGCAGCAGTCTGCAGACTGCTTCAAAACCAACCAGCACTATGCAGACTCGGCTCAAAAGCTGCTCTCCAGGTTGTTTCCATTGGTTCCTCCGCAACACAAAAGTTTGTATTACCGCCTGTTGTGTAAAACAGATTTGCTCCGGCCATTTATGGCCTTCCAAAGGTGCACAAGCCTGGTGTTCCCTTGAGGCCAATTGTAGACTTTGCCAGGTCTCCGCTCTACCGGAGACCTGGCGGTAGAGTGGAACATCTATGGCTGCCTCTATATCGGTCACCGCGGCCAACAGAGTTATGAAAAAGGTCGAGCAGAATTTTTTGGACAACTTCACGCCCGCTCCAAAGGTCTCTCTGTGTATTATACTGACGACTGTTTCTGCATCCTTCCCCAAGTGTGACGTGCCGATGTTCTTGGAAGCCCTAAACTCTGTTGAGCCTCACACACAGTTTACATGTGAACTAGTTACTGGGGAGTGCCCTCCGTTCCTTGATGTTTGCATTCGTTGCTCGAACGACTGCCGCTCATTCACCGTTTACTACTAAGAGACGCATACCGGACCCAATGTCGGCATCTCCGGATTTAAAAAAACTAGCTTATGTTACATCCATCAGACCAAAACTCGAATACGCTTCTTTCGTTCAGAGCCCTTCACAAGCCAACCTTACAAATTAGAAGCTGTCCAGAACCGAGCTACCCGCTTTATATGTAATCAATATTCAAACAACATTTGCGCGAGTGCCCTAAAACAATCATCCCTCCCTTCGCTACCTTCGCCGCGTTGAACCATCTTGTCTTTGCTTACTTCATTGTTTCTTTTATCACGCGCGACAGAGACCCCCCCGTGTTAAAACCACCACTGAGAACGGAATCCCGCCTAAACCACAGCCACCCAATAGCACGCATCGCTGGTCGCCCATCAGCTATGAATAACTGCTTTTTTCTACATTCTATCATACCTTGGAACACCTTGCCTAACAATATCGCCACATGTTTAAATGACCCAACCTTTCGACAAAAACTTAATTTTTAGATACAGTGTATCCTTTCTTATTTTATTGCTCACCAATCACCTTCACACTCCACCCTCCAAAATTTTGTGCACCGTAAATTACCCTCCTAGTGCTCCACCTAGGGGAAAACAAATGACCGTCAGCCCTGCTGCCAAAACGCCTTTTATTGCATGTGCTCGCCTGTGTATGCTTTTTTTTGTTTTCAGCTCGTCTCTGTGCACCCTGTACGCAGTTTTATTTTACTCTTGTTTTCTTTGCTCTGCTTTTGTTTGCCATTTTTGCTCAGCCTTATATTCTTCCGTGTTCACTGTGTGCTCTACTCAGCCTGTTACTGCCCTGGGTTTCTAAGGTGACAGTAAATGAAATGAAATGAAAAAAAATGGCAGCATCTCCACTCCGTGGATGATGGCAAGGGTGCGGAGTACGGAGACTCGAAATGACATCCAAGTTGCGCCCCGACCGTCATTTGACTTGATCCGCGAGTTGCACCTTGATTATTCCCTAAATGAAACTGCAACTCACGGCTCAAATCGAATTTCGCTTGATTTTCGCTTGATGGTGGTGTGCGCACGGATGGACGCGGACGGACATTGGGAGGTCCTAAGGTACTCCGCACCATTACAGGCGAGTGAGTAAGCCGTTTGACTCTCGGGTACTAACTTACGGTCGTAGCCCAATGGGCAAGACGACTGACACTAACTCTGTCTGGTCTACCAGACACAGGCTCGAATCCTGCTGGTGCCTGTGATTTTTTTGGATTGTAAATGCTATGCGCATGGACGCGGATGGACATGTGCGGTCCCAAGCTACTCGGCACCTAATATCCCCAAGAAAGGAGCAGTCTACTTGGCAATACCACTGCAACAATCCTTGCACCTACAGAAGTGCACACAGTCGCGGAAAAGTCCTCCAATTCTAGTGCAGCTCTAAAACATCATCATCACAAACAGTTGTAGTAGCGGTAGCAAATCATACAATGCTTTCTACCCTAGAAACAGTGCAATTACAGCCGCAAAAATGTGGTTACTTTTGTTTTGTCCACTGACACCTCCTGCTACTGTCCAAGCTCACTTTATTCGGTTGAGCGACCTACAGCATGGTGTGTTCTGCGCTTTTTTTTTCTGAAGCTGTTGCCCATTACATGAAAGACATTCTCCAAGAGCCAGCAGTGCTACTACCACTTAGTGTCCAAGCTCAGAAGCCAAGTTCTTTGTGAAAGAGACAAGGCACCACAGGCAGGCAATGCGCTTCACTGAGAGGTGGCAGCAACCTTGGTCTGGTGCTGCTGCCAATTTTATTTACATACAAGCAAAAAAGGAAGCAAACTATACAAGGACAGGGTCTCCTTGGTAGCAGGACTCTGCAGTGAGCCCACCAGGACACGCGCGCTCCGCTGCTCTCGCGACAAGCAGCACAGGGCCAGCATAAAAAAGAAGAGAAGCGACATGTCCAGCGGGAGATTTTGAGCCAGCGCAGGCTTTTCCCCGGGGGATTCATCAGAGCTGCCGCAGCTTGGCCAGGCGCTGTGTCAGCTCGTCCTGCACAACAAGGCAAGGCAAATACGGTCGGTCCCAGATATATCGTACCTGGAAATGTAAAATTATTGTGTATATCGAACAGACCCCTTGGAAATCCCATGCAAAAGTACAGCGCTGTTGCACTCGTGTATCGAATTCCCGGTTACTGGCACGTTCGATATATCGGGGCGCCGTGTTGCAAGTGCTCCTGAAAGTGCACTCCTCCTGATGGAGATCCGGAAATGGCTTCTCCCACGCGCTTCCACGCTTGGTGAGAGGGAAATGCCATCGTGTAAGGTGAGAGACCTTCGACACCTGCCCGCATGGTAATGAGAACGCAGTAGTGATAGCGTGCGAAGGGCTAGTAAAGAAAGACCGGAGTTCTTTGACCGGAGGCCCGCTTGCTTGATGATGACCACCAGTGGTGACGGTGCTGTGCTGCCAGTCCATGCTGCCAAGGACCAGCACTTGGCAGCACGGATGACGCATGGAAGCACTGCGCTGACACTTCGAAATTGCTTTGTGCAGGTTTTTGTTGTAACGCGTCCTTGCACGTGTGCCTTCAACGTGGGTGAATCTGACCCAGCACAGCACCGTCACCACTGGTGGTCATCATCAAGCAAGCGGGCCTGTTTCGTCGACTGCTGATCACCGCAAGGGGGTCTGACGTCGACTTCAGCCTTTATAAAGCAGCCTCTGCTCTTGGACCAGCACTTTGGGCAGCACGGACGACGCATGGAAGCACTGCGCTGACACTTCGAAATTGCTTTGCGCAGGTTGGTTCCGACGACGTCATATTTTCGGCTTCCCTGTTTGAGAGAGCGTCGTCAGTGCTGCCAAATACCTTGCTTGTGTTGCATTTCACCTCTGTACTGTTTGAAAAAGTCACTCTACTGTTCTTTTTGCAATAATGAAAGATGCAAATTCGTCAGACAGGGGCAGCCGCAGTGAAAACCGTGATTTGCGGGCAGAGTTCTGGGAGATGGTGAAAAGCATGAAATTCATAAACGCACAGTTTGAAAATTTCAAAAAGGAACTGAGTGCAGTCGTCGCAGAAAATAAGGAACTAAAGAAGGAAAATGAGTGCCTTCGGCAAAAATGCACTGAAAATGCACAGCAGATTAAAGATCTCGACGCAAAGCTTACGCAGTGTGACCAGCAGTCTCGAAGATGTAATCTAGAGTTCAAGGGTGTTGGCGAGACGGATTCAGAGGATGTCGTAGAACTTGTGCAGAGGGTGTGCACGGTTTTGGAAGAGCCCGTATTGCTGTCAGACAAAGACGCAGGTCACCGTGTGCCCACACGTGGGACTGAAAAAAGCCGCCCGCATCTTCCCACGGTGGGAACTCGAGTAAATGCGTCGCATCTACTCGAGTCAAGCAAAGCGTCACGTCAAGCGAAAGCCAAGCAAAGACGCCCTTGACTGAATTCCGAACGCGCGCTCCGCCGCTTATATACGTTGAGGGGACTGCGTAAGCTGGTCCCAGTCGACGACGTTGGCGTACTTGTAAAGCGGCGTGGACTCTAGGTGTTTGAGCCAAGCGCAGATGTTGCTTCGCCGGAGAACGGCACACCGGTTATATGCGCAGCGCGCCCGAAGGAGAGGAAATCGCGGAAGAGAGAGTACTGCACATGCGCCGGCCCCAGCGCGTCTGCCGCGGCTATGACGCAACGTGCCGCGGATATGACGCAACACAATCCAACACAATCCACTTTAATCCAATCCAATCCAAATCCAAGCCAAGCCAAGCCAAGTCAATCCAAGCCAATCCAATCGAATCCAATCCAATGCCCCTCGCGAGAGAGTGTTCGAATCCAATCCAATGCCCCTCGCAAAACAGTGTTCGCTATCGCCTCGACTCGACGCGCATGCGCAGTGAGCGTGCGGACTACGGACGCCAACGCGGGTGACATCGTGAGTTACTGAAATGCTCTGCATTTAAAAAATATCATTGTCCAATTCAAGAGCCAACAGCAGCGGGATTGTGTGCTTGAAAAGGCACGGAAAAAACACATCACCAACGGCTCCTTGCGCCTGGCTGGTGAGCAGGGTGACAGCACTAACGCTGATGGCGGTACAGGTGGCGGGGTCCCCATTTACATTAACGAGCACTTGTGCCAGAGTATTAAGCGGCTGCTGGGTATGGCCATAGCAAGGAAGCGAGAGCACAACTGGCGTTTCGTCTGGACGCGAAACGGAAAGATCTTTGCCCGAAAGCATGAGCGCAGCGTGCTTCAACACATCGTCACAGTAGTGGCTGATCTTTCCAAGATCGCGTAGCTAACTCAACAGCTGCACGGATTTTCCGTCTTTTTGGCCAAATGTTGTATCAAGAATTTGTTGATCCTGAATCTGCAACACTATGTGCTCCGCCAGCAAAGACAACCTCTATTATTCACCTGAATGCCCGCTCTCTTACAAACAAATATGACCAATTCACTTTCTTTCTTAGCCAATTCGCGTTTCGTTTCAACATTATCATGCTTACGGAAACGTGGTTTAGCTCATTCAATAATCCACCTTCTTTACCGGGCTACAAGCAATTTTTAGCGAACCGATCCGACAAGTGTGGGGCTGGTGTTGCCATCTTTACATCCATTTCTAGTTGCTACGACCAGATACCGCAGTTTACTGTGGTATCCAAAGACTACGAGGTGCTGAGTGTTGAAAGACATGAACACACTTGTATCTGTTCTATATCGACCACCCAGCGGCGATACAAATACTTTTATAGAATTTGTGGACGAGCTGCTTGAATACGCTTCATTTAAAAGGCTTCGATTAATTCTTGGTGGGGATTTCAACATTAACCTTCTTGCTGAGACCACTCATTCAAAAAAAATTAATAAACGTTTTGACTGCCTGTGGCTTTAAAAATGTCATTAAAACGCCAACCCGCGTGACGTTAACAAGTTCAACAATCCTTGACCTTCTTGTGACCAACACCGACACGCCCGTGACAGCAGCTGGCACTATCAATTGTGACTTAAGCGACCACTGTCCGATATTCATAGCGTATTCCTCTTGCGATAGTCGTTGTAATCCCTCTCCCCCCAAAGTAACTTACCAGAGCATAAATGAGTGCAGGTTGGATCAGTTCAGAAACAAAATTCGCGAAAGCGACTGGACACCCGTTCTTAAGCATAGTACCGCAGACGGCGCTTACAATGAATTTTTAGCAATCTTCGCTAGAAACTACAACGCCTGTTTTCCGATAAAATCCTTCAGAGCCAGAAAGTGTATCAGAAAACCGCGGATTGCGCCTGATCAACTAAAAATGATACGAGAAAAGAACAAGCTTCATGGCTTATTTTTAAAAACGCGCACCTTGGCGGCGCATAAAGCATTTAAAACACTCCGCAATTGTTTGACCGCCAAACTATGGAAGGCCAAAGCCCAGTATTATCAACAGCTATTTTCTGACGCATCCCGTCCTGATCAGACATGGAAAATGATAAATGACGCACTGGGGAAACGCACCGGGATGACGGAAACATCAGAACTAACTATTCGTGGCGAGACCCTTACTGCAACAGCACTTTCTGAACACTTCAACGATCACTTCATCAATGCAAATGCTAACATTACGTCCCCAACCCCATGCCATGTACTCTCGACCACCATGTTCCCGAAACTGCTTTCTTGAAACCAACAGACAGCTCGGAAGTTAATCAAGCTTTTATGTCACTTAAAAACAGCAAAGCCCTCGGCATTGAAAGCATGCAGATTAAACCCGTAAAACACATCCTCGACCTTGTTTGCCCGTATCTAGTCTTTATATTTAACCTTGCAATCGAGTCTGGTTGCTTTCCGCACAAAATGAAATGCACTAAAGTGTCTGTTATATTTAAGGGTGGTGACAAGAACAATGCCTCTAACTATAGACCCATATCTGTCCTACCAGTGCTATCAAAGGGTTTCAAACAAATTATTTTGGCGCGGCCTGAAAGCTTTTTTTCTAAGCATAACATTTTGTACGAACGCCAGCATGGTTTCAGGAAAGGCTGCTCCACCGAGTCTGTGCTGCTCTTGCAGAAAGAAATAATATTAAAATACATCGAAGCCTCCAAACTTACACTTGCAATATTCATCGACTACAGCAAGGCATTTGATTCCCTGCATCATGAAATTCTTCTGCAAAAGCTTCACAAGTATGAAATCCGTGGTGTCTTGCACACGCGCTTATGCAATCTTATAAGTCTAATACGGAGCAATGTGTTGAGCACAATGGCTATGCGTCTTCATTTCGGAAGATATTGTGCGATGTACCGCAAGGAAGTGTTCTGGGACCGGTTTTATTCAATGTGTATGTTAATGTAATTTCTATTGATAAACAAGCCGAATTTGTGTTGTACGCAGATGATACTAGTTTATTTATTAGCAATGCTGACGCAACCTGCCTGTTTTCCGCCGCCAATTCTACCTTAACACAATTACACGCTTGGTCGAATGATAACTGTTTAAAAATTAATGCAAAGAAAACCAAATGCATTTTATTCGCGCCTAAAAATAAAAATGTATATGTAAGCGAAGACTTGATCTTGGGGGCCTCGCAAATCGACAGTGTTAAGCAGCACAAAGTATTGGGGGTGGTGCTCTCGCACCGCACGACATGGGACGTCCATGTTGAATTACTGGAAAAAAAAAACTGTCATGCGCAGTGGGTGCATTGTACTGATGCCGCGACTTCTTCCCGCTGAACATTAAACTTCAAATATACCATTCACTTTTCCGGTCACACCTTAATTACTGTACGTTAGTTTGGGCCACAACAACCAAGAAAAATATAAACACGTTACTGCTGTTAGAAAAGAAAGCTATCAGATGTGTGAATAACGTCCAGTATCTTCATCCGACTAAGCAACTGTTTGAGCAGCATCGAATAATCAATATTAGGCAGCTTTATTCCTACCGTCTGCTATATCAATTACACTTTTCAAATGATAAATTTAAGCAATTCTTAACACAATTATGTGGTCTAGATCTACGAATTAGCACTTATACAACTCGTGGCTCGGGGATATGGCTCATTCCATGCCCACGAACCAATTATCTTTGGCAGTCATTGGAATACAACATTCCAAGCATATTAAATAAATTACAGGTAATTAGCGGCAATTATGGAACACTAACACGTGCTTCCTTACGTGATGCGTTTGTCGGAAATGATCGTTTTTCAATTCTATTTGCTATATTGTTGTGTAAATATGCGTGAATTGTCTGATCTGTTCTTTTACCTTTACATGATTATGTGACGCCGAACCAATGCGCTCAAGCTCGTTATACAAGTATTTTATTGATTTTATTTTTTATTCTTTTGTGATGTTTATTGGCCTTCTCAAAGGTACTGTCATGCTGTATCCCTCGTTATAATCGCATTGTACTTTCAACAGTCGTCATTGAGCTGCCGATCGTCATTGAGCTGCCGAAAGCTGTAGCAACAGCTTTCTTGCCAGGGAGACCATCGACATTATATTATGTTGAGAGAAAAAATAAATTTGAATTTGATTTTGAATTTGAATTTGAAACCGGCCATAAGCACTTGGTTTCCGTGTGTTTGAGCCTGCTTGAGTGATGATCACGCTTGGCCAGTGGTGGGTCTGCTAGCGCAGGGACTCAGGTGCGGCAAGGTGCGTGTTCCACACTTTCCGGAGCCATGGACACAAAAAAAATGAAAGGATTTGGATTTGGCAACAAAGGTGGACATCATTCTATCAATGGAGGCCGGGGAAAAGAAGTCTTCGATTGCAGCGCCACCCGGAGTGGCTAGAACTTTTAGCCTGATATTGCGCAACAAAGCTATCGTGTAGGCAAAGGCAGCGCAGTATGGTTGTTCTGAAGCGTGTCGTGTGTTCCCTATAAGCATGGTTCTTAGAGACTCGTGCAAAAAACATTCCCGTTGATGGCCGGACGCACATGGAAAAGACGAAATGGTTTGCGACAGTATTGGAAGAAGACTTCACTGATGGCCCCAGATGGCAGAAACGCTTCAAAAACCACTACGGTACCGTCGTGAAGACCCCCTTGGGCAAAAGTGGGGCAACTAGGAGCAATACTAGCATTGAACAGTGGTTGTCCGCAGAATGGCCACAGACAAAGAAGCAAGCCCAGCTCGCAAACTTTTTTCAGGCTAAATAAAGTGCAGTGCACCTTATTTTCTGTGCTTCGAAGAACACGCTGATAAGCTACCGCCTGTCACGACCTCGGAAAGCCCTCACTGATGTTCCGAGGTTTCCAGATAAGCTGAGCTTCAGGTAGGCATACCATATTTTACATTTCGAGTAATAGATATGTGTATCAAACTATATTTTGCAATCCCCTAGGAGTTCAATATATTATCTCGGATCAACTGTAGGCCTATTTTATATTTCGAATTATAGATATGTGTATTAAACTATATTTTGCGATCCCCTAGGAGTTCGATATATCCGGAATCGACTGTATAACTAACTAAATCCTGCCCAGTTCGGGTTCCGTAGCAGAATAAGCATGATTACACTATTAGAAGACTTTAATGACTTCATCTGTTGTAAACTGGATAGTAATATTTTCTTTTGTTGTTTGTATATTTATGAAAGGCATCCAATACCACTGACCAACAACTACTATTGCACAAATTGTATGATATTAGTTTCAGAGGCTCTTATTTGTTATTATTTAACAATTATTTCTGCAATCGGGTACAGTGCGTTAAAGTAGGCATTTCCCTAAGAAAAAACAGGGCCGCGAATTTTGGTATACCACAGGGATCTGTGCTAGGAACTGTTTTGCTTAATATTTATGTTAATGATCTTAGTATACTACTAAAATCGAAAATTCATATGTATGCTGACGACACAGGCCTTACCAAGCAACTTGCATAATGAACCCGCAAGAAATGTTAAAACTGATATACTATATGCTATTTGCTTGACTGGGCTATTATCCAATTGTATTTCCATTAACAAATCAAAAACAAACCTACTTTGCCTTCAACGGCCACATAAACATCTCGCGCTATCAATGCCTATTTATTTACATTCCAGCCACTGCCACCAATGCTTCTGTCCAACTAAGTCACTGCCAAGTGCTGTGCAGTATCTATGTTGAACATTTAATGAGTCATTGGCTTGGGATACACACGTTCAAGAAGTAGCAAAGTGCTTACAGGTAGTGTGCAATTCTTACCATTTACATCCGACAGCTTAACAACAACAAAAAAATAATTGTGTACAAATCGTTGGGAGAATCAGTAGCAAAGTACGGATTAACAATCTACAGCCATGCCTCAGAATACCAACTAAACATCTTACACCGCATAAAACAAAGAATATCCCGTAGCATTTCATTTGAAACACACATTTACCGGGAGGACAAATGTTTAATCACGCATCAATTTGAAATGCCGCTTCTTGATAAACAGTTCATCTTCAATGTGCTTTGCAAACATTACTTTTCAAATAACTTAAAAGTTGACAACATAAAACAAAGACCTCTGCGCTGTATTGAAAAATGCGTAGTACACCGCATTCTCACTAATTACGGAAAAAAAAAACACGCTCCTACAATGTACCTTCACTTTTTATCAATTAAGGGGGGACACTGCTCTTAAAAAAACTTTTTTAATTTTTGAGTAAACTCTGTGAAACTTGTCAGACTTGCTGCTCTTCCCCCACTGATTTCAAATATGGCATTATTTTTTTTGTTGGTCAATTAGGTCCCGAGATAATTAAAGGTAATTAACCATTTTTGGAGGAACAATAGACAAAACTGTGTTGGTAAGAAAACTGTAATCTTTACATTTTCTAATACTATGAACACTGGTGAGTGCAATAAGACAATTAGTTTTTTGATGCGTCGCTTGAAACTAATTTTACAGCTCGTTAAACCTTGGTGGCAACACTGGCAAGGAGCCATTTTGAGTGCCAACTTCAAACACTGAAGTTTAATGAGCGGTAAAATCAGTTCCAAGCGATGAATAAAAAAACTGATTGTCTTATTGCACTCACCAGGGTTCATAGTGTTGGAAAATGTAAAGATCACAGTTGTCGCGAATTCGCGACATACTGAATAAGCTGGCCAGGCAACTCGCGCAACCTTTGCTGCCATCAGCGGCGGCTGTCATGTGTTTGCAGCAGATGTGGTGGTTGCGTTCCAGACATGTAGCGCCATCTGGTATAAGTTGTTGAAAATAAGAACCCAGAATGTCTGTCGGTTGGCGGACAGGGCGAGCCACGTGTGACAGCTTCCACTTCTTCGTCGTTTTCTGCCTAACCAAAGTGAGCACAAGCTCTCCGAATTTTTTTTTCTATTTGCACGAATTCCAGAGGCTGTCCATAAGGTGTTACATTGAATCAAAATACGTTTTTTGTTGCAGGCTTCATGCTTTTCTGGTATGTCGCGAATTCGCGACACTCGGCCATTTAGGCACTTCAGCGGCGGCTGTCATGTGTTTCATTCAAAGAGGGGGTGGTTGCGCTCCAGGCATGTATCGCCATCTAGTACAAGATGTTGAAAATTAGAACCCAGTAGATCTATCAGCATCCTGCCAGTTCTGTGCTATCGGTTGGCGGGAAGCGCGAGCCACGTGAAACAGCTCTCACTTCTTCGTCGGTTTCTTCCTAACCAAAGTGAGTACAAGCTCCCCAAATCTTTTACCCTATTGGCACGCATTCAAGAGACTGCCCATAAGCTGCTACATTCTCTAAAACTGTGTTTTTTGTTGCATGCTTCTTCCTTTCGTGGTATGTCGCGAATTCGTGACACTCGGCCATTTTGGCACTTCGCGGTGACTGCAGGTATGACGTTTTTTTTTTTATTTTTTGGCAGAGGATGGACGTTGGATCGTTCTATGGAAGAAAAGGGCTTCGCACACGACTGCCACCTGAGGATAAGAGTGACGATAGCTGTCTTAGTGACAGTGATGACGACGATGTTGACTACGATCCGTATGCACAAGCACGGGCTGCGCCCTTGGGAGAGTCTTCGTCTAGCAGTGAAGATGAAAACGGTGACGTGGTGGCTTTGCCAACTGCCTGTGCAAAACAGACCGTGAAGTGGAAAAAAACAGACTGTCGAGAACAGCGGGAAATACCGTCCTGGAATACCACTCTTCCTGAAAATGACACTGTGCGAGAACCTATTGAATATTTCAGAGACTTTTTTGATGACTGCTTACTGGATCAAATCGTCCAGCAGACAAATCTGTTTGCAACGCAAAAAAACCCAAACAAAGGGCTGGCACTGACTCGTGAGGAGCTGGAACAGTTTCTTGGCACGATCACATTCATGTCGCTCTGTAGGCTCCCAAGAAGTCGGCTATACTGGATGGCAGAGTGCAGGGTCCCCACGGTGGCTGATACTATGTCACGTGATCGTTGGGAGGCAATCAAGGCGAGCTTGCATTTCAATAACAATGAAGACATGCCCTCGCCCGACGATCCACAGAAGGATCGGCTTTTCAAGGTGAGACCAATTATTGACTCCCTGCTTCCAAAATTTCAGTCTATTCCGAAAACGCAAGCCCTTTGTGTTGACGAGCAAATGGTTCCATTCAAGGGTCGCAGTAACCTGAAGCAGTACATTCCCAGCAGACGTCATAAGTGGGGTTACAAGATATTTCTTCTGTGCGACTCTCAGGGAATGGTACATTCATTTGAAATATACACAGGGAAGATAGAGGCTGTTACTGGAGAGCCGGACATTGGTGCCAGTGGAAATATAGTCCTCAAGCTGTGCCAAGTGATCGAGCCAGGATTAAACCATCTTCTTTTCTGTGATAATTGGTTTTCATCAGTGAAGCTTTTTACTGCCTTGGCAAAGAAAGATGTACACTGTCTTGGAACAGCACGCGCTAATCGCCTACAGGGTTGCCCTCTGCCTACCGATGCCAGTTTGAAAAAGAAGGGCCGAGGATCCTTTGAAGAGTTCGAGACGGTGATTGATGACTCAAAAATAATTGTACTCAAGTGGTACGACAACCGAGCGGTGACAACATTGAGCACGTTTGCAGGTGCACAGCCGGTGACTTCCGTAGACAGGTGGGAACGCACGCAAAAGAAGACCGTGCAGGTTGACTGTCCAAGTGCTGTTAGCATCTACAACAAGTCGATGGGAGGCGTCGACCAACTTGATGCCCTCATTGCATCTTACAGAATCCACATTAGGTCAAGAAAGTTTTATCTCAAGATTTTCTTTCACTTTGTGGACATGGTCGTCGTTGTCAGCTGGCTGCTTTATAGACGTGACTGTGCTTCAGTGGGTGTTCCTGTCAAGCAGAGGATGGACCTCCTCAAATTCAAATTTTACATTGCCACATGTCTGTTGAAGCAGGGCAAAGACATTACAGTGAAGAAAAGGGGAAGATCGTCATCTTCATCTGTGGAAGCCAAGCTTGAATGCAAGAAAAAAAGAGGGCCAATGAGACCCGTGCCAGTCGCTAGCATCCGTACGGACAGTACAGGTCACTGGCCGGCTGTGGAAAACACACGCCAGCGGTGCAAACGGCCTGGGTGCAAAGGACAAACGGTTTTCAAATGCGCGAAGTGCAACGTTCACCTGTGCCTCAACAAGAATGCGAACTGCTTCCACAATTTTCACCAGCCGTAAATGACATGCTGTCATCAATTTTTGAGCCGAGGATTTTATTTTCAAGACAGTTGATTTCTTGGGCTTGGAATCTGTGAAATAAATGTTTTTCATAGAAGCCATTGTTTCGCAGGCCTGCAGACATCCCCTTTATTCTTGCGGCAAAACTTCCTCATATTGACCCAAGTGCCAGTTGTCGCGAATTCAGGACAAACCTAAAAGCAGGTGATGAAGTTCTATTCGAGATATGGGCTTAAGTGCCTGTTGTCGCGAATTCGCGACAAACCTAAAAGTCGGCGATATAGTTGCACCCCAGATAAAACAAATGTGGAATGTGATCACGGTCCCTGATTAAAGCCGAAACACACAAAAAAAAATTTTTTTGTGGCCTATTTCATAATTCAGGCATTAAAGGGTTAAGCAGACGCTACCCCTCATTGTTACAAAGAAAAAAAAAAAAAGTCATGACAGCTTCATAAAATGATCGACCAGTACTAGTCGGGGATGTGTGTGGCCATTGGATCGGAGTGCTCTTGGGTGCCGTCCAATAACGGCCGCACACTCTATGCCACATGATTCAAAGCGCTCAACACGTGCATTCTTTTCCTTGTTTTTCTTTTATTTTCTGTGGAAATACAAGACAACAGCTTGTGGAAGTTGAAGAACATGGCCCGTATTGCATGCACAGCCGACTGTACATGGCGGGCGGCGTCACACTTCCGTGTAGGACGGATGCAAACGGAGCGGACTTTTCGTGACTTTTGGTGATTTTTTGCACTGCCACTGTCCACTTACAAAAATGTTTAACTAATTTCTGGAGCGAATTTCAACCTGAACTTGTCAGAAATAAGAATAGTCTAGTCCGAGAATGATAATGCATCATTAAACAAAAAAGTGACTTTTTCTCTCAAAAAAGAAAAGAAAAACGCGACGTTTTGACCTGCATCTCCCGTTCTGCAAGAGCCCTGTATTCATTTTCGGTTGTGGTGACCAGTTAATTTTTGCTCAACTCTAGCGTCATGCATGTTTCTTTGACACGGGCAGCCCTCTGAGTTTTGTCCACTTTGTGTGCCTTTCAAGGTGTCCATCTTGGCATGCCCTGATTGTCTAAAGGCAGCTGACAGGATACGACACGAAACAAGCAATGTGGGGCATTGATTTTTCTGCATATGTAAGGCCTGGCACCAGCTATGATTAAAAATATCTGATATGGGCAGCTCAAAATGGACACAACTCAGAATTATCTACCTGGTTGACGTTGTACCATGGTGCTAGGGGCACTTTGGTACAGTGAAACTACTTTCAAAGGACTGTGTCGAAACTTTCTAATCATCATCGTGGCACCGATGCGAATATCATCATCGGGGTCCGTAATCTCTCGTGAGCAGCTCTCGCTCAAGCTGCTTCATGTTCCTATCATCCGCCATCTTGTTAATAGAACCACCATCGCATCACCGGGACGTCTCGGCCCTTGGTCTCTCCTCTTATTTTAAAGACCGCACTGAAGTGTCGTACGATCGGGGTGCGGGTAAATGCCGCCCTAGTAGGCGGTCTCGCGCAACAGGTGGGCAAAGACCTTATTTAAATTATTGTATAGTTAGCGCATTATCATGTAATTTGTGAACCCGTAACTTAAATCCAAGTTTCTAAAAAAAAAAAGCCTATTTTGTGCACCCCCCTCCTCGCTACGGCGTCTGTGCTAGCCTGCCAGCCTTTAGCCTCGTGTTTGTGAGATATGTTGGGAAGGCCAATGCAGCCACACGAATTCAGAGGGCAGAAGGTGAGAGTGCCAAACTGCCAAGATCGCCACTTAGTGGCGACGAAAGGGGAAGCGAAATGAGCGATAGCATGAGGCGGTGATAGATGAAAAGGCAGAAAAAAAAGGCACGAAATGACAATGCGGCTTTGAAAGACACCATAAGCAGAAATCAGGTGGCAAGTGCGGTAAAAGATGGGAAGAATTGACGGTGCAGTGATAGAGACGTTGAAACAATGAACAGGGGAGAGAGAGAGTAATCTTAAACGAGGAAACTCGGATAGGGCGGGTGAGTAAAGCAGGAGTTTGGTCACTGCCGTGAGGTACATATTGCATATCTGTTTTCACGCTCATCAACTCGACGGGAGCTTCCAATTGGTGGTACGCTGGCCACTTGGACTTCGACTTCTCACAAGTGGTGTGTTGGCACTCGGCAGATGCATGGGGCCATCAAAGTTAAAGCTCCTGCCCACCAGTACCTGCCTGCTTACTCCAATCGTTCAGCAAGTGGTTGGGCCCGCCATGGACTGTTTACCTTTGCACACCAAGCAATGGAGGTTAAGAAATAAAGGTCAGGATGAGGTGGCAAAGCAGTGTAAAAAGTGGGAAAAACGCCGGTTTATCCCCGCCAGTGCCTGTCATATGAAGTGGACCGTGTGCACCCGAGCGTTGCATAATCAGAGTTTTCAATAAAGGAGCCATGAAGACAAAATACACGTTTGTGTCGTGTTTTATAGCTCCCCGAGCGCTTTCCGAATGCAAACGATGCTTTATTCGCTGAGAAATTCATTAATTGAAGTTAAAATTTTGATTTTTCCCACTAAATCGTGCCTTTTTGTGGTTTGCAATGACATCACAGGAACCGGCCGCTCTGCAGCAGATTCCGACACGGCCTCCGCGATCAGCTGCCGGCGGCGCGCCGTTGCTCCGGCTGTCCCATTCGGCGCATCCCCCAGCAAAAACCTGTAATTTGGCTAACTCCACAACGCACCGCGAGGTGGCGGTGTTAGCCGATGGTTCGGCAGCTTGCACCGACTCCTCTCGGCGGCTTTGCGGGGCCTGAGTTGCTGCGTGTCTTCGTGGCCGGAATTCGCGTAACTGTGTTGCAGCTTTATTTTTGTTGAGCTGATCAACTGAACGACCAGGTCATGAAGTCTGCTTGTCTCAGAAGCTTCAAGGTATAGCACTGAAACCAAGATATGTCACTGTACGGCGAAAAGTTAATCGCGTTGGGATTGTTGCGTTTGATCGGTGCAGGACATTTCGGTGCAGGACATTTCGGTGCGGACATTCAGGAGCGCGGACATTTGGGTGCAAAAACTTTTCCGCGACAGAATTATCGGGTGCTTCCTTGTTGGAACAGTCGTTATATTTCTATTTCCGCATAGGGTGGGTTATGGATAACAATCGAGAATAGTGATTGCACTTGTATATGGGCGCCGCGTTTGATTTCTGCCAGTTATTGTTAGAAATTGAAAATTGGTATATTTTTGTTTGCTACCTCATTCAGGGAACACCTGTTATGCAGCCTAGTAATTATATTCTTGCGAACATGCTTTTTTTTTATTTACTGGAAGATTTTAATTTATATTCGTTTTTTGCGGCATGCAACTCAGCTAAGACAATTAGCCGCCGTTTACGATGGTATAATTCATAATTCTTTATGCAGTTTTCTCTAAATAAAACGCACACTGTCACTATCCAAAGAAAGCAGGTCAGGCATTCTGAATTGCCCCCCCCCCCCCCCCCCCTCCCCAACGCAGAAAATCTTATAAGGAGTTTTATGTAGGTTGTGCTGTCAAACTCAAAATATTTTGCAAACACTGCTGTCGCCAGCTTTTTTTTATACGGACAAGTCTAGGATATTGACGTAGAGGGAGAACGGGCCTTTTTGAAAGCAGCTGCAGCTTCTATATATCCTAAATGCTGATAAAGCGCGTGCTGCTTGTGCGTACAAAGCACTGATTTTGCCTCATATAAAACGTTGCCCTCTGTTCACATGCCCAGCAAGGAATGATGAACATACGCTACAACCACTCTGTCCATATGGCTAAGTTTGTGAGACCACTGCTTGCCAATGTTGGTGCAACTGTCACAGACTAGGGTGCATTCCGGAAAAAAGACTGGTTTCCAAGCCCCTGCATCACAAAGTGCTTCATGTGTGAACTGTTCTGTTTGTCAAGACATGCAGATGCCTTGAAAGCGTACATTTGTGAACATAAGTGCAGTGTAGTTCGTAAATAGACGTTCAACAAACTAGACAGATCTTGGACGAGCGTTCAGTAGACATTTGGTTTCTAACTTTTAGTTTGTACAAAGCAAACATGAAAGCTGTCATCATTGCGTAACACATGAATGTGCTTCGAAATCAGTAATTAGAAATTTAACTCTTTCGGGACCGCTCCATAGGCCATCGATCCCATATGATCGATGGTTTCGCGAGCCTGCAGAATACAAATTTTCGCTCGATGGAACACCTAGCGACATCTGGGAAATAGTTTGAAAACTGGAGTTTTCTCTTTTGTGAAGTTTCTTCTTTTATCGCCAGGCGGCAACGTATCAGATATTTTATTCTGACGGGCAGTGGTTTCAAATGTAAACAAACATTGCGTCATACTCGCGCGAGCGCGATAAGAAATCCGCCTCGTCTCGTCTCGCATATCTTCGCCTTCTACTGTGGATTTTAACGATGAGAGAGGCAGTGAAGAGTCGGAATGTGGCTTTAGAGATCGGATTTCAGCTCGAGTGAGGATTCGGGTGTCGATCAGCCTGGAACATCAAATCGCGCTCAAAGGTGGGTGTTGGTTTCGGTTTCAATTGGCTCTGGAGTAAATATGTGCGCTCAAAATATGTTCTGGCTGGTTTATATTTGTTCGCTAGGGTGTTAACTACCTATGGTGGTGATCTCCTGCCACCAGTGCAGAAACGGATGCAGTTTTCGCCGAGACGAGTGCCCGGCGTGTACCTGGGCGACGACGTAGCCATGGCCTTAGTGCCAAAGAGATCACACACAAAACAAAAAAACAGTTACACCTAGCCGCATCAAAGTTTTGCGATGAAGAAACAAAGCATTGTGTTAGATTTTGTATATCCTGAAATTATTTTAATATTTTTTAATATTTTTATATTTACACTTTTTTCCATCTTTTTCTGTAGTTTTTTTACGAAGTTCTTACTTTCAGATTTTTTTATTGTTCTATCGTCAGTGTTGAAGTAAAACTTGGTATTGTATGTCAAAGAACATATAATTAGCTGCATTTTGGTATATGCTAAGGCAGCATGGTGCCTTTGCTTTATGTAATAAAAAATTTGTACCGCGACCTCCCTTTTTCGTCACTTTTTCCGGCGGTCCCGAAAGAGTTAAATGCCTTGGATATTCAATCCAAAAGAGGCAAAATTGGGCTTGCCTGTGGCCACCGAAATACGTTAATAATGCAATGAAATCGGGGGGCATCTGCCTTCAAGGTTTTTTTTATTTGTTGTGACTGAAATTGAAACCATAACTTTCTTAACGCGCATGTGTAAAACAGATTGCCGCATTCCTTGATGCTATCGCTCAGCGTAATACTCCTTAAACGTGTTAATCCTAAAAATATGGTGGGTGCTTCCACCCAGCAGGCATTAATTCGAAGGCTACATAAGAGCACAGCCATCCATCGTGGGTTTGACACGATCGTGCCTTTCGCTCTACTGAACTGCATTGGCCATGCAGATTGTATAAAGTACGTTATACGTTATAGTAAGTGTATAAAGCGAACTGAACGTTATTTACGCGCCAGAAATTTTCCATTGATAGCAGCGAATATTTTCCGTGTGTCGAGGGCGTCATGCGGCACATATTAAAGAAGTCGTATAGCTGCAATCCTAGCTAAAATGGAGGTATTATCAGGTTCTATGAGTCGCTTTGCATCCATGACATCAGGTATGCTTTCTTTTTATTGCGATACGAAGAGCGACAGTTGACGAAACGCCATTTCGAGGAGCGCTGCAGCACACACGGCTTTCGTTTCAACCATCGGCTTCGCGCGCCGCGGTGCGGCGAAAGATGCGGCCACGCCCCCTTTTCAACTTATGCTCTCTCTGGGCGATTGGGACGGCCGGAGCAACGGCGCGCCTCCGGCAGCCGATCGCGGAGGCCGTGATTCCGAAGCCTTGTTTACTGTAAGTGAACCTAGATGGCGCCACCATACCGTGGCAAGCCATTTTCTGCCTTTGGTATATTTTTTACTGTATTTAAACCTGGCTTGTTTTTGTTCAGGGAGAAATCAATTGTTTCGTGAAACATAGTGCTCACTTGACAAATATGGTCACGTAAGACACCGTCGCTTGCGTCAATAGGCCAGTGTCGTCTGAGACAACCCCAAAGCCCCGCAGTCCTGTGCAGCTAAACCAAGCATAGTGCGCACAGTACCAACAGCAGTATGCATCGGCACTTCTATGTTTACAAATGCTTTCGTAACTTCCACTGTTTATCCCACCATTCTTACGGCTTTAAAAAGAATGTGCCCTAAATTTAAGTGCAAATAGCTCGTTCAGCAAGCCTATAAGCTCTGCCTAAATTGTGTTTGCTTTTGCCGGCCTCCGCCAATCGCAGAGCTGGCTGGTATGACATCATAGGTTCTGATGTGGGAAATGAGCGAGTGGGTCACATGGCCATTCCCTTTTTTCCTAATTATGTAGCTTGGTTGAGCGAAATTTACGTTAAAAGTGGAGTCAGTATGCTTCTGATGAGGCATTCTTTTGAAGGAACCAAACTTGTGTTTTCTCTTCATGGCTCCTTTAAAGCATTGTTTCCATGGGGAGTTTGCTGGGACCGCGGTGGTCTGTCATAAGAATCAGGCCATCGTAAAACCGGGGGACGTTTAATCAGGGTTCCACTGTACTCAAAACTTTTGGCTGCTTTCACAAGGTAAAAAGCTAATTGTTTCACCGCAGGAAATTATACAATTTTCCAGAGTCAAATCCCAGCCCCCCTCCAACCAAGGACTGCTAGCTGATCTCCCTTGGCTGATTAATTCAAGCCCGTGCCCTCGGGCTCAGCACCCCTGAGGAATAGCCCCAGGCACCCAGAGCGCTCGAGTCACCTGTTCCGTGGAGGCCGCCGTGGACTGGCCGATGGTGCTGTTGACCCCCTGGGGCAGCTCCATGTTCAGCTCCAGCCTGCAAAGGAAGGGGAACACACAGGCAAGGGCCTCTCAAAGCACTGTCAGTGGAGTAGGCGGTGCACAGCACGCTCACAGTGAAAGTCGAACAACCACGGGTCTGCCTCCCTGCACTAGTACGTACTGAGGCAACAAACCTCCCCCACTCCTCCTCCCCTTCCTCTTCCCCAAGGATGCTTGTCCGCTAACATCAATGTTTTGTTGGGTTTTGACGAGTACGACAGCAGCCAGCTTAAGTTCGAGGAGCTGGACGTTGGAATTTGCTCATCTTCCCACCTCATCCTGAGCGCAAGTGGTGCAACAGGTGCTTGTGTTTTGCAGGAAGACGGGCAGATGTGACTTACAGGAAAGAGGCCTACGATGGCTGCTCAGTGCCACTTCAACCGCGACATTCGTTTCCAAATAAATAAAAGCCCAGAACGACCGTATTTACTCAATTCTAAGCATCCCCTTTTTTCCACGACCGCAATGGCTGAAGAGAGGGAGGCGCTTAGATTCGAAAAACCTAAATTACGGCCATCCACCGCCACTTTTTTTTGCGGCTGTATCTCGATGAGACGTGCGCAAGAAAAGATGTTTTAGTTGGCAAGCATTAAAAAAAATAGGTACAGACAGTGAACCCCCCGCTCATGTCTGATACTCAGTCACCCTCACTACCATTCGAGTCTGTTGTGCCGCTTGGGCCCCCTTCTCTCAGTGTACCACAGCAGGTCATCATCTGTTCCGTTGCAGTGGTTTGTAATTTAAAACTCTGGAAATGACTAGGCCACAACCAGGTCATACATCGCAGGCTCATCATACTTGGCTCATCATACTTGGTGGCACCAGTGGCAAGGAACCATTTTGAGTGCCCATTGCAAACATCGAAGTTTGATGAGCTGTAAAATTAGTTCCAAGCGACGCATCAAAAAACTGCTTCTCTTACTGCATTCACCAGGGTTCATAGTATTAGAAAATATAAAGATTACAGTTTAATGACCAACACTGTTCTGTCTATTGTTTGACCAAAAATGGCTAATAATCTGGGATTACCTCGGGACCTAATTGACAAACTGAAAAAATAATGGCATATTTGAAATTAGTGGGGGAGAAGTAGCAAGACTGACAAGTTCTCCACGATGCCCTAAGGGCACTGCAATCCAATCCGACGCAATCCAGTCGGTCAGTCGATCAAGCAGGCAGTGCCACCCACCCGGCCTCGTCCGCCACCTGCTGCATGAGCCCCTCGACCTGGTGCTGTGGCGCGGTGACGGTGGTGGTGGAGCTCATGGTGTCCTCCATGCACGACGCCTGCACATCCAGGTCCTCAAACTGCTTCTCAAACTTGTCCATCAGGCCCGAGATCTGCAACGGGGAAGGAGCGGTGGTTCGGGTCATTTCTGTCTCCAGGTAGGCATCCAAACAAAAAAAATTAAAGCCGTTCTACTCAACGTGAAAGCTGTCGGAAGTGTAGAGCAGTGATTCGTCATAATGGCTATAGTGACGTTATCCGCTCACTGCCAGCACCCAAAGCAATTCAAATTTCCCGCCTCCGCGGGCTCGCGTGCCCCCTGCCTGAAACTGCGCCAACGGGAGTTCTGTTCTTTTTGTGCTTGCTTTTCCTCCTGCACGTGCCAGCGTTGCACTGCCACCTTTTTTCACTTAGTATCAGAAAAACCAACCCAACGAGTGTTCCGAACTAAATGAACGCGGGCGCTGCCGGTTAGTTACGTATATTTTGCCTCAAATGTACCTGCAGTTTTCTTTACGCTAAACAACAGTGAGATGTATTACAAGCGCCAGCGGTTCACGAGTTTCGAACGTTTATGACTATATACAGTTAAACCTCAATGTAACGAACTTCAATGTAACGAAACCCTCGATGTAACGAACCACGGAATTTTTCGTAACTTCAAGTGTATGCACACCATGTATTTTCACCCTCTGTGTAACGAAGTCCCGTTTGCCGGAATTTCAATATAACGAAGTTTCATGGAGAACTAGGCACGAAATTTAAGTTGTAGAGGTATACTTTGGGAGACGCAAGCATCAAATCGGGGTCTCAATAAAACACGAACGGCAACACAAGCCGCCCAATGCTGCGGATGCAGCGAGCCACGGGTCTGTGAGTGAGCCCCTTGCCTAAAAACTGCGCGGCGTGCATACACGGCTGGCGCACTGTTTGTTTCTGTCGGAGCTTAATCGTCTACGTGGGCATCAGCGTGAACTGCATGGAGCGTTTTCTCCACGCAAAAACTCAAAACGCGCCCCGCAAGCCACAGGCGCACTGACGCAGCCGCGGAGACCACCCGCACGATGTGGGTAGCCCCAGCGCCCACTTCCAACCGCTCGCTGAAATGCAACTTGAAAGGCAAATGAGAGGGGCATGCGAGAAAAAAAGCGGATAACGTGGGCGAAATTTTCACAGTAAAACGTCATGCGCGCCGCTTACGAAAGCACCAATCAGCATCCTCCGCGGTGGTAAGCCTAATCGCCTCTTGCGGGGCCGCCATCGCCGCATGCCGCCGCTTTGCCCTTCGTTCGAGTTTGCTCGTGCTTGTTGGGTTTCATCGTTCTAGCAAGCATTTGTGAATCTTTATGAGCCTTGCGCGCGCGTTTTTTTCACACCCGCGTCCGCGATTGCGCGCCGGCAGCGGTTTCTGCGCCAGGACACCTTGGCCAGGAAGTGACTCGCGCTGCACACGGCAGTGGGAGGAGCCTGACCAGTTTCGCACCCTATGGCGGGAGCTTCGAAGCGCTTGGGGATGCCGAGGATGTTTGATGGGCGCTTTCGTAAGCGGTGCGTATGACGTTTTAAAGTGAAAATTTCGCCCATGTTATCCGCTTTTTTTCTCGCATGCCCCTCTCGTTCGCCCCTAGAGTTGCGTTTCAGTGAGCGGAAGCAGTCGCTGGGGCAACCCACATCATGCGGGTTGTCTCCGCGGCTGTGTCAGCGCGCCTGTGGCTTGCGGGGTGCATTTTTGCGGGGAGAAAACGCTCCATGCGGTTCACTCTGATGCCCACGTAGACGATTAAGCTCCGATAGAAACAGAAACAGTGTGCCAGCCGTGTATGCGCGCCACGTTTTCTTTTGCAGGAAATGCTTCACGGAATGAACACTTCAATATAACTGCAAATTTCAATTTAGCGAAATTTCAATGTAACGAAGTAAATTACGAATTTTACCCACTTCGTTACATCGAGGTTTAACTGTAAACCGCTTGGCTTTCGAAGCCTCTGCGTTACGCCACTACGACGAAATGCCGTGGGGCTCTACTTGGGTCCAGCGAGCAAGCTACGACGACAAAGCGAGCCCCTAAAGGCTTTGCACTTATAAAGGGAAGTACAGATGCACCCACGGGAGAGATGCTGGGCTCAGTTCTTGGCAGAGTGAGGGCCTCGTCTGACCAGTCAACACATTCTACTACCTTTCATCCAACTTTTACACTGAACATGCCTTGCTAGAACCTTTACAACACGGCCTGCTGCCACACATTTCAATGCTAGGAAGCAACGAGCAAAGAAGGCCAGCTACTTTCCTGCCATCTTGTACCTGACTACAAATCAAGAACTCTTTACTTCCTACCACAGACCAGATTTTGGAAAAACTGAGCAGTAAGCACCTGAGCAAGCAGCTACTGTCTTGCGATGTTTCCACTTATCACGGCTAGGCGAGGCTTTTCTGCTCCACCCATGGCTTGGGTCTGTTTACAACTACACTTCCACATATTTTGAGCAAAAGCTCTATTACCCCAAATGAAAACCCAGATAACGCCTCGTAGCATAGGACCTTAAAGTGCAGCCAAGGTCAAACCAGCACCTTGTGCGCTTGTGGAGTGGAAGCGTCTAGTTTGTTCAAAAGGGAGGGGTGTGGAGATAGGGATAGGGGGAATGAGTAAATGTGTGGGCCATCAAGAAATGTGTACTTCACTGCACGCTCGCGCTCTGAAAAACGAGTTATCGTTTGACAGCCTTGGCTTCACTCTGTACTCACTGTGTGTTTGTGCCAAGCAGCATCCGTGCGTTGCCTGTGGTGCAACTACAGATACGGTAGTTGCTGCTACAAAAGCGGCTGTCTGGTGGTCACCGCCAGAAGCGAGCTATTGCTTGACAAATCTGATTTAACCGCATTCAACCACGGCAAATCTTTTGCTGCCGGTATTATCAAAATTTAAAATCATTCCTGAGTTTCAAAACTCCAATACAATGCAAGCTTCAGGTGTAAAGCATTGCGACATTAGTAGCTTTCTGAACAGGGACACAGTTTTCTTAGAGGCCCAAGGATGCTCTGATTTTCAGTCTATTCTGGGTGAGGTATTTCTGTCATACTTCATACTTCAACTCGCCTAAGTGGCTTGCAACCGCATAAAGGGGGTTTTGAAACATACTTTGGGAGGTAAGCAGGCTTCAGGTGACTTCAGAAATCCCATAATTTTGCAAAAAGAAGCAGGCCAAAGCAGCTGCTCACCACAAGAAAGCGTGCATAAGTATCCATAATAAAATCTGCATCAGCTTTCTTTTGTACACAAAATATCCCAAAAATAACAAGCCCAAATAACTCGGAGCCCTAAAATACGGGAGAATGAGTCAACAAGAGTTTCCAGAAAAAAAAAAAAAAAGCAATACAGAAAATCTCAATCCCTACATTGCACATTCTCCACACTTGACATAACCCTTTGGACGTCGAGAGGCAGTGACGCTCAAATAGAAAGTACCCTGCAGAGAGGAGCCCAAATTGTCATTTACGAGGCAAGAATGGCAGGTTTAGAATGTTCCCCAGCAAAATCAGAACTTCTCGTGCTCCCAGCCAAGCGAGTCTCCCAGCCACCCTCAAACATAACAATCCGTATTGGCAAAACGGATGTACCGAATGTACCCAGCATAAATATATTGGGGTTAATTATTCAGAGCAATCGTGCCAACACTCGCTTCATGGCGCAACTCACAACTCAAGTGAACCAAACAATTGGACTATTACGGCGTGTAGCAGCCCGGAATAAAGGACTCAAAGAAGCTGAAAGAATCCGTCTAATCCAAACATTTGTAATCAGCCGTATTACATACTCGCTACCATACCTTAACCCATCCCCGATTGAACTGAACAAGGTAAATTGCCTCATTCGTAAAGTCTATAAGACAGCCTTACAAATACCCCACAGCACTTCCACTGCCAGGTTGGAACAGTTGGGCGTCTACAATACAGCCGAGGAACTAATAGAGGCCCACAGGCTCAATCAGCTATCGCGACTGTCGGCATCCCCTACCGGCCAACAAATCATGCACAGACTGAATCTGCGAGCCCCGCTAACTGCCGATACCGGAGTCCCCATCCCCCATGAAATTCACGCACAACATCTCATTCGCCCTCTCCCACGAAACATGCACCCGATACACAATCAAAAGCGCAGGGAACAACGAGTCCGAACTTTAACCGAGAAATACCCAATAAACCCAAGCACGGTATACGTGGACGCGGCCGAATACAGACATCAAGACGCTTATGCTGTGACGGCTCTGTATGACCCCAACACTCCACCCATCAATTCCCTTACTGTATGCACCCGAAATCCGGCAACGGCAGAAGAGGCGGCTATTGCGCTGGCACTAGCTCACCGGCCGACCCCTGCAATCATAATTTCAGATTCGAAAACGGCCATCAAAAACTTCGCCAAAGGGACTATTTCCCCTCAGGCACTCAAAATTCTCGTACAAAATCCTCCTAACACCGAAGTGGAATTGATCTGGACTCCTGCCCATTCAGGGTTGGGGGGTAACGAGGCGGTGAACCAAGCAGCTCGAGAGCTCACGACCCGAGCAGGACCAAGCCTCGTCCCCTTACATGGAGCCCGATCAGCCCGAGACAGTTTACTAAGCTAGTATCAAGAAATCACCGCACACTACCGCCTCTCCCGTCGAATGTATCAGCCCGCACATCGGGATCTTACTAATGCCGAAGAACGTCTGTGGCGCCTGCTACAGACGAACACGCTGCCATGTCGCTCCATACTGCACCATATTCATCCGAATTTATATCTGTCACCTAATTGCCCTGCCTGTGGTGCGAAGGACATAGTCGCCCATCTCATATGGGCATGCTCTGAAGACCCCTTTCCCTTGATCCCCTCAGAAGAGCTCTGGGAGAAGGCGCTGGGCAGCTCGGACTTGCAGACCCAGAAGAGTCTCGCGGAAAGAGCTGCCGTGGTCACCGGCAGGCTGCGGCTGTCGGTCACCGAACGCACTTAACCGGGCTTTTGAATAAAGTGTTTTCTCTCTCTCTCTTTCCACACTAGTAGGTACCCATAAATAAAAAACCTGTACAGTCTGCACCCATTACTACGGACCCCTTTAATCCGGGGAAAAATATCTGCTGTATCCGGAGTATGTCGTATCCAAACTGGGAGGAGGGGAGGTACGAGCGTCAGTGGAAACTGTGGCCACTTTTTCATGTAAGTGCTGCAGCCACTCAATTATTTCTGCACGCCTGCCTGCAGCATTTATTCACAGCGAGCACACCTGGAAAGTAACTGCTTAACACAGTTTCCGAAGTTTAGCATCCGCGCTTGAAAAAGGCCTAGTGGATGAGGCAGAGTGCTAAGAGATGTGAATTAAGCTGGAAAAAAAAAAAGGCATAATGTAATTAGGTAGGTGCAAACATTACCCAGCAGCAAAAATGGCCAGCAGAATTAGCGTGGCCAGCAGAATTAGCGAAGGGCCTTTGAAACAGTTCGTGCCATTGCAGGTCTGCCCAAAACCCGTTTGTCAAATCATTCAGCTCGCTGCTTGGCATGCCACCCCCTACCCCACCTAGAGACGGCTTCCACATTTTTTTAGTGACTGCATTCTGGTCACCAAAACAGCTGATGCAAAACCAATTGAGTAATGTGATGAAGTGTTGCTAAGAAGCCAACAATTAGACCAGTTGGATGCAGCACGGCCAGCGGCAGATTGTACACAATGGACAGGAGCCACCTCGCCACTTGGAGCAATTCTTACCTCTTTCATCGAACTGGAACAACGCACGTGTGGGAATAATGAATGCCGAACTTCACTGAACATGGCTTCTCTTCACTGCGCAAAGTACTGCGTGATGCCTAGCTCCTGCAACTGAATCCGCAACCATTTGCTTCACTTGCAGAACTTCTGCGGAGCAGCCATGTTGTTGCTGTGCAAAATAACCTTTCGAAGCTTCGATGTGTTCTACGGCCTGAGAACTAGTCAGCTTTACAGGAGCTTCCGCCTCTTTGCTTCTGTCCCCTTCCGATCGCAGGCCAGAGGAGCTCTTGACTAGTGCTTGGATGTTTTTGTCGGTTATCTGCTCGTTGTCAACGATGTCATCATAAAAACTCACAAAGTCAGCGAAGTCCTCTCCCCAAAAAAGGTTTTTGAATTTGGGGCCATACAGTTGGCACACATAGCTCCTGTGGTGCAACGCTGGGAGTACTAGGCATGTCATGTTCTCTACAAAAGTTTGCCTTCCGGCAGAACTTCCGACGGGACACTTGACATCAATTTTTGTTTCTCGTTTTGCCTGCATGTCACAAAGCAGGTGCTCTGTAAGGTGGGTCCTGTATGCAGCAGCCTTCAAGGAATGCACCCCACCCTGGTTGATCGGCCGCAGTGCCACCGTCACATTTGGCAGAAAGTATGCAAGCTCTGTCGTGATGAGTAACGGGGGATGCATATGCGAAAAACAGTTGTCTAGAAACAGGAGAACTTTCCTTTTCTCTCTGGCCATCTTTCAGTAAACTCCAGCAACCACGCCTTAAACAAATCCTTCGTCATCAAGGCTTTCCTGTTTGCACCCAAGTTTTTTCATGTGACGTAAGGCACGAGGCCGTTTCAACTCGCCGATGAGTAGGAGCGTCCACCTTTTCTGAGCCGCCCATGTTGCAACACAAAAGTACTAACAAGTGCTCTTTCGAGCACTTGGCATCGTGACACTTTTTGCCAGGGAAAGTGTACGTCTTGCTGGCCCTGGCTTTGCACACGAGCCCGCTTTCACCCACACTGAAAATGTTCCTGTCCTCATATTTGGCGAGGAGTGCAGGCAGACGATTTTTTTGCCAATCGGAGACAATGCACTGGTCGACGCTATCGCGCACTCCACACATTTCACTGAAAACAACGCCATGTCATGCCTTAAACCTCGGCTAAGCCAACCCTCGCTGAAGGTGATGGAGCCCTGTCCCAAAATAACAGCAAGCTGTTCAGCTTTGCTGCTGAACAAAAGGCCGTTCACGGGAATTACACAAACACACGCGCCTCGCAACCACATCAGAAGAGCAGACTCGACCTCCGGATGCGCCGCTTTCCGCATTCGAAACAGCTTTTTCTGTAACTCACCAGAGTTCCATTTTAAATGCTGAGCATTTCAGTAACTCACGATGTCACCCGCGTTGACGTCCGTAGTCCGCACCGCACCCCTCCCTACTATATAAAAAAAAATACCATCCGGTGCCCGGTTTCGATCCCTTGACCCTGCTGGCGGAACGCAATGTACATGGTGCTCTACTCACTGCGCCACAAAGCCGACACAGAATGGGACGCTCCGAACACGCCTTATATCGTTCACTCATTCAAATTACTGCTGACGAGCGCTCTCTCGTCAGCAGTTGCCACAAGTGCAACAACATTAACGTAACGCAAACTACTAAACGTCGTGCGCCCCCGGAAATGCTCTGCATTTGATCGTGCTCCTCGCGAGGGAGATGTTTCACTGCGTCTTCTCTCGGTCGCGGGACCCGTGGCGCCATCTGGCGGAGGCACGGCACAACTCGTAGCACTTTCTTTGAAAAAGCGCCTCGAAAGCGCGGCAAATATGAAATAGGGATGACGCGCTTTCGAGGCAATCCGCCGACGCGGCTGTTTGTTTTGTTTGTATGCTCTTTGCTCTTGTGGAAACTAATCCTTTTATTTTAGGCGTTCTTAAGAGCTTCTTGTTTGAAATTTGCCTTCCTAAGAAGCAGTTTCTGCCCATTTCTGCCGTCGGTTGCAGACAATGGAATCACGTCATTAAGGCTGACTGGTAAGAAGAGAAAGCGGGTGATGGAAACTCGCCCAATACAAAGTAATTGCTGCTCGGTGTCATTGTAGCCCTCCGTCCGCTTTAAGATACGTAATTTTCTAGAAGCACTTCAGTCTGCTTACGTGATTTGAAGGCGGAGGCTTGCCGATTCTTAATAACAATTGATACATTGTACTTGCGCTACCTATTTCCGTGACGTCCTTGTTCTTCACTATCGAATTTACTGCCTGCCTAGACAGGCCCACTCTTCTCATGATGTCAGCCTGTTTTTTGCCATTATCGACAGCATTAATGATGTGTAACCTATCTGAGAGCAAAATCCGCTTTCTCTTGCAACGCGCCATTCCACCCAACCCTATCGCTGGTTGCACAAACAAAATGGCCACTTTGCACCAGCACTGGCTTGGCCAGCCATGCCAGCCACTTGTTCTGCGCTGACGATGTTCCCTGACATAGTAGTTGTTTTAACAGCGGAGGTGTTGTACAAGCTGTAAATTTACCGTTGCAGGAAAAAAGTTCAAGAAAATGCGGATGGCTCATCAGTGTGTGCTTTGCGGTGACCGCCAAGCATTCCCGGCATGCGCGGTGGCCTTAACAAAACACAGAGCTGCTGTCAAGCACTTTTGCACATGTAATGCTTGGCACGAGGAACACGATGATATCGATGCACTTGATGATGACTACTACTAGTACAGTGCAAAGCGACGATGGAACATGTAAATCAACAATTTCAAACTAGTACAAATGCTTGGTGATATGTGCTTCAATGCTCACGTATAAAGAAATCCTGCAGCTTCACTACGGTTCAAGCCTTGCGTGACTCAGTGCAAGCTTCACCAGTTGAGCTGGTGGACGTCTACAATGGTAAGGATGACTTTGCATCCACCACTTGCCGCGAAGATGACTACCTCTTCGTTGCATATGCCGATGATTACTAAGCACTGAAACTATGCAAATAAGCAATGATACTTAAACTTAACTATGTGTCCGGCAACGCTCACCTACAACAGTTTCGCCATTCAAGTCTCGCGCGCGAGTGCAAGCTTACCTGAATTTTTTTTTTATTTATCTTTCTGTCAAAGTAAACAAAAAAAGTATATCAGTGTTTGCATCGCGTAAGTCCTCTACTGACGCTCGGTCCAAACAATTTTCACCTCAGATTTAGCCTGGCGTAGCTGAAAGTTTGCTATAGTAGCCGGGTCCGTTATGAGCGGAGTGAATTCCGCTTATTAAGATATGTGGGGCTCAAACAAACAAACAGAAATAGTCCGTCATAACCAAAAGCCTGCTGTTGCCGGATCCGTTAAAACGAGTGTAGACTGTATACAACTTGAAAGGCAAGTGGCAAGCCCACCAGTGCTGCAGATCCTGGGCTATAGGCAACACCAATGACAACAAACACCAGCAGCAAGATACCATAGTGAACTGTTCCACATGCATAATGGGGGTATGCCTAACAGTGGATATCATGCTGTTGGAGTGCACTGGTTACCAGGGCCCGTTTGCCCGAACGCAATAAGTATAGGAATAAGTTCTGAACTACAACTTCAGCGCTGTCTAGGTAATAAGTTGTGTGCCCGAAACTGACACAAACGCTCGGTTAAGGTAGCGTTTCCGTCTGGTTTTCTGGCAACCAGCTTATTTGTCGTGGCCGACTTCGACTTATTGGCGTCTTACTCGTAAGCGGGAACTTAATCGGGAACTTATGCGTACAGGCAAACGGGCCCAGGAGTTTTGTGCTTAATACTTGCAGCTGCATATTATTACACTAAATCAATGGACCGCCCGCAACAACAACACACTGCTCTCCTTCTGGGAGTTTGCAGCATATACGTTAGTGTATGCGCATGTTATGACAATATATGCATGAGTACATACACACTGTCACTTTTCCTTTCTGAACGCCTATTCCCTACTAGGCCAAAGAGCTATCCTGAAATAAATACTTTTCGTTCATTCACCCAGAAATTCCGAAACTAGTCAACTATAGAAAGGAAAAAAAAAAAAAGATGCTTTTGCAGCCTTCGGAGCAAAAGGGTTTTAAATTTCTAACAATACATTTTTATATGCAAATTACCTCTACTTTAAAATCCTGCCTTAGGTTCCTCGCCTTACACGGTCTTTTCGGGTTTAGAATTGTGCATGCTTTATTGGAGATCTTCTCCACTTCTGAGTTAATCAGCAACGTGCGTGCACTTGAGCTTAAAGTTCTGCATTCTCAATCAAGAGTGACAAGGTCGAGAAAAACAAGCCAGAAGGAAGGGGCCCACCTTCTCGAGGTTCATGCTCTTCATGGCGGCGTCCATGGACTTGACCACGCCAGCCATGGAGGTGGTCACCTTCTTGGTGGTGACGGCCGTCTGCACCCGGCTGGCCACCGCGTCCACCCGCGAGGCCATGCGCAGGTAGTTGAGCGCCTGGTTCTTCTGACGGATCGAGTTCTCCGCATGAATGCGCGCACCCTCCAGGTTGTTCTTCTGGATCGCCTGCACAGACAGGGGCCGCCACCGAGTCAGCCGGGCCGAGGCAGAAGCACTCCTTCGGGGCTCCTTTACAAAGAGCTCTTTCGCTCTCTTCTGAGGCAAACATGACCTCTCCAAGAGGAAACAGAAGTCGCACCAGAGTCATTCCGCACGCCGATGAATGCTTTGAAGTACAGTGGAACCCCGTCAAACCGTACCTGATGGGGACACGAAAAAATTACGCACAAACCGGCACTACGGTTTGTTAGAATGCATTAGGTTAAAAGGAAACTTCGTCGGGGATTCGGCTTAACTGCATATAAAAAGAAACTACGGCTTATGTGGATACGGAATAATGATAGCAACAATGCAAAATGGTATGACACACGACCGTGCTAACAAAGAAAAGCACATTACGTGGCAACATTACGATGCCATTGAGAAAGGAGACATGATGGGACTAACTACACTGATGCGACTAACTACTTCAGGGCCTGTCCTAGGCTACACCTAATCTGGCAAATCTGGATTTGGTGGCAACGTATGTATTGTACAGTTTGCTCAATGTGTGTTGCATCTGCTCTTATGCTAGTAAATCCATGCATCACCGGGTACGGCCGCTAGTCGCTTTATGCTGTTTTCCAATATACTCCCGGCCAACAAAATAAACATACTAAATTGCAACGAACTTCTAACCAATCAGTTGCTTTCCACGCAGTTGCGAAGCCCCTCCAGTCCTACACGCTGAAGCCCAAGATCAGCCCCGTATACTGAGCCCCTACATTCTCCACTGCCGTTGCTTCTGTCACCGATCGTCCAACCTGGTAATCCTGACACTGTAATGATGCAAATGCGAGGGTCCACTGTAGATGGTAACTCCACACACAGCACCATGTGTACAAAGGCAAGATCTTCGTCTACCTAGATATGCATATAGCCAATTTCCCTATTCGTCAGAACTTAAAGTAGTACCGTATTTACTCGCGTAATGATCGCACTTTTTTTTTTTCCAAAAATACGATGCAAATTTAAGGGTGCGATCATTACGCGAGGTAAATTTTTTGCAAAAAAAACTTTCAGCGCAGAAAATGCAAGCAAGTTGGAGGTCAGAAGTTTTACGGTAGATCTCATGAACATGATAAACGTAATCAATAAAAACATGATAAAAACTCCACGGACCACCGCCAGCCACGTTGCAAAGTGACTCAAAATGTAGTGTTTTCATGAATTACGGAACGCGCTCGAACGAGTTTACTGCGAGGTGAGAACAGGTCGATCAATAAGTGGCTGCTGCTGTCACAGTGCGGGACACGGCTGCCGACGCAGCAAGCCGAGCGCGATTTCTTCATTGTCTTGTGAGTCCATTATGTGTATTTAGTGTGAGTTTCTTCCGCACCAATAATGAACTCATGCGTGCCGATATCGCTAATATCGGCAAGTCTGCGGCAATGACGTAGCCATGTCTGCTTTGAAAGAGGAGGAAACATAGGTAAGCACGACCATCGTCAACTGGACTTGGCACACACACGGCATATGGCTGCGGCAAGTCCAGGGTGCGATCATTGCGTGGGAAATAAAAAAAAATCGTATTTTGACGACGAACTACAGGGGTGCGATCATTATGCGAGTAAATACGGTACTCACGTGAAATTTTCGTGTTAAGTTTTTCCCGCTGCCCACCAGCCCACTTATTACCCACTTACCAGCTCACCAGCCCACTTCAGTTTTTACCAGCCCACTATTCATAGAATGGCACATTAGAGGGCCGATAGCAGTGTAAATAACCATTTACAGCCTCCTTTATTTGTGTCAGTCTCGGTTTCGACAATACGAACCCCGAAGCGGCTGCAATGACAGGAGGGCGCACGTGGCGTCATCGTTCCCGTCGCACCAGTGCCGGTCTGGACCGCCAGGCGCGCGCCCAGACCTGCCGTGGTTTCCACCATCTCCATGCGCCGGGCAGCATGACGTCAGTCCCAAAAATGTGACATGTACACCCTTTAGAACAGTGTGTGCCAACCGCAGCCAGTGCATTGACCACGTCACGGGAGCTTTGACGTCAGCAGTTTGGGGCTGGGAGGAGTAGATGGCGTCATGCTGATGCCGATTGCAATAGGGTATCCGTTCTGAGCTTTCTCACGCGTGCAAAGATAAAAATCGATTTAAAATATGGTATACTGAATGGCTACTGTTGAAACTCGGTGGGAAATATCTCCACATACAAAGAAAGCCTTTTACATACTTATCCCAGCTTTGAAATTTCGTGTCTGTGCTCCTTTAAGGTTTGATGCAAGTGTACACGGTACGGATCCAGTCTGTCACCCTTCAGAACCCTCCCCGCCCCCAGAGACTCTACAGAAGGATGCACAGTTAGGCAACTTGGTGATCTAACATTGTGGTGAAACAACATGCAGTCACGTTACAAGTGCACGGGTCAAAAATGAAGACCCGAAGACAGGTCCACACCTCCGCATGTAGCCCTCGTTTCCACTGCTTTTCTTCTGGCAATGCTTCCATTCCCACGCAGTATCCGTGGTTCCCTATAGCAATGGCCGAGCTTGCACACTTGCCAGCATACTGACCACTAAACAATTTAGCAGCTTAACATTCGAAGCTTGCCCTGTGAACTGCTCCGAGGGCTAGGATCGTGTTTGCCTTGTGGTCATTAGAGAACAGCATTTTGATTACTTTTAATGCAGCTTGCTTATCTACACATGTTGCCAAGTTAAGTGGCTAGACTCAGATTGAACACAAAGGCTGCCACAGATAAAACGTTCGTTATGTACAGCTGTCTTACTCCTTCCTTGCCCCTTGTTCACCTTTACTTCTCTGGCCCAGCACAACACGAGAATATCTGTTATCACCTTTTAATAAACGAGTACCGCCAAGCCGTGCTCACTTTATATGAACTGTCGAGTGGACATGTACTGCCACACAAGTCATGCCAACATTGAGACTGGTAGTTATAACACTGCCCTATCCCTCTTTCGACTATTTCAACTCAATGATCTTCAGTGATGGAGGGCTACATAGAAGCACTGAAGTGCGGGCATACGCATGCAACACATTCCCTTTGACCATTTTCTGTATTTTCCCAAGCTTTACCTTTGTTCAGTGCAAACTTCTCAATACAGTAGAAGCCACAAAAACAAAGAGAATAAAAATTGATTCAAGCAATTAAGCTTACTAGGCACTGAACAAAAACACAATTGACAAAATAAACGAGGTTTCGTGCTCTTATTTGGCACGACTGCTTAAAGAAAAAACATGACAAAGAAAAAATAGAAAAAAGCCCCTTATTGAGAATTGGCTGAAACCCCACTCAATGGTGTTTTTACGCATGAGCTGGGAATTCAAGGTCACCAAACATGCCATCTGATGAACCCAGCAAATAAAATCATGTGAGGAATTTAGTGCTCACCAGGCAGCCATTCCAGTGAGAAAAAAAAAAAAGCTTTATGCACCACACAATTCAACTTTAAGGCCAGGCACGGCCGAGGTAAATAGAGGCTTGCCTTTTTCAGCTTGCTTTTCTCCACCTTCTCCTCCTTCTCACACTTCTTGGCATTCCTCTCGAGCTCCTTGGCGGCGAACTTGAGGTTGAACAGGTGCTCTGAGACGGGATGCGGTCAAGGAAGGAGACGGCAGGCACGGGAGGTGCCAAACGGCAACTAGTGTACAGCACATCTTGCGGTACCACATTAGTAGTGCGTGACAAGATACGCTTGCCAATGGCTGTTTACTCCCTCTCTACAAGACGGAATGATGATAACCATTATTCTTGCAACCCGCCGCGGTGGCTCAGTGTGGCTAAAGCGCTGTGCTGCTGAGCACGAGGATGGGGGTTCGATTCCCGGCCGCGGCAGCCGCTTTTCTGATGGAGGCAAAAACTGAAAACGTCCCTGTGTACGAGATTTCGTCGCACGTTAAAGATCCCCAGGCGGTCAAAATTAATCCGGAGCCCTCCACTATGGCACGCCTCATCACCTGTGTTGCGTTGGCGCGTTAACCCTACAATCATTCAATCAATCAATCAATCAATTATTCTTGCAATGTTTGTTGCACTACTGACTGATTGCGTCTTTCATTCCCCAGTAAGGAAGATATTCGCCTCAACTAATAGACAAGGGTCCATGAAACCAGTGACCCAAGCTTCCACTGTCATCTACCTAGCAAACTCAATCCTGGCGGATACTACAGAGTTTATTGCAGGCATATGAACAGCCAAAACCCACCGACAACATCGAAAAGGAAGAAGGCAGTACTGGTTGTGTGCCAAGAGGAAGATTTAGAATTCGCAAACAGCTTGCTCAAGTGGTCACATCGAGTGGCCAAACCTTCTCTGAATTTTGCTAGTCATGCGGACCATTTAAGAAGGAAATAACTAGGACTTTATTTTTTATTTAAAGGGACACTGAACAAGTTGCCCTAGATCGATCTATTAGCTCACTGAGGACATGAATGTACCGCTCTTGAGCGTACCTTTTTCTAAAATAAGGTAGAAGATTGCAAAATCATAAAGACAGGTATCACCACCACTGGTTATTCCACACAACTTACGCTGAAAATGGTTAAAACAGCGTGACAAATATTTTAACAATCTGCCTCCTCAAGTTTATATGAACTTCACCAAAAGTTTTTCTAGTGTCATGTTTGAAGGTCGACAAACAAAAAGAAAGCAAGAACCAATGAAGAAAGCAAGAACCAAGAACTTGCAAACAAACGCATACGGAACACACCGTTCCTCATTTTCCTGTGCCTACTCTGCAGCAGCCCCTTGAATGGACGGGTGAAACTGATTTCATCGCGCGGTGCGTGGATATCTAGGTTGTGGACGTGGGTGCAACAAATGTGGACCAATGCACCTGCACGCTGAAGAACGCACTTTTATGCATGCTTACACCAAGCTACGTCAATCTGCGAGTATGCTGCGGAATACATTTGACAGCTGATTTTCTTTTTTTTTGCTCCTGAAATGATGCCAGCCGCACCAGGAAATGAGCAGGCCACCCTAAAACCTGCACTACAACTGGTATTGTGCTCCAACCAGCCACATTTGAAGCAGCATGCTTCTGCATTGACTTCTATGGGAGAAAATCCGGTGGTCAAGAATGTTTCCCTGCGTTATATCCGGTCCCGCATTGTAAGCGGCAATGTTATAAATGGTCTACACCAGGGGTGGGCAACCGGCGGCGTGCCTGAATGTATTATGTGGCCTTTAGAACGCCATCGGATCCCCCACCCGTCCCTCTGTCACTTCTGATCTGAAGGCTGACGGGCCAGTTTTGACCTCAAATGGGGATACAAGAACAGAGAATTGACCGCTTCCAGTTGGCATTGTCCCGCATCTTCACACTTAGCCAGATTGTTCTCAGTTATTTTTAAATATTAAATCAATTCGCTAAATTTTTTCTCTTTGCCTGCAAAGCCATCCTTCCTCCACCCAATTTGCCGTAAGGCCCTCCGCTGTGTCGGCTTTATGCAACTGGCCCCTCCACCGCAAAACGTTGCTGAACCTTTGTCTACACTGAAGAAAAAGAAAAAGAAGGTCTACACTGTATCTAGCAAATGGAATAAAAACTATAAAGAATCATAGTGCATGTTTCATTCTTAATAACTACTCTTGGACATCACATACATCTATGAAGGCTACCTTAAACCTCCCTCTCCTCACACACTGCAGCAAATTAGCATGCCTAGCACTGCTGCGCAAAAGTTATTACCATAATAAATTAAAAAAAAAAAACGAAACTTTTTTTCGAACCTTCGTATATATCATCCCATGGTGACCACCGCCATAAACTGAGCATTCTACATTCTCACACCAACCTATTTTTCATTCATTTATTCCTAAACCACCAATGAATAGAACCACCTGCCAGCCTCGATTGCTAACATAACCAATCCATCTGCTTTCAGAACTGCTATTGAACAAGACCTTTGTTAACCCGCATCTTATGTTTGTATTTTAGTTTTGATAACCTATCGTGTTTACATGTTCTGTATTCCATTCCACTCCCTCCTGCAATGCCTCAGGGCCTTAACTGTACAATAAGTGAAACGAAATGAAAGTACTGCAGTGTGTTGGGAAGTTATGAGAGATGTAGCGGTTCAGAAAAACGCACCACAGAAGATGACGAGGGGCCAAGATAGGGAAGAGCTCACAGGACAGGCACTGACCTTTCAACTGAAGCTTTACAGTAACATGACAGTAGGGGAAAAAATTTCAAGATGGAACGGGTACCATTGGGTTACGTGCAGGACAGACACTGACAATAAAAAGTTACCGCATGGATTTCGACAGGAATCAATTCTTTATTTGAGAGGCTAATGAAGTCTCACTTATGCACTTCTGCACAATGCTTTCAAATTTCGACTGTGTTCTTGTGTTCATGAAGATGTACACTCTATCAGAAAGTTTGGCAATTTGTAGCCAAACCCCAGCGATAACAACACCAAATAGACTATCCCAGTTGTGCGCTCACTAATTGTACCTGTTGAACTGATCGAAGATTTGTGGCCTGCGTGTGCACTCTGAATTTATGTAGCTTTTCCACTCAAAAACTTTTCCTGCTGCAATCTTGTTGATAATAAGTGGGATCAGTTATTGGCTCTGCATAGCCACTTGGATGTTTGCAAAGGCCTGAATGCTCAACACATCTCACATAACACAACGAAAAGAGACACTCTGTTACCACAAAGTCTGCCCAGTTATCAAAGGGCTGTGATCAGCACCATTCACATGGGCCCGCCAAAGTCCAACGTCACAGAAACACAGCTCCTCCCCTTCAGGGTAAAAGAGCCTATGAAGCAACACATCCTGGAACAGCCTTTTTCTTTAAGCTACGAGGAATACAAAGAACACTTCCACCAACTCTGGCACATATCAAGGCCTATGTCACCCGCTGAACTGCGGCACTTCTTAAGCAGTAACGTTGCACAACACATGCAATCAGTCAGTTTCAATCACTTATTTGCAGACCTAGGCTTTAGGTTTCACGCTGGTGCAATTAATCCGGAAAAATTTTGTCACGGCACAAGCATAACGATAGCTTAGCCAGATGCTTAAACGGCATGCACTACCGCTACTAAGGCCACTCAGGCGTGGCAGCATGACTGTTTTACATGCAAGTGATTGCCAAAAGTGAGTGAACCAATTTTATCTTATTCCCTTATCGAGCCGGTTAATCCGTGTTGGCAGTACTTAGCTTCTCGGCTGCATACTGTACAAGCGAAACGCTAAATTCCCTTTTTTTTGGCGATAAATCTTTCATTTGGCGTTATCAGCAGCGAGCGGATTCGGGTTTCTGCATTTCCTCGATCGTCTTACGTACGCATCTGTATACACATGCAATCGTGGTACTGTTCTTCACTTAAGGAATCTATAAGCCACATAAATGACGCATTCGAGATACCCTGCACATTTAGATTTCACCCACACGGCTGACGATGAGCTAGTTATTTCGTAGTGGACGAGGAACCGACGTTTTACAGCCTCTCGCAGCGTACGGACTGGAGCAATGCCGAGCAAAACCATCACAACCCTGCAGATAGGGCTTGGCAAGCTGGACTCGAGCATTGCTCGATGAAATATCGAGATTGTAGAATCCGAAGCCTTCCCACTGAGCTAACTTCCCCGCAGTGAGCACCCCAGAGCGACTGGTCTCCAGCGGATGTCGCGTACAGCAAGACACACCCTCCGAAAGAGACACACGCTTCGGCATCTTTGACATTTGACAGAAGATCCGTTTAGCCGTTTCTAATTCGTAGCAAGCTAGTCTTAAGCGGTACCACCAACTCGCAGCGGACGTTTCGAGCAAGGGTCAAAATGCTCGTGATGGGGCAGGAATGACGTAAGCCTGCTATGATAGATAGCAAGGATACTTTCCATGGCCGAAGCCATCGTCTCGGTGATCGGACACTTGCTGATGTCGGCCTCAGATCACTCGGATGTCAGTCGCAGCCACAGCACAACACTTCTCACACGAAGTCACTCTGAATGGACGAACAACGGCGTCTGCTCCTGCAACTTGAGGGTGCGCTCCGAAAACATTTGCAAGTAATATGGCTGACGACGGCTGAATCACGAGCTTGGATTGCTTGGATACTAATTGAAATGGCAGGTCGCAAACCGGAATCCTGCCATTATCAACTACTTTAACATAGGTATTTTAATTTGTGCCCCCAAAAATTCTGTGGAAGGCATTGTTGTATGCACTGGTGGGGGCCCTTTTTTTTTTTTTACTTGACAAAATTTTTCATTGATGCATTTGAGTATTGAAATAGCCGTTCTCAGTGGGGGCGCTAAGTTCCTAGGTATTTTTGATGGCCGTGTCGATGAGGTGAACTAAAACGCACCTCGGCGTCGTCTGCTACGCGAAGGCTTCTCCCTGCTTGTAGAAGTCGGCAAAGGAGCGAGTCCAGGCTTCATAAGCCAGTATGCTTTATGCCTGACGGCGGTCGGTTAGAGTGTTGTTCGGTGTAGGCGTAGTATTAACTCTATGGGTGTAGGGTTCCAATAATTACGTGGTGCTGACTGTTCCCGCCGGACATTCACCCTCTTGGGTTTACTGGGGTAGTTTCACGACAGATATTCTACATTAGTTACTAAATATTACACTTGTCATCGGGGGCAGGATTTTGCATTGAGGTGGGAAAACCGATTGTATTGAGAGGATAGAGTGAGGGGCTCGGGTCGGTTGTGGGGGAGGGGGCACTACCCTTTTTGCATGCACCGCCCAGCCGACGCCCATATGCTTCTTCCCCCCTCTATATCAGTCAGTGAGTGAAACTTAATCACGCTTAATAATGGCAATGCAGTAGTTATAGATGCCGTACAGCTCCGCCTCTCTACCCCCCCCCCCCCCCCTTTGTTTGTTTACGAGTCCATTCAGTGTGATTCCGTATCAGTCGAGCTAGGAACTAGGAATGATACGCGCCCGCTCTCCTTTTCTCTGCATTTCCCCACCGCCACTGCTCTACGTACACCAGTGGCGTCGCTAAGGATGGCCCGGGGGTGCCCTGGGCCCCCGCGGGTACCAGCCCCTCGGCGAAGGGAGCCCAGCCGAAAAAAAACCATTGGCCAACCAATTGGTCAGCCATTTGGTCTCCCAATTGGCCGGCCAATGATGTTTTAGGCACCCATTAGCTATAGTGCCTAGAATATACTGGCTAGTGTGCTGAGGGCGGGCGCGGAGGTGGCCCCGACCAACGTTAGAGCAGTTAAAAACGTTGGCCCCGACCGTGATGACTGGCGGCGGCGCCCGCTTGGGGCGCTGCTGTGCGAGAGGGTGCATCTGCGCGCCGTCCGCGCAGCGTTCCGCGCGCTTCCCATTAGCCGAGTAGCGCGAAGCGGGCGTTTACTTTTTCCGTGTACTTGGAGCGTTCGTTACAAAACGCCATGCTATATAAGAACTACGCGAGTGCGTTTAGAATGCACGCATTTTGTTAAACCCAATGTCGATAAATGTGTGGCGTAAACTTCGCCGTCTCCTCCCGCTCTCAAAAAACTTAACTTGTCAGTAACCATCCAACCGATTTTTTATTTACTTTGCTTCTGAGAGCAGAAATATCACAGGAAGTTTGAAACCCCTTACCACATGGCTTGCATTCTGCCAGAAATGAAGTGAAAACAAAATAGTAATTACAAGTATGTCAAGCAAATAACCGGACACTAAAGCAACGTTTGAGATTCAGAAGTGCCTTAATTGCTGCGCTGCGCTGATTATTCTGGGCTGGTGACGTTAGTTTGCGACCCTCTCTCCATCAAAGGAGATAAGATAACACGTGTGGCAATATCAGAGGTGAAATAGAAAACATTATGGCAGTGACATTTAAAGCGACACCTTCGATTCGTTTAAAATGAACATGGATATTTGTAAATGTCTCCAAAGGACGGTCGTTGCCGAAGACATAATTAACAACCTACAATTCACCTATTACGGCATTAAATAACTACATAGAACATGAATTATATTTCAGAACTCCTGTCGTAATGACAATATTGGCGTTCGAAAACTCAAAGCACCTATTGTGCTTCACCAGGCAGTAAATTAAAGGGACACTGAAGTGATATGTAAACATTGCGGGATTACTAGCGCAAATTGTAGTCCGGAGTCCCCAGGCCATGTTTCGACCACTCTAGGCGCGTTTACACGATTTTATTTAGTAGAAAAACTAATTCGAAAACGCTGTCCTCCTCTCTTTACGCTCGCCCATTTTCTGTGGCGTTTTCGTGTGACGTCAGGAGGGGATGAGCTGGCAATTGGCTGCGCCACGGCTGCGCTACTGCACGGCTCCCCGGCCGACAGAGTCAGTCGGCCCAGCGTTTCGTCCGCCGGCCGCCGGCGGGTCGTCGCAATCAAGGAGGTTAAAAAAAAATTGCTTGGTCGCAATTCGTTCGCTTAGTTGAAACGAAGCCAGGACACGTTTGTGAATGGAAGAATGTGCCTTTCTTTACTTGGTTTGTTTGTACACTGTATCTAGCTCCAAGTCAAGGTCGCTTCACACAAGCGCTGCACATGCGACGCTTCGCTGACTGGTACGCCAGTAGGAAAATATAAGGCCTCTTGAAGGCGGGAG
This sequence comes from Haemaphysalis longicornis, assembly GCF_048455015.1. Lineage (NCBI taxonomy): Eukaryota > Metazoa > Arthropoda > Arachnida > Ixodida > Ixodidae > Haemaphysalis > Haemaphysalis longicornis. Next base: position 141,882,424 of record NW_027526460.1, on the reverse strand, counting down.
AAGAGTCAGCGAAGTCAATATAGGTACTAAGCAAATAAAATCAACTGATATTTTTACCGTACAGCGTAAAACTAGGGCGCGGGAAGCACTTTTTTGCGCTGGGCGAACAAGCACAGCGGTCAGCAGCACGACTACGCATCTGCGAACGCTTTTCCGTCTACGAAATGCAATTGCTAGACGTGAGCTACTGTGGAAACTCGGGCATTGTCAATATAGGTACTAAGCAAATAAAATCAACTGATATTTTTACCGTACAGCGTAAAACTAGGGCGCGGGAAGCACTTTTTTGCGCTGGGCGAACAAGCACAGCGGTCAGCAGCACGACTACGCATCTGCGAACGCTTTGCCGTCTACGAAATGCAATTGCTAGACGTGAGCTACTGTGGAAACTCGGGCGACGCTTACTGCACGATCGCAGTACAACAAATAGTCACCTAAGCGGCTTGAAATGCCAAAACTAAATAAAAGTGTAAACTCGTTGTACAATATATACCCTATATTAGCAGGGCCTTCGCGTCTCGCTCCGTAGCCTAGCAGTCTGAGGCGCTGGGAATTCATTGCAAATGTTTTGCGAGTCACAAGTTCGAATCCCCGCGGGTACGTGCTTTTTTTTTTTTTTTGTAAGTTAACTTTTTTGTTTTCCGCCGATGTTTTCTATATTGAGTTCACCTTTTTTGGGGCCGCAACGTTCATGGCTACACGAACTAGTTCACAAAACGCGCGCAGGCTGGCACTGGCGTGCTAGCGAGTTCTCGTTGGCGTGCTGTTGCCATAAGCACCGACTGCTTGCAGGCAGTGGGCACAGGCCAGAATGAACAGACCCTTGGCCTGGTGCGAACACGCTTTTTACGATACAGGCATGAGGGAGGCAAGCTCCAAATATGGGGGAAAAGCGCATGACATTTGGGCGTCTGCGGGTACGCGGAGGGCGTTCATGCACTGCGTAGGTCTCGGCTAGTGAATTCTACGACTACAAGCCGTCCTGGGAGGCTTATCTTGTGCATTTTACAGCCGACAACATGACAGAAGCGCGGTACGATGATTACTGAGATATTGAGAATGCCCATCCAACAAAGCCATTGGTTATGTTTTACAGAACCGAAACCGAAACTTGTGTGATTGCTAATTTTGGGCATCGTCCAATCACGGCGCCCCTCCTCTCAACGTCACAGCCTTAGTTGGTGCGGCCGCCGCAAACCGCGCATGGTAGTTTTTCTTCTTTCGCGCTTTGTAAAATAATTACCGATTTGTCAACCGTATAAACGATGAAAAGTGTGCTAATTTGAGCCAGTCTACGCAGTGCAAGCAAAAACGGGAGCTTGACAAATTCACTTCAGTGTCCCTTTAAAAACATTGTTATATCTGTTACTTTAAATTGTTTTTGACGAAGGGCCTGACCAACAATATAAACCACGATTTATTACACGTTAACCAATTCCAAAAGTTTCCTCGTGATTCAACTAACCTACTTACCAGATAGCTCAGTGTGATGTTAAGAACCGACCTTCGGGCGGCCTCTTTTAAAGCGCGCCCAAACTATTCCCCTCTTTAAAATACTGTTCCGCCTTGGTCAACACGGCGCGCGCATTACAAAAAAAAGCTGTCAGTCCCTCGTCACATATCCGCCGCCTTGGCGACACTCAAGGCCCATAACGACTGTGAACTTCACTGCGTGCTCTCTAACTTCTCCGAACGCGGCGGCGCCCCTTTCATTCATCTTCGGGCCCACGAATGACGTCGCAGCGACCGTAACACTAACACCGCTGACCAGGTCGCACCCGCGTGCTTTGCAAGCTCTAATGCGGTAATTACCCCCGGAAACTAGAAAGACTACCGCCGAAGCCACAAGGCACCTTCGCCGTCACTTCTACCTAAGTTAACAAAGGTGCGGCGAGCCGCAACGTGACATTGACAACCTTTGTCTGCATGTCTAGGATTATCTCTATCGGCTAGACGAGAGTCCCCGGCCTTCATGGTCACACGATGAAAAGCGGATTATCCATGGTGGGAACCGTGGGGGTTCAAATGAACCGGGCCTTCCGTGCTTAGGGAGCCCGGTTGGCAGACAGTGTTTCAAAAAAATTTTAGGCCTCCTGCTGATTTCCCTATTAAAACAGAGATTATCTATTGCAAAATGAATGCTTCGAAAGGGCTGTTTGTTTCATAGTGTGCATAAACTATAAGTCAGCTCACAGTTAACTAGTCTGAGGGGAAAACGTTTCAATCGCCCAGAACCATGCATCGCGTACAGCGAAGAAGCTAGTTTAGCTGATGGACACCGATAGCAGCCGGACTGGGATTTGAGCAGCTGCGGTTCAACAATTTCGGAACGAGCATAGCGCACAGAGAGCAGTTTCTGTTTGAAACCTGTTTTAATGCGCTGAAAAAAAAAATAACTGGAAATAAGGTAACGCAGAGGCTTCTATGCTATATTATGTTTTCATGATAGCGTAAATGGTATCTTATACGGTATGGAATTCTCTGATTATTGAAGGACTCCGAAGGGGTGGTGGTTTGATTTTTCGTTCGGATTCAGAGGGTGGGTCGGGATGTCCTGCCCCCCCCTCCCCCCCTCTTAATTTTTGGATTTATTTTCCCAAGTAGACGACCCCTGAGGTCGTAGAAAAAGTGTAGTTGATGATTTTTTTCTATTGTGGTGTATTTTGGTTTCTTGAATTTTGTCTGTACAAAAATTATTGACGCCAATATAACAATTAAATGTGTTACTTCTATCAATTATGCATTTTTGTGGTAATGCAAGGCATAACTTTTGGGTCATTATCGCTATTTTTAATGCGTATTCGCATCATCCTTTTTCGAGCTTTTCTAGTTCAGGCCAGAGTTCAGATGCATATTTCTCATCTGTAAATTTTCGTAAAATTTCTATTTTTTATTTTTTTGGTTTCTCAGTATTTTGTCTGTGCAATTATCTATATTCATGCTAAATATTTCACGGCCAATCGGGCTGGAAGCTTTTCGAGGACTTCTCAACTCTTCTGGCGGCGTTCTTATTTATGTAACGCATCCAGGCCCGCCTTCACTTGCTAGTTGCGTGTGTGTGTAATACATTACTTCAATCATTGTAGCAATTTCGTTCAATGGTCGTACACCGAAGTATCCTCGCAGTTTGCTGTTATTAAAGATTGGAACTGCTTTTCACCAGTTCCGAGGAGCCTGCAGGCACTGGACATTGCAAAAAGTATCCGTCCGAGTCTGGCTGGCACATATTTTCCGATAAGCTTGGGCAGTTTATTTCAAATGCGAGCAACGAAGGCTGCTCTTCTGTGACGGACATGGCGAAACTTCTAATCCGTGAAAACTTTGAAGGTTCATTCCCAGACGTTTATGTTGCTGCTACTTTTTGTTTGTGCTTGTCGGTAACGAATTTCACTGGCGAAGGTCATTCAGCCAGCTGAAATCGATCAAAAACCGCTTTGATCAGTGGTGACTGACAGCTGCCTCAGCGATTTGTCGCTGCTCAGCGTGGGGACGGAGATTCTTAAAAGCGTTAATGATGAGGATATCATCAAGAAACTAGCGAGTGAAACGGAAACGCTTGTAGAAACATGCAGAACTTTTTATCTATTCTTAAAACACGAATAAAAACAGAAAGCATGCTAATACGTACACATTCCCCATTTCGAGGTTGGATTTCAGCGAAACGCGCGTAAGGAATAGAAAATTTTGTTTATTTATTTAGTATTTAAGAGAAAAAGAGCCGCATGCAATAGGAACGTGTTTTTTCTGTTATAAATATATATATTGCCTGCAAAAATGTACATCTGTTACCTGTTTACCAGTGAATTATATGTTTTATTATTAAAATATTTTTGTGATGTTCGGTATCCATCTCATTTGCTCTAAGCGCCACTTTTTCTAAAAAATTTAGCTCCCCGCAGGTTCAGAATATTTTATTAATAAACCATTCAAATTAAATTTCGCACTCAGTCGGCATATACAATATACTGCCTTAGGAGAGCTTAAATTTGGGTTTCTGGATGAAATCACAAAATAGCCAGGCGATTGGTAGCTTATTTACTTTAAGGATGGGCGAACAGTTTCTGAAAAAGGACTACCTGTTTACTCCGGCAGTGCTCACACGCCGCCGACCAAAGCGTGGTCTGCCGAATACGCCGCCGCGACAGAGGAGCTTGGCGGCTTTCATGCACCCTCTCGCCGAGCAGCGCACCTTGCGGCCTCTGCGCGCAGTCATCGCCGGCGGGGCCACCCTGCGCGCGCTCCGCACACTAGCCAGTATATTCTAGGCACTCTACATTGGCCGACCAATTGGCCAACCCATTGGCCGACCAACGCCGCCTGTATAAACAATGCCTAACGCGTGAGCGAAAAATGGCCAAACAGCCACTCTCCTGTTGCTCTCTCCTACCCTTTCCCGCTCCGTAGCCTTCCAGCGTGCTTTCGTGTCCGCCAGCCAGCGCCGCTTCTCGGAAACTATGCAAAATAGTGGAAAGTTTGTTTAGCGTTCCCGAGGCGGCGCTCCTACGCCTTCTTGTTTTTCACCATGCCTGTCTGTCTTGGTCTGTCACTGATAAAACTTCCTTTGTCACGAAGCAAAATCCCTTGCGCTGCCGCAGGCTGATGCCGGCTTTGCGCGCTTATCTACTCGGATCACAGGCCCTGAAATTTTCTGAGTGGGGCATCCCACCTCTATCCCCTCCGCATTTAGGTATTGTTTTGACCCCGCTGTTCGCACTCCGCATCGGTACGCACTTCTAAAATTGAGGAAGTACTGTAGAAGCGCCAGGACAGCGTGGCGGGATCCCAGCTGCTTATCCTTTTGTTTCCTATAATTTTCTGAAGTTTACAAGCACGTGATATTATTGGAAAGTAATCGTAGAAGTGAGCGCCTGAACAAAAAACGTGCACGCAATTTTTTCTTATCTAAATACTCTAGAAAGAAAAATATCAGTAAAATAATGGCTGCCCCATCCGAAAATATCCTTTTTCTGTTAGCTATATGTCTACCCGACAATCAGTATGTTCTTACACTATTTCAGTCCGCCCCCGTTTTTATCTTTGGAAAAATGCAGCAAGTATGAAGCGAGCGACACGTTGAACGAGATCCCCAGTGCGCCACAGAACTAGCGCCCCGTCGCGGCTAAGATGTAAGCGAATCGGCCCTTGAAGCCCAACAGGCAAGCTGACAGACACACGTCGTAGAAGTGGGTGCAGCGTTCGCGACTCGCGAGCAGTGACGTAAGGCGAGATGTCCGCCGGCACGCGCCACATAGCGGATCAGTGCCTGAACTAAGCGTTCCTACCCTTCCCATTGAAAAGCGCGCGACGCGTCAGGCAATGTTAATACAGGCGGCGTTGGGCCGACCAATGGACCTCTCCCGGGGTACGTCACGCGGCGGCCGTGACGTCACGGAAATCGCACGTGCTGGGTGTGGCCGGAAGCAACGTTGCCGGGAGGGTGGTTGGCAAAACATTCGGACCGGCGCGCGGCGCGTATGCAGTGAGGCTGCATTAGACGCGCGCAAAAGTGGAATTTTTGTTTTAAGTGCGATTGCACTTTATAAGCGACCCCAAACCATCCACCGCCGGCGGCGGCGGCGTCCGCAGTGCTCCTCCATATTTAAAAAAGAAACAGCATCCGGCGCCAGGTTTCGATACGAGGACTTTGCGGCCGCAGCGCGACGCTCTACCGACTAAGCCACGGACGCCACTTTTTTTTTTTCTTTAATACATGGAAATTTTAGAGAGAAGTCAGCCAAGACAATTGACACACAATATAAACACTAACAGACAGAAAAGGGTAAGCCCGTCAGTCTAACAAAGGTCGGCACCAATTCAAAACTCAGGCAAGCAAACGCACGCATCCAAAAGATGCAGCCACTCTGGTGGATCACTCTGCGCGACGTAAACGCTCCGTACCAACGCCGCCTGTTCCCGAAAAATGACCTTGGTCGGCCTAGGGGGTTCAGCATGCCGATCAGTCATGCGGCACTTCCACAAGCTAAACAAACCTAGGAGCACAAAAACGTCATACGGCACCCGATTAACGTCCTCAAATGGCAAGAAGCGAATGGTGTATGGGGTGATGTCAATGTCCTTTTTTAGTGTCCGTTGCAAAACGTCCCAGAAAAACACCGCGTCACGGCACAGCACAAAACAGTGGTCAATAGTTTCTGGTTGGTTGCACAAGCGGCAATTGTCTGACCAAGGGATCGACATTCCTTTGTCTCGCAGCCATGTTTTAACTGGAAGCGTTTGCGAATGAAGCTTAAAGAAAAACGTTTTAGCATTTGGCGGCACGCACATACGCTTGACATGGTCTAAAACATTATTCGTATGGTCCCGCAAGTATGGCTGGCGATAAAGAGGCACGGGGAATAGATTATGAATTAAAGTGTTCGTCATAGCTGTCCTTGAAAGACTAAACAGGTACTCCAGAGAAAACCGCGCAGTAAGGAAATGAAAAGTATCTACAACTTCTTTTAGAAAACCCCATGGCGGCTTTTGGTTGACCTCACCCGTAGAAACAAGGAGAAACGGCAAATGGTAACTTATGCGCTCTTGAATTACAGTACGTAAAAATGGATGCTCCGCCGACTTGTAGAAGAAAAACCGAGACACAAGTTGGTGCACAAACAAACGCTGATATCAGTGTGAGTAACGCGCCTTATATCTTTAACGCATTCAAACTACGTCGTCAGCGGCGTGCGTTGGTGACTCAGCGGCGTTATAGCGGCTTGATAACTGCGTGGTGTACACGTGATACTACAAACCCGATGGAAGAGATGGAAGAGAAGGCGGCGAGGCGGTGGGCTGCGGGGGCCGAGCGCAAGCGCCGCAAGCGGGCCGACAACCGTGCATTCGCACTTTCACATTCTCCCCCTCGGGGAAATGTGGGGGAATTTTATGTGTTGGCTTTTCTGATGCCGGTGGGCTGCTGTGCTCTCGGCTACCCAAATTTTGCGAGCAAAATCAGCGGCATCAAACTTTTCGGAGTCCCCACAGCGGTAAATTCGGCGTGTATTGTGGATGCGCGCAATGTGCCGAAGAAGCTGGCAGCCAAAGCAGCGACATAGTCTGCTCTTACTCGTAGCAACATTTCGCATTCTCGAACTTCAGCTGTTCTCCAAAGCGCAGTCATACTGTCTACATTGGCAGTCCGCGCTGATTCGTGCAATGAAATGATACTGTTTATCAACCATATATCTGCTATCATGCAGCACAAGCAGAAATTTGCTCAAGTGAAATACGGAAAGGGGGGGGGGGAGCGGGAGAAGGAGGCAGACGGAAATTTTCTTGCTGCGAAATATTGTCATGTTTTGAGGAGGTAGAGCACTGTATTAAAAACACAATGAATGCCTAACCTGCTTAGGCGACGCGAAATAAATGTTTCGACGAGGGATCCGCGATAGCCGCCAGCTGCCTGATCGACAACGACAAGTTGGGTCTTTTGTTATGGGGGGATCTGTTCAAGACGAACGAAATTCATTGCTTGTAAGTGCAATAAATTTTTACCTTGATCAGTTATATTCTGCCTTGAGGATGCCGGAAAACTGAGATGCTTGCCGTGCTCATGTAGCATCGTGCCTTCGGGGCGAGATGGGCCGCTCACGCGACTCGAAAAATGTGTTTGCCCTTAGCGAACAGACTCAGTGAATGTATTCATTTGTTGCGGCCTCCCGACGCTGGCGTATGCAGCGGGCGTACATGGACACTAACTTTAACTATCATGAAATAATGACTACCCAAAATATTTCAGTGCACTGTCGCAAGATATACGCACTAGCATATGTGGCTGCTATGTTACTCTCACAATGACGATGAACCATTTCGAGGTTTCACTGGCGTAAGAAAACAATCGGTCAATCTCGTAGAGAACGACACCATCGCGATATTTTTATTGGAATAATTTTTGCCTTTTGCTCTTCATATTTTTGTTTCGTTGCTGCTTATTTTACTATTTTATCCTTTCATGCTTTACCTTTCCTTTTTCCCCTCGACATGAAATCGTGTGTACGCCACTGTCTCCGGGCGACGCAAAGAGACCAAGAACAGGGAGCGTTTAGCTGCCTGAGGCACCGCGCTTAGCTTAAGCGGACCTCGAAAGCAACCATAAATTAGTTTTCATTGGTAAGTGTCCGAACACAAAGAATCTTAAAAAACATTTTGGGATGCGTCGCAACAGCACCAACCTTCAGAATGACTCGTTTAGGCTGTTCTGCCGCGCACTGATTATCCGAAAGCGTCGCCGTTCAGTTGACCGTACGGTAAACGAAAGTGTTGCGGAGGTTGTAGATGCGGAAAGCTACATGGAGGTGCGCCGGCCACAGCTAGGATAGCTAGACCCCCACCTGCAATGTGGGAAGCCAGTGACGGCCCGAACCAACGGCACATCGTTCCTTTCGGGCGACACGCGGCCAGGCCGTGCCGTCGGCGCAGGCGCTTTCTGCCAACCGCCACCTCACTTCGCGGCCGCCAGCAGGCGCCACCCGTCGCGCACGTGCGCTTAGTGACGTCACGTTGTTTACATACAGGGAGAGGTCCATTGGCTGACCCATTGGCCGACCAATTGGCTGACCCATTGGCTGACCAATTGGTTCCCAATGGGTCACCCAATGGGTCCCCTAATGGGTCACCCAATGGGCCCCCAATGGGTCCTTCCTTTTCATGGCTTCAAATATAGCCCTTTGTTACCTCCACTTGGCTGCCAAACAAATGTAGCATTCCAACCCTTTGGCTAGGTCTGTGCGTGTGTAGTGCCTTTTTCGTTGAACCCTGAAAAATGACAGCAAACATTCTGCACAATGAACATTTTATTTTCTAGCTTACTCCTCCGATGAATAAGCCAATTGCCCGGCCTCATCATCCTCGCAATGAGTCGGCAGTCCTGTCCCGTCACCATCTTCATGGTCACGTGGCAGTGCTCCCCTGCTGCCAGCTTCCCTGTGCGATGTAAGAATAGTCAAAAAAAGTTTGTTAGAAGTTGTCAAACAACCAGCAAAAACCGTTTCCTGCTGCTTTAGAGATTATTGCTAGGAATGCTAAGCAAGGGGTAAACAGGCTACCCAAAGTGAACTGAAATGCTCACTGTGCCACACCATTTCTCATTTCTTGACTGTTGGCACTTGCCATACATCAAAATTGTATTGCAGTCAATCGCGATGTTATCTACAGATGTGGCGCGACTTTAACTTTGACAAAAATTTTCAACAGGGCCTCCCTAAAGAGACAGTAAAGGATGAATAAATCTTTGCTTTTACTGAAAGCTCAGACGTTTCGCAGCTCTCTTGGCTTTTGTTCGACGAGCAACAATGCATTAGTCACTGAGAAATAAGCAAACAAATCTGGCATTTTGCTCCTCCGCTTCCCTTTCATTTTTTGGTGATGTAGCCGTTGCGTAACAAAGAGCAGCGTATAAAAGCTGTAGTATGCATTTTTTAGGTACGTTGAGCTCATTTAAGGTTTTGAGTTGCGCTTATTTCACGAGCTCAACAACTTCAGAACAGTTTATTCGAAGAAAAACACATTTACAGATGCTTCTCCAATGAGCTCTTGCCGTTCTCAACTTATGTGACATCACAAAGCATAGTACACGAAAATGTTGGGGCATTGTCGCCTGTTTTCATGTTTCTGGCATTTTCTGCCTTATTCAACACCTGCCGGGTGCGAGAATGGCGTGTTTAGATTCTCAGCACTGTAATCTATTGATGCAAGTCAACTTGTTTTTACCCTTTAGTGTCTCTTTAAAAATACAGCTCAAGAGAAATGGCACTCCACAAAGCTTGTGAAGGTTCCATAAAAACTAGCAATGTCCCACTTTTTATTGTGGTCTCTCTTTTGTGCTCATCATGAATTTTTCCACGAAATTAATCTCGATAGCCCATTCAGCATACCTTTTTGCCATCTTCTCGTTGTCGGCAAGCTTCTGAATGATGTATCCGTTGACGTTTTTCACCGCCAGGTCGAACAACTCACTCCCCGGGAGAGTTCCCTTTCTCTTGAGGCGCTCCATATAGCAGTCTGCATTTTACAGAGTTAAAATAAGTCACAATTAGATAGCAAACAAGGATGTTTCCTTTTAAACACATTCTTCGCAAAATGTGACTGCAGTAATGCAGCATTTCACAGTGCACACTGCTAGTATATGGTTGTAAAATTTGAGTATAGCGTATACCTTTTGTTGCAACTTGCAGTGCATATTCATTTGCGCACAAAAGTTCACCCAAACAGACACAAGTCTAATTGTTTGGCTGTAAATTAGAATTGACAGTCAACTGCAGAAAAACTTTGAAATCTGGCATTTTCCCTCCCCCGCTATCCTTTCATGTTTTCGTGACGTATCCGTTGCGTTGCAAAGAGCAGCATATAAAAGCTGTAGTATGGATTTTTTAGATACGTTGAGCTCATTTAAGGTTTTGAGGTGCGTTTATTTCACGCGCTCAAAAACTTCCCAACAGTTTATTCGAAGAAAAACACCTTTATAGATGCTCCTCCAGCGAGCTCTCGCCGTTCTCAACTTTTGTGACGTCACGAACCGTAGTACCCAAAAGTGTGCGGGGCTTCGTCGCCTGTTTTCACGTTTTTTGGCATTTTCAGCCTTATTTAACATCTGCCGGTTGTGAGAATGGTATTTTTAGATTCTCTGCATGGTAATTTATCGATGCAGGCAAACTTGTGTTTACCCTTTAATGTCCCTTTTATCCACACAGCAGTTTCCTTGTCCCTCAGCGTGACTCCTAGCATTCTTCTTAGCACTCTGTTACCCTTAATGACCAGCGGTTATCTTGCCTTCGCATTACATGCCCTGCCCACGTCCATTTCTTTTTCTTAATCTCTACTAATATGTCCTTAACACGTGTTTGTTCCCTGATACCCACTCCGCTCTCTTCTTGTCCCTTAATGTTACACCTATCGTTTTCCGCTCCATTGCACGCTGAGTCGTTCTCAGTTTAAGTTGAACCCTCTTAGTGAGCCTCCAGGTTTCTGCCCCGTATAAGTACCGGTAATTTATAAGATGCAGCTGTCATACACTTTCTTCTTCAGCGACAATGGTAGGCTGCTATTCATTATCTGAGAATGTCTGCCATATGCCCCCCACCCCATTCTTATCCTTCTAATTATCTCTGCCTCATGGTTGGGATCTGGGGTCACAACTTGGCCTAAGTAGATATATTCGCTTACCACTTCCACTGCCTCGCCACCTACGTCAAACCGCTGTGCTGTCCCGAGGTTATTGATTGACTAAAGTAATGATTAATAACCTCGGGAAAGGGGGTATGGCCACAGAAATTTCGGGGGGGGGGGCGGGCCGGGCCCCCCCTCTGGGTACGTCCCTGGTATCGATGCCTAATTCACAAAAAAAAGTCGGTGTTCCTGTATTCGTGATTTGCACCCCAGTCGGCGTATGGGTTCTCTAAACCAAGGTCGTGTAGCTGTTCTGGTTTAGTTTGCACAAAGAACACACGGCTTCTTATTTTGCTGCTTACTTTCCTGATATATTGCCCGTTGTTTACAAATAACTACACATCATCAAATATCCTGTGACTTAGATCATTTCGCATCGCATGTTGTATATTATGCATGCTTGCTTTGACATTTTGTAGCCCATGGATGCATTCAGTCTTCGTGAAAAGTATTTTTAACATTGGTATCTAAATGAGAGGTATAAAATTGGTCGAGACCAATCGCTCTTATCGCGTGACGAGAGTGATGCGGAGCGACAAAAGCGACAGAAATCGTCTTTGGTATCTCCAGTCGCAAGCATAGAGCTAATACTACTGACTGTCGCATGTGTAAGCGAGCCTTAATATGGTAACAATGGAAGAAATTAATATTATTGATAATAACATATAATTGTTTTAATATTATTAATTGTTTCGCATATGTGAGGGGGTGACAAATTTTCCGGGCGCTGTGATGCAAGTTTACCCAGCAACGCCACTGACGTACACAGCTCCAAATGCTGCCGTCGCGCTTGTACGGGAGTAACGACGCGGTAAGCACGAAGCCTGTAGGCCATGGCGCTAAGAATGACGTCTTAGCGCCATGGCCTGCAGGCTTGGTGATGTGCACGGGGACCAGGGGGGACCAGCCCGACGAAGTTTTTAAGCTACTTCACCTGTTGAGCCTATAAATACGAAGTCGGGAGATTATTTCCATGATGATTGGATGAACGATCAACACACAAACCACGGGCATACCAAAGGCAAGTCAAGGATAAAAATCAAAGACCTGCTTGCTTCCACGCTAACGGTCAGGTTGTCTCGCAATAGCTGTCTTTTCTGTGGAAAGCTACTGCAAGCCATCAGAACAAGGATAGAAGAAAAGGCAATACTGGCCGCGTGGCAAATGAGCAGGATGAACTTAGTGTACAAGGGCAAAGGAGTCAGGACAAACCCGAGCTCGTATAGGCCAGTAACCGTCACGTCAGTGCTTTACAGGTTAGCAATGCAGGCAGTGAAGTTCGAACTGGAGCAGTGGGTGGAAGAAAATAGGGTATTAGGGGAGCTTCAAAATGGTTTTCGAAAGGACAGAAGACCAGACGACAACTTATTCGTGGTAAGCCAATGCATAGAGGTGGCGAAGATGCAAAACCGACCTTTGTGGTTAGCCTTTCTGGACATTAAAGCGGCGTATGATAATGTAGACAGGGAACGGCTTTGGAGTATCCTGGAGGACGATGGAGTTGGGGCAGAATGCATTAGCTTACTCAGAGAGCTATACCGGGAGAACCAAGTGCAAATAGTGTGGGAGGGGGTAACATACAATAGGCCTGTGTACACCTACAAGGGTTTGAAACAAGGATGTCCTCTCTCTCCACTGCTGTTCATGATCTACACGGCGGGGTTAGAGAGGAAGCTAGAAGTAAGCACGCTGGGGTTCGACTTATCCTACATGAAAAACGGGAAGGTGGTGGAACAACGGATTCCGGAACTAATGTATGCAGACGACATATTGCCGCGAACCATGCATTGGGTTTGTTTATTTGTGTTTTGCTTTTACCGCCCGGCTGCGCCGGTCTGTGTTATCTCCGTGCCAAGGGAAGCGCGTGTTCCATTCTTTCTTCCTGTGCCGCATGTGTTATCTGTTCTGATAGGGAGAGCATTCCGATCTAACGTGAGCATCCCGGAATAATCTTCTTGCATCTACAATGTTCTCGATGCGAATCGACGGCTCCAGAACCACGCGCGCCGAACGATAAAAAGCCTGCAGAGTAGACGCCGGGGCATTCGATTCTGCGACGCTCGCTGACGCAAGTCACTTTGTTGACCGCTGCTTCGCCGCCTCTGTATTCTTTTGAGTTGTTAGGGGAGCACAAGTTCGCTCCAATAAACTTGTTTCTCCTGCAAGACAACTGAGTCGTCCTTGGCTTCGTGACAATATTGTTGATGGCGGACAACCGGATAAGTATGCAGGGCTTGATGGATATATGCGGTGAAGAAGCGACGCACCTAGGGCTATCCTTTAGCAGAGAAAAATCGGGGATCATGGTCTTTAATGACGGCGAGGATCACAAAACAGTATCAGTGCAGCAAGTAGAAATACCATTGGTGAAAGAGTAGAAATATTTAGGAGTATGGCTGAACAATAGCGAAGATTACACGCAGGCGCATGAGGCACACCTTAAGACGAAAGGAAGACGGAACGCGGCTATAATGAAGCATAGAGCCCTCTGGGGATACAGCAAATACGAGGTGGTAAGGGGAGTCTGGAAAGGGGTCATGGTACCAGGATTAACTTTCGCTAATTCGGTTCTGTGCATGAAGCCAGAGACCCAAGCGAGCCTGGAAGTAAATCAGAGAGCGGTAGGCAGATTGGCCCTAGGGGCCCACAGCAAAACTACAAATGAAGCGGTAGAAGGGGATATGGGCTGGTCGTCTTTCGAGGCGAGGGAGGCGCAGAGCAAGATAAAGTTTGAGAAGCGACTTCGTGACATGGAGGACGAAAAATGGGCCGCGAGGGTGTTTAAGTACCTGTATATAAGGAACGTGGACACGCGCTGGAGACGGAGGGCCAGACAGCTGGCCAAGCGGTACGAAAAGTCGGTAGGGCAAAGTGGGGTTTACACAACAGTTAAAAAGCAGGTAAAGGCAGCAGAGACGACGAAGTGGGCACAGAGAATGGAAGCGGAAAAAAACCCTGGAGTCTTATAGGGCAGAGAAACGGGAAATTAAGAAGGAGGGATTCTATGGCAATACGAGATGCAGTGCTTTGCTCTTCTAGGCACGGACAGGGTGCCAGAGAACCCGGGCATACACGGGTAGCTACAGGCAGCAGGATGAAACGTGTACATGCTGCGGCAGTGATCGGGAAACTATAAACCATATTGTCAGGAGCTGCACAGAGACTAACAGAGATACGGCCACCGTGGTGTGAGGGGGAAACGACGCTGGCCGCTGGCGGAGGCTTTGGGATTTGGGGCGAGGGAGAACCTCAACTTGAATGCCATAGAGGTGACGAAGAGGCGACTGGAGTGGTGGTGGAGGAAAAGTAGGGAAGGGATGGGTACGCAGGTGGAGTAATCATACGGATGAGAATTTAGAACAGCGAGGGGAGAAAAAAGGGGGGTGGGGGCGATGTGTTTAAACAGAAAAGAGGGAGAGATGGGAGGGAGGAAGCACATCTATAGGTTAGCTGGGAGTAGGGCAAGTAAGCGTAATAAAACAGGCAAGTCGGTTGCTGACAACCGACGCCCCGATTCAAAGGGAAAGCCACTAATCATCATCATCATCATCATCATCACGGTGATGCCATACAACGGCCGCCCTGTCCGATGCACACGCCTTGCTCCGGCTTCGGACGCCCGCTACACGGCGTTTGTTGCACGCTCTTCGCACCGCGGGCCCACCGTACTTTGCGTCCTATAACCGCCTCAGTGGTCATCTTGCTTGCTTTGGCGGAAGGACTGGTAGCCAGTCGCCCCTTTTAGATGCGACGCATCTCTTGCTCTCGGGTATGTGCCTCCATTGTTGTCGTGGCCGCGGCGTCCGCACACCACCTGCGCATGCGCGAACTCTCCTATGTTCTTCTCGCCAACAGCTGTGTTCAACGCGCTCTCTCTGACTCATTATCATAACAGCTGCGCGCGCTTCGCTGACGCTTCTCTCTCGCATTTGCTCTCGCTGCGCATGCGCAACTCTCTTCCGTTCGTCTCCTCTCCTTCAAATGCTGTTATACGCCTCGAGCGCTGCCTGTAGGGGCGCCACTGAAATCCCCCTAGCGGCCCGTTTCGGAAGCAGTCGCGGGAGTCGCCGGCCCGCTCATCACTGACGCCGTTGCTTTTGCGGCATGTTCGCGATTGATATTTTCCGATTGTATGCATTGGAAATACATATTTATGTGGAACATCACTTTGTTCGCAAATGTGGTGTATTTACGAGAGTGTAAATGCTTCTGACGCGATCTCACTGCGGTACATTCGGTCCGCAGTAGCGCCAGACCTGTGTCACAGGCCGGCGTCACGAAACCGGCACATATGCATGGAGCTCATTGTAATTCCACTGCCCTGAAATTTACTAACGGTACCTCCGTAAGCAGCGTTCGTTCAGATGCTCATGCTACGGCTATACACTGCCATGTAAATCGGTTTCTTGTGCTTTCATAATCTAGCGGAGCACTCATACCTGACAGCCCGCCAGTTACGTTTCATATCTCGGATATTGATCCCTACCCTGAATAAGCCAACGTGGCATAAATTCCACGGACGTTCTACGCAATAAGTACGATGGATAATGCAAAATTACATGCGGGAGTCAGCACAAAGAATTTACGGCTGGGACGTCTTGTCGCGAGGTGAGCTTTCCCAAACAGTCATCGGCTACATATATCCTCCGGTTATATCCGCGGCCATGACTAAACGCTTCTTCGAAACATCATCATATGACACAGGGAGCCTTAAGCCTGCAGAATTTAGCACAAAAGGGAAATCAGAGGGCCTTATCAGATACCACACTCTTTTAAGGACACCTTTTATCGCTTCTGAACTTACTTACTGTAGGTATTACTTCAAAAAATGTGTCCGCCGAGTGATCAGCTGTTAAAGTCGAAAAACAAAATAAAGGTGCACACGCAGCTTGTGTGGTCATGTTTTGATTGCAGGACTATGCAGGACTTTCGCTCTGCATTTGTACACAACGATAGTTATGCGCCTCCCTCCTCCCCCTCCTTGCCTTGGAAAATATCAGTGCATTTCGCATCTAGTTGGCCTAGTGAGTTCAACCTTGCTTGCAAGACGAACGTCGCAAGGATTTCCGAAACTGCGCTGGTTTTTTTTTCATTCCCGCACGAGCTATTACATTGCTTCCGGACTTGGTAGACCATTTATTTTTCCGTGGTTTCATTACTCTCCTTGGTCCATGCTATCAGGCGGGAGTGGGCACTTATTTAAAGACCCACATACTTGCAATATACTTAGCATGTTCGCGTGGCCTCTATTTCTATAAAAGGCACACGTTATTTTCAGGTCTTAGGTAATCACCTCCCCGAATTATATTTTTCTACGACGTGTACATTCAAAACAAGGCCGAGTCTGCGCGGCAAAACGAAACCAACCTCTCACTGTTCCAGTATCAGGTCTAAACGAGGCGTCAACAGAATTCACTTGCGCCTGAGATATTCGGAGGTGACAGTGGTGATATGCCGCTGCCGTCGCCGACGCCCGTAAGAGCGGCGAAGAAGCGCGCAGTACCGCGTCCCCGGTTAGCTCCTGTTGGCGTTTGAGCACTCTAATCAGGACGCAGCTGTTTTTGAAGCGCCCCAAACGTACTATTTGCTTACAGACATCACCATAACCAGATGTTTAGGGCGCGTAAAGGCTAAAACAGGCGAAAGAGAACCAAAACACTGCTTGAGCCGCTATCAGCTGCGCAGCGGACATCCCGTAAGCGCCGCGGAGAAGCGGCGGCAGCCGGCGCAGCGATCGCGAAGCTTCGCGATCGCGAAGCTTTGCGACGGCAGCAGCAGATCACCCATGTCACCTCCAAAACATCAGGCACAAATGAATTCTACTGTCGCCTCGTTTAGACCTGATACTGGCACAATGAGAGGCTGGCTTCATTTTGCAGCGTGGACAACGAACGCGGCTTCGTTTTGAATATTGTCACGTAGCCAAGGACGAAGCAGTTGTTTGGAAAAGAAACAAGTTTATTGGAGCGAACTTGTGCTCCCCTAACAACTGAAAAGAATACAGAGGCGGCGAAGCAGTGGTCAACAAAGTGACGTACGTGCGTCGGCGAGCGTCGCAGAATCGAATGCCCCGGCGTCCGCACTGCAGGCTTTTTATCTTTCGGCGAGCGTGGTTCTCGAAACGTCGATTCGCATCGAGAACATAGCAGATCCAAGAAGATTATTCTGGGCTGTTCACGTTAGATCGGAATGCTCTCCCTATCACAACAGATAACACATGCGGCACAGAAAGAAAGAATGGAACACGCGCTTCCCTTGGCGCAGAGATAACGCAGACCGGCGCAGCCGGGCGGTAAAAGCAAAACACAAATAAACAAACCCAATCTATGGTTCGCGGCATTACCCCCCCTCTAAGAGTGCATCGACCCGATGCTAACATAAGCGACAGTCCGAACAAATGAAAATAAAAGTTCGTCATCGTCCGTAGAAAGGTTTTAGGCGAACCACGTGGACGACTTCAGGCCACCTGCGTTGTCGTGATGTGCCGGAGTCACCATCAGGGATCACTTCGTAGGTAAGTTGGCCAACACGTCGTAGAATCTGGTAGGGTCCGAAATAGCGTCGCAGGAGCTTCTCACTGAGTTCGCGTCGTCGAATGGGAGTCCAAACCCACACACGATCCCCTGGTTGGTACTCGGCGTCTCGGCGTCGGAGGTTGTAGCGGCCCGCATCCACCAGCTGCTGGTCCGTTATACGAACTCGAGCGAGCTGGCGGGCCTCCTCCGCACGTTGAAGATATCCGTGGACGTCGGCGTTGAGGTCGTCGTCTTCTACGTGCGGAAGCATGGCGTCGAGCATCGTAGTCGGCCTTCTACCGTAGACAAGCTCGAACGGCGTCAGCTGCGTCGTCTCCTGGATAGCCGTGTTGTACGCAAACGTGACATACGGGAGCACTTCGTCCCAAGTCTTATGTTCAACGTCAACGTACATTGACAGCATATCTGCGATTGTCTTGTTCAGACGTTCTGTTAGTCCGTTCGTTTGGGGGTGGTACGCCGTCGTTCTTCGGTGATCCGTGTTGCTGTAGCGTAATACTCCTTGCATCAGCTCCGCAGTAAATGCCGTTCCGCGGTCTGTGATTAGGACTTCCGGGGCTCCATGTCGCAGCACAACTTGGCTTATAAAGAACTTTGCCACTTCTTGTGCAGTCCCCCTCGGAAGAGCGGCGGTCTCTGCGTAGCGCGTCATGTAGTCTGTCGCTACGACAATCCACTTGTTCTGTGATCGTGACGTAGGGAACGGGCCTAAAAGGTCCATTCCAATCTGTTGAAATGGTCTCGATGGGACGGCGATCGGTTGTAGAAGTCCGGCGGGTCTTGTCGGCGGCGTTTTTCGTCGCTGGCAGTCACGGCAGCTCCGGACGTAGTGGGTGACGTCAGAGGTAAGGCCGGGCCAGTAGTACCTCGCCTTGATTTTTCCAATAGTGCGGGCTGTGCCGAGATGTCCGGAAGACGGGTCGTCGTGGCACGCTTCCAAAATTTCGTCACGAAGGTCCGCGGGGATGACGAGGAGGTAATTCGCTCTTGTTCCGGGGCTGAAATTCTTCTTCACGAGGACGGAGTTTCTCAGGCTGAATGCTAGTAAGCTGCGTTTGAAGGTCCTAGGAACGGCAACGTTGCATCCCTCGAGGTACTCGATTATGATGCGTAAGTCGGGGTCGGCACGCTGCTGGGCGGCTAGGTCGGTCTCCGTCACGATCCCGAAGAACGCGCTGTCTTCATCAGAGTCTTGTGGTGGTGGGTCGACGGGGGCGCGGGACAGGCAGTCGGCGTCGGAGTGTTTCCTTCCTGATTTATAAACGACTGTAACGTCGAACTCCTGCAGGCGCAAGCTCCACCGCCCAAGACGGCCAGAGGGGTCCTTCAAATTGGCGAGCCAACACAGCGCATGGTGGTCTGTTACAACCTTGAATGGCCTTCCATACACGTATGGGCGAAATTTTGAAATCGCCCATATAATAGCCAGGCACTCTTTCTCAGAGGCAGAATAGTTTTTCTCCTCCTTCGACAGACCACGGCTGGCATAGGCGATTACCCTTTCGCAGCCGCTTTGCTTTTGGACAAGGACGGCACCCAAGCCTATATCACTGGCGTCCGTGTGCATTTCCGTTTCGGCATTTTCGTCGAAATGAGCGAGCACGGGCGGGCTTTGCAGGCGTTTTTGCAGCTCGCAGAATGCTTTTTCTTGGTCGTTTTCCCAGCTGAAAGGGGTGCTGTCTTTCGTCAAGCGCGTGAGTGGCTCTGCAATGCGTGCGAAGTTTGCGACGAAGCGCCGGTAGTATGCGCACAGCCCGAGAAATCTTCGCACGCCCTTCTTGTCTTTCGGCCTAGGGAAGTTCGCGATAGCTGAAGTTTTTGCCGGGTCAGGTAGGACTCCCGCGGCGTTGACGACGTGGCCCAAGAACTTGAGTTCCTCGTATGCGAAACGGCACTTTTCAGGCTTCAGCGTCAACCCCGACGTACGAATGGCCTCGAGTACAGACTCCAACCTTGCAAGGTGTTCGTCGAAAGTCCGGGCGAATACCACTACGTCGTCGAGGTATACGAGGCAGGTGTGCCACTTAAGGCCAGCTAGCACAGTGTCCATGACTCTTTGAAATGTCGCTGGTGCTGTGCACAGTCCAAACGGCATCACCTTGAACTCGTATAGGCCGTCTGGGGTTATAAATGCAGTCTTCTCTCGGTCTCTCTCGTCCACTTCAATTTGCCAGTAGCCAGTCTTCAGGTCCATCGATGAGAAGTACTTCGCGTGGCAGAGGTGGTCGAGGGCGTCATCGATTCGGGGGAGGGGGTACACGTCCTTTTTCGTGATTTTGTTCAGTCGCCGGTAGTCAACACAAAACCTTAATGTGCCGTCTTTTTTCTTTACGAGTACCACGGGCGCAGCCCAGGGGCTTTTCGATGGCTGTATAATGTCGTCGCTGAGCATGTCGTCGACTTGAGTCCGGATGGCTTCCCGTTCGTGTGAAGAGACGCGGTACGGTGACTGTCGGGTAGGTCGGGCTCCATCTTCGGTTATTATTCGGTGCTTCGCTAGAGGGGTCTGACGTAGTTCTGCGCTCGACGAAAAACATTCGCTATAGCGACGCAGCAAAGCCAATAATTTGTTCCGTTGTTCTTGCGGTAGCGCCGGATTCACGTCGAAGGGCTGCGGGAGCTTGAAGGTTTCTACGGGGGTGTGTTCAAAGTCGGCGACCGCGATCACGTCACTTGCTTCTTGCGTTTCTTCGAGGAATGCAATTGCCGCGCCCTTGTTTAAATGCTGGTACTCCTCGGTGAAATTAGTAACAAAAATGTGGGATTGGTGTTCCTTGAAGCGCGCAATGCCTCTTGCGACAGACACACCGCGGTCGAGAAGCAACCTTTGGTCACTCTCCACGATAGCGTCAACGTCAGGAGCAGCACCTTCACAGTAGACGGTGATCATCAAACTTGCGCGGGGTGGCAGGGTGACATGATCATCGGCTATCCTTACAGCTGCACGGTGTTCGGGGTTTGGTTCCGGCGTCATGGAGTGATCGGAGGAAAAAGTTATCGACTTGGTCTGCAGATCAATTATTGCGCCGTTGTCCGTCAAAAAGTCCATTCCGAGAATTACGTCGCGGGAGCAGTTAGGCAAGATGACGAACGCGGCAGGGTACGTCGTGCCGTCTATGGTGACGCGCGATGTGCACGTTCCACTTGGCGTCACGAGGTGGCCTCCTGCTGTGCGTATATGCGGACCGTCCCATCTGGTCATAACTTTCTTCAGTTTAGACGCAAATGGTCCGCTCATTACCGAATAGTCAGCTCCCGTGTCTACGAGGGCGACTACGTCAAAGCCGTCAATGGACACCGTGACGTCAGATGCAGTCTTCCTCGAGTTCCGGGTTCGTCGGGGCGTCGTATCTCTGCTTGTACGTGTTGACGGTCGGGCACTGTGCATCGCCGTTGTCGTCGTCTTCTCAACGGACGTCTCGGTCAGGTCGGGTACGCGTCGCGCCGTGTAGCTGTCGTCGTGTTCGGGAGTCTCGTCAGGGTTAGGTCGGGTCGTCGGGATGAGGGCATGTCGTGAATCACTGTCTTCAGCGCGTCGTTGCGTCGTTGGAGGGTTTCCAGTTTTTCGCCGTAGAGCAACTTCACCTCCAGAAGTTGCCGCCTTTAGTTTCCCCCGCGTGGGCTGGGGGACCTTCCACGGGCGAAGTCAGCGTTACTACGGCGGTTCGGCGATTGGTAGGGGTAGGGCGACGGCGAACGGTTGAAACGCGCTGGGCCACGGCTGGTTTCAGATAGATACTCGTCGATCTCACGTGGTCGTTGGCCAGGGAGAGGGCGAGGTGCGTCGACGGAGAAACCACGCAGTCCGAGTCTCTTGTATGGGCAGCGACGGTAAATGTGGTCGGCCTCTCCGCAGTGGTAGCACAGAGGACGGTTATCGGGAGTTCGCCATACGTCCGTCTTCCTCGGCGTCTGGTTTCGGGCTACCGGGGGTCGGGCGGGTGACAGTGGGCGGCGGTACGGCGGGGCCTCTTGACGGCGTGTTGGAGCAGGGCGGGGTCGACGAACAGCCGCGGAGTATGTCATAGCTTGTGGCTCTCGGGGTACCTCGGATGGCGTAGAAGTTCCCAACGCTTGTTGCACTTCTTCTCTAATCACGTCGCTGAGGGAAGCGACTTGGGGCTGCGGCGGCGTTGGGAGAAGTTTCCGCAGCTCCTCTCTCACTATTGCGCGGATAGTCTCGCGTAGGCTGTCGGCCGGGATCCGCGTGCTGCCAAAGTCATTCGCATTGGCCGCGCCAACAAAGTTGCGGTCATACTGCTTAGCACGCATTTCGAGGGCCTTCTCAATGGTGCTGGCTTCGGTCACGAATTCGGCGACGGTTTTGGGCGGATTTCGGACAAGTCCAGCAAACAGTTCCTCCTTCACTCCGCGCATTAAGAAGCGCAACTTCTTTTCTTCCGTCATTTCGGGGTCCGCGCGGCGAAATAGCTGCTTCATCTCCTCAACGAAGATCACGACACCTTCGTTGGGGTGTTGCGTGCGCGTTTCCAACAAAAGGGCGGCTCTTTCTTTCCGCACGACGGTAGTGAAGGTCTTAGTGAACTCGCTTTTGAACTGAGCCCAGTTTGTCAAGGAGCTCTCATGGTTCTCGAACCAAGTGCGAGCCGAATCTTCCAAGTAAAAGAACACGTGCCGGAACGTTTCTGCGTCGTCCCACCTGTTGAATTTCCGGACGCGCTCCAGTTTCTCCAACCATTCTTCTGGGTCTTCTGCGGGGGCTCCTCGGAACGATGGCGGTTCCCGTGGCTGCTGCAGAACGACAGGAGGATTGGCTTGGTTGAGCATGGGGCTGGTTGCGACGTTTTTCTTCTTCGTCTTTTCCGGTAGTAGACCGAACTCGGGTGGTAAATCTTGCACGCGGAGGCTGGCTCTTGTTGGACTGGCTTGGCGGCTTCCAGAGGTTGTAGTGGGCATGAAGGGTGCGTACCCCGCACCACCACCAGATGTCACGTAGCCAAGGACGAAGCAGTTGTTTGGAAAAGAAACAAGTTTATTGGAGCGAACTTGTGCTCCCCTAACAACTGAAAAGAATACAGAGGCGGCGAAGCAGTGGTCAACAAAGTGACGTACGTGCGTCGGCGAGCGTCGCAGAATCGAATGCCCCGGCGTCCGCACTGCAGGCTTTTTATCTTTCGGCGAGCGTGGTTCTCGAAACGTCGATTCGCATCGAGAACATAGCAGATCCAAGAAGATTATTCTGGGCTGTTCACGTTAGATCGGAATGCTCTCCCTATCACAACAGATAACACATGCGGCACAGAAAGAAAGAATGGAACACGCGCTTCCCTTGGCGCAGAGATAACGCAGACCGGCGCAGCCGGGCGGTAAAAGCAAAACACAAATAAACAAACCCAATCTATGGTTCGCGGCAATATATACGTCGCAGAAAAATGTGTTTCGGGGATGTGATTACCCAATCCCGACAATAACTAATGCCTGTTATAAGAATATAAACCATGCGAAAATTTTAAGTAAATTCCAAGCCTGTGCGTTGATAAATATGGGCCAACACACGCCCTAGAGCAAGAACCAAGGCAAGTTAATGAAACCAGGGGAAATAATGCTGTGCAAGTGCGGAATTAAGAAACATAATAGCTCTAACAGAAATGAAAAAAAAAAAACAGTGCAGCTTCTGACATGCTAAAGACGTTCTTCAAAACTTAAGCCATGGGGCTCGCTACACCAACTATACGCGAAATGCACTGCTTTTTCGCGAGACATCGGTGGGGGGGAGGGCAGGGGGACGCTGTGTACAAATGCGGAGCGGAATCAAGCTGAACGATTTAGTAATCCCACACACAAATCTTGCGTTCACTTTCCTTTTGTTTTCCTACTTCAACGAAGAGCTGATCGTAAGGCGGACGCATTTTTGAAAGTATACAGGGTGCAATAATTAAGCGATGAAAGGTGTCGTTGGAAGAGCATGGTATGTGATAAGGCCCTCTCATTTCAGTTTCTTCTTTATTCTGCAGGCTCCCTTTGCCATATATGACGATATTTCTAGGAAGCATTTAGTCGCGGACGTGGATTATATTCTAAGCCCGTCTCCGCGCTGCTCGCAGATGATATATGTAGCACATGAATGTTTGCGGGCGCTCACCTCACGACGAGACGACTCTGTCGTGTGCTGATCCCCGAGTATAATTATGCATTGTCCATCGTACTTTTGTTGAATATTCCCGAAATTAACACAGACTGGCTTGTAAATGGTGGTGATCCATATCTGAGGTATAATATTGGCAAACGTAACTGGCGTGCTGTCAGGTATGAGTGCTCCGCTGATTATGTAAGCGCAGAAAACCGATTTAAATCGTAGTGTATAGCCGTAGCATGAACATCTGAGGAACCGGTGGTTACGGAGACACGGCTAGTAAATTCAGGTTAGTGTAACTACAATCGGCTCCATCATACGCCGATTCCGCGACGCTGGCCTGTGGCACACACCTGGCGCTTATACAGACCGAATATACCACACTAAGGTCGCGTCAGAAACATTTACACTCTCGTAAACACACCCCATTTCCGAACAGAGGAACTGCTCCACATAAACATGGATTTCAAACGCCTGCAAACGGTAAATCTCAGTCGTGAAAGTGCCGCAAAAGCAGCGGCGGCACTGGGGAGCGGGGCGCGGACTCCCGCGGCTGCTTTCGAAACGGGCCGCTAGGGGGATTTCAGTGGCGCCCCTACAGGCCGCGCTCGAGGCGTATAAAGCGGTGAGCGCGCTGCGCCGGTTCAGTCAAGTGCGTTCGCTTGACTGCGCTTGATTTTGCTTGTGCTTCGCTTGACGACGACGACTCCGTTGCTTCTTCCGATGCAGTGCGATGGAAGCAACAGTCCAGTCAGCGAGTGGTTTGACACAATCGAGTACCAGGGTCAATCCAAACGCTGATGGCAACTCTCTCATGTCGCGTATGCATGTGCATGAAAAGTAAAATTACGCCCATCTTCCGCGTATGAGAACACCCGCATGTGATGGAATGCATCATACGCGTTCACAACACGTTTCACGCGATTTAGAGAATCAATCCAATGGAAACGCCAATCGAACCCTCCAGATGCGTCGCATCACATCAGGGTTCCCTCGCGGGAAGATGGGCGTATTTTTCACCAACTCAAGACTGAGTGGAAAACAATGCTTCATTCCATTCAGCGTCTCTCCAGCAGATACGGAGGGGTACGCTAAAAACCATCCAAACAGAGACACGCACCGTCGCAATCAACACTATAACCTACGGAGCTCAAGCTTACGGCCTCAACCACAACCGATTACGATAACCACAACCGATTACCACAACCACAACCATCGAGCCACTCTGCGTGCTATTACTGGATTACCCAAACGTACCGATCTCGACAAACTCCAAGCCGCTGTCCCTCTACGCCCCCTGGACGCTATCCATCAAAAGAAAAAGCAACAAATCAGCAGTCAAGCTCCCCCTCACTCACCAAGGAACCCAACTTGTTGCCTGGGATGCTTTACAGCCTCAACAACTAGTCCCTGACTATTCTCGATCCCCTCGTCGCCGCGGGCATCTGTTAAGATGATGTTTGCGTGTACTCTGCGACCACGGACCCCGAGCATCGACGTCTAGCCGGGCGTGGCAGCGCCATGTCCACGGTAAAGAGGATACTGGCTGTTGAGCCGACGGCTAGTGCTTGGACCTTTAATGCCGTTTGATGAAAGCGACACACCACTTTAGCATCTGCTTTTCGTAGACGGCACCTCCAGCCTGACGCACCCGGGGGGGGGGGGGTGTAGAACCGGCGGTCCCCTTTTCTTGTCCTCCCCTCTATCTTTTAGTCCCCTACTTCTTTATAACAACTTTCTTGCCTTCTACTTTCTTCTTGGTATTTCCAGATTCCTGGTGGCTGGGGTTAACCTTGGGGGAGAGCTACCCTGGGTTAAGCTATATTTGGTTATAGTTGCTGTGTACAGCTGGCGTGAGGCGGACTCGCCCGATAGTTCCTATCCCATCCCCTTGTTGGCCTCTATAGTGGGCGTATAGCACCATGGCCGTATAGAATTGTCATTTTATTGACTCTTTTTTCTGCAACCCCCACGAAAAAGAGGGGGCACAGATGTATCCGCCAGGTTGTTAATGAGAAATGTCAGCAACGTTCAACGCTTCCACGTGCTACACAGTAATGACGCAGAGAAAGCTGAACAACTGGTCTCATAATTTTTAGTTACACTATAACAGCCATTAGAGGTGAAGCACACAATATCAAAAACCTAGGAAATGGTGACTTCTTGCTCGAAGTTCTCCACAAGCATCGATCAGTATGAAAAGCTATCAGCTTTGGAAAATCTTGGAGAGATCCTTACAACCGCCAATCAACACCGTTCATTGAATGCAGACTGCGGAGTTATCTCAAATGACGACAGCGGAGGAGCTTCAAGAAGGTAAAAAAAAAAAAAAAAACAGGATGTCACTAATGTTTACAGGATCAAAATCGAACTGGGAAGCAAACAAATCCAAACAGAGCACATCGGCATCCCCTTTGAATCAAGCATACTCCATGGAAACTCAGAACGTGGGTGGCGGAAAGCTGAAACTTAGGCGGTACATACCAAATCCATGCCGATGCTACAAATGCTAGCGATACGACCACGGCTCGCAGAGCTGCCAGGGCCAACAGACCTGCGCCAAATGTGCCTCCCATAAGCATCCTTTTGAAAACTGTAAAGTCGAACCACACCTCTGTGTAAACTGCGAGGGCAATCATCCGGCTTACTCCGGTGCTTGCTCAG
This sequence comes from Haemaphysalis longicornis, assembly GCF_048455015.1. Classification (NCBI taxonomy): domain Eukaryota; kingdom Metazoa; phylum Arthropoda; class Arachnida; order Ixodida; family Ixodidae; genus Haemaphysalis; species Haemaphysalis longicornis. Next base: position 141,855,967 of record NW_027526460.1, on the reverse strand, counting down.
AATGGAAAAAGGAGGAGGAAATAATCACACTCAAAGTGGCAGGATACATCGCATTGGGAGGAAAGCACGGGAACGACTTTTACCGGCGCAAACTCGAAGCTACACCGTTCTGGGGCAACAGAACGCGGCATCGCAGCCGTCCTCGGTACCTGCCGGAGCTACAGTACCGGAGCCACACAGAGTGAGGCAGAAGCAAGGCCTTCCGTGCCCCCGCTGGAAGCAGATGGCGCTGCGCCACCATTACTAAAGCAGCCTGCATGCACCCCCGGGTCGGCATTCCTCAACGCTCACCCAACACGGCGATATCTAATCGATACCCGTGCGTCCTGCACAAGCATTTAGAGTAAAAAACATAGTAAAGAAGACGCCGACGACAAGAGAAAGTAAAATAATGACGTTTCGGCCCCCCGAACGGGAGCCCTGTTCACACTAGTAGTCTGAAGCACGTGACCCAACCACCTTGCCTAGGAGGGGGGGGAAGACTGCCGTCTGTGCGGTTCAGAGTGCTTTTTTTCGGCTGTATCATTATGGATTCAAGATACAGCAAAGGCGAAGTCCTTCTCGGTGGCGACAACATGTGCCTTGCCCAGTCTATCTCATGGTTAGACGATTGTGCATTTTCCGCAAGGGCATCAGCGTACACTTTTCCTTTATTTAAGCCATTACAAAGCTATTTTAACCATCTTTCGAAATTTCCAGATTCCCCTATGTATACCAGACTAAGCTTCGTCCTAGAATCCTACGGGATTCCCGACGTTCACCAGTGGGATTTCAAAAAAGCGTGCTCACCCACAGATTATCTCTCCAGCCTTTAAAATACCATACGAGAAGCATTTGTACAAAAGCAACACTGGCTTGCAGTCGTTTTCGACTCAGAGAAGGCTTACGATACCCCATGGAGGTTTGGAATATTGCGTGATCTAGCAGAATTAGCCATCCCTGGTAGGATGTTGGTCTGCTGGAGTGAATTCATAGCGAACCGTTCATTTTAAATGTACGTGGACTGAACCCCCTCGAAGAACTTTGTACGGGAGAACAGGGTATACCTCAAGGGTGCATCTAATGACAACATGGTTCGCTCTAACATTGAACTATACCTAAAAAAGTCAGCAAATGCCATACACAATACCCTCAATAGCTTGGCCAACTTTCGAAGACTACGGGCATGAAAGTGTCTAAAGAAAAGACAAAATACATCCTCCTGGGCGGCTCGATGGCTGAGATTGGAAGTCAAGCTCTGCCTTGCCGGCCAGACACTAGAAAGGGCTCCAGATCGGTACATCAATATTCTTGGCATCACGATACACGAAAGTGGATGCAGCAGCTAGAGCCTAAATGGAAATAGCTACTGCATCTTGTAAGACGCATAGCCCACAAATCCGAAGGAGCCAGCACACAATGGCAATACTAACATCAAAAGCTTGCTACGGAGCTGCGTGTTTTGACCTTATAGAATCGCAATACAACAAGCTGGAAAGACTACACACGTAATGTCTTGGAGTGTTAACTGGCAGCTGCCCCGCCACGCCCGGGTCAAGGAGCTGCACCGCTACTCTCGCAACCTGCCGCTCAGAGACATCATCGCAGAACGCAAGGCAGGGCATGATCACCGCCGTCTATACACGGGAGCGGGCCAGTCACACGGGAAACAGCTGCAGGGTGAACAGAATGAAGTGCTCCGCGCGATCGCTCCCTGGGACAACGTCCAGGTTCGTGTCACGAAGCCAGTCACGCGCCGACACAAAACAGGGGATCACGCGGCCCAACGAACCGCCTTGTCTGAGAGGGCCGACATCCAGAACAACGCCACCTTCCCGGGTGCCGCCTAGGACCTTTCCGGGGTGGGGGAAGGGGGGGTGGCGGTTACTGCCATCAGAGGACAGCAGCGGGACGCGCAGGCGTTTCAATATCGCCAAGAGCAACCTGTGAAGTAGCCAGAGCTGCAGAGGTGCCCTATGCACTGGAGAAGTTAAAGGAATGTGCAGGGACACACGTAATGTGGTATTCTCGTCAACAGTAAATGAGAGAGGCTTACAACTAAAATTGACGACAATGTGTTCAGAATAGGAGATTCGAGGATAAAGGGTTGGGGTGTAAAACACCAGACTAAATTCGTCGATTGCCGAAGCAATGTGGTGTACTGCATTCCTGTGAAATGCAAAAAGATGTACATTGGCCAAAGGGGGCGATGTGTAAATGAACGCCTGCGTGAACATTGAAACACGCCCAAGGGCAGTCCCACGTCATATTTATCCTTCCAGTGCAAGGACAAGCCCAGTGTCTGTGCGAGGCAAAACCTTTACCATTTTCCTGGATTCTTTGGAGGCCCTAAAAGACCTGGCGAGACACCTAGAGCCGGTATTTTGGAACATAACGTGAAAGTCACCTACGCAACCCTTAACCAACTTTACGGCGTGGTAGTATGGGCGGACTGGGTCCCGGGGCATGCGGGAAGCGTCGGCAACGGTGTCGCCCATGACGCGGCGAGCGAGCTGGTACGTTTCCGCTCGTCCCCTCTTGACGTAGTCACTCAATCTCCCCTGCTCTTTGACCCAGACGAGGAACGCTAGCGGATAAAAGTGCAAGGAACAGAAACGGAACTGAGAGCGAAGGAGCCGCAAAATCCCCGCCCACTCCCCAAAGGGCTTCCACGCGATGCGGAAGTGTTAGTATCCTTACTGAAGACGTTCTAACTACGTGAAGAGCACACGCCACATCTAAAAGTACTCGTGACGCTGATCCTACAGCACATGCGGACAACACCGATCAAGACGAGGAGGGTGATCCCCCAGCCACTGTGACGTGCTGAACGTGCGACACCGGTGTTTGTCCAACCATAGAGTTTTTTAGTAAGTATATTGTAGTAAACTCTATGTGTCCAACGGCCCCGTACCTACTGTTGAATTGCCCGGCAGTGCACCGCTGAGGAACAAGCAAGAGTCTCGGCGTCACCTCATTGGAGGACGCAACAAGCAGAAGCAACGCACCTCCGAGTTGTAGAAGAGCTCCTTCTCCGGCAGCGCCACACCCCTGCCATTCCAGAGCCAACAAACGCAGAACATGTCTAGGATGCGCACCCAATCACCCCCAACATCATCACTCACAGTATGGCAACGGAACTCTAGAGATCTCCGCCGAAGATAATGCCCTATTACAGCACACGCTCATCATTAACACCAAACCGGATATTATTACGTTACAAGAAACTTATGGAGACTTACCTCCCAGGGTATGATCACTATGTTTAGCCAACCATTATCCTGAGTAGGAAAGGGAGACAAACGCTGTCCACGCCGCCTACCATGGCAATTACCTACGTAGACAAGACGCTCTCCACCATCCATTTGGACACGACGCACTTTAATACCTCGTAAAAAGAGAACATGGCTACTATTACGATGGTGCGCGGTCATAACATCACTATTGCAAACAGCTATTGGCCATCCAAACAAACAACCGCCACGCTTCCCGCCTTCCATAGGATGTATAATGCAGCTGGTAGCTCAGACACGCTCCTATTGCTTGGAGATTTCAACTGTCTCCACCCCAACTGGGGCTGCGCTCGAACATCTCCTTTAGGGCGTAAATTGGACGGATAGCCTCCATCAATCTACCCATATGAACGACACCACCGCACCCACGGTGTGCTGTGCATCCGCGGTGAATCCGGTACAGGGTGCAGGCGCTATCTTTCGAAAAAAAAAATTAGGGCGATAAGAGAAGGGATGACTTTTTCCTTCCTTCCTTCCTTCCTTCCTTCCTTCCTTCCTTCTTTTTTCGTTTCTTTCTTTTTTCTTTATTTTTCTCTTTCTTCCTTTCTTTCGTTTTATTTTCTTTCTTTCTTTCTTTCTTTCTTTCTTTCTTTCTTTCTTTCTTTTTCTTTCTTTTTTCTTTATTTTTCTCTTTCTTCCTTTCTTTCGTTTTATTTTCTCTCTTTCTTTTCCTTTCTTTCTTTCTTTCTTTCTTTATTTCTTTCTTTCTTTCTTTCTTTCTTTCTTTCTTTCTTTCTTCCTTCCTTCCTTCCTTCCTTCCTCTTTTATTCCATATGGCACACATCTTTCCTTACTTCATTTTGTATAGATTTTCTTGCATTCTGCTTCCCCTCCTGCTTTGATTTCGTTTCAATCCCGTCCAATTTTATTTAATGCACTAAGAACTTAAGAAGTGTCGGTTTTGTGCCCAATTTCCCGCGAGCGCCAGGGAAAGCACTTCCAGGCAAGCATGCACCGGGATCTTTGCTCGTGCTGCACGCACCCAAGCAAGTCCTCTTTTCGGGTGCAGCAGCGTACAAACTCCGTCCTCTTATTCTTTTGGAGAGAGAGAGAGAAGAAACTTTATTTAAGAGTCGTTCGTTGCGAACTCCACACTGGACAGAGGTGGTTCCCTGTTCACGGGAATCCATATGCTGCTCTCGCCGCCTGGCCCCTGGTGACCAGTAGTAGCTGATCCTCCAGGGCGGGGCTGGTCAGCAAGATCCTCCATCTCTCGTTAAAGGGTAGAGTGGGGTTGGTGGGGCGAGACCCGGGTAAGGGGGGCGGGTGCTTCGGGCTAAACCTACACTCTCCTATCATGTGCTGGAGAGTGCCTAGTTTTTTACAGATTGGGCAAGCTTCTTCGAATTGGTTTGGGAACATGCGGTTGAGTAGACGGGGGTGCGGAAAGGACTCTGTCTGGATTTGCCGGTATATAGTTTGCTGCTCCTTGGTGAGTGCTGCGTGGGGTGCTGGTAGCGTCCTCCTGTCGTGCCTGTAGTAAGTGGTTATTTCCCTGTAGGTAAGCAATGGTTGGTTTTTTGCCTCCGCTGTGGACGTGGCCCGGTAAGCCAGTGCTCGGGCCTGCTGGTGGGCAAACTCGTTACCCTCCACCGCAGAATGGGCCGGTACCCACACTAGTTCTACGCTTTCCTTCGGAGGTTTTTTCTCCTTGAGCACTCGGAGGGCCAACCGGGACACCCAGCCGCACTGGAAGCTTCTGTAGGCTTGCTGGGAATCCGTGACCACCTTGGTCTTGTCCGGTAGAGTAAGGGCCAGAGCAATCGCCAGCTCCTCTGCCTCTTCAATGCTCTGAACTACAGCGGATGCACACGTCAGCAGCTCTTTCGTGGTTGTCACCGTTGCTGTTGACCGGTTCGTACCGTCATTCATGGAGGCGTCCGTGAAGATAGCCCCTTCTTCTTTTGCCAGAAGCCTGTTGAGAGCACGAGCTCTTGCCTCCCGCCTGCCGCCATGGTACGCTGGGTTCATGTTCTTGGGGATGGGCTTGGATTTGATGGCTTCCAGCCATTCATCTGGCAGCTGGTCTCTGTCCTCAGATAGCGTCGCCTTCCAGCCGATTTTCTGCAAGATGCGTCTGCCCGCTTTTGTTTGGCTCAGCCTTTGTTTCTGATTGGCGAGATGGGCCTCAATGAGCTCGTCGACCGAGTTATGCAAGCCCATTTCCAAGAGTCTGCATGTAGACGCGCTCATAGGAACTCCAATAGCTTCCTTGACGGCTTTGCGGATGATGACGTCCAGCACCTGCGTGTTCGCTTTGTTCAGGAGGAGGTAAGGTGCTACATATGTTATTCTGGTTACCACAAAGGCTTGGACGAGCCTAAGTGTGTCCCTCTCCTTGAGACCTCGGGTTCTTGACGCCACCCGTCTGAGCATATTGCCGCGAACCATACATTGGGTTTGTTTATTTGTGTTTTGCTTTTACCGCCCGGCTGTGCCGGTCTGTGTTATCTCTGCGCCAAGGAAAGCGCGTGTTCAATTCTTTCTTTCTGTGCCGCATGTGTTATCTGTTGTGATAGGGAGAGCATTCCGATCTAACGTGAACAGCCCAGAATAATCTTCTTGGGTCTACTATGTTCTCGATGCGAATCGACGTTTCGAGAACCACGCGCGCCAAAAGATAAAAAGCCTGCAGTGCGGACGCCGGGGCATTCGATTCTGCGACGCTCGCTGACGCAAGTCACTTTGTTGACCGCTGCTTCGCCGCCTCTGTATTCTTTTGAGTTGTTAGGGGAGCACAAGTTCGCTCCAATAAACTTGTTTCTCCTGCAAGACAACTGCGTCGTCCTTGGCTTCGTGACATTCTGGTGGAGGTGCTGGGTACGCACCCTTCATGCCCACTACAACCTCGAGAAGCCGCCAAGCCAGTCCAACAAGAGCCAGCCCCCGCCTGCAAGATTTACCACCCGAGTTCGGTTTGATGCCAGAAGGGCCCAAGAAAAAGAACGCTGCAACCAACACCATGGTGCAAGAAACAACATCGCCAATCGTCCTGCAGCAGCCCCGGGAACCGCCATCGTTCCGGGGAGCCCCCGCTGAAGACCCCGAAGAATGGTTGGAGAAGCTGGAGCGCGTCCGCATCTTCAACAGGTGGGACGACGAAGAAACTTTCCGGCATGTCTTCTTTTACTTAGAAGATGCTGCTCGAACTTGGTTCGAGAACCATGAGAGTTCTTTGACCGATTGGACTCACTTCAAAAGGGAGTTCCTGAAGACATTCACTACCGTTGTGAGAAAAGAGCGAGCTGCGCTTTTGCTTGAAACTCGGACACAACACCCCAACGAAGGGGTCGTGATCTTCGTTGAGGAGATGAAGCAATTATTTCGCCGCGCGGACCCCGAAATGACGGAAGAAAAGAAGTTACGCTTCTTGATGCGCGGTGTGAAGGAGGAGCTGTTTGCTGGACTTGTCCGCAACCCGCCCAAAACCATCGCTGAATTCGTGACCGAAGCCAGCACGATTGAGAAGGCTCTCGAAATGCGTGCTAAGCAGTATGACCGGAACTTTGTTGGCGCGGCCAGTGCGAACTACATCGACAACATGCGGTTTCCGGCTGATAGCATACGCGAGGCTATCCGCGAAATAGTGAGGGAGGAGCTGCGGAAACTGCTCCCGACGACGCCGCAACCACAAGTCGCTTCTCTTACCGACGTCATTAGAGAAGAAGTGCAGCAAGCGCTGGGAACTTCAACGACGCCAGTAGCACCTCGCGAGCCGCAAGCCATGACCTACGCGGCTGCGGTACATCGCCCTCGCCCACCTGCACCCTATCGTCACGAGGCTCCGTACCGTCGTCCCCTCTCGCCGGCCCGACCACCTGCGGCGCAACCCCCTGCCCCAAGGAAGACCGACGTGTGGCGAACGTCCGACAATCGTCCGCTGTGCTACCACTGCGGAGAGGCCGACCACGTCTACCGTCGCTGCCCCTACAGGAGGCTCGGTTTGCGAGGGTTCTCCGTCGACGCACCCCGCCCCCGAACTGGCCAGCACCCATCGGAGATCGAAGAGTACCTGTCCAACACCAGCCGTCGACCAGCCCGTTTCAACCGTTCGCCGTCACCCTACCCATACCAGTCGCCGAACCGCCGTAGCAATGCTGAGGTCTCACGTGGAAGGTCCCCCAGCCCACGCGGGGGAAACTAAAAGCAGCAACTTCTGGAGGTAAAGTTGCACGATCGCGGAAAAATGAAAACCCTCCAACGACGCAACGACTCGCGGAAGACAGTGACTCACAACATGCCCTCATCCCGACGACCCGACCCAGACCTGACGAGACTCCCGTACACGACGAGACGTCCGCTGAGAAGACAATGACAACGACGACGCACAGTGCCCGACCGTCAACACGCACAAGCCGAGATGCGACGCCCCGACGCACCCGGAACTCGAGGAAGGCGGCATCCGACGTCAAGGTGTCCATCGACGGCTTTGACGTAGTCGCCCTCGTAGACACGGGAGCCGACTATTCTGTAATGAGCGGACCATTTGCGTCTAAACTGAAGAAAGTTATGACCAGATGGGACGGTCCGCACATACGCACAGCAGGAGGCCACCTCGTGACGCCAAGTGGAATGTGCACATCGCGCGTCACCATAGACGGCACAACGTACCCTGCGGCGTTCGTCGTTCTGCCTAACTGCTCCCGCGACGTGATTCTCGGAATTGACTTTTTGACGGACAACGGCGCAATAATTGATCTGCAGACCAAGTCGATAACATTTTCCTCCGATCACTCCACGACGCCGCAACCGAACCCCGATCACCGTGCTGCTGTCAGGATCGCCGACGATCACATCACCCTGCCACCCCGCGCAAGCTTGATGATCGCCGTCTACTGTGAGGATGCTGCTTCTGACATCGACGCTATCGTAGAGAGTGATCGAAGGTTGCTTCTCGACCGCGGCGTCTCCGTCGCAAGAGGCATTGCGCACTTTAAGCAACGCCAATCTCACGTTTTGGTCACTAATTTCACCGAAGAGTACCAGCATTTAAACAAGGGAGCTGCAATTGCGTTCCTCGAAGAAACGCAAGAAGCAAGTGATGTGATCGCAGTCGCCGACTTTGAACGCACACCCGTAGAAACCTTCAAGCTCCCGCAGCCATTCGACGTGAATCCGGCGCTACCGCAAGAACAACGGAAAAAATTATTGGCTTTGCTGCGTCGCTACAGCGAATGTTTTTCGTCGAGCGCAAAACTACGTCAGACCCCTCTAGCGAAGCACCGAATAATAACCGAAGATGGAGCCCGACCTACCAGACAGTCACCGTACCGCGTCTCTTCACACGAACGGGAAGCCATCCGGACTCAAGTCGACGACATGCTGAGCGATGACATTATACAGCCATCGAAAAGCCCCTGGGCTGCGCCCGTCGTACTCGTAAAGAAAAAAGACGGCACATTAAGGTTTTGCGTTGACTACCGGCGACTGAACAAAATCACGAAAAAGGACGTGTACCCCCTTCCCCGAATCGATGACGCCCTCGACCACCTCTGCCACGCGAAGTACTTCTCATCGATGGACCTGAAGACCGGCTACTGGCAAATCGAAGTGGACGAGAGAGACCGAGAGAAGACTGCATTTATAACCCCAGACGGCCTATACGAGTTCAAGGTGATGCCGTTTGGGCTGTGCACAGCACCAGCGACGTTTCAAAGAGTCATGGACACTGTGCTAGCTGGCCTTAAGTGGCACACCTGCCTCGTATACCTCGACGACGTAGTGGTATTCGCCCGGACTTTCGACGAACACCTTGCAAGGTTGGAGTCTGTACTCGAGGCCATTCGTACGTCGGGGTTGACGCTGAAGCCTGAAAAGTGCCGTTTCGCATACGAGGAACTCAAGTTCTTGGGCCACGTCGTCAACGCCGCGGGAGTCCTACCTGACCCGGCAAAAACTTCAGCTATCGCGAACTTCCCTAGGCCGAAAGACAAGAAGGGCGTGCGAAGATTTCTCGGGCTGTGCGCATACTACCGGCGCTTCGTCGCAAACTTCGCACGCATTGCAGAGCCACTCACGCGCTTGACGAAAGACAGCACCCCTTTCAGCTGGGAAAACGACCAAGAAAAAGCATTCTGCGAGCTGCAAAAACGCCTGCAAAGCCCGCCCGTGCTCGCTCATTTCGACGAAAATGCCGAAACGGAAATGCACACGGACGCCAGTGATATAGGCTTGGGTGCCGTCCTTGTCCAAAAGCAAAGCGGCTGCGAAAGGGTAATCGCCTATGCCAGCCGTGGTCTGTCGAAGGAGGAGAAAAACTATTCTGCCTCTGAGAAAGAGTGCCTGGCTATTATATGGGCGATTTCAAAATTTCGTCCATACGTGTATGGAAGGCCATTCAAGGTTGTAACAGACCACCATGCGCTGTGTTGGCTCGCCAATTTGAAGGACCCCTCTGGCCGTCTCGGGCGGTGGAGCTTGCGCCTGCAGGAGTTCGACGTTACCGTCGTTTATAAATCCGGCAGGAAACACTCCGACGCCGACTGCCTGTCCCGCGCCCCCGTCGACCCACCACAAGACTCTGATGAAGACAGCGCATTCTTCGGAATCGTGACGGAGAGCGACCTAGCCGCCCAGCAGCGTGCCGACCCCGACTTACGCATCATAATCGAGTACCTCGAGGGATGCAACGTTGCCGTTCCTAGGACCTTCAAACGCAGCTTACCAGCATTCAGCCTGAGAAACTCCGTCCTTGTGAAGAAGAATTTCTGCCCCGGAACAAGAGCGAATTACCTCCTCGTCGTCCCCGCGGACCTTCGTGACGAAATTTTGGAAGCGTGCCACGACGACCCGTCTTCCGGACATCTGGGCACAGCCCGCACTATTGGAAAAATCAAGGCGAGGTACTACTGGCCCGGCCTTACCTCTGACGTCACCCACTACGTCCGGAGCTGCCGTGACTGCCAGCGACGAAAAACGCCGCCGACAAGACCCGCCGGACTTCTGCAACCGATCGCCGTCCCATCGAGACCATTTCAACAGATTGGAATGGACCTTTTAGGCCCGTTCCCTACGTCACGATCACAGAACAAGTGGATTGTCGTAGCGACAGACTACATGACGCGCTACGCAGAGACCGCCGCTCTTCCGAGGGGGACTGCACAAGAAGTGGCGAAGTTCTTTATAAGCCAAGTTGTGCTACGACATGGAGCCCCGGAAGTCCTAATCACAGACCGCGGAACGGCATTTACTGCAGAGCTGATGCAAGGAGTATTACGCCACAGCAACACGGATCACCGAAGAACGACCGCGTACCACCCCCAAACGAACGGACTAACAGAACGTCTGAACAAGACAATCGCAGATATGTTGTCAATGTACGTTGACGTTGAACATAAGACTTGGGACGAAGTTCTCCCGTATGTCACGTTTGCGTACAACACGGCTATCCAGGAGACGACGCAGCTGACGCCGTTCGAGCTTGTCTACGGTAGAAGGCCGACTACGATGCTCGACGCCATGCTTCCGCACGTAGAAGACGACGACCTCAACGTCGACGTCCACGGATATCTTCAACGTGCGGAGGAGGCCCGCCAGCTCGCTCGAGTTCGTATAACGGGCCAGCAGCTGGTGGATGCGGGCCGCTACAACCTCCGACGCCGAGACGCCGAGTACCAACCAGGGGATCGTGTGTGGGTTTGGACTCCCATCCGACGACGCGGACTCAGTGAGAAGCTCCTGCGACGGTATTTCGGACCCTACCAGATTCTACGACGTGTTGGCCAACTTACCTACGAAGTGATCCCCGATGGTGACTCCGGCACATCACGACGACGCACGCGGCCTGAAGTCGTCCAGGTGGTTCGCTTAAAACCTTTCTACGAACGATGACGAACTTTTATTTTCATTTGTTCGGACTGTCGCTTATGTTAGCATCGGGTCGATGCACTCTTAGAGGGGGGGTAATGCCGCGAACCATACATTGGGTTTGTTTATTTGTGTTTTGCTTTTACCGCCCGGCTGTGCCGGTCTGTGTTATCTCTGCGCCAAGGAAAGCGCGTGTTCAATTCTTTCTTTCTGTGCCGCATGTGTTATCTGTTGTGATAGGGAGAGCATTCCGATCTAACGTGAACAGCCCAGAATAATCTTCTTGGGTCTACTATGTTCTCGATGCGAATCGACGTTTCGAGAACCACGCGCGCCAAAAGATAAAAAGCCTGCAGTGCGGACGCCGGGGCATTCGATTCTGCGACGCTCGCTGACGCAAGTCACTTTGTTGACCGCTGCTTCGCCGCCTCTGTATTCTTTTGAGTTGTTAGGGGAGCACAAGTTCGCTCCAATAAACTTGTTTCTCCTGCAAGACAACTGCGTCGTCCTTGGCTTCGTGACAATATGAAGGATTTGTTCCGACGTGCGCTTTAGTTTCGCAACGGGTATAGATGCCCTGTTGTCGGCCTGGATGACTAATCCGAGAATTTTTGTGCTGGGGCGTGGGAGGATGTCTTCGCCCTCTAGGCTGACTTTTATGTCCTCTTTTTGTTTCGTAGGCGCCCTTGGCCGGATGATCACCAGTGCTGATTTAGATGGGGAGCATCTAAGGCCACACCCTTTGGCAAATTTGTCCACAACATCTGCGGCTGCCTGCAGCGTGTCTTGGATCCATCCTAAAGAGCCTGCTTTCGTCGTCCAGAGCGAGATATCGTCGGCATATAGCGCATGCCCCAATCCTTCGATCGCTCCGAGCGCCTTTGGCAGGCCCAGGAGCGCCATGTTGAACAAAAGGGGTGACAAGACGGATCCCTGGGGGGTCCCCTGGCTACCCAGTTTCACAGGAGGGGATACCTCTTCCCCCACTTTGATTCTCGCCTGGCGGTCAGTCAAGAAGTCCCGTACATAATTGTAAACCCGTTCTCCGCATCCGGTGCCCTGGAGGTTCGATAGGACGCTGGCGTGAGAGACGTTATCAAATGCGCCCTTGAGGTCAAGCGCCAAAATGGCTCTGGGCGAATGTCTCGTGGCCTGCTTCATGACCTCCTCTTTTATTTGTAGCAACACGTCCTGCGTTCCGAGGCGCTTTCGGAATCCAAACATGGTATCCGGCATCTGATCGGTGTTTTCTAGATGCTTTTGCAGCCTATTTAGCACCATCCGCTCCATCACTTTACCCACACAAGACGTGAGGGAAATGGGCCTTAGATTGTCAATGTGCGGGGACTTTCCGGGCTTCGGTATGAACCTGATCTCTGCCTCCTTCCATCGCCTCGGTATGTTGCCGCTCACCCAGGCTTCGTTCATGTGCCGCAAGAGATCCTTCCTTGCTCTGTCGCTCAAGTTTTTAAGCAGCCTATACGTGATGGTATCTGGACCCGGGGCACTATTCTGACGGCTCTCGGCAATTGACACCTTAAGCTCAAAGTCGGTGAACGGTTTGTCCAGCGTCTCGTTGGGTGCTCCCCGATAAGATCCTGGCCGCTGTACACTCCTGTCCGTCTTGAGGTATTTGTCGCTAAGATCCCCAAAGAGCCTCTTTACATCGCCATTATAATTGTTCAACGTTCTCGTCATATTTCTGTTTGTCTCACCCTTGCTTGTCACTGGATCTATAAGGTGTCTAAGGAGCTGCCACGTCTTGCGAGCCGATAGAGTTCCCTGAAGTTCGTCGCACAGGCTGAGCCAGCTTTCCCTGGATAGCTCCGCAGCGTATTCCGCATCCTGTTTGTTGATTTCTTGGATTTTCTTGCGGAGCTTTCTATTGTGTCGCTGCCGTTTCCAGCGTTTGGTCAGACTGCGCCGAGCTTGCCAGAGATGTGCCAGTTTTGCGTCGACACGTGGGGTTTGGTTTGTGGTTGCAATTCTCTCGGTGTGTTTTTCTACCAAGGTGATTTGTTCCTCTTCCCAGTGCTCGTAGGGCTTGCTCTCCGTCGTTGTCTCTTCTACCCCCTCCTCCTGTTCCTTCCTAAGGTTGTCCCAGTAGCGACGAGCACTGAGATTATGCCTCGGCTTTCCGCGATATGTGGCAAATAACATTCTTTATTTAGAGGCCCGCTCGCCGTGTCTACAGTCTCGAATTAAACTTTTACCAGTGCAGACTATGATGGGAATCTTCGAGACTCCTCTGAGTAAATCTTTGTCATTGATGGTGGCTCAGCCAACATTGTTTTTAAGTGCAATGCACTTCTTAAGCGACCCTGAACCTGCGTCCACCGGCGATGTCCGCGCACGTAGAGATGGGCGCGCGCAGCCTGGCCGCTGACATGGCACATACCCACGTGGGGGATTGGCCAGGAATCTCCTCGTCTTCCTTGGCAACGGGGGGAGATGGGCGCGCGCTGCCTGGCCGCTGACATGGCACATACCCACGTGGGGGATTGGCCAAGAATAGGGCGTGAGAAGGGCTAATGCACCTGCTTAAAGGAGTACTGACACGAAATTTCAAAGCTGAGATCCGCTCTAGCAATCAAGTACAACGACAACACAAATAGGTGTCTGTGAATAAATGCATCTTTCTTTCTTTGTAGTTGTGTGTGTGTGTGTGATCTCTCTTTCGCGAACATTACCGAACCACGCAAATTCAACTCGTGCATTCGCACTTTCACATTCTTCCCCTCGGGGAAATGCGGGGAATTTTTTTATCTCTCCATGGCCTCGATACAATTGGCCTCAATGTGTGTATGCCCAAAGCTTGCTTTCACCGCTCAACATCAGTCTTCCGAAAATTCTTCCGATGTTACCTGAAGTCGTACCTGCTCCTATGTCCCTCGATAACGTATTACCCCATAACGCCAAACTGCTATCCACACGGATACTAATGGGTTTGCTGTACGAACATCTGGGGAACTTGCGCTCACATGTGGTAGTGGCAACGGATGCATCGCAACGTGCAGAGAGGGCGGGCGTGGAATTTTCAGCCGACAACTTAGTTGGTCATTTTCTTATCGTTTACCTGATTATACTCCTATATTCGAAGCTTAATTTTTTGCAACAGTTATGGCCTTAAAAATTTTACTTCCACAATATTTAAATGTTGCTATTATTTCTGATTCCCTGTCGGTTTTACCGCGCTTACATCTCCAAAAATTCATTACCTATTCGTACCTTCAACTGCCTTGTGCCTCCCCATTTACGCGACATCCGGCTGGGTCCCAGGTCACAGCGTCCTATGGCTCAATGAAACGGCTGACTCTTTGGCCGGTTCAGCTTTAGATGGCCCTACGGTGGACCTCAGGCCTGCCCCATTTCTTCTGGCGCGAGCAAGGTTTCGTAGATATCAACGGCTAGGGAGAGAGAGAGAGAGAGAGAGAATAACTTTAATGAAAACCAGCGATGTTAGCCGAGCCGTCGGGCTGGCTTGCTACGCTAGATGAGAGAAGAAAAACAAAACGAAAAAAAGAGAGAAAAAAATGTGAAAACGAAATGATGTCATTTGATGCGGCCAAAATTTTCAATCACAAAACTATGTCCAGTTCTGTGCTCCGAAGAAACTCCAAAAGAGCTTTGATTGCGCGCGCAGCCTGACTGGGACCCGACCATGGACCCAAAACAGCCCTCAGCTCAAGTCCTGCACCAAGCTGCCTGCACAAAGATAATATGAGTTTCTGTCTGTGCACGGTGTACTTTGGACACACGCATATAACATGATGGATGTCTTCTCGTGAGTCACATTTGGAGCAAAGATGTGAAGATGCCTGCTGGATTTTGCACAGGTAATGTCCCGTGTAGGCCACATTCAAGCGCAGCCTATGCAGAATGGCTTCCTCGTGCTTGCTAAGTCCAGGTGGCATTCTGAAGGTGCACTTGGGATCAATCTCATGAAGAAGTGCGTATTGCTGCCTTGCATCAGTCCAGATAGACATCTGCGCAGTCCATGCGGTTGATGAGGCGAGTATTGCCGCATCCTTTCTTGTGAATGGGATCGGCACAGCTTCAGTGCAGAGACTGTGGGCAGATGAGGCGGCTTTGTCAGCTGCGTCGTTGCCGGCAACTCCGCAGTGGGCAGGAAGCCACTGCAGATCTACGCTGTGTCCCCTTTTTATGGCTTGTAAGTGCAAGAGATTTATTTCCCAAGCCAGCTGTTCTTTGGGAAGTGACTTCAAGCTTTCGAGTGCTGACCTGGAGTCTGTAAATACAGCCCATTGATTGGTCGGCTGCTTTAGAATATACTGAAAAGCAGCGCGCAGCCCAGCCAGCTCAGTAGCTGTCGTAGAGGACTTGTGGCTCAATAGGGCGCAGATGGTAGTGAGCGACGAAGGAATCGAGATCCCTATCGCCGACGATGTGGCCGTAACTGAGCCATCAGTGTACACATGAGTGTGGCCTTTGTATTGGCTGTTAATATGCTCCAAGGCAAAGAACTTTAGAGCCGGGGCTGGTATATCCGCCTTCCGCTTAAATCCAGGTACCGTGGTGACAATTTTCATAGGAGGGAATAGCCACGGAGGGTGAGGAGAAGAGGCTGAAGGCTGACACTGGGAGGGCATAGCGTGCTGCACTTCAGAGGCCCAGGCGGCAGCAAGAGGATGCCCATGTTGCCTTGCCACAACGCGAAGGCGCGTGCGAAGTTGCTCCATTGCCTGCAAAGCAGTGGGCGGAAGCCGTCTGCTCTCTGTCATGGTTCCCATTGTGGTTCCCATCATGGTTCCCATTGTGGTTCCCATCCAAAAGAGAGCTGACGCTACATCCATCAGTGCTGTGGGAAAGCATGCCGAAGATGTGCGCGAATGACGTTAACTTCTCTTTTAGGCTTCGGATGTGAGCCGTCCATGTCAGATGGCGGTCGAAGGTAACACCCAAAAACCTGTGATGGGTGACATACGGTATTGGTACGCCTGCGGCCGTTAACTGGTAGTTTGAGACGTCCCGCTTTGTAAAGGCCATGGAAGCGCACTTTACCGGTGATATCGCGAGGCCACGTGTCGCGAGAAAGTTCTCAAGTGAACTTACTGCACGCTGAAGTCTCGATTGGAGCACACGCCTGTTGCGGCCCGAGCACCAGATACAGATATCATTAGCGTACATAGAGATTTCAACCGATTTCGGCAGGCATCTCTCAAGGCCAATCATTGAAATATTGAAAAGAGTCGGGCTCAATACCCCACCCTGAGGGACACCACGGGTCACGTTATGGAGGGATGTCTCACCATCCGCTACAGACATGTAGATGGTCCTATCAGAGAGGTAATCAGACATCCAGTCGTACATTCGTCCCGCGATGCCTACAGACCTCATTGCTGTCCGGACAGCTTCATGGAGAACACAGTCGTATGCCGATTTAATGTCAATGAAGACTGCAATGGTAATTTGCCGTGCGAGCTTTGCGTGCTTCACATGTGTTGCAAGGGCAATTACGTTGTCGATGCTGCTCCGGCCCTTGCGGAAGCCCGACATCTGCGACGGATAAACGCATCTGTCATTCAGATCCCACTCTAGGCGAAGCAGCACCATCTTCTCAATGAGCTTCCCAATGCAGCTTAGAAGCGCAATAGGCCGATACGAATCAATATCCGTGGGGTCTTTCGCAGGTTTCAGAACTGGCACGATACCAGCTCGCTTCCAGCCAGGCTCAAGACGGCCGGTCTCCCAGGAGCGGTTGAATATTGACAAAAGCCACCGCTTCGCATTGCCGCCTAGATGACATAAAACCGCATAGTTTATCCCGTCTGGGCCCGGAGAAGAGGCTTTGTTGACTGAGCACAGAGCAGCTTCAAGTTCTGCCATAGAGAATGGTTCGTCCGTGTAGGGTGTGTTCGGTGATGGGTTCGCAGCCCTGGAAATAGTCGTTGGTGAAGACCTCGGTGCGGCAGTAATTTTAGTGCAGAAGGCTTCAGCGACATCTAAGTCGCTTACCTTCATTCGCAGAGAAATTGAGTTAAAAGGGTGCAACTGAGTTCGCGGTGCACGAAGACCACGCACTAAATTCCATATCCTTGTCAGCGGCTTCCGAGGGCCTAGCTTCGAACAAAAGGACGCCCATTCACGTTTGGCAAGCTTAAAGATATCTCTGAATGAACTTTTGCGTGCGTCTGGCTGCTCGTATATCTTCTACCGCGGAAGTCTTCCGTGCGCGCCTTTCTGCCCTTCTACGAATTGCCCTGAGATTTTCGTACTCGACGTCTGCAACTGTATACTCCTTTGGCAGGCTCGCGGTTTTGCTGCACAACCTCCGCGTATTTGCGATGCTGTTAATAGCGTCGTCGTATGACGAGAAATCGCCAGCGCTTGTCTCGACGTCTGTGGTGAACTTACCCCAGTTGACAAAATGAACGGCACATTTACGACGACCAGAAGGCAAACCGTCGACAATAATATAAGTTGGTACATGGTCGCTTCCATGAGACTCTATGTCTGCATACCAGCTTGTGGTCGTTGACAATGCTGCGGATACCATTGTGACGTCGATAGCACTTGACGTCCGTCCACGATAAAACGTTGGTTGCCCAGTGTTAATAACACACAAACTGAAGCGGTCTGCAATGTCCAACAGGCGACGTCCTTTGACCGTGGTGTTCTTACTTCCCCATGACGGATGGTGAGCATTGAAGTCCCCCGTGAGGATGTGTGGAGGTGGTGTACGACGAATTATGTCCTCCAGGCGCTGAGTGTTCAGCGATGCGTGGGGCGGAATATACGCAGCGATGACAGTAAAGGAAACGCCTGCGTGTCGCACGGTAATAGCTGCTAATTCGTTCAACGCGTTAGGCGGCAGATTGTGTTGCACGAATGTGAGGTCGTTTCTCACGCATAGCAGGACTCTCGTCTTTGCCACACCAGGTGATGAGCGCAGGACTGCGTACCCGGATAGCCGTATATCTGTGGAAAGGCGGGACTCCGAAATGGCAACGATGGGGAACTGGTGTTTTTGCACAAATCTGCGGAAGTCTGGAAGCCGCTGACCAAGTCCAAATGCGTTCCATTGAAAAATTGTTGCTTTTTGCCGAATTTGCTGCACAGAGGGGGAACGTGTAGTGATGGGAGCCGCTACCGCCATTGTGCTAGAATAGGTGAAACGAAGTCGAGGAGCGTCACGACAGCTTTGACCACTGGGGATGCAAGAGAGCCGAGAAAGAGGCGCACAGCTTATACGATGGAGTAGATTGCAGAACAGAGGCCTGCCGAGTTACGTTCGGTCTGCGACTCGCGTTGTCCTTTGAGGGAAGCATGGGAATGAGCTCTAGAAGACCGCGCAGCAGGGATTGGAGGGACAACTGGTGTTGACGCCGGCGCCCTCGTAGTCGTGGACATTGCTGCTGCTCTCGGAGCTGGTGAAAGGGCCTCTGCTGACACCAGAGGGGGTGTAGCTGTAGGAGTAGGTGCTGCCGCGGTAGCTGCAGTTTCAGCTTTTGACGGAGCCTTACGTTGTAGGGATGGTAGGGCAGGAAAGTCTTTATCCAAGTCCGTAGAGATGGGCTTGTCTCCTTCCCGTGCTTGCGCTCTTGAAGATTTCTTGGGTCCAATGGCACGCTGTTCTTGTACAGCTGCTTTCGCAGACTTATAGTCAGTATTATGGACCATCTTATATTTGTAGATCGCCTGCTCGTCACGGCGAGCCGAGCAGCTTCCAGAAGTCGCTTCATGCTTCTTCCCGCAGTTAGCACAACGGAGACTCTCGGCGCTGCACGTGGTACGATCGTGGTTGCCACCACACCGAGTGCATCGCATTGGAAGCTGGCATACTTCGGAGGAGGAGGAGGAACAACTTTATTAAAATCACCGGCAGCTAGGACGTGGCCGCTACGTCGCGGAGACCTGCCTGGTGCCCGGGCCTACTCACGCTTCCCAGGTGGAGTTGCGTTTTCGGGCCGCTGGCGTGCCAGGGCAGCCTTCGCCTGCTGGACGGCCTGGATTTGTGCACTGCAGTCTTTAGCGTTCATGGCTTCTGTGATATCAGAGGGCATAGTTCCTTGCGCAGCCTCAGCAGGCTGTGTCCTGCAGTTCCAGAGTATATGGCTGAGTGTCGCACGCGCACTGTCACATACACGGCACATTTCACTTTCGTATACACCGGGGCACAGATGTTTTGCAAGCACTGGGGTAAGGAGCGATTCGGTCTGTAATTGTCTGTAGAGAACTGCTTCTTCCCGATTTAGATTTGGGTGAGGTGGCGGACGTCGTCTTCGGGTCTGCCGGTACCACTCCAAGATTTCCCCGTATGTGGTGAGGGGGTCGGGCATCTCTACGTCGCCGGACGGGTCCGGTGAGGAGGCCAGACTCGTGGACGCCGCGCGTCTGGTGAGCTCGCGCGCGGCGGAGTCGGCCTCCTCGTTCCGGTTCGTCAGTCCGCCGCGGAGGCGCAAGGGACCTACGTGGGCGGGGAACCATCGGAGTGCCACCGGCAGCCCGTTGGTACGCGCACTGCACAGCACTTTCACAGTGTTTGGGTTCACTTGGTTGGTTGCGTATGCCAGCATTGCCGACTTGGAGTCCCTTAGTACCGTGGTTGTTTGCGGGTCCACGATGGCCAAGGCTATAGCCGCCATCTCTTCGGCTTGCTTCACATTCTGCGCCTTGAAGCTGCTAGCTGACTTTACTGCACCGTCCGTGGCCGCCATCGCCACGGCAACGTAGGTATTGGGTCTTCCCGGATAGGCCGCCACGTCCACGTAGGAAGCGCCAGTGTCTGCGGCGTACGTAGATGTGAGGGCCCTGGCCCGAGCGAGCCGTCTTTCTTTGTTGTGTTCCGAGTGCATATGCTTGGGCAGCGGGTGCACGTACAGTCTCTCGAGCGTGCCCTTAGGCAGGGAGGCTGCGTGGTCAGACTGGAGCTGCCTTGGTTGCTGCTGTGGGCGCAAGCCCAGGCGCTGTAGGATGTAACGGCCTGTCCGGGTGGTGGTCAGCCTCTCGAGTTGTGCTGTTTGCTGTGCTTCGGCAATCTCCTCTAGGGTGTTGTGTACCCCTAGTTCTAGGAGCTTGTCTGTGCGAGTACAAGCATATAGCCCCAGGGCTGCCTTGTATGCTTTGTGGATGAGCGCCGCAATCTTCCTTCGCTCGGCGTCTTGCTAGTTGTGGAAGGCCGCGACGTACGCAATGTGACTGACGACGAACGATTGAACCAGGCGCAGAAGGTTTGCTTCTTTCATTCCGGCGTGGCGGTTGGAGATTTTGCGTATGAGTCGAATGGCCGCCGTGGTCTTCGCCTCCAGCTTGTGGATCGTCAGACCGTTCCGTCGATGGGCGTCGAGGTAGAGGCCTAGGACGCGCAGGGTCTGGACCCGTGGGATGGTGGTACCGTCTCTTGTGTGTAGTCTTATGTTGTCAGCCGCGGAAGCGCATGGCTTGCGTTCTCGGTGCGGTAGGATTAGAAACTCTGATTTGGCCGGCGAACAGACCAGACCCGTGCCTTCTAGGCGGGTCTCCACTACTTCGATGGCACGTTGCAGGGTTTCTTCGATGTGGCCGTCGCTTCCCTTCGCTACCCAGAGCGTAATATCGTCGGCATAGATGGTATGACCAAGGTCCGGGATGCGTGCGAGGTGGTTGGCCACGTCGATCATTACTAAGTTGAACAAAATGGGGGAGATCACCGCGCCTTGCGGGGTCCCAACACTGCCTAAGGTCTTAGGTGATAGTTGGGTGTCTCCGGCATGGATGGTTGTGGTGCGGTTTGACAGGAAGTCTTTGATGTAATTAAATGAACTTTCACCCATGTTTAGCCGCGAGACCTGGGTCAGTATCACCGCGTGGCGGACCCTGTCGAAGGCGCTTTGTAGATCTAACCCCAGCACCGCTCGATTGTCGAGGGTCGGGGAGTCGACTACCTCGTGTTTGAGCAGTAGCATCGCGTCTTGCGTGCCTAGCTTTGCTCTGAAGCCCACAAGGGTGTTGGGGTACAGTTCTGCCGTTTCTAGGTATAGCTGCCATCTGTTCAGTAACACGTGTTCGAGCACTTTGCCCACGCAGGACGTGAGCGATATCGGACGAAGATTGTCGACGTGCGGGGGTTTGCCAGGTTTGGGGATCAGGACCGTCTTTGCTTCTTTCCATTGTCTAGGTAGCCTGCCCGAACGCCAGCACTCATTGAAGCAACGAGTGAGCGCTGTAACGCCCGAGTCCGGCAAATTTCGTAGCATCTTGTTTGTGACGTTGTCGGGACCAGCCGCCGACTTGCAGTTGATAGTTTGTAACACCGCTCGTACCTCCCACTCTTCAATGTCCCGATCGAGAAGGGCGTTCTCGTCCCCCGCGTATCCCGGTAACGCCTCGGGTGGGGTGGCAGGCAGGTAACGTGCATCTAAGCGTTTTCGGACTTCGGCTTCTCCGAGCTCTTTCGTGGCTCGGTGGAGGGTTCGTGCCAAACTGTGGCGTTGCGTATCCTTGGATTTAGTCTCGTCAAGTAGGTAGCGTAGGAGGTTCCAGGTGCGGCTCTTATGCATCTGTCCGTCCGCTTCCTGGCAGACCGCGTGCCACTGCTGCCGACACAGAACGGCGCAGTGCTTCTCGATCTCGCGGTTGATCTTGGCGATTTTCTTTCGTAGCTTGGTGTTGTGGCGCTGGCCCTTCCAGCGCCGTCGTAAGGATTGACTCGCCTCGATCAGGTGCGCCAGGCGACTGTCGACGTTAGCAACGGATTCGTCCGTTTCGATCTCTGAGGTGGCCGTTTCCGTCGCCGTCCGCAGCGCCTGCGTCCACTGCTCGATGTCTTCAATGTCTGTCGGTACACATGGCCGAACCGCAGACATTTAGTCCACTGCCTGGGCGTTTCAACATATGCGTAGACGCGGTAGCGCGTGTAGCCTATGATGACGTGTTCTGGGGTTGACTCTGTGGCAAATACTATTTGCACACTTTCAGATGTCTTGCCCAATCTTCGGACTGATTTGACTGGGATCCTGTGACGTAGTGCCTCAAGAATCTCAGGTGGTGTGATGTCTTTAGCTACACCTCGAATTACGCCGACACCACATTTGCTTGGGCGTGGTTCATATGCTCTCACGGGGATTTCCGCAATGCTTGATATTGTCAACAAACGCTCGGTAGCATCAGCATTGCGTGTGTCGATGGCCAAGAGATTAAGCCGATGGTTCGGTCGCACTTGAAGCACTCCATCGGGAGCTATCGTTTCTAACCCATCTTTAACTGCTAGTGGGTTGAACCTAGTGATGATTTTTGAAGGGTCCGTAGGCTTTACAATGACCGCAAGTCCGTGTCTCAGAGGGTTCTTCGGGGATGCATGTACATCTAGGGCTTTGAATACGCTCTTAGACCCTCGACGGCGCTTTGGAGCTTGAACTGTCTGGAAAGGTTCAGCATCTTCTGCGAGGTTGTTGGCCTCCTCCGCGTGTATTGCGGTGCCAGAAGAAGAGACCTCCGTCATGTTGGAAATATCATCCTCGTTGTCTGGTAAAGGTTGTTCCAATGGAGAGAGATCGTGGATTACTTGTCCGGGAGTGATCATGGATCCCGAGCGAGCGCTTGGAGAAGCCGATGATCCAGAAGAAGCCTCCAGCAGCAAAGAAGCAGGCGCAGCCGGCTGAATGACCATGCTGGGCGCGACATCAGGCAGCGGGCAGGGAAGCGACCCAGGCGGCGGCGCACTAGGTGCTGCGCCCGCCGCAGGGTCCATTTCTGGTGTTAAATACAGCAGAATATTCAGAATCGAGCGCTAAATTTGCCAAAAACTGCAAAAAATTACACAGAGCTGGTTCAGACAGACCGAATGATCAACGGCTAGGGATGACACAGGAAGGTACTATCACAGACTTGGATGACTATGCCCATCTTGCTCACACTTGGAATGCGAGATTTTGCGAGTCCCGCCAGTGTGAGGTCACTTTAACCAGCATCAGATGCAGAATACCGCCGCTAAATTTTTATTTGCATCGCGCTGGTCTCACCTCCCTCGGTCTTTGTGCTGCTTACGGTGAAATTGAAACAATTGAACACTTTTTCCTGTACTGTCGCGGTTTTTCTTTCATTCGCAAACGGTATCTAGCCGCACCAATTCAACGCATTGGCCTTCCTCTGTCGATGCCTGTGCTCCTTTCGTTCGGTACCACATCCCTGGGGTTTTGTCATAGAGGGATTATTGCGGACATTTACGCGTACATATCAGAAACGGATTATTGCGGACATTTACGCGTACATATCAGAGACCAGACGCATGTCCTACTAACCCGGTCAAAATTTTAAGTGCGAAGCACTTCTTAGTCGGGCCTACTCCTGCTTCCACCGCCGTCCTCCGTCCGCAGCCTAGCAACGGAGCTAGCTACCGTGCCTAGCAACGGCGCCGGATTTCCGACGCCTGAGGGTGCTCGCATAGCGCCTCCTCTCCCCCTCGCCTACTCTCCTAAAGCCCCTTTACTACTCTCCAGCTCGCAACACCCTCTCTCGGCGCGCCAGCCAGGCCACTACACTATATATAAAAAAAAAACAGCATCCGGCGCCAGGTTTCGATCCGAGGACTTTACGGCCGCAGCGCGACGCTCTACCGACTAAGCCACGGACGCGACTTTTTTTTTTTGGAACAATAACTTTATTTACAAATATATACAGAGCCGTATGCAGTGATTACAGTGGTTTCCGAGCACATCAGAACATGGCTTCACTTAAACATAAAAATGAGGCGATCGGCTATCATGCGAGGAGAGGGTCAGAATGCTTTGCCAAGTAACTGTAAGCCAATCGGGGAGTATTGCCCGCGAAGTCACGGAGCGTTTGTGAAACTTAAGCAAGAGAGATTGCCAACAGGGCTACTGTGTCATTGCACCAAGTTTGAAGTGAACGGGATAGAGGGAAGGGAGAAAATAGAGCTCTTGGGTAAAGCCATTTCTTGGTATAACTGGGCACCATCGTTACCCGGGGCTAGCCCTCAAATTGCGTCCCATCTCCTCTGCTGTTGTGACTTGAAATCCTTGAGTGCTCGCGTTCCCCGATCCAGTGCGTCGCGTAGCTCGGAGTCTGCCTCATCCCCGTCGAGGGCGGCAATTGCCCATTGTGCCTTTTGGACGAAGTGTCGCCACGCTGGTCGGGGGCGTTCAGTACATTCGACGGCGTTGACTCTCGCCCTCCATAGCGAGTGGAGCCCTATTACGTGGACACAGTTGCGAAGGAGCGGGCGTTCTGAGGCCGCGTCTAGGAACTTCAGATTTGTCCAAGTGATTCTCCAGCGCGTGTTGAAGGAGCACTGCAGCTCATCCCAGAAGTAGAACGCCGTGTTACAGTCCATGAATACGTGCTCGGCCATTTCCCTCTTTCCGCACAGCAGACAGTTGGCCCCTCCCGGCAAAAAAACCCGCGTTCCTCCTGTCTTGCCTTGGTAGGCAGTATACACGTGTGAAAGCGGAAGAAAAAGTCCTTCGAGCCGGTCGGGATAGGGAGCTTCCGTACTCGCCGCAGGACGTCACTTTTCGGCCGACCAAGGGGTGGCAGGCGGTACATGGGCGGTGGGAGGGTCTGCTCTACGAGGTCCCATTACAGCTTCCTTGGTTTCACTGAGCAGAGGTATTCCCACGAGAATCGCTCCTGTTAGAAGGCCACCGCCCCCGCCACTTCTCTGTAAAAACCTGTTGCACGGGCGCCACTTAGGAGCTCCGCTGTTGTTGCGAGCCAAGGGGCGAGGTGCAAAGCGCCTACATTTTGCACTGCCGCCTGGAGGAAGCCATCTCGGTGATCTCGGAAGTACAAAAGTCGTTGCACGGTTAGTTTAAGCTCTACATTAACGAGCCCAAGCCCCCCGGCTTCAGCGCTCCAGAAAACGTTGGTGCGGCGCATGGGCTCATACGTGGATCGCCAGACAAAAACAGCGAACAACCGATGTAACTTGGCCACTGAGCCTGCGTCAATGGTCGAGACTCGGGCCGCGTACAAGATGGCTGGGTATACCACGGCGTTGCAGCCATGTGCCCTGGAGAAGAGGGCAATATGTCGCGCTCTCCAGGGTTCCAAGTTCCTTCCAGCAGCTGCCAGTTTCGTCTGCCACCTGGGGGCGGTGGCTGTGCGGTTTTCTAGGTTTACCCCGAGGTAGCGGGTGATGGCCTCCCTCCATCGAACTCCGTAGAGTTGTTGTGGTTTGGTGGGCCATTCCCCTAGCCATGCGCCCTCTGACTTCAAAAGATTGAGTTGGGCCCCCGAGAATCGACAAAATGCCTCAGCCAGTGCGACGACCTCCCCTGCCTGCTCTCTCGAGGAGCACACAAGCGCAACATCGTCCGCATAGGCCAACACCTTGAGCTCTTCGTCGCCGAGAACCAAGCCTTTGGTTGACTTGGACGCTATTGCCATCCTGCAAAGTGGTTCAATATACAATGCGAAAAGGATCGGGGACATAGGGCAGCCCTGCCTGACTGACCTTCCTATGTCGATGGGCGCCTCCACCTCCCCGTTAAGCCACGGACGCGACGCTGATGTCAGTGTTAGTAACGCGCCTTATATCTTTAACGCATTCAAACTACGTCGTCAGCGGCGTGCGTTGGCGACTCAGCGGCGTTATAGAGGCTCGATAACTGCGTGGTGTACACGTGATACTACAAACCCGCTAGTTCTGCATTCTCTCACGCGACTGCGCCTCCTCTCCCTTCACTCCGGTCGGCGCTTGGCGGTCGTAATGACCGTCGCATACAACGACAACACAAACAAGTGCTGAAATAAATACTGTCGTTTCACTTTACTTTGCGTGTGTGTGTGTGTGTGTGCGTGATTACATTCCCTCTCGAACATCTCTCGAACATACACGTTAATTCACCAAGATTTCCGCAGAGGGACAAACGAGGCGTGTTAAGCCGAACGTGATCACGAGGGGGTGTTAATGTAACTAACGGGCAAAATGCCACCAAACTTCAACAAACTCCCCCTCATAGCATCACCCCGTGCTTCGCACTTCCTCATACTCCCCTTCGGGGAAATGCGGGGGAATTTTTTTAGCCTTTTCTCCCAAAAATGGCAACATTCACTGATTCTCCTCTAGATCTATTATATAATTCGGTAACCGTTTCCCTAATTCCTACAGCCTGATTATATAGGGCTATGAGGTGGGCGTTTTAGCCCCGAAAAGCCACCCCCCTTTCTTGGCCAATACCCCGCGTGGGTATGTGCCACCAGAAGAGGAGCAACAACAACAATAACGAAAGCAAGAAGTGAGGAAGCAGAAGAAGAAGCCCTGAAGGCTGAGGCGAGTCCCCTTTCGTTTGGGGCGTCCGAGACGGGGTGCTGCCGCCGAGGCGTGGGCTCAGCCCTTCTGGGCTTCATAGAAAGCTCTAATCAATTCCCGATCTGATTGGATTCTTTTGTGCTTGCAACTTACGTAATTGGTTTGAGGTCGTCCCAATTCTTTATTTCTTTATATTCGATTTTACGTTCAAAAGGTATTTTCACCCTCTCTAAATTTTCTATTTACAAGAGCCTCTAAAATAACTAAGAACTTTTTTCATAGCCCTCATGTCTGGCCGATCCCCTGTTTGGGTATGTGCCATTCACCAAGGGACATCATCATCGTCATCACCATCGTCATAATCATCGCCGTCATCACGAGGAAGCTCGCGTTCTTTCCATGTTCCTCAGGGCCTCGACGCCAACCGCGCCGATAGCGGACACGAACCTGAGAAACACCCATTGAGCAGGCGAAAGGACAAGAACCAGTTGTCGAGAGGCTGCACGTCGTCCCGGCGAGCCTCAAGCCCGTCGACCTCGACCTGGAGACGAGCGAGGAATTCGACTGCGCCTTCGGCCACGTCAGCTTCCGGCGAGGTGTCCTCTTCGCCGTGCTCAGCATGTGGGTCCTGCACAGCCACACGCTGGTCTTCACGCTCATCTCGGGTGACGTCGACCACTGGTGCAGGCCGCCCGCCGGTGTCAACCATCTCGACAGAGTAGAAGCGATGGGCCATGCCCCTGGACGACTGTGGCCAGCACAGCCGGTGCACCTTGTTCGCCAACCCGAGCGACCCCTACGACACCAGGCTCGTCACTTACCAGGCGTGGAGCGACGACATGGGGCTTGCACCTACCTCCATCGTGAGCAGCTGGGACCTGGTGTTCGGAAGAGCCTGGCTCATCCCTTTGGCCAACGCGCTGTCCATGGCCGGAGCCCTGGTCACCCTCTCTATGTCCGGCTTCGTGGCGGACTGTATCGGACGTAAGATGGTGGCAGTGGGCGCCGCGACGACGCTGCTAATTGCGGAGTTCAGCAGCTCATTCGCCACCAACTGCCTCGTGTACATGATCACCAAGTTCCTCATGTTCAGTTTTTGCACCCCGCTCTTCATCGCCTCGGCCATGCTGCTCGTAAAGGTTTCCACGCATCGCAACCGCGCGGCCCACGTCGGCTTTAGCGCCTCCGCCGGGCTATCCCTAGGCGATGTGGCGTTTGCTGTCGCCAGCCAGTTGCCTCACAAGGAATGGGTGATCAGGCCCGACTCATGGTGCCCCGACGGCCCAGATCCCCGTCGGCTTCCTGCGGATCACGGAGTGGCCGCGCTGGCCCATCGCCAAGCGGTGATCGGCGAGGTCAGAGACGATCATGCAAGCCGCGGCAAGAATCAACGGCTTCCAGTCGGGTGGTCCCGCGCAACTGGTTGCGAGGCTGGAAGACTCAGAACCATGTCGACTCCGAGACTTGTCGAGGTGCGCGACGTGGACACCGTCCGTGTTATTCGTCGCTGCCCGCTCACGTCGTTCTGTGCCCTGTTCTCCGCACTGTTCACCTACTACGTCTTCCTGTTGGCCTGCGCAACGCGTACGACAGCCCTGATGATGGGCGTTCCCCTGGCGACCAGCGCGATCGCGTGCCCCGTTCTACTGCGCACCGTCTACTGTTCGAACTATAGTGCCTAGAATATAATCTAATATAATGTTTCGTACGGTGGGACACGATGACCTCATTTTCGCGCTGATCGCAGCCGTCACTTTAGGAGCATGCCGGTTAACCAGTCGGTTCTACCCATCGCAGAGTACACAAATGGCCGCCGGTTGATCGCGGCACCCCCGACAGCAGGGGCGAGCTTTTGGAAAAAATAAAGATGCTGGATCGGCGGGAGCCCATCTTGTCCAAGGTCAAACGCGAGCACCCGCCTCGGAAGAGTTCGGTCGTGGCTAGATGTGGCAGAACGTTGTCGTTCCGTAAATTGCCGTTCGCTAGAAAACCAGTCAATGATAAAAGCCTCTGAATTGCCTTTGCGTTCCGCAGTTCCGTCTGTTGCCGACGTTTCTAATTACCCACGTTTTTTTTGTTGGAATTTCGCTAATTGCCATATAGCCTCAAACTTGCAGTCGGTTTTAATGGTAAAGCTCAATGAACATAAATTTATTTTTGTTTTTACAATTGGCCTGTGTTCAATAGTTTAATAGCACGGGCGTATTGTGTTTCTACATATTAGAGACACCGCTGTGTTACTTCACATATTTGACGGAAAAATTGACTGTGCGTGAAGCGAAGGTTTGAACAATTCTGCAGCAAAATGTCATGTCGCGTGTAACGACTCCTGTTATAACGGCTATTATCTAATGCGCTTTATTATTGATACTAAAACCTCCTGCTTACGTGGACCCCTTATAGTTTTTTTTATACAAACAGCCGTGCCAACCAAAACGTCGCCTTTGTCACTTGGGGAGAAAAAGTAGCGCGATGATAGGCTGACAAGTGATAGGTGAAGTCAACTAGCGTAGATGGGGGCAATGGCAAAGGGAGCAAAAAACTCTAAACGCGCAGCCTTAAAACTTGCAACGCTGAGCAAACGGTTGTGCAGAGTGGGCTGGCCAGTGGTTTAGGCCATCTTATCGAACAGCGTCTGGAGTGGTTGCGAGAATTGTGCCTGTCATTTCCATGACATAAATGTTTGCACACCTGTGGTGTCTGGCCGCATGAAGTCCTTCGCGGTCCATGGAACTCGAGTTTTAGCAGTGGACTTTCCATCGTCGTCATTGTCGTCTCCGTCCACCGATGATGAGGGTCCGGCCTCAATGTCTGGTTGGTTGTCCTGCGTTTTAAATATATTTGTGAATGTTACGAAAATTGGTTTGCAAGCGCAAAGAGAATAAAATGACTTCTTACTTTTTGATGCGGCTGCTGGTCGCTTTCCTCGTCGTCCGACAAGTTGATGTCAGACGTGTTCCCATCTGCTATTCTCATCAGCAGATTCCCAGCTGCTTTGTTTTTTATTCTCGTTCGATTCTTCGCATTGCCCGCAAGCTTTGTATAAAAAAGGAAAATATTAGCCGCTTTTAGCCCTTCTGCAACACAATTAGCAGAATAACAAGAACTGAAGTGTTAGTATTGGCAAGTGATATTCTGTCAAGTTGCTATTTAACTTCCTTAGATCAGCTACCAACCATCCGCAATGAGTGCGAGATTGTGCAATTGGGTGAAAATTGTGTTTTTAAATGCGAATGTATTTATTAGCCGGGGGTTGTCTTGCTCCGTTGGCCGGCGTGCGCCTGCATTCCTCCAGCGCGAGCGCACGTGAGCGCGCGCCTCGTAGTTCTGCCTTCGTCGTCGTCGTAAATGCGAATGCATTTCTTAGTCGGGGGTTCACACAATGCAGCGTGAGCATTACGCCTCTCCATGGCGGTGACGTCACTTCAGTTGCTTCCACGCCATCATCATCGGTTGGAGAAGAAGAAGAAGACAAGTCTGCGAAGCGAAGAGCGCGTTATGCCGAACGCGTTACGCGCTCGGGAACATCACGAAGGAGTCTAGTCGTTTGAAGGCGCTTCGGGTTGAGAACCTGCAACAGAACCTGCAGGTTCTGTTGCAGGTTCTGTTGCAGGAGTTGCATTGATCTGGTCTTTACGCGAAACTGTGACGCGCGTATGCTTCTCAAAGACCCTTTGACCGTGCACTTTAGCGATCACAAGGCAGTGATTGTGGCCGTCAGGTACAACGATAACACAAACAGGTGCTGATGAATAAATGATTACGATTCGTCATTAATTACGCCATTACTCGCAACACACTCATCGGTGTACCCAATGCATTCGCATTTCTGCACGATTCCCTTCGGGGAGGTGCGGGGGGATTTTTGTAACCTACTGTGAGGTGACGCGCTCGGTTCTACGACTCGTTTCGACGCGTGAACATGACTATGAAGGGATTGCCCTCATCCGGCAGTGCCGAAGAAAAAGAAGCGGCAATTAAGTCACACGAGGGACTGACGTGGGCCACTGGGAAGTGGCCACAACCGAAGAGCTAGGGAGGCCAGGGGAGAACAGAGGAAAACGCCGGGAGGAGTGGACGGAGTAGGTTCGAGGAACGCGACATCCAGGTGGAAGACTCGAAGCTCGTCGGGTTTTCGGGACCCGAGCTAAAGAGGGGTCTACCTGGCGCCTTGGCATCCTGGATCCGAGGCGCGACTCCTGACTCGTGGAGGCGCGCAACGCTGGCGTGCTCCACCCCTCGGACGACCCGCCGCCTGCTGCCCGTCGGCTACCGGCACTGCACGGTTGCATCCTGCCCGCTGCGACAGGGCGCCACATCGTGACCAGCTGCCAAGCAGACCTTTGTATGCAAGGACAACTGTGCGCCTTCCTCGTCGACCCTCCGGCGTGTGCGACACCGTCGTAATAGCCCCGCTACGCCACACCCCGCATCGCCACCACCACCCCCGACACCCTGCGGACAACCTCTCATCGACCAGAACGTTTGGTGGGGACATCCTTCGGTTTCTCTAGAAGTATTTATTTATGTTATGTTGATTTGACCGGACTTTGAGTTGTGATTTGCATCGACTGTAATCTTTTGCATGTTGACGTGTGCTGTGTTCTCTTAATAATATATGTTTTTTCCGTTGTCAAACACCCTCATCTAATTATTGACACTGTGGCAGGTCCCAGGCGCCACAGAATACCTGAAAAGAAGCTGCGAGGTAGCTTCCCCTCACCACACCCGCTTACGAGAGCTGCCGTAGAAAGAAGCGACATCCATTGCGGAACTTCTTTCTCGTTGTTTGTTTTCAATTCTTTAGGTTAAATGGCGCCACATGTTTGTTCTCAAACTTGCCGCAGACGTGTGGCGGGCGATCTGAACTCGCCAAAATGGCTGGTGTCCGCAAAAAAATTCTGAAACTTAGTGTACACAATTGTTGAGATTTCGTCAAATCTAAAAACACTTTCGTGTTAAAATATAAAACCCGAAAACGAACAACATTAAGCATAACGCACTCTTCAGTATTAAAGGTTGCTTCCCCGCAAGAAGACCCTATGTGCAGGGGGGCACCCTTTACAGGCGACTTGCTTCGTTGTACAGGCGTCACTTCCGTGACGGATATGACGTCAGCGAAATCTTCGTGTATCCGGGAATAAATTACTTTCGTGTTAAAACAGGCAGCCTAAGCCGCTGCTAAAGCGAGAAAACGCGACCACTGAGACTGTTATAACGCCAAACCTGGTTGGCACAGTGTAGGAGGGGCGCTGCCCATGGGCTGGCCATGTAGTGGGACTAACCGACAACCGGTGGACAATGAGGGTAACAGAGTGGATACCAAAAGATGGGTGTAGAAAAAGGGGAAGGCCGACAACATGATGGAGGGATGAATTACGGAACTCCGCGGGAACCAGTGGACTCGATTAGCACAGGACAGGAGCGCTTGAAAGTCAATGGGAGAGGCCTTCGTCCTGCAGGATGATGATGATGATGATGAGTGCACGAGAAATGCCGCATAGCGGACTTCTGAAGTCGGAGCAAGGCGTGAACACCAGGCCAAGACTCAAGGTAGCAAGGGAGAGGTGTGGAAAGATGCTCACGAATTCTCAAAGGTGCACCAACAGAGCTCCCATTTTTAGATGCGACGCATCTCTTTCACTCGCCTTGTACCTCTGGCGTCGTCCGGCGTAGTCCGCATCACTGCCCCATTCTCCTCCCCGCGCCAGCTGCGCGCTAGCGCCGCTCTCACCGCTGCGCCATCTGCGTGTTAGCGCTCGCCGGCGCTCGCTCCGTCGCCGTGCCAGCTGTGCGTGGGTGCGGGTTAGCGCGCAGCTTGCACGCAGCTTGCGCGCAGCTTGCGCTCGGTTAACACATGCGCATGCGCTGCTATGCGCTGCTCTCTCTCATTCCGCTGCATATAAACGCGGTAGCTGCGCCGCTCCGCTCAGTCGTTCTGCCGCCGCTCCGCCGATGACATCCTCCGATGACCACCGATGATTTGAATGGAGACTAACCGGCCTGCTATCGCGATGGTCGGCGCAACCGTAACAAGCACCGGCCACCCCGATAAAAATCTACACCATCTTCCCGCGAGGGCAACCCTGGGGTAGATGCGACGCATCGGGGGTGAACATGCTGCGTAAAATATGGACACACAACAACAATGGACACGCTAACATAACGGAAACATAATGGGAACCCCCGATGCGTCGCATCTACCCAATGGTTCCCCTCGCGGGAAGATGGTGTAAATTTTTTCCTTGACATGTACAACTGATTTAGGCTAAATGTGTGCTCTACAGCACAAAAGGAATTTACAGGCACTGAAAAGCTCACATAGTCACGAACCTCAAAATAGGCACGTATAGGCACAATCAACTATTACTTAAAATGTTTCGATTACCGTAGTTCATACTTATATCTTAAATACCATCAATGCCGTAGGAATCAAAGAAAAAATTAAAGCCGTCCCACTCAACGTGAAAGCCACCGGAAGTGCAGAGACGTGATTAGCCACAGTGGACTGTAGCACCGTTATACACTCACTGCTACCACCCAATGCAATTGAAATTTCCCGAGTCCGCAGTGCTCGCGCGCTGACTGCCTGAAACAGCACCAGCAAGAGTGTTGTTCTTTTTATGCTTGCTTTTCCTCCCGCACGGGCCGGCGTTGTACCGCCACTTTTTTTCGCTTACTGTCCTAAAAACCAACCCAACGAGCGTTCCTAACTACATGAATGGGGCTGCGGTTAAATACACAGATTTTGCCTCAAATGTACCTACAGTTTTCTTTGCGCTAAACAACGGGGAGATGTATGACAAGCGCCAGTAGTTCACGAGTTTCGAACGCTTGTGACTATATAAACCGATTGGGGTTTGAAGCCTCTGGATTACGCCGCGACGACAGCCGCTACGACGGAACGCCGTGTGGCTCTACTTAGGTCCAGCGAGCGAGCTACGATGACAAGGCGAGCCCCTAAACTGCTCTGCCCTTAGAAATAGTAACTTTGCTTGGAGTTCTGGTCTATTCATGACATCGCACACCATGTGGCTGCCAAATCATTGCGGAATCATCGGCAGTTGTTTCGGCGGATCAAGCTACCCGTACCTGCCACGAGAACGAGTGCACTATCCTTCTTCCACTCTCAAGGACGCTTCGTTCTTTTGCACGTGTGATGGCCATGGAGCAATATAAAAACTGGCAGCATCTCCACTCCGTGGATGATGGCGAGGGTGTGGAGTACGGCGACTCGAAATGACATCCAAGTCGCACCTCGAGTGACATCCCATTTGCACCCCGACCGTCATTTGATTTGCGCCGTGAGTTGCACCTTCATTATTCTCTAAATAAAACTGCAACTCACGGCTCAAATCGAATTTCGCTTGATTTTCGCTTGATGGTGGTGTGCGCACGGATGGACGCGGTCGGACATTGGGAGGTCCTAAGGTACTCCATACCGTTACAGGCGAGGGAGTAAGCCGTTTGACTCTCGGGTACTAACTCACGGTCGTAGCCCAGTGGGTAAGACGACTGACACGAACTCAGTCTGGTCTACCAGACACAGGCTCGAATCCTGCCGGTGCCTGTGTGATATTTTGCGATTGTAAATGCTATGCGCACGGACGCGGACGGACATTGTGCGGTACTAAGGTGCTCCGCACCTAAAAGACGGTGCTCCGCACCGTCTTTTCAATGAAAATCTTCCTTTTCGGATGTCTCGATACCAGTCGACTATGCTTTGTCGACTGTGGTTGGGAGTAGCCTCCACGAAAGCGTACTCCTTCCTCACTGCGATGGCTAACAGCGTCCGGCACGACGCCTGCGGTGTTTTTGCCGTTTCCTCCAATATTCTCGAGAAAACATCGTGCTTGGCTTCGCGCTCAGCCGATTGGATGATCGGCCGCTCAGGGCAGAGAGACTATTCCTACCGTCGGTTCTTACAATTAAGCTCACAAAAGGGGTAAAAGCCCTTGTCTTTTTCTTAACGCTGCACGCTTACGTGAACGCCTCTAGGGCCCAGACTTCAGTGCACTGAGTACCTGCGTTTCTTCTCCTATCTCCTCCTTTTCACCTGCAGGCTCTTTTATCTTCTGAACTCCGCTTCCTTAGTGCATGGTAGCCAAGCGAGCTCTACACATAGGTAACCTCCGGGCCTACCCGCCCATTTTTACCCTGCTTGTTTTCGCCATGAGTTCCATTTTGTTGAGCGGCGAAAAGTTGTAGCTGGTGCGGAATATGTTGATTTGCGCGAGCACATCACTCGTTGTGCCGCCTGCGGCTCGCGGCCTTCCTTCACGCGGTACGTTACAGCCTGAAATCTATTTCCCGTAAACGAAGCGCTAATTCTATGGACCCAGCTAAGCGCGCACGACGAGTGTCGGACATTGGCGTTGGTCCCTAGAAAAACAGGCCGCACCGGAGGGCCGCTTGCACAGACGGCGACGGCACTCGAGTGTAGGGGTTGCCAGGTCCTAAGAAAAAACTGTCGCCGGGAATTTGCCGAAATTAGACAAAAAAGTCGCCAACTTAGAGTGGATGTTTGAAAAAGAGTAAGAAAAGTCATCATTTTCAAGAAGCCCATGCTAGCAGGTACTTTTTGATTACCTGTCCGGAAAAAAAGCAGAAATTCTGAGAAGTAGAAGCAGTATCAGAAATTTAATTCGTTTGCTGTGGTGCGAGAAGCGACAGCGGTTGATTACAGTTTACGAGAAAGCTATGCAGGGTTACTTACGCAGGTATAGGCACAGGTAAATATACTGGTTTAGGTGGAGCATTCAAAAAATATGAAAGACTTAAACGGGCGTTCGCTGCACACCGTGTTTTACCGCCTTCACTGCCTGTATACATTTCCCTACCTATTTTACCTCCTCCCGCACACTTCCCACCACTGTGCATAATATCTCAAGCTCCCGTAAACTATACTGAAGCATTACTCTTTAAACCGATGGCGTTACTTGAAGGCTTTCACTCTATTCATGCAACATCGTGCGCCGGATTTCGGTTTGTGTGGGAAAGTAGAGCTGTACAGTAATGTGTTTGAGTGATTTATTCGTTGGGACCTATTCTGGACTTCGCCAGATTACTTACATCTGCCTAAAAGTATTTTTTATTGTGCTTATTCAGTTTGTCTCGACGGCTGAAATGTGCTGAAAGGTCATATAAGATCCTTTTTGTGGAAACTGGGACGTTGCAAGGGCCCGAAAATATATGAAATCACCAATGTTCAAGGAGCCAGAAAGTAGCCAAGTCGCAAAACTGAAATTTTCGTCGCCACAAGCCTCTAAAACTCGCCATTTTGGCGACAAATCGCCAGACCTGGAGTCGACTGCAAGCAACCAGCACGATACTCTTCGAGCCGGAGACGCTGATTGGCTGCAGTATTTCGTGCAACCCACCAATCCTCAACTGTGCGTCACAGGCGCTGAGCTGCGTCTCAGGCACTGTTGAATGGCGAGGAGAAGGCAGAAGTAGTCAAAGAAAGAAAGAAATAACCTTTTTTTCATGATTCTGTGGCGTCCGTAGCATGGGAGGGTGTAATTTAATTGGTAGGTATTGTTCTGTACGTGTACTCTAGTGACCGCGCGCTTGAAAATCGCAACCTGTGGTGGCCTAAGCAGGGCCCATTTAGAACGGAATTCATTGTGCAAATCAGTATCTGCGAAGCCCGAAAGAAGCGGGCACATTACAAGCGCAGGGACGCGCATGGAAGAAGCAGGGCAGTCCTCGACGGGCCCATGCACGCCCACCGGTGCCGTAGCGGCGGTGTCCGGCTGTGGCGCAAGCTGGACACACATGGCGGGCAAACACGGATGGTTCGCGGAACTGGAGCAGGAAGCTTCGCCCTCCTTCGATCTTTTTACTCGGAAGAAGTGTCGCAACAGCGATGATGGCGCTTCTATCCTCCCCCTCGCCGTTTGCACAGCAGCCCCATGCTTGCCTACCGGAGTCAATGGCTCTTTCGTTTCCTAGCCTTCTGCATTGTGCGCGGAGCCTTGTCCCAAATTTGTCTGCTCCGTAATTCCCCAGCACACTGTCTGCTAGCTTGCAGCCATTTTTACTTGCAACGTTTAAGAAAAGCGGTCTTCAATGGGAGCAGAAAAGTCACCTTTGCAAGCCTCATCAATGCCACTTGAGCATTGCCACGTGATCGGCGCCACTTGCGCAAACCCCGTTTTTGAAATACCGCTCCCTTCGTCAGACTGCTTGAGTGACGTGAACGCCATTTTGCTAATGCCATTCGCAGAGCCCGTCCCGAGTTCTTCAATCTGCAACGTTACCCACGCGAGTGAATTGATAAGCATGCCAGCTTGCAGGGGCCTTGTTTAAACATAGATCAGTAAAATTTTCCCCTTTCTTCTACTTAGTTTCCTTTCCCAACTGAGTCCTGAGCTGCTTGCCCTAATTCCCTCTCCCTCATGGCCTCTCTCCTTCGTGTTGATGGGGGAGAAGGAAACGCGAGGCAGCGTGAACTCGATAGTGTCCCCTGCGGTCCTTACGAGGTCTGAGCGAGTGCCCAGCCCAGGCCTAAGCTGTTCATTTGTGGTTTTGAGTGCGCCTCTGGTTCATGATGGCGGCGTCAAATCACAATCTTGCCGTTCTTTTCGTTGCTGCGTGCTTTTGGAATGATATTACGTCGTCACCCGTGAAAAGCAGCAAAGGCACGCCGCCTATCGACAGTGGCTACCCGTGCAAGTCAGTTTTTGATCCAGCCGTTCCGTTTGGAATGAAGTTCTTCGAGCGTGAGTAAATCATTCCCTTACTTCCTCGTTAACCGTTAAGCTCCAAGAGCTGAACTTCATTCCCTTACTTCCTTGTTAACCGTTAAGCACCAAGAGCTGAACTTTCTTGACCCAGAGCGGCGGGTCCCCCTTACAAGCTCAGCCTGACCCTCTGCCAGAAGTGATCATACTGGGGATGGTTGGCTGAACATATAACGTTTTCGCGCACCGCTTTTATGTGGATGAAGAAATGAGCAGAGAAAGATGGAGTGCTGTCTGTCTGCCCGTGTCTGTTCATTTCCTCAACGCAAAGGTTCGGGGCATGCGAGAAGATAATGGCACTCTGGCTTAGACTGAATTTTGACGTTCAGATTGCTGTGCATTTGATATTTCAGTTCTTCCAAGGTATCACCGTGAGTAAGTGTCCTCACACGACGAGTAAGCGTGAGGGCTGTGTTGACTGAAGCCAGACATCGTAAACCCGGCGGCCCACGTGCTGAACGGATCGGGAAATCGCGGAAACACACAAATCTCACAATAGTCGCGAAGCTTTCCTGGAATGTCGTGATCAGCTCCCATGTAGCGTATATGGGTCCAGATGGACAAAGAGATGAAAAGCATCCTTCACTGACACAACGTTGCCGTCCCCATCTGGCGGATGCCCAGCCCCGTCGGAATCCCCAGAAATAAAGCAGTCCATTTGGCGGTACGTGCATTTTTCACAGCGGTGCCCCAAGACAGCTGTACGCCTTCAGGCTGTGAATTCAATAAAGAAAAAAATAGCCGCGTATCTGCTCCTTTCGTTGCAAATGCGGACGAAAAACGATAGTTGACTGGCGCCCCTTCTAAATGAATGCCTCCCTTCTCTTTCCTGTTGACCTCTCATGCTGTTCCTCCCCCGTCTCGTTCCCCCCAAGAAAACAAGCTACAGGTTTCCTCAAGTCAATTTAAATTTACCGCGTTTCACTGCACCAAGTGAGGTGCCGCGATGCCAGCGCTGCCGTACGTGAGTCGAGGCAACCTACTACAACGTCTATAGAACCACGTTGCCCTGCTCCACAAGCGGTCCGGAAAGCGGAACGTGGAACCTATAGCAGTGGAACCTTTCGTTACTGTTGCCGTTTGATTTTTTAAACGCCGCCAGGTGCGCGGGCAACAGCAGGCGACGGTTTTCTGCAGTTGATGTAGTATTTTATTTGCTGTCGCAAAAACCAATCATCCGTGAATTTTTTAATAAAGCAACACTGCAAATATCACTCATGCACGGCAGCCCGATGGAAACATTTTTCCATCGAGCGGCCGTGACTCATGTACTGATTTTCTGCATATTTGCGTAATGTCCTGTTCTTGTTCAACAATGTTGACAAGTATGAACATCAACACCGGACTCGGACGTTAAGATTAGACCTTGTAACGGCCCACTTCTAGGCTAACAGTATTAATAAATGAAGGAAAATGAAATGAATTTGGCTGTGGATATCTAAGACTATTGCGCAGCCTATGTTTCACTTTGGCCGGGTGGCTGAATCGAGTCACAGACAGACAGACATACAGACAGACCAAAATTTCTGCGTTTAAGTAGCCCAGGAAAGACTATCGTCTTCAAAACATTGGGTCGCCATCAAGGAGCTCCGGAAAGACTTTCGGGCCTCCCCAGTTCATTGCACACCAGTTCCCTTGTCCTACTGTCGCCCTTCACAAGTACGCCTCAGACAATTGTGACGGGTGCAAACCTTTCCCCTACTAAACGACAAAAAAATTTTCATTTTTTTCCTAATCAACGGATATGCTTCACCTGTGAAATTCTAGACACCACTGAACATATCATTCGGTCATGCCCTGTATTTTCAGACGAAAGACATATTTCCCTTGATACCCTTCCCGCTAACTTAAGAACAAATTTCTTGAAGGACCTGAAGACCAAATGTTTTGAATGACCTCCTTCATCCACCATACCCGCGGAAATTAGAAATGGCAGTCTGGGGCACTCTCCTGTATTTCATGTGGCAATTTACTACTTTCCCCTGCTTTTTCCCGCCCACACCCACCGCGTGCACCACAGCCTCTTGTTACCCCGAATGGGGTCTGATGCATTAGCACGAGACACCCGTTTTGTTTTAGGGGCAAAGCCCCCGAGGGACTGGGGCTGTTGGCGTCTCCTGTCGTCGTTGTCGTAATCGTCGTCTCATGTAGTCACGGTACTAAAACACCGCGAAACTCGTTTACGCCTCGCTCTAGAAAGCTTCGTGCTTCAAAGACGAGATACTTTTACAGTACGGCTGTATACCTCTACCCTTGAAAAAACAGCGCAAAAACACACGGACGTAGATAGGTTACACAGGCACGAGCGCTGCGCTGCACGATAGGCTACACAGGCACAGCGCTCGTGCCTGTGTAACCTATCTACGTCCGTGTGTTTTTGCGCTGTTTTTTCAAGGTGTCATGCATACCCAACTAGCCCAAAGTCAAGCCTTATTACCTCTACCCCCAATGGTTTCATCTCTGTTGTCAAAAACTGCAAGGCGCCTAGAATACACGTATACACTGCATGCTCCGCCCCCCCCCCCCCCCCCCAACGTTTCCGGGCTTTATTTTCATTTTATTAAATGTTTAAAAATCGCACAAAGAGATCTGTAATCATTCCAGCTGGTGTACTGCTCTTCGGCATGGAGGCGTCGTCTTTCTCGAACAAAGTGTCGGGCAAAGGCGAGAAACGCGGGCTGCCGGCAACAAAAATGCGCCCGGGGAGCCTCGCAGACAGGGAAAGGAGCGACCTCTATCCTTAATTTGTCACGATAAGATGTGGGTCCACATAGGAAGACTCGGGAGGACCCAGCAACTAGACCCTTAGCACACCGTGTGTGCTCACGGCGATGAGTGAATGGTCCGTGCCGCCATAGTAAGAGACCAGGAAGGAACGACATGTGGTCCTGTACTTAATGGGGCCGTGAGGAACCATCGTGTGGATCGTGCACTTAAACCCAAACACTAACATCTTCATATAATCCCTTTAGGGGCGAAACACCTTGTGGGCTTGGACCATCGGCGTCTCATGTAGTCACGGTACTAAAGCACCCAGGGATGCTAGTTTTCCAACGCCTCGCGCTAGAACGTAACTAAAAGAACACACCGGAACACTGGTTTTCCAATGCCTCGCGCTAGAACGTTTCATCTGCGTGGGCAAGAACCCGTACTAAAAGAACACACCGACACCTCGCCCTGGAACGCTTCGTGCTACAAAGACATAAGACTTTTGCAGCAAAGCTGTACAGGTTAACCGCCCAATGGTTTCATCTCCGTGAGCAGAAACGCCAAGGCCTAAGACACGTACCGAGTGCTAAGCATCGAAACCGCATTATACACTTCATGAACACTTGGAAACCGCATCATACATCGAAACTGAATCATTGAAGCCGCATTATACACTTACATATACACTTGAATGGGAACATCTTCGACAGAACTCTGTCTGGTTGCGTTAAACTTGAGGAAGAGGCTAATACACCAACCAAGAGGGTTTATTGAAAGCGGTCCCAATGTTTCGGAGCCTTCGGACTGGGTAAGACAAGAAACAGCGGTTATATGAGGCGTAGTAGATGCCAAGGCAGCTCATTCACTCGCCTTGTCCCTGCAACCGGCGTGGTCGTCGGCGTCCGCCCCTCCCCCATTCTCCTCGCCGCGCCAGCTGCGCTCTCCGCCGCTCACCCCCTCTCCTCTCCGATAGCGAACACTCTCTCGCGAGGGGCAGTGGATTGGCTTGGCTAGGCTAGGCTTGGCTTGGCTTGAATTGGATTTGGATTGGATTGGATTAAAGGGGATTGTGTTGGATTGTGTTGCGTCATAGCCGCGGCATACGCACTGGCGCCGGCGCGTCCCCTCACCGTTATGCGCGCTATAATACGCGGTGCCTGCGCCGCTCCGCTCCATCGTTCCAGCGCCGTTCCTCCGCTGTCCAACGCTGCAACGTGAACCCCCTATGCGTTGCATCTACACATGGGTTCCCGAGAGGGGAGCTGGGAGTTTTTTTTTTATTCTTTTCTTTTTTTTTTTTCTTTTTCTGCATGCTTCGCCCATCCCCAGGTACCATGTTAGTGGAGATGCCCAGTTTTTTCTGCTCTCGGTTACCCGGACTCCTCGATTGCAGTCAGATGCGGTGATGGGGATACCCGGCTGGGATATATTAAGGGTGTCTCCGCTCTGTGGTGGTGCTGGAAGCTACGTTGTTCTTTCTTTGTAAGCATATTGGCGAAAAGCAAAAACGCCTGTGTGTACGAGATTTCGGCGCACGTTAAAGATCCCCAGGTGGTCAAAATTAATCCGGAGCCCTCCACTAGGCGCGCCTCATCGCCTGCGTTGCGTCGGCGCGTTAAACCCTACAATCAATCAATCTTTGTAAGCATATTGCCCAATTATTCGAATTTTTTCGCTATATCTACTTTCATGTGATAATGACCATTTAAGCAATATTTCGGTTCTACAGGTTGTTTGAAACAGCAAGTGAGTGTGCTTGAAAAGTTTTGATTGCGTTAGCAATTGAAGGGTCACGTCGTCAAACAATGACTGCCGTCGTTCTACGAGCAGACAGGAAGCGATGATCAAAATAGGGGAAACGCGGATTGGGACTGATTCAGAGGCGAGTGACGTAAAAGAGCATCAGCCAATCAGTCACGCTCGGACAGGCATGAGGTCAAGCCGATGCTGCCGAATTAGGTTCTCAGGGTGACGACGAGTCGAAACGGGGGTGGCGGCAGGGGCGCTGACTGCGCGCGCATATTTCTCAGACAGGCCTCTGACGCGTCACCGTTGGTACGCGTTGATGCCCAGCGTACAATGGGTCGTGAAGCGAGTTCAGGGCCGAGTAAGCGGCAAAAGGGGAGAGAATAACTACGTGGGGGTATGCTGAGACTGCTGAACAACGAAAGCTGCGACTAGGAGACAATACCGCAGATAAGAGAGGAAATGGGGCCAACGAGACAATTCGAGCGCAAACACGGTTGGCATGGTGGCCTGACGCAGCTCCTAAATGGCATATATATGAGAGACGCTAAGTTGCGGGCTGGCAGAGCGTGCCCGTCAGGCCGATCCTCGAATTAGCGACGGAACGCATTCAGAAGGATCCATCAGTGAATCTTCCTGTAATAAATTTGTGCGAACCGCAACTTTGCTCATGTTCAAATTTTGCAGGAGGGCAGAATGTATGGGGGGTGTTTTGTTTCGCATTAAGGGACGTAGTCCAGGGTTCGACGGAAGTCCGTCTGGTTAGGTGGTGAGTTCATAACAAAGAAATTTGTTATGAACCGCAACTTTGCGGTCACTGAATAAGTAAATTGAAAAATGTTGACGTTTCGGATCCCATACGGAACCCTTTACCACAATCCTTGATCACAACGTATCAAGGATAACATATGGGATCCGAAACGTCAACTTTATTCAATTGACTTGGTCATGCATTAAGGGACATGGAAGAACTTATCCGGGTCTTTTTAAAGCGAAGAAAAAATCTATTTCCGCCTATGGGAACAGCGGCGGTCATTAAAAAAATAAGATCACCGATGAATGGGGCACCGTTTGTCTTATCTGGAATTCAACGCTCAATGGAAGGCAAACAGTCAGTTTTCAAAGCCCAATTAGCCTATCGGCCCAGACTTCACTTCGCGCACTGAAGGGGTTTAAAGTCAATTTTCACGAAAATTGACCACCGACACGAACTTTACAGAGAAAAATCGGAGAAGGAAAAACATGCGTAAACAAAGGTTTATCGTCCATTAGCCCGGCTGCACCGGAGTGAGCACGACTCTCACCAACCATTTCATCTTTCCCGTTGAGGCAAGGAGACATTTCAGGAAGTATTTCCGTAGTAGCAATGTGTTCATTGTGGTGGTACTGTGCCAATGTTAATTGTGCTCCCTTGTTGCTGGTTATGCTATTTCCCTACTATATTTACTACTCCTCCGTTGTCTTTGCTGGAGACATAGAAAGAACCCATAGTCCCTTGTCTTGTCTGGAGACATTGGCAGAATTCCTTTAAAGGATCACATAGTAATGAAACAAATATTCAAAATGACTGCAGATGTAACTGATATTAAACGCGAGAAAAAGGCGGCTTGTGAATCCTTAGTAGCATTCACGCCTAACTGGAGGCTCTGTCTACGTCGAGACACTCGGCTAGCCGAAATACAAGAAAAAGGCCGATTTGAACGATCCCGTAACGAAACGACCGCTAAGAAAAATGACAGAAGAAACGAAACGATGAGAAAAGTCAATAAATTCAAACTCGAAGTGCAAATAATTCGAGATGCATTTAGTGCAGAATACTCAACTTTCAGATTGTTTTGTTTCTTTCGGCGTTAACCCGACAAGGCCCAACCACATGGGTGCGTAATAACGACGTAGTCGCTGATCGACGGAGCTCAACGTATGTGCGCCTACAACATGCGTACTACGGCGTACAGCGAATGCATTGCAACGCGCCTGTTGATCCGAAGGCTGTACGAACCAGATATCCGGGACCTACACCTGCGCGCACCGCGCGCGGAAACCAGCAACCAGGGAACCGTCCGAGCCCGTTCCCGGAGCAGGCATGCAAGGAGAGCGAGGCATGGTGTATTCCCTACGCGTTTCTTCCGACATTGAAAATGGGTGTCATGTGCAGAATATGAAAAACAAAACCCCGGTATACCATTCTTCGACCGGATGCAATTAAATGCTAAGAAAGCGTAAATGTAAGCTTAGGTTCAGTACAGTATGTTGTTGGGCTAGTTGGTACTGTATCTTAAAAATTTACACCATCTTCCCGCGAGGGGAACCTTGGGGTAGATGCGACGCATCGGGGGTTGCCGTTGCGTTTTCGTTATGTTAGCGATGTCAGCGTATGGATTGCTGTGGTTGTGTATCCTATTTACGCAGCATGTTCACCCCCGATGCATCGCATCTACCCCATGGTTCCCCTCGCGGGAAGATGGTGTAAATTTTTAACCGAGCGCAAGCTGTGCGCTAACGCACAGCTGGCACGGCGACGGGAGCGAGCGCAGCCGAGCGCAAGCTGCGCGGTGACCGCGCTGACGCACAGACGGCGCTGCGGTGAGAGCGGCGGAGCGCGCAGCTGCCACGGCGAGAAGAATGGGGGAGAGATGCGGACTACGCCGCGACAACGACGCGGGACAATGCGAGTTAAAGAGATGCGTTGCATCTAAAAGTAGAAAAACTTCCCGCAGAAGACAAGACTCGTACAGAGGACAATTGCGTCCGTCCTGTTCCCTTAGGGCTAGGCTTGTCTTTTATGCGCAGTTTGGCCGTTACGCCTAGGATGTACAGCGGCCGGCGGTAGGACTGCCACTGCCTTGGGGTGGCTCACCTTCGCCGGCATAGTGCGCGCCCCGCACATTAAGCATTGTCTTTCCAACGTTACACTTGTGTGCAGTATTTCAGCCTACTTCCAAAGATCAGTACACGCTGCATACTCACCTGGCTTTAGTGAAGTTGGTTTTTCCACATAGCTGATGCGTATTGCAGTGAAGCCTTTAAATGACAATAGTTTTTCTTGGAGTACTTGAACGCGAGAATTTTGGTCTGTCTGTCTGTCTGTCTGTCTGTCTGTCTGTCTGTCTGTCTGTCTGTCTGTCTGTCTGTCTGTCTGTCTGTCTGTCTGTCTGTCACTCGATTGAGCATACATAGGTCATATTCTCAGTGCTTTTTTTATTACAAATACACGGATGATTCGTTAATTAAAAATGCGTCCAGAGAAATACAAACACGGTCGCGCGTGGTTTCCCAATCGGCATTTTAAGAACTCAAACAGCAACAGCAACAAAACCTTCCACTAGATAGTTTTAACGTTCCGCTGGGAACGCACGTGGAGTAGGGTGCCTCGATTTACGAGCGTTTCCGCCGTACGGCAGCGCTGGCATCGAGGCATTCGGCGTGGAACAG
This sequence comes from Haemaphysalis longicornis, assembly GCF_048455015.1. Classification (NCBI taxonomy): domain Eukaryota; kingdom Metazoa; phylum Arthropoda; class Arachnida; order Ixodida; family Ixodidae; genus Haemaphysalis; species Haemaphysalis longicornis. Next base: position 141,811,046 of record NW_027526460.1, on the reverse strand, counting down.
TGGAATGCGGTAAATTTAAATTGACTTCAGCAAACCGCAAGCTTGTTTATCTTAGGAGGAGAGAGACGAGGGAGGAACAACATAAGAAGTGAGCGGCAAAGAGAAGGGAGGCATTTACTTGGCAGGGGCGCCAGATTACTCTCGTCTTCCGTCGACATTTGCAATGAAGTGAGCAGACACGCTGCCAATTTGTTATAACCACGTCAATTTTCCTTTCATCACAAACAAATGAAAAAAAATTAGACTTTGAGAGTTTTTCCCTTGTCGTAAAAAGTCAATAGTGGACGGAGAAGGGAAACATGTAGAAGGTCAGCAAGCACTGAGGCGCATTCATTCAGTTACTAACGACACGCTCAGAGAAAGGAAAGCTGTATTATCTCTGTTAATGAATGCAGCGCTGGAGAAGATTGCCGAAAGGGAAGTAAATTTGAGAAATCTTGTGTGGAAAAGAGCAGAGCAAAAGGTTCTTCTCCCAAACAACGGCTTGACCGTAGGGAATACCAGTGAACCAAAATATAAGGAATCATTGATCAAGGCACTAGATAAGGTGGTACAAACCAAGCAAATTCCACAGGATTGGCTCCAGAGTATGCTAGAGGTACAGACAACAGTCCACTTGCAGTAACATCACTAATGTACAGGCAATATTAGGCATTTCAGTTGTCTGCAGGCTATACAATGGCAAGTAAAAAAGTATTGCAGCATTGCAGACAATAAAATAGGAAATGAAAGCGTGGATGAAAAAAATGAAGTCCTAGGGGAACTACAGAAGGCAGTTAGACAAAACAAGTCCTTGGATCATAGTTTGTGATTGCACAGTGCATTTGAATTTCGAAAGCTTTGTATTCAACAGGCCATTATGGGTAAGATTCTTCGATATTAAAGGAGCAGGCTGTGGAGATTGTTGAAATTGGATGGCTTAAATAAGGATACAGTTGCTTAGGACGATTAATCGAAATAATAGAGTGAACCTGACATGGGACTGAAACAGGGATACCCTTTGAGCCTAATACTTTCATGCGAAGGAAAGTTTGACATCCACCTCAATGCAGCCGTACGGCTACAAAGAAAAGCTGCACAGCTTTCTCAGAAACTTCGCAGTTGAAGAAAAACTCGTCCTGGTCCAGGATTCCAATCCGCGACCACCGCTTAACCGGAGCAGTCGCTCTACCAACTGAGCTAACCAGGAGGCTAGCAGTTTGTAGCGCGAGAGCGAATTACTACGCCGCAGTTTGTAGCGCGAAAAACGTACTCCACCTTGGGGATTTTCCCTAAATCTGGTCGATTAACATACTGTTTATGCTTTACACAGTAACGTTTGAAACGAAACTGTACGAATATCACTTAGTTTTCAACCTAACGCACATGCGGCAAGGCAAAGTGATAGAACAGCGTACTTGGGCAATGATGTACGCAAACGACATTGTTTTGTTATCTGATAACCAGAGACATATGAAAATGGTCATAAATATTTTCGGCCAAGAAGCAATGAACCTAGGGTTAAAATTAAGCACTGGAAAAGTCGACATAATGGCTTTTAAGGGTATTAACAATGACATAATGTAACACCAGCATGACGGAATATCCACAGTCAAATAATACAAGTATTTGGGGCTGTGGATAAATGAAGGTCAAAACTACTTTAAGAACTCTCGAGGAACAACTTTAAAAAGCTAAAGGAAAGTGACACGCAGAATTGTGAAGCAGAGAGCTGTGTTGGGGAATAAAAAAGAAATACCAAGCAGTACACTGAATTTTGAACAGGGTAATGGTTTCAGTTTAATATTAGCGAATGCAGCCCTCTGCTTAACACCACATGTCGTGCCACTCCAAATTTCATAGCTGTACAGCCGAGAATGGTAGGCCATAGTAAAACTGAAGAAGTGGTACACGGACACATGGTCTGGGAATCGTTTCAAGTTCGCGAAGCTTAGAGTAACATACGTTTCAAGGAGAGGTTAAGAAAAATAGATCGCGTAAGTGAACGGCTGAAGCATTCAGGAACTGCTGCAAGAAAAGCGCGGACACGTAGTAGATAAGAGAGAATTGAAGGCGAATGGTGAAATGTGTTGGTTGATTGAGTGTAGGGTTTAACGCGCCGACGTAACGCAGGCCATGAGGCGCGTCGCAGTGGAGGGCTCCGGGTTAATTTTGACCACCTGGGGATGTTTAAAGTGTGCCGAAATCGCGTATACACGGGCGTTTTTGCTTTTCGCCTGCATCAGAAAAGCGGGTCACGAATTGAACTCGTGTCCTCGTGCACGGTGAAATGTGTTAAGAGCAATTTAGAACAGTATAAGCTAAGAGAGCAAAATTACAGCAACAAAAAAGAAGCAAGGCAGACAGAAACGAATAAGTAAAGAGAAAAATGTAATCGAAAACGTCATTAGAGGTGTACAGGGCATAAAAACTTGATATCAGAAAGGAAGCTGTCCCTAAAAAATCTAGGGCAGTGCTTTGTTTTTTGAGACGAGAACAGGTTGCTTGAGAAGAAGTGTTCTTCTGTGGAAGTACATACAAAATGATGGCACGTTCGTGGTTTGGTGAAAAGGAACAGAAACTAATCGGCACTTTGTGCTGGAATGTGATTAAATCAATAAAAATCTATACATGGGTAATATTCGCGTTGCCGAAGCCTTAGAGTTCCAACGCGACACACAGAAAGTAGACTAAAAATCTATAGAAGTAATTAGAAAGAATTTAATGCTGGCACAAGGTGAACTGAGAGAGGAATATGGTGTAAGACAGCTACCACTCGTAACAGGCAAAATGCAATTGGAGCCAGTCGCCGATAGCGCTCCTAAATCAAGCTTCTATGGTGAGATATGACACCCGCCATCTTAATGATAAAAATCAATCAATCAATCAATCAATCAATCAATCAATCAATCAATCAATCAATCAATCAATCAATCAATCAATCAATCAATCAATCAATCAATCAAATATTATTAACAATAAATAAGTTACAATTGATCGATCAATCAATAAATTAAGCCTATAATTATTCAATAAGATTGCGTGACAATAAATTAATAACCAATTTAATAATTAGCCAGTCAACCGCTGTTCGTTAAGTCAGCTTTGATTTGCTCGCAATGTGCACATGGTGCGGCCGGTGACTGCTGCAACGAAACATGGAGGTGATACCAATTATCGCTGACCGCAAGTAACTACCAGTACCTAAAGGACGGAGCCATTAGTTTGTACCCGCTTCCAAGCCGTACGAACATCAACGTACGCAAATAAACCACACTGCGGTCATATGCGTCGACTCAATTACCCCATATTCTTCTTGAACATTTCCGTTCCTTTTGAAGTTCCTTTTGAAGTTGAAGTTCGTTTTTCCGTGCGACAGCTTGGCTTGCAGCCGTACATTAAGCCAAAGCCATACGGCATTACACCATCATGCACGATAAAATTTGCACTAAAACTACACAAAAAGCTGTTAACTCAGCACACAGGCGGGCCCGCAGCAGGCTTTCGCCACCTCCGTGCTAAATTGGGAGGCTGAGAACAATGAAATAAGAACGGCAGCAGAACCAGCGAGTATGCATAGCCAACGAATAACAAACAAAAAAATCAGGAGCGCCGTCCGTCTAACGATGACGATGATCGAAACGGGAAACTTCCTTGCGCCCGAAAATCGAAGGCAAATTGCCAAATTCAAAAACCTCTGCAATCAAAGTCCAAGCGTCAACGATCAAAGTGAAAACTGCCTGCGAGTCAAAGTCCAAAGTCAGACGACAGCAAACGAATCCTTCATGAGGAAACTGAGCGCCCACCCACGCCACCCATCGTCGTCATTAGACCATTGCCGTTGTCCAAAATCAAATCGGCGAAAGTCCAAAGCCAAAGCGCGCAACTAAAACAAAGGAAATTCTGAGCTACTCGTATGCGATGTATGTCCTACAGGTGTCACAACGCTCTCGACTCCAGATACAGGCTCTTCGCCGGATTTTAGCAACATTCATTTGGTGTTCGCGTAGTGAGCCAATTCATTGCGATAACCTTTTTCTAACGGTTGTAAGAGGGGGTCTTGGGCTAGTTGATATTTTTGCTTGGCAGCTTCTCGTTCATTCTACTTTCGAGATGCTCAACATCCTTTTTTGAAAGCTGTACTGCAAATACGTCTTGCACATTTTCTCCCTGATATTGTGGTGTCTTGGGTGTCTGTGGAAGCAGTCCGAAGTCCGCGGGGTTTCCTAAAAAAAGTGGTTGGCACGTTTCGCTTCTTACAAGATCGGCTTAGCCTTGACTACATATTTAATGCTTCGCACGAGTCTATTTCCGATGCCCTGGTTTCTGGGCCCTTTCCCATGCCTTTATATCGTGCTCCGTACCTCCGGTGTCCGTACCAGGATGTCCTGAATAGAGTGTGTAGAATGTGTGTTCCGCCAGGTGTTAAAACATTTTCCTTTAAATTACACACCGGCACGCTCCCTGTTAAAACTTGGTTGAAAGACCGGGGTCTGTTTATAGCTTGGTCGACAGACTGTCTGCTCTGTTCTAGACCAGAGACAATTGGTCACTGTTTTGTAGATTGCGGAGATGCTGTCTTTTCCTGGGACAATTTTCAGCGAACGCCCAGAAAAGACATGGATATTACGCCTTTCTCAATCCGATTTTTGCTCTTCGGCTATTCTGGTGAGCCACCCTGTGACATGTTTGTGTTATTTGTACAGTCTATGGCGATATCGCTTATGTGATAGGCATGCTAGCCACCACGACCAGAAAAGTCACATTTTCGAGAAGCTGTGGCATTTGTACATAATTTGTATAATTCTCTTGACGAACCACCTGACTGGTTTCCTCTTTTGAAAGCTTGTGTGCTTGCCTGAATTTGGATGTATTTGTTCTTTTCCTAACTTCAGTGTATCCATTTGTTTGCTTCACAATATAGTCCTCGTACTGCCACGTTTGAGCGTATTCTCCCATGTAATAAATAAAAAAAGATGATAGTGCAATCGGGTGAACTTCGGCTTCATAACGCGTGGGACGTAGGTTCGGTCCCGACCACAGGAAATGCATTTCTTTTTGTTTCATCATCATCATCATAATCATCATCATCTCCCCATCATTATCCTCCTCTTCCACCTCATCATCATCACCATCATCATCATCTTATCTGCAGTGCGTTTTGGTTAGGACACCGTCATCAGTTACAACAACGCTATCAGTGTGACCAGAAAGCTCATCTTTAAATACGAACAAATGCGGAGCCAACCGGCGCAGGGGCATCAGGGGGAACCTAGACATAATTAAAGTCTGAATTGGAGGGGCAGCTAGCGTTTCAGAGAGCGGGGCAGAGCATCCCATACTTACTCTCGCTTATCTTGCTTTTCTAGTTTTTCATTTCAGGTAGTTTACATATTACTACGTTGTTAATAAACGCGCGTTGATCTTGGCGTCGTCTAGGCTTTGACAAGATCGACGAGCGCGATGCTGGACATCAATATCCGTCTAGTGCTTGGCCCGTTCATTCTTTGAAACTGCTGGTAGATGATTGCTACGCTGCCCAAAACGACGAAATAAGGCCCGTCACCTGCAACTCGGGTACCCTGACCGCCTATTTGTACGGTTGTCCCCTGTGCATCCTGTGCACTCTCAAATTAGCACACTCAGCCGCCAATGTGGCCGGCACGGTTTCCACTCCACCCACTTCTAGCTAGTTTCCAAGTAGCCACAGTGCTGGGTAGTCTCTAGAAGAACAACGGGGGAGAAAAAAAATGGCGTTAAACGACGCTCTTTGAACCTCCCCGCCGCGAGCGCCAGCGGGGGTTAGCAAAATTTTTTTTGTTACCCTCAGGAGACTACTATGCTGTAATTAGGGTAGCCACCTTCTTTCCTCCCTCTTTTTTGTTTTAGATAAAGATCTTTTCAATCAATCAATCAATCAATCAATCAATCAATCAATCAATCAATCAATCAATCAATCAATCAATCAATCAATCAATCAATCAATCAATCAATCAATCAATCAATCAAAATGTTGCTCGGCGTCGCGTCATTCATTCGCCCTGTGACTTTGACAGGCTTCACACCGATACACACTTTTACGAGACAGGGCACCTTGTGCTCTCGCACTATACGAGCTAACAAGCAAAAGTAAATCTCGCGCACAGGGATGGCCGACCATGGACACATCCCTGTGTACACAGACGGTCGGGCTCTCAAGCGAGATGAGACCAATGCGTGAGGAGGAACGATTGTTCAGCGAACAAGAAAGAGGACTGCTGATGTCGGCCTGCGCGGTAGCTGCGCAACTCGTCGTGCGGATGTTTGTGCGTATGTATGTGCAAGGACTCCGCGATGAGCAACGGCTGTAGAGAGGAGGCCCCGCACCGATTGTAGGAAAGAGGAATAGGCGCCGAGAGAAAGCCGTGGAGGGAAGAGTGCGAGGCTGAACGGTGCGAAAGAAGAGCGCAGCGCGTCCACCTATGCCTTGAGGCGTAGCTATCACATAGAGCGCGAAGAACACCAGAAGAGATACGAAAGCAGGAATCTGTGCTGAGTCTGAATGATGCACGCACGCGAGGCTAAAGTTACTAAAGTTTTTAAACTACAACGCACGCTGAAGGCAACGCGCAATGTTCATTTGAGCTCGGCTTGTGCCGCAGGCAGCAGACAGACAAGCAGGCAGCGAAAACGTTCATTGAGCCGAATGGAAAAATAAAATAAAAAAATTGCCCCCACCTCCCCGAAGGGAATCGTGAGGAAGTGCGAATGCATTTCTTGCGCCGAGAGTACACGGCGTAGTAATTGTGCCATCGCCTTGAGAGGCGCAGTACCGGACATTTTCGCTTGAATGTCTCGCTTGAAGCGCGCGTCCGGCCGATCGAATTCGAGGGCCCGCACACGCTCACGCGCCGCGCGCTCCCGGGCCAGAACGCCTTCGGGGTCCTCGGCTCGCTTCGCACGCTTTCGTTCGGCGTCTCGCTGCCGGCCTTCATCACCGCAGGCGATGCGCCGCTTACGTCTCCCTTCGGCCTCCCGAGCGCGGAGTTCGGGATCCGCAGCCCGCTTCGCCCGCTTGCGCTCGGCTTCACGGGCCCTTCGCCGCACTGCCTTGTCCTCAACCGCTGCGGTATCTTCAACGACGCGTGCAGTGCTCGCATTCGGTTGCGTTGTTGCTTCCATTCGGTTGCGCGCATTCGGTTGCATTCGGAGAGCGGTGCGGGGAGTGGCGCGCGCCCGCGCAAACCGCGGTGAGGTGGCGGAGCGCGCGCAGTCACGTGGGGTGTGACGTCGCTGCGCCGTTGCTACGGACGCTCCTCTCCGCTCCTCGCGCCGTTGCTAGGGGAGAGGAGGAGGAGCAATGCGGACGGCGGAAGGTTCGGGGTCGCTTATTGGCCTCGAGGACATACCGTGGCGCCACCTACGAGTGACGTCACTTGTAGGACGCCGAATCGGGTTGTCGTCTGCTACAACACATTTCCCGTGCGTATGCGAAAGCGTGTTTTTTTGTTGTGGCCACCGTCTCACCCGCTCCTTGTGGATTTGATGCAAATTACCAAAAAAGTTGTCTGTAAACCAAATAATTCGGGCAAGCAATCAGCGACTCGCTTGTTCCCGGCGACACCGCCGCGTATAGGTAGTTGGTACCATCGCGACCCACAGCTCTTACATACGCAGCTAGCTAACGCCAAGGACGATGCAACTGATGCCGAGAAAAGTACGCTGTAAATTCATTATGAAACACTTGTGACGGGACATGTGCGTGCAAGTAAAGACCCTGTAACAGCGACGGAAACACGTCGCTCACTTATGATCTCACCGCGCGAACTGCTCGTATTGCCTGGTAAATGAATGACGCGAGAACGGTGATCAGATTGCTTCGCCGCACATGCTTAAAAGTATTGTTATGGTCTGCAGTTTGGCTTAATAAGTGCCTATTTCCCCTACGATGTTTTTATAGCCATACCCGGATTTGATTAACGATCACTGGCGTAGCCTGTACTCTGCACGGCTGATGTTTACTTTTCGCGACTTGTCCGCAATGTATGAACGGTATGAAAGCTAGTTTTTAACGCCTTCGAGCGGGTACGACAAGGCTATATTTAGTTCTCATTAGGTGCTCGGAGTGGTAATATATAATTGCAGCGTGTTTTGTATGTTTGCAGTAAGCCGGCATTTCTCAAGCATCAATTTAGAAACTCACGACTGCTCACAGAAGGCGAGGCTGCGTACGAGGCGAAACACGTCGTTAATGATTTCGGGTAATGGGGATATTTAGAATAGGAGAACCGAGAATTGGGGGCCCCCAAGAAGTTAGAGGAACCCAAACGCAACACGCGCGTGCGCGACGGGAGGGCCTTCGCCAACATCTCGCAGCCGGCTTCGGATGCACGTAATCGGATGTTGGGAACTTTAGGCTTGGCGTCGCAGCAGGTATTTAATCGCCGTTAGAGTTGCGAGTGACAGTCCCTAACAGAACGTTTCCCCGCGCTGGGAACTCTGTAAGCGCAGTGATTTCCGTTGAAGCCATCGACAATCAAGATACCTGCACGGCCTCTCGGCCGCTCGCCGCACCGCGCGTGAACGGGCCGGCGCTGCCGGGACCGACCTCCGCGGCCGGTCGGCGTAAATCGCGGCAGATATTTGAGCATCGCTTTGGAAACCACAGCTGATGACACTACCTATCAGAATTTTTCATCACACTAACGTCCACTTTCACCAATCTGGAACTTCTTTTCCACGACTTGTGTGATTTTAAAAAGCGGCGACAAGTTGTTGCTACCGCGACCTGCGTCGGTTCGAGCCGCACCGTCGGCTGTGCGGGCAGGCACGGCGGGTGCGTGTGCTTCTGCGAGCAGTTAACGCTTCACGATTTCCTGCTTTATACATTTCTTGCAAACAAAGGAAATCTAGAAACTTCACTGGGCGATCGTCGTAGTCCACATTGTTGATCGGGGAAACAAGCCGCTGCTTACGCTTCGGTCGCATGCGTAATACACCACCACGCTCATGGTGTTTGCGGATATCTACCACAGTTGATACGGTTATACAGTCACCATTAGGTCGAACTGCGCTGGACTCACTGAGAATTAACTTAAAACGAAGGAAATTAACACGAAAATACTTTTAGAACGCGCTTCCTAAGCGAAGTGTCACGCGCTGCAAGCCAGCAGCAAGATAGGAACGGTGATCCTACAAGTGACGTCAAAACGATCGCAGCGCCGGCCTCTCAAGTGGTGGGCCTCGCGGCCAATAAAGTGCATTCGCACTTGCCCCCACCTCCCCGGCGGACGATTCAGGCTCGCTTAAGAAGTGCATTCGCACTTATTCCTGGCCAATCTCCCATGTGGGTATGTGCCATGTCAGCGGCCAGGCAGCGCGCGCCCATCTCCCCCCGTTGCTAAGGAAGACGAAAAGCGCGCGCACCCGCAGCTGTTGCTATGCGGACGGCGGAAGGTTCGGGGTCGCTTATAAAGTGCATTCGCACTTAAAATACAATAAAAAAGTGGGCCACATCCTCAATTAAGAAGGCTGCGCGCCGCCGCTGCTGCTCGTGAGTCCCGCTGAATCAGGCTTAGCTGGTCCTGCAGGTACGAGCTGGTCCACGCGAATTCTCCCTGCTCGGGGTCAGGGGAACGGAGAGGAACGGGACGCTGAGGGCATAGGTAGACGAGATAGCCAGTGGTGTCAGAAACTTGACGATCGGGCAGTTATACGCGAAGTGTGAGGGAGAGATGTGGCATAGGATGACGGCCGGTTTTTAGTCGGCGCCAGATTCGGGATTCTTCTGCGGAGAGGGTAAGGTGGGGCGGGGGGTATACCTTCGGCGAGTGTGACGATGGTGCGATAGGATGTCGCCTTTTGACGCTAAAGAAAAATTTAGGTGTGCTTGAGCACCTAGAACGAAAACGCGTGAAATTGAGCACCCGTTTTCTCGTGTTTTCTGCCTCTTGTTTTCAGGTTGGCCTCAAGACGTCCGAGCCAAGCACATGGCGTGCCACAACATCACTTCCGAAGAAGCCCTCGAGGTACGCCCCTACTTTTAAAAGCGACATGCAAATATTGTCGGTAGTGCTAAACTTGTTGTTGGTCGTGTGCTTTCCGAGGTCGTTGCCACCGAGCAAGAGGCGCATGCACGAGTCAACAAGCTCCTTTAGCTGAAAAAAATATTTCTTTACATTGCAGTTTCTCGCAAGTTTAGACTCGTAACTAAGCAATAAGTGTGCATGTGAAACCGGAGGCTTGGAATTAGTTTTCGGTGTAAGGGACTCAACACATTCTTATGGAACCTGCCGTGCACTCGGAGTTTCCTATATTGCAGAAGCTTTCCGTTTACCTAGGTCCCTCTTATCTCTCACCGCGACCCTAAGCAGCCACCATAAATACCTACCATAGGCTGTGCACAACTAGCAGAGATGAGCTTTTCTTGTCGGACACCCATCGTGAAGGAGAACTCACTTTTTATGAAGGCCTACTCTGCCCGTACGTCCCTTACATATAACCTTAAAGTCCGCTACGTAAACCTCTTCTACTCCCTGGTACCTGATTGCTTCCCTCTCTGCGGGTCTTTCCACTTTATCAAAGGCCTATTTGTAACATTTAAATGCGAGGTAAATAGCTGTAAAACGATTTTCCGGTTTCTCCTTACCGACTGTTGAGTAGCCTCCCCTAATCCTTGCTGCTCCCTAGGTTGCTGTAAATCTGGGCTACCTTCTATAATTACTAATGACCGCGGTAAACAACGTTTGTACAACAGAGAGCATGTTGAGATGCCTGTAAGTGTCAATCTTCTTGACATCACCCATCTTGGAAGCTAGAAATGCGCGGTAAGCGTTTCTTTGCTTAGCGTTTCAAGATTTCCTATTGGAATATCTCCTCCATCTTTTTGCGAAACCATGGTTACTCAGATACCTCCTGAAGATTTCTCTTTCTTCATCCTATTAAGCGCCTCTGCCACCTCTCGTTTTGTTACTATTGGAACCTCGAAAACCTAGCTAGTGCATTAACCCGCCGCCGTGGCTCAGTGGCCGAGGTGTTGTGCTGCTGAGCACGAGGTCGCGGGTTCGATTACCGGCCGCGGCGGCCACTTTTCTGATGGAGTCGAAAAGCTAAAACGCCCGTGTGCTCGAGATTTTGGCGCACGTTAGAGATCCCCAGGTGGTCAAGATTAATCCGGAGCCCTCCACTACGGCGCGTGTCATCACCTGCGTTGCGTTGGTGCGTTAAACCCTACAATCAATCAATCTAGCTAGTGCATTAAGCACTGTTGCCTGACCTTACCCGTCCAGCGTGCAAGTCTCCATCTGACATTCCAGCTACGTTTCTGCTACTACCCGTGTTGTTTATTACGTTGCGTGTTTCGTCCGTGACTGCGTAATTTTCAGCTACGACAATTGCGAGCGTCTTTTTTGCCGTTAACCTCCTTTCTCTCTTTTTTAATCGTAGTCGTATTGTAGGTACGAATGTCACTATCCTGTTGAGCAATGTTTTAACTCCGGCAATTCAATTTGCTTCACTGCTATGGCACTTCTAAAGTCCTGCTTTTCCCAATAATATTATTCGGTTTATGGGGTAGTTTGGCAGTTTCTTCTCGTCTTACAAGAACTAGTATTGATTTTTCCATTCTCGTAGCAAGGTTGTCATCCAGTACGTCGACGCTGTCTTTACCTTAGTCGGTTAAGCCACGTATTTGCTCTGCAGCGTATAACTTCTTGCGGCCGTGTCTTATTGGTTGCATGTTTTGATTCCCTCTTTTTACTGTACACGCCCTGCCCTTGTCTTTTCTGGCCTCATTTTTCTCATGCCGTCCGGCGATCACTGCCGTTGATGAGATGTCTTGCATTCAGATGAGACACTGTCAGAACTAATCTGGACCCTCAGCATCCTAGACAGTACGTGGATTGGCACTTAGAATGAAGTAGATTTCGCTATTCCTTTACCGTGTGGGGACTTTGTATGTCCGCTTTGAATTTGCTTAATGTCGTGGGAATGTATTTATCATAATCAAATTATTTTTCTTAGCCAGTGCAACAAGTACACATAACCTCGTCTAGTTCGACTAACTATTCAAAAATTTCTTGTTGCGTTAAAAAGGGTTCTTGAAATAAAAAAAATATATATTTTTGCCGTTTGAAAATTCCTTTTGTGTTTCATTTTTTGCTTTAATTGCCCTATAACAATCCTGTACTGATGTTTAGTTATTTTTCGTCAATTGGACAATCAACCGCCACACGACAGACTATGAACAGGCGGTTTCTACGATATTTTTTCACTGCTAGATGTTGGTAGACAGGCTTGTCTAACGCAGTCGGTATAACTTTGCCTGTAATGTGAGCCATAAATGGCGAAACAGCCACTTCCCCCTTTCCCAGCCTCTCCCGCGCGCTAGCCTTCGCGGGTGCTCCCGTCTAGGGCGGTAACCCACTTGGAAGCGCCGCTTCGAGGAAACTGCAAGAAACTATTTACTCTTTGTCTAAACTTCGTAAGGTGCCGCTCCTACGCGTCCATGTTTTCTCAGCGTTTGTTTGTGAAGCTGCGTGTGAAGCTCGAGGGGTGACGTAAGGTGGGACGCTCGCTTGGGCACGCCGAACCACGGATGAGCGGCCGAACTAGGCGCCCCTACTGTTCCTATTGGAAAGTGTGTGACGCGTCAGGCAATACAATACAGGCCGTGTTGACTTGTGTTACTGTTAACCTGTACGTCCTGTTCAGATTAATCACAACCACCTCGACCCTTTCACCAACGCTCGAAAATTTCTTCGCAATCCCTGCTGTCCTTTCGTGAATCAGAAATCCTAACGGAGCTGCTTCCTTTCTAAACTACCTCGATAGCACAGAACATGCCCGCTATTCGACCCCTTGAAGCCCTAAGCAGTTCTTTCACTTGCGCTTAACCTTGTGACATGAAATTTAATGCCTAAAAGGTTCTATCATAGCGCGGGGACGTCACCCTCTCTCTGGAGGGCTAGAGCGCTAAACGTTGCCAGGTTGATGCTCTAGTGGCGGCCTGTCCGGACCGAAATAGTCTTAACACCGCCTGAAGTATCGCTGACCTGACCACCGCCTTGGTCTGGTGCTCCGCGGATGATGACGTCTGCCAGCGACCTGTTAAGCATTGGGCTCATAGGAAGACTGTGGCCGAATACTTGCCACCAGGGTTGCCAGTTCCTGTGCTTGTGAGGTAGTGCTGTTTGTGGCCCAGGGAGCCTTCTTACCATGAAAAGAAAGTAAAAAGCAACAATTTGTGACGCCTCTGCCGGCATTTTTATGGGAAAATAGCACCATTACTACCAGTATTACAATTACGTAGCAAGGGTACCCTCGGCTCAAATGCGGCCTTCCAGTCCCGCTGCGTATCTACGGTAAAGTAAACCGCAGTAATAGATAAACGGCCCGGATGTTCATACATATTTTCTGTGGCACCCATTTTCCTGTAAAGAAAAAGGCGCATAGCGGACGTAATAAAAATGACATTTGCATTACCCAGTGTGCGTATACAGTTTCTCATCCCGTTCGCCCCACAGCGCGACCGGTCGTACCACGACCACCAGACCAAGTGCATGGCGGCCGTGCTTCCCAGCGTGGAGGCGTCACAACGGGAGAGGGAGGCCTGCCGAATCGTCGTCGACGCCACCAACATGAGCAGGGCCGCCTTCTGGACCGTCACGCAGGTCAGCGCCCCATAGTTCTTGCCGGGTCACTCGGGTATAGCCTCGTAAACTGCAATAAATAATGTTCTTTAGATCGGAAGCTGGTTTACCTTCGGCGGAAAAACAGCCAACGAGCGTAAATCAAGCTGCGCGCACTGCGGAAACTAAGCAGGAACAGAAGAAGCTTTTTTGTGGGTATGCGAAAGCCGAGCAACGGCCCCAGACCCCCACCGCAACTCAGCCGTTCACGCCACTGAAGTCACGAGACTTTCGTTGCCACTTGTCTTGCCACCCACGACGGTCACTTTTCGCGTTCCTTTTTCAAGCTCGGTGAGTCATGTGATGCCTCCAGCTCGAAAAGTAAGGCCTAAGTGAATGGTTACGAGATGGACGAAGAGCAGATAAGCTAGATAGATACTTGCCACCAGGGTTGCCAGTGATGCCAGCTCGCGGGCAAGCTGGCATCACGAGAGCTTCTCTAACGCGTTTCTCCGGTGGAGTGGAGTGTTATGCCACGAAGCGGGGAGAGAGAGAGAGAGAGAACCTTTATAAAGCCGAAGAGGTCTAAGAGGTCCACTAACGATAGGGTTTACTACTGGCGGGAGCGAATACATTGAGATCAAATTAGCAAAGAGCTTCCTGCTTTACCCGCTGCGGTGGCTCATTGGCTAAGGCGTTGCGCTGCTGAGCCCGAGGACGCGGGTTCGATTTCCGGCCACGGCGGCCGCTTTTCTGATGGAGGCGAAAAGCAAAAACGCCCGTGTCTACGAAAATTCGGCTCACGTTAAAGAGCCCCAGGTGGTCAAAATTAATCCGGAGCCCCAACATTATTGGTCGGGCCTGCATTACTTGAGATCGCGGTTGTAAGATAACGAAAAAGTTCCGTTCAGTCGAATAATATACTTTGCCCTATTTACAAAGGATTAACCCCCGTATTCTGAATCCCTCCTCCACTCAAGTCTCCAGTCGAAGAGATCCTTGAAAGCGATTTCCGCATGTAAAAGCGTTGAGGTACCCTAGCTCTGCCGAGTCGAGGAAATATATGGAGGGGAGGAGAGGCTCAAAATACGGCCATAAATGGGTTAGCTGCTTCAGTCATACACTTTTTTTTTGTGTGAACGCAGGGCGTTAGACGATTTGTCCGTTTTTAGGATACCTTTATTCGTGTTTCCATTGTTTATTTTTCTGTGCCTTTTCAATTTCGGGTTCGTTTTGGGAAGGGGGGGGGGGGGGGGTAGATGTCCCAGATGCATAGTTGCATACTTTTGATTTCGTAAGCATTTTTTTGTGTTTGTATTTTTCGGGTATTTTAAAATTCCGCTGAACAAATTTACGCTGTTACAGAAACTAAAGGGTTAACTTCGGCAATTATGCATTTCTGCCCGAATGCAGGGCGTCAGTGTGGTTGGGGGTGGTGGGATATACACAGAGAATGCTACGCATAAAAAAGAAAAGAAACGAGCATCAAAGCTGAATTTTATGTGGCCCGCAGGCAACCTGTATAATCTTCTACTAATTATCAAACCTTCGTTCCAGGTGCGGAGGTGCATTGCAGACAGCGTGATGTTTCCAGACACCGACGAGGTAAGGAGCCACGACAGTGCGTATTGGTACGACGGTTTTGTTCTCGTGTTCGTTCCTACAGGAAAAGTTTCCCCGGAATGCGCGAAAAATGGCACTCTCTTGCCTTAAAAGGGCGCTCATGGGATTACGCCGCGCCTCAGCGGTAGCGGAGGGGTTCTGTCGACGGCGCAACGAGTACGAGTTCAAGATCGCGTTCATTTCTTACGGGTTTTCTAACATTCAGGACTTCCGGACGTCGAAGCGAATGATATGATATCAGAAACGGTACATCTGTTTACGAAAACTGGGGATCGCTTCGGAGAATCTTGAATCCCCAAAAAAGAGAAATTGTCGATGACACTCAGCCGAACACTCAGTAATGCCTTCGTCAGTGCGAGGGCAAGTTTCTTTGCCAAAACGCTGGCAACAATCGAGGTCGCTACCTTGTTCAACGTGTTCTTTTTCTCGTGTTCCCTACCATCTACAGAGTGTTATTGCTCCCTAAATTACGTATATGTATCTGTACCGACATGCTGATGCACTAGCGCAGAGCTTGTGTATACATTTTTTGCTGTCAACGCATTGGTTTAAGGGCCTCCACTAGCTTTGGACATTGGCCCAACACTCTCTTGACTATTTTTATGTACCATTTTGACAAAATAAATAAACGGTCCAGTATACGCAAGGCGGGCAGGCTATTCGGAAGCTTCGGTTGCTGCTATCGCTGCTGAAAGAGAAAGAACCAACAGCCGCTGACAATGCTATTGTGCACAAGCCAACCACATGTGTACGTTCCTTAGCAGACATCGTTTTTATGTGCAGCTTTCGCGCTCATGGCATTCCCTTCAATGGTGATTACTCTGCAGTTATTTATCGAAATGTAAACTTTTTTCGTGCAGCTAATATTGGGGCTGAAAACGTGCTTTGTGCACAGTTTCAAGTCTCGCACGTTGCGCGACTAAGTTCCTGAGCCATGGAAACTATCCCATAGAAATGAATGGGGAGTAAGATTTGACAGTGAATTACAGAAAAAAAATATTCAGAATCCTGGAAAGTTTTTTTAGTGTTTTCATCTTCACGTTGACTTCTTGCTTTATGTCAAATATCGCTTTCCTGAAGTTGTTTTGCTAGGTTCCTGAGAGGTCGGAATTTCGAGCGAGAAAGCTGGGTATGTCCCGTCTAATTTGGTGGGAAACTGCCCGGATAACTAATTATTTTTGTAATGAGGTCGTTCAGATGAACCATGAACCTGTTAATAAAGCTTGCACTAGTGTGACACCATGATAAACCTTTCGCCTATATTCGGAGGGGCTGATGCCACTGAAGGTTAAAGACGTTTCATTCGCGTCAGTTTCAACACCTTTCCTTTACGCGTTATAGGCTTTCCCCGCATAATAAATCCCGTTGTAGTCAAGAAACTTCTTGACGGATTCCATGCTGAAATGCTGTGCACTCAATTGGACGAGATGATACGTGGGGTATGCAATACTAGGCCCCGAGATTGGGCACTTCGTCCATTTGCCCGTAGTTTCTGCCGGCATAATGTTGTCTGAGTGTTTTTTGAAGAATACAGTTTTCGGAAGCCGAAATAGTGCGCCCTTTCTGAGGATGGAAAGAAGATGTCTGTTAGTTGCTGTAGTAGCTCCTCTCTCTCTTGGTCGCAGAGGGTTCAGCCATCAGATATTTCTCCGATTCTGGGTAGTCATTCGAACGTCACAGTCACCTATATCGGTAACGGCAATGTGACTGAAACACAACATTTGTCTAAAAAAAGCGGGGTGTAATTTTTGTCTGACTTGTCGAAACCGTTACCCCAAAGTAGACTACAGTTGCATAATTGAGGTACACGTCGCTCTCCATGATTACATGTTCTCTGCTCTTGATTCGTTGTCAGCCCAATCTTATTTTTATGGCCTATTCTTCACCGCTGAATCGGTCGACGTTTCAAATCCCGCGTGCAGGTGCAGCTCAACCTGGATACGAAGCGTGCGCAGTGTCTCCGCGAAGCCCTTCCCGACACCCCGGAGCCCGAGCGAGAAGCCGCCTTCCACAAAGCTGCCGAGGAAGCCAATGCCCTCACGCGTCGGCACACCGACTTGCGGCAGAAGGTGAGCTGCGACACTGACTTCGTTGTAGCAGAAACGACGTCCGCAGCTGGCATTGTCCGCAGACGTAGTCCTAAGACGTGCTTATCAGCCATGCTTATCAGTTGTACGCATAAACGACGCCATCACCGTTACCCAGAAACGGCGACAGCGGCAGCGGGAAGTTAGCGCATGTACGCAGCTGGAATCGGCTGTAGCGACAACTGGAATGTGGAAACGAGGGGGCGTGCCGGTAGTGTGGTTGACAATGATACTACGGAAGAGAAAGAAACAATACAGAACTTCATCAAGTACCGCGCTGCGCAGTGAAGTCGTTCTCCCCCCTGTTGGTGCTCGCGCCGAAAAGTCATTGATTTAGTGTACTATGGCGTATGACACTATTTCTGCTAGTCATGCTTTCTCAGCCCGCCTTACGCGCTTGGCGTGAATGGGTGGGGAATGCAGCAGATCCGTTCCACAAAAAGGTCCCTTGACGATAAATTAGCTCTATCGCGTTTCACATTTTAAAGACCTACCCACCAGGAAACCGTAGATAAGTCTGCTTTTCTTTATGTATTTGTTTATTCACCAGAACAGGGCTATGCAGCGGCTCATGGACGAACGCCGTAAGCTTAGATGTCATCTACAACATTTTTGGTACCTGACGTTAGCAAAACCGTTTTGTGACCACAAATACTTTTTATCTGACTTCAGGACTGAAGTGGTTGGATACAAATGCGAGACCAAGTACAGAATGGACATGTACTTGCATGCGCACCGGCTCTTTTGCCACATGAAATAGACAAGACTTAAATACTGTAATTAAAAACTACTCAAAGGTGTTTCATGACTAGCGGTTATAGGGTGCACAAGGCCAACTCGGACCTAGTTGAAATGACCAGGTGTATTCGTTTAGCGCATTCGTATACTTTTTGATGACGAAAATTATTCATTTGCTTCAAGTAATATTCAGGGGCGGTAGGTTTCTAAGAACTACAACCTATGAGAGATAGAAACGCAAATAATCTTCATAGTACACCAGCTACTTTTATGGTTCAGAATGGTGGCCCTCTCCTTATCGCAACAGCGACACACATTTCTTCCGCTGTGACAATCCGGACCAAACGAAGTGAAACGTAATGAAATTGCTTGAGAACCATCTATGTTAGAATTTAGCCATGTTCTCCCTATAACACTGACTTCATGAAGAACGGAAACAACCTTTGCAATTTTTCGAAATTCAAAACTTCACTCCTTGTGTTAAAACACCATAACATACGAGGCGTATTATTCACGCTACTTCAAGCTTTGGAATGGCATCACCAGCTGATTTTACTAAAAATGACTTTAAACTGGTTGGCTTGTTTTGTGTATGGTTTCAAACGAACGAGCATTTGGTTACTTCAAGTTTGCCCTAAAGCAAAGTCAGTTTATTACGTACTCACGGTTAACTTTTCCTCGCGGCCACAGCTTCTGAGGCGTTGCAGGGACAGTTATTCAAAAGTATTGCGTTCAGATATAATAGAACCCTTCAGGTTGGAGCTGTTCCGTAGCACTGCCAATTTTTGCGCGAACTCATAAAATCGTATCACAACTGGCCGCTCTCGCAAGGTGTTTTACTTGTGAACTTGATGGACGCGCCTAGCGAACACCACTTTAGTTCTAGTATGTCGTTAAAAACGTTGTTGCTTCTTTACAATTTCAATAAGAGTGCATGAACTTCACTCGTATTTTCTTTTGCGCCATGCACAACGAAAATATGTAATCTGCTATGGTCCTATGTCATCGACATAATTATTTCCTCTGCTTGATTTCAGAATGAACAGCGCTAATTGCTTTAACATACTCATCTAACTTCTCATGGTCTTGCTTAAGTGTGGCAAGAATGACCTCCGTGTCCGCAATGTTGCTCTCTACGGGTTGTGACTGGCTGTAAAGACAAAATTGAAGATTTGATGTGTGTGACAATGTTGAGTATTTCTTAGAGCTAGGTTGAATAAGATTAGAGTGAATGAAGAGGAAATAAGGTAGTTTAGTATGCATTAAAGTTGATTAGGGTAGGAATAAAGATGGACTAAGGTTCAGGAAGATGGATTAGGAAGAATAATGAGGGTTGAATAGCGTGCCCCCTGATATGTCGACGGGTGAACGTGTATGTGTATAAAAGGTTCCCCGTCACAATAGTACGTCAGGCTTTTGCCGTCAAAGAACGTAAGAAGGCTTAAGCGTTCCAACAAATTTTGATTGTTTTTCTCCTCTAACCGGGCTCCTCAATCTTTTGTGTTCGGTAGCCTCTGTGTGCCGCTTCCAATTCAGCATTAAACTCCTCAAACTCCTGCTTAAACTCCTGCATTCTTTGTCCGATTTTCTTTCTTTTTGAGGCCGGGTCACTCTCGAGCACAGGCTGCACGTACACACCTGGAGTCTAAGAAACGGACGAGAAAATTGTCTATTGTGCGGGAGAAGTAAAACGCAAAATGAAAAAAAGCTCCCATTTCAACTGTGGTTATAAGGCCGGAGCAGAAGAGTATGTAACCAGCAGTGTCCCAAGATTAGAGAGAGAAAGACATGCGCTGCTTCTGATTCATTGGCGTTGTGTATCTTCCTAGGGAGCACCTCAAACGTATTTTATCCCCGAAAAATGAAGCATCGTAAGCTGAGGACATTGCTGAACTGTATTACTTGGTGTTCAATATTTTACAGCTTTTTTTTCGGCGGACAGCAAAAACCAGCAAGAACAAGTTACCCACTCGTTTGTAACCGTTTCCTGTTTTGTGAAACAGCACATGGCGGAAAACTCTGTTTTGATAGAGACATGGATGGCATATCACGGGGTAGTCATTATAAGAAGACCTTGCGTGTGGATTTTTAGAGAGACAAAGTTCGTATGCCAGGCAGTTTTACGTATCGACTTTTACTCGTGTATTGAGTTATGCCTAAACTCGACACCTTATTGTCGCGAGCGTTCATTGCTTCTCAGCAAGTAATTATTTGGCTTGGCTCATGATTAAACAGTATTTCTCACCTTTATAGCGATGCACGAACAACTCTGCTAAACATGTCGCTGTGTTTGGAACTGGAAATAAAGTTTTGTTAACATGAGCCAGTAGTTGCAACTTTACCAGTGGAACATTGCCAGTGGCATCAGCAGTTGTAGAGCATGCAGGCAGCACAACTACGGTGTTATGCGGGCTGCGCATTTCCAAACACTTCGCTGCACAGCGCCCCACGTGACACGTGTCTTCGCGCGATGCAGAACGTCAATTAAACGTGGTCACAGGCTGCGCCCGGTACCTAAATCGACCTAATACATACCAAACCACCATTTATACCAAAAACATCACGAAGAGTTGAGTTCTTCCGCAATTGAATAAAGAATTGAGTTTAGCAAAAAATTTGCAATAAAAAGTTAATTCAGACCGCTGAGGCTCGAACCCAGTGTACCCAGAACTCTACGTTGAGGCCACAGGGTCCGAATGGCGGGACCGTTTCAGCAGCAGCTGAATAGAATAGCACGTGCAATGATATCACACATGTCGCGTGGGGCGCTGTGCAGCGAGGCGTTTGGAAATAGGCGGCCGGTAAGCGGCAGAGTGAACGGTTTATGCGTAATAATGTCTGACGTATTTTTTCTTACAGTTGGAAACCTGTATGCACGAGTACTTGCTGCACATTGAGGTAAGCAACCGTCAATTTTCGTTTTGCCATGATTTCGCTTTGCCATGAACTCACGCAAAAAACAGAAAACAGTGAACAACAAAGAGGTTACTGTGCAAACGCTGAGGACTCACTAAGGTTTATGCAGTCTTTGTTTCTTGTCTTTAATTTTTGTGGCAGTAGTTATGTCAAAGTTTTTTTTCACTTCGTGTTTTTTTCCACGCGGGATATAAGAGGAGGTCTACAGAAATGTAGAGAGAAAAAAGTAGGAGAACAAGAGAAAAGGAGGAAAGTGGGAAAGTGAGAGAGAAGGGCTGCAAAAAACACAGATAGTCACGAAACCGGTAGGATCTCGAGTCTACAGGTATGCATTAAGTCCAGTAACGTGCATAAAGTCCATCAGCGACCTGCAGTATCTATGTTCCTGGAGCAAGTGTTTGCAGTCATCCGGTTTATCCCACCGGAGACCTACATTTCTGAGGGCGTCGCTATCCTGACGTTAAGCTTTAAGGTATACTAAATGCAGGCGCCTTTCAGAGCGAAAGCCGTATGGTACGCCATGTCTCGCAACATCATTTATCTCATTGAGATCACCTTCAACCGCCACAGTGCGAACGCGGCAGGTATGACGTCACGGCTGATCCGCTAGGGAGATCCGCTGCGCTCGTTCGGAATTCCGCCGCCGTGGTACCACATGACTAGACGAAGGTCTAATGGCTGCTTCGTCGGCGCTTGGTTAGCGCCTGGAAAAGTGGCGCGGTGGCTGAGCCATGAGCGCGTGCCCTTCAGCGCAAGTGACACGGTGAATACAATAATCCACTAGCATAACTTTCATGACATGCTTCTCGCATAGTATTCGTAAAACCAAGCCAAGTATACCTCGACCTCGTGGTAACCACGTTTACAAGTGCTAAATCTAAGTCGTTCTTTTCTGTTTTAAGTGAAAGTTCACTAATTTCATTGCTTGGATTGCACGTGTGCCTGCTGTAACTGCGGAAGTTATGGGCAAAATTAAAGCCACCGGCATTCTGCTTTATTAAGCGTTGTTCAATGTCTGACTGCGGGTAGTTGCAAGTCTGTGGGTATGAATCGCCTTGCAAGAATAGCCGCAGATACTGCTGGGTATGTTTCGGAGCACTTCATTTAGGCGTCGCGTTTCGGTTTGAGCTCTGATTACGCCAACCGGTCGGTGCCCGCAGCTTGAAGTAGTTGAGTACATTGAACACTTTTCCCAATAGGTGCCGGTTGACGACGTTCGACCTCAAAACTGGCGTTTGGCCTATTTGTCGGGCCGTTGCGTTTCCGCCACTGCGAATCAACCTTTGCGCGGCCAGTTATAGAGAGGAAAATGAGGAGAACCGCTAGGGCAGTGTTCTTATCTATTGCACCGGTCACGATGTCCTGAGCATGTGCCATGTGCAATGTCCAGGTGTTCAGCTCACTCATCCCGATTCAGGGGGCAAGAGGGGAGAGGGAGAAGTAAACGTTTATTTTACCAAGTTCTTTGGATGACCACCATGTGGGGGAGCCTGCTTAGGGCAGGAAGCCCTGGGCTTAGGCGGCCCGTTTCGCCCAGAGTACGAGATGTTGTTGGTGATCTTGGTTTGAGCTAGTCGTACGACCCTCTCCCCTCTCCCCCCCACCCCCCCTCCCACTGCTCAACTGAGGGGTTTGTATGTGGGTCAAGGGATGACGTGTTGCGTCGCTCCCACACTATGTTGTAGAAAGTGCACGGCCACGTATTTCCAATTGCATGGTATAAAATCTGGTGTATGAAGTGTTGTGATCTACTATTCCAAAAGTGCTCGTCAGAAGCTGTCGGTAAATGACGATGTCTAGGCGTTTAAATTACGCGTGTGGGTGAAAGCGAGCGATGCGAGGTTAGCGGGCGCCGGAGAGGTACTCACGCTTACACGCGACACAAGCTACGGCGCTTCATTTTAAGGGAAGATAATAGGGCTAGGGTTCCACGGATTTTTTGTGTCTACAAACGAAAAAAACATTTCTGGAGATATTCAGAGAATTGCCTACTAATGCCTAACATTCTTATTCCGCCTGTCTTGAGTGTGAGTTGTTTACAGAGAATTTTTTTGTATTTCTAAATCCTGTCCGACCAAGTACCTCTATTTACGCTATTACAGCGACTGCAGGTGAAAGTTTCGCGAAATCTGCATTATTGTGGTAATGCCATGTATAGGGTATGCCATTTTCCGCAATTTTGTAATTTTTTTTCTTATTTTCGAGTTTTTGAAAATTTTATGCGACCAATTTTATCCAATCTGACAGAACAATTCCAGGCGGAACTTTCGTGAAACCTGCATTATTGTGGAAATGCAGGGCGTTATATGGTTCGCCATCTTCCGTATTTTCTCACATTTTTCTCATTTTTGTAGTTTTTAAAATTTTCGTTCGACCAATTATCTTCATTTACGCTATTATAGCGATTACAGGGGGAACTTTTGCGACATCTGATTTATTGCGGAAATGCGGGGCGTTACACGTTTCGCCATTTTCGGCCATTTTTAAATATTTTCATTATGTTTTAATCTTTCAAAATTCCGTGTGACCAGTTACGCTTCCCTGTGACCAGTCCCGTGTGACCATTTACGCTTTTATAGCGATTACAGGTAGAACAACCGCGATTACTGCATTTTTGCGGAAATGCAGGGCGTTACACGGTCCTGGCTGGGGGGTACACGGCAAAGAATGCTACGCATTAAAACAGAAGCGGGAATACTTTACGAGAACACTACTTTAAAGACTATAACCTGTCTTGGGCTTCCTAAGCGGGGAAATGTTTGTCTATCTGTCTCTCTGTCTGTCTGTCTGTCTGTCTGTCTGTCTGTCTGTCTGTCTGTCTGTCTGTCTGTCTGTCTGTCTGTCTGTCTGTCTGTCTGTCTGTCTGTCTGTCTGTCTGTCTGTCTGTCTCTCGATTTTGCCGCACGACGAAAAGCTAAGAGAACTCCTGAACAAGACGTTTATTCAAGCAGAACATTTCCAAACTACTAAATCTCGTGGCATACTTCATACGTGAGAGTACTGCACTTCATACTTGATTTCATACGTGACAATACAAGCAGATACGGGGTCACTTCTTTTTCTTGCACGTACACACACACGACATCGTACAATCGACTACTTGCTTCTCATGCTGCCGCGTAATTTGTGCCCCAACAAAAGTGGGCAGGTAAGTTAATGCGCCCTAGTGGCCGGCAGCGCCGGTTTGGACCGGGATAGTGATTCTCATTTTGGAGTTCTTTTTTGAGTGTTGAGGGAGCGGAAGCCGTGGCCTCTAGCTGGGAGCTGGGCTCCCGCTCCCTCAGCGCTTTTTATTGACCAGAAAGGACTGCCGTGGATCTACACAACATTCTTACACCGTGACCTACACCATGTTTTCGACGGACAAGTTTGATGGTGACCGGCGAAAAAGACACCGCGACGTTCGTTGTCCTCACGTGCGAGCTCGTGAAGTAGGCCGGGACGCTGTAATGGGAGGGGATGACGCAAAAGGTTATGAGGGGCTGGTCTTCGGTGTGGAGGTCGGTGACGGAGCATGCCATGCTACTGCCAGTGGCTGTCCTTTCCCTGAGATGAATACATGGTAAAGAGACCCTCTTTCCTCTGCGTACTCGTCTTTCAAAGTCTTCAAGACAAGGCGCAGCCCGTGCCGCTTCATGAAAGCAATGAAGAAGATTCCTCGGGCACTTAAACGTCAGCTTACGGGCTTTGAAGGCGATGGCCAGGGACTAGCGAATGCCCCGTTATTGGAAAATCGCGTTTGCGTCCATTTCCTTTGGTTTCTTTGGTTTCTTGGGCTTTTGAGGCGAATCGCTCCACCAGGCATACTTGCCGCACTTCACGCGGCCGCTGCCCCACAGTCGGAGCTTTCCTCCTCGTGTAGCACTTGTTCTACTCCCGTACCGTCACCCGCACCTTTCACGGGGCACGCTTCAGGCTATTTAAAGCAAAGCTTTCCAGCTCTACCAGCCAACGGTTCTTTCGTGGCGTGCCGGACGACGAACTCTTAACGCGTCGGAGGCGGCGGCGGGGGGAGGGAGTGGGGGCGCAGGGTTTCACTCATGGAGCACACTGCAGATTGCGCCGCGAATATACCTAGTGTACCCCGCGCGTGAGGGCTTGCTCGGCGATGGCGGTGTCGGCGGTACGACTTTGTCTGCTTTAGCGACGGTTGTTTTGGGCCTGTTTTGGTGGAGCTTCGCGTCCATTGCGCGGTCCCTTCGCACGGCTTGATTAACTTGTTCGACAGCACCTCCTGCTCAACCCGGACCCGACGGAATTAAGTGGTCGTACGGCAAATATACGTTAAGGATTTGTTTTCCCGACGGGAAAACAAATAGTACAAACCCTATACAGACATCTGGCCGCTAGAGAAACGCTACCTTTTGCGCACTGCTTGCCACGAAGGGGACTCCGTTTTCTAAATTGGTGATTACCAGTTCGGTAGTGTTTTAAAAGGTATTACAAAAAGCCGAAAGTAGCAACAGGTTCTGATAAATACAGATTATAAAAGTTCCCTCAGCGTTCTCGAAATTCGCAAACTTACTAAACTAACTAGTTTAAATCCATATAAATGCGAATCACTAAGCTCACATGCCGAATTGTTTCGGTGTCTGCGCTTGTGTCGCGCGGTGGTGAAGCCCCAAGCTAGCACATCAGGATGGCTAAATTGCGCTTTCGCACCCTTCGAAAGACGCTCCTCTCCGTTTTCTCTCACTTCCGACTCACGGCCGGGCTACAGCGGCGGCGTCGTCCGCCGCTGTAGCCTGGCCGTGGCCGACGCTGCTGCTGCGTCGGGAACGACCCCCTCCTCGCGAATTCCAGGTCATGGCTGGCAGAATCTCTGGTTTCACTCTTTGTAGAGCCACGTGTGTGAATTCAAGTGACTTCGCATGGGCAATTGTTGTGGGTGTCGTTTAAAGCTTTGCTTTCCAATCACCTTCACAGCGTGGGTTGGAGCCATTTTTTTTTTGTTCCGTTCTGGCAATATGCCGGTTCAGCGCTGTGGTTAGTGCAGAAACCGGCTATGGTGTAACCAACCCAATAACGAAGTGTTTTTTGCCCGCGATGGACCCGGAATTGAAATCAAGACTTCCAAGACAGCTCCCTCGTAGGCTGGAGACATTATATCATCGCCTACGACCGAACTCTGCTTCCACCAACAGTTACCTTTTTCGCCTTAGATTGACGACCAACCCGTACTGCGACAACTATCCTTCTGTAGAAACCATTGAACATATTTCAGTAGAATGCGTGGCCTGCTTGGCACCAAGATCTCGTTTTTTTGAAGATGTTGTACGCCTAAATCAAGGGCCGGTAACTCTGAAGACCATTCTAGGACTATGGACTTGCCCCTAGAAGCAGCGTAAGGCTCGAAAAGTTTGGTTTCTTATTTGGAGGACATTGGCCATATTTTAAAATTGTGAAGTCTGTGACACAATCTGAAAAATAGTCCGTCAAGCACGTCAAGCCACGCCAGTTTTCTTTTTTTTCTTTTTGTCCACCTCTTTCTAGGGCCTGTTTTCACCACATCCCCGACCCCTAGCAGAGGAGCTTGTAGGCGATTGCAAACGCCGAAAAAACTGCTTTTTCAAGAAAGGGCCTTCTCTCTTTCTCTCTCTTAGTGCAGCGCACCCCCCTCCCCCACCCTCCATCTTTACATTGCGGCCCGGCTTCAAGTCTCACGCGAAAGAAAATGTGTTTGTATTTGTTTATTTTCTCTTTAAAGCGGCGGAAGTTTGGTACCACTCGAATTTAAGCCGAAGAGTTCAACCAAAAAAGACGCCAAATGCGGTCACTTTCCCATTTGAGGAGACACCTAGAGCTTTCGTCCTAAAAGTCGCGTGTTTTTGAAGCCTGAAGTGTTACTAGGAGCGTCCCTGTGCGTGCGCTATTAGCGCGCGGTCACCATACAAGTCGCACGCCGTTCAAAACATCAATTTGCAGATATATTGCGTGCGTCTCATCAGCGCAATATTGTTACGAGGGGGGGGGGGATACGTGAAAATGAGGGTGTATTTAAACTCGGAAACAGCGCTTTAATCGAGGACAGCGAAGAAGAAGACACAGACACTAGCGCTGACTATCAACTGAGCAATATTTTATTGCTTGCGGAAATATAAAGGAAGAATACAATGACGTCACATGCGGGAAAAAGAAAAAGAAAAACGCAAACAAACTACAGGCGCGTCTGCTATGCCAAGATAACTCTAAATTACATGTTCAAGTACCAAGTTCTTTCTGATACAGAGCTACGGAAGGGGTGCTCACGCATTCTTCGCCACGCTGGGCGATCTCCCACACCTCGTAGATTTCGGGTGCGCGTGTGTCATGGAACCTCTTGAGTATCTTAGTTTCTTCCAAACGCGGGGAGCACATAAGGGCCTTGCAGGCCTTGCAGTGCGTTGCCGAGTGGCTGCCTGTGCCTTAGGCGCTCCCTTAGGCGCTCGTTCAGGCAACGCCCGGTCTGCCACGCATACACACGACCACATGCTAGGGGCACCTCGTACACGACGCTGTCGCGGCAAGCCACGAAGCGCTTCGCGTGCTTTGTCATGCATGCTTTCTTCGTCGCTGTCCTCGTTTAAAGCGCTGTTTCCGAGTTTAAATATGAACCAACTTGCCCAAACCCAAACTTTAGTAAGGTGTATTTAACACACGTATTCACAGGGAAGCGAGCACCGTGTTGGCCATAGCACGAACCTCTTCTTTTTAACAATTAAAGCGGAGAGTTGGGCGAGTTGGTTATTGACTGATGAAGTCATACTTCTAGCGAACTTTAACAAAGGACGAAGGAGTAAAAGACCCTTAAAGCGAAAAGTGTGTAACGTGTGTTCGTCTTTTTTTTTTGTTCGGCCTGTGTTAAAGTTCCTAGAAGTATGACTTAATTACTCTTCTTCTTCTTCCTCCAACGAGCCCTCGAAACCCAAGCGTGCGTAGCGTCTTCTTTTCAGATGAGCCCTAACACATGTCCGCCATTCTTGGGGCTATATACTAACTACCCATTCTTCGGCTGCTGATACACACTGTAACAATATGTATTACGAGTTCAATTGTTGAAAATATGCGCAACTTAAAGATCAATAAATTATTTAAACGTCACGCACATGTGTCATATCAGCTGGATAATCATTTTGAGTAGATTAGTTCCTCACTAATGCCCACCATGATGTGTTCGACCTCGCCTGTGAATAATTAATTAATTAATTAATTAATTAATTAAATAATTAGTTGATTATTTATTCTCATTGTCCCCCCACTAGGACAAGGCTTCGCCGCAGTTTTGGCTTCAACGAAATGGAACTTAGCGTATTTATGTAGCATGCACGACGCATTCAACTGCTGTCCCCTTATCAGAAATGTGTGCAGCGTCAGCGCGATGCCTCCTTGGGAAGCGTTCTCAGTTTTTGCGGTCTGCTAGTAGCGTGTACATACGACTATGCAAAAATGGCTTTGAAACTTGAGTGCGCATTAAAGACAGAAATCTGAACGTACCCCTAAATACTTTAAACTCTCCAGAATTTCGTCAAAGGAAGGCCCGTGATCAAGCGAATTTTCCACAATGTCCATTCATCATTGTAACAGGGAGCGGAATAGCAGTCGTCTTCGGACGCACTCAACAAGGTGTTTTTTATTGTTTTAATGGGGACTGTTAGCGAGAGGTGATAACGAAGTTCAGCACAACTTATGTGCCCATCGATGATTTTCTTTAGCATATCAATACAAATATGTACTTTCTGAATCCCACCAAACGTTCCAGGCTTACACGTATCTCGGAACTGAATTTCGCGCGCAGCCAGACTGCCCAACCTTGACGCTCCTACCCCCGGACGCGTTCTGCTGTGCGCTTTTGGTCATCGGAGCATAAGTGGCTGAAATAAACAGTTGCGATTGATCACCTGCCGTGAATAGTTGTTATTGCGAACCCATATAGAACGGGAGCCCTTGATGTATCTTACGCAGGAACAACGGGAGTACCGGCAGCTTCTCCCCGAATGCCAGAGCGAGTTGCTCCCAGGACTCGAACCGAAACAGGTGCAGGAGAAGTTGGACTTGACCCTGAAGAGTGGCGACTTGGATCTCTACGTACAGGTGAGAAGGGCTGGTTACACAGCATGCAGAGAAGTTGCAAAATACACAATTTGTAGTTATTTATATGCATTGTGCTTCCACGCCTTACAAATACGCGAAATCACACCTCAGAGAGCCCTAGACTAGCTTGAGTAGCGCTTTTATTATGCGGCGAATGTGCGCTTGGAAGCGTTATTGAAAGTTGCCAATAGAAGAAGTAGCGCAGCTCTAACAGAAACAACGATGTGGTGCCAGTCAGTCTGGTTCATCGGGAAGGTCTCACGCCTGGAGGAAGTTACGATCACACATTGAGAGAAGGCCGACAGAAAGAGCGCTTGACCCTCACAAGGCGCAGCCGCCCTCACTGCGGGATCATTCCTGAACATTTCCGATAAGGTTAGGTCTCATCCACGGAAAAAAAGCTTCTGCTTCCACACAGTACATATATGAGCCATTGGGCATAACTTGTATTGCAGAAAATAAAGACTTATACAGTACTGCATCGTTTAAAAGATTGTAGTTGCCTTTGAAAATGAGTAAGTCTCAATCAAGCCATGGAGAAACACAAAGGGAATAAATTAGCATCGACAGGGCCGAAATCAGAAGACATGAACGCTGGCTTATGTTGCCACGAAAGGAACAGTTACCTTCAAGTTAGTGCTGGTGCGTTCTTTCATTTTAGTTTGTACAAACGCGAATGAAAACAAACCTACGGAGGCTAAATAAGAATTCAGAGAAAACCTATAGCTGTATTGCTGACAGATAGAAGGCAGGTGTCATTAATTACAATAAAGAATGTGCTGATGACAAACTGTGCCCATGGTGCAATTAGACCACTTTAATAAGGGATCCCCTGAGGCGTACTTCCTGCAAAGTAAAAGTTGTGATTCGCCTGACATGTAGCCGAGTGCCAGGAATTTAGAAAGTTCAACACCGTCAACAAACATGAAAAATCACATAAAAGATGACGTCGTCTTCGTGTGTCCTCTTCCTGCATCCCGTCATCTTGTCCTTCCCGCTGTGGTTCAACATCACATTAAAGAGTTTGGAACATATGTTCAAATATTAAGTTAGTGCATAGTCAGTGTAAATGCGTCCGAATATCTGCACTTTTTGTGGGTCTACTTTCTGTTCTTGCTATTTTAAAAAATCCTAATTTGTCACGCAAAAAAAAAAAATCCTCCATTATTGATGCCTTGTTAGGCGGGACTTCAGATATATGGGTTCTTAATGTACGTATAAAAGCAAGATCATTTCCAGGTTTCTCACGATAGACTTCTTAAAATAGTTTAGTATTTTAGTGTACAGCAGTGATTACTTGTAATTAGCAAGGGGCCATCTGATAGAATAAACATGGTGAACTTGCTGTTTTTTAATGAAAAATAAAGGGCTTGTGAAGAAGACACAAGGACGTAATTTAAAAGCGATAAGTAAGAGCACGTCGGGCACGCGAGGTATGTTTTTTAAAACTTGCCCATGTGTCGCTTGCGGCAGCGCTTTCTTTTTCCAAAATGAAACACAAACAAGCCTCTTCTGCCGCGTTGTTCGTTATTGGTCTGGCGAAGCAAGGGGAAGTTCTATCTCCACTCCGACACTTCATTAGAGTAAAAGCTCGTAATTTCAATACGCAATGGGAAACCATCTCAGGAGCAATAATTTAACATTCCAGCTAATGAAAATGAAGAATAGTATAGGACACTGGCATTGGGAAGTCGCAGGGCGCGATATTCCGTTCGGTGGTATGCACAGCCCAGACACTTCTGGCGGGAAGCGAAGCGTGATGACTAAACGTGATGGCATGCGGCGCCCCACCTCTCAACCGACCTAAGAGATACTAAACCACATTCATTTGAGAAAAGATTGCGAAAAATTGAGCTAAAGAAACGTTTTACAATAAAGAAAATCACGGGTTTTGAAATAAATGAAGCAAGCTCGCACTAACGCGTAAGACTTGAAGGTAGCGAAGCTGTGCGCAACCTTCACGACCATCCCGAAGGTTCAAGTCCACGATTGCAGACGATTTGCTTCTTGTTCGCAACCGCAACGGCGTTTACTCCATCATTATTGCTATAAGTGCGAGCTTCCTTCATTTCTTCTTGGAAGTGATAACCACTGGACATCACCTTACTCGTTCCGAGCAACTGTTGCCATGATTATGGCGACCACTAGATGTTTTTTTGCCTATATTGGCCAATCTCCTTAAGTGAGTATGCTTGGCTTGACAGACGTGCGCAGAGGACGCTGGGCGGTCGTCGCGAGCCACGCACACACGAGCGCTAGGCATTTTCCTGGTTTTGTTAATGGCCGGGCGGTCGCCGCGACGCCCGTACTCACGCGGGCGCGCTCAGCAATATCTTGGTATTTTTAATCGCGGACACGAAAAATTACGATTTGCTAAACAGCTTCGTGTTTGAAATCACGGGTCTGGAAAAGATAATGTCATCGCGGGGGCTGGAGTCCGGGGAGTTCGTTCCCGAACCCACGTATCAAACCCTAGGCCACTGGGGCAGAACAGCGGAGCTCTTTTAGCAGATGCATAAAAGAATAGAAAGAGTGTGGTGCAAAGGAAGGCGGTAGACGGCGCTGTGTGCGCACATAAAATGGCCGGAACGGAATCTCGCCCGCAGTGTATGTCCACAATTTGGTGTTTGAAAAGCGCGTGATTACAGACTGCCATCTGTCCTTGAATGCAACAGCCAGGGTTCTTTTATTCTTTAAGGAGCGAATGTAGTAGAAGGTCTACCGATCGCCTTCTTTAAGACTGCTGAAGAGACAGGCGACATTTAACCCGGTCATAAATTCTGAGCAAACAAGCATACTGGTGCTCTTGCTCCTCCACGGTACTGGCAGCGACAGCTTCTGCGCTTCTGACCACATAAATGCTGTCCTCATCTGCCAGCACACCCCACATCCCTGCACTCGCGTCCACGTTGACGTAGTCCGCTGTTCCGTCGCCTCCGTCATGGTAGTGTGGCTGACGAGCGGCCAGCAGAGTTGCCGCCTTAGTGTTGACGGCAAAGACCTGAGAGCAAAAAATTCAGGGAAGCTTGCACTGCTCACGCGCAGGAATTGATTGGCGAAGCTGTTGTATGTGAACATTGCCGCATTAATAGTTAAGTTTTAATATCATTGTTTTTTGGCATAGTTGCGGTGCTAACAATCGTCCTAATATCCACCGAAGAGGTCGTCGTCTTCGCGGCGAGTGGTGGATGCATAGTCCTGCTCAGCGTTGTAGACTTCCACCCGCTCTTCGTCATCGACTCGAGGCAGCGGTGACGGGATCTGCAAGTCACCTCGGGAAGGATTGGTACAGTCATAGCCATGTCTCCAATTATCCATAATGGCTTTTAGAGAACGCGGAAGCCACGGTGACTTCTCCCAAGCAGGGTGTATTATAATATTTGGATTTAGCGCTGCAGTTTTTTTGAACATGTGCGGTAGTGCTTAACGACAACGCCAAAGCTCTTGTATTTTTTTGGCTAAAGCCACTTCGGCAGTCAAAAACTCGGCTGTCGCCGCGAGGCACGCGCTCACGGGCGCTCAGCATTTTCTTAGTATTTTTTTCTGCAACGGCAAACTTACAGCCAGTAACAACAGCTCCGCCATAAAAACGGTACTGGTTTACTGCACGGTTACAGGCGAATAGCGACGGTACAGGAACAACCCCCTTGCGGGCGGGCTTACAGCATGACTCGGTCAGGGCGGAACTGCTTACGGGAGCCCGAACCGATCTATCTAGAGGCGCTGAAAGGGCAGAATTCATTCGCAGAAACGTCAACAGCTCCTCCGCTGGCCAGCGCTTTGCGCACGTTCCAAACAAAGTACAAACACGCAAGAACACCCTTTCTCGGTCTTGTGATTGCCGGCGCACGTTGAGTCGGAGAGAGCGCGGAAAAGAGATCTCGTTGAGCTTAGTTTTTTCGTAGAGTGGTTTCAACATGACCCCGTTTCAACCAGTTCGTTCCGGATCGCGCACTTGGCACGGGCGGGAATCATCGCCAAAGAGCGCCTGCGCGGCAGGCACGTTCCGGCTTGTAGCTTGTTTGAGGAGGGTGGGCTTTGCCGCAATACGCAAAAACTTCACCGCACAGTACTGATTTTGGAGGACGCGCGCACAGGGTAGCGGCACGCCGAATCGTAACACCGTCAAGTGTACGTCCTCAAAAACGTCCGCCATGAGGGTTTAAGATTGATTTTACCCCATTTCACTTACTTTATCCGTTATTCTCTGTTTCGAAGGAGACACAGTCTCGTGCGTAGTCGTGCGAAACGTGCGCGAGGTACGTTTCTCTCGCCGAGTGCAGTGTGCCATGGCCGAGCCGCGGGCGCGGTGGCAATAGTTCCAAATATCCGTGCATGAACCTATTAGCGTAGGGATTAACGTCACCTCCTATACATACATAAATACGGGCTCTTTGACACTATGGGGCTCTCCCGGACGAAATCGTAATACATTCGAACTACAGAAATCCGAATGAACGAGTTGCGACCGTATAATCAAACAAAAGGAGCTGGTAATAAATGCCGGACCGCAGTATTTTGTTGCAGTCTGGTACCTCTGGTACCATGCGAATGGGCATTGCTGTCTAAACACATATAAAGTCATGACCATGTCTCTTAAGAATGCTTGCGGGAGCCAGAGATAGTTGAATAGTAAGAACTTTTTTAGTGTGCCTACCTCGTTATCAAAGCGGGCCATAATGATGGCCTCGAACAACCACTGGCTACCCTGTTCTTGCAGCTCCACACTTGTGTCTACCTCAAGACAACAAAAGGCCAGGTAAGCAGCCTTGCGCCACATTCGCAGTCAACCCTATTCAAAAGAAAGGTAGGTGCACCGAAGTCCCAACTACCAAAGGAATTCAAGAGCTGACCCGGAGTGTACAATCTGCACCTCCTCTGCAACAATCTTGCTTGGTTTCCCTCTTCCTGTCAGGCTGTCGGTCTCACAAAAACTACGCTTCATGACATGAGACTAACATCTCATAGCAGCTCGAGACGAGTTGGCAAGTGTTCCAAGTTCGCCAAGGACTAAGCAGGTAGTCTTTATAAATGGGCCATGCGGACAAAACACAGCTTTGTTTATTTTAAAGAACTGGCCTTCAGTACCCCATTGTGGTATATTTTAACCGCGAAAGACGTTGTTTAACTCAGCAAACGCAAGAAGTACTGCAAAATGTTGAAATTTCGCGCTTCAGTGACGTATAATGGGCATCAGTGACGCATCATGGCCCAGCACTAAAAAAACATAATTATCAGTATGTTAACTGTGCGCTAGCATCCAAGTGTCACGATCAAGCGGATCAGAAGACCCCTTGCAATCGTATAGTCATGTTTCATGGCCATGGTTTCGGTCGGCGGCCACGAATTGAACAAACAAGATTCTGTGACGTCATAGAAAAGGGGCCGGAAAGTGGCAGGGGAGTGACCACTGTTTCACATGTGTTCAGTAATATTTTTGTAGCAGATGGAAGTTTCCGATAAAACTGGTGTCGATTTTATCAGGAGAAAGCAGTCTTAGTAATGAACTCAACTTATTTTGTCTTCATGGCCCCTGCCATTACGAGTAGTAGACAAAAAATATAAACGGAAGAACTATCATCGCAAGCAAGAAATGTTGTGGGCTCAGTGAAGCGTTCTACCGTCTTCCACACACTCTGAACAGCGAGGAGTGGAACACGCTTTAGTGGACAACGTCTAGCAGTAGGCGACGCTAGTTGTTCAAATTCATGTTGGGTACTGAAGTGCTCCGTTCAGATTTTTGAGAAATGCCAAAGTTAAGTCCACATTACTTCAAATGAAGGCGGGAGAGGCTATAAGTGGCTCAATCAGCAGCAGCAGGACTGAGCAATACACGAAGCGATAAGTTTTTGGGGCTTTTTCTTTGTTTCGGAGGGTATTTGCGCAATCGCTTGTTGGTACAGGATTGGTTCTCTGAGTTCGTCGTAAGCTTTCTTCGAGTTTGTGGCAACGGTGCTTAGGCCTCACACTGTGCCACTATTAATGATTTCGGGTGAAAGCAAAATTATCTAGTTCCACTCTTAAAAGCCGCCTTCACCTGCCCACACATTCGTTTGCAGTGGGAGCTTCAGAACTTCCACGTGGTGCAGGCCTGTGCCCAGCTCGTGTACGACAACTCGACCAGCGACGCCATGAAGGTTCAGCTGCTGGCTGAGTACGAGAAGTACATGCACAACGCAACCATCGAAAAGGTGGCTGCTGTCTGCGGGCTTTGTTTTTTTTAAATTTTCTGGTCACCCCTCACCTCCTCATTAAATTTGTTACCATTACATGGAAGGTGTAGCTTTGTTACATCGCGATAAATTTTATTTGTGGTCATGCTTGCAGCTTTCGTGTGCAGAGCCAGAGAAAGAAAGAGAGAGAGAGAGAGAGAACGAACTTTATTGTGTTAGTATAGTGCTGCGACATAGTGGGTGCCCTTAGTCCGTGGCTCCATTTTCCGGGGCGCCGGTGGCTGCTCTGGCGATTGCTCGGCACTGCTCGTGGTAGTACGCACGAAGCAGTGCCTCACTCCCCTACTCCTCTCTTAGAGGGGGTTCGTGAATTCAGTCGCACCCTGCTGCGGACTTGTAGATTGTGGCTAGTTGGTTGCACTTGTGGCGCAGCTTGTGGTATTGGATTGGGTGGAGTTTGTGTAGTCGGGAAAAGTGGGAGAAGGTGTTCGTTTGAATTGATGGGAGTGCTGTTTGACCCTGTCTTTGAAACTTGGGTAGGAGGTGAGAATTTAATTCGAGTTGCTTTGTAGTAGCTTAGAATTTGGGAATATTATTTATTTTATTTATTTTAAAATACTGCCAATCCCTTGTCGGGGTTTTCGCAGGAAGGACACCGGGAAACACACAATAAAAGCACACAATAAAAACATCTGTAAGTTATACATCCTTTAGGATGTATAACTTCTAAATTTCTAAAAACCAAACTCAAACAAGTTCTAACCAAGTTCTAACAACCAAGTTCTAAAAATAATTGTACTACATCCAAATGATTACAGTGCGAAAGAGTCAAAATAACACAGCCTAAAAACAATCGATTTTGCAAAGATGAGTACAATAGCGCAATGTTAGGATTCCAAACGCAAATATGCTTCAACAAGAGGTGAAAAAATATTTAAAGAATTGCTGCTAGTAATCATGGCTGCTAAGCTGTTTCATTCCCTTATGGTGGCTGGGAAGAATGAGTGTTTGAAACATTCCGTCCGGAATTCGTATTCATGCAGTATTTCAGAGTGCTGCTTACGCGTGGGTCGTGATTGTTTCACTGTAATGTATCTGGAGGCATCGATGTTGATATGCTTATGGCGTAGCTGGTACATGAATCGTAGGCGTGCTAGTCTTGCTCGTTTTTGCAGCGTTAGCATGCCCGCTTCTTCAAGCATTTCGGTAGGTGAGTCCGTTTGCCTAAACTTGTCATAAATGAATCGGACGGCTTTTCTTTGGACGCCTTCTACCTTCGCAATATGTTTTTTTTTGTGTGTAGGGGATCCAAACAATGTTCGCATATGCAACAACAGATCTCACGTACGTGTTGTAGCCTAACAGTTTAATTTCAGAAGGTGCTATCCGAGGGCATTTTCTCAGAAGAAATAGTCGGGGGCAGAAAAAACTGTTTGGGGGCTGTCGGCTCGGGGAAGGGAGGCGCGAGCTCAGGTGTGAGCCTGTTGATTGAAACCGAAGTACCGAGGTGGTACTCCAACTGCAAACGGGATAATAATCTTCTTTCATTGGTATAGGGTCCGGGTCACAGCATGAAAAAAATTAGTGGATCGACCGGGAGTGTCTGCCAACACGCCCAATGCGACGTTTCATGGATCGATTTCTTCTGCTCATTCAAAACCAAAGAAACAGTGAAACAGACTGAGTATACAACACGCAAATTAAATCAGAATATATGTACCAGCTGTTTTTGTGATGCAAAATAAAACATCTTGAAGAAAGCAGCTCATTGATAACAGGGCTGGGCTTATTTAGTAAGCCCCGAGCAAGTTCTTGATCGCCGGCAGATAAGCTTTGTATTCAAAACAATAGGCCCCTTGCGCTGTATGGTTGAGAGTCTCAATCATCCGGTCCCAGTATCCTGTATGACAAATGACAACATGGCTATACCGGAAAGAAACTTGGATTAACATGTTACGCACTCCTACCGAGCAAACGAGTAGGGGAGATTATACTGCAGTTTTGCGAGAATTGTTGTATACAGGTGTTGTTCTTAGAAGGAAAAACGATGCAATTTAGGTTGACTGCGGAAAAACGATTTAGTTGAGATTTTGCAGAAAAGCATCTGTTTGCATTTAATTACGTTTTATTCGGTTCTTCTCTTGATTTCGTAAAAAAAAATTCCAATGAGTACACTGTTTTGTAATACGAAGTATGAGCGCAGATCTTTCGACTCCTTAATTGATGTTGCGCTGCTAAACACGAAGTCGCGGGTTCGATTCCCGGCTGCGGCGGTCGCTTTTCTGATGGAGGCGAAAAGCAAAAACGCCCGTGTGTACGAGATTTCGGCGCACGTTAAAGATTCCCAGCTGGTCAAAGTTAATCCGGAGCCCTCCACTACGGCGCGCCTCATCGCCTGCGTTGCGTCGGTGCGTTAAAGCCTACAATCAATCCTTAATTGATGGTATTATATTGTTGCGATGAATGGACCTTTTTGCAGCACTGGTCCTCGTAGCGGCCGCCACGGCAAACTACAATGAAGTAAGGCATGCCCCTCAAAAAGTCCGGCTTTCGGACAACTCGTGCACAAAATATCCTGGTCCTGTAGTTCCTCCCGCACCCACCTGTCGCCCGAACCTTTCGCGTGAATGTCCTGGTAGCAGGTGCACGTTCCCGTGTGTAATCTGCAGAGGTCAAAACGTTCCTTTTTCTTTACTTTTTTCTGGTTTTCGCTTCTCCCTCGAAGCATGGTCAGCCTCAAACGTCCTTGCCCTTTTCCTTTGAAAGCCTATTTTGTGCACGTAAGAACTCACTGTGGAAAAAGAGAAAATAAAAACGTGCGGCGCTAGAAAGCATAGCCGCTCCTCAAGAAGCAAGCTGAGGGGCACCCGTTTGTTAATTTTGCCCGAGTCCACTGCCACGGAAGACGGAGAGGCTGCCCGCACATGCGCAGATTGCTACTGGAAAAATTTCCATTATGACTTTAAGTAAACCCGAAACCACAAACAACCACAACGGAAATCGAAACAGGCTGTTGAGTGAGCGTTCCAGAAACACCCTATTAGCATACATCCGGTTTCCCCTTTTCTAAGGCGAAATTTTGTTTCGAGGTCACTGCAAGCCCGCCCCGCTTAGTTCGTATTCATGTTTTCAGACTCTTAACTTTTGTAGTGCGCTTCGGAGGAAGGTTGAGTTGTTTACCCACTGAAAGCTATGTAGTTTGCAATGTTACTTGCACCTACTTTGATTCCACATGTGCAACCTTCATCTTACGAAATTTCGCTTACCCTTTTCAGATTCTTGCCTGCCACGCGAGAAGACTTTACCCCGACGTGAAGAAGGTGAGCCCTTTTTTAGCTCTAAAAATGAACAATCCACGCTGTCAAGTAGACCGTTTAAAGTATCTATAAAAAACATTTGTGTCTTCTTGGCACGCGCAGGGAACCGCGGGAAAGGAATGATAACATTGAGATACACAATGCTGTGAATCGAAATGTCAGCATTCACTTTCTATTGCCCATCAGGACTGCACTGAAGGCACTAACTCAACTGTTAGCCAGCGCTGTGTTTGCGTTATTTGGGTACACGCGCTACTTTTAGTGGTGTTTCGTCCCGTTATAATGCTGCATAAACCCGCCCATTTTGCTCTTTACGTAAGCAAAGCCCCAAAAATGCTCGATAGGCTTGGCTGAGAGGTCACACATAATTTAAGGGACTCCAAGGTAAACGTGCGAAAACATTTGGCGTTCCCACTAGTCTGGCCTCTGTGTAAAGTCCGACTTCGTAGACTACGTATTGTACTGGATTGTTTGTTTTACTACAGCTGGATCGTTTCACTGTCATGCGCACGGGCAGCGCTTATGCGATAGATGTCGGGGTTGCAGCTCCTAATTTGCAGCTCACTGGAATCACTCCGCATGTCCAGTGAAACCGAATGGCGTCGGAAGGGGGACAATCGAGGGATAAGTAGATGGGCAATTGAGTTCAGCATTTTAGTTAGTGGGTAAGGCGTTATGGTGGTGAGCACGAGGACGCAGGTTCGATTCCCGGCCGTGGCGGCCGGTTTTCTGATGGAGGCGAAACGCAAAAACGCCCCTGTGTTCGAGATTTCGGCGCACGTTGGAGATCACCATGTCGTCAAAATTGATCCTGAGCCATCCACTACGGCGCGCTCATCGCCTGCGTTGCATCGGCGCATTAAACCCTACAATCAATCAATCAATCAATCAATCAATCAATCAATCAATCAATCAATCAATCAATCAATCAATCAATCAATCAATCAATCAATCAATCAATCAATCAATCAATCAGAGTTCATCTTTTTATACCAGGAATGGAGTTGAGGCTGAATGAGTTATTTGAAGGGGAACATTTTGACAGACTTCTGTCTGGTTGGGAAGTTAATGAACTGAGATTTAATTATGCTCGAACCAATACATAGACAAAACCCAACGTTTCGAAGCCGGCTCGGCTTCTTCTTCAGGGGTGACCGGGGCCACGCTGCAGCTGCGTCTTATAGTCTCACTTTCGCTGGCCTGTTTTCGCATCACATAACCAGGCGAAAACCGCGAGCCAGTATGTTTTTTTTAGCTTATACAGTTCGAA
The DNA here is from genome assembly GCF_048455015.1 of Haemaphysalis longicornis. Lineage (NCBI taxonomy): Eukaryota > Metazoa > Arthropoda > Arachnida > Ixodida > Ixodidae > Haemaphysalis > Haemaphysalis longicornis. The sequence goes on along the minus strand of NW_027526460.1, from coordinate 141,771,266 downwards.
CCAAGATTTGCGTTCGGTCAAACTACACCGCTACAATGCGAAAGCAAAGAGGAAACTGCCTTGTGACTGCCATTCATCGCTTTTACGTGCGTTTATTTCTCAGTACAGCTGGGCGCTGCAGGTTTTGCTAATCCGTATGAACGGGCTGAATGAAGACGAAATGCTATTGAACTGGCGGGTAGCTTGAATGGGAAATTTCCCCGCTTTTTCAGCAATAAGGACAGGCCGGGCGATTCGTACCAAGGACGGGAGACGTCGATCAACATACCTTCGGAGGGTTAGGGGGAGAGAGGGGGGAGGGAATAGCAAGCACGGTTCAGTTTACAGAAGCACGGTAGAAGAAAAAAGCGACCTCAAACAAACAAGCAGGTTACGTGTTTCGGAGGAACCATAGGATGCAGCAGTGATATATTTTGTAGGCAAAATACTGTGCCTGAATACGAATTACACGTCACAAAAGGTGATTGTCCACTAAGCAGAACGTTTGTAGACGTAGAAAAAAGAAATTTCGGGCGCCTTCTTTCCTGGTGAGAGCGACGAAAACTTGACACTGAGATACTTCTACTTGATGCAGGGTGGGCTCCTAAGGCCAACTAACTTGGGCGCTGGAAGCTCCGTTTCTATGTTGAAGAAAAAAAGCTTCTTTTGTAATTCACCTGGATGCAGAACGGAACTGCTGCAATTTGCTGCCTTTATCGGTGAGGTTTGTGGTGGTTACAATGACGGCTAAATTTTTTTCTTGAGAGTCTTGCTTGGTACGAAAATTCTAGACTTGGAGGCATGGAAGTGTCCGGGAGAGGACTCAGTCCTGCAGTTGGCAGAAATAGGCTGTAGATAATGATGATCACAATGATACTTGGCCAGTCTGTGTAACATCCTTTCCAATTAAACGTGCCGTCTTCTACCTCCTGCAGGACGAGAAGGGGGAAATGAGCGTATCCTGTCGGTCCCCAGCTCATGCAGGACACGGCGGAAAGAAGTTCCAGGACACAGAGGCCCTGCGTCTGCGAAACGCGGTAGCTCGTCAGGTACGTCGCCGGCCGCAACATAAGTGAAACTGGTGTTCCTGTACAGAGAACACACAGCGGCGAATACATCTTACGCGCCATCGCCAAAACATCACCTTGGTTTTCTACGTTTTTTTTGCGAAATAACATGTAAAGATCGCCTTTAAGCATGCGTAATAATGACTGTATCAGAAAACAAATTATGCCATGATTTATCTATACGAAGGCTTATAGAATGGCGTAGTTCTAATTTTTACTGAAACGTAGAAAGTCCACTGTCTAAGTTGAAAACGTAGGCGTACTTCGCCCGTAATCATTATATGGCAGCATGAAGTCCCTTATACTTATACTATCACCTCCATGTCCATCATGCTCTCATTCGACTCCACAGTCTGTCGATGGGAAACGCAGTCGAGCAATCCGCGGGTGTGCCATTACTAGCGACTGCGAACCTGCCCCAGGTTGTGAAGGCATTTGTGGATGCTGGGGCCCAAGACGGCGTTTTAACTACAGCGATCGTATGCCCCTCTCATCCAGAAGCAAACCAAAACTGTGCATATGAAACACTCCGCACCTGGCCTTCTATGCTGGCGGAGCTTACAGCCATCCGGGACGGACTGCAAGCTCTCCTACCGGCACTTCTTGAAGCTCCTGGAAGTTTTACGGCACACATGTACACGGACTCAACGGCGGCCATACGGGATTTGCGACGTGTAGCCTCCAACTCGTCTGTCTCAAGAGACATTCATGACCTGCTGGACACGTGGCCCTGCCCTCTCCGACTGTCGTGGATACGGCGTAATACTATCACCGCTCATATTGCGGCGGATAGTTTCTGTCACGTTACGTCGGTTCCACGGCCCCTGCCCTTGCTGACAACTGACCCACATGACCAACTTGTCCAACTAAAGGAAGATCTGCGTCGCGCCACACGTGCTCTCATCCCACCGTGTGGAACAGACCTTCCCAGTGGGCTCGCTCGCTGGGAGGAGGTCCTGCTGCGTAGACTACGAGTTGGGGTGGCCCTCTCTCCTGTGGTAACCCGGGCGTGGCCACCGCGATACCATGCCCCGTTTTCCACGACCTGCCACTTCTGTACGGCTCCTGCCGAAGAAGCCGACACCAACCACCTGCTATGGACGTGCCCTTCACTGAGTGCAGCGAGATCCCGGCACCTTCGCGGCACAGGCCTGCATCCGGGGAGACCCCCCGATCTTCAGCGATGGCTGTGGGGGCCCCACCACCGCTGTCTTCTGGACTTCATCCGGGAAACGGGTGCAAACTTGTACCTGTAGGAACTTATGCCAAAGGGCATACTGTCGCAATTAAAAAAAAATCTCCATCATCACACCTACCACCCTCTCTATCTGGGCTCTTTTCCTCCCCACATCGTACACTCACAAGGCGGCAGTCCGTCCTCCTCCGACAGGTACAGACTAACACATTACCCACTGAATATCTCATTCATCGCTTTCACAACTTGGCACCCCTACTCGCTCGTTCTGCGGAGGTTACCCAAACATATTGCACACAATATGGGCCTGTGATCGACATCCAAAGTTGACTCGCATCCCAAATCCAACTCTGGCATCCTGTAAGGCATCCTGTAAGTAACTCGGGGGACGAATTGCAAAGCATGCTTTCCGCACTGGGCGAACACAGTAGAACCGTGGGCCTGAAAATTAATATGCAGAAAACTAAAGTAATGATCAATAATCTCGGGACAGCACAGCAGTTTGAGATAGGTGGCGAGGCAGTGGAAGTGGTAAGCGAATATATCTACTTAGGCCAAGTTGTGACCCCAGATCCCAACCATGAGGCAGAGATAATTAGAAGGATCAGAATGGGGTGGGGTGCATATGGCAGACATTCTCAGATAATGAATAGCAGCCTACCATTGTCGCTGAAGAAGAAAGTGTATGACAGCTGCATCTTACCGGTACTCACCTACGGGGCAGAAACTTGGAGGCTCACTAAGAGGGTTCAACTTAAATTGAGAACGACTCAGCGGGCAATGGAGCGGAAAATGATAGGTGTAACATTAAGGGACAAGAAGAGAGCGGAGTGGGTCAGAGAGCAAACTGGTGTTAAAGACATATTAGTAGAAATTAAGAAGAAGAAATGGACGTGGGCAGGGCTTGTAATGCGAAGGCAAGATAACCGCTGGTCATTAAGGGTAACAGAGTGGATCCCTAGAGAAGGCAAGCGTTGCAGGGGGCGGCAGAAAGTTAGATGGGCAGATGAGATCAAGAAGTTTGCGGGGATAAATTGGTCACAGTTGGCACAGGACCGAGGTAATTGGAGAATAATGGGAGAGGCCTTTGCCCTGCAGTGGGCGTAGATAGGCTGGTGATGATGATGATGATGATGATGATGATGAAGGCAAGTCTGGCTGACCCCAGCGCTGCGACACAGCTCCTGCTGACGTCCAGAGCGGAGGAAGCCACGGCCACAGCTTCCAAAGACGGCGCCCTGGACTAAGGGGGCTTAGGAAAATAAAGTTTCCTTCCTTCCTTCCTTCCTTCCTTCCTTCCTTCCTTCCTTCCTTCCTTCCTTCCTTCCTTCCTTCCCCTTACCCCAGCCCCACACAGAGTAGCAGGTCGGCTGTACATTCCGGCCGACCTCTCTGTGTTTTTCTTCCATTCATTAAATCTGTCTGTCTGTCTGTCTGTCTGTCTGTCTGTCTGTCTCTCTCTCTCTCTCTCTCTCTCTCTCTCTCTCTCTCTCTCTCTCTCTCTTTCTCTCTCTCTCTCCCTGCGCCACTGAAAGCTTTCCTATTATATAATTCGCAACTGCACAGTTGTTACACGCGACGAAATAAGTTCAAGGACTCTTCTTTGTTGGCGAAAATGAATGGGTGGAAACAAAAAACTCGATATAAAATAACCGGGCAGGGCGAAACCTTTACGGGCCCCCAAAACATTGACCACAATATTTTTTTCCCTGAACAAGTTTTGGCATTCCATTTGTATGGAATAGTTCAACGGGTGTGTTTCTTCGTTAATATTCAAAAGAAGTAACTCAACAAGTATTAGAACCACCAATACCCTTTATTAAGCTGTTGCCATGTTTGACATTCCTCGACAATCATAGCTTGTTTATCGTTTGTCACGGATTCTCGATAGCTGGCGTCCCACTAGAATTCTGCTTTATTTTAAAACGCGCGCGAGGCGGCAAGAAGCACACGTATGACGGCTAGCTTAAAAGCTATTTAAGGATATCATCGTCGCCAAAAGGTGTCTATCTAGTGTACACAATATCTGACGTGCTCTCTCTAGATTTGAGATGAAAGTTGTAAACAACTTTTTGTTTATACGGAACCAAAGTTAGAATTAATGCTGATAATTGTATATAACAAAATGTAAAAATGAATAAAATATGGTCATTGCTTGGGCTTTATTTGTAACATTTGTTTAAACATCCCCCCCCCCCCCCGTGTCCTGTGCATGTCTCACTGACGTACACGAAGTGACTCTTCATATTTCATTTCGGACAAGGCATTTCAATTGGCTGTCAGTTCGGCCGATTCTCCTGTACGAGCGGCATCCGCCAACATCACACCTTTCGGATTTGTGAGCTTTTGACTTCTCACCAGACTCGGACGTTTTGAAGCTAAGCGCACGCCCAGGTAGTTAGTCCCAATCGTGACACGATAAATTCTGCGTGGCCACAACGCGGCCGCACCTTTGCGACACGGGACACCAACTTTAGCTAGTCGGGTCAAGAGTTCCTAACAGTAAGAGTTCCTACTCTGGCCTTAACGGTCTTGAAATGACGCTGACAGTCCAGTGGTAGCCATGGGATCGTTGAACCAGTCGTCGTATATAGTTTTTGCGCATGGGGATCACACGGAAAAGCTAAATGGAGCTGGAGAGAACACTTTTAGGAGCAAAGCCCTTTAGGGGCTGGGGCTGTTGGCGTCTGTGGTCGTCGTCTTAATCGTTGTCTCATGTAGTCACGGCAGTAAAACACTGGGAAACTCGTTTATGCCTCGCGCTAGAACGTTAGGCGTCATAAAAACAAATCACCGTGACACTCGTTTACGCCTCGAGCTACAGAGCTTCGTGCTTCAAAGACAAGAGAGAGAGAGAGAGAGAGAGAGAGAGAGAGAGAGAGAGAAAATACTTTATTGAGCCCAAATGAGAAGACTGGTGAAAGACGAGAGTCTTTTATAGCAAAGCTGTATACCTGTACCCTCCACTGGTTTCATCTCCATTGAAAAAAAAAACAAAAAACGCCAAGGTACCAAGAATACACTTATACATTGCATGCTTCGCCCCTCCCAATGTTTCACTTTAGTGGAGATGGCCAGGGATTTTTAATCTCCTTTTCTGATATCGACACGGGCCTCTCACAGCTCTTAGTTTTCGCCTCTTATGAAGCCCTTTACCTTCCAATACAGCTCCAAAGGAAAGTGTTGTGTGAAGGAAACTAGATCCGCCAAAAGTAACAACCTTCTCGGTCGATGGCTAGACCTACGAAATCGTCAGATGTTTGTTTCGATTCTTTACATTTAAAAGTCCAGGGCTTTTTTCAACTCGCAGGTGGAGGAAGCCGTTTAAGATTGTTGCAAATGCTTAACCATGCCGCGCTTTCAGTGGTTGAACCCCCGCCACCTTTTCAGCGCATTTTGAGCTTGAGGCTCACAACTGATATTCGCGGTATTTTAAATATTCTACCGAATTATGATGATGATGACGACGATGATGATGACTATGCACGAATTTTAATGGCTCAAGGCCGATTGGATTGATTAAACTTTATTTAAGCCGGCAGAACGACGTTTTTACGCGCCGCGACGCGGGCCTCGGCGTCGTCCTGGTGGCTACTCATCCGAGACGTGAGCTCGCCGTTGCCGACTCGCGAGTCTCATGCCTTGCGAGCGCCCGCAGGACCTGCTGGACGGCCCAGTGTTGATTTTCGTAGGTGTAGCTCCTTGCGGCTTCTGCAAGCCGTGGCGGGATGGTTCTTGACCTCGCTTCCATTGGGCTCGTGACACAGTTCCATAAGATGTGTTTCTGGTCTGCAGTCTCCCTGCAGCAGAGCTGGCACACGGCAGTAGGGTATGCTTCCGGATACATTCGGTGCATCAGAGCCGGGGTGGGTAGGGACCCGGTTTGAAGCTGCCCTAGTAGCACTGCCTCCGCCCTGCTCAACCCCGGGTCCGGAGGTGGGAAGGTCCTCCGAGCCAGGCGGTAGGCTTTGGGGATTTCGCCATAGTCGGTCATTCGGTCCTTAGCACCAAACCACGTTGGACGGTCAGTTGCGGGGGCGCGGTTGGTGAGCTAGTGCTCGCGCCTCCGCGTGTGCCGTCTCGTTGTGGTTTGCGTTCTTACTCGACACGTCCTTGCCCGCATGCGCCGGGATCCACTTCACTCGAACCGTTCTTGGGCCTTCTAGACGTGCATTGCGTAGCACCTGCAAAGCTTCTTTGCAGATGCGTCCTTTGGCGTAGTTCCGAACTACGCAACTGAGCGCAAAGAGTGCTGAGGGCAAAGAGCGCAGAAGAGACAGCTCTTCCGAATAGTCTCAATGTACCGCCCGCTACGAAGGGGCGGGATTGGGAAAAGGGGAGAGGAAATAGTGATGATTCAAGGAAAAGGCCACCCTTTTTTTCTTTTCTGGCTTGCTGCAGCTTCGTAGCAACTGAACAAAATTCAAAATAGTCGCAGGTTGTGCTTTCGCTACTACATTTTACGATAATCCATTTTGTAATGTACTGGTGATATCCACAACGCACTAAGAAAAAAGTATTCGTTTATGCAGAGAACCCGGAAATGTTTGAACTCAGGAGCGGCTTGACAATCAGTGGCAACGGCAACTACGACGATGACGTTGATATCTTAGATTCGGCGCATCTCTTGCTCTGAGGCATGTTCCTCCTGCTTCGTCGTCGGCGGCGGCGGTGTCCGTCCGCAGCCCTCCTCCGTTCGCCTCTCCCACAGCTGTGTGCAACACTCTCACTCCGGCGCATCAGCATAACGACAGCTGGCGCGCTTGGTTGGCGCGCGATTCGCTGCGTTAACGCTGCGTTAACAGCTGCTCCGGTGCGCATGTGCGCGCATGCGCGACTCTCCTCCGCGGTCTCCTCTCCTTCAAGCGCTGTGAATATAAAGCGGGTATCGCGCTGGGTGGTGGCCGCTAAAACACGTGTACTCTCTCATTTCGCGTATGCATGTGCATGAAAATGTAAGATTGCCTCCATCGTCTCGTGTATGAGAACATCCGTATGTGGTGGAAGGCATCCTACGCGTTCACAATACGTTTCACGCGATGTAGAGAATCAACCCGATGGAAACGCCAATTGAACCCCCAGATGCGCCGCATCACACCGGGGTTCCCTCGCGGGGAGATGGAGGCAATTTTTTAAAGCCTTAGAACATGTCTTTCTCGATTTTCATTGTATTTTTGCTACTCGGAGTTCGTGCCCGCCAAACATACGCCTTTTAGCATTTTGGGGTTCTAGAAAACAGAGAGTATTTTCTTTCGGCATCTTAATAGTTTTTTAGGTAGGTTCGTCCTAGCTTTTCAACTAAATCTTTATTCAAACACCATTTATTTCAAACAACAGTTTTTATCCTCTAGAAAAATCTTACATCTAAAAATGCAGAGAAATATTGATTTGGTTACGGACGAGAAATCGTGCTATTTACGTGACAGTCGAAATGATGTCGCAAGCGCCTACACTCATGATACAATCGGAATTGGAAATAAAATTATGGGAAGGAATTTATTTAGTCCCCATTACAAAACTCTAGTACAATGTCAATAACAAGCTACAAGAGAAAAAGGAACAAGTCAACAACATAACCCTTGGCGGACAGGACGTGTGCTCTAGCAAAACGACTCATTGAGCGTCGCCCCTGGGACCACTGCAGCATATTTTTAAAGCGTAGCCTTCGTTGCCGAAACCCCCCGCCCCCCGCTCCAGCCAGGACCGTGTAACACACCCTGCATTTCCACAAAATTCAGATATCGCGGAAGTTCCACCTGTAATCGTTATAACAGCGTAAGGTAATTAGTCGCACGAAGTTTTGAAAAACTAAAAATAAAAATAAATTAAAAGATATTACGAAAAATGGCGAACCGTGTAACGCCCTGCATTTTTACAATAATGCAGATTTCGAGAAAGTTTCAGTATAATCTAAATTAAGATAATTGGTCGATCAAAATTTTGAAAAGCTAAAAAATAAGAAATAAAAAAAATTACGAGAAATGGCGAAGGGTATAAAACATGGCATCTCCAGTATAATGAAGATTTCGCAAAAGTTTCACCTGCAATCGTTATAATAGCGTAAATGGAGATGATTGGTGGAACGAAATTTCGAAAAACTAAAAAATAAGAAAGATATAAAAAAATTACGGAAAAAGGCGAACTGTATAACGCCCTGCGTTTCCGCAATAATGCTGACTTCGTGAAAGTCCGACCTGTAATCGTTGTAATAGCGTAAATGGGGACAATTGGCTGGACTAAATTCTCAAAAACTTACGAATAAAAAAATACAAAAATACTAACACTGGCGAACCGTGTAACGTCCTGCATTTCCACAAAAATGCAGATTTTGCAAAAGTTCCACTGTATCGTTATAATAGCGTAAATGGAGATAATTGGTCGAACAGGATTAAAAAAAAATATCTGCAAAGAACTCACACTCAAAATCAGCGGAATAAGAATGGTAGGCATTGTTAGACAATTCTCCTAAATTTGTGCTTCCCCCCACCGGGCGGGTGCCCTAACATCTGCACCAGCTTTACAAATAAAGATTTATTCATCATCATCATCATCTGCAGAATTTTTTTTTAGGTTTTGAGGCCCAACTGGCCCAGCTTTGCTTTGTCGCCTTGAACAAAAATAGCCGGTTTGACGCATAAATTTTATTCAACTTCAAGACAGTCAAGGAATCGGTTTTGAACAAAGACATCATCACGGCATGCGCTTTGAGGCCGAAGGGCGATAATTAACAGGCGATCGACTGCCTCCTGCTCATCGTGCACGCGTGGTCCGCTTCTTGCGATATACGGGACCGAATAACAAGTAGTAACGTGAATGGTTGACGGCTGTGATACGGTGCCGAGGCACCAGTTTGATACGTTTTTGGGAGACATTATGAAAAATAATCTAATATTTGAGTGGTCAATGTCGTTACACTGCTTTACCACGTGCGAGGGAAGTAAGGTTAACGTGATTTCAAGATCCGTTCGCCAAATGCACCCGTCCGGCGAGCAAATGGTGCTCGAAAAGGATTTTATAAAGTAATTCCGTTTGATACGTACAGGGCATGCCAAAAACAGTATACTTCACCACAGGTTCGCGCAGTGCTTTCTTCTTTACAATATAAATGTCACTTACTTTATCCTCTCCGTTTTCATCAGGTCGGGGAGTGCATTCGACGGCGTTCTACGGTGACTGAGGTAAGATGTCCAGAATTGTTTCTTTGTTGGTGGGTGGAGCCAACCCCGGAAACAACGTTGAAAATAACGTTGAAGACGTACATAATATCGGTGGGAAGGAGTTGTCCGTCTACAGAAGCATTAGCAAACATCATTGTTGAATTTCTTCGCAAGACTTTATGAAAGCCCGCCGAAGAGCACTTCGCGATCGCTGGCGGTTCTGTACATAAATTTGAGGTGGTGTCCGTTGCCCTGTAACTTCTCAGCGTCACCACGTACGCATAAATACAAAAGTCCCGCGATTGTCTGTACAGATAAATATCATTGTGTGGAGGAGGATAATAGCGGATGCGGGTTGTTCCAACTAAAAATTTCGCCATGGTCACACGACGCCATGCGAGTAGACACTGGGTAATGTTTGGAAGTCATTCCTCTTGATTGCCAAACACTTCTTCGCGAACACGTTAGCAGAATTGCTTTTGTGGTACCGCTGACGTTGGCACTATTGTGGCGGGGCTGCTTACGTCCACCCACTTCACAGCCACCATTAACACCCCAACATCTCCACCGCGCATCCGCACGTCGCCGTCGCTTTCCATTAGTAGCAACGTTCGCACCGTTTTTTGCGAAAACACTAAGTGCGTTCTCGCAAATAGGCACCCTTGGGTTCCCGGTACGCAACGTATGTTATGAAGTTCACTCTGGCCGACACATTTGACACGGAATTCAAGGAAGCGAGAAGGTGAACACAGGCCCTTGGCAAAGCACTGCAAACAGGGCTAGGGGGCGCGAACCATGACGTCGGTGGGTCATGACCAGAGCTCCTCACATTGGCGCGCCACCTCTTCGGGGTATTTTTCTCGTGATAGGGAGAAATGCGGCAAAAGCATATCTTCCGAGCTTGAACAGCTGTCTTCAAGACGATTTCGTTGGGCTCTTTTCATTATTGCAAAAGCCTTATTTATCGCCTTGTTTTTCGACGTTCACACAAGATGATCATCGGCACCTATCGTGTAAATATTCTTCTTGACTCATAAAAGAAATGTGGGTACATTGGAGCTCGCATGGCCATCGAGCGGTGGTCTCCATATAAGGAGGTGAGTTAAACCAGTAAAAAGGGCTATTGCTTCTGTAACGCCGAAATCTGCATTACCAAAATCCTGTGATCATGAGAAGCAGAAAAGCTTCAGTAATCAAATTTGGAGGCTCCATTCGGCCGGTTTTACGCATAAACAAGGAAATTGAAAAGAGGCAACATCTACAAGTACTGAATAATAACTGGATACTATTCAGTGAAGAATAGATGGCTTGGACGACGTCATTTTGAAGGGACGATGAATGCGCATGATTGATATAGTACTAAGACCGTCAGCCAGGGTGCTGTGCGTGGCCAGTGGTCTGGCTGGTCTGGCTGCAATGGCGCGCTGGCGCCCTACTCCCGACGGCGGTATTTCGTCCCAAAGAACTGTTTTTCTTTATGAAAATAAAAGAATGAATTGCTGGACGATTGATTCCGGTTCAATGCCGTAAATCAGCGCTCTACGTCGAAATTTGTAACCGAGGCAATTTATTAAGGCGGAGCATCCTTCGCCGAGTACCCCCACAGCCAGGACCGTGCAACGCCCTGCATTTTCACAAAAATGCAGGTATTGCGGGCGCGCCACCGGTAATCGTTATAATAGCGTAAATAAAGTTAACTGGTCGCACGAAGTTTTGGAAAAATAAAAAATAAAATAATAAAAATGACGGAAAACGACGAACCGTGTAACGCCCTGCATTTCCACAATAATGCAGATTCAGCGATAGTTCCTCCTGTAATCGTATAATAGCTTAAATGGAGACAGTTGGTCGAACGAAATTTTGAAAAACTGAAGAATTAGGGAAAATACAAAAAAAAATTACGAAAAATGGCGAATTGTGTAACGCCATGCATTTCCACAATAAGGCAGATTTCGCAGAAGTTCCACATTAATTGTTATAATAGCGTAAATGGCGATAATTGTTGGTCGGGCAGGATTTTGAAAAACCAAAAAAATGTGCTGTAAAGAACTTTAAAAACTGCTGTAAAGAACACTCGAGACAACCGGCATAAGAATGCTACGCATTAGTAGACAATTTTCTGAGTTTCTGAAGAATTTTTTTTATTATCCTAAATGCAATATTTGAATTCTATTTGTGTGCGCTTATGTATTCAGGCTAATCATCCAGGCTATACAAGAAGTACCTTTGCTGCTCAGGGGCAATGCAGTATAGACATCTCATTTGGGAGTTTCGCATGGTTTCGGGTATAGTCTGGGGGTCAGGTACGTTGTACGAGTGCTCACGTAGTATGCCTAATATATATGAAATACAAAATTTCTCTAAATTAATTCGGAATAATTACAGTGGAAACAATTGTAAATTGGTGAAGTACTATAACCAACAGAATGTTTTTGCGCTACATGTTTTCAGGAAGTGTTTTTACTCATTTGTTTACTTACTTTTACGAAAGTCTGTGCGCACTTAAACTTGCGCCAACCGAATGTTTCGCTTGTTAGGATAATGCTGTCCAGTGAGGTCCAACTGTTAAGTGGTAAGGTGTATTTGAAAAAAAAAAAAAACTGCTAGCGGTGATATTGGCCAATAAACGTACTACTGATCATCATCACCATCATCATCATCAGTAAAGCATGTTGGGATAGTTGGTTCCTCACACTTATTCTTAAAACTGCTCATACGGACGGGACAAGAAAAAAAAAAGTGACAGGACGGGCGCCCATCCTGCCTTTTCTCTTCCTCGCCCCGCCCGTATGCGCAGTTTTAGGTATAACTATCATCGTCATCATAATTTATTGTTTCCTTAAGAGCCCCTTCCGGGTTTTACATAAGGGGAGGGCAAGTAAAAAAATTCCACAATGGGTGATGGTAGATTGTACAGACATACACGTGTGGCCACTTCATAATGAAATGTCAGCAACATTTGCAAATACATATATACATGATAGAACTGCAACAATAAAAAAGAAACTAACAACTGTAATAATTTACGATTAACTGTTTGAATACTAAGGGGCCACGTTCGTTGACTATGGTTTCGTGCAGGTTATTACAATCTTCTATGGCTGTAGGTAAAAAAGATTGATTAAAAGCGTTAGTTGACCCATGTAGGCGCTGTATACTTAACGAGTTAAAGGGGCGACGCGATGACCGGGCAAGAGCGAGAGAGAGAGAGTGTTTATTAACATGAAAATATTTACAGGGCGAAGTTTTGCCTCTCGGTAGAGGGCACAGGTCTCGCCGGGGGAAAAAGGAGTGAGAGGGAATTGTTGATTAAGTATGATAACAGGCTATGTACAGACGGAGGACTGTATTCCGTTGTGAAGGGAAATTATAAAAAAAGTTCGTGTAAACGGCAGAGTCGAGAAAGTTTACGGCGGATTTTGAGGGCGGGGAGGTTCAGAGCGCGGGTTGTACTGTGAAGAAATAAATATAGCGGCACAATTCTGAATTGATTCAAGTGAATCGATCAAGCAATTTTGGTGAGGGCTCCAAATAGCCGATGCATGTGTCAGTTTAGTACGCGTGAAAGTTTCATTAGGCAGGTTTCGAATTTGGAGGGGACAGGAGGTTAGGGATTGTTTGATATAGCCAAGTGATTTAGCCGAGACTGCGGTTAGTTGTATGTGATTGGACCACGTTAGATTGCTTGATATGACTACGCCAAGGTATCGGTACGAGTCAGTCTGGGTTAAGAATTTAGATTACGAAATACTGGAAGGAAAAGTTACTGTGCTTGCACGAAACTTGCATGACTTGCATCAAGTTGCATGAGCCATCGTGAACACCATTTCTGTATGTTAGATAAGCCATTCTGAGGAATATATTGGTCAGTGCTACTTGAAATGCGGCGTAACGTACGCAGTCGTCTACGAACAGGGGATGGTTGATGAAATTTCGTCTGGAATGTCATTTAAATACTAGAACTAAAAGGGGCCCAAGTACGGGTCCTCGCGGAACACCGGATATTACATTGACGTAAGTTGATTGGTGATTCGCGGCAACAGTAAATTGGACCATATCAGTAAGGAAATTTTTAATCCAGGATATAATGAACGGGTCAACGCTGAGAGAGGAAAGTTTAGTTAGCAGAGGGCGATGGGTGACATGATCGAAGGCTTTTGAAAAGTCAAGGTATACTACATCGGTTTGAAAGGAGTAGTCTAAGTTGGAATGAAGATCGGTAGTAAATTCGTACAGCTGCGTCTCACACAAAAATCTCCGCCGGAACCCGTGCTGGTTACGAAAAAAGAAGGAATTTAGGTCCAAATGGGTTGCGATGTGAGTGTATTACGTGTTCTAGCAGCTTGCAAGCGATGCATGTTAGTGAGATTGGACGATAGTTTGAGGGGTCTGAACGGTTTCCGGATTTGGGTACAGGGGTAACCTTACTTATTTTCCAGTCTTTCGGAGTGACACCGGTGTCTAGAGATTGGTTAAAAATGATTTGTAAGATATGACTAGCGATTAGTTTTGTGCTTTTCAAAATTTTAGCGGGTATGTTATCTGGACCAGGGGCACTCGACAACTTAAGCTTGTCGATTATTTTCATGATTCCTTCGCTCGTAGCAGTAATAAGTGGCATATCTGGAAAGTTTCTATACGGCAGAGATGGAATGTTGGTGTCGGCTTCGTGAGTGAAGACAGTCGAAAAAGACTAATTCATGACATCGACGCAGTCAGAAGGAGCGACTACCGAACCATCAGGGTGTCCGCATTGTGCCTTATTATTTCACAGGCGGGCTTTATTTTGGTGACGAATACGGAAGAGAGATTAGGGTTCCCAGCGAGCGCGAGCGGAGCAGTCACCTTCTGATATTTAGGGGTTCTTTCTTAGGTAGTCGTGAATGTCAAGCTCATAAACTGCGCGCTGCACGAATGCTTGTGTGCCACTTTAAAACAGCCCGCTGCATACACAAGGTTTCGTTTTGCTTCATAACGACAACATCGGCCAATAAAAGGCATTGGCGGTGTGCATTTAATGTACGCTACGAGGTCCATATGGTGCACTTCTGGTTCGGGTTCATGGGCGAGTCACTGGCGCACTCCCAGAAAGTGGGGAAGCGGAAGGAGTTCCTCAGCGCTCCGTTGACGCGCTCGGGCGGGACGTGGAAGAGTGACTCCTCGGACTGCTCCTTGAGCCGCGCCGCATCCATCGTCTCGCACATTCCCTTGGTGTACAGGATGTAGAAGAGCTGCTTCACCGTGATGTTCAGGCCGGTCAGCAGGCCGTAGTCCTCGATGTTCACCTGCACAATGCGCCGCAATGGTTGGACATGCTAATCACTCACAGGACACATCTTTTGGGGGTCGTGTGGTGGAAAACGGTCGAAACACAACATTCTGGGTCAGTTAGGTTAGAGAAAATTCACTTCATTCATCATAATCCGGGTGTGTTATTTATAAGGCGTGCCAATCATGCTAACACAAATGAATGCCGTTGCACTAGCTAAATGTATTACGGTAGTTGTCTTGCAAATTTACCGTCTGCATTTTTACCTACCGGACGCCGGACCTCACTGGGCTCTCTTTAGGGAGCACGGTGAAAGCGTAGTAGGAACGTCCACAGGACGATACTACGTTCTATGAAGCTACCATAATAAACATTCGGAGCTGCTCAATGTGGAACTCTTAAAGGCCTTCTGACCGGTGACATACACAAGGGGTTTGTCTCATAACGATGACAGTTGGCGTCAGTGGCAGGTACAAAAAGCAAACCTTGGGACACACGGTATCATGTAGGTTGGGTGCCCACTCAACGCCTACGCAGGGCGGGGCACGGCTTTGGAGCTACACGTCAGTTTCCGTACGTGATTTCAATGTGAAAGCATTACGGCTTCCCTGACTTTACTTCCACATAACGTGTGTGCCAGGCTGGCTTCATAAAGCTGCCGAAATGCAGGTAAACCGCTGACAAGTTCGTAGCTTTTCAGTACGCAATTTCGAATGGCGTGTCAACTGGTCACATATTCATTCGAAGGGATTGGCGAATGACGATGACAATAACGGCAGAAGCTCACAACCGATTCACGATTTCCCGTTTTGGCAGCGACGGCAACATACCCACCCGCAAACACCCCCTGCTGCAGTCTGAGGCTTGAATGCCCCCCCCCCCTCTCCCCCACCCCCCAGGGCACAAAGTCAGCGAACGTTGTGCCCTGATTCGGTCGGCGTCTCTGGTAAATTGGCTAACACGGCATTTTCATTGTAGCATTATTAATACAAGCGAGAAAAACACGGGATGACAGAAGTGCAGAGGACCTGAGTGCACACCTAGGATCTGTGCACATTTCCAATCGTTCCCTGCTTTCTCGTGTTCAATAAATTCTGTGAATTGCATAAACCCCTAGAGTTCCGAGAATTAATGTTCTCCCCGGTCACTGCCGTTTCAAAGGCACGAGCAAGTTAAAAAAAACAAGCTGCACACTACAACAGTCTGCGCTTCACATAGTATTATTGCGAAGGGAGAGAAAACAGCAAAAAGAAGTATATATAGAAAAAAGTACAACGCTACACAGCACACACAAAATAGCTATCAGCACGTCGCACGGGTCAACAGAAAGACTCTCAGGACTGTGACGGAACAGCGATACTAGTAATCTTTTCCCTGTTATCCACTGCGCAGCGAATCGAGACAGCGTATACTCTTCGGAGAAAACCCACCAACGAACGCTGATTATAAAACAAAGAGGAGAAACAGGAACGCAATCGCAATGCCACAAAAAACCATCTGCGCGAAAAACGCAGAAAATGGCCACATTATTGTATCAATCACCCTGCGCTATCCGTGTAGTCATACGGCATGACATTTTCTTGTTTTGCGTCGCCATGTCTCTTTTCTTTAAAGAAAGCAGAACCAAGCCCATGATTATTCTTTACCCTCACTACAGTCATCGAAGCATTCGCTGTTTCGTGTCATTTTTCACAATTTTGTGATCCCTGCTGATGAAGCTACTGGGCAAAGTATGTGGAAACAACCTTAAGTCTGTACCCGCATAGCTTGTGTGACCCACTCGTAGGTTATTGGCGGGTGGCCTTCGTGCTAGTTGTCAGACAATGACCGATTTGAATTTTAGGCGAGCACACTCGTCGTAAGTGTACTTAGGTGGGCGCGTTTAACAGGAGTGTTATTTGCGCCAATGCTACTTTCTAAAATCGATTTTGGCAAGCACTTTCAGCACAGCAACCAGCGGCTTTAACTGATTTTCGTTCCTTTCTTCTCTTCACACCGGGCCCGCGTCTTCTCCGGCTCGTGAGGCCTTCAAAAGGTCGCGTGCGAGACGTGGCTTCGCATGGCCCTGCAGATATCACATGCTAAGCGCATGCATTTGCGGGCGCGATTTCTGTGCACATAAAGCTAATCCACTATATTCGTTGGTGCCATATGCACACACCGTAACGGACGAAAAGAAAGCAGAAATGTGCCCAAAAGTGTATTGTGTTCCTTATCCCCCACCCCCTGACGACAATATATGCTGGTCGGATGGCTGGTGACTGACCTGGTTCACGTGCTTGAGGAAGAGCTTGAAGGCCGGCAGCAGAGCCATGCTGTCCATCACGTCGAAGTGAGTCGTCTTGTCTGTGCGGATTCGGTCGACGGCCGCCGCCGCGTAGTGTCGCTGCAGGCACTTCTGCACGTCGTGGTAGCCGAGCTTGGTGTCAACGGACCAGGTGAGCTTGCCGGGCGGGAAGTTGGCGTGGTGAATGCCAGCAAAGAGGGCGGCAATAACCTTGGTCGCCACGCGAGGTAACTGGATTTAAAGCAGAATATGAACCATCCACGACGTTAGGGGGGAATATAAACAACGCACGGTTTCTGAGTATGGGTAGAAATTGCGATTTTAAGGGCAATGCTGGGTGCCCGAAAGGGAACAAAAGATGCGCTGGTTCAACTCAGGGAAGACATTCTCAATCGAGCCCATCACCGCTCCCTAAGAGCCATCCTTGTTCTGGACATCAGGGGGGCTTTCAAGAACGGGGCGCGCGCTGCAGTCCTACGCCCGCGTTCGGAACGGTTTACGAACCCTGGATATATGGCGACATTGTGGACCTCCTGTGGCCACAATTAACAGTGCTTGGAGTAAAGTATCTTCTCACACTTCAGCAACCTGGGATACAGTGAGACTTCTCACGGCTCACTACTATCCCCGTTGTTTTTCAAGATTCGATCGTCCCAAGCGACTCGACAAGGTTCCCAGTACAAAGCATGGCTGGCACACCAAATATATTACAATTGCTTTTGGTTTAGCATCGTCCGGTCGCCTCCTGCTCATTCTCCAGCTAGAGATAGGTACATGAAGGCAATATGGATTGTGTCCTTTCCTGTGTCTCGCAAATATCACTGCTCCTACTAGACAGACGGAGGGATACAGCCAAGGACTAGTATAGAATTCAAATTGAACGGGGTTGCAGCACCTTTTACTCGTGAAACCACTGCACCATACTCGCGCAGACAATGCAAATGGATACCAACAACACCGTCTTTGCGACAACCCGAAGTACTCATGGCACAAATCACACATGATTCTCCGATTCTTCAACAGACAGCGCGGCATGAAGGAGCAGGGCACAAATCGGCTCGCTCAAGCGTTTGTCCCCTCTCGAATAACGCACGTTACCCCTTGCACAGTACACCCCACTGCAGTCATCGAAAGAATTTACGCAGCCATTCCATAATACTAGAAGCATACTTTAGGAATTCCCAGGAGTAATCAATGGCCCACACGTTTAATTTCCCGTCCCGCAAATCTCCAGCTTCCAACTATGGCGAGAGGCGTTCGGTAGCTCTAGCCAGGTGATTCAGGAAGCCCTGGTATGCAGAGTTACCGAAGTCGCGGCTGGCCTTCGCACAGCTCAGTGACTGTGGATCGAATAAAAGTTTTTTTAAAGCGAAAGCTTTCTTAGTGAGAGCGACGGCGTCCCGTCAAAAACAAAAAGAAACGACAAAAACTAATGCATGTTCCCATAGACCGGTTTTGGGCCGAGAAAGTGTGATATATTCTCTGGGCAGGCGGCGCGCGTGTTAAACCGGGCTTCCACTGTGTCAAAAAGGTTACTTGAAAGTCGCAGAAAATGGAACGGTTCCAGATAAGACAATCCACACATTGATCATGAAGAAAGAGTACAATAGAATACCTGTGTCTCACAAACCACGCGTAGGTATAAAGTTAGATCGTTCGTAGATGCGTTTACTTAGCGCGCGAAAAATCATCGGACGTGTTCGTTCTTCGTTTGCGAATTGGGTCTTTAAAGGTTTGAAGGTCGATTGGACGCATTTTCAGCGAAGGTTATGACAAACTTTTTACACAGTTTTGATGTGAGAAATCATTCGCGCTGGTGAAATTTCTTGAGGAAGGGATGGTAAAGTCTCCCTCTTTCTCTCTCTCACTCAATCGCAGCATTCACAAGACGGCCGATGAGTCTATTCTGGCCCACCTCGCAGTCGATATACTAAAACTTGGCGTGTCCACTGCAGGACGACTGCGCTTCATAATCATCATCAGCAGCAGCCTATTTTATTATAACATTTTGAAGCGCCAAATATTCTGGCACGGGACGAAAAGTACAGACATGCGCTTCTTGCTGTAATTCTGTAGCGCACATCTCTGTCCTTATCGTTTCCTGTCTAAATATTCAGCGCTTCATGGGTTACCAACTGTTAAGTTCGGGCTCCGCATGTAATTAATGAAGGCCGCCGGTGGCTCATGTATTGGCGTCCCCTCCGCTGGTAGCTACGATCCGGTGTCCCTTTCATGTAGCCGCACGAACGCCAAGTTCGGAGCCGCGGAGAGCGTGTGTTGTGCCCGTCCTTTTGTGTGTCAAAAGACGGGGGCGATTAGCCTGAGTGCCTCTGTCGCGTCGGAGGTGGCTGGGTCATTCGGCATAACAAGCTGACGGGAAGCCAGATTATCGTATCTCTTAGTGTTGAAAGCGCGGGCGGTGTAAGTTTGGAAAATCTTCGACTCCGGCGGCGGCATTGGTCGTTGACGGGTCAATCGCCTCGGAGACCACCGAGTGGGCCTGAAGCGCGTCTTCCGGGGGGACTGGCGGCAGGCGGCGGCGCCCTTCGTCTGGGAGGGAATTAGCAACCCTATTGTCCCGCCGCGCGGGAGGCGCCGCGCGGAGGGAGGTCAGCCGCGCGGGGACCGCTCCGGGCCCTCGGCTTGGCTGTTGTTTGTCAGATGCCGCCCGCTGAACGTAATGGATGGTTCACTTTAGGCCGCAGATGTCCTGTATTTTCTGGCCGGGTGTAACAGCGTGCGTAGGAGACGCACTTTGAGTGCATAAGAGAGAGAGTTGGGTCACGCGACCGCAGGTGGGGACACATGTGTGATTGGCTGGTTCCTGTGGCCAATCAATTGGTTTCTATTAATTGTTTAAAGGGTTTTTCTCTCTTTCTTGTACGCCCCCTTTTTGGAGGCGGGGTTTTTGCTATCAAAACCGGAGTGTTGGGTTTTGTCGAGGGTCGGTCGAGAGGGGATCTAGTTCAGTATAGATCTCGGCCGAACAGGCTCTGCGGGCAGAGTGACAATGTAACCGTCACTCTGTCCTGATGTAGATACTTGGAGTAGTAATGTAAATAATGTAAATAAACCTAATATCCAGCAAGGAAGGCAGTCCTCATCCCTCACCCGCTCCAAGCATCGGTCGTCAGTCATCGGAGCGAGTCGAGATCGTCCTCTCGGCTCGCACATCAAAAGAACATCACTATTTCGCCTCCATCAGTTCGCCAAGAAGATGGAGAGGCGAAATTTCACTCCAACTAGCTCGAACCCACACGTTGCTAAGCCTATTTTATGTTCGCGGCGGGGTGGCAATGCCTCCCGTTGACTTTCAGCTGCTCCTACCTGAAACTCTCCGAATTCATTCTAATCCATAAACTTCACGTGTTTCTTCCTTCCACGAGTTATAGGTCTTCCGTTACTGCTAGTGCCTTCTCTCAGCAGCCACTCCGTTACACTGCTGGACCGCAGGTTTCCATGGCACCGCATTACATGTCCAGCCAAACTCCACTTCGTTCGCTTATTTTGAATCAGGACATTTTCCACCCCAGCTAGCTCCGTAATCCAAGGCGTTCGTGTCCTCTATTTAAGCGTTACTCCCATCATTATTCTTTCCACAGATCGTCGACTGTACGTAGCAACATAAAATGACACGTGCGGAGTTGCAAGCAACTACAGATCCTAGTATCGCAGGTCAAAAAGAACATTTACGCCCTAAACCATTCCAGAAATATACACACAGGCTACCTTGAAGCCATGGTCGAGGCACAGGACAAAATTTACCCGAAACACTTTACAGCATGCAGTTTTTACAGATGCTGCCCCATACCATTAAATTGAGGGCCGTGGCTGTGGCGGCCATGTCAAGACGTCGACCAGTCTCGCACTCAAGCCCGACTCCATCCAGGAACGAAAGCAAGTAGCCACCACCTTCGCCCTAACCCACGGCACGATCCTTACGGCGATCATCGAGTCTTAAGTGGCATGCAGAAGCTACGCAGCTGGCACAGTTTCTATAACAGCACAGCGTCTCCTCCGCAAAAATCCTCTTTCCCGCGGCCCGCACTGTCGATGAAATACACTACCCATTTTTGAGTCCGCGCCCTCCCCCAACCAGACCACGAGGGAGAGACGCTGTTCAACCCCAGTTTGGACCTTCCAGGAAAACACAATGTTACAGAGAACGTCGGAGGAGCTCCACTTTCACGGAACCGACATTGACTAACCGTTGGACAACACAGTGCGGCTACTGCAAACTAACATGTTTCCGGACACAATACAATTAAATCTACTCTTCCCTCTACACAATACTACCTGGAGCTCAGACTTTGCGGCAATATGTTCCCACTGTACTGCATATTATACGAGTGTGAACGAAGCACCGATCTTTCCCCTCTTTCCAGTCCTTCCCCTGAGGAGTTGTCCAGGCCAAGCCCGTCTGCATAAACAGTGCCACGAAGCAGAGGTATAATTTGAAGGAGGCCCCTGACGCCCTTCATCTGCGCACAAGCTGTCTTATTCGATAAGAAATCAAGTATATAAACAGTGCTAGTAAGTCACACCTTGTACGCCTGGGCTTAAAGGCAGCCTTAAAGTAACGTCAAGTACAATCCAAAGAAATTTGGGGCGTGGCGAACAACCCGTGTGCGTAATGGTCGTGGGTGAGGACGGCAGTGCCGCCTGCTTTTAAAGCGTTTGCTCAGAAGGGTGTGTGTATTGTTTTGTGATTGCTATAGCTGATATTCGTAGATGAACTCTCCGTAGGTAGCGTTCAAAATGCTATTAAGGTTTAATGCCGTGTTGCTCAGTGTTAGCGTAGGTAGACAAGAAAGGCAGCATAAGAGGATTCTCTCGACTCAGGTTGCTGCACCGTGGACGTCTTACCTGGGTATCATGGATCAAACATTTTTATGTAGCCCTATAGATCATACCGCGTACCACCCTCTAACGGAAAGAAAACACACTACTGTGGACTATGAGTCACAGATGTAACGGAAGAACGACGAAAGCGAGACCGCAGCCATGGCTGCCCGAAACGGGGATGAAAAAGGTAATGACGAGGGTAGTTTTTTCACGATTATGATCATGACTGGCGTGTACCCGGCGGGAGAGTAACCATCCTCCCGCGCCCGCGATAATCGATACGTGACATTGTGTTGTTCTGTCTATAAGGTCAATCATTGCAAAGCGGTCGGTGAATGCTATCCACTCTTTCGTTTCCAAAGGTGCTTGCGCCATCGTGCAGATCTCGCGACTGCCAAGGTAATGCGAACAACCAGACTGTCCATCCGGCTGCCTGAAAATACTGAGATTGCAGTCCTTCAGCCGTGCAGTTACTGTGGCGATGGCGATGTCTTGCGACTCCCAATATCTCGGTGAAAAGGCGGCTGTTGTGCAGTGTGTCTAACGATGCTGTCATACCGATTTTGTGATTGCCTTGCGCTTGTTTTTCCTCTCCTGGAAAGATTGTTTTCCTACTGCTTGTCAGTTTAATGCACGGTTCGGATGGTTCTCCAGCAGGCCTTGCTGCCTCCTCGCATGCGGCAGAAGTGATGCGCATTGGTTCCCCGGCTTTTAAACTTCGCTGAGGTGGAACAACTCAGATTCGCGCCTGTGTACAACCTGTAGCAGTCCTCCATCGGTTAGAGCTGGTCGGCATTCCATTACGTGCGGTCAGCATTCGGTCTTCACAATGTCTGAAAGGACGATACACTCCAGATCACACGTTGGTGCCCCGTCTTTTCTTTCACATCCTTTACCTTGCCTTTTTTGTCGTCTGTTTGGACGGAAGCAGCTGAGCCGTCCTTGTCTTCGGCAAGCGTAGCCTGGTGTTCCTCACGCCCTTCTTTCGTTGGGACGCTCCACGCTCCCCCGTGGCAGGCTCCCACTTGCACATCCTTTCGTTCAGCCTCGCCTTCGGCCTTGGATGGTGAAGCCTGGGCTGCAACGACGGCTTGTTTCTTTGCGGAAAAATCGGAGAAGTTAACGGAAAAATTGCTGTCGACCATCCCTTTGTCTTCTCGTAGGGCTGAAAGCAGGTAGGGCGGGTTTGTTTTGCTCCTCGCGTTGACGATATCGGGAAGGATCACGTGATTATGAGACGTCGCGATCGACTTCGGCAGTATAACATGCGAAATAGACGTGCCCGAGCCGACGTGAAAGGGGTATTCTGGACGGCGTGAAGTACCCTTGGCGCTAAATTTTGTGCAGGGTGTCCGCAGGTCGTTCAAGGTCGATCGTAGCCGACTGAGGGCCCCACATATTCTTGCCTGGTATTTCAAGACGTCGTAATAATAGTGTTCAAACTCGTCTCCTTCGAGCAGCTCACCTATCATATCGTTCAGCTTGCTTAGTTCGCTTAGTTAGTCTTTTCGTTCGAGCTCATTGATTGCCTCCAGCAAGTCGAACGCAGATGGTAAAGGGGATGGCCGGACCTCGATCGCTGCCTTTAGCAGCCTCGTAACGACGGCGCGAAGAACCTTCCGCAATGAACACAGAGTGCCCATGTCGTTGCCAGCTTGGCACTCGGGAGACGTACAGTTGACGCCAAGCGTGGTACCCTGGACGCAATGTTGCTTGTCGGCGTTTCGTTGAAGCGTCTGATTGGTCGTTGGTGGGCGGTCAGGGCCAGCCCTGGCGACCTCTGGCTGAGGGCGGAGCTAAACTGTCGATGGCGGTCAACGACGGTCAAAATGGCGGTCAGAATAGCGGGATTCTTCGTATACCTCAAGCTGTGGGTTGGGGTCTCCTTCGTCGCGTGCGTGTATAATACTGGGCCTCAAGGCGCCAAAATGTAATGGAAGAACGACGAAAGCTAGACCGGAGCAATGGCTGCACTAAACAGGGATGATAACGGTAATAATGCGGGTGGGTTTTTTCTCGATGATGATCATGACTCGCGCGTACGCGGCGGGAGATTTGACATCAAGTACACCACTTTGCACGGAGTATACACACTCACGTGAGGACGCAGCCGGTCGTCAACGGCTTCTAGTGTGATGCCCGAAGCGGCAAACAAGCGTGCTGCTTTCGAAGATACTCGAACCTATAGTTGGTACGAACTTACTTGGAGTAGCATGGACTCGCGGTCGATCATATAGGCGCCGTCGAACATGGCCATTGGAACGAAGATGCTTCCCGACTCCCGGTCGAAAATCGGCGCCGTGTCAAAGACCGAGCCCTTCCACTGGAGTGCCGAGGGGTCACGGCGGTACTGTATCTTCGACAGGCGCCGCTCCATCAGTTGCCTCGCCAGGGACCTGGACTTTTAGTAGTGGTTCAGCACTCAGTCATCTGGTTTTCGCGGATCAGTCCATTTTGCAATTTCATCACACTAATAGAAACATGGCTTGCCTCAAATTTGCCTAAATGTTTAGCTTATGCTCACTCGAAGTTTGAATGTTGGTCCCGTTTGTCATCTGCTTACTAACTACAACGATAACACGCACAGAAATGATTGGAGACAGGATTTTAGGCAAATGCCTATTTTGTTCCTTGTGCTGCTACCGCGCCAGTTTAATACATGAGGATGGATTAGACGTTACGAAGGGGTTTTATGGTGTTTTTTTATGGTGCCTGTAAATGCCTATTTCCAAATCGGCGCCTATATGAACACTATTTAGTCTCAACTTTCGATTTCGAGCGCAGTTTAAGATCGTTAGTCATATTACCGAGCAGCTATAATTGAATGTTAGGAACTGGGTTGAGCTCAAACTATTGCCCTAATTCAACTAACTCTCGGAAAACCACTGCTAGCAGCAGTGGAATTGGGATGCGGCGACAGGAGGCACAATTTTGAATCAGAACACCTTGAGATCGGGGTAGTTGCCATTGCTTCCACTGTTTCCAATGTAATTTTCAGACTACGTTCCTCGTGCTCCCCAAACAGATTTCTTCAAAAATGTGTAGTCGCATCATGATTTCTAGAAGCACACTTAAGCCATGCTCTCCAAACAGACTCCTTCAAACATGTGCAGTCGCATCGTAATGTCTAGAAGCACACAAGCCGTGCTCTCCAAACAGACGCATTCAAATATGTGCAGTCGCAAAGTCGTTCCTAGAAGTAAATCCAACTTTATTTTCAACGCAACGGTTGAGCATTGAACACGCTTTTGTTAGCGGATCATTGTTATATTGAGACGCAACTGCTAAACATCACTGCGCAGCTGAATTTTTTATGATTTAAAATTCACACTGCCGACTGACTCTAAAACATGATTTTTCATCCAAAATTTGTTCGGCTGCTGAAAACATTTTCAAAATGCTCTTTAAATGTGCTGAAGTGTATTTGGCCGCATTGGGACGTCTTTCCTGATGAATTCGAATAATATCAATGTAAATAAAAAAATCGTTAGAGTTGTAGCTAGCCGCCCTAACTAATTATTTATTGATAAATCGTGCTGTCTCAAGTGTATTGTCTGCGGCGGTTTTGTTGTGTCGTACTTAAATTGCGTCAGGCAGACGCAAAGCAGCGATTTATAATCAGTATTTCCAGCTCACAAGTATTATTTTTCATGGGTGTTTCACTATATGCGACGCACGAGCAAGTAACAGTGGCTAGTGAACACAAATGGAGCAGTGCGCTTGTTAAACTGGGGCAATTGTTTGCCATTATTCCAGATGTTTTATCGGACAATTGAATGGCTACGTTCAACTGTGGGCGTCTTTGTGCCGTCATAAAGAACACCATTTTTGGTTCAGTTATCCTAGATACAGGCCGCACTCTTCGTTCGAAACTATAGTAAAAGCTCGTTAATTCGAACTCGGTTAATTCGAACTCCCTGTTAATTCGAAATCACGGCCTGGCACGGGCACAACCCTGTATATTTCAATGGGAGAAAACTCCAGACAATTCGAACGTGTCGGTATACAGAACGGTTAACTCGAACTATGATACACTGGTTTCCATCGCTCCTCGCAGAAGTCGGCCCAGAGTGATTACAATGTGTTGCAAATCTAAACCCAACCAAATTTCCTAGACATGCAAAAGAACGAAACCGAAAAATTGCGCCCACCTCCCCGCGAGGGGAACCCTGTGTAGATACGACGCATCGTGGGGTTCACTTGGTGTTTCCGTTGGATTGATTCTGAAATCGCGTGAAACGTGTCGGGAACGCGTATGATTATTACGTTTTATGATTACTATTATGTTTTATTGGCCAATCTTGGTCAATCTCTCTAAGTGGTATGCTTGGGGCTTCGCTGTCGCAACGACCTTGACTCCATCATTGTTGCTATAAGTGGGAGCTTCTTTTCTTTTATTGCAAGTGTTAATCATTGCCCCATCATGCGTTGTATCAGTAGCATCTTGTCGTATTTTGAATGAGTCAAGGATATAAGGCGCGTTGGTAGCATTTGATTATGTCTCGGTTTTGTGGCGCAGTGGGAAGAGCACCATGTACCTCGCGTTCCGCCCGCAGGGTCGTGGGATGGAAACCGGGCGCCGCTAACTATTATTTTTTTTATATAGTGTAGGGGGAGGGGTGTGGACGGACAACAACGCCGTATGGAGGGACAAGACGAGTGAATGAGATGCAGTCGCATCTAAAACAAACGCGTGGCACGCGCTCTACGCTCCTGCAACAGCTTATTTCGCTTCTACAGAGGGCGTCACACCACCGGCGCCAGTGCTCCGACGCATGCCATTATTATTTACGAAACATTATCGACGAAATCACCTGCCACAAACGTGTAGTACCGCCTAATTTGTGATAAAGAGTCCAGAGGTGGCTTCTTTGTGTTCTGCCCTCACACTGTGGCGCGATGTCAATTCATTCTAGAACCCGCCCGCTAATTCGAACTCCGCTTAATTCGAACAATTTGATGGTTCCGGTAGAGTTCGAATTAACGAGCTTTTACTGTATTTACATCTAAGTAAAATTTTCTGGTGCCTACTTATATGACGTTGGTAGCCTAAACCGTTAAACGTTGTTCTGCCTTTGTACTTTAGGCGCATAAAACGTGCATGTTTAATCCCTAGAAATCCTACCCCAGTAATTATATACCTTTCGGCGACTTTGCAAGTTATCCTATTTCACCAAGAAGGCAAGTTGGGCGCATTGGTACGCATCCGTATCCCTCGTCTCGTCCCCGTCTTGCCTGCGTTGGTTTTATCGTGCTTGTGCGTTTGGTGGAGAAGACCAGAATTTGGGGAATCAGGCGGCGTGGTGAGCTACACATTTTCAAGCCGTCCGAGCGTTAGTTCTGGGAGTGCCAGTGTGTCTGGCCTAGCGTACCGTAAAGTTCCGACAGAACGTTCTCCAAAACCACAGAGATATCAAGTGAAAAATACGGGATGGGCGACCTTTCGCGTCAGGTGCGAAAGACCAGAAATAAGTGGCCGCACTGTCAACAAAAACTGCGTACATATCGAGAAAAAATTCCAGATGGGCAAACTTTCGGATCAACTCCGGAAAGGGCAAATAAGTGACCGCATCAACACACCAGTAGATTATTCGCGTTTATTTTGTTCACTCATCGCACTAAAGCCATCGATTTTAGAGGGTGAACGATCCTCGGGGTCTTATAGAAAATTGAATATTTCACCCCTAAAGGGGGTGGGTGATATTTCGGGGGTGGGCGTTCGCTCGGAACTTTACGGTAGACTTGTTTCAAACTCAAATTCGTAAGGAGAAATTCAGTCCAGTCAAACAATACGGGTAATGTGCCTTCGACGAAGCACGAAATGGCAGCATCTCCACTCCATGGGTGATGGCGAAGGTGCGGAGTACGGGGACTCGAAATGACATCCAAGTTGCACCCCGAGTGACATCCGATTTGCGCCCCGATCATCATTCGATTTGAGCCGTGAGTTGCACCTTGATTATTCCCTTGATTATTCCCTAAACTCACGGCTCAAATCGAATTTCGCTCGATTTTCGCTTGATGGTGGTGTGCGCGCGGATGGACGCGGACGGACTTTGGGAGGTCCTAAGGTACTCCGCACCGCTACGGGCGAGGGAGTAAGCCGTTTGACTCTTGGGTACTAACTCACGGTCGTAACCCAATGTGTTATACGACTGACACACACTCTGTCTGGTCTACCAGATACAGGGTAGAATCCTGCCGGTGCCTGTGTGATTGTAAATGCTATGCGCACGGACGCGGACGGACATTGTGCGGTCCTAAGGTACTCCGCACGTAAAAGCGCTAGCGCCGTTTTCCCCCAATGGGAAGTCACAAATAAGCTCTCGAGCACCTGTAGACGGTGACCACGTTTCCGGGCTCCACAACAGGCATGAACTCGGTGGCCGCGTGTTTGTGTCCGCGCTTGGCCATGAACTTGTGGAAGACCTCAATCTTGATGTGCGACAGCCGATCGCGGAGCATCAGCTTGTCGTCGATGCTCATCCACGGTGCGCTGTTTATGGCCAGAACGAAGCTCGCTTGGATGTCGTTCAGGAGGCTCCACACCTGATCATGAGAGGGTGTAAATGTTTACTCGTACATAAACGTATCCAAAGGGACGTCTAGGCTGTAAGATGCGTTATAACGGAGTGCTTGGAAACAGTTCGCTCCTGTGATTGCAGCACTGATTAATAAATGTTGAACTCAGTGGTTCTAACATTGTAGCCCTGCCACTAATACGGTTCTGCTGACCTAGTATGGTGTCCGTCATGTCGTGCACAGCACCAGAATGTTACGCTGCCGTAACAAATGCTGGACAACTCGCAAGTGATCATTACAGGCGGTGACTGGGATGGCTTGAGGATGAAAGTTTGGGGAGGAAACATTGGAGGAGTAAAGTTGAACTAGTTGGTATAATGCACTATAAGACATCCATGTGCAGCTTTTCCGCTCATTGCAGTCCTTTTAACAGTGATTACTCTGTATTTATTTAGTGAAATGTAAAATATTTTCGCACTGCTCGTGTTGGGCGTGAAACTTGCTTTGTACTCAGTTTTAAGTCTAGCACGTTGCGCGACTAAGCTCCAGAGCTATGGAAACTATCTCATGGGGAGTAAGATTTGATAGCGAATTACACAAAACAATATTCAGAATTCTGGAAAATTCTTTGAGTTTTCATCTCCGCGTTGACTTCTTGTTTTATGCCAATTATCTCTTTCCTGAAGTAGTTTTGTTCGGTTCCTGTGAGGTCGGAGTTTTGAGCAAGAAATCTGGGGATGCTAGCGTAAAAAAATCTGGGTGAACCTAGGTTTCCTTACGGGAATTGGAGGCTAAAGCCAGTGATTCTCGAAGATTAGTACACCAGATTGTTGGGATAGTTGGTACTGCTTTTCAAGAGAAGAAAAACTCGCGTATCAAAGACAAGGCCACTGCAAAGGCGGCGGTGGGACAGGACCTGCGCCCGTCCTGTCCCCTTTCCAGTGGTTTTGTCTTGGATGCGCAGGTTTTTTTTCTCTTGAGATTCTAAAAGACTTCTTCACTGCTGCATCGTGTCTGTGTCTCTTTGTTCGCTTCCGTTTCTTGGTCTTTTAACGCGAATTACGCCAACAGTCAGACCATCCGCAATTCACGCGGCGGTCTCCCCACATTCAGGCTCTTCTCCGCTTTCAGCTATCCAGCGAGGGAGCCATTGCGAACCCCTGTCGCAAGGCACGCATCAGGTTCAAGGGACCGTGCAACACTTTCGATAAACGATTTCACTCTTTCCTTCCCGTCTGGAAGCACTGCGAAAGCTATACGTATCACCAGCACGGAGCGGCACTGCCTGATTTGCTCGTCGCACCCGATACGCCTTCCATTTCTGTTTAATTTTTGTGTGTTTTTTTTTAAGTCGCCATCGAAAAGCGTTCATTGCTGCAACTGAAGGAAAACCGGCCAACAGCCGCTACACGGACTTAGTGACGTAATTCACACGGTCAAAGAACGTCAAGACTGGGATTGAGAGAAAAATCTTTTGAGCGAGTTTCCAAGTTATCTGACGGGCACAGAGCAGTAATTTTTATCTGAGGTACTTTGCCACCCCCTACACTAAGTGCTTGGTTTGTTTGGTGACTACGTTCTGCAAGCATTTAGGATTTCAAAACAAGTTGAAAAAAGTGTTGCAGGGTCCTTTTAAATCGGCGTGGCACAAGGTTAGCTTAGTGGTTATCACATTTGGCTGTTACTTAGGTGATCCGGGTTCAGTCCACAGGACCGAAATGTGTTTCAGTGGTGGCCGTTTCGGTAGCATTCATTTCGACGACAACTACGAATACGGCCCCTTTTCGCGTTTGATGAGACACCTTAGCGGTACGCCCTACGAGAAGAAATACAGGACCACTTGATCCCCTGGCTCCTCCTATTGCATTCGAGGATATATATGCAGTAGGTATACAGAAGAGCAGGACGTACCTTGTCCTTGTTGGGCAGGTCCCTGCGCAGCTCGGCGTATGCGTGCAGGAAGACGGCGGGCGCCACGCGCTCGAACATGCGCACGCAGCGCCGCCAGCGGGGCCAGCTGGTCTTGCGCACGCCCGTGAGGTGCTTCATCTGCAACGCGGCCATCTCAATCGCCTGGTCCGGCAGCAGCGGAGAGATGTGCACCAGCGCCCGGAAGCCCAAGTAGTTGAGCACGTCCATGCCCTTCGTCACGTGCAGCACGGTGCGCAGGTTGCGGAAGAACGCCTCCGTCTTCACCAGCACCTGCGACCGAAACGCCATGCCAGGACCGTTCCTGGGTGTCCCTCTATTCACTCTCTTCGTGTGACCACGTACCACTCGTTAGTCAGAAGGTGGGCTCTTAGCCTTCAATCCAGCGTCCGGGCTAATTCCGGTACTAGCGCCACATCCTCCCCTGGTGAGCCTGGGAAACATTACTGCGTAGTAATTGCCATAGCAACGCCGCCACCTTATTGACCTTGGAAGCGTTATAATAGCCCTGACAACCACGCAAGGAGGTGCAGCGCATGGAGGAAGGGGTGATCTCGCCGGCTTGGAGCCTTTGATTCAGCCCCTCCTCATTCCCGCCTGGCCACCGCCGCCTCCGTTGGGCCCAATTGGCGCGCACGCCGCCATTCCAGGCCAGTGTACGCCGCTTGGTAATGTCCGAGAAAGCACACACGAGAAGTCTCTCACAAGGTGAGGCACGCGCGATCGCCTTTCCTTACAGCTGCCTGGAATGAAGGATGGCTATCCCGCCTGCGTGCCCCAGACGCGTCGAGGAGAGTGGAAAGAGAAAATAATGAGACAAGGAATGTTTCCCAACGCCGCACTGCAAATTTATCAAGCCAGGCAAGCACCCGCGCGACAGTGGGGGCGAAGTTTGACGTTACTCGGGAGAGTCTCGGCATGAGTGCGCTGAGTGCGATTGCAGCGCCGCGATGTGGCCTCGCAGCCGCTCCGGCAGCGACGCCGTGGTCCGTATACATCTTTGGCCGTTAGTACAATGAGTCGAATTTTAACCTTTGGGGTAAGGACACTTAAAAGTTGCATTAGGCATCAGAACGCACCCGCTCAGGTAGATTGTTCAGTAACGATGACTGCTGCCACGGTATGAAGACGGCCATTTTACTAATTCCCATTTCGTTCCTCACGTCAGCGTGCCATCCCCAATTGTCATATACACCGACTGAAAAGGACTTTCCAGTGATGATGACAGTTACCGCCAGAAGCTCACAGCCTACTCCACATGTCCATTTCGAAGCTAAGTCAACGTAACAAACCGAAACTCTCACGTGTACCCAAACCACCCAAAAGCAACGAGGCACAGCTTATCCCCACAAAGGTGAATTGGCGAAGGACCAAAGCCAACACCAAGACCGAGGATCACGCACTGCTGGGCGACGCCTGCCTGTGCACATCTGCACCGATGCATGTCATATCGCGCGCTCTGAATTCTGATGTCAAGAGCCACCAGCGAGCCAGCGTGTACTCTGCACGGTACGAAAGAACGTGTCGTGGTACTGTTATGTCTAAACGCCTCGCCAACAGCTGATGTGACATCATAGTCATAGGAGACGTCGGAATAGTCGATGCCCCTACAGACGTCACCGAATATACGCACTTCGCTTCTATGCAATAGCGTCCAAATAGTTCAGGTCCCCACCCCACATGCTACCGTAGATTCTGAAAAAATTACCCGTGCAAGTTATATCAAGGTGCAAAACCCAGGGGGGTTCTACTCGTGTATATGGCTGGGCCCACCTTCATTCGGCTGTGCACGACGGTGATGTTCGAGAAGACGAAAGTGAGCAGTTGGATGAGGCTGGACTGGTGCTTGAGCTGCACCATCTGGAAGCGGCCGGCGGCGAACGCCTCGCTCCCGCGGTCGGTGGCCGCCTCGGCGAGCCGCGACGAGAACTCGCGCACCCGGCGCGCGATGTCCACGTACTTGCCGCTGGTGAACACCTTGAAGCAGCTGGTAACGGCCATGCCGTACCACTCCGGCAGCTGGCTCTCCTTACTCCCGTACTGGCCGATCATCAGGTCCGGGTCGCCCAGGGCGATCACGTACCGTTCCTCGTTCTCGGGGTCTGGTTCCACCTGGGCGACCAACGTGAAGGCCCACAAAGGCAATGAGCGGTAGCTCAATGGGAAAGAGCCTTGAAGAGCCATGCCATGCGAACGTTGACAAGTACCCTAAGTTCGTGATGACCTTCATTTCGAGATGTTGGGGCTCGCTCACTCCGCCGACGTGGAGTACGCATGCGACGCGTTTGATGACGTTCGTGATGATGTGGCGTCGCATTGGTAGCACTGCGCCTCTCCGCGAACTTGTTCCCCGCAGCCACTGTGAATGAGCCTGAGCAGCGTAGACGCTAGGATTTGTGTTTAGCTATGTTCCAAAGAGGAAATGGACATGGGCAGGCCATTTCATGCGAAGACAAGATAACCGTTGGTCATTGAAGGTTACAGTGTGGATCCCTAGAAGGCAAGGCTGTCTGGGGGCAGCAGAAAGTTAGGTGGGCAGATGAGATCAAGGAGTTTGCGGGGATAGATTGGTCGCAGTTAGCAAAGGACCGGGATAATTGGAGATCTTTGAGAGAGGCCTCTGCCCTGCAGTGGCGAGACAGGCTTATGATGATGATGATGAATATGGTGTTCCAACGAAACATGTTGAGAATTCAGCCTAAGGGGCGCTCGAAAGCCGCCGGCACAGAGCGTGGTGTTGGTCGTTAAGGCCGGTGTCACAAAGAATGCGCGCTGTATACATCCGGCGGTATTAATCCGTACGAAGCTGATCGGAGGGATACCACTAGCACGAGTGTTTTTGGGAGGGAGGGGTTCGGGGTCGGTTTGAAAGTGTTTTCGTTCTGTGCGCGTACAGCCTGTAAGGAGAAATTTGTATTTGTAGCCTTGAGACGTGTGCCAATCTCGTTATCACTTTGCAGACTTGCTGCTACCCGCACATTAATTTGTGCTGTCATCTAGCGTGAACATGTAGCGGTTGCATGCGGCTCAGCGTGTATATTTGCCCGGCGTGTCGGTCGTCGCGAAACGTTAGCGTAACGTGATGGGGAAAACGCCGCAACTTTTTTCTCTTTTTTAAAAACCGACACCAATTCCTGGGCTTCGTAAACCTGAAATTTTGGTCGGTCTGTTTGTGAATTTGTTCGTAAACAAGCCAAGTTGGCCAGAAATTTGAGTTGTCCGGCAGCCTATTACTAGTGCGTTACTGACCCGCCGGAAATGGGTGGATAAGGGATTGCTGAGGGGAAGATCAATGAACAGGAGAAGAGGAGGGGAGAGAGAGTGCAATACATAGAGCGAGGTGAACAGAGAAGGGAGAAAAAGAGCACGATGGCGATGATGGCTAGTGAGTCTTAGCGTAGCGACCTTGTCTTGCTATTTTGCCCGGAAGACTAGACAGGGTCGGCGTTATTCAGAATTGGAGCAAGCACTGGATGAATTGATAGCACTGAAAGGCAGGCTGCAAGTATGAAAAAAAGGATGAACCGGGTTTTCTACAGCCCTGTGCAGCCCTTACCACAGACGGTGCATTGAAAAGTTTGCTCACATACGGCTCAAACGAGCCATAGGCGCAAAAGACAACTTAGGTTCATTGGAATGACTGCCGCGTCAGGTTAATACTCGCGCAACCGTTAAAGGGGCCCTGAAAGGCATTTTGAGCACACTAAATGAAGTAGCGCAATCGCTAGATTGGGTCGTCAAGGTCATCTGGGCCAGGTATTACTCTTTTACGAGCAGCGGAAAGCTCACACCTTTGTTGCAAAGTTTGTCGCTTTTTTCTCACCCTTTCCTTCGTGTTTTTGGACGCCGCCATCTTCACATGTCTACATCATCGATTCCCCGATGTTCGTCATGAGCTAGACATCCTGCTATTGGGCGGCTTTTTCACGCACTTCCGGCAAAGAGATGAGTCGTCTGCTCAGCGTCGACTCGCCGGCTGATCTGCCAGCGTAGTGCCGGAGTGCTTGGACATTTTACGACAAACGAAACAAGTGTAAACAAACGCTTAACCGTTCGTATTGAATGCAACACGGCCATAACACGACATGGATATTCTCTTACCGGAGTACGTTCCATAAAGAAAGCGTTGAAGCCCCGTGGCACTTCTTTCGTGCAATCGCAGAGAACGCCCTGAGCCGAATGCCCGGGTTTGACGGATACATTTTTTTCCACTTCAAAACAATCCAGAGATGCGTTTCGAACGAACACAACGTCACAACATGCGTTGCAAGTCTCAACCGCGATTGACAGACGATGGGTTGCCTCCTCCTGCCCGTCGTAAATTCGGCACTCACCTCGCGCGCGGTTGGCGGGGACGAACAGCAAGTCACTTAACTCTGGCGCGCAAGCCGAGATGGCTTTTAGCCACGCACACTGCACATACCCCATGCGAGGTTGAGTCGTACGTCGCTCGAGAAAGATAATCCAGACCATGGGAAGCACTATCCACCCGCAGAAGCACAACGTCGCATTTCATCGCGAAACAAAGGCGTCCACAACACACACACCATCGCCTCCTGTAATGCCAAACGCATCTCACACTTCCTAATGAGAGTGAGTGGTACGACTGCAGTGCCCACATGTCGCGAGGTGGGGCCCCGAGCTGAACCGGGATCACGCAAGCGTAACTGACCTCTGGGGCGGTTTGTGCCTTGTTGCCAAGGCAACCGATGTTTGAGATCGTCAAAGAAAGGCGATCGCTCCAGCGCTAGAAAGCTCAGAGCCGCGCCGGATCATGTTTTGCCAACGTTGCCGCTCTCCACCACGCGTCGCCCCAAGCTGAACTGGTCACATGATTGAAGCGTTTTGCGCGCGGGTTCTGTAACGGTTTAAAATGTCTTTTTCACATGGCGCCGGCAGGAATTACCACCACCGCAAAATAAGACCCGGCACCAGCGGGGCCACATCTGATACGGCGCTTTTTGGATAAACAGTGCGCGGTGCATGAAAGGGACCGAGCGCACGATCCACCCCGAGCGGCTGCGAGTGCGAGTTCGCCGCCGAATAAAAGTCACGTGCTGCACTGCAGCAACGCACACCGCGAAAGGGCAAGGCCAGGCCACCGCACATGTGCACATGCGGTCAGATTTTTCGTTCGCTTATCCATCCTTGAGCAGAGTGCGGAATTCATGGTGTCAACAAAACTTGCCCGTAGCAGACGGCAGTCGGAGGAGCGTAATGCGGAAGTACGTCACCGCTGACTAGCGCAGCATCATGGGAGGGAGTGCTCGCGCGCGGTCAACAGTTGAAAAGAGGAGGAAACGCGGCGCGACGATAATGCGCGGTTTTTGATTTACGATTTCTCAGTTAATACTCATCGCTTTAACAAAATTCTTGCGGGAGGAGATTGCTAATACATTGTCTTATTTGGTTGCATGTACATCCATGCATCGGCGGAAGGTATTTCAGGACCCCTTTAAATGCAAGCTCTAGGAAATTAGGCTAGATAAACTATTCGAGAACGCCTAAGCCCTTATTAAGTGTTGTAAATGCGGAATCATGGATGTCCAATTAAGCGTTTGGCGGTGACTTGGCGCATAACGGATATGATGGTGGTATGAGCGCTGCCTTGGAGCGGAAGCAACCGTAATGGCCGCAGCGAGTGCGGTGGTGGGCCGCGCAAGGCGCCCTGGCTCGTTGGTGAGGGCTGCGCCGCTGTGTGAGGACAGTGGTGCCGGCGTCCCCTCGCAACATACACGCGTTGGAAGGCACATGACATGACCCAGCCATAGAGATGACAGGCTAGAGCAAACCGGGTTTTGCCACCAATGAGTAATTTGGTGTAATTTTGGAACCATAGACAACGCTGACCCCAGTATCTCCACTCAATGAGCCGTTAAATGCTTTTATAATATTACCGAAAAGAGGCTAAAACCGGGCGCCTCACCAGCAGCTTCCTCGCGCTGCATTATGACGTCACAGGAGCGAGTTATTGTGAATGCGGCCACTGAAAAAAGCTACAATGAAAACCATAATGGCGCCGTTGTAGTGGTACTTCTGGTTACGGTTGATAACAGTTCGAACGCTAGCATGGGGTTTACGCACGGACTGCTGTATTAATAT
Organism: Haemaphysalis longicornis; assembly: GCF_048455015.1. Lineage (NCBI taxonomy): Eukaryota > Metazoa > Arthropoda > Arachnida > Ixodida > Ixodidae > Haemaphysalis > Haemaphysalis longicornis. Next base: position 141,734,914 of record NW_027526460.1, on the reverse strand, counting down.
CTCCCCAATGACGCCACTGTTGACGTTCTGTCCCGGAAGATAGGTAGGTGTATGAATATTCAGGCTTCTTTTCGGTGGAAACAACCTCCTTTGGTGCCTGTATGAATTTCAACGTGTTATCAAAGCCCGTTATTTTCAATTAAACACTAGTGTATTTCGCCTCGATGGTTTCTAATTCAGTGGCTAATTCAGTAGCCGAACGTTCAATAAGACGAAGTATTGCTTACACCTACAGCCAAACAATTATCCTACTGGACGCGATGAGAAAATTGATAGGTGGAACTTATTTAGTTCCAGGCGAATGTTTTCTTTACTCGCCTGCTACGTAACCAACCGCCCTCCACATCGCCAATAGCACTATCCGTGCCACTTGTGGCCACATAAGGCTGCATGGCATCCCGCTGGGCAGTCACAACAGTCCAAAGATCTGGCTGACCAAATTGAAAAAGCAATAAAAACCGATGCTTCACCTTATTAAGCACCTGTCTAACAAGTACGGCGGTGCACAACAAAGTTCATGCGTTGCTTTGGCTCGCGCTGTGGCCATCGGTGCCCTCGCATATGGTGCCCCTGTATATGACTTAATGTCACAAACTCGAGCGTACGACGTCTAAAAGTACTTTATAAATTTTCCATTTCATTGTACAGCGCCTAATTCTTCTTACACTCGGTTCTATTCGCCCGAGACAAGGCTGGAAGTTTCTCGAACGAAAAGGAGGTAACACGATCTTACGCCGGATGGCCGGCCAGAAAACAACAAAAATAAAACCTCCGCCGCTCCGGTTTCGTCGAAGCTTCCAGTACTTTCGAGGAGGTGCGCGTGGCCTTGCCAGTGCTAAAGAGCGTCGATCATTCTAGAATGGAGAAGAGGGAAGTTATTTCGCTGACGGCGGCGGGCGCGTTGTGTGTTGTGCTCTCCCCCTCCGCACCGGCGCGCCTATAAAAAGAGAAGCCGCGCCTAAGCAAACCAGCTACGTTTGGACGTCGTGATTGACAACTGCACCTGCCAGTTTGAACATCACACCATCGGCGACCCGCGCCCTGGAGGACTCCAACGTGCTCCCGGGCCTCGAATGACCGCGATCGTCTCGGACGGCCTGGCCTACAGCGAAGCCACGCTTCCCAGGTAGCCGACTCGCCTCCGACAGCGGTGCATCGTCCGGCCCGGTCGGTGAATATGCTGGGACTCTGTCTCTCGTATGCATCGAACTGCTCTTTTTTTTTTTGTTAACTGCTCCGATTCGTAACATTCATTTGTTAACGCTCCTGTTTGTATCACTTTGTCTAATTGAACTGTTTCTTGTATTAGAATTCCAACTGGGTTGTCTGTCATTATCGATCTGTTACCTCGTGCTTGTGTATGTAACTTGCCTGTCTAAATATAAGTCTTTGTGTTGTTTGTTCGTTCAAGGCTCTTGCTCATTCTTGCCGCTCTAGTCGGCGAAAGCCGCACATCAGACGGCCACCCCCTTTGTCACCTGTGCCCTGTAGATTCGGTGGGGTTTGTTGGCTCTCTTGAGTCGACTCCCCATATCTTCTGGCAGTGCACCCTAAATTTAAGGAAACGGGTGACAATTTCTGGCGTCCGCGACAGGACGTCTGATGTGAGCGGTAGGGAGGAGAAAGAGCCTGGAACTTTTTGGCATAGGTTGCTACTGCCTTCATAAGTTGGTGCTCCTGTTAACTTTCTCTGTGTAGATATACCTAGCTAGACGCTAGGGTATTGTGGCTAGATTGCGATACATTTGCAATCATGGATTTAGAGAAAATAGTAGCGTTGGGCTGTCAGCTGGGCCTGTCAGGGGCCGAATTACGAAAATGGGTCGCGCAGAAAGAAAAGGAAGAAAACGAGAAAACTGAGAAAGCAAGACAGGCAGCACGAGAAGAGGCTGAGAGGGCTGAAAGAGAAAGAGAGAAAGAATTTCAGAGACAACTTCAGTTGGAGCGAGAGAAAGCGAAGCTAGAAGAGAAAGCCCGCCAGGCAGAGGCAGAAAGGGAGCGAGCGAAAGCGGAGCGAGAAGAGAAAGCACGCAATGATGAGATAGAGAAATTAAAAACAGAAATCGAGGCACTGCGTTTGGAGAGAGACTCTACGTCAGCCGATCGGAGCATAAGAGAAGAAAATAACGGCGTACGCCTGAACCCGAGCAAGCTCCTTGTGGCATTTGACGAAAAAAGGGATGATCTCGACGCTTACATTCGTCGGTTCGAAGGAATAGCCAGAAGCCAAAACTGGCCGGAAGACCAATGGTCTACTGCTCTAAGCACACGTTTAAGCGGCGAAGCACTGAGCGTGTTTGGGAGATTGACCCCAGAGGACGCCGCTGACTACAGCAAGGTCAAGGCCGCGCTGTTGAAAAGGTTTCGCTTCACAGTAGATGGCTTCCGAGAGAAGTTCAGAAGTGAAACGCCCGCAGATGGCGAAACCGCCACACAATCTGCGGCTCGCCTGAGCCACTACTTCGACCGCTGGACAGAGCTAGACGAAATAGGAAAGGAGTATGCATCACTGCGGGAGCTGCTGATAAAAGAGCAATTTCTGAATGGGTGTCACCCAAGTCTTTCTCTGTATCTGAAAGAAAGAAGAGTGAAGTCTCTTTCCGAAATGCTGGAACTGGCCGACCAGTACCTTGAGGCGCAGAGAAGCACCAATCTAGGAAGGGCAAAAAGGGACAAAAGAGAAGACTCTGGACGCGTTGAGCCGGAGAAGAAAACGGCCGGTCAGAAGCCCCCGCCCAAGTGTTACCTGTGTAACAAGTTGGGACACCACGCAAATAACTGCCGGAGCAATTTCGCGGGAAGCAACGCTCCAAAATGCTTCAAGTGCGGGCGCCACGGACACAGGGCAGACGTTTGCAGGAGTAACAACAAAGTGCCGCCTCAGGTTTCGTGCGTCTACGCACCACCTAAGCAGCCAAAGCCCGACGAGATCAGCGAAGGCTTTGTAGAACTCAAGAATGGCAAGAAGATCCCGGTCGTGAACGCGGTCATTATGACGGGATCGCAGTTCCGAGGGGAGCGTATGCCCGTTGCTCAGGGAAAGTTGGCCGATCAAGATGTTTCGGTTTTGCGTGACACAGGATGCAGCCTAGTGATCGTGCGAAAAGACCTGGTACGAGATGAAGATCTCACAGGGGAGACTAGCCCCGTGTATTTAGCGGACGGCACCATTCGGAATTTGCCCGAGGCTCAGATCGAGGTACAGACTCCATACTACAGCGGAAGGGTTAACGCCCTCTGCATGAAGACGCCGCTGTACGACCTCATCCTCGGCAACATTAACGGAGTGAGAGCCCCCGACGACCCCTTAACTTCACCGACCCAGGAAGAAATACCCCCAGACACGATCACACAGGAAGCTATGGACGAGCCACACCCCGATGTCTCGGCCGAAGGGGAAGTCGCGGCCGTGGTAACACGAGCACAGTCACAAAAGAAGGCGCGACGTTTTCAGCCGTTAAAGACTCCTGCGCCGACGTCCGAACCACTTGAAGAGTGCAGTTATGCCGAAGAACAAGAAAAGGACCACTCTTTGAAATCCTGCTTCGCACAAATCGGCAAGGAGACGAAAAACTCGAAGAATAAGCATAAGATCGAGTTCAAGCTGGAAGATAACCTCCTTTACCGGCGATTCACCGAGAAGAGTGGTCGGGAAGTACGGCAACTAGTCGTCCCCATAGGCCGCCGACCAACCGTCCTGAAAACGGCCCACGACGGCATCATGGCTGGACACTTGGGTGTGGAGAAAACGAAGGACCGGATACTGGAAGACTTTTACTGGCCGGGTATCACAGCAGACGTGAAGAGGTTCGTCGCTTCGTGTGACATTTGCCAACGAACGATCCCCAAGGGAAGAGTGCCACGAGTACCCCTGGGAAGGACGCCGGTTATAGAAACACCGTTCCACCGAGTGGCGATTGACATAGTCGGTCCGATCCACCCACCGTCGAAGGCTGGAAACCGATTCATCCTCACGCTGATGGACTGTGCAACCCGGTACCCGGATGCTATTGCACTGCCAAGCATCGAGACGGAACGCGTCGCCGAAGCGCTAGTCGAGATGTTTTCTCGAGTGGGAGTCCCCAAAGAGGTGTTGAGTGACAGGGGAACCAACTTCACATCCGAACTCATGAAGGAAGTGGCGCGGCTGCTCTCAGTACACCAACTCCACACTAGCCCATACCACCCGATGGCCAACGGGATGGTTGAAAAGTTCAACGGAACCTTAAAACTCATGTTGAAGCGAATGTGTGCGGAGAAACCCCGGGACTGGGATCGCTACCTAGCTCCACTACTCTTCGCGTACAGAGAAGTGCCGCAAGCAAGCCTCGGATTCTCTCCCTTCGAGCTACTGTACGGCCGCCACATCCGAGGTCCCCTGTCCATCCTTAAGGAGATGTGGAGTAATGAAAGTCTGGATGAAGAGTAGTAGTAGTAAAGTCCTTTATTGGGATGGGACGGCCGGTTGGCCAGAGGGGGGAAATGGGAATAGCAGGGAGGGAGGATTAACACTACTTGAATCATCAAGGGCCGTAGAGTATCTAATTGTCCATTGAGGATCTAATTGTCCAGTTTCAGGGACCAAATGGGTTGTAGGCCCCGGCTCACACTACTCGAGCCAGACCGCTCTCAAGGGAAAAAGTGCCTAGCGCGGCAAGGAATTGGGGGTCATGGTATGGGGGATTAGCTGGTGAAGAACCATTTGGAAGTGCATTTTCGATAATATATCGATGGTCTGAAAATGCAGTGCAGTGCCAGATTAAATGGTTCAGGTCCGCGATAGAAGTCGCTGAACAGTGCGGACAACGTGAGGGTAGTGACGTCCCAGGGTGAATCCATTTGTATATTATGTGAGGAGTGACAGCAGCGTTCGCAAGAGTCTTATTAATGAAAATTTCGGCTGGGCGTGGTAGGGAAGGGACGCCGTGTAGGTAGCCAAGCGGAGTGCTTGATGCTAGGCGGCATCGGCGCACGTGGCGAGCGTGGTCCAGCTGCAGGCGAAAGGAGGTGGGCGAGACAGCAGCAGGGGATTGGTCATCCAGCGGAGGAGTTACGAGAAGGCTCTCCCTAGCCGCAGAGTGCGCGGTCTGGTTGCCATGTCCCTGCATCATGTGTCCCGGTATCCATGCCAGGCGAGTTTTAGTGCCATTCTGAGCGAGTATGTTGACCATAGCTTGAATCTGGTGGACAGTAGGATGGTCAGAGAAAGCCTTGTTGAACTCGTCAATAGCATTTTTGGAGTCACTGAGAATAGGAATGCGGGCGGGTAGTGGAGCAGAAACGTTGTAGGCAAGATGGTCCAGGGAATGGAGAATGGCACGCAGTTCGGCTTCAGTGGGAGACGGATAAAGTATATGCTTCGTAATGGAACCATCAAATTCTGGTCGTGCTGGACAATGCCACGCGAGGCCCATTCGGTGGTGGTCCAGGCTGGCATCAGTAAAGATGTCAGTTTCATCTGGGAGCTTCGCCCCCAGGATGCGACAAAGGGCTTTTTGTCGAGGACACCTCCTTGCTTTGGGAATGCCAGGTCGCTGATGTGGCGATGTCAGAAGTGGCCTTTCCCAGGGGGCAGGCGGTGCCGGACTCGGCGGTGGTGGCAACATGGTTCGAGCATCCCACGCTGCGAGCGCCGCTCCCTGACCCGTAAGAGATCGACGTTGTTCGTGTTGGAGGGCAGCTTCAGAAAGCAGAGCTTCCACAGGAGGCAGAGGAGCGGCCTTTTCGAGGGCATCTATACGGGTATGTCGCGGCAAACCAGTTATTGTTCTGAGCGTGGCTCTGTGTAGTACTGCTAATTGCTTCTTGTGACTGTTTGAGAGGGTATATACAGGGGCGCCGTAGAGAAGGCGGCCTAGAGCCACTGCTCGTGCTAGAGTAATGCAAGCCGCTTGTTGGGCCCCTCCGTACTTATTTGACATTCTAGAGATTATATGAAGCATTGGCTTCCAGGTACATCGAAGTTGCTTTATCCAGCACTGTGCGCTGTTGTGACTGGCCAATGGGATACCCAACAGTCTAATTTTGCCGCACATAGACCTAATTGGTGTGTCAGACAGATAGATGGTGTGGTGCATATCAGGAGGTATGTTATGCCGTCCGTGCACCACCAAAAACTCTGTTTATGAAGAGACCAAAACGACGTATCAACATGTTCTCGACCTTCGTAACAGGCTGGAAGAAACCTGTCGCGTAGCGCACGAAGAACTCGAGAAGGCAGGGGCCCGTTATGCGAAGCTGTACAACCGAAAGACGAGGAATCGACGATTCCAGACCGGAGACAAAGTCTTAATCCTGCTCCCGACGGATAACAACAAGCTCCTTCTCCACTGGAAAGGACCATTCGAGGTGAAAGAAAGAAAAGGGGAAGCTGACTACGTCATCGAGACACCCAGTGGGCCCAAAATCTTTCACGCCAACCTGCTGAAGAAGTACGAAGAAAGGAAACCCAACCCCGAAAAGACAATGTGCAACGCGATTTGCGGCGTGTCTGAAACTAGTGAAGAAAGCAGCATACCAGTTCCGGAATTTGTCAAGACGGAAGGCATCGCTGACGTCAAACTTTCGCCGCACCTTACAACAACGCAAAAGGCCCAAATTGAGGTAGAACTGAAGCAACATTCTAAGATTTTCTCGAACGTTCCAGGAAAAACTCATTTGGTGGAATGTCACCTGGAGCTCACCACCGACACCCCAGTTCACGTAAAACAATACCCACTGCCGTTTGCCACGGTGGAGAACATGGAGAAGGAAGTGCAGGACATGAAAGCCCTGGACATCATAGAAGAATCAGTGTCCCCGTATAACTCCCCGGTGTTGCTGGTGAAAAAGCCCGACCACACCAATCGGTTCGTCGTAGACTACCGAAAACTCAACAACATACTAGTCGCCGATTCAGAACCAATGCCCCGAGCCGATGCCGTATTTGCGGCCGCAGGCGGCAAAAAGTACTTTTCCAAATTGGACTTTGTAAAGGGGTACTGGCAAATTCCTCTTTCGGAGGAGTCCAAACCCAAGACTGCCTTTTCCACAACGTCGGGACTTTACCAGTTCCGTTACATGCCGTTCGGAATCAAAACCGCTCCCGCCGTCTTCGCCAAGCTGATGCGGAGAATCGTCAACGGTGTCCCCGGGGTTAATCATTACTACGACGACGTGTTAATTGCCAGCAGCACGTGGGAAGAGCACGTTGCATCACTCCGAGAGCTTTTCAGCAGAATTGAAGCGGCTGGACTGACCGTACGCCCAAGCAAGTGTGAGTTCGGGGCAACAGAGATCGACTTCCTCGGGCATAGAATTGGGCAAGGAGAACTAGCGCCACTGGAAAAGAACCTGGAAAAGATCCAGACAGCGCCGGCCCCGAAAACAAAACGGCAAGTTCGCGCATTCCTCGGCCTAACAGGCTATTATCGCGAGTTTATTCCGAACTATGCCGAGATCAGCGCACCGCTAACCGAACTCACCAAAAAAGGGGAAAACAACATCGTCAAGTGGAGTACCGCTCAAGAAGAAGCCTTCCAAGAGCTCAAACGGCGCATCTCTAGCCCTCCTATACTTAGACTCCCAGACTTCACTAAGGCATTCGTGCTCCGCACTGACGCCTCCCAAACCAGCCTCGGAGCCGTGCTCATGCAACGCTACGAGGGCACGCTTCACCCTATAGCGTACGCCAGCAGGAAACTTGTGCCCCGAGAGGCCTCTTATAGCACTATTGAAAGAGAATGTCTTGCCCTTGTTTGGGGAGTCAAAAGTTCAACGCGTACTTGTACGGTCGGCCGTTTATCGTGCAAACCGACCACCAGCCACTCCGTTACATTCAGCAAGCAAAACAGCTGAATAGTAGAGTCCTCCGCTGGAGTCTGCTTTTACAGGAATACCAGTTCACAGTTGAACATATTAAAGGGAGCGATAATGTGGGAGCAGACTACCTAAGCAGAGTGTAAACCCAGGTATACCTGTAATTGTGTACCGCGAGTAGAATGTTTAGGTTGTATATTCACAAGGTGGTGCCTGACGTTTACATTCGCGACTTCTATATTGTACCAAACGTGAAGTTTGTGATTATGCGTATTACCTATTGTACAGTACATTTGCCGTGTATTGTTGGCGTTACTAGTGGTGGCATTCGTGAACGTTGCAGTTGTCGACTGCTAGAGCTTTATTGTGCTCAAACTTATGAGTTGTCCCTAGGATGTGTATTTGTTGAAAAATCTGCGCCAAACCGCTGTTCTGTACGCGAATTCTGTACCTGTCATTATTATTATGAAGAACATTGGGCTGTACTTTATTTTGTGTTCGTAGGCACAGCCTCTTTTTGTTCCCTAAGTGTGAACGACGCGAACGCACGACTTTGTGAGGTTTGTGATTATTGCATAATATTCTGAAACTGGGGGGCTGTGTCACAAACTCGAGCGTACGACGTCTAAAAGTACTTTATAAATTTTCCATTTCATTGTACAGCGCCTAATTCTTCTTACACTCGGTTCTATTCGCCCAAGACAAGGCTGGAAGTTTCTCGAACGAAAAGGAGGTAACACGATCTTACGCCGGATGGCCGGCCAGAAAACAACAAAAATAAAACCTCCGCCGCTCCGGTTTCGTCGAAGCTTCCAGTACTTTCGAGGAGGTGCGCGTGGCCTTGCCAGTGCTAAAGAGCGTCGATCATTCTAGAATGGAGAAGAGGGAAGTTATTTCGCTGACGGCGGCGGGCGCGTTGTGTGTTGTGCTCTCCCCCTCCGCACCGGCGCGCCTATAAAAAGAGAAGCCGCGCCTAAGCAAACCAGCTACGTTTGGACGTCGTGATTGACAACTGCACCTGCCAGTTTGAACATCACACCATCGGCGACCCGCGCCCTGGAGGACTCCAACGTGCTCCCGGGCCTCGAATGACCGCGATCGTCTCGGACGGCCTGGCCTACAGCGAAGCCACGCTTCCCAGGTAGCCGACTCGCCTCCGACAGCGGTGCATCGTCCGGCCCGGTCGGTGAATATGCTTGGACTCTGTCTCTCGTATGCATCGAACTGCTCGTTTTTTTTTTTGTTAACTGCTCCGATTCGTAACATTCATTTGTTAACGCTCCTGTTTGTATCACTTTGTCTAATTGAACTGTTTCTTGTATTAGAATTCCAACTGGGTTGTCTGTCATTATCGATCTGTTACCTCGTGCTTGTGTATGTAACTTGCCTGTCTAAATATAAGTCTTTGTGTTGTTTGTTCGTTCAAGGCTCTTGCTCATTCTTGCCGCTCTAGTCGGCGAAAGCCGCACATCAGACGGCCACCCCCTTTGTCACCTGTGCCCTGTAGATTCGGTGGGGTTTGTTGGCTCTCTTGAGTCGACTCCCCATATCTTCTGGCAGTGCACCCTAATTTAAGGAAACGGGTGACCCTTAAGCAATACTAATCTCAAATTCATCCACACCCTTCACAGAGCCACACTTTGAACCATCACCGGCCTACCTCGGCATACAAGAATTACGGCACTGGAACAAGCCGCTCCGCTTCCCCCCATCGATCCTATAATGAAGGAAACACGAATGCAAGCGGATTTCAAGCGGACTCTTACCCTGCAAGGACTGGCGATCTCAGATTGGGACAACCAATGGCCCATCCAGGTGCACAACCTGGTAAGCCCAATGGCTCTATGGGCTCTCCCGGATGTCGCCCCTAATGCACCTTCGAAACCGTCCCACGTGGTCACTCCACGCTGCGCAAACAGCGCCTATAAAAGCTAAACCGGTCCCGTTTGCCCGGTGCGGCTGACACCTATACGGATGCCAGCGTCAGGGACCACATCGTCGGCCTGGCTTGGCACTACTTGGAGAACCCAGATCTCAGCGGCACAGCAAGCCTCAACCTTGTCCACATCACGCCGTTGGAGGCTGAGCTCCACGCTGTCATCGGTACCCTCAACCACATAAGCTTCGACGTCTCGCAGATGCCCCCATCCCACATTCGCATCCTCACGGATTCCTTCGGCGTAGTTCAAGATCTCAGACTCCCATCCTCTCTCAACCCCCTCACACAAAAAATCCTGACCCATGCTGCCCTACTCCGTCGCAACGCGGTATCTGTACGGACTGGCTGAGTTCCCAGCCACGAGACAGCTTGCACGGGTAACCAGGCCGCCCATTTTGCGGCCCAGGAGAGCAGTATCACACCTCCGCTGGTTCCCTGCACGCCGACGCCGTCACCGCTACCTCCTTCCCTGCAGTTACTTCGACATAAACGCGACAAGAGGAACCGCTACATCGATGCCACCCCACAAGGGTACTTAACCGGCATTCCTCCCCTGCCATGAGCCGCTGAGGTATTTCTCAACAAGCTCCTAGCAAATGCCGCCTACACCCCACACATAATGCGAAAATGGCTCTCACCCAATCTGCCTCTCAAATGTACATTCTGCAATACCCTCACATATGCAGACCTCAACCATCTCCTTCGGGATTGCTCCTTCTTCTCGCAACATCGCTCAGACATCATCACATCTTTCCACGCGCCAACAAACACTCCATAAGACTATCATACTATGGAGAAACCTCTACTGCACAAAATAGGGCTGTTTGCCATCAAAGGTAGGTGGCCTAGCACAGGCAGTGTAGCTGGGGTCGACTCTGGTCCCTGCAAGCTGCCACGTCCCTGTAAAAGACGCTGCATTCCCCTCCCCTACTCTCCTTCCTCTTCCATGAACCGGCCTTTGGCCCTCCTTAACAATAAAGGTGCTACTACTACTACACTACAATTGATTCAAGAAATGTACTGCTGGCATTTAAACAAGACGTATTTTTTGTGTTTCGAGGTGACGCACTACACTGCAATCCTGGTAACCTCTAATGTAACTTCGGAACGGCAGTAACCTATGGCATAAAGGTTACAGTAGAGCCAATTTGATATTTTCTTTATCCCTGTCGAGTGTATCGGTTACAAGCGGGATGTTGAAACTGGTTTAAACAAAAAGCGGGGGCTTTAAGATACGTTCCTATTTGCGAATGTTGCGCGAGGTGTGCGATGTCGGGCAGCAACTAACAAGCTGTTGTTGTGCGGGAGTACGGCTCGTTGCTCACGGACTGATTGTGCTTGCCGCGTAATGGCCATAGCTAGGAAGCTGGTTAGCCAAACATGGCGGCAGCGTTGGCTGACGAGGTGCATTTATGGAAAATATAGCGTCTGTTTACTTCCGGCATTGCAATGGCGGCTGACGTCCCTCCGCAAGGCGTCTTCCCATGCGCTTCGGTTCTCAACTGTGCGGAAGTCGATCCTCGATCACCGCTGCCAAACAGATGCTCACGGGAAAAGCCGGTCTTCGCTTGCGCACCGACGCTTTATTTGTCTGTTCGAGCGTGTGCATGTAGTACAAGTGTTAATTGGCGTATTCATGGGGCAAACAGACTGGATCCCTTCAGAAGGCAAGCGTGGAAAGGGGCGGCAGAAAGTTCCGCGGGCAGACGGGATAAAGAAGTTTGCGGGAATAAATTGGCCCCTGTTAGCACAGGACCGGGTTAATTGGACATCCATGGGAGAGGGCTCTGCCCTGCAGTGGGCGCAGATAGGCTGGTAGTGGTACTGGTGCTGGTGATGATGATGATGATGTAAAAGTGTGCGCGCGTCTGCGAAATTACGGGGAGAATTTGTTGCTGATTGTTAGAGGAAATGAAGGGGTAGGCTTGCCGCGTGAGTGGCGTAAATGGCAGCTCAATGTTTGCCAGTACCACCAAACTTCGTTTGTGATCAGTTCTCTTCCCTTGCGACGTCTGCTTGAACGCTCGGTTTGTGAAGTTAAACCCACATTTTACCTGAGGACCATGGAAGAAAGAAAGCTTAGGAGAGGCCCTGACGTCACGTTTGTGAAGCCACACCCGCCATGTCGATGAGCCCATTGGTGACCGGCAAAAAGCGCGAAGGCTTATGGGTACGTCCTCTGCTACCGCCACTTCCGGTTCGAGATCTCATCTGGCCTCCGATACGCCGGTGACTTCCAGGCGCGTGTGTGCGTGTTGTTTATATGTCACAGAGTGCTTTCCTTTCAGTGAAGCCCCTATTAGGGTTCATCGTTGTTATTCATTGAATGTGCTATGCATGCGCGTTTTTGTTCGGTTGAAACAGATAAACAACGAGCACACGCGCACTTCAAAGCCGTCGGCGTACGGGAGGACAGGAGAGCTCTCTAACCGGAAGTGGAAGGGCTCCGCGGGAGCAGGCAATGTACCCATGAGACTTTGCGCTTTTTACCGGTCACCTTTTCCACTCTCCTCTGCTGTTTCCGGTTTGATTTGGCCAACATTGCGGCGCCCTGCCCACCCGCTTCGCAGAGAAAACAGCTTCGTCGTTAATTCCTCGGTGCGATGTCATGTTCTAAACTGTTGATTTCGCCTTCAATTTGCCCAGTCTAACCCTCACCCTAAGTTTCAATCGAAAAACGGCCTTCGTTTTTTAGATAGAAGGCCGATTTTTCAGTTCTTAAGCCTGGCGAAGTAGCTATTGTCGTCTTCATAGCAACAGACTCGCGGGATCACGAGTGGCTACTGCAATGTCGGTTCGTAGATGGCGCTAGGCATCCAGGCACCCTACGCGCGCGTGCGTCGCGTACGAGTTGCAAACTAACTACATGCGCGTGGATTACGTACGCTTTTCACGTCTCCGTACGTGAACTCTGTACACTCGTGAAACTAAAACTGTCTAATCTCACTTCACGTGAATAAGTGGCTGCAGTGGTTTGCAAGATGCCTCACTGTTGCGTGCCCGGTTGCCGGTCGCACTCGCGGTTGCGCCTGTTGGGCATCAGTTTTCACCGGCAAGGATATTCGCCCATGCGCTATTTGTCGAGCTAAACGGAAGCACTACTTGTCTGCCTCACTTTGCCTTGTGTTCGTTGAGAATAGATTTCCAACTGAAGCAAATCGCCTCATCAAGTGGGTCGACGCTGCCGAAGCTGCCAACGCGCACCGTTTCACCCGCAGGCCGATAAGAATGGAAAACCACTGTGCGAATCGACGAGATATCGCCACAAGATAACGGCAACTGTGCTCACTGACCACACCAATTATTAACCATCGGATGTTTCCTTCGAAGGAAACGTTGCCTTCGAAGCACCACAAAGGAAATGGCAGTAGAAGAAACGCTGCGAAATGAGCTGTAGTGCAAAGATTGCAGACGACAACGCCGCCATAGCGGCTGCCGCACTTTGTTGCCAACGTAGCGAGGAAGCCACAGTCAAAGCGCCGTAAAAAATTGTCCGTGGCATTTTGCCAGGTTTAGCCGCCGCAGCCGTAAGCAACTAAGCAACACTGTCTATGGGCTGAAGAAAAATGACGTCACTTCCTTCACACTTTTCGCAATGCATTGGGATGCTAGGGCCTCTCCTGAGTATCCTTTCCTACATGCTGAGAACCCACACGGCCAATTTTGCGGGAAATTCATGAAGCATTTCTTGCGAAGCCTGTTTCGGGAAGACTACCGTAATTTTCAGTTTTTAACTCACTTCTTCAAAGGTTATTGGGCAGTAGAGGGAGGAGGACACTTAGGCATGCCACAAACCGGCCTTAGGCCTAACGCAACCCTTTGAGATCTAAACTAGTGTGCTGGCACCCGTGGCTCGAAGTAAAATAAGTATAGCGTTGCTTGGCATGTCATAACGCTACACTTCAAGGTTACCAAACGTCAGGCGTAATTATATGACGTTAGGCCTAACGTCACACCTTGAGGCGCAAAGTCGTCAACTGGTACCACCGAAAGTCTACAAATTGTACGCTAAGAGAAATAGCTAGACAGAGAGAGAGTTAGAGAGATAGAGAGAGGGGGAGAGAGAGAGAAAGAAAGAGAGAGACAGAAAGGGAGATAGAGAGAGGGAGAGAGAGAGAAAGAAAGAGACAGAGGGAGATAGCGAGCTAGAGGTAGAGAGAGAGAGAGAGAAAAGAAAAAGAGAAGGAGGGAGATAGGGGAAAGGGAGAGAGGGAAAAATAACACTTATTTAAAAAGCTCCTGCGGCTGCCCACACGGCCGCAGCGACGTGGAGGCCTCGGTAGGTGTCTAGCACCTGGTCCGTGACCTCGGAGCGCCAAAGCCAGCGGGCACCGGTTGACGTAGTGAGCCGAAGAAATAAATACTGCGCGAAAGACGTGTACGAAGAGAAGGGGGAGGCAGAAGGAGCGAAACTTCCAACTTTATTTTGCATGAAACGACAAACCACATTATATACAGTTCCGCGGACGATCCGGTCGCTCTCGCGAGCGAGCAAAGCACTCGCGAGCGCATCCATGCTTCCATGAAGCATCCATGCGAGCCCGAGTGATGCTTCTTACCAGTATTACCAGTACCACACGTTTCACGCAGTATTTATTTCTTCGTGTGTCAAGAATCAACTATCCAGCAACCAAGTCTTATTATGACGCCCTAAGACCTCAACCCAAAACTTTAAGCCTAGCGGTACAATACCCGGTTGCTGTTAGTGCAGCAAAGTGACACATGGCCACAAGATACAAAATAGACGCAGTGGCGCATTCAACAGCGCCTGGTGAGCCTGGTGCATGTTGGTGCAAGTGGCAAGCAACCAATGAAGGAATACTGTGAGCGAAAGCACTAAGAGGGGGGGGGGGGGGGGACCATAATATTCTGAATCTTGTGGGCGTAGCTTATAAGTTCTACCTAACCGTTACAAACACAAAAGGCAAACATTACTATCTCCGGGCCATTGAACAACGTTTGATAACCAGGAGTGTGAGCTGCTTTCGCGATGATATTCCCCGGTTGGCCCTGAAAACCCTTCTGCAATTTATGTGTTGCTCTTGTTTATTGCTTTACACTTATAAGAAACCGATTTTCATACTGTTATGCCAATTGGTTTAGTAGAGCCGGAAGGACACTAACATTAACCCTAACCAAGACGGTGTTTTATTTTCGGTCAGACGCCTTTCTTGCCAGTAAAGTAAAAACGGTATAGGCGTATTTTTAACGAACATGCAATGTATAGGCTACACTACACAGATGGCAACCAGTAATTTTTTTTCTCTAGCGCGCCGCTTGCTTTGCAGGTTGTGGCGTTTTGGTTTCCCCGAAAGTGAACCAGACACTTAGTTAACCTAAATTTGTTCATTGAAATAGCTGATAACGTCATGTGGGCAAATTGTTCTTCTAAATTTTGACCACCTGGTAATCTTTAACGTGCGCCGAAATCTCCTAAGATGGGCGTTTTCGCTTTTCGCCTCCATCTGAAGAGCAGTCACCGCGGTTGTAATCGACCCCTCTTCCTTGGGCTCGCAAGCACAACGCTTTATAGCCACTTACCCACCGCGGTAAGTCATAGGGTGCTCATACTAAAAAAACATTCCTTGAATATAATGTCCTCCCTGTTCACTACATTTACAACATAAATACTGTAAGTGATAAAGACATTTTAATCGTAAATTTTAAGAGTATCCCAACTTGTGTAATTTCACATGTGACCCAAAATGAATTTCGAGGACCGGGATTCGGTTGGTTCTCTTTTGAAGGGCAAACCATGGTCAGATTGCTGTGTTGCTGACCGGTGAAACCACCTTAATGATGATAACGCAACGATAAACACACTATGTAAGTATGATTTGAAGAAATTTCTACTTGTGAGGGTACGGAATGTTTATCTTGAGCCAGCTATTGCATATAGCCGCTGTTTGTGTTATAGGTTGTTGATATTTAAATGGCAATACTCGTCGTTCGTTTTTGTCTCTTTGTCCTACTTGTACGCAAGATCGATTCTGTTCACAGGATAAGGTTATCAGGAAGACGTAAAGCTGCAGTTGATTTTGAAGTTTAAGTATAAGGCAGCCAAACGAATAAAACCAGAAACGAACGAAACAGCTGAATATCTTGGTAGAAAAGTGGAACGCAAATTATCTGTAGAGAATCGGGCTACTTCGGTGCCAACTATGGTCTTAAAGAGCGGGTGACTTCTGGACGCAGTGTTCACAACATGACGACGCGTATCTAGTTGGTAGGAAACAAACAGTTATGCACGTTTTATTACATATAGATAGCACTCAAGATAGTGTATATAAGACGGTAAATCATACATTTTAATTAAAAAAGTTGTTAAGAAAGGCGTATGCTAGGTAGAGCAATTAAGGAAAGAATGAGTGAAACTCGTGGTGAAGAAAAGGGAATAACGTCGTCTGCCAGTTCATGAAAGTCCCAAAAATTTCTGAAAAAGGAAGCTTGACATACACCTGAAATGGCGCCGTCCGTTCACAACCGAAATCTACTGTATACATGTAGCCGAACGGCTGCATTTTATGCCTAGCTATCATTGGTAGCCAGATGGCTGAATTTCAAGGGAATATTTTCCTGTGGCGCGCTTTCAGAGTGACATAAACCCACACTAACTGCTGATGAAGCCCTGCTAGAGGCCCCACAAACGGGGGTTGCCCTCAATGTACCTTTCTTATTAGACCGCGTGAAGATTGGCCACATGCCATCGAAAAGGAAAGCGAAAGATCATTGCCATCAACAGCACCCTTGTTCCTTTCCAGATTCCCCGACATGACAGATGTGTAGGTATAGATTCCCCATTGTGGCCGAACGAATGTTTTTGACTGCTTTTGCGTATTCGAACCGGAATGGAAACTGCCGCCATCTCGTGCTATCGTGCGTCCTACTTGTACACCTGAGTTTAATTCACCTTGGAACGCAATGCTGAATATATATATATAGAAAAACTGCTACCTATATCCCGGCAAGGCTGAATATATGCTTTGAATAAAAATTTGTATAATAAATGAAGGGTTTAGAAGACCAGTCGGGGCAATAAATAAGGTATTGCTCCGAATATTGTGTGGGAAGGCGCGTTTGAAAGCGACTCCTAGCGAAATTGTTCTCGACAATGCGCTTATTTGCGCATTGTCAAGAATATTAACGTTGCTCTGCTCTTGAAATTAAAAAGGCACTATAGGTGACTGGAGTTCCGTTAAGCTAATTCAACCTTTCTTCGTTTTCTTTAGTTGAAAGTACGCGTGGGCATCACAAACCCCGTGATTTCTTATGAAAAATAGGTTCATTATGTGGTCTTGGAATTCGGGGAGAAATCATGACCAATTCTCGTTACACATGGTTGTGGCGTAAAATTCTGGTATAATCGCGTTTTGCCAAAGACGAACAACGCTGACGGTACATTACGGATGGGAGCGTTCGGGAACGTCGACACGAAACGCGGACAGCCTGCCAGCACAACTGACGCGGTTAAAGGAATTGAAAGGCCACCCTCCCGCGATTGTGGGTGGTCTAGCGACACCATCGCGGTTAATGAAAGAGCGAACTGGAGTTTTGATTTCTTTTCGTTTCTTTCAGGCGGTGGCTGTTTTGTTGTTGTTCTTGTTTATCTGGCGATAACCTCGCTCAGTTACACGTTCGGCCTCGCCGGGCTGTTCCTTTGTAAGTGCAACAAGTGGTGGCGCGCGTATACGACGGCAGTGCACCGCCGCTCTCTGCTTCCCTGTCGTACAGCGCTTCTCTGTTAAGCTGTTATTTTGAGGTCTCGCCGATTCTCTGCGTTTGGAGCAAACGTCGCCTCCAATCCAATGCGATCCAGTTGCTTCCGATCGTATTACAGTACCGTACGATCCAACGCAATTACAATCTTCTCATCCCCTCTTACGCAGGCCGTTTCCTTTGCCCCCTCTTCCCTCTCACCCATCACTTGCTATCTTTCCCTTCCTTTCTCATGCCCTAATGCCAGATGAAGATGAGTGAAGATTAGCCGCCGAAGAAAGTAAAGTTGAGCTCACGACAAAAGAAAAATTACCATTCCTTTCCCAAGAAAGTTGACAGAAACGAGAAAGATTTCTAACATCAAAACAGCGTCGAAACCTTCGCTAAAAGTGCGTCCGATTGAACGTCAATCCTTCAAAGACCCAAATCACAAACAAAGAACTAATTCATGCGAGAATGTTTTGCGCATTAAGTAAACGCATCTACGAATGATTTAATTTTATACCATGCTGAATACGCCCGTTCTCGTCCGATCACCGAAGATAAGCAGCATTGGGCTCGGTCAGTAGTTGGTAGGGAGATTGTATACCGATATGTCGTTTTTGAGACAAAGGTATAGTATTGGACTCCTCCTTCATGATTGATGCGGGTATTGTCTTATCCGGAACTGTTCCTTTTTCGCTATTTTCAATAACCGTTTTGACACAACAGAATCCCGGTTTCGCACACGCGCTGTTTGTCCAGAGATCTTATTCGAGCTTTTTTGGTCGACCGACCTGTCTACGCGGAAATGCATTAGTTTTTTGACAGGACGCCATCTGTCCCACAACAAAACTTTCGTTTCAAAACACAGATTACCACGTTGCTCAGCGTAAATTCTGACCTGAACCGAGACGAGAACCTGGAGGCCCAAATTGCGTAGCAGGAGACTGGCACTCTTCCAGACGTCCGTGAGAGTCTTGGTGTCCCGCTGGAAGGGCCAACCGCGCAGGCCAAGATCCCCCATGAAGTCCAGCAGCGCCGACCTGTGGTTGTCAGTGAAGGGCTTGTGGACGCATGCACTGACGAGGGACTGCGCTTTGATGAGCTTGTTGCTCAGTTTCTTCTGCGAGGTGAGCGCATTGTAGATGTCCTCCTCGACCCGGCGCACTCGCAGCGAGTCGACCGATGAAGCCGGGTCTGGGTGTAGGCTCTTCCAGTGGTTACACACAAATTTGTAAAAGTCGTCACATGGTGACACGCTCCAGTCCAGGTAGCTTGTTAGGTACACTGACTCCCGCTCACACACCCTTGTCTCGCAGAATCGCGCGTTGTTCCCGCTCAGCGTGACCTTGGCTCGAGGCCGCCGTTTAGGGCCGGTCACGCTGGCTCGCCTGGATGCTTTCAATGGCTTGCCCTTGTCGGCCTTATTTACATTCGCGCCAGCGCCGCGATCACTAACAGCACGGGTGTTTTGCCGTGAGACCAGTTTCAATCTAATCTGTGTGGCTTTGCTTTGTTCTTTAGGCTTTATCGTGACGCCCGACGACAGGTGCGGTGCCTCGCTTCCCGCCTCGTATATGCGCTTACCCTCCCATACGGCTATCTTCTTGCGGCGCTGCACCTTCCTTGTAGTCGGCTTCTCCTGGACGCTTTCGTCACTCACCACGGGCTCCTGCACACCATCGTCTAGGTTGACCGCGGGGTCCTCCGCGTTATTTACAAACACCTTCGGACGCGGGGCCTCTGCTATTTCAACTGCGTCGTCGATCGTGCTCTTCGTACTTCTGGGAGTTAGTCTGCCGTCTGCATGAAACACGATCGGGGCGCCGCCCTGGTCGCCACTAAATGACCCCGCCTCACTGCCCTCAGCCGAGTACTTCGGCGCCAGCTCGCCGTGCGAGTAGAAGAATGTGGCCAATCCGAACGCGGAAGCTGTGGCGAAGGTTATCCCAGTGAACACCATAAGGACCCAAAAAGGACGCTTGCGGTTCTTCAACGAGCGTCGCTTCACCGAGCCGCCATAGTTTCTTTTGGTAGTGCTCCTCGCTAGGTCTTCTACCACGCTGTCGAAGCCAGAATCCGAAGGCAGGCTGCCGAGGACCGTCTCGGGGACACTTTCCGTTTTGTGGGCCAACTCGCTGTCCTCCCACTCAGCCCCAGTGTTGCGGCTTACGTCCTCGCCCCCGGGGTAGCGGGTCTGCACCGAGTCTGAGGATGAAGCCGCGGAGAACTCGCCCGTTGCGACGCTCTGGTACCTGGTGGCTCCACCCGGATCGTACTGCACTGTCGTCCGATCGGTGTAGCCGGCGGCTGCGTTGGTGTAGGGCCGAAACGGCATCACATCGCGATTGAGCAAGTTGCGGATGTACTGGAACTTGTGCGCCTCTGTGACCACATTGGACGACTGGCGTGACAGGTCCTCCTCGGTGTTCCCCGAGGGATCTGTGCTGCGCCCGTGCCGCTCGTGACTGCTGACTGGCGTTGGCGTGCCGACCGTGCGGCTCGTCGACTCCGCCGCCTCAGAGATTGTGTCGGTGCTCTCGCGGAGTGCGGAGTGCCGCCGGTTCTGGTCGTCATTTCTGGACCACCACAGCATCTGAGCGGCGTGGCTGAGCTCCCGAAGCGACGCACCAACCCAGGGCGTCTATTTGCAGCGAGGAAAAGAAGTGGCAGGCTTGGTCACGGCGGTTCCAACATGGTTGGGCGACGAGCTCGCTGCTGCTATTATAGACGAGCCTAGGGCACGGCCGGCAAAGCAGCTTTTTGCCTCTTCTTCTTTTACCTTTGGGCCACATATCTCATTTCTGAATCTTAAAGATCTCTACACCCGGTGCGTCCATATGATCTAAAAAACAGTAATCCTACGCTGTATTTGTGTTGTGTTTGAAAATTTACGCACTTATTCTTTGTCCACGCGTTTCTTTATTTTGGGACAATTTTGCTCCATGAAACTCCGAAGCTGTGACCATTTCACTCTATTGAGACGAGAAATAACGAAGCAGCAAAATAACGAAATGAAGGAAAGAAAATACGGGATGTTTTGATAGCCACAATCAATTAGAAGGCCCAATATACACTTGAGAGTTCCAAATGCGGTTCAATTTCCGAAACTCCGTCTTCAGAAATGAGGCATGACGCAGTGGTATAATGGGTTAATGGGTGTGCCAAGGTATGGTACACATGGGCTATTGCATACCTCCTTTCTCTCTGTCGTACCTGTTGCAAGGCCAAGGATCAAACAATGCAACTTTGCACACATAGTCCATGCAAATACAGTCCGCCTACCAGCACGATTCCAAAGCTGGCCAAGTGAAAATTTACCAGAATAAGGCAACAAATATAGGGAGGGATAGAATTGACTGTTTTTCTTACGGTATCGTGGTTAGGTATGTTAAACGGAGTTCTTTGTTGCCGCACTAGAAAGTACATAGTCATCGTTTTTCACCTGATTCGGCTGCCACTCATCATCAGCATCATCATCACCTTACAATTTTCTTACGTCCGTTTAATGACGGCATCATCATCAGGATCTTCCAGCATAGTGGGCATGTGGTATTCCCAAGGACGAGGTTATTTGGATTCATTGGCTCTGGGAATTGGAAAATGTGGAAGGTTGAAAGTTCTTGTAAGTTGCACGCAGAACCAGTATTCAACTGGCCCTCATCGTCCGCTGTAAATATAAATGCTTCTAGCCCTCTAATAATGTTCTTTCCCCCGTTGTACCTGCTGCATAGTTGGTGGTACTCGGGGTGTGTAAGTTGGATTACTACATATTGTTTGAACCCTGCCTAAATAATTCGCAGATTCCCATGTGTTCTGTTTGAATGGTGACACAAAAGGACCACGCAGCACTTTTCTCAACTTTTCTCTAAAAAAAGACTTTCAACCCGCGGCGGTGGGTAAATGGCTAAGGCGTTGTGCTGCTGAGCACAAGGTCGCGGGTTCGATTCCCGGCCGTGGCGGCCGCTTTTCTAATGGAGGCGAGAAGCAAAAACCCCCGTGTGTTCGACATTTCGGCGCACCTTAAAGATCCCCAGGTGGTCGAAATGAATCCGGAGGCCGCACTACGGCGTGCCGCATCGCCTGCGTTGCGTCGGCCGGTTAAACCCTACAATCAATCAATCAATCAATCAATCAATCAATCAATCAATCAATCAATCAATCAATCAATCAATCAATCAATCAATCAATCAATCAATCAATCAATCAATCAATCAATCAATCAATCAATCAATCAATCAATCAATCAATCAAACCCTACAATCAATCAATCAATCAATCAATCAATCAATCAATCAATCAATCAATCAATCAATCAATCAATCAATCAATCAAAAAGGCTTTCAGAACGTAGTCAACAAACACACCCAGCACTTAGAATGAAGGGTTACAAACTACCTTTGAAACTCTTTGTGCACCTCCGCCAAGCCCGCCACTGTCGGAGGACCGTGGGACACCCCCTTCCTCCGAGGACTCATAACTCCGCGGCTCGGACTTGAGCGGCAGAATAAGGATTGATCTGTCTCTCTCTCTCTCTCAGAGCCACAAATTGCTGCGCTTGACTCATCAGACGACTTAGAAACGTGCTCAAAAATGTTTCTCTCTTGCCAGGCCAGGGCACCCAGGAATAAAGACGCCCACCCCCTAGCGGGCGGGTGCCCTAGAGCATCACCAACGCTCGTCAAATAAACATTTATTCCTCCTCTTTCCCAGTGATGGCGTTCTTCGAGCGCTTGAATTGACGTCATTAGAGCGACCCGCCGCGGTGGCTCAGTGGCTAAGGGGTTGCGCTGCTGAGCACGAGGTCGCGGGTTCGATTCCTGGCCGCGGCGGCCGCTTTTCTGATGGAAGCGAGAGGCAAAAATGCCCATGTGTACGAGATTTCGGCGCACGTTAAAGATCCCCAGGTGGTCAGAATTAATCCGGAGCCCTCCCCTACGGCACGCCTCTTCGCCTGCGTTGCGTCGGGGCGTTAGATCCGACAATCAATCAACGTCATTAGAGCGATGTAGCGGCTATTGGCCGGCTTCCTCTCAGTTGCAGAAAGTTTTGGTAGCCACGCAAAAGAAAAAAAAAAAAAGATCGCCACAAAAGCAAAGGGCAAACGGAAGGCGGATCTGAGGCGAAGAGAAAATGGCGCAGTGCCGCTCCGTTCGGCCTATAACTAAAATTTCCCCGGGGCTCCCAGACCAGAAGGAAAGAGTGCAAGCGTTTATCAAAAGTTTTGCAGAGTCCGTTTAATAAGAAAACGTACTGGTAACCGTTGACTCGCGCAGCCAAGGCGACGAAAGAGGATTAACCTGGACAGGGAAGGAGAGAGGGAGAGAGAGGTAGGAGGAGGCAGAGGTAGGAGGAGGCAGAGGAGGAGGAAGATGAGGAGCAGGAGGAGGAGGGGGAGGAGAGGAGGAGGAGAGGAGGATGCCTAATGAACATCTACCTTTAGAAATACGGAAGTTTTTGGAGGCGTTCAATCGCCCTGCGGACGTCCTCAGTCCAGGAGGAGGAGAAAAGAACGCATTAAAATAAACTAAGTTGCCACAGTTTAGAAGTGCGCGCCGCCGAAGCAGCAGCTCTGAGCTGTCGCCGAGAGAAGAATCTGCAGTTCGCGCTGCGCTCAAATTTCGCATTATGGAGCATCGTACTCGTCAGGCAGTTTTTTTTTTTTTGCTCTGTTTTGAAAACTTCATGTCAAGGCGTGTTTTATCGTTCGAGTGAGATGGTGTAAGGATGCTGACGTTTCAGCGTTATGGGAGAGAGCCTGAGGACATTACTCTGCCCGTTTGAGTTGTCATGCTTTCGCACCCCACAGCAGCGTT
Organism: Haemaphysalis longicornis; assembly: GCF_048455015.1. NCBI lineage: Eukaryota > Metazoa > Arthropoda > Arachnida > Ixodida > Ixodidae > Haemaphysalis > Haemaphysalis longicornis. The sequence goes on along the minus strand of NW_027526460.1, from coordinate 141,711,664 downwards.
GCCAGGTTGGAAAAGAGGCTGAAAGACCAGCCCCTGGTTGAAATTTCACCAGATTTCACCAGAACTAAAATACTTCCGTTATACGCATTTACTGTATCATTGTATCATTTCGGCGCATGCAGTTAGCCAAAACATAGACATGAATATGGTGTTTTTGTTGCTTATAGCAAGCCTTCATATCAGGGAGGGGGTGAACTCTATAATTAAAAAAAAACGGAGGTTGAGAATAATTACCTCTCTCAATAAATTAGAGAAACAGGTTTGAGGAAAGTAAAATAACAGTTATTATTCCTATCCGTCGCAGTGCCTGTTTATGGAGCACTTGCTCCATTTTCTACGGGCATGATCGCACGGAAAGTTGCCAGGCTCGTTGTGCTTGTCGCCTATGTTTACATTCAATAAAGACCTGCTGCAACGTATATTTCTCTCAAATTCTTATGTGAGCATTTAACATTTGGCTAGATATTGTACAATAAGCATGTCATACAAAGCGTTTGTAGCTCTCAAAAATTAGTGAAGAATTTATTAGGGAAGGAATGCTAGTGGTACGCCATGCATAAAATATTTCCGAGGATGTTATTCACTGTGGTTTGTTGTAAATACAATGCGTCACACTGGAGTATTCATTGCTTTCAAACAGTGGGGACAACCCAAAATACTTATCGGGCACAACAGAATACCGCATGCAGTCCAATAATGCGAGTGGCTTTTGGTGCTTAGGATCGTAAAAAGCTCCAATTCAGAGAAAGAAAACCATGGTTTAAAGAAATCACAGAATTTCTTCACCTTTTTTTACCAGATATTGTCTGCTGTAGCCGTACGGACACCTAAACACCAGCAACCCCAAAATTTCACCAGATTTTCACAATCTAGTGCCGTATTTCACTATCTGGCAACGCTGCCCCAGAGTGCTGTATCGTTGCTTTTCTCATCTCCAAGTGGATTAATCAGTTTAAGTTTCACCCCTGCTCTTCGTCTAGGAACTGAGGTAACTTTCCGGCAAGCCGCTCGCGAGTCCCCCTACCTCGACAAGCTAGGCGGTACTTGGGCGCGTCGGTCTTAACTCTCAAAGTGTAACGTTATGCTAAAGTGCGTAAACTACTGCGAATACTCAGCATTTGCTGTTGCTTGTCTAGCAAATGTTACGTTCAAAGTAGTGATAAAAAAGGCGGGAGACGCAAACGTAGGAGCATGATTGTTATGATGAGAAGAAACGGCGGACAAGAGGTATTGTGTTCTGATTTATAAGCCCGGCCGCACATTCACAAATTGTTTCTTTCACTTGAAACGCGTGTTTTTTGGGCACATTTGGGACTTGTAAATAAAATTTAGCGCGGTTTCGTTTCCTTTAGCAGAATTGCAGACCTTGGTCTGTGGGTTTCAGTAGTATGGTCACTTTTATGTCGGTTTTGGCTACGTTTCCTGAATATTTTTCTACATGAGCGTCATTTTATTCGTGGTTAGGTGGATTTTAGTGCACAATATTCCTTTACGTTGAATGAATTAGTTCGTTTAGGTCGGTTTCAATTGTCACGTAGCTAGCTGAGCGAAGACTACCGTGGTACGCACAGGCGCATATTTTTTTAACACGAAGGTGTGTTATTCCCGGACACACAAAGATTTCACATACGTCATATCCGTAACGGAAATGACGCCAGTACAACGAACCAATAGGCCTGTAAAGGGTGCACCCCTGCACACAGGGTCTTCCTGCGGGGAAGCAACCCTTAGTACTAAGGAGTACCTTATACTTAGGGTTGTTCGTTTTCGGGTTTGATATTTTAACGCGAAAGTGTTTTATGCCGGGATACACCAAGACTTCACTGACATCATATCCGTCACGGAAATGACGCCAGCACACCTTTGCCGAAGCGACCCGCCAGCAGGACGTCGCTCGACAAGAACACCGACAAAGCAGCCGCCGGGCCGCAAACCATGCTCAGCTGCAGATTTCTCTACAGATTTCACTTTCGTGTTTTACGGATTCCTATGTCAGAGGAATCAACCACAGCTTCCTTCCTTAATTGGGATTGTTTTGCCCGTAATAGGTTGGTGTTGCCGTTATTATTGCACTTCCAATGGTTTTATCTCCGTAGTTAGGTAGGGCTCTCATGTGGCCAGCTCGTGCTGAGTGAAGAGCCGGACTGGATCCCCAAGATGTGGCCCAGCGTCGCCTCAGCGGCAGGGGCTGTACAGAAAGGACATGTTTCTAAGAGGTCCTAAGCGCCGGGCCCAAAGCTGCGTCCACGCGCATTCTCTGAAGCACCACTTCTTCGCGACGGGGACTCACCAGTTAAAGGGGCACTGAAAGGATTTGTAAACATTGCGGGATTACTAGCGCAAATTTTAGTCTGGAGTCTCTAGGTCATGTTTCACCACTCTCACTACGTTTACGCGACTTTATTCAGTAGAACAATGAACTCAAAAATGCTGTCCTCCTCTCTGCATCCTCCTTGCCGATTTCCTATGACGTTTCGTATGGCGCAAAAACAAGATGGCTTGGCTTGACTGCGCTACTGCGCGGCTCGCCGACCTTTTGACCGAACCAGTCGGCCCAGGGTTTTGTTGGCCGGCCGCCGGCGGGTCGTCGCAATTCGTTCGCTCACTTTAGGTTAAACCACGAACATTTGTGCCTGCAAGAATGTGCCTTTAGTTTGTTAGTCTGTACACTGTATCATTCTCTAAGTCCAAGTCGCTCGGCACAAGCGCCCATGCGACGCTTCAATGACTTGTAGGCTAGCAGAAAAATGTAAGGCCAGTTGAAGGCGGGAGAAGGGCCAGCGAGGTTAATATAAGTGCTGAGAAAATAATATCAACCGAAAATTTTATCATACAGCCTAAAACGGGCTGCGGGAAACACTTTTTCACTGGGTGAACTAGCACAGCTGTCCACACATCTGCGAATGCTTTTCCGTCTAAGGCTAGCAGTCGCTAGACATAAAATACTGTGGGAATTTGGGGCACGCTTACTACACGAGCGATACATAAGAAATAGTCATCTAAGCTGCCTGAAATGCTGAAACTAAATAAAAAGGTAAACTGGCTATACATTACATACTCTATACTTCCTCCTCTGACTTCGCTAGCTTATGGCCGAGTGTTCGGGAGTACTAGGCATATTGTTTGGCAAGTCGGTAATTGGAATCCCGAATGGCAGTTTTTTTTAATTTGATGTATTTGTTTTGGGGCAATTTGTTTATACTGAATTCACCATTTTCCAGGTAACGTTCATTACTCCATGGGCGAGTTCGCACTACGCCTTCATACTGACACTGACGCGATGGCGAGTTCTCGTTGGTGTGGTATTGCCATAAACACCGGCCACTCGCGGTCGCAGTCCCGAATAAGCCGACCCCTGGCCTGGTGCGAACACGCCTCTTACGATACGCGCAGAAGTCAGGCATGCACCAAAGATGGGGTAAAAGCCCACCGCATTTGAGCGTCTGCGGTGACGCGGAGGGCGTTCATCCACTGCGTACGCCTCGGCTAGTGATTGTTACGATTCCAAGCTGTGCTGGTAAACTTATCTGACGCATTGTACAGCCGAAAACATAACACAAGCGCGTACGCATATTAGTGAGATATCGAGAATGCCCATCCAACAACAACGTCGGATGCCACGCATGTTGTTTCGCAGAACAGAAACCGAAATTTCTTTGAATGCTAATCTTGAACATCGTCCAATCACGCAGCACATCGTATTGACGTCAGTGCTGGTAGTTCGTGCGGCCGGCGCAAACCGAGCTTGGCAGTTTTTCTTATTTCGGGCTTTATAAAATAAATACCGCCTTATTGCCCGGATAAACGCTGCAAAGTGTGTTTATTTTGCCAGTCTACGCAGTGCAAGCAAAAACAGAAGCGTGGCAAATTCATTTGAGTCGACCTACTACTTTATGACCCACGGGCTTAAAAACTTTCGGACACCAATGCGAATAGTTTTGCAGATCCATGAAAACACTCCAAACGGCCTGGTTGGCTTATATTGAAAATATGTTACTTCTCTACTAAAATAAAGAAATAAAACAACCGCTTGCTCGACAGCTAGCGCCATCTAGTGTAGATACACCAGAATGTGTTTCTTGTTTACTCTTATTCTAAAAGAAACAATCTACGCCGTTAGAAACATTTTCATGTATCCGTACAAAATATTGTATCCCTACACGATGCTTTTTAAGCGCGTGGGTGGTCAATTAGTTAATCCCATAGGAATACGTGATTGGGCGAGTCCCTCTTAAGCCACCAGGAAAGTCTTACCAACGCGGAGGAAGAACGTCACGTTTGGAACTCCGCAGAGACTCCTTGTGAATGAAGAGGGTGTCACACTTGCATAACTGTAGAAGGCCTTTCCCGGCTACAGTAGCGTTTTTTTTCGTTGGCTGGAACGGCGAGTGTCCAATAGCACCGCATCGCTTAGTCTATATCGTTATCATCGCATCCCTCTGCGTTTTTCTCTGTTTCCCTCCATTACTATGCCTGAAGGCCTATTCAATTTTTTTTAGGGCCTTGTCGGGGCTACAATTGCATCATTAGCGTAATGCACTAAGCAGCTCGCTGTATTGTTACTTTTCTAATTAGCATTCTTAAATGGGTCATGGGGACATCAGCGCATGTGTCTAGGAAACGTTCAGAGTTGAAGGACAGAGCGCATTTACTAGGTCCCCTTTACTCCTCTGTAAAACCAACTAACTGTGGTGGCCAATGGAATTCGCTCTTGTCTCCCGTTCCAGAGTTTTTTTGTTTCGTTACGCTGCCTAGCAAAGTTGACCGAAATTTTTCGCTACTCAATTCCTTTACTTTGCAGGAGCTTTCCTGAGAAATATGACACCAATTCGAGCATTTTTAGACTTGTTCTCTGTGTTCTTTGCACCCCCTGTCATTTTGTGCGCCATCTTTTCAGCAGGACAACCCCGGATTTTTGATCAACCGTGTTGACTAATACTCCAGCATGGATAAAAAAGTTCATTGGGCATTTAAGCATGCTTACGTGCTTTGAAAGCGAAATACTGGCGATACTCACAATTGACATCTGAACCGGTGCATTCCATTTTCTTCAGCTTCAGCGCTTTCGTTTCTGTGTCTTTTGGCGCGAGTTTCTTTCACGGGATGTTTACTGCTTGTGAGTGCGTTTCAACACTCGCGTTTTCTCCCCGGTGTGCTGGCGCGAGTTATTTCAACAACCATGCTTGCACATGCCACAGCCGCCCTGGAATCGAGGTTCTGCGCGGCAGGTGGGCAACGGTTCTTCTCACGTGGCATCGCGTTTTGGTGTCACGCGGGGCTCCCCTATTCTGTACCTTTTACGCTTCCACTTCGGAGCTTTGTGAGGTGGGCACATTCTCTACTCAAAGCTCCTGATCCCCGGCCAATCACCCTCGTAGGTATGTGTCACGAAGAACGGAACAACAGCGACAACTTTTGCTTCACCGCTGCGAACGCACGTTGACGGCGCGGTGGTAGCGGCCTTGGGTCCTACTGTGGAGTCCCGGAATCAAATTCCCGTGCAAATGCCACTGTGTTTTTTTATTTATTCTTCCCAGCGGAGGACATTTCTCTACAGGACAGCAAAAACTACGATTGTTCGCAGCATGGGGCTCTTAAGGTTTGACACTTAAAAATTGCGATATCGAAGCTGTCCTCAATACTATCATCATGAATTTCCTTTTGCGCCCTTTTATTCTTCTTTTATAGGTTACTACGACTGGACACATGTCCATCCTCATATTGCCGAGCAAAGAGTATCGAAATGAACACAATTGTATACTCGCCTCAAGCTACTTTTAAAATTAGCATGTTCAAGTACTCATGCAGGGCGCAGTATGCTTCTTAACACACTTTTCTGTGACGCGGGCCGCAACGTGTTTATTATATCCTGAATAAGCCTGCCAGAGGTATGGCTCCAACGTGGTGTAAGGGGTGTATGTTCATGTCACACTCCAGAGGATTTGGGTTCGACTCCCAAACCTAAATTTATTCAATTTTCTCAGGAAACTTATTCTTTCAGTTTGTCTACAAGAGCGTTCACTAGAATTATGTCCTTTGCGCCATGTCAGCCATGTTGTGCGTGATCGCTGGGCCGTGACTACGAATTTTGAACATGCCCGGTTAAATAACGCGTTTTCATTGAATTCAAAATGCGTTTTGCGAATCAAAATTAGTGGAATGAAACTTTCAATGAAATTAACCGCTTCCGGGATTGGCCGGTGGAGGTGCAGGAGGGGCTTTATTCGCGTCCCAACTTTGCAAGGGCCGTTTGTTAGACAGCTGCGGTTGTGAAAGTTACAAACTGACTAAAATGCTTGGTGGATGTTTCAGGTCAGTCGCAGGTACGAGGAAAAGCTGAGGACCACGTACTCCCGCTCCAACAGCGCGGCTGTGAGTATGCCTACAAGAGCGTCGGGCCTTTCAAGTATGAGAATCTTAGACTCCAAGGTCAGTTAGTGGGAACGCGTTTTCTACAACACGATGGGCTTCCTCCCCAAAAGGGGCCAACAATGGAGGCTGCAAGCCTTGGTTTACCATTACTGGAGTACCGCCTTCTATCGAACGTCACAAGCTTCGGTATTGTAACAGCGGTCACGTGGACGTTGACATCGCGATGGTCGTTACACATTGCTATGTACAGAGTTTGGTTATTAATTTGTTCCAACTGACGCTTACGCGACACCTTTGATTTCTTTCAGGAATGTGCCAGCAAGCTAATGCGACAGTCAAGCGTCAAAGGCTAGGCGCCACTCCGCCTTCAAGAAGCTCCTCATTCGTCCAACCGCGATCACTGCCCTGTTGAGTGTCATGAACCTTGAGTTACACAACCAATATTTTTTTCTCTCTGCACTACTCTACACAAAATGATTATTTTAAGAATGGGAAGATAAATATGCAAACACTGCCTTCTAAATATTTCCTCGGGGCATATTTTAACACTTGAGTATAGCATGACTTGCCTGCGACGCTTCATTGTAACGGGGATGTGAAACTGAAGATTCTTAACAACAATAAAGAGGCGTTGGTTCTATAAATTTATCATTGCTTTTCTCTGTGTATAGTAAGAAATGATGTGTTTGCACTTGACACTGGCCGTCGGGACGTCCTTGATCAAAATTTAGGTTCAGTCTCGATTTCCATTTTGTATCTATTCCTACCACCGGATCATTAACGCCAAGTGCCCCTCTAAGGGGTCGACACATGAAGCGATTGCGAATGACGCGACGTACGACAGCTGTATTAACTGTATAAGCACAACGAGACGCAATTATGGACGAAAGCGAAAACCTACTCGGAAACAGGTTGAGAACGGCAATAGCTCATGCCCGGTATCACTCCTCTTAAGCGACGGACCCGGATGTCACCGGGCGCGCGCGTTTTGAATGGACATTGCTATGAATGTGTGATATCGTCTGCCTTTTCTCACGTAGTTTGTTTGTCATCGCTGAAGTAGTTTATAAGCATATTAAATCCTTAAAATCAGGGAAACGGCTCATCCCATGTTAAAAATATTCCCAGTAACGCACTACCTGCACCGCGCGGAGTAACATCCGGCGGCGGTGATGAGGCACAGCGGCAACTCCCGTTGCCGTTCAGAAGTTGTAGCCGAGTATAGAAGATAGTGCTGTTACCAATGCCCCCCCGTCGATGACCTTTGTAATGTAGCTAGGTTCTCGCTCGATGCTACACAAGTCGTTAACAGTGGGCACCTCCGACAGCCTCCATGTCGCTTTCGAACAAGTGCTAGGTCGGTCTGTTCATATACTAATATTGCTATCGTACGATTCGTCACTCGCCAAACTGCGTCATCTGGTTACCCCATTATTAAACACGATGCCCAGCTACGCCTTCTCGCCGCTTTTCGACCGTCACAGATGTCGTCCGACGGTCGCAAGGCCACACGCTCGTTGACTGATTTCTTTCTTTTTTTTTTTTGCTTATCGAAAATATTGTTTTCCATTTTTCGTCGCACAGGATTTCCAACAAAAACTTACCTTATCCAGACATTTTGACCTGCCATCACAGACTGCCAAAAATACGGAATCTCCTTTAAAATCCCTCTTTCGCAAATGCCTACATGAAGGGGTGTTGTTGTTTTATGAGCAGCCTCACTTTTGGCCAGCGTAGGTGATGTAACAGGAACCTAAATTAGTGTTTCCAATACTAAACTGCAGAAACAGAAATGTTTCTTTCCACCGGGCCGCTATGTGCGAGACGGGTTGCTGTGAGGAGCAGCGAAAAAAGCACGACGCAGATGTCCGCTGTTACCCGATCTGTACACGCTAGGCAGGCATAAAGGTTGGACCAACCATGTACCAGGAAGAAAAAATTGGCCGCGTATCTGCTCCTTTCGTTGCAAATGTCGTCAAAAGACGATGGTCTTTATCGACTTTTGCCAAGTACATCCCTCCCTTCGCTTTCACGCTCACCTATCATGTTGTTTCTCTTGCGTCGCGCTCCTCCCAAGGGAAAGACGCCAAAGGTTTGCTTAAATCATTCTAAATTTCCCGCGTTCCACTGCTCCAAACCGGGTGTCTCGATGCCAACGCTGCCGTACGGCGAAGACGCGCGTGAATCGAGGCTCGCCCTACTTCAACGTTTATAGAACCGCGTTTCCCTGCTCTACGTGCGTTGCAAGCAGAACGTGGAACCTATCTAGTGGAACCTTTCGTAACTGTTGCCGGTTGATTTGTTAAAATGGCGCCAGAAGATATAGTGGCACGGGCGACAGCAGGCGACGGCGAAGTGAATTTTTTTTTTCTGGAGTTGATGAAGTATTTAATTTCGCCAAAGTCAAGCATGTATGATTTTTTTATAAAGGAAAACTGCAAACATCACTTCTGTATTAATTTGTTGTCTTATATTTGCGTAATGTCTTATTTCTTCTTCAACAATGTTGACAGGTATGAACATTACACCGGACTTAGACGGGTAGATTTAGCTGTGACTATATAAGACTAATGGGCAGGCACTGTTTTACTTTGGCCGGTGGCTGAATCGAGTCACAGACAGAGAGACGGACAGACGGACAGACAGACCGACAGACATACAGACAGACCAAAATTTCTGGGTTTAAGTAGCCCAAGAAAGACTATCGTCTTTAAAAGACGAAGCACAATATAAACGTTGTGCATATTACACCATGTAGCGAGTAATAGCGCACCAAGCAGCGGCGACAGGACAAGGACATGGTGGCCGCCCGTGTTGGTCGCTCCCGCTCTGTCCATCGAGCGCAGATAACGGGGCCAGACAAGACCAAAGCAGCAACCATTACGAACTCCTCCGTGGCTTATCGGTCGTCAATAGAGAGGCGCAGTGCTGCTACTTGGAAGTCCCTGGAGTAGGACACAATGGTATCCAATTCAAGGAAACCAGTGACAGGAACGAGAGACGCCTGAATAACGATATACAGTGGAATCTAATTGATACGGTTCGGCATATTACGTTTTTCGGCCTAACACGTTTTTCTTTCGTTCCCGGCCAACGTCCCTTAGAAATTTCTTTCGTTCCCGGCCAACGTCCCTTAGAAATAATGCATTCTCGTGCGTTTATTACGATCACTTGTTTTCCGAAAATTGGATAATACGATCGCGAAGCGGATCTCGACCGACATTTCTAGTAATCTTACGTTTATTCTTCGGTATACTCGCTCAAACCGCATTCCAACAAGCCACGACCTGCACGTTGCAGAGACGCACGGGGAGCGTAAGCGCCGGTTTTGCAGCGAAGACATTACTGCGATGCGTGGCCGTTCCGTGCAAAGCTGCGATAAGTCAGGTAATGCACCCCGCCATGTAGCAAATCGTATCATAATGAAGAAGGCGCGCAGTGCTCGCGGCAGGCGCGACTTCCCTTCCCGACTTCTCCGTGGACCGTGCTTCCCGCGCAGTGATTTGTTCTCTTGTTGCCTTGTTGATATATGCGCGGCCGTGTTTCCAGGCTTGTGACAACGTCAAAGAAATGCAAGGCGCAAGTGGAAATTGTACACTAATTCGAAGAGAACCCGAAGAGGAAGAGCGTGGAATTGGCAAACGAGCTCTCTTTGCCATTGTCAACGCTCAACACTATTGTCAGTCAGGAAGAGTAGCTTCTAAAGAAGCTGCAAGTTTGCGGACCTGGTGTAAAACAAACGCGAGGTGCGAAGCATGAGTAAAAGGAAAACATTCTGCTTACATGGTTCACGAGAAGTTGGAGCGACAGGATTGAACTTCGATGGGTCAGTCCTACGCGAAACAGTTGACAACATCGCGTTCTCTTTGGGTATTAAAAACTTACCCAAGAAGAACGCAATGTTGTCAAAGTCATAGTATTCATATGCCGGGAACTCACATATACTATTCATTCGATACGCCCGCACGACACCAATTAATATGTATCCTTAACTGTTAAAAAACGACAGTTCTCTTTCAGGCTCCTCGGAGCCTACATATTCCCATCAGCTATCATTGACCGACAGAGACTAAAGCATACCTTCGAAACAACACCAGGCCCTCTTATCCTCACCGAAGATTTTAATGCCCACCACCCGCTTTGGGGAAGCTCCAAGATGAACCTTAAGGGTCGAAGACTTCCATAATTCGTATCAGAATATGGGACAATGGAAAGTTGGGCGAGTTGGTATGTGTTCATAACTAATCACAGCGTGAAAGACGGGACAGACAGAAGAATTACCACAGGACAGACGCTGACTCTCAACTGAATGTATTGAAAACCCGCCACAAACATTTATACTGACGGCAAACACGCCCCACGTGTCAAAGTAGCATACAAAAACAAAGAGAAGCAGAAAAAAGAGCAGAAGAAAAGGAAGAAAGAATAAGAAAAAACGAAGAGAAAAGGGGAAGATGACTTATTTGTCGTTAGCCATGAACTGGACCTCTTTATTAGTCATCACCACTGAAGGGTTGCTCACGCACTTTTCGCCCCGTTTGCTAATGTGATAGGCTTCAACTATCTCTGGGCGTAACTGTTTCGCGTGCTTGGTAACAATATCAGTTTCTTCAAACACCGGGTGGTAGCCGCACGTGTTGCAGTGTGAGGGCAAATGCGGTCGCGGACGTTTCTCGAAGGAGAGCGTATGCTTCTGCACTCTTACATTATAGAACACCTACCAGTCTGCCCTATGTATGACGAACCAAGTATACCAAGTGGCGTTGTGTACCAAGTCCTTTTTTCGTGTGGTGCGTCATACATAGGACAGACTGGTAGGTGTTCCGTATGGGCTGTCTCGAACCGAGTCGACTTTACTTTGTAGACTGTGGTTGGGAGTGGCCTTCACGAAAGCCTACTCCTTCTTTATCGGGATGGCCAGAAGCGCCTACTGTGACGCCTGTGGGGCGGAAGAGACTATAGAGCATGTTCTATGTCGCTGCCTCGAATACTTGTCGGAGAGAAGCGCGCTTGCCACCACGCTCAGCTGATTGGACAATCGACCATTTACAGTAGAAACTATCCTAACTCATCGGTCTTTAGCATCGACCTCGCAAAAGGCGACGAAAGTGTCCCTGAGCGAAACGAACTTGCATCCAAGACTGTAGTGCCCAAAACGGGACTAGAGTACGCGCCTCCCCACTCCTATCTCTTCCTCTTCTCCCGCCCTCTCTTTTATCCCCTGAACCCCACTTCCCCAATGCAGGGTAGCAAACCGGGCTCTACACCTGGTTAACGTCCCAGCCTTTCCGTCCTTTCTTTCTTCTTCTTTTTTCAAGCATCCGGAAGTTGCCTTATTCACCGATTTATTGCACGACACGGATTGTCGTACAAGACAGTGTCTGCCAAAGCAACAGATTCTGGCAGCTTCTCTTTGTACGTTTTAGAAGAATTTACTTCTGGACATATAGAAAAAGAAAGGGCAGCACAAATGGAGCAGTTACTTCAATGTTGCTTCATAAAAGTGAGTTGCTGACGGAAGGTGCATATCTTCCTTCTTTTTTTAACCTATTTGGATAATACGATTTTCGGATAATACATTTTGTTTCCCGGTTCCCGTAAAAAAACGTATCAACGAGATTTCACTGTACAACGCGGAAAGAAGAATACCAGGAAGGGCACGAGCGTCTTGTAGGAAGCTTTCTTGCATGCAAGTTTTAGATAGAGGCTACGTCCTATCCTTCTTGTCTCATTTTGGCATGTGCCGTGGTCCGCCCCGAACGTTGCGCCGCGCAGCAGAAGACCGACCTACGGCCGTGCTGGTTTTGTCTCTCTTAGAATGTACCAACTCTTTGAAGTTGCTTTTAATGTTAAACGCACACTTGTAAATATACTGTCCTCGTTATTTATTTGAATGTGCCGTCGTCACCATCATGTCCCTAGAACGGCAACAAAATTCTGTGCCGAGCACGCAGACTGCCAAGTAACACAAGCAACACAATCAAGTATGTGGGCATAAATGGCGAATTTATTCACAGCAGAGATCCGAAACAAGAACGCTTGCGGGTTCTTTGTCCGATGCATTCTTATCATACCGCTCGCTGCCAAACATTGACAACCCTTTGGCTATTCCAAGAACACTCGCTGATTGGGACGTGGTTAATAGTGGCATCACTCTGCCTTAACAGTGTCAGGATCACGCAGCGTGGAGGGAGCGACGGTGCTCCAGGCTTCGCTTACAACAGCCACCATCGTTGTCGCTGGGTCCATCGTCGTATCTTCTTTCCCGACCTCACTTATGGCGTCACCTGCATTCTCTGTGGTAGACGGACGACCAAATGTGCCGTCACCCAGCTGCCGGCTGTAGCACTCCTGCGCAATGCGAAGGGGAATCCAGGTGGTTGGAAGAGCGACCGAACGAAAGTTTTATGCACCATGCAATTACAGTACGCTCTTAGAGCAGATTTATACCGCTAGTTTAACTACAGCCTCTGAGCACTCACACGTTTTTAAAAATCTAAATGCAGAGAGCCGCATGCGACAAGGTTACTGCTAAACACCAACAAGGACTCCGATTGGCACGCATTATCATGTGGACGAGGATGCATTCCTCTGAAAACAAATTGTGCAGGAAAACAATACGAACTCAAAAGGCACCAGGAACTAGAAAAACGTGCTTTCCCGTAAATCGTCGGGATTACCACCACTATAACTAGCCTACTTTTACGTGCACTGCCGTATCAAGGCCTATTCCGTTGTGTCAAACTACTGCGCTCCTGCGTTGCTCGAGTCCCTTCTTTCGCACGAAACTTCTATTTTTCGGTAGCTACATAGTTACCATGGCCAGTTGTCAGTTCTACGCATTGTATGTAGAGTGAAATTGGTTTTTGTTTTTCATAATTTGAGCTAAGATGTCTTCCAACAGAGCTGCGAAAGATGATGTTACGGTTATTAAAATAGTCGGCATTTCCTGCGCTGTCTGCCGTGGCCAATTATATGCAGCTGCCCTTGTTTTGTTCGGCGTTCGTCCGTTATATGCCGGATGCCGAAGTGACCCTGCACGAACATAAATGCAGTCAACGTCGTGCATATCATTGAGGCTTTACCGACGAAAATGCTGGCGTGGCAATATCAATATTGGTTCCACAACGACCACGTTTCCAGTATTGAGGTAAACGTAACGAAGAGGATGCCTTAGTTGCCGTCAGAATGGAAGAGTCAGAGCTCCAGGAGCTGTTCGCACAGCTCTCCAATCTTATAGAACACCTGGCAGCGTGACTGGAGGGTGTCACCATGAGGGCGTAACAACTAGACATTGAAACCTTTCTGAAGTAAAATCTACACGTCGCCATCCGGATAGCGTGCTCTACACGGAAACTTAATCTAATTTTCAGAATACGCATTTTACAGTTGAGTTAATTTAGTGTACTTTCAGATAGGTTTTTCACGTCCGTGCCTCATACGGAGCCTACATATTGCGCGCCGAAGCCGTTGGAGGCGCGACACATGTAGGCTCTCTAGTGTCTCATAACATCGAGCCCTCCATGTGAGGAGGCATGGCAAACGAAACTTCACGGTGGGTTGGTCGGTGACGTAAGGTGCGCCGTAAGGTATTTAGGGTGGAGTAAGACGGGTCAAGGAAAATTAACAAAGGTGAGGGGCTTAAGACATTTACCTATAATTACGGTAAACATAATTACTCGCGATTAAGAAGGATGAAGGTGGCTTTGGGCAAATGATGGTGGACTGAGATTCATAAAGATGGATTAAGAAATGTTACGACGAATTAGAGGTGAAATAAACATACTTAAAGTACGTTACGATGAATTAAGGGGATTTAAGGGATTGAGGCGGACAGAAGAATTAGGTCATATTAGGGTGGACTTAGCTAAATCGGGGTTGGTACAGAAGGATTATGCAAACTGAAGTCAGTGCAGGTGAAGTACGAAAAATTAAGGCAAATTAAAGTGATGTATTATTGACCTAGTGTATTTATGGTGGGATGAAATTGATTAATTGAGAGATTAAGGTGGATTAAGGTGGACCAAGGGGCTTAAAGTGGTTTAAGGTAATTAATATCGATAGATATATATAAAGAGAATTAGAGCAATGAAGATGGAATAAAGATAATTGGGCTTTATTTAGGTGGCCCCATAATATTTCAGGAAAATTAGGCAGCTAAATGGATATCCAGATATGAATATCGGTTGATATCAAAATCGAAAAAAATGAATTAAGTTAGATCTAGGAATCTTAATAAAAATAAAAAGAATATAATTGTCAAAAGGGGATTAAGGGAGATTAAGGTAGTTAAGGATGATTAAGGTAGTTAAATTAACATGAATTAAGGACACTAGTTGCATAAAGTGAATTCAGATGAAATAAGAAAGCGTAAGGTAGGAAAAGACGGGCTGATATGAATTCAAGGTAATTAGAGCTGGACCGAACGGATTGAAATGGATTACGTGGGATTAGAGTGTATTATGCTACATCATGAGGCTGAAGGAAGGCAACGTGAAATATAATAAATTAGGTAGATGGAGAAGCTTCGGCTGGTTTAGAATGAAATAGGGTAGATTGAGGTAGAACTTGTTGAATGTAAACGGATTTATATAAGTTAGAGTAAAGTGAATTAAAATAGATCAAGATAAACTAGGATGATGTAAGCCAGAATTGCATGGATTGGGATAGATTTGGTTGCATTAAGTTTAGGTTGAATAAAGCATGAAAGGGGGAATCTCGGTAGACATAAAATTTAGATAGATTTAGATAAGTCAGAATAGGGTGAATTGAAATAGATTCAGATGAATTAGAGTAATGCAAGCCGGATCAAGGTGGATTTGGGTAGCTTTGGTTGCATTACGATTAGGTAGAATAAAGTAGAAAAGGCTATTAGGTGGATACAACTGAGTTAATGCCGATTGGGAAGGGTTGAGTTGCATTGAGAATAAATTTGACGTGTCCTTACCCAACCGTCGCAGACGTATCTGTAACTTCCCCTTAAATCTCAAATGCCCCTAAAGTTGTACCTATCCGCCAACGTAACCTTAAACCTAACCTATTCTCCCCTTAAACTAGTCCTAAACTTAATTTTAAGCTATAGCTAACCTTCTCTACCGTATCCTTAAACGCTGCCATGACAATGTTAAAATGGTGTGCATATCTTCCTTAGTAAGCGTTGCTGTGCCGAGGCTCTGTACGACAAACGGTACGTGTACTTCCCTCCTCTTCGGCTGTTATATAGCTCTGCTGCTCATCTACATTCGCAACAAGGATTAGCCGCAAGTTTTTTGTATATTGAACAATGCTTGAAGAAGCGCGTAAATATTCTAATTACATCAGCCAGTTAACAAGTTTAATCAATGAATAAATCAGCCGGGAGCTCTAGGGTGGCCAATCACACAAAATATATGCGCGTGCCATAAAGCCTCTCATGGCCGCAGAGTAGCATGGACAGGCGGAGCTATGTAATGCAGCGCTGTGTAAGCAGGCATTGACGTTTATTTTTTTGTTTATGTAGAAATACTGCAGGCAGCATCGTTGCGCAAGCAGAAAAGGGTTGCAAAAAAGTGATTATACAAAACAACTTCGAACCAACCAACACTTGTACATTCAGTAATCGATACGGGCAAACAATTCCATTGTTGTTTGGGGTTAGGAAAAAAAAAATACTTGTGAAATGTTTCAGTGCGGGCGAGGTACGGTCGTACGCTTTTGCTGCGATTGACACTAGATTGATTTTTTATTCTTAGTCTGGCACACTCACGTTGAAGGCAAGAAAAAGAATTATTTGGGCGTGAACTTCAGACGCACTGATGAAATATATTAGATGCACTACATTTTTTGTCGAGTTCATTTGAAATAGACAAGATAACAAGGACACAGCTCGCCTTACCGCCAACGTTGCTCGCTCTTTCTCTTGCTGCTTTCGGTGTTGTCTGTACTCCAAGAATGTCTGTAACAGAAGGCCCACCGAATGCAGTATTGGAACAATCACGGAAGATGTCTGTAAATGCTAGCAAATACGAAAAAATATCAGACTAAATTGTGCAATTTCGCTAGACCTGTTTTATTATAAGAACTGAAAGTCACGCCTGAAAGATGGATTACACGAGTGGTGACGTGCGCTTGATGGTTATAGGGGAATACAAGTTTTCAGAGCGCAAAATGTCTTAACATAATTGCCCCGTAAGGGCTGCTTTAAAGGCTTCGCACACATTTAACTGGAGCCATTGCCCCTTCTTTCGGGCTTAGAAGCGGGAATGGTGAGCAAGCGGTTTTATTAAGTGGTAGCAAGCATGGTAGCAGTAAAAATTTTCATCGAGGTATTCAAGTCTGCTCGCTTGTTTTGAAGGCGAGGGGATCATGGCTTTACATGCAATACTCAGTACAGAATTCCCTGCTGCTACGTCGGGCTTGCGTATCTTCGCTTTCGTTTCTTCGACCTTTGGTGGTAATTACCTGAACAAGCAGACTGGCTACGATTCGTGTAACGCTACCCCCGGCCTTACAGTTCCCATGGACAGACACAGACGAATGAAATGCGAACATGAAAATATTAACCGCAACACGCAAAATTTAGTAATACTGTTCGCTAGGTCCAATAATGGCACGCTATTGGTTTATTTGTAATGTCAGATTTCTCAGTTTTGTTTTTGCAAATAAGCCACGCGCCTTTTGACTTGAATGGAAAGAAATCGCGCTATTTGTGCGTTTTGGTTCATATATTCGTGTTAGCGTTTCATTTGCTCATGACTGTACCTGCCATCACGTTAACGTACCCGCTATATGACGTCCTCGTTGCACGCACTAGGCTACCTCTTGCTCTGCCACTAGCAGCAAGCGGAGGTGGAGCTATGGCAACGCATTTTGCTCTCCTCTGGAAACCATTGTTCAGTAACCAGACGAGCTCGATTGATTGTAGGCCGCATCAGCAAAAGGGCACTTCAAATTCTTAAGAATACTGCCCACATACCTGAAACGCGGCTCATCTGGATACCTGGACACGAATCTCTTGAACGTAATGAGGCGGCTCGCGCCGCTGCCCTCGCGCTTATACACCGGATCATTACCATAGAGGGACAAACACCGCTTGCAGCCCCCAAAACGGAACCGCTTGTCAGGTATGCTGACATTATCATTTACTACCGTCAAGGCCGAAGAACGTTCCCGACTCCGCTCTCCCAATTAACATGAGCAGAAGCCACCACCCTTCGAAGACTATACAGACAAATACGTACCCCCACAGAACCCTACTCCATGCGATTTACCCCACCCGAATACCCGTCTACCTGCAATTTCTGTCCAACGCCCGGTACACTGTACCACCAGATTTGGGAGTGCCAGAAGACCCTAGGCCTTGCCCCAATAACCTCCCCCTCCTACAAGCAGTGGGTGAACCGCCTGATGAGCCCAGACCTTGGGATCCAGCGTGAACGGGTGAAGAGGGCCTGCACCGCCAGCCGAGCTCAGGGTATCCCGGAATAGGGAAGCCCCCCACCGGGCGGGTGCCCTAACATCTGCACCAGCTTGGCAAATAAAGATTTATTCATCATCAGAAGGTCCGCCAGGGGGCCACGGCGTGCAATCACCTCGTGTGTGGGCTCTTGTAATTTCAATCTGGGTTGGCGAACTTTTTGGTATCCTGGATTTTAAAGTGAATACGAGTCTTCGTGAACATGTGCTGAACACCTGGACACCAAGATTCGGCCCCTAGGACCACCGAGTGCTTCGAAAACGGCTTCGGATTCCTCGGATCGGCGGCTAGGCCTAACGCACCAGCGGCGTTCCAAAACTCGCATACCTGCAACAGCGGCTAGCGGCGCCGCGGCGGCCGCTTACCTGGCGGCGGCTGTGCCTGCGGGGGTTGCTGCGAGATCTCAACCGGCACCATTGAAGCCATCGAGTGGACACTGCGTCTCTTTCAAGACGCATGAAGCGGCGATGCTGCACGAAGACACGAACGGCCCATCGGACCCCATGACCATGCCGTCGAATACACGCTCCCGTCAGGATGAAGGTGAAGACAACGAATCGCAAGACGACCAGATGCAGCATGACCTCGACGACGAAGAAGGCTGGCAGCGAGTTCCTCTAGCCAAAAAGAAGAGACCCACACGCAGCGACCGGGTAAGTCGATCACGAATCAACCTGCAGTTGAGACCTCTAGCTAAAATTAGAATCAGACGCGTTCCTCGACACGCTATAGCCAATGCTATCGGTTGTACTGCCCCCTCGGCAGAATTGGCTGAAATGGCTGCAGTGACTTTTGACGACGCAGCCAATAGCGCTCATATAGCACTGTATGACGAAAACCACGCGGCCAAGCTACTTCAAGTAGACAGATTAACCTTTCGACAGGATGGCAAGACAGAATCAATTGAAGTGGTAATCGAACCCCTTCAAACTTACAAAAACACCATACGAGGTGTGATACAAGTAGACCCGGCGGAAAGCAACGAGGCCATTATGAAATGGGTTCGCTGCGAACAAGCGGAAATCCTTCGTGTTCAAAAGATTGGAAAGACTGACCGCGCTGTGCTAACTTTTGACACGACTACTTTACCGAGAGTGGTGAAATACTACATGGAGCTAGTTCGGGTTGCAGAATATCGCCCAAAACGCGTAGTATGCTTTAACTGTCATGACCTTGGGCACATGGCAAAATTCTGCCCCTCTCCCAGTGTCTGCAAAGAATGCGGCCGCTGTCATACGGAAGCTGATGATTGCGCTGACACTGAATTCTGCGTGGCATGCAAGAAGACTGGCCACTTATCTGTTAGCAAATTTTGCCCTAGTCGTGTCCCGAAAGCCGAAGAGAAAACTGCTCAAACCCAAACTGTACGCAACAATCCTCCAGCATCCGGGTCTATGAGTGCTTCCAGCCCAGCTTCTACTGGAGTCTCGTGGGCTTCTGCAGTGACTGGCATGAATAAGGATAACGCACAATCTTTGCACTCTCTACCTCCAAGTCACCCGGTAATGGTGGAGAACGCACAACTTAAAAAAGAACTTCATGAATTACGCACTGAGCTGCAAAACTTGAAGAAGGAACTTGGGTCTCTCCGAAAATCTGTACGTCGCAAGGAGTCGGCTTCTCCACCTCCACCGCAGAGTTTCGAACGCCGAAGCCGTTCTCGTGTTCAGCGCCAAAAAAACGCCTTACTTGACGCCTCCTCCGCGTTTATCACGGAGCAGATGCTTGAGCAGCGAGAGGCGCAGCTAAGATTTCAAAACAACAAAGAGTGCCAGAAGGCTTTTAGTGGCATTACGTCGTTACAAGAACAATTCAACAGCCTTAAAGAATACATCCAACAAGTCACACAGCAAATGCAGGAATTCACTAGAATGATGACGCCAGAGGAAGCCAAACGCAGAAAAAAAGAAACTCAGTAGATGTCCTTCTCGCCCTCCCATCCTCCCAAAAGGCTAATAGTTAAATGGAACTGTCGCAGCTTTGCTCAAACAGGTCCTCTTCTTAAACACCAAATCTCTTCTCTACAGCCTTTGGCCCTACTGTTGCAAGAAACTAGAGGCACATGCAAAATTCCTAATTATGTTTCTTTCGCGGACCCTACCATACCCCACAAGTCAAAAGACCCTAACAAAGCACCCAGCGTTAGTGGTCAGGCCGCTATTCTTGTTCACAAGTCTTGCAAAGCTGTCCAGCATCATTGGGACAAAGCCAGCGATTCATCTCGCGAGGTAATAATTGTCCGAATCGACCCCCCCCGGTGGCAAAGCCCTTCTACTAGTCTGCGTCTATTATCGCCCTCAATGCACCTCGCACGTTCGGGGCACATACGACTGGATTCCTCATGTTCTTTCTTTGAATTTTTCTGGACCCATCATAATTGGTGGAGATTTCAATGCTCGAAGCACGCTTTGGGGATACCCCACTAGTGATCTCCGTGGGAAGCTTCTTGAGCAAGCGATAGAGTTTAGCCACCTACAATTGCGAAACGAGCCTTTTGTTTACACTCGCGTAGGCCTACATTCCTCCCAAAGAGACACAACGCCAGACCTCACCTTCTCCACACCTGGTATAGTCAAGTCATGGCAAACTGCCCCTTGTACCTGGGGTAGCGATCACTACCCTATTCTTCTTCATTTGAATGCCAAGAAACTCCGACGTAAATGTCAGTACTCTACAATTAACTGGAACTCGTTTCGGACGCTATTTAAGCCAACGGACATTTCCGACATCCCTACACTGGTTGCCAATATCACGACTGCTCGCACGAATGCTATCGAAACTGTTGAAAGCACTGTTGAGATTTCCCAACCAGACCTCCACATGCATAACCTTTTGCGAACTGCGGAGCGACTTACTAATCACTACCGATCTCAAGGAAAGAAACATCGCGATTTATTGAAGCTCAAAAGGCAGTATAAAATTATTCACGAATACCAGAAAACCCTCCAAAACGAGAAATGGCATGATCTCTGCCAACGACTAGGTCAGGAGAGAGGGCTCGCACGCCTTTGGGCGATCTTTCGTGGCCTGTGTGGCAAGAATAAGACCAAGCTCTCAATCGTCGAAGAACTATGCCTACACATGAATTACACGGATGTTGAAAAGGCTATCGTGAAAACCTTGTTCCCCCATGCGACATCCGACTCCAGTTGCCTTCAACCCCTTTCTGTTATTGAGATACCAGAACCTGACCCTTCTCTAGATAGTCCCTTTACACATGGGGAACTACAAATAGCACTCAACCAAGGGAAGCCTAAGTCTGCCCCAGGACACGACGCAGTCACCTGGCAGGACCTCCGGAATCTGCCCCCAGAAGGGCATTCTATTCTTCTCGAGCTTATTAATCGGTCATGGGAATCGGGCGAAGTTCCTGAACACCTCAAAACAACGATCATACACCCTATTCCCAAGGCAGGAAAGGATGCTAGAAAACCTGAAAATTTGCGGCCCATTGCACTCACTCCTACTCTAAGCAAGATAATGGAAAGACTGATAAATAATCGTTTGAAGTATCATCTGGAACGCACAGGCTGGTTCCACCCAGCTCAAACTGGCTTCCGCCCAAATCTCGGAACGCATGACTTCCTATGGCTCCTGCGGCGAGTCATCAACCGTAAATCCAGAAAATGCATCCCAGATTACGTCCTCTCTTTAGATATACGCAAGGCTTTTGACAATGTTTGCCAAAATGGCATCCTACAGGAGCTGTCCCAGGCTTTTCCCAGTGCAAAGGCACAAGCCTGGATCCGAAATTTCCTGCAACATCGCCCTATACAACTGAACTCTCCAGGCCATGAAGTCACCACTTACTACGTAGACCGAGGAGTTCCTCAAGGCTCTATACTCGGACCAATGCTGTTCAACCTTGCAATGAACCGTGTGGCCCGACAGCTTGAAAAGGATACCTCCGCTCGATTCGCCCTGTACGCCGACGATGTCGTCGTCTGGACAGAAGCGGCCGACTACGATGGCAAGGAAGCCATGCAGTCAGAACTTCAGGCTGCCGTTTTTAGCCTAGAACGCTCTTTGTCCGCCTTCAACCTGGAACTCTCACCACAGAAGACGGAATTTGTCAGCATCAACGGCAAACGCAAAACTGATCTGTCTCATATCTTGACCCTTCATTTCGGCGGTACATCAATCTCATCCCAAAACGGAACCGTCCGACTTCTCGGTCTCCAACTGAGCAGCTGCAACAGCCCTCAAGCATGGATTCGGAGCCTTCGTACCACCTGGCGTGCTACGATGCATCTTATTACTCGTATCTCAAGCAAGTACGGTGGTTCACAACAAGCCTCTTGTCAAACTCTCGCCAGAGCAGTGGCCCATGGCCGGCTAGCATACGGTTTTCCAATATATAACTTAAGCCCCCGGCATCTGCGCGATTTGGAAATACTAAATCGTTCTATGATTCGAACCATCACGGGTCTCCCTCGACACACCAGAAATGATCTTCTAGAGTTGGCAGTTCCTCTTCCCCCGATACGACAACTCGTGGAGGAAACTCAGCTACGTTTTCAAACGCGCCTAGAATGCTCACCGCAAGGACAAGCAATCTTAAAATGGGACGCGTTAAACAGCGTCTTTGAGGAGGCACCCTTTCAAGGTACTATCCCCCCATGGGAACGTCCACCGCTTGGACTCATCAGACGACGGCCTATACGGCGCTCCAACCCGGCGGCTAGAGAGCGTCTTGTTAGGCGTATACGGCAAGACAAAGCCATTGACGAACTAGATGTTTTCACAGACGCAGCAGTGGCCAACAATGCCGCAGCGGTAGCTTGGACTTGCCCTGAATTTCCACCCCTGGATGGGTCCTGCAATATCTCACAAATCCATGGCCTAGTAGCAGAAGCCGAACTTTTCGGAATTCTATGTGCCCTTCAAAGCATCCAAAAGAATCGCCCGTCACTTCCCCAAACAAAGCTACGCGTTATCACAGACTCGCACGTGGCACTTCGTGAATTAAATCGTTCTTTCACCCCAAACGCAACTGCCACTACTATACTGAGAAAAATTCAGGAGCTACGGCAAGAATTCGTATCTGTTCGTTTGGTTTGGACCCCGGCGCACACCGAGGGTGACACAGGGAACCAGTTAGCCCACATGGCTGCCCGGGAGGGTCTCTCACATCCTCCCGTGGTTTCTTCTGACCCACCCCCACAGGACGCGACCTGGCCTGAAAACTACCGCAAAGCAAAGATCCTTAGTCGTCAGCGCCTCCAGGAATCCTCCCCTGTGGGTTTCCTCACACCTCTAAAACGTCTCCCCAGAAAAGGAGAAGTTATTGCAAACAAGATATACGCAAACTGTGCATATACCCCCGACATTCTCTTTAAATGGACCTATCCTCGTACAGCATATACTCCAAAGTGCATATTTTGTGGGGAATCAGTCGTTTCCAATCTTTACCACCTTATCTGGATGTGCTCTGCATTTTCACAAGGACGATCGGAACTTTTTACACTACACTCCATCCCGTGTGATGAACAGGACCATATTAGCCAAATGCGTGCTAATCCCTCTTTATTAGAGGCAATTGTAGAGTTCTCTCTCCAGAATGGTCTCTATAAAGCAGTTTGATTCGTGATTGACTCAGCCCTGTATGGGTCAGTGATTCTGTGACAAGTGCGAACTGACTTTGTAATGGGGCAAAAAGTGCAAATGTGTTAGCGATTACTTTTATTTTCATATTTTTTTCCCTTTCCCACTCTCCCCCATCCCCTTCAGGGTCTTATGACCTCCTCCAATAAACAGCCCATCAATCAATCAATTCATCATCATCATCATTGTAGGGTTTAACTCTCCGATGCAACGCAGGCGATCAGGCGCGCCGTATTGGAGGGCTCTGGATTAATTTTGACCACCTGGGGATCTTTAACGTGCGCCGAAATCTCTACACACGGGTGTTTTTGATTTTCGGCAATATCAGAAAAGCGGCCGCCGCGGGCGGGAATCGAACCCGCGTCCTCGTGCTCACTAGCACAACGCCTTAACCACTGAGCCACCGCGGAGGGTACCAGACCACTCAAATTTGTTTTAACGCGATAGGGTTATTAGGCTAACCAAACATTCACATTATCGGGTTACAAACTACAGCTGGGCTGGGATCCGCACCGTAGTGTGGAGGGCTCCAGATTATATTTCCCAACCTCAGAATCTTTGATGTCCGCCGAAATCTCGACACACGGGGATTTTCGCCTTTCGTTTGCATCAGACGAGCAGGAGCTGCGACCGGGACCGAACCCGCGTCCTTGGGCTCAGCAGCACGACGCCTTCGCCACTGAGCCGCCGCAGTGAGAGGGATTATTGAGCACGTTACAAGCGCAGCTAGTTCTTGAAAAATGTTGGAAGAAGTGTAACGCTGTGTTCGTAAGGATGCGCCAGAAGCGATCTGTTATATGAGTTTAAGAACTAATTAACCCCTGCACTTGCCAACCTCATGCTTGTGAATAGAATTATTTCAGGTGTATTGAAGGTTTACGAACACTTCGTTCCAAGTCTACTTGAAGCTCGAGACTGAAGTACGTTTTTATTGCCATTTTTCAGTTGAAAACTAGGGTTTCGGTTATCCAACGTGACTAAATTGCACACCATAAACGATACATATCTCGCTGGTATCATTTGCATAACACATGCTCGTTTTTCCTTTCAGTGGTATTTTACCTTTCGCGATGCATATCACTAAAGTCATTGTTTTGCTCAAGAAAGGTGACTAAAATATTTGATTAAATAATGGGCTTACTAAATTTTATGTAATTGTATTAATTAGCCAGAGGCGTCATATATGCACGCCATTATAATTCGTACACGCCTAGCAAGTTCATAAAAGGAATTTCTGGGCTGCTTACACACAAATGAGAAAAATCCGGTACAAACGAATTATCGGTAAATCCTAGAGAATATGCATTGCGATGTTCATTTATTATCTAGAAAGGATTTTATTATCTAGAAAGGAGCTGGAAATGGCTTACAGTTATCACCAATTGCCGGGGTAAGGATGGCTGTATAGACAATGCAATCATCGGCAAAGAATAACAACCGAATTGAGGCTGTTTTCATAAGACTGCTGTGTTTATTCGGCTGTCCGTTGCCCAGAATCGCCCTTCGGCTACATTAGCAGCCAAAGAAAAAAAAAACAGAACAGATAAGCGGCCAATTTTTCTCCTCCAACCAGAGAATGGTCGCCACGTGCTCCTATACCGCC
Organism: Haemaphysalis longicornis; assembly: GCF_048455015.1. NCBI lineage: Eukaryota > Metazoa > Arthropoda > Arachnida > Ixodida > Ixodidae > Haemaphysalis > Haemaphysalis longicornis. The sequence goes on along the minus strand of NW_027526460.1, from coordinate 141,686,630 downwards.
TCACGTCAATACCCAGCTTGGGTACCTCTGCGGAGTCCCACCTCGACCGCACCCCACCAAAATTTCCCCAAGACTCTTGCCAATTCCGCGCTTATTTCTCACCCCTCTCCCCCCTCATTTCCCTCACTGTTCAGTGAACTCTGTCCCAGACATCATGATTTAATTTCTCATCGTGCTGCATGCGCAGACAATTCAGATTTCCCCTCCATGCATATGGTCCCTCGCCGGACGGTCCCTCATGTTACGACACACGATTCCTTACCATGCCATGCACTTTTTTACCACTGAGAGCGTCCGGCACGAGTAGTGTGAGCCGGGTTCTACACCCAGATCGGTACCTGAAGCTTCACGCACGACCGTCAAAGATCACCCTGCTACTCCCATTACCTCCACTAGCCTTTCTATTCCCTAATATAAAAATCTACTAGTACTGGAAGTTCTTTTTGCTTTGTGCTCATTTGTGTTCGTTATGTGCTGTTTTCAATTTATTCATTATTGAGTATAGTACTCTAAGGAGGCGCTAAACGAATTGTCTTGCGCCACAGAGGAAGGTGCTTGGACACCAGGAATAGTGTATGCAGCGAAGAAGTGGCGTGCTGCATTCCGCCGCTGAAGAAATGCTTACAACGAGCTTAGAGATGTTGCGAATGCCACGATTTGGGCATGAATTCGACATTCCACGCACCTACTCACCCTTATATTTATCTGGGTACTCGATTGCGTAGAATTACTCGAAGGTATTCACAAGCGCCATCTATCCTGCGTATAGCCACTGGAGCAAAGTTACCGACCGTTGCACCAACATCGAATGTTATCAGCAGCCCATTACTTTAGAAACCACCTTCTTCATCTGGATCGGAAAGGCAAAACCAATAGGTATGATTTTATATATAAAAAAAACGCTTTCGTCCAACTATTTCAAACGTGAGTTTTGATCCATCTGTCCACCGTCAACGTTTTACTAGAAGCGAATAAGCCGAGCACTCACAGAAATGGGGCATATAAATACTCGCTCTACCTCGTGAACGCATAAACCACATTGTACTAGTTTTGCTCTATATGGACTTCTAAAAGAAGCGTTATTTTATTGGTAAAATGCTTACCTCACTTGATGATCGCTTATGCAAGAGGCACAATTCCAGCTGTAATAGAAAGACTCATTTGCATATCTGCTTCCAGATTTCAGAATTGAATGATTTTATTTTTTATCTGTTTTTTCACTACAATAGCGAAATTACCCAGAAATTTTAAATATTTCGATATAACATTATAGCGTGGAAAAGGATAGGAGGATACCAATTAAGAGCTACAGAACAAGGATTTGTACACAGTCTAATTTTTGTGGTGGAATCTTTTATATTTATTATGGAACAGCTGTATGAAAAAAAAATAATTTCGAACTGAAAGATATAAAGTTTAAATCAGAAATCTTTCTTAAATACCTTATTGATGGTCTCATTTACAATACCTACAAGCACGAAACTAAGTGTAGTCAAACTCGCTGTTGTTTTCAGTCAAAGAAGTAGTTTTTTGGAATCCGGTTTTGAGGCCCAGATTTAAAATCGTGCGGTTTGTTTGCGGTTGACTGCAGTCACATGACTTTTCGTAATTCAATCACGGTGCTTGACTGTTAGTAATTCAGTCACGGTGCTTAATATACTATTCGTATATTAAGCACCGTGGCGCCTACACCAGCGTTCTTCAATCATATTTTGCCTACGTCCATCGGCTGGTGACCCTGTTACTCCCATATCAATTTCCTGCCCAAGGCTTCTGACTTGGGAAAGAGTGAGAATTCGCAGCTAGCTCTCGTTGAAAATCCCCTCATAAAAAAATCCTTGTGACTTGTGGTTTTGAGGCGCCAAAAATTGTTTGAAAACTTCTATTTAAGTGCCATTTGCGATCACTGCTAGAATGCATGGTGGACTGGATAAAGCTTTCCGTTGTACTGCTCGCCTGCAAACTCATAAGCTGCGACGCGTATTAAATAGCCAACTTTTGCTTTTTGCTTTGTTGACGGCTTTTTCGCTCTATGGGCAACTTATTGCTTTCGCATTAAAAGACACATGTAAAATCACCGCGCAACCACCTGTACATTATGAATTAGTATTCGCTCACACACGTTTCTTTTTTTGCGATTACAAAGTATGTAGTAATGCAGGCAGCCACTCTTTTGTTCTTTTACATTTTCGTAACGCTGACCAAGTAAAAAAAAATGATACAACAGGTTGTGGATAACGTCAGGGAGCTGTCAGCCACAAAACATAGGCGGCTGTATCGCTAGTATGATTTTAAAGCAAGCGAACCTCACAACTGTCACTTCTTTGTAGCAAACCTTTCTAAGGGTCCCTTCTAATGTCCCCTTTTCGACGGCTTCGTTGCCGTCTTCGTGAATAGTCCGCAATTGTAAGCCCCGTTGTAATACGAACAAACCTGTAAACGAAGACTGAGTCTTGGAGACAGCATGCAAGTCAACAACGATGCAAGCTACTTCAAAAGCCACGAGGATTGCCCAGAAGGATGACACACATAGGGAAGACAACAGGACGAGCGCAATCCTCATGGGTTTTCAAGTATCAGACCAAATAGCCTGTCAAGAAATCTTGCTGAAGCTACTTGATGTCTAAACTGAGAAACGACGCCAGCGCCACCTTATGGCAAAATGGCGTTGTAACGAAATAATTTGTATTTGAAATGTTTCGTATAATTTACCAGTTGAGAAAATGCTTTTGTTTACTTTGTAAATTTCGTTATGTGTATAATATTTTTTTGTGTTTTACGGAACTGCGGATTGAGTTTATGAACATGTCTGCTACAATGCTTTCTTCTGCTGTGGTGGTGACTGCGCTGTTCCAATTCTTATCGCTTTAGGCGTCGAATTAGACTGCTTCGCAAGCCGTCTACCATGTTGCCCGCGACGTGAGCTGCCCGCATCAGGATACCTAAGAAACTATGCGTAAGGGACTTCGCGATTTTCGAATAGAAAGTGCCCTCACAACTATCTGGAGAAAACGTACAGTTTATTGAACAATCAATAAAGCCGGTCATGATTGATACGGGCCAGTGATAAGCCCCGGATGCTTCAGCGGGTCGCGTAGTTCTAGAGTAGCTAGCTCAATGCTGGCAATGACAGCAGCCTGCTACATCATTGTTTCAAAAACGAAAAAAGGAACACACAACAAGACAACGGTCTTTAACAAGTAAACAAGTCATTCTGGTAATAGATGGCGCAGGGTACCCTCGTCGAATGCATTCACTTCGAGGGCTGATGTCGTAGTCGGATTGTGGGGTGCAGTGCGCGTCAGAACCTCCCATCTTGGTGCGTTTCGGCATCTGTGGTGCTCACGTGGTGCTCCCGTGCACACAGGGCCCATTGCAATAGCCCGAGCCTTCGTCTTGCTGCGAAGCGTCGTAAACAGACACTCTGGATCTCCTCTAAAGCGCTGGCCTTGTATCTTTTTTAGTAGGTGCGTTGCTAATGCCTTATTAAAAACTATAGCCTCTCTCGGGGTACTTAAAGGCAGAAATTTTGGTCTGTCTGTCTGTCTGTCTGTCTGTTTGCACGTAGTGTTGTCCCGTGATTCCTCCGCCCAGTACAAAATTTCCGCTTTCCAAATGATAATCTGGCTCTTCGTTAACTTCGCAAAGTTAGAGCAAATTGACGTCGTTCAATCTATTACTGTCTCAATGAAAGGTCTACCCTATGTTGTAATGTAGACCGGAATGGTTGAATTCGCAGCGCAGTTACTTGCCTTTTGGATAGGGTCCGGATTGTCGTAAATTGTAGAGGTGTCAAAGAGCTCGGAGCTGTGAGGGCGATGGCGCTGGACTCCGGAAACGCAGCGGATGTACTTCGGGCGCTGGACTCCTTCAAACTGGCGCAGCGAAGACCGAGTGGAGATGCATTATATCAGTGTATTTGCAAAAAACAACATACGGCCGCCGCAAAATGTATGCTTTTTGTGAGAAAAATAATGGTGCTCTTGACCTCTAGCATTCAATTGCAATTGAATCACAATTGCAAAAGCACATTCAACTGCACAAGCGAAGCTTTCGAATGGCTACAATTCACTCAAATACGTCAGGTTATGAATGTGTACGGTTGAAGTCATGTAATCAGATTTAAAGATCCAAATAAATCCTAAGAAATCTTGACAGACGGCGGTACGGCTTTGTAGCCCTGCCCGTTGAGTATGCATCTAGAAGACACTTATTCTTTTACATTTCAGGGATTCTTTACGAAACGCAAAAGCCACAAAGGCATTGCGGAACCATACCGAATTGCGGAAGTGCATCTGGAAACATCTGTTTAAATTGGGTCATGCAATCCCAAAGCACACCATACGCGAGGCACGTTGACCTATGAGGCGTTTTTTTCGAAATGAGTCAAATCCACTTAAACAGAATATGCGATTAAAGCGAAAGTTTCGTACGGGACCTAAAGGCGAGGCTGTCAAAGCTATTATATGACATGTTTTGCATGTAATCTAAGAGAAGTTTACGGCCACAGGCAATTAAAAATTATGCGGCGGATTTGAGAAATTTTAGGATGATAAGTTTGGATTTCGTTCGTTGAATTGAGAGAGAGAGAGAATCAAGTTTTTATTGAGCCCATAAAGAAGGTGTGTGTGCGCAGGCACCAGACGGGGTGGTTCCCTAATTATGAGACTCATATGTGTACAGCAGCTCCTGCCCCTGGCCACCAGTCCGTACAGTGTGGTGAGGTCGGGGCTGTACACAACCATTGTGATGCGGAATTTTTATGAAAACTTTATTTCAAATGACTATCAAGGATGGTACGATAAAGGTTTGGCGGAAAAGGCATTAAACATAGGCAGCAGGACTTCAAGAACACTACAACTATACATGGAGAGCACGTGAGTCCTCGTGGGAGCATACGCAGCTCTATTCGGATTCTCCCACAGTATTACTTCATTGCGCACGCCTGAACACTTTCACAAAGAAAGCAACATCTTCAGTGCCTTGCCATGAATTTCCAAAAAAAAATTCTGCACAAGAAGGCTGGTCATAACTTATTCTTTACCTCAATCAAGTAACTCGCAACAACAGAGGGGCGGTGGGAGTGCCAGGGATCGTAGCTTGCGTGGCTACTTAGTTGAGTAATAAAATGGTAAATATGGCTGTAAAACAAAAACAAAAAAAACAGATCTACTCTATAGCGGCGGGGGAGACAGGATGAAATGATTGTTTCACATCTCTCAGTTTCATTCACTTCCCTCCGTCTTCTGTTCTGTTTGTCGTTGACGTTTGGGAACAGTTCTTTCCCCGATTTCTTAATTGCCACCAGAATCTATGATAAGCCAGCTCCAAAAAAGAAAAGAAGTTCTAAAAAGTGCTCCGAGAGAGTCCGATCAGCCACGACAAAGAAACCTCCCATTCGCCAAATGAATTTGGCTCATTTTGATTCAAGCTACAGTAGGATCTGGCGCATTTTCGATAAGAAGTGCGATCTGCGTACACGTTTACCGTACGTTATCTCACCAATTTTATTGCAACCTCTTTTCAAGGGGAAAGTTGTTGAGTTTTTCTTATCACTGCCATTTTATCTGAATTTGTTTCGGTTTGTGGATTTGGCTCATTTAAAAAAAATCGCCTCATATAGCAGCAGCGGCAACAGTGCTACTAAAGAAGTTTGTGTATGTGCGAGCTTTTGAAATGCCTTTGCGGATCGACTGGCAGCGCTATGAAGAACCTCTACGCTTTGGCGATTGCGCATATAGGGTAAGTGCGACGCTTATCTGTGTTCATGGCGTCCCGTCGGAACTGATTTGCAACTGTCGCTCCACGAAAGCTCGGCGCCAAGCAATTCTGGCCATGGCAGCCGGTCTTTGCGACCGTAAACGGGCCTTTACGATGAAAGTCGCTATACGTGAACGGCGTAGTTTTTGTGTGGTGCGCAGCCCACGATTCTTTGGGGGACCCGACTGAAGACAATGGAACTTAACTGTGGGATAATACGCAAGTGCTTTTTGTCTCGAGGCGTGTGCTTCCAAGTCGCATAACAGTGAAAACGCTAACGTAATATGAAGTGACAGCCTCACACTGTTATAAATCGGACTGAAACCATTTCCTTGTGGGCCTCGTGCAGGGCCGTTTCCACGTAAACGTGGAAATGTGGAAATGGGAACCAGTGATGCTTTTTATTTGCTTTAGGTGCGTTTCTGCTGTCAAACGCGTCCCAAGTAGGTGCGGGCCCCTAGCCATATGGATTGTGAATATGCGAACCTGCACACAGGCGATGAGGACCTCCGAGCTGCAATTCTAGAACCGATTCGGGAAGAGCCTGAGCTGTGCCTCCGCGTGTGCTGCTGCTGCTACCCTCAATGCTCCGCGGCACGGAATTGGTGAGATATCATTTAAGAGGAGCTCGCCCCGTCTGGACCAGCCTAGACGGCGTGCCCGGTGATAGAGATACCATTGTTGCCCATGTGCTAGGCGTTTTCACTGAGTGTGCAGGTGGTTTGAAGTTTAGGTACGAGTTGCCGGAGATGGGTGTCTTGCAGTTTCTGGATGTGTCCCTGCTCCTTGGGGGTGATCAGCCTTGTTGACAGTATGCTCCGCGTAGTAAAAAGGGCATCCTACCCCATCAGTCAGCCCATTCAAAGCTTGTGAAGCGAGGCATTGCAAGGACCCTTCTGCGGGCGGCGCTTACCAGGTCTTGCCAGCATAGAATGCAGGCTAGCTTGCTGGAGCAAGCGGAAAGACTGAAAGCGGCAGCTGTTTCACCTGAAATGGCGGCCTCTGTGACAGAGCGCCTTGTGAAGAATCTCAAAACAGACTCCGTGCCCGGTTCTGAATGCCAATTAAAGGCAGAGAGTTCCTGTGGCAGCCTTGCCTTACGTACACCAAGTGTCCCACCACCTGAAAAAAAAGTTGGTGGGAAGTGTAGTGTACAGGTGGTTTTTTCGGCACCTGAGAGGCTGTCAAAAATGGTGCGTTGGGTGAATAACCCCGGCACCAAGTCCAGCTGTGCCGTACGGCATACAAGCAGGTTTGTGAATTGCGCGACGGCGGTGGTCTACAGGATCCCCCTGTAGTGCAAAAAGTGCTACATTGGCCAAGCAGGCAGGTGCCTCAATGTGAGGCCGAGAGAGCACCAGGCGGCTGTCAATGCGCAGATGGGGGCTGGCCACCTGGCTGATCATTGCCGTAGGTGTAAGGGGTGCACACCAGATTTCTGCGGGACGCACATCATGTACCGGTCATCCTCCGAAACCGACCGAGAAATTGTGGAAGCCTTTTTGATATATAGGAAGAGAGGGGGAAGTATGCGTCAGCGCACCGTCTTTGGCACTATCCGCAAAAGAAATTCATTTTTTGGAGAGGGGAAGGTGGTTGAGCGCGGGCGAAGGATGAAGGCTGTTTACACGTGTCGGTTAAATATCTGCCATGTGATATGGACCGGCGCTGTAATGTGGCCTGTGATATGAGTGATAGTGTTTCATTACGTTTTTTTTTACGATAACCCATTCTTTTTTCGTGTACTTACTGGTGTTTTCCTGTTTATGTGGCATAAACTGAGTTGAAGTTTTAGCGTGTGTTTCGTCTTCTCTTAAGCTATGTCCCTGTCCTAATGTTCGCTAGTACGATGAATTCCTTAGTATACAGTAACCAACTCGCCCAACTTGGCGCTTTAGTACCGACAGCAGGGTTACCCATCTCGGATACGGCGGTCCTCTCTTCGTCCTTCCGATTCTTCTGAGTTTGCCGCAATTCTAGTGAACCGTGGCGTCACACCCCATCACCATTTCGAAGAGCCGTACTTAAGCTTCGGCCCGCCCTGCATGACCACCCTCACCTCTCAGAAACTAAGTGCCGTATTCTGGATCCCTCTTCCACTTCATTTGGTCCCTCCACTCGGGTGAGGGGAGGATTCCGCAATGCTTATGCATGGGCGAATCGATTTCAAGGGTACCCTCCCCTGGAGGCTCGAGTGGAGGATGGATTCAGAATACCAGGGGAAGTCAGTTTTTGGATGGAAACTTCATCCATCAGGATGACCGCCAAATCCTCATAAGACACGTTGCCTTTATCGCTTGAAGGTAACAATATCGAAGCGTTGGTGAACACTGGTGCAAGTGTAGCAGCCCGGAATGTCGGCTGCTGAAGGAGGCGAGAAAGCAGACGTGGAGCTGGTTTGCAGTTTCAAGACAAGACTGTCTATTTTCAAAAGATGCGTACGCTGAAAGCGTCTCCCGACGCGGGAAAAAAGGGGAACCCCCGCGTCCTTCAAAAGAGAGAGAAAAAAGGCCCCCCAAGCGAGCAGACGGCAACGGCGCCAGGACTAATGTCAGGAGTCGGCCGGACAACAAGTTATGCCTTCCCCGTCGGCGACCGTTGAAGAGAGCGGGGGAAATGGTGGTGAAAACGTTTTATTGAGCTGGAACGGAGTTAGTTGAGCCGTTCCTCTCTTGTGGACGCCCCCCACAAGAGAGGAACGGCTCAACTAACTCCGTTCCAGCTCAATAAAACGTTTTCACCACCATGGCCCCCGAAGTAAGCAGGCGGATCCGTCGCCAATGCGCGTCTTCCACAAAGGCGCACTGTCGTCAAGCCGGCGGCAGACCGGAGAGAAAGGAAAAGCCCCGTCTCGCGGGAGCCGCTTGCGCTGGGGTGCCGAGCGGCTTCCGCTACACAAGCAATACCATTATTCGCGCTGACCTGTGTAAGATACCACGAAGGGTGAAAACAATTTAATGTTCAGATAATTGCGTGGTGCGAATAAAATGTCAATCCAACCTCTTGCCTACTGTAAAGCACGCATTTCTCTTGAAGGGCAATGTCATCCTTCAGTGCACGGTGCTCTCACCGTGTCAAGCTTATTCTTGTTGGCGACTCTGTCTCATCGAAATACGTTAACATTTGCTACCGCACTTCTGCTGCTAGCATCACAGTCGTTCATCATTCAGCACTTTCAGAAATAATAATGCCTCTTATGTTCCAAACGACCACTTAATAAATTCGCTAAAATAAAGTTTATTTCCTCTCCCAGAGAGTGCTCGCTTAACTCCACTCCGGCCTTGTCGTTCTCCCTGCAGAGATCTCAGTTCAAGACAAGCGGACAGGTACAGTCATCGTCAAAATATTCTAGGCCCCGCCAAAGGTTTCTGGGCCACAAAGAATTCGAACTATAGGCTCAAAATTTAACTGTGTCGAAATATGTTATGGCAGTAAAAAAGAAAGGTGTTTTCTTCACCTTTCTGGCACCAAACATTTCAGCCTTGTTGGAGAGGCAAGCTTCTACATTGAATTATGGGGGCCTATGCGCTTTTGACGTGGCCTAGAAAACTGCCACGTTCAGTAGTCAGGTAAACGCTTCCGCTATCAACGGTAGCGGAGCCGAATTTTTGTCACCATTAGTGTAGTGCGCGAAAGGGGAACGGTGCACCGCAGGTGGCTGACTTGTGAGGCGCAGGGTTGGAACCTGATGTAAACATTCAATTTCCCGAATCTGTAAGAACCGCACCTGACAGGCGTGGTTCGCTCAGATTGAGGAAATTGAAGGAATGGCGATCGTTTGTCGCATCAGGGTGTCAGAAATTTGAGCCCAGGAGCAGTGCGTGCGTTTAGAGTAGCTGTTGGAGAGCCGTGGGGTGGTGGACGCGATAACAAGATAGTGTCAACCACACTGCTTAACAGCAGCCCGCAGCTAAGGGAATCACTTGCACGATGACGTCAGCGCCGCTGCCAAGCAGCAGTTGCGAATTGCGCTTAATTCCAGCTTGAAAACCACTGCACTCTGTCTCACGCGTATGGTCACAGCTATGAAGGCGACCGGAACACTTTGGAGCATTAGGCAAAAGTAATCCGACTGAGAGTGAGCCGACTTCTTTGTGGGAGAGCAGGAAGACTAAGAGTTCAAATCTTCTCCAGCGCAAAAAGAACAGCAATCAGCTGTTGCAACTAAGGAAGAAAAAACAAAAAACATTGGCTGCGTACTTACCCCATACGGCGTGCCGCCTTTTGCCTCACATTGCAGCATCTGAAAAAAGAGAGACGAAGCCTGTCAAGCGTTCTCAAGCGTAAGAACATCAACCTTTAACCAGTCTGCCATTTCACGCCATCTGTAGCGCTACTGAACTACCATAGAATAAAATAAATAACGGAAGAAAAGAGTCAGCAACAAAGTTCCCAAAAAACCAGAAATTTCATATCCAAAATTCGTCACCCCTGCGATTTTCCCTGTAAAGAAGCACTCTTTGCTAAGCGAACCATACGGCAACATGCGTCCAGCCCAGCTCCTACAATAAGAGTGGGTTACAATTACTGTGGTATGCGCTAAGGCATGCGGCAACGCGATAGCCAGCACTGAAACGCTATTTGGTGCGTTCCGATCTTTGCAAAGGTGGCAAGGTAGACAGGTGCAGAAGGCTTCAACTGTTCAGGAAACGTTGATATCTAAACTTAAAACGGCAACAGCCACACCTTTAAGCGCAGTAGAGATACAATAAAAGAATTAACGCACCCCCCTCCCCCCAAAGCGTGCATCGAATTTTTAAAATGTTCAACTGTATTTTGGTACTAACCGTGCTTGAGATTCTGGATTTTAAATGTCTGTTATGGAACCTTTTCTTTCACTAGTAGATATATGCCGCGGTGATTCAGCTCAGTGCTGATAAAAACTCGTAACAAGTAACGGATTTCTGGGTAATGTCTCACCCCTTTTGGTTAATTTATTAACGCACGGGTTACCGATGCAGAATTGCGACAGGCAGCATACGTTAATATTCCTCGAGTAACGTGTAAAGACCCGTTTCTTCTTACTCGCTCGACGTGATTGTCGAATCAGGCCGCCATACCTCGAATCAGAGCCGTCCTTCACAAAATCCTGGTTTAAAAAGTAACACGAAAAGGAGCACATACGGTTTGTTTACCGAATCATATCGTCCTAATCGCCACTGAGCGACAGATTTTGCTCCCCGCAGACATCTTTCCAAACCACAAAATAAACACAAAAGATCACACTTTCCCCATGGGTAGTTCTCGTTTCGTACTGGCAGGAAAACATGGTTTGATGGACATACAATTCTCACAGGACCCAATGCTTTAAAAATGAAGCTTGTGAGGGTGAAAGCTTGGACGAGTTGGTCAACACCGTGTTTGCGTGCTGCCTCTTCTCCGTTCGCGCTATTTTCCAGTTAGGCATACCAAGTCACCCAAGCTTCCACTTTTACAAGCTCTTTTTTAATACATTGGCTCGGGTTAATTGTAATGTCGATAGAGTCATGTTTTTTAGTCAGCGTCGTGTTTATGTGTTACATTGATTCGCGCTGTTTTCTAGTTATGGAGGAAAGTTGTTGGTTGCTCCGATGGCCGGTAGTGTCAGTAGACAGCTGTAACTGGTTGTGTTCTCCGTAGCCTTATACAGAGCAATATAGAAAGAGTGGTCGGTCGATGTCCCGTTCACTCGAAATAAGGGTCCATGGCAACGTTCAACGCGCGAACTCTGCCTAGCGATGCAAGCTTATCTGTACTATTAGGGAAGAGCATCATAGGGGTAAGCGAGGTTGGAAGAACAGGAGAGGCCCCATGAAGTTGAGTAGCGGACATATTCTGTTCTATCGAGGACCTCACGAAAAGAAAGAACACGGGATGGGATTTATAATCCACGCAGAGATAGCAGGGAACGTCGAGGAATTCTCCAGTCGGAATCGTCGTGATCAATCTGACCAATCAATGCAGTTTGAAGATAGTGCTAGCGTATGGATCAACGGTTGGCTATGATTTCGGGGCGGTGGATAGTTTCTACAAAGACGTTGGATCAGCGGTAAAAAAAGGTAACAACACAGTTCACGATTGTGATGGGAGACTTTAACGTGAAAGTAGATGAAAAGAGAGTAGGAGAAACGTCGGTGGGAAGCTTTGGAATAGGCACTCCAAGTAATCGCGGAGATACACTGGTTTTATTTGCGGAGAGAAATAACCTGAGGCTAATTAACACATTCTTCAGCAAACGAAAGAATAGAAAATTGACACGGAAAAGTGCCAACGGGAGAACAAGCAAACAAAAAACGAAATTGACTGCATTTTAGGTGACAACACAGGTCGCAGTGATTCAGAACCAGAGTATATATTGAGTAACTCTGCTCAGAACCGGGTCGTAGGGGTTTAAAATAACCTTAAAGAATAAACTCGCGCTTTTAACTGACGAGAAATACGGCAGTGTTGACGCCCTAAATGAGAAGCTAAAAATGGCAATCACACAGACGGTAGCATCTCTGGGAAAAGCAGCATGTAGGAGACACAATGGCAAGCTAACGCAGAAAACAAGGGAGCTTATTGCGAAACGGGAGAAAATGGAATTGTCCAGTGCAATGGACCAAATTAAATTAGCGGAGCTGCCAAAATTGATTAATTAAAGTAAAAAGGAGGACATTCTTCCGTACAACACGGCAGTGATGTAGAAAACGCTGGAGAGAGGAGGAAGCTTGAAGTCAACAAAGAGGAAGCTGGCAGAGACAGAATGTACGCACTAAAAGACGAACAGGGTAACATTATGCTCAATATGGACGAGATTATAAAAGGAACAGAACGATCCTACACAAGGCTATACGCCTGTGACGTTGCACCAGGGAAAACTACTCAACGCACAAGCTTACCTTGAGATGTCCCTCTAGTAACTTTAAAGAGGAAGGTAGAAGAAAAGGCTTTGAAGCGGATGAAACATGGAAAAGCTTCAGGCAAGGATGGTATAACCGTGGACCTTCTAAAAGAGGATGAAGATATCGCAGTGAAAAAACTTGCTAAACTATTCTCAGAATGCTTACAGACTTTCAAAATACTCGTAGCCTGGAAAAACGCCGCCATAGTTCGGATTCACAAGAAGGGAGATATCAAAAAAACTAGAATTACAGAGTCCTATTAGCGTGTACTGTTAGTTGTTTACAAGCTGTTTATGAAGGTAATAGTTAACCGCATAAGCGACAGCCTAGATTTTCAACAATCGAGGGAATAGGCTGGGTTTAGATAGAATACTTCACAATAGATCACATCCATGTCATCGATTAAGTCGCAGAAACATCTGCAGTGTATAATCTGCAAGTACACTGCAGTGCAGTGTACTTGTAGAGAATGAAAAAATCGTTTGATTCGATAGACACTGGAGCAGTGCTGGCAGCGTTGAAAAACCCAGGAATCGAAAAGACCTATGTAAGACTCTTAGACGACAGTGACGAGGAATGTACAGGCAGAATAATCTTTCACAAGTAAAGCAAAGAGTTCCCGCTCCGAAAGGGAGCGCGACAGGAAGATACCATCTAACCAAAACTGTACACAGAATGTCCGAAGGAGGCGTTCAGGAAGGTTGACAGCGAAAACGCATGTTTAAGGATAAACGGGGAATACTTGCGCAATCTAAGCTTTGCAGACGACATAGGCTCAATGAATTGGCAGAGCAACTTCGAAAAATGGTTGAAGATCTGCAATCAGAAAGCTCCGCAGTGGGGTTAAAAATAATATTGAGCAAACCCAAAGTAATAATAAATAAGCATGCTGAAAGCGCCCTCTTCAGCCTAGGCAGCGAAATACGGGAACAAGTGGAAGGATAGAACAAACTTGGACAGGTTGTAACTGGTGATCCCAGTTACGAGAAAAAAATCCAGAGCAGAATAGGAATGGGTGGGGCGCACTGGGCATGCACTTACAAATAATGAAAAGTAAGCTACCTCTATCTCTAAAAGGAAAAATATTTAACCAATGCGTTCTATCGGTCATGACACATTGAGCATAAACTTGACGCCTTTCTAAACAACTGGAAAGAAAAGTTGTGTCGGCTCAACGAGCCATGGAACGAATAATAATAGGAGTAACACTCAGGGACAGGAAACGAGCATTCTGGATCAGGCAGCATACTCGAGTAGAAGATGTCATAGTTGAGATAAAAAACGAACAAAATCAGCAGAAATTTAAAGACCTGTCTACCAATGCGTAGTATTTTTATTTCGCGTGTCTTGAGTGTGAGTTTTTACAACGAATTTTTTGTGTGTTTATAAATCCTGTCCGACCAATCATCTCAATTTAGGCTAGTATAGTGATTCCCGGTGTTACCTGCGCCAAACCTGCATTTTTTTGTAAAAAAATATCCGTACATGGTTCGCCATTTATCGTATTTCTTATACCTTTCTTGTTTTTTTTTTTTAGTTTTTCAAAATTATGTTTAGCTATGATTACCCCCGTTTACACTTCTATAACGATTATAGGTGGAACTTCCACGAAATCTGCATTATTTTGGAAATCCAGGGCATTACAGGGTCTGGGCTGTGTGGGTGCTCGGCAAAGAATGCCACATATTAAAAGAAATAGACTTGGGCTGACCATGTAGTTGGACGAACTGACAACAGGTGGACCACGAGGGTAACAGAATGGATACCGAGAGACGGGACTAGAAGAAGGGGAAGGCCATTAACACAATGGAGAAAAGAAATAAGACAAATCGGAAACAATGAATGGATATGGACAGCACAGGACAGGAGCGGGTGGAGGTCAATGTGAGAGGCCTTCGCCCCGCAGTGGACCTGCAGGGTGTTGCTGAGGGAGATGATACAGGCCCCGTGTTGCGCGTGAACACAATTGTAGTGCATTATAGAGGGTCCTGCAAGCGGCAACTGGAACACAGCAAAGCGCGCTTGTCGTGAATCTTTCTGCTAAATTGTCATTCGCTGTTCGAATGGATGTAACAGAAACAAAGCCTGTGCTGTTTTCACCAATGTTTGCTGGTATTTCGTGGTGCTCATGACGATGTTTGTGAGGGCTGAAAGCCGCACAAGCGATCCGGAACTGACGAGAGAGTAAAGCATAAAACGTCTCCGGCCGTACAGATGAGACATACGACGCGCTTTGTGCGTCGCCCTTGTTGGCGCCTGAGTGCTTCTTACTTTTGTTCCTTACTCATGGCTTACGAGGTGCGCTGGCTCTGTCACCTCTTGTCTTAGAATATGTTCACTGGCGTAGCTCTTCGCAAAGCTTAAGTCAGTTAGTTATCTAGCCACCACAAGAGAGATAACCAGTTACTGACCTTATCGATGACCTCTGCCTGCACGTCCAGGCCCAAGCGGAACGACAGTGAAGAGCGTGCTCGGCTGGGCATGTGGGGAAGAACCTCTTGAAAGCAACGGTACTGGATTTGGAGCTCCTCCTTAGCCCACTGAGCCAGGCAAAGAAAGGGGAAAGAACACAATTTTAGAACAGGTTATCGCTCATTACAATGAAGTGAATGCGGAATCACTAGTGAGGAATTGACGAACGGATATGCCGGTAGTGTGTACTCCGCCATGTTGCATTGTCGACGGCGTTGTGGAGTGTTCCATTCGCGTTCTAGGTGGTACTGCTTGCGCGTGAACTGTTGGGGCGGTGTTCTATGACCGTAGTGGTTTCACAGCTGCAGGTGACGTGGATGCCTCGTAGGCCCTCGCAGTAGCTTCAGCTTTGCTGAATCTCTCTCCTTTCTTTTCCCCTGTGGCTTTCCCCGCTCCTTACCAATTGCACTCCCCAATGCCCATTCGTCTTCCCTATTCTTGTGTTACTCCTAATTTCTCTTTCCTACCCTACACGCCGCAATTTTGTTCCGATTCTGCCCCTTTCAACTTTTTACCTTTTCACTCATATTCCTCTGCCCCACCCCCTCTTGTTCCTTTTGTATCAATCTGTTTCTTTCATTCCCATTTTCCCTCATCCACTTCCCCGCTACACAACTCTTCACCTGAACGAGCACTTACTCACCGATTCCCAACGGGTCAGCAACCACGAATCAGCAAGCTCGCCAGTATAATTTCTTGCTAATGCGAGGGACAGACAGACAGACAGACAGACAGACAGACAGACAGACAGACAGACAGACAGACAGACAGACAGACAGACAGACAGACAGACAGACAGACAGACAGACAGACAGACAGACAGACAGACAGACCCAAATTTTCAGTGCTTAGGCACCCCCTCAAAAAGCTGTCGTCTTCGACCAAGAGTACGTATCAGTTCACTCCTTTCGTTGGCAAGCATCAACATTGGGATGAGCTCAATGTCGGTTGTCCCCACGCCAGTGTGATGTCACAGAGCGCGGGGGGTCCGCGCTTTGTATGAGTATCCCACACTACCCCCTTCTTTCACCACCGAGAGCAACCTGCTGCTCGTGGCAGCCGAATCGGCGATTGCTTGCTAGTAGGTTTGAGGAGCAGCAATCGCTGACCGTTTCTGCTCGCGTCCACTAATCCCTACGACGAGGGAAGGGGGGGGGGGGGGGGGGGAGGGCTCGCTCATATCTACGTGTCAAAAAGAAGGACACGAAGAGCCCCTGGTTACGTCTTTAGCCATGTTTTTGCGTGAAAGAAAACTGCTTATTAAGGAAATAAATAAGATGCTGTCTGGCGCAAACATTGCACTAGGTAGCTTGAGCGCGCATGAAGAAGCGCGCTTATAAGGGTAAACTTGTAGTATGGCAAACATTAAACTAAAGCCACCATGATGAAAAACAACTGCAATGAACAAAAATTCATAACTGATGAAGGCCATCACATAAACTTTGCAGAATGACGATGGTAAGATAAACTGTTGGTTTATTCCTCTGAAATCCGAAGTGCGTTGAGCTACTCTTCTGAGAAATACCAACTCTGCGGACGCAATACAAGTTGAACTTAGTCCACGTAGTCAGTCTCTCTGACGCTCACTTGATTAGCAACGGGAACATACAAACCAACAGCGTATACAACGCTGCGTGCATCAGCATCTCTTGAAATGTATCGGAAACACGTAAGTTATGCTGCGGGGAGACATACTTCCAGCTTTCTTCAATGACGGGATTCAAGATCGGGCAATACTACAGTCCCAATGTTTAGTTACCCCACTTACAAGCAAATACATTCCAGTCACTTCTTTTGATTACCTGACCAATATTCGCGCTCGTCCATATGCTTTTTTTTCTGTAAAGCTACGCAGACTCAGACTATTGTGCACGAACGTTTCGTTCTTCTCACATATCTGTAATAATGCTGCAAATATGCTTGCCTACGTCAGAAAAAAAGAAAACCTCATCGTTGTTCCGGTTGTATCACGATCAGCCAGACCGAAATGCGCAACTGATGCGAATCAGTAAAGAACAGTACCTTCCGTTGTTTTCGGTAAAGTTAAACGAGACACTTAATGACGGGTAACGCTGCACGACCGGCCGGCCGTAGGCGACAAAAACAACACGCCACACACGCGAGCACCATCCGGCGTGGCGTCTGGCCAGACTGACATAAACTACGCAAACTTAGCGCTCAACATCGGACGCACCGTACGTTCACAACAGTAAAAAAGAACCCTTGCTACTTGTCACCGCTGCTGTCGCAGACGAACGCCACCTATATTATTCCCTCAGAGAGGTGACGTTACGCAGAATCACTTTCAACCATCTCTCCAGCGATAGATGCACCCTCGAGGTTCTAGACTGATCGGTGACGGCGTTGCGCACAAAAACAGACCACCACAATTTTATGCCGTACTAATCACGACTGAAAAGGCGCACACAGAACAAACGAACACAAAGCGGCTTGCTGCTGCACTACAGCACATTCGTAACAAAAATCGCGTACAGCGCTTTCGTTCTCAGCGAGGTTGTTGACGCTGGATGACGCGACGGCAGTCGGCAAGCGAGAGCGGCCGTATTAGACGTTGTTCTCCTTTCCGACATACGTCACTGGCGTTACAGAAACGACGAGACGGTATTGGTTGCGGATTATAACAACACCTTTAATGTTGGAAACGCAACTGCAGAGTTAAGCTGTCAACGACTGTAGTGTTGATTTAATAGCCGGCAACACATTTGTGTTAGATTAGGTTGAGTAAAATGATGGCTTACTTTGCCCGTCGCAGTGTTCAGGAACGTGCAGTAGGTAAGCTGGAATGAAGAAATCTTTGTTATTCTGGGAAAACCAGAAACGTGTTAGCAGCAGCTTATAAATCATTATTTAGAGCAGTTATCTCTGAAGTCTAATCAACAACGCGTAGAAGCTGAGGTAGAATAATGCGGATTAAAAGCACCATGCAACAACTGATGTTCATAGACACATTCCATTTCCAAAACGCAAGCACCGCTCTGCAGAAAATTTCCAGAACTAGTCGTAGCGTTTCTTAAGTTCTAGGCTGCTTGTGCGGAAACCATTTGAAACATTAGGTTGTCAAACAAATAGTTAAGAACCCAAAAGTTCTCAAACATAAATGTTATTGGCTGCGTTCGACAGTCCTGTGAAACCCTGAAAGCAGACCTTGACCAAAACAGTTGCAGCCCTTGGAATCCAAATTTACTTAAACCCCTCTTTGTGGCACTGGTGGTTAACTTGTTTAGCGGCATGACTAATGCTATACCCTTATACCCTTAAGGTATAAAGAGCATAGCATTGAACGTTTGCAAGTCATGCTGAAATTTCGCAGTCAGACACATTCAGCACAAACACGAAAATAAAATCAGGAGACCGTGCTGCTCAGCTTCAGCCCGGAAGATCAACTGTGGGCCGTCCAGCTGGCTCACGGCCGACGACTAAGCTACACAGCTGGCAAATTGAATAAAGTTTAGTCTCTCTCTCTCTCTCTCTCTCTCTCTCTCTCTCTCTCTCTCTCTCTCTCTCTCTCTCTCTGGACGTTTTTCGTGTCTGGGTGCCGAAAAAGGGTCTTATGTTTCTAACGCGGAAACCACACCCACTACGAAGAATTATTTCCTGATTGGCAACTTTGGTCTGCTTCCAGTGGATCAATGGCGTTAAAGCTCCGCGCTTAAAACACGACTAGAGTGCTATCCGGCGGCATTGGAATTTTAACGTTAGGCTGGCAAGTGAGGGAGCGTCTGCCATGGTGGCGTGGAGTTTCCGCCTTAGCGACATAAAAATAGTAATGGTTAGGCTACGGCTCAGGCAAGTTATTTTATTCTTCAGTGATTATTTTGATCGCTTACGTCGGTATTGCGTGCTTTAACACATTGCCTTATATTCTTTAGGTTAGGTTAAGTTACACTATGTTTTATTCGGGAGAGCAAAGATGTGCCAGATGTGACATTACTGTAACTTCATTGGAGTGCCCATAATACTTCAGGATGGCGCTCTAGACACGTTTTTCTAACAGAATGATTCTGGCATACCTTTTTCTCCATCTGCACAAGTATCTCCGCGCTATCCCGTTGCGCCAAAATTAAATGTATGCCATTATCCGCATTTTACGCGTCCAACGCTAGAAAAACCATGCAAAGCATACGTATGTTCTATTTGGCTAACTGCAATTATGTATAACAGAGTGCAGAACCACTCATTGACTAGGAAAAAAAAAACCATGGACTATAAAGGCGACGTTTCAAAAACTAGCAAATTTCTTATTGGTGAATAACGATGACATATAAAAGTATTAGCAACTTTAAAGGCCGAAGAGATAGTTTGGAAGGGGCGAGAACATGTTCCTTGGGTTTGTAAAAGCCTGGAACAAAGGTGCCCCAGGACTGCCGTTGCTGTGCGGTTTGTGATAAAAGAGCAGCCGTAGATGTAGTCTCGTTCACCACATCCCGTGGATGCTACGCCAGCGAGAAGGGATTGGTTGGAGAGGTTATCGAAAGAGATATCCGGGGCCAGCATAGTGTTCTTGCTATGATCGCTGAGCTGGTCAAATCTGGTGGAAGATTTCGTCCTTTTGAGGCCAGGAAATGTTGACGTCGAACAAACCGCTCGCGCGTAGCTCGCCCGCTTCCTCGAAAAGCCGTGCCAGCACCCTAAGTACGGTCCAATAGCGCTGTCCAGCGGCAGACAGGAAAGACTTTCCTGGCACGCCAGACGTTTTAACTACTTTCGGTGCGAGCTCCGTGGTATAGGCAGTAGCTGCAGCACATCTCTTCACGTTTTCTCTATTTTGTAGCTTATTTTAAAGAAAGCTGCGTGTAAGAGTGGTATATTTATGTTCTCTGTGAGCTCATCTATCGATCTAGAGCAACCTGCATTTTGATTTCAGTGTCCTTTTTATAAAAATTAGAAGGATTCATAGGTCCATATAATCGACATTTCGAAGGAACTTGTTGGGTATGCGGTCTTTGCCGCGGGCTCTATTTCGGGTGAGGTTGTAGACAGCGGCTGTTTTCTTGGCTCGGTGAAGGGTTCGTCCAATTTGGGGCTGGGAGGCACTGTATGAGATTCTAAGCCCGTCATGGCTATGTTGGCTTTGGCTGCGAGTTAGAACTGCATTTCTACCAGAAAGGCTTGTTCTGTGCCTGAGCCGTGGATAAGTTTATAATTTGTTGAGTAATACTCGACTTGGATTCTCGTGCCCCTGTGACGAAGCGTAGGTAGTGTTAAGTGCGGAGGTGCTTAGAGTTCTCTGGGCGCGGCTACTCAAGTTGGACCGGTTTTTTTCGCTCAATTGGCGGGCATATTGCTCTGCTTGCACTGTAACACGGGCGATACAGATTTTGAGTTTACCGTTGGTCTTGGGCTTCTTCCAACTGCGTAGAAGGCCATGCGCTACACGCACACGCTTATGATTCATACTACCGGAAGCACCAGGCTGTAATATACGCCTAAGCCGGCAGTGTTCTTTGAGCAGCCGGACGCCACGTGCTTGCAATATTCCCGTGCGCATTCCGGAGGTTCGACGTCGGCGTGGGCAAGCCTTTTCTTCAGAACACTGCGGGATGACGGGGCCTATCTGGCGCAGATAACGACCCTCGCACGCCAACCGATCGGCCTTCTCCTTTGGTTCTCAACCAGGCAAGGATTTTCAAGGAAGCGTCGCGAACCCGACTCATCTGAGTGTCCGAGAGCCTCGACCTTTCAGTGCTGGAGATGTCACTCGACCGGCGAGGTTGTTGACCACGTGGTCCTGCCTCTTCGTGGGTCATCCTTTCAGAGCGTGCGAGTGAAACTCCCTTGCATACTTTACTAATGCTGCTACAGGCCTGCAAAAGGGTAACCACGCAGTTCCATCGAAACAGACGTTACACTGGGTTCGTGGAGCTTCTCAGATAGTACGTGCCGACCGATTGTTAACTCTCTCAATCTTTCTAACACCATGCATTATACTTGTAACTAAAGCTTTATTCATTGTCATTCTGTCTTCATGAACCTTTCCTGTCTCGGGCTCCACACCTCGGGCACAACACCTACCATGTGCTGGTTAACGCCGTAGAATTTACTTATTTCTAGAGAGAGAGAGAAAGACAGAGAGAGAGAGATAGCCTTCATTGTGACAGGGAGACTATACGTCAAGTGGGGGAAGTGGAAGTAGAAGATGGGGCGTTTGTGGCTTGGGACATATTGAAGACTGGCAGTTCGAACCTATACAGGTTGGCTCCTTGAAAAAGCAGAAAGCAACCAAAATATTTCGGGAATCCGCCATCGGGAGCTGAATTGGGAATCAGGAGCTCAAATTCTGTGAAGAAATTACAATATTTCCCAACAGTATAGGGATGGAACTTAGCGCATCGGGAATGTGAATCGTACTCGCATCTTCCAGAGCAGTACTGCTCGAAGGCTGTAGCTGACTAACGCTGGACCAACCTAATGCGTTGCGGCCTTTGATTTAAACAACGTCTACAACAGGTACATGAAGCTGTATGCACAGCAGGTTTAATGTTCTTTGACCCATCGTTTGGCTGCACTTCATTGTTACCGCAAGTTAGGGCGGAGTATAGCCTTAACAACGTACCTACTCAGAAGAACGGGCCAGTTGCAATGACACCATCAGAACTTATGGCCGTTTCGCCAATTTTGATCCTACATCAACATGCTCACCCAAGAATGTTACATACCTACTCAATGTAATTTGACATTGACGGTGACAGCTGTCGTTTGGCAGTGCCTATTCTGTGGGCCAGCCCACAGGTTAATGCTCGGCTCTATTCTGTGAATATACCCACTGTATTTTAGAGCATTATTATTCTAAACCGACCTACAAGATACCAAATATTCTTATTTACAAAAATAAAGTGTGGAATTAACTTATACGTTCTAAAAAATAACTTTACGAAATGCTGGGGCTCATATCCAGACCATTGGAGTAAAAACCCGAGACACTACCTCTCGTCACGGAAGCCCTCGGGTGGAGCCAATTTGGCAGTAGCCGAAAGCCAACTTATCCGTATCCGTGTGGCGTGGTCTAAAGAATAAAGCTAAAAATTATTCTCCAGTGGAGTCCACAGAATATCAGGTTTATCAGGTGAACCCCAAGGTTCCGTTCTCGGTCCTATTCTTTTTCTTATATACAATAATGACTTGCCAGACCGTGTTTCATCTACCAACCACCCATTTGGTGATTCCTGTGTTATTTTTCGTGAGATAAAGTATGTTAACGATACTAACCTGTTGCAAAATGATATCGCTGCCATGTCAGTTTGGTGCTTGAAGTGGCAAATTGCAAAGTACTAAATGCAAAGTTTTGAATGTTTCACTGTCGCCGCATTCTTTCCCTGCTTACTACCTCAATAACACGCCGCTCGAAACCGTTACACCATATCGGTAATTAAGTGTTCATATTTGTGATAATCTAACCTGGTCTTTGCATGTTGAGAATTTAAGTAACACCGTTAATGCCATGTTAGGCTACTTACGCCGCAACATTCGTTCCGCACCGGTCTCGTTAAAACACTGTTATACAAAACATTATTTAGGTCAAAACTTGAATACGCAGCTTATATTTGGGATCCTAGCTCTGAAACTCATTAAATCATTAGAACTAGTCCAGAACAACGCCGCTCGTTTCATTCTTCACAATTACAGCAGAACTGCTAGTCTTACATCCATGAAAAATTCCTTGCAGTTACCTCATCTGGCTACTCGTCACAAGTACAGTAGACTATGCTTGTTACATAAAATTTATTACCACAACTAGGTTTTACGCACAGCTCTCATTTCCCCGCCTTCGTATGTTTCGTCGCGCACTGACCACCCTCACAAAGTAGGCATTATGACATGCCTCACGAACACTTGTTTGCAGTCATTTATTCCTCGTACATCGAACGAATGGAACCACCTTCCCGGACCAATTGCTGGCATCCGAGATAACGAACGCTTCTGCACTGCATTATTAACAATGTAACAGATGTAAAGTGAACATGTCTAGTTGTTGTTGCTGCCTCCACTTTGTTTTATTTCTTTGTTGTATTGCTCCCCCTACATAAGCCCCCACTCCCCTCTGTATTGCCCTTGCTCTTGAGGATAAAATAAATAAATAAATAAATAAATAAATAAATAAATAAATAAATAAATATAAAATAATAACTAAATAAAAAATAAAAAAATAAATAGACAGTGCGCTGTCCCTATAAGCTAACACGGCCGATATATCTATTCTCATTTGTTTGGGACGTCTGAGGACGTTTGAGGATTATGGAGTAATGAATACAGCTGCTACCAAAGGATCACAGTCCGATTTATTTATTCCCTTTAGCTGCGGCGTCAATTTACTTATTTTGAGAAGCATTTGGCGGCGTCCATTTGGACACCAATGCCTTCGCACTCCAAACTCATAAGAGGTGCTTCGGGGTCCTGGCACTATTCGTTCTTTGGCACATGGAAGACGTGCAATGCTTACCAACCATGTTCCAACTGTAGCACCACAGTCAAAACTTACCGCGTCATCCAGCTTTGCACTCCTGTTTTTCAGGTACTCGAAAAACACCCGTTCGAGCCTGTCTTCGGGCACGTCCGGCATGATGCGCTTCATGCAGGTCGCTTTCGACCGCCGCCTCTCCTCCATTTCCTGTAGCAGCAGGGCACCCACACGGGGAAGGCAGTCAGGAGGGGAGACGTATTTTGACATTGATGTCTTGTTTTGTAAAATATTCTCACTCACTCACTCACTCACTCACTCACTCACTCACTCACTCACTCACTCACTCACTCACTCACTCACTCACTCACTCACTCACTCACTCACTCACTCACTCACTCACTCACTCACTCACTCACTCACTCACTCACTCACTCACTCACTCACTCACTCACTCACTCACTCACTCACTCACTCACTCACTCACTCACAGCACTAGGTTTTACGATATGGCTCTAGCTTCGCTTTTAACACATCAGTATTTTGGGCCGTGCACCCGTTGAAGCTCCGCACACATATTGTCGTCTCGCGTGTTGGGTGCGATACTTTTACGAAAATTACGCAGCACATTTTTTACACACACTGTTGGAACATGAAACTACAATCTAAGATTTGGTACATAACTATTCGAAGGAAAACTGCGAAGACGGAACAACGGAAAAGATTCACCCAACCCCAGCGCTGATGATCAACTGAGCGTTGTTTATTACAGGAGGAAAAGGTACACAAATAAGGGAACAAGGAATACGCAAAACATATAATCGGGGAAGCTATAATGGAAGTCGGTAACAGCATGTCATTCCCCACGTGCAGAAGCAGCGCCAACTGTACCAACGAGTACTGAATCCCCTTCTCAATAATTGGTGTCCATGGTTCACTAAGACACGCATTTCATTCCTTGTTGCTTGTAAAAGTCCCAGAACGCCAGGCGTGGCTCAATCGTACGCTGTCGCGCAAGTTCCATCGGGTCTTATCTCTTGCCCGTTCCAAAAGACACGGAATGTCGTTGGGCCGCGTGTTTCGTTATTCATCCTTCGGATGCAAGAAGAAAAGAAATACGTGCATGAGTGAACCGTCAAAATCTCTTTTACAGCTTTTAAAGGTCATTCTACGGCACCAACCCGAGGGCCTGAGAAGCCCCGTTAAATGGCGGTAAGCTGATTTATTTGCGAGCGAAACCTTGAAGGGCTCAAACGCCAAAGATGCAGTGTAATGCAGCGAGGTTCAATTTCTCACTGGAGACAGAAAGAAAAGCTCTTTGTAAGCGCTTCTGTCCCAGATCCGAATATCAGAGCAGCTAGGAGATGGTGTGTTAGGGTAGTGACTTATGGGCATGTTTCAGAACCGAGGCATGCGGGTGGAGGTGGCTGGCCTTTTCATTTGCGCGAAGCCTGTCCGTCACGCGAGAAGGGGTGCTAATGACATGCCTCATTGGAAGACGTGACTTCGAAAGCGGAAGCGATGTCATCACTTATGTAGCGAACGGAAGTGGTACGTGATCTACTGTTGTGACGCTACAACTAATACCGATGGTGCGCAGTGGGCACAGCGAGCAGCACATGGGGCGGAACTAGAACGGGATGCGGTAGAAGGAAGACTACACGAACAAAGAAATCGTGTGAACGCCGTGAAACAGACGATTCTAAGCGCCTCACCACTGCTGCGCCTAATGATTACCTTAAAAAGAAGCCCACAATATGAGCCTGTGCGCCAGCCTTTTTTCTTGTTAATAAAAAGAAAAGGATTGTACACACGTTATCCCGGGACCAAAACACACGTAGTACGTCGACTTCATATAGTACAGATTCCGTCGTCCGTACTTAGAGTGACTTTTTACGCTGTATTCGTTGAATTCCGCCCTGGTATTATATCACCAGACTGAGGCAAAGTGTAATTTGGAGAAAAGTCCTCGGTTAGCTATTGCCGAATTTATAGGAGTAATTTGTTGTTTGGAAATATATGCAAGTTGCCTTTGAATGCAAAAATGGGCATATATTTTTTCAGGCATCACCACCACCACCACCCCCACCGCCACCCCCATCATCATCATCATCATCATCATCATCATCATCAACAACATCAACAACAACAACAACAGCTTATTTGGGTCCACTGCAGGACGAAGGCATCTCTCGTCTGGCTTTTGTCTCGCGCTAACTGAGCCCGTTCTTTGCGACGGAATTTTGTCACTCCTTCCATTCATCGGATTAATGGCTATCGTGCGGCATGTTGTTGGGCTAGTTGAAAAAAACTGCGCATCAAAGACAAGACCACTGCAAAAGGTACAGGACGAGCGCCCGTGCTGTCCCCTTTGCAGTGGTCTTGCCTGTAATGCGCAATTTTTCTACTCTTGAAATTGTAGGCCTTGCCCTTTTCCTAGACCCCTCCCTCAGTATCCACTCTGGTACTTTGGTGGTCCATCGGTTGTCATTTTCTAAGTGGTGTTTATATGAGTTTATAGCAATGATGCTGTTAAAAATGTTTGAACTTAGACGGTATTGTAACGTTAGATGGCGGTGAAAATTTTCAGAATAATGGGAAAATGAGCGCAACGAGCAGGACACTTACCTCTTCTGGGATACTGTACACCCTCATACAGGAGGCGATCTGCAACGAGCACAACGAAGCCATTGCATTGTTAGCCCTGGTGAAAACACCTAATCAAGCATCTTGCTGCTGATGGAATGAAAACGTAAAACTTACCACGCTTACCTGAGTACTCCAATGTAATTACTACAATTTCTCGCCTACAAACTTATAAACCGAATGCTTGCAGCCTTCCAGTGCATTTCTGGGATGTTGCATTAACAGTTCATGCTGTTTAATCGTAAACGGCCTGAGATTTGAATATTATAATGGCTGCCAGGGCCGTGGTTCAACGATTCTGTGTGAACGATTCCCATTATCATTATACGGCAAGGTGCACGAGAAAGTGTGAGTACAAGAGGCACATATATTCTTTCATATTCGTTACCACATGACAAGATGCTACTACCAGGCCTCACATTAGTCCAGGATTGCGCCCCGCCCTGGCAAGGACGAATGCAAGATCATCGGTATTTGTCTGCAACATATTTCTTTAAACCAACTTCCCTAAGGGCAACAGCAAGTTTACCGCGTTAGGATAAGCTCTTTTGCTACGGTAAGGCGCTCAAGAAACGAGAGACGGGGTATTAGGCAATGCGGGGTGCTCACTTGGACGGAAAAGGTTATTAGCCTTCACAAACCGGTCATAAAGCCTTCAGGCCACAACAAATATGAAATATAGATTATTATATTACACATTTCCGAGAGGAGTGAAATGAAAACGCGCTCTTGAGACCGCGTGTAGTGCCCGTGTAATAAAAAAAAACGACGCATGTTTAGCGCATGCACGAAAATCTGGTTTCTTGGGACAGGAAAAATAAGGCCAAACTGATGTTTTCGCCCTTCTCAGCTCTTATCGCATTATTTCTTGTACGCACTCACTAATTTTTCCCAGTTTTTCTACAATTACATAGATGGGCGGAAATACAAACTCTATATACTGTACACCAGGTTGATCACCCGCCGCTGACGACACATTGTTGTTTTGCTCGTCTTCCCTTGCGCTCCATAATAGTTCTGAACGCATTGAGGGGTTAGGGTGATTTATTCAGCGCGGTAGTTTCGCAGCAGAACGGCGAATAAGGATTCAGAACATCCCAGTGGGAACATCCCAGGAGCGAAAATTCTTCCCTGCGATCACAGTGATTAGCATGTTTCAATGATTTCGAAGATGTATGTGTAAGGTGACCGTGTCGTAAAATAATAATACCTAGACTGTGCCCGCTGTTTTCCAACGACAAGGAAGTGAATAAAGAACGGGATTGAAGATTGAAAGAAAACAACTCCAAAGGTGACAGATTAAGCTGAGCAATGAAGTGACCGAACAAAGCTCTTTATATTGAGCTCACTCTTGTATAACATGATGTATTGATGTCACTAGACGCATTCGCAGAACCCCAAGCAACTTATCGTGTCGTCAAACCTGTCAAACCGTCAAACGTTGCGTCTAAATACGCATCATTGCTAAAAGCCTCAGCAAATATGTTCGCCACCAGTAGTTTACTTCAAGTGGCTCGTAATAATTGAGAGAGAGAGAGAAAAGACTTTATTGACTAGTAACGGTCCGGTGGCGCCGATGGCGTCATCCGGGCCAGCCCTAGGAGCTTCAGGTCGGGCGTCCGGCGCTCGGCCCCAAGGGGCTCGCGCCGCCTACCCGCTGCCTCTCCAGGGCCTCCCGGACGCACTGGACGACTAATTTCTGGGTGTTGTAGTCTGACCAGGTGATGGCTCTTCGCACTGTCACTGGTAGCTGTCGGATGCTTGAGGGTGCGGGGTCTTGGGGTGCGCACTGTAGTATGTGGGCCAGCGTGCTGCGAGTGGCGCGGCTGACAGTAAACTCGGATGTCTCGTAGATTGCGGGGGCTATGTGGCGGCCCAGTACTGGTGTGAGCACAGAATCTGTCTGTATTTGGCGATAGAGGGTCCCCTCGCTTCGAGTGAGGTTGGGGTGTGGGGCCGGGAACCGTCTCCTGGTGTCTCGGTACCACCGTAGTATGGTGCCATAATCTTCTAGTGGTGTAGGTAGCAAGTAGGGCGCATCTTCATGGGATCTCCGTCCGGGATTCAGGGGCGTGGGGGGAGACCTCTCCTGGGGGGCCGCCCGACTGGTGAGTTCGCGAGCGGCCCGGTCCGCAGTGATGTGGTTGCGGGCGCGGTCTACCCCGGGGGCCTGCTCCTCGTGTGCGGGGAAGCATTGCAGTCTCAAGGGGCGGGTGGTAGAGCCTGGAGCGTTGCTGAGAATTCGTGCCGCGATTGCCGCGACAGCGTTGGTACCGTAGTTGCGTATGGCCGATTTTGAGTCACTGAGGGTGACTGCGCAGCCGGGGTCGGTTGCGGCGAGGGCGATGGCGATTTCTTCTGCTTGCGCCGGTGTACTTGCTCGGAATCTGGCCGCGGTGACTGTGACGCCCGTGGTCGCTGTCACGACCGCTGCCGCGTACTGCCCGGGTCTGGCGTGGTATGCGGCCACGTCTACGTATCGTGCACTCTCGTCGTTGGCGTACAGTCTACTGAGGGCTCTAGCCCGGGCTTTCCTGCGAGCGTCGTGGATGCCCGGGTGCATGTTCTTCGGAATGGGCGCGATGTGCAGGCGGCGAATGAAGACCGGGGGTAGGGGTTGTGCTTGCGGTGGGGGATCGTAGAGAGGGCGAAGTCCTGCTTTGTCGAGGATGTGGCGACCGGTGGGCGTGCTTGAGAGGCGTGCTTGAGAGGCTTGAGAGGCTTGAGAGAGAGAGCGCACGCTCTGCGTTCGGCACACGATAATATAACGCTGCGCGGGCAGGTGCCGGCAACAAAACCTCAACAGACTGAGTAAGAAAAGGTCAGCCCAAGGCAACTTGCATACCTGAACCGATTCCCAATAATCAGTGAAAGTCGCATTTGTTGCATAAGTTCATATAAAAGCAGCAGTATTTTTAGATATCCCACTTTGAAAATGAAGTAGCAGCGGTACGCAGAACATTGTACTCGCACTTCCGTCGGATGAAAACACTACAAGCAATCTGTACATGCAGATTTCGGAAGACGTTTATTTGACTGGCTACTAACGTAAATACAGGTACGCGCTTGTGGCCCGACAGCATGTTAGTGAACAACTCGAAGTGAGGGCAAAGAGTTAATTGACTAGTGTAATGGTTCTTAGGGTGGAGTAAGTTTGTGCGAAGAAAAAGTTTTAGTCGGATGTCACTCAGAGTTATTGATGAATGCGCTCTGGCTAGCATGTTGTCTAGCTACTTTCGTAGACGGACTGCTGTAGGCAGCCGGTTGTACCGTAATTGACTCCTAGACCTGGGCAATGTTTTCTTCAACTGAGAAGTTCCTGAGGAAGGTGTGTAGCTGTCCTTTGTAGCCGTGCGGCTGAGTTTCAGATGTATTTCAAATTCTTCCTACGCACAATCTTGCTCCGCCTCGGGGGGTTTCCTCTACAAATTGTCCATTAGCAATTGGACAATGTTTAAAACTGAGTTTAGTGTCCCTTTAAGATGGCCTGTATCGGTCAGTGGGGGCAAGGCAGTAATTGCCTGAACAAATTACAATTTGAACCCCTAATCGTGACCAGCACCCTATGGTTAAAACTCGGGGTCAGAGTCAGCTACACCCATTTGAAGAGCTAAGCTGTTTAGCAAATGTAACAAATTTAACAGTTTGTTGTCCGCAATTAAAAATACCAGCAAAATGCCGAGCGCACGTCAGCGCGTGCCTCGCGGCGACCGCCCGGCGTTCACGGCGCACGTTTGTCAAGCCAAGCATACCCACTTAGGGAGATTGGCCAAGATTCACACACAAAAAAAGAAACTCCAGCGTTCACCGGAAGGAAAGAGACCCGTCATAGCGTACGCCCCAGCAAGATGATGTCCAATGATTGTCAATTCCAAAAAAATGATAGAAGCTCGCACTTATAGCAACCATGATGGAGTATAGGTCGTTGCGCAGCAAAAGATAAGCAAATAGGCTGCAATCGGGAACTTAATCCTTCGAGATGGTCGTGAAAGTTGTGTACAGCTTCGCTACCTTCAAGTCTTACGTGTTAATATGGCTTCCTTATTTATTTTTTTTTTGTCTGATGATGGACCACAATGGGTCTATCACTGGCAGGGAGGTTCTTCCGCGAGCCTTCCGTGGTTCCCCGTGCGAAGCAGCCAGGGGAACGTACGAGCACAGAAACAAAGCGTCCCGTATAGGCATCAGGGATCCTGCAGAGCGCTTGCCTGACGGTGGGTGTCGACGACCGAGTCAGCGAGGCCACGAACGCGCTTGACAAGGTTCGTGTACTTCCTTTCCTGAATAGTTCGGGACGTATCGGGGAAGAATTCCTGCAGGCACTCCATCCTGGACGCCCGTAGCTCCAACACCAGTCGTTCGTCCTGAAGCGAAAGAAAAAAGAAGTGAGAGAGAGCGTGGGGTCAAGGTTCAAAGAAGTATATTTAAACAAGGTAAAAAACTTGGCTATCGTCCGTTAAACTGCAAAACTCCATGAGGTGTTTCACGTCACTGCTGTAGTTGTTGCGGCCGTTGGCCACAGCGCATGGTATTTTTAAAGCGCAAGCTTTCTTAGTGGGACTGATGATGTCCTGTCTATAAGCTAATGCATTTCTCCATAGGGCTTATCGGTCGACAGATAAGCTTTGATAACATCTCTGGACACACAGCGCGTGCATAAAACCGGGCTTCCATTGTGCCGAATCGCTTACTTGAAAATCACGAAAAAGGAGCGGTTTTAAAAAAGACAATACACGCATGGATCACGAAGGAGTGCAATAGTGTACCTGTATCTCATGAACCACGTATCCATGTACATTTGATCGTTCGTAGATGCGCTTACCCAGTGCGCGACAAATCGTCGCATGGGGTCGTCCTTCGTTCGCGATTGGGGTCTTTCTTTGAGAGTTTGACGATCGATTGGACGCACATTCAGCAAAAATTGGACGTACTTTTAGCGAAGGTTTTGACGCACGTTTGACGCATTTCGACGCCACAAAGGTTTCGCGCTTCTCTGAAGTGTTTCTTTCCACCTTTATAAACTACGTACTGCTTTAGGGCCCCGATAAACGGTGAAAAATATGTTTATTTGAGACAGGCACTGCCACGCAGACACGAAAAGAAGTTTGACAAGTTGACTTCCTTGTCCCTTTTTGCATTGGTGAAGAAGTGTCACCGAACAATTAAATGGGCTGAACTTGAGCACAATGGCCTGCCTAAATCAACCTTCGTGCGTTCCAATAAAAACAGTCTCAAAAGTTCGTTAGTAGCATAAGCGCTAGGGGGCAATTCTGGCTGTCGGGTTACTGTTCATATACGGTTTTCTGTCTAATAGCAGCTTGCGGCTGGATCATCGCGAGGGCGTTACTTGACCTTCGCTGTTTGCGACGTTCTGTATTACGTCACAGAAAATATTAGGGAACAAGAACAAAAAATGACAGCTTTAATATTTATTCCTAATACGTAGAGCACCGCTTTCCACCGAATAGAACATGAAATAAGGAGAACAGCAGTTAACCTCCCTGTAATTCAGTGAACTCTTCCATGGCATTGGCATACGCGGTTGGGAGGAGATAGGAGGTGCAGCAGCACCCAAATTTTTCATTTATTTGGGGAAGGGGGTGGAGGGCAAAGGCAAGGTTCGGAAAATCTTCAACAGGATGGTCAGCCATTTTAAATTTCACTATGGGTGAAGATAAACATAACACTCGAGAAGGTATGTTGTGTACGGTATCATCACAAAGCTTATATTTAATTTCAATTAATTTCTTGCTTCACTTTTTTCTTTTGTTTTGTTTTGTACCTTTCCATTATTTCTTCCTGCTTTCATGTTCAGCATTCCTCTCTGAGGAGGCCCACATCTTCCAACCGAAAAGAAATCTCGCTTAAGCCACTAATCTATGGTGTTCGTTACGAGTCTTGTGCGGAACGTTGTTGCTGGAACTAGTTCCTTTTAAGAGGAATGGAGCAAAGCCACCTTTGCGTTAAGGGTCAATGGAACTATCACGCTAGCTCGTTAGTTTCATGAACTAACGGCTGAGAGAACGCGTAGTCGACGGTATTTGATGCCAAAGATTAGAGCGCTTGAAGCAAGAACAAAAACCACTGGCTGCCATTGGGTTTCTCTGAGGTGTTGCCCTATTTGCCCGACTTGCCGTAGAAAGTGCTTCCGCGCAGCTCAACATTCTTCAAATCTCTGACCGAAAAACAAACAAGCTCGCGCAGACGTTGCTACTTCGCCCGTGCCGGAGGTTTCTTCTTTTTCAGTTGCCGAGAGCTTCCAGCCGAGGCACAAAATGCGCTGCCACGGTACCTGTTTCTATAAAGTGATTACCCGCGCTGTCGCAAATGAAGAACGTCAAGGGTCTGCAACAATTCTTTTCCTCAAGGGCAACATGGAATTACCCTCAAGGGGCTTGGTGGACCTACTCTTTAAAATTTTTAATCATGGGACAAAAAGACACGAGATTGCTGGTTTGGGCCTGTTGGTAGAATAGGGCAAAGAATTGAAGAGTTAGGACAGCAGGGATCAGCGAGTCGACACACACGACGCACCTTGTGTGTGTTGATACACTTGTCCCATATGTGCTAGCGCTTCAATTCTTTTGCAAAAAGACAGCGTCATCTGTTGAGCACTAACATCGATATGCAACTGTTGAGCACAAAAAAAGCGACCTTACTAAGTCGCCGATACGTATTGTGGGCATTTTTTTTGTGTGTAGATACTGGATTAATGAATCCGAATTCATTACCCTCCCTTTTAATGTTCTGCAAAAAAGTTAAATGTATTGGTTAGTGGGAGTACCTTTTTACTTGTACAAACGAGCTGCAGAAAAGTAATTCTATCATTTCAGAAGCAAAGCGGGAAGCGCTATATATATATTGGTACCAGTAATATAGACGAGCGCCAAAGTTGCAGTTACACAAATGTCCGCAGCCCACTGGCTCCCTGCAAAAATATAAGTAGGAATGATTATTTAGATTCTAAGAAATAATCGATCATCGGAGCCCGGATTGGTTTATCTCCGGATAATATATTGCCGGAGATATTCAAATTCATACAATCAACGCAGTTCAATGAAAGTATTTTAAATTGCACAGTTTATTTCGCCGCAGGATTGTCCGACAAAAATATATTCGAATAGGTGAAAAATGCAGTATAACAGTTATGCAACGAGTCGTTCCAAAAATACATGTGTATCTGCAACGCGTTCTAGGAAGGAACTAATAACTATCTTTCATTCCTGTTTTACAGGAATGAGTAAGCACTATTCGTAAGATGGACACTTTGCCCATGACGGCACATGCACCTTGGCACATGCTGTATATCTCCAGATTACTGGCGCCTGTTTTGTTCCTCTAAAATTTCTTTCGCTGCATATCTGTCCTAACCTTGCGATGTCTTAGGTGCGAGTATCACAATCCTCGCTGCTGTAAATCAGTTTTAATTACCAGTCGCTCGTCTTTGCGGTCTCTTCTTGGCATGTTAATATGCCTGCATTTTTCAATGAGCTCCTTCACTGTTTTAAATAACTTCCTGATCTAACTTTCAATTTCCTTTCTCGTAGGCATACGACATGCTGATTCCACGAGTACCATAGTCAGAGTGCCCATGTCGACGTTTAGGCTATCTTCATATCCGTCTCTTACTGGACAGAATAATTTTGAAGCCGTCAATTCTTTCCTCCTGCGCCATGTGCCCAAGTGGCGAAGTGTGGTTGCTATCCGTTCACAAGTTTGGGCCTTTCACTTTTTTCAGACTACCGTGAGTTTACTCCTGGTCATCGCGAGACTACTGCTTTGTTCCGCAGCTTTTCACCACCAAGCACCGTGTACATTATCCAACCTTGAGTGAAGTCATTGGCATTTTTCGTTTTTCCATTTAAGCATCTGTTCTGTTTGACACTTGTCTGACATCTTCGACACGTAACATTTTTTAGGTGCGGAGCACCTTACGACCGCACAATGTCCGTCAGCGTCCGTGCGCATAGCATTTACAATCGGAAAAATCACACAGGCACTGGCAGGATTCGAGCCTGTGTCTGGTAGACCACACCGCCTTACCCAATTGGGCAAGGACCAAGCGTCAAACGGCTTGCTTTCTCGCCTGTAACGGTGCGGAGTACCCTAGAACCTCCCAATGTCCCTCCGCGTACATCCGCGCGCACACCACCATCATGCAAAAATCTAACGAAGTTCGATATGAGCGGTGAGTTGCAGTTTCATTTAGGGAACAATCAAGGTGCAACTCACGGCTCAAATCGAATGACGGTCGGGGCGCAAATAGGATGTCACTTGGGGCACTACTTGGATGTCATTTCGAGTCCCCGTACTCCGTACCCTCGCCATCATCCATGGAGTGGAGATGCTGCCATTGTTTTTTTATTTTCCGCCGTTAGACTTCTGACCACTTCTGACGTAGTCTGAGCAATTTATGGTTCTTACTCTGCTGCTCTTTCAGATTTCTGCCGGTTCTACGTTGTTCCGATGATATACGTATGGATAATCTTACCTTTCCGAAGCTGTCACGGCCCTTTTTTAGACAGGCTGTTAGCTGCAAATAAATAGAAGGCGTTGTCAGGATTCAAAATGGCGATCTTCACCGCCACTTCAAGATACAGCCACGTAATTAAATGTGGGTTTTATTTACGTACACAATTAACAGTAAAATAGTGCGATTGCCTTTTTCAATCATTTTTTCACGACAAATTTCGGATTGTTCAAGGAATCCACAACTTCCACCTTGTTCCTGTAAGAGTTTTAAAGCGAAGCTACATATGTCTCAAAGATTCGTCAGAAAAGCATCAAAAACGCACTGCAGGAAGACCAACTTTCTCTGACGATGATGATGATCGTGGAAGCGAATCAAGAGAGAAATGCTTCCCGTGGTCGGAATCGAACCCGGATCCCTCGCATTATGAAGCCGGCTTCCATCCGATTGCTCTTTTCCGACACGGTCGAAGCAGTTTGGATTTGGAGAGGGGTGCATGGACGTGCAAAATTAGACAGAAACCTTATGCACCCTTCCGTGTAACGACGGCGATGGTTGAACGCGAAGCCTTCTTCGTGCGAAATCAAATGGCAAAGGGTCAAAGTCCAGCCTGCGTACGAGTCAGTCAATGCTCAACGATACAAAGTCCGAACTACTCAGACGACAACCAAGGAATCCTTCACAAGAAAGCTTTGCGTTCAACCGTCGTCGTCGTTAGACGGAGGGGTGCATTACTTTGTTAAGTGTAATGTAACCAAGCGAACAACAGCCAGCCGGCGTCTTAACACGGAGCAGCGCGGTGGAACGAGTGAGTTTTCCCGTGTGAACGTGAGTTAATTATAGAGCATTTTAGATCCCAGTTTTGGTGGAATTTAATTTTTGGGCGCGAAGGTCCAAACCAATGTAGCCTTGTAAGAAGGCCTAGCTGCCATGATTTCACTGCAATTTCTAAAGGCTGCTGTAATGTTTTCTATTGGGTTCGGTCCACTGATCACACCAAGAAATAAGAAAAATACTCCCGTACTTAGTCGCCCGCAATCAGTCGCGTGATTAAGGGCGCCTGCATGAGCAACGCGCAAGATTCGCCGGAAATGACTAAGCCGATTGCTTGATAGATACACCTGTGAGATCGTCTAGCGGCAAAATAAGGGCCTTAGACGTACAGCCGGATACAAGGGCAAACAACCTGCATCGTGAGTCGTTTAGGTATGCAGGCTCGCAAGGCCCACTTTTGCAGTTTGTTGCCTCCGAAGAATTTATTAGAGAATGGGGAACTGCCAGTAACTAAAAACATTTAGAACTTTTCGGCCCGAAGTCCGGAGTGCCCCAGAAGCTACAGCGGTGGTCAGCTAGCAGGCCTGCTTTCATTATCGCTCCCTGAGTACTGTGTGAGGCATCGACAACTCGTGTGTATACCCATATGAACCCAACGCACGACAAGGGATCCCTATACCCTACGACTGTAACTCTGTCTACAACCCATTTTGCACGGTTGCTGGTATACAACGAGGCTTATTTTGATGTTGGTTCACCAGGTTGCACACCTCGAAGAGTTCCTCAGGAGCTTAAAAAAGCTCATAAATTCTACATCCCTGTTGACCTTCTGGCGATTAGTAGTTTTTTGCATGTGCAGGAGACAACCAAAGGTGATTTCTCCCTTCGTTTTAAACATTTGGGCCTGAAACCCCTGCCAATTTTATCGCTATACTCTTAGCCTCTAATGCATTACGTTAGTTTATTATTCCTGCCGCAACAAACTGTGCAGTATTTCGAGCATCCTAATTTTTTAGCTAGTTATTTTAGCTAGTTTTAGAGTAAAATTTTGAACTAAGTTTTTGAGCTTGCTAATTCGATCTTGCTAAATTTATCCTCCCGTTTGGACGAAAAAAAAATGCAACTGAAACGAGCACTGCCATGCGTCGTGACATTGTGAAAGTTTAATATGGGAGCCTCTGGCATAGCGTACTTACACAGCAACGCCACCGGGAAAACCCTGCCGGCCCATTGAAGGTGCGGCGAAATTAGACCGTCACCGAGCACCCGAATGCTAATTCCGGCGTAACTTACCTGGCATCAACAGGGTTTACCGCCCTGTTCGGGGTTCCAGCATTGCAGATGACCTCTCCTCGCCTCGAACCCACTTAATATAAGCAGCTACATCTGACTAACTACGCTTAGTGACAGGATTGGTGTAGACAGCGATACCGCGAAGGAAACAGAAAAAAAAGTGGTTATCCTTGCGGAGCACCCCACATACGCATCATTTTTCTCGGCTTACCAACCTTCGCTATTCCCGCGCCCGAATACCTCGTACAATCGGAATGCTGGTATTCTGGTCGAGGCCAATATCGGATAACCTTTGTACTATCACGCGTACAAAAACACGAATATTCGCACAACTATAGGCAGAAGTTCGCTGGACATTCACAACAATTCCAGCATCTTTTCTACAATTACCTTAGTTTCAAGAAGTTTAAGGACTCCGAAAATAAGGTGTAGCTTCGTTATGAGAAACCTGGGGAGGAGTGAATCGTGCAGTTTATAACTGTATCCAAAGATGGCAAGGCTCCCTCTTGCCACACGGCGCACCCTGATTGTGCGCCGGAGAAGCGCCGGTGGGAGGAGCAATCGCGCGCTTGCTGCGGAGGAGGCACCCTCTGTTGCGTTGAACCGTATTTCAGCAATTTGCATGTCCCATTCGCCCCAGTTTGGGGTAGTGGCAGGGGTCAACGCAAGCACAGTGCGATGTCCGCGCCTCGCCCTGGGGCTCTTCCTCCGTGATTAACGAGGCCCTGGCCACCAGGTAAATATGCATTTTCTTGCTTCTGCCGACCACCCGACACGACCAGGCCTAGCGTCGACAGCTGGCGGGTATTTCAGTGTAACACATACCATAACCCGTCTACAAACAGCTTCTGCTTGTGCTTGACGATTGCTGAAGCATACAGGGAGCGTTCCACAAATCTTTAAATTAAGTTTATTTTAAATCGGTTTTATCCATTATATACTTTCTTTTCAGTACGCCTTGCGTTCTGGCGCAAGGCGCTGGAAAACGAGCGTCCCAATGTTCTAGCATCGTGACTAAATGGAACGACGACGAAGGGAGATGCCGCCAGCCCGAGCTCCCAAGGGGCTTCTCCCGTAAAGGTAATGTGTACGGAGGTAATGGCTGAGACACACTTGGCCTCCATTTATTTATGCACTCCTAATCTTCGGCGCTCATGGCTACGTCATGCATATTTTTGCACTTATTGTCACTAGTAATACAACTTCGACAGTTGATTGCCAGCGCTCGTTTTCGCCTTCGATACTTTGCATATCTATATCTTCAAGACTGTTTTCGGAGTAACTAGCCCTACATCGAAGTTTGAGAGGAGGAGCTCGCGCGAAAGGTGTAATCGGTGCACTCGACTTACGTTTCTCAGCCTCTGCACGTCCTCGACGTCGTCCATCTTGGTCACCCGGCACAGGTGGGTCTCGAGCCGCTCTTCGGGAACACTCGGGAAGAGCAGGCCGATGCACTGGCGACGCCGCTCCTCGAACTCAGAGTCCCTCTGCGTGCACAATCGCGAGGGACGCCCTCAAACAAATTCATTCCCTCTGGCTGCGATAATCAACCGCCATTGATTAACGGCGATGTTTGCGTTTCGGGTAGGGTTAACTAATACGCATGAAGAAATGTGTACATGTATCTTGGTACAAATCATATTCTATTGTAAAGGAGCCATGTATATATATATATCATCCCATTGCAATAACGTTGCCAAAATGCATCCAATGTGATTAGAACAGGAAGCTTTGCAAAAATGTTCAGGTTGTGCTTTCACGCCCAAGAAAGAGAACAGCCGCAAAGAAAATACTGACGAGAAACAACAGTTCGTTATTGTCGTGCACTAAATTGTGTGCATAGTTAGGAACATTTACCTTGGTCAGGATGCGTTTAAGGATGCATAATACCAGTGCCGCACGCAGGATCATATTTACAGCGTGGGGTGGAGCGGGGAGGAGCGAGAATGTGAAAGGAATGAAAAAGTCAGAAAAAAAGGGAAGGATTAAAAAAAACCTTACCAAGGGAGGCATTGATCGTAACAAAAAAGAAGGAAACCTCTGGATGCGTTGGCGCACTTTTCGTAAAATATTCGACCATTTTTTATTTTTCGTTTTTATTCAATGACGTTTCATAGCGGCGTGGCAAGAGCCGACATCTTAGCCGCATAATAATGGTGCGTACTTTACAATTAAAAAAACAAGTTCGCGGACACCCAAGGACCTCTGATAGATTCTAAACGCGAAGTCCAATCGGAGGCCTGAGACGTTTTGATTCCGCCTCGTTCACTTGCTGCTTGACACCATTTCCTTCCTTATCTACTACTTCCGGCATACGCTTTTGAAATGATTTTTACCGTCTGGCAGCGCATCGCGCCATTGCTCGTTCCTGCTGCCATTATGTTGGAAAAGATGACGCCGATGCTACTTTCCCTGCCCGCCTGTTCACTAATTCTGATGCGTTGTACCAGCCCCCTACTTCGCCTCAGGTGTACAGGTGCACGGGTGCCGGCCATTTTAAGCCCGTACCATTGACCGTACTGTGCTGCGGAACACTCCAAACACACGGGTGGTCGCAAAACCGTCTCTCTGCTTCCGGGACAGACGCCAGCTCCGGCTTTTTCACTCAAGGGGTTGTCCATTGCTCTCGCAATAAAAGTATTCACTAATAGGCGTGTTTTATTCTAATTAGAGCTAGTCACCAACGCCCTTTCCTCCCAACCACCACCACCAAACAAGCTTCATCTTTTCAGTTGGGGAGGGTGTGGCGCAGATACGCCAGCGCTTATCAAAGTAGGGACGAAAAAACTGATGAAGGCTAAATAATCACGGTTTAAATCTTGTGAGAGTGTTTATTGTTTATTTCAACATTGGATATGCTGATATACTGAGGGCACAGGCAAAAAGCCATCTTGGGCTTGACGAGGCCTGTGTCCCTTATACAGTTTAAACAGAAGTTGCAATGTACAGCCGGTAAAACGCTTGTCTATAACAGCGATTTCCACTTCAACCAGCTACATCCGAAAACTGCCGAAACATACTCGTTCCAAACATGTCGGAGGCAAAAGCGAAGGGCTAGGACTTCAGAATTCCGCAGTAGTTTTATTCAAATCCCGCTCCGGCGGGGCAGGATAGGGCTGGGAGTACGAACGCTGTGTTATAGACAAGCCTTTTACCGGCTGTAGATTCATATACAGTAAACATACAATGCGGCAGACTAATTCAAAGAAGATAAAAGGAAATGTTTTTATACAACAGCAGTTTTATGGTAGAGATTTCCAAACAATGGCTCTCTGTTGGCGCAGACCGCGAGCAATGGTCTAGAGCAGCTAGAGCCTCCCAAAGTTTTATTAATATATCGGGAGCGACGACCGATCGGTATGTCGGCGCCTTATCACGCCTTATCACCGGCGAAATAGGCGAGAGTACGCGCACGCGCATACAACTATCTGCTGTGTGGGGCGTCGTTTGCTCCGCTGTTCTCCTGAGGGCAACACACCCCCTGTGTTTCTCATCTTGCACGGTCGTTTCGCTGCCGCCAAAGGTAGCTAAGCAGCATGAAGCACAGGTATTTATTTTTATCGGAATTTTTTATTTATCGCAGTATTTCCTGCAGCGACCTGAGGCCATTCCGGGCTAAAAACCATCCTGTTTCTTTCCAGTGGCATTCCTCACGCTCTGCGGGGAAATTGATCCGAAAGAAAAATCAAACGCGCGTTTAATATACTCATGGGCTTAAAATAACCATGGTTTCTCGTGAACAAAGTCATTCAGATGCCTTGGCATGGGGTGTAACACTCTCAAGGAAACAGCGTAGCAGACGACACTCATGCAGCAGATAGCCCTATGCGCGTGCGCGTATACTCTCGCCTATTTCGCTGCTGAACACCGTGATAAGGCACTGACACGCCTATCGGTCTTCGCTCGCGCTATATTATTAAAAATGTGGGAGGCTGTACTACCGCCGAACACAGGGCGTGTTCTTCGAATGTGCCCTTCCGCACTTGAATCACTGGTGTCTCAGAAACAGCACTCTAAAAAAAAGGGGGAACATAAACTCTTATACGGAAACACCGGGAACTCGACCTCTGAGTGGTCGCTCATGGTAATAAAAAGACGCTGCTGCTGCGACGCGTTTTATAGCTTAACTGTGTCATTATGCTTTGGCTGAATCTTTCTCCAGCCCGTTACAAAAACGAATCAGGACGACTACTGTAACCAATACGCAAGTCCGTTCAGAACTACGGCAAGAGATAGCGCCCATGTCTCCGCTGATTTCAAGAAACACATCTGGAAGGTGAAGAAGCTGCATTCTCGTGGTGCATGTGCGGCGTGTTGCGAGAACGCCGGCCTTTGGCGGTGATAACAAGCCTAATTTTCGGGTGGTACAAACACTCGTCGCATACCGAGAGATATTGCAAAAATTTGCCACTCGCTCCAGCAAGCTGAATGAAAGCTCTAAGTTACAGTATCTGCTAAATTGATGGTTTTTTACTCTAAATTGTGCTCAAACAGCAACAGCCACACTTATGCACCAGGAGGCCTAAGCGCGACCACCTCAGTTGTTAAAGGCATGCGACGCACAGTCCCTACAATTTTCACACCCCTACGCGCGGAGCGCGGTATTGTATGGTTATCATTTATTTGAGCCTGCACCCACATACGCCCATAGCGGTCGTCTGTAACGCATTACTGATCTTCTCTTGAAACGAGGAACCACAACACCTCCAGTCCACAGAAACGATGCCGCGTCAAAATCGCCAGGCCAGAGGAGTCACATAGGTGCCGGAGGCCGCATGATACACATCTCTGGACCTTCACCTGAAGGCTGTAGCTCCAATTATCACTAACACCATGCCTCTGCTCCTCCGTTTAACATGAATACCCCCCCCCCCCCCTATCTATTTTAGAGTATCATTGCGTGTCACTCTCTTCTAACCAGAGGAGAAACAAAGACAATCCAGAAGACAAACCAGAGGAGACAACCTCCACACGCCCCATGACGCTTTTTCGCTCAAACGGACATTTAAGCGCTTTCGCATAATGTTGCCACTTAAAGTTTCCGGGAGTGCTCTGTACCAAAATAAATCCAATACGGACGCGCAACACCTCTATCCACACTACCGAATGCACAGACTGGAAGTGGCTTGTTGTCCAACGAACCGTGCGGAGTTGCTTTCTTTTACATAGCAACAAAGGCCGTCTGACCAGCGCCATTCTTTCGGGCGCGCAGTAGGCATGGGCGCAGACCTCCTATTACAGCACATGAAGAGTACAGGAGCGACGGCACACCAGATCGACGTGGCGGGGGCGCAGGAAATCAGGATTACACCGCAGGATGCTGGTGTGCCGTCGCCTATTGCGGCCCTGGCCCTGGGAAACGCTCGTGTGAAAGATCTTGGAGCACCACTGGTGAAGCGGTAGTGCTGGAATGTTGAACAGAGCCTGCTGTGTTGCAATGGCAGTGATACCAATGCGAGACAGGGGCGATTCTGGTGGTAAGGTGGCACAGCGGGCTTCTCAGCAGTCATAGGAACCAGCAGTGCTGCGTCGTTACTATTGCGCAATGCAGTTGTTTCAGGCAGAGGGCAACGCTTGGCCGGCATTAGTGGGGCCTATTGAGGGCGGCGCACCCTCCTTTTCGACAGCCATATACTGCTTGCTGTTCGAGGGGCGTGCGTTGTTTGGCGGCTTCAGTGCAGCTTCGATTGCGCTGTTGGTTGCTGGCGCAATCATGGGCTGCTTTGCAGCTTCTGCATGCGCCGAATCCTTGCCCGTACTTCCATTCTGGATACCGATGCTCTTTCACTGCAACAGTGCCTGTGCCACTTGTCGTCCCCGCTATCAGTGAGTCCTTCGCGTGTTGTCCACAGCATGGTTTCTACTACAGTTAGTGCCGTGAGAGGAAGCAGCTGCACAGAAAAGACGCCCGTGGCTGGAGCGAGAGCACCTCGAAGGGGCTCGGCAACACCAAGTTATGTGGTCCAGGCGCCCAGAACGACTGCAGTGCACGGGGTGGGGCTGACGCGGGTTCACTTCCAGCCGTAGCCTGATTAGGTATATCGATGGAGATTGGGTCCGTCCTTGGATATGTAGCGGTATGAAACGTTTTGGCTGTCTTTTGTAGTGCCACTACATGTACGGTGGCTTGTACGTTACACATGGAAAGGAGCGTGTGGTGGTGAGCACGCACACCGACTCTGAAGGAAGGGGGAAGGGACGTAAGACGCGCCGCTTAACGCAGGACTTCTGCCGCGACACGATTAGTACAAAGACTTTCGGCAGACAAATCTCGCCTTCACGCGTGGGAAGCGGTCCGTATAGTGGGTAGGCTTATGCGGAGCGGCCGTCGGGCTGTTTTTCGATACAGTAGAGAGACAGAAAGCAATACAGTGACGTCATGTAAGAGTAAACCCGTGTCGGCTAATGTTTCTGTGTGGCCCCTGAAGTTAATTTCTCAGGTGGCCGAAAACACCATGAAGAATGCCTAAGGAAGTTCGAGGAGCTGCCCCTCATCTCTGTAATTTTCGAAATCTTTAGATGTTGGCATTTTTTGTTGCAAGCCATGCATTGAAAAAAGCTCATTTATTTGCCCAGTTCTTCGTTACAAAACGAATATTTTGGGGGCCAGCCCTTTGGCGGCCGTCTGTGGGATGAGCCGGTTGTCGACAACGTAACCGAGGGAACGGTGGCCTGGACCGACGAGTGAAAGAAAAAGCGAACGATGAAAGAAAGCAAAGGAGGAGTGTCGCGAAATTGGGA
Source organism: Haemaphysalis longicornis (assembly GCF_048455015.1). NCBI lineage: Eukaryota > Metazoa > Arthropoda > Arachnida > Ixodida > Ixodidae > Haemaphysalis > Haemaphysalis longicornis. The sequence goes on along the minus strand of NW_027526460.1, from coordinate 141,643,195 downwards.
GGGGAGGGCCGTTCGCCGTGGCGGCGCGAGCCAGCGCTCTCCGAAAGTGTGTGGTGGGGGAGGGGAGGGGGCAGTATGCTGTGCCCGCACGAGGCACTCGACAGCGCGACCCGGGGGCGAAGACGTGAGGGGGCGTTCACGTGACTATGACGTGCGTTCGTTCAAGACGCAGTTCGCGGTCCCTTCCTGAGACGCACGTCGCGCCACCGCCGCAGAGGCTCACCATAGCTGCCGTCGAAAGAACCCACGAGTGAGTGCTGCCTCAGCGCACTGCTGCTCCGCCCAAATATCGCATTAGGGAGTATCGTAATCGCGAGTTTCTTTTTAGGGACGAAGCTCCTCTTTCTTGGGGCAAGTCCCGCATCGCGTCGTCGCCGTGTCCGCTAGTTCTCGAGGCGACCGCTAGAGGACCAGATGTGCAATAGTTCATAGGTCGCCCGCTAGATGGCTCAAGACGGCGCGTCACCAGCTACTCATCATGAACACCTTGGAAGCAAAGGCAGCAGCGCGGAGAGATGGCGATGCGGTTGCAATCCGGGCCCACCGCCAAGACCCCGCGGTGGTGGTGGTGGTGAAAAACATTTATTGAGACTATATACAAGTGAGAGATAGGGGCGGCCTTAAGGGCCGACCCTGTACAAACTCTAGGAGGAGTCCCTAGTCCGGGACCCCTGTGGCTTCCGCGGCGGCGCGCGCCCTGGCCACGAGGGCTCGTTGGCCCTCCAAGGTCGAGCAGCCGAGCAGGGCAGCCTCCCAGCTCTCACGGGTAGGGGGGGAAGGGGACGTGATTGGGGGGACCGCCGGGTTGGATGGGCATGCCCACACCATGTGAAAAGTATCCGCAAACGGATGATCACAGTGTGGGCATTCCCCGGAGAAGGCCGGATTGAAGTGCTTAAGTATTGCCGGGCACAATACCGTGTTAGTGTATAGCCGTAAGAGCCAGCGCTCGTCAGCCTTAGTCAGGCCCGGCGGCGGAGGCGGAAATCGGAGCCTGTTCGACTTGTACATCGCTGTGATGTCGCGAAATGAGCTGATCGGGTTAGGTTCTGGATCGTCAAGAGATGGAGGGCGAGGAGGGTCCCGGGAATCAAGCGCGCGGGCTGAGGCATCGGCAGCCTCGTTACCACCTAGTCCTGCGTGAGCTGGAGTCCAGATGACGGAACGTGTATTTGGGCGGTCCATATAATAACAGCCCTTGAGGATTCGAGCAGCGCGAATGGTGATGCGACCTTTGGTAAGATTTTGGCACGCACTCCGCGAATCGGTAATAATGATCCGAGATGCGGGGTCCGCTGCGGCGAGAGCTATGGCGACTTCCTCCGCATGAGAAATGTCCGGTGCTCGAAAAGTGAGCCCTTGAACAGGCACGTTTTGATGGATTACGGCTGCCGTGTACCACCCCCCGTGGTGAGGGCCAGACGCGTCCGTGTAGAATACTCCAGGCCGGGACCCATAGCGTCCTTGCAAGGCTGTAACCCGCGCAGTTCGCCTGCCTTCGTGAGTACCCCTAGCCATGTTTTGGGGTAGAGGCTGGATATCCAACGCACCACGCCAGTCCTCTGGGATCGTGGTGCGCTCTTCTGCCTGATATGTGTAGGAGATGTGGAGGCGTTGTAAGAGGCATCTCCCAGCGTGCGACTTGGTAAGCCGCAGGTACTGGTTATGGAGATGGGCCTCTTTGAGTTCTCCGTACGTGTTGGTCATGCCCAAATCTGCAAGACGCTGGTTAGACGTCGAGATCGGGAGGTCGAGGGCGCGCTTGTATATCTTGCGGAGAATGCCTTCGAGCGTGTGCACATCACATTTGCGCAAACGTAGGTAGGGTGTCGAATATAGGATCCGACTGGTCACGAAAGCGTTGGCGAGGAGCAAAGCGTCGCGGCTTCTGAGACCGCCCCGCTTGTTTGAGACCCGACGGACCATGCGGCCCACTTGATCCCCGACCATCCGTAACTTGCGCAGGGTTGTGTCGACTTTCCTGCTCTTGTGTATGAAGAGTCCCAAGACGCGGATTTCTTCGCGTTCCGGGATTGGCCCGGTTCGCAAGGAAAGTGCGATTTGAGTCGTATCTTTTGGTTTGGGGCGAAGATGCACGTACTCCGATTTTTCAGGGGAACATTCGAGGCCGCAGCGGCGCGCGTATTCTTCTACGACCGATTCTGCATGCTGAAGGCTGGCCTCAATGCTGCCAAGGGAACCCTGGGTTGCCCACAGCGTGATATCGTCGGCGTACAGAGCGTGCCGTACGCCGGGGATATCCTTCAGCAGTGGGGGGAGATGAGCCGTGGTGAGATTGAACAAAAGAGGAGAGAGGACCGCTCCCTGTGGTGTTCCTCGAGTACCCAGAGGGTATGGGCCATGCTCCTTGCCTTGAATGCGGAGGTACGACTGCCGTTCAGTCAGGAACTGACGGATGTACCTGAAAGCATTATACCCACAGTTCGTTTGGGAAAGATGGGTAAGAATGATTTCGTGGGTAACGTTATCAAAAGCCCCCTTACGATCTAAGGCGAGGACTACCTTATCGTTACTTGGATGCTCGATCGGCTCAATGACGTCACGATGGAGTTGTAGGAGAATGTCCTGAGCAGAGCGATGTGGACGAAAGCCGTGCATAGTGTCGGAAAAAGTGTGCTGGACCTCGAGGTAATCGGAAAGCCTATCCCTAACCATTGTTTCCATAAGCTTCCCCACACACGAGGTTAACGAAATGGGGCGTAGATTTTCGATGTTGATAGACTTGCCCGGTTTCGGAATAAAAGTTACCAGAGCCGTTTTCCAATCAATTGGTAGCGGTTCGCGCCCCTCCCAAATTTGATTGAAGTAGTCGAGGAGGTGAAGGTATGCTGGGTCTGGGAGGTTGGCTAGAAGCTTAACAGTCACTTGATCCCGACCCGGCGCCGTTCCTCGCTTCATTTTCGACAGGGCCGCCTTCAGATCGTGGAGTTCAAAGCAACGATCCAAGTCTGCGTTCTCCGAGCCTGCATATGAGAACGCCGGTTCGATGGAGTCCTGCGGGCCACAAATATATTTATCCCTAAGAGCCTGTGCCAATTTATCTGCGTCACCCGCGTAAGCGTGGAGCGCGCGTTGAAGATGTTTTTGAGTTTCTGTGCGCGTTTGGCTAGGGTCGATGAGGGCCCTGAAGAAACGCCACGTGCTGCGGTTGGACATATGCTTGGCGGCATTGTTGCAGCGTTCTACCCAATTGGAGTCAGCGAGCTGGGCCGCGTACTCGGCCGCTTCCTGAGTGAGGGCTGCTATGCGGAGTTTGAGCTTACGGTTATGCTTCTGTCGGCGCCAACGTCGGACAAGGCTACGCCGAGCCTCCAAGATATGCAGCAGATGTTTATCCACCGCCGGCATTGCCTCTGAGAGCTGAACCGTCTGCTCAGTTGGGCGAAGCGACGTCACAAGGTGTTGAGACCAAGTGGCGTAGCCTTGTTGAGCTATGGGGGCCGAAGTCGTGTACTCCGAACGGAACTTGTCCCAGTCCGGAAGTTTCGCTTGTTGACGGGGACAGGTAAGGGGATGCGCCCGAATTGTAGTGAGAAGAATGCAGTGGTCGCTGCCGAGGGTTTCATCGGTGTTGAACCATTCTGCATGCCTGATGTGCTTGGTAAGTGTGAGATCAGGACATGTGTCCCGAGTTACAGAGTTGCCAATGCGGGTTGGGTGTGCGGGGTCGGTTTGGATAGTGAGGCCCAAGGTGGAGATAAGTTCCGCCAACTTTCTACCACGCCGTTCCTCCTTACGGTAACCGCAGTGAGGACTAGGGGCATTAAAGTCTCCTACAATGACAAGCGGCTCCCTACCTGCCACCGTAAGGGCTTTGGTAAGCACATCAGCGTAAGTTACGTTAGACAGTTTGGGAGAACTGTAGATGTTGAGGATGTGTAGGGACTGATCCTGCTTCCTAAGCGGGAGGAGAGTCACCATAACGTACGAATAAAGCGGATTGCAGTCGAGATCCGCCAGTTTGGCGGTGTAATTTCGATGTACGCAGAGTGCGGTTTGTGAATCCCTTTGGTACACGGTATAATTTGTGAGAGCTACGTGCTCGCCCGTCTCCTGAAGGGCCACTACCGCGGGCAACTGCGGATAGGTTTCTAAGTGGAGCCGGAGAGCAGCCCGCTTATTGTGTGCCTTAAATCAGCGGCAATTCCACTGTAGGATTGTAAAAATAGCCGAATTTGCACGGTCGCAGCGCGATCTAGGGCTGTTGCCCGCCATCGCTAGAACTAAACGTGTGGGGGGCCTCCATGAGAGCAAAGGGCTGCATAGGGGCTCCGCTGCTCGATCCGGTGCTCACTTCCGAGGTCGCAATCGAACTGTTAGACTGCTCGTCTACCTCCGTCACCTTGGAAAGGGGCGGGATGCTTGAGAACGAGATCCTCGCTTAAGCTTAGGACGGCGGGTGCTAACAGTGAGTTGGGACATCTGGGCCGCTATCTTGCCCGGGATGCGGTCAAAAGCGGTTTGGAGGGCGGCAGCCAATCGATTCTCGATCATGGTCCCTATGGACGCCATCTGGGCCTCTAGGTTGCTTAGGCGCTCCTCAAGCGGGCCGGGGTTCGCAGAGGTTTCCATGGGTTCGGAGGGGGAACTATCCATCGCCTCCGGCGCCTGCCCGAGGGGTGTCGAATTAGGTGAGGACGAGCGGTTCACAAGCGCCTCCACCGTCTGCGTTAACGAGGCAACTTGGGCCTGTAACCTGCGGAATTCAATTTGTTCCCGTGTGGAAGTGGAAGGGGTTGGCGGTTTGGGTTGGGAGATCACGTAGGGTGTGGGCGAAAAGGCTGCCCCGCCCGAGCCGTTCACCTGGGATCCTTTCCGAACGCGGGCGGCCCACGATGAATCCCCCAGGGCAGCGGGTTTGAGCTGAGGTGATGGCTGGTTCGGTTTGGATGGGGCGGGAGGAGCCTGCCCTGTGTTAGGCTTCTTGGCCGTAGGTCCGTCCGGAGTTGGGTCTCGCCGGGAAGGCCCGATAGCCACCGCTCCAGGGCGCGGGGGCGGGTCAGTGTTGATGGCAGGAGGCTGAGCCCCCTGCGTCGATTCCCGAGAGCCCGACTTCCGCGGCTTCCGTGGGCGTCGACGCTTTCGCTTCTTGCGGCCGGCTTGACCTTCCGATGGAGGAGTGGACGGCTTGGGTGGCGGCGCCCTGTAGCGCTCCTTACAGCGCCGGTCCCCGGTGACGTGGGAACCAGCGCACAGAGCACACCTGGGCGTACACTCATGTGGGGCACGGGCGCCATCCGTGAGCGGCACCGCCTTTCCACAGATGCCACAAAGGTCAGGTTTGGGGCCGGGACAGGCGTCGGGTCGATGCCCAACAGAGCCACACCGACCGCAGGCTGGCACAGTTTTTTTGTACGGCTGCACCGGGATCAGCAGGGCGTCGTAGGAGACGTACCTGGGCTTCACCTTGCCGGAAAAGGTGAGGCGCACCTTATTAGAGGTGCCCAGTCGCCGGACGTGTAGAATCTCGCCTTCGGGCCAGTAAAGGCTCTCACGAAGTGCGGCTTCGGTGTCGGAGCTGCGCACCGTCACTACTCCATAACAGGAGTCATGAGTGTCCGCGCGCAAGCAAAGCACCGGTCCGGCGGGTGAGGGAATTGCAAACTCACCGATAAGTTTGTCCGCTATGTGCGGGTGCGGGGTGTAAACTAAGATGAGATTTTGTTCCCGCACCATCACAACAGTGAGAGCTCGCGAGGCCGAAGAAAGGCGCCAGCGTCGGCAGCAATCGCAAGCCAGCACTAGCATCGATCCGGAGGCGGCGGCAGCGGCGAGGGCTCGCGCAGCCGAAGCAAAGCGGGCTCGTCGACAAGCGGATCCTGAAGTAAGAGCCCGCGAAGCAGAGGCGGCACGCAAGCGGCGGCAAGAGAACCTCGAATCGGAGCGGGCGCAGGATAATTGCATCGATATTTAAATAATAAACATCGTGTATATAAGTGTATATACAATCCACACTGGAAGTAGGTTGAATGGGTAATTTATATAACAACGTGTAGAGTCTTTATATGATGTGTGGGCGAATGTTTAACGGTTTTACCGATAAGCATTGGAGCTTCGCCCCAGTAATCATCGTTCACTTCGTGGAGATGGCGGGATTTTTTGTTTTAGATGCAAAGCATCTCTTAGTCGACCCTCCGTCGTCCGGCGTCCGCACCTCTCCCCCTCTCCACAACAGCTGTGATAACGCCGCTCTCTCTCCCCTCGTCCTCTCCACACCACCTGTGTGCTAGCGCGCGGTGCTCCTCCTCTCTACTCTGCACACCAGCTGTCCAATCACGCGCATGCGCGCTGCTCCTCCCCTCCACTCTCTCTGCTCTGCAAAAAAAATTACGCCCACCTCCCCTCGTGGGAACCCTGGTGTGATGCGACGCTGAGGGGGGTTCAAGCGCAAGCAGGGATGCCAGGTTGGGCTATAAATAGCCAATTTGGGCTACTTGATTTTGTAGTTGGCGAAAAAAAATTGGCGTTGGCTATTTGGCTATTTTTGGCTATTCTGCATTACATCTTAACATCAGAAAAATGCTTTGTTTCAGACTTGTTTACCCCCCACTTTTGGGCTGGCTCGCTAGAAAAAGTAAACGAATGAGTCACAGCAGGAATGTTGGTCGAGCTCGTTAATTTGGCTCGTGGTCTTGAAACCATTGCCAACATCGCGGAAAAACGGCACGGAAAACTAGACACATAGGGACACAGACAGGCGCTGACTTTCGACTGATTTATTTTTGGAGCATTCACGCGATTTTGTAGTCCGAACGTGACAGACAAAAATCCGAAGATATGAAATTTCAATAGGTGGGTAGTGGCGATTGGGCATAGTTAGAAGCTTTAAAAAATCATCCAGAAATTTTATCTCTTTTTCAAACATTGACAGTGCCGATGTGCACCGACTTGCAGTACTCAGCAATTTAGGAGGTCACGTTGGTGACCAGTGTAAATAATGTGGATACACGCCAACACTTGAAAAACAAAGTTCCGTAAGAACCTCCTCGGATAAGACCGAGAAATATTATAGAAGCCTGCTACACAAGTAAAGCGTCACTGTCTATGTGTGAATGATAATATTTTTCGGCGGTTTTTTAAACTTGTAACTCTGCACAATCGCTACTACGCACCCTTTGAAATATGATATCTATCGATTTTTTCTGATACGGTTAGAGTATAAAATAGCTTGGACACCCGAAAAATAGACCATTTGGAACTCAGCGCCCGTTTGTGTCACTGAGTACTTACAGTCTGACCAACGCCGCTGCTCCACACGCCACACGCGCTTCGTGACGCCATGGGCAAATGGGCCAAGTATGTGCGGACATACAGAAAAGAACGGGAAAAAGATCCTGCGTTCAAAGGTATTTTCGAAATGTTCAATTGTATTACCCCTGTTTCTTTCTTGTCCCAGATTTACGGTCCGTTTTGTATTGCCATTTGACCATGCCAGTTTCGTTACCACGCATTAGGAGCCTTTAAACTAAGTTTCGTTTTCAATTATAGATTGGGTTACCTGCTCACCATCTGGGGATATGGCTTATTGTACAGCCTGCAAAACGGAGCTACGGGCGCATGTGCAAGACCTCAAGGCGCACCGTAAACCCGAAAAACATGCTAGGAACATGCATCTTTCATCTATATACGGCGCACGAACAACGGCAATTGCAGGGTTTTGTCGTCTCGCAATCAAGGGTCGCCAGCAATTGCAGAGCTGCGTTTGGCTGCGCAAATGGCTGTCCACGGGTCGCTTGTTACGGCCGACCACATGACGCCGCTCATTAGCAACTGTATCAGGGACTCCAGTGTTGCGTCCTCCCTATCCATGGGAAGGACGAAGTGCACAGCTTAAGCAGATGCTCATAGATGAATTGAGGGACTGCAAGTTTTCTTTGATACTGGATGAAAGTACAGACGTGTCTTCGACAAGAGCTCACGGTGGTGGCTAGATTCTACTCCAGCGAGAGCAATGAAATTGTCACTGCGTTTCTGGGATTAGTCGAAGTTCAGGATGGGTCGTCTGCGGGGCTTTTCTGCCATTTGAAAGGCTTCATTGATAAGTGCAACCTTGATTTGAGCGACTGCGTAGGTATAGGTACAGACGGGGCGAGTGTGATGTGTGGAATTCACAACAGTCTGTACACACGAATGAAGGAGGTGAATTCAAACCTCGTGTTAGTGAAATGTGTCTGTCACTCCCTTCACATCGCTTGCAACAAGGCTGTCGATGCACTGCCCACACAGATTGACTAGATTGTACGGGAAACATTGATCTGGTTTTCTCCCTCTCCAAAGCGACAAGAGGTGTATAAAAATTGGACCCATCTCCCCGCGAGGGGGACTCGAGTAAATGCGTCGCATAGGGGGTGGGTGTATTGGGTTAACGTTTAGTGTTTGGGGAGTTGGTGGTAGTGAATGCGTTGTATCAGCAGCTTCTTGACGTAGCTTGAATAAGTCAAGTATATATGGCGCGTTCGTAGCCTCCCATTCTGTGTCGGCTTTGTGGCGCAGTGGGTAGAGCACCATGTACATTGCGTTCCGCCCGCAGGGTCGAGGGATCGAAACCAGGCGCCGGATAGTATTTTTTTTTATATAGTGTAGGGGGAGGGGTGCGGACTACGACTAAGGACGTCAACGCGGGTGACATCGTGAGTTACGGAAATGCTCTGCATTTAAAACATTTACGCTGCAATTAACCCTGGATTGACGCCAAAAAAGTTGATTGGCGTGTGTACGACGCGTTGGCTTAGCATTGCTGGGGCCCTTCGTGTGATTCACGACCAGTGGCTGGAACTTAAGTCGCACTTCGATGGCGCAAGAGCAGCTGAGCGTTGCTGTATACTTCGCTAAAATGCTGAGCGAAATGTACAGTGATGAGCAGAACTCCCTGTACGTGCAGTTTTTGATCCCCATTGTTGATGAATTTGTCAAACTCAACTGAGTACTACAGAATGAGGACCCTGACCCATCAAAGCTTTTTAAAGACTTCAGCTCGTTTGTGGTGTGTTTGCTTCACCGGATCGTTCTCCCCGGGCATGCGTCTATCGATTGTGATTGGGAAAGCCATGTAATGCATGTTCGAGCCTGCCAGCTGGGAAGTGTTTTCCGTGACGCCCTGGGAAAGTCTTCTCTTAGCGACGAGAGGAAGAACCATTCTTGAGCGGTGCCATGCATTTATGATAGCATGTGTGAAAAGCGCCTTGAAGCGTCTCCCGTGAAATATGAAACTGTTAGGTGACCTCAACCACTGCACTGCTACAACACAAGGAAGTTTTTTTTTGATGCTCTTGTCAAAGCTTTTGCGAAATTTCTTCCCCCGCCAAGTATTTCTGCAATGGAGTCCAAATATTGCTTTCAGCAATGTAGGCTTGATGAACTCCGTGACGACAATGTTAGTGTTTTGGAAAAATGTCCTGGATGCCAAAAACAGCGCGGGTGCCCGAATGTTTCCGTTGCTGCCGCAACTAGCCATTTCACTGCTCATGCTGCCAGTGTCCAATGCTGCAGTAGAACAAGTGTTCAGTCAAGTCACTCTAACAAAAACCGACTTGCGGAACCGAATGTCCATAGAAACTTTGGAGAACATTCTACATGTAAAATTTGGACTAACGAGAGCTGGAAAGTGTTGTAAGGACTTTACACCATCCGACATCTTTTTGGATCGTTTCAATACCACCGCGATGTACACTGGTGGAGCTGTTTGTACTCCAAACTGATGTTTGGTTATATAACTTTCTTTCATTCTGTAAATATGTCAAACTTTTAGCAGTAGTAATCTGAACAAACGTTTCAAATGAATTGTGTGTGAAGTTTTCTGCTTTGGCTATTTGGGCTATTTCAATATATCAACATTTGGCTACTTTTGGGCTATGCGGCGCAAAAAAACTTGGCGGGTTACTCTCCGAGAACCTGGCATCCCTGCGCAAGCGGAGAGCAACCGTCGACCGAAAGGCCGCCGGAGAGCGGCACACCGGTTATATGCGCAGCGCGCCTGAAGGAGAGGAGACCGCGGAGAGAGTGCCGTGGCTATGACGCAACACAATCCAACACAATCCACTTTAATCCAATCAAATCCAATCCAATCCAAGTGAAGCCAAGCCAAGCCAAGCCAAGCCAAGCCAAGCCAAGCCAAGCCAATCCAATCGAATCCAATCTAATGCCCCTCCCGAGGGAGTGCTCGCTATCGGAGAGGAGAGAGGGAGAGTGGCTGCGGACAACAACGGACGCACGCGGACAACAACGGACGCCCGCAGGAAGGACAGGGCCGCCGACTAGAGATGCTCTCAGCGTCGCATCTAATAAACCCGTTCGCGCTCCGCTCAGTTGCTTCTTCGGTACTGCGCCGTCCGATGACTGCAAAGGGACGCCAACGATTCTGTCAGCGAACTGGCTCGCACACCTTCAACTAGCGCCAGCCAGCACACTGTCAGAACCGCGAGCACCTCCGAAGACAAGGCTGCACAGAGGAGAGCTCGCGACGCCGAACGTAAACGGCAGGGGCGGTATTCTCGAGTTTTGTCCCTTTTGCGTCCCTTTCAAAAGTGTCCCTTTTGGCGAGCCCTGATTGGCTAAAAGCAAACTACCGGAAGTGACGTAACGCAAGCGCGGCAAACCTACTGCCAACGCTCACTGCTTAACCGGAAGTACGTCAGATTGAAAGGGACTCAAAAGGGACGTTTTCAAAAGGAACAGTTACGAGAATACCGCCCCAGCGTCGAGCAGTGGATTCCTCGCTTCGAGAACGAGAAGCCGCTTTGAAACGCGAGCGGAGAGTAGCTGATCCAGATGGCGTTCGGCAACGTGACAACGCTTCGAAACGACAGCGTCGAACAGCGGATTCCTCGCTTCGAGAAGGAGAAGCCGCAAAACGTTCCCCTCTACTCGATAAGTAAAGAAGACATTTAAGACGTGTCTTTACTCTAACAACCAATTAACACGCTAGTACTCCACCGCTTTGCATCCCCTCAGGGTTCCCACGTGGGAAGATGGTGTAATTTTTTTCAATTGTCTGCAATATTTGCTTCTCTTGCCTGAGGAGCACTGGTGATGGCGTTAAGGTCATTTATGAGTAGACTTCAAGACGGCTTTGCTTTGGGCGAATTGGTGGACGTTCATGATTGAAAAACAGTGCTGAAAATACACATTACAGAAAAGGACGAGACTTAAACAAGACAGCGCTGCACTCAGAACTACATTATTATGAAAAAAAAAACACTGTTAATTTGAAAAAGAAAAGCACTCGGTTAATGTACATACATCAGTCTCCGACGTGGCGGTAAATTATTGCAACGAATAAATAAACGAAAACACAATGACTGTTACAAGTGGCTATGCAAAGGTGTAATTCAGATGCCATTCATTTTTCAAGCATTCATTTACGAGTATATAGACGGTACCCAAAGATGTTACAAAAACTGCAGATTTTGGCTACACATCAATCTAACTTTCTGCTTACGTTTAGTGAGAGATTGAGCGAGTGAGTGAGTTGGTGAGTGAGGGAGTGAGTGAGTAAAACGAGTTGTTTATGCTGCATTTTTTAAAAAGAAGAAAATGATACTCACGCGTTGTGCATCACTTTCAGTTATGTTTCGGCATTTCATCACGGCGTCTCTTCCGCTTCTTGTCATTTCTGCGCATGAAGTAGTCGAACAAACCTGTCAAACATTTCGCCCGCGGGGGGAAAGCTGGAGCGACAGAAAATACTGTTTTTTTTATATTTGAGGCTGAATGGCTTAACCAGCTTACCGGTCTGGCTGAGAAGGCAACGTATCCAATGACACTCAAGAAATGCTACGCAAGTGCAGTCGCACCAGTATGGCTCCCTAGGAGGCAAATGTGCACTTCCTCCAGGTCAGATAGTCTGGTGGCCATGTGTTCTATTACGCAGAAGCGTCTTTATGAACCGATAGCTAGGCTTTTGGGATCAACTGGCCAGCAGTCGCGGTACCTCTGATGAAAGCGGTGGGCAGTTCCACATTGTCATGCAGGTTGCTAAGAACCTCTCGGAGCGGACAGGCCGAAACTGAAATATTTAAGTGGCAACATTTAAATCATGTTTCCTGGTGACTTTTACCAATTACGGCTTTTTAAGCGCTGAGTTGCGGAAACCTGGGCACTGACTCTTAATCCACAAACCGATAGCAATAAAGCGTTCTATTTCTACATCACCTGCGACAACGTAGCGGCTGTTAACGAAGCAAGTCGGATTAATGCAAGTGGCCGAGCGCGCCAGAACCGTTGACAGCTGTTCCCACGATGTCGCATTGGAAATGTATTGTTGTGACTTATGGTAACTTCGATTGTGATGTGAGACTTTGTTGCAGAAGCTGCACTAAAAGAACATGCCTTCGGAAAACTTTATACTCAGTCGGCGGAATAGTCGAGACTACGCACTTAGTTTTCCCCCAGAGAAATAACCTGAACCTGATTAATTAATTCGTTCTTCTGCAATCGAAAGATTTGAAAATTGGTGGGGCACAAAACCAGTGAAGGAGAAAATCAACCCCACTTCGTTAGGTATTCGGCAGGGGGATGAGATGCTCTGATAACTCAACAGAAGTGATATACCGGTGCTAGTGTTGGCGGTTACGCAAGTTGGGTTATGGATCCTAAAGGATAAGAACAGTGAAAATGTGACGAAAGCTTGTAAAAAGTTGTACTGTAAAGATGAGATTGCGGAATGACTTTGAGAAGTCATGTTTCTACTCGATGCCAGGCAATTTTAGTGTGCACGTAGACCTTGGTGTTGACGACAAAAGCCGAGAGCAAAAACGAGCTTACAGTCGTGACTAGAGCAGAGCAGCACTTCTTACGACAGCCCGAAGCGGTCTGAGATCGGCTGCTGAAAGCATTGAATTTATGCACAGAAGGGTTCAGTTAGCGGCAACCTGCTATAATCCGTAGCGGAATAGTTTGTACAGAGGTTAAAAGAAACACGTACGATATCTAGGCAGCATTCCAACGCATTGGAAGAGGAATAAAAAACTGCCTGTCATCCCCTACATGCATCGGAAAGCGCACAATATGAAAAAATATACAAAAATGAGATAGCGTTTAATAAACCCTCTGATAGCTAAACTCTAGCTAGACTCTCAAATTTATATTGAGGTCTGTTAGTTACGGTATACAACGTGATACGACTGTCAGCATTTCTAACTTTTCCTGCATGTCCAATTTCTCCTGCCTTTTCAAACGGGCTGTTGTGGTTAAATACGTTTCAACCAAGGAGTTTTGCTCAACCTATGTTTTAACTGCGGCACTGTAAAATACCAAGAAAATGCCGAGCGTTTGTGAGCGCGTGCGTCGCCGCGACCGCCGAGCATCCTCGGCGCGCGCAGTGGCTTTAGCAAAAAAAAAAAAACCTGGCAAAAACACCGAGGAGCAAGAAAATGGCGAGCGCAAGTGGTCGCGAGCCTCGCAACGACCACCGAGTCCCTGGCTCGCACAGTGGCTTTAGCAAAAGAAAAAAAAAACAAAAAAAAACCACAGCGCCCTCGTCAAGCGCGACCACTCATAAAAAAAAAAAAAAACCTGGCAAAAACACCGAGGAGCAAGAAAATGGCAAGCGCAAGTGGTCGCGAGCCTCGCAACGACCACCGAGTCCCTGGCTCGCACAGTGGCTTTAGCAAAAGAAAAAAACAAAAAAACAAAAACCACAGCGCCCTCGTCAAGCGCGACCACTCATAAAAAAAAAAAAACCACAGCGCTAATGCTAAGGATGAAGACACCCCAGAATGGGAGAGGCCACCGCGGCGGCTGCATTCTCCAGAAGCCATTATGGATAATGGGAGACATGGCTACGAGTGTGCCACTCCTTCTCGAGACGGCTTGCAGATCCTGCAACCGCTTGCTCGAGTCGATCACGAAGATCTGGTGGAAGTCTACAATTCTGAGGATGACTTTGCACCCACCACTCACCGCCCAGAAGACGACGCCCTCGCATGTATACGATTGCGAATGTTTTGGATACAGTTCTTTCAGCCTGTCTATTCTCATGCTCCCCAGTAATCTCCACACCTGAACTTAGCGATCATGACTTACTGAATTTTTCGGTCTCAATGCCAATAAAAGTTGCGCAAGCCACTGAAGATTTCAAATTTACGAATCTCACAGAATTTTACTAGTGCTCTCTTTAATGGCTTAAAAACGCAATATAAGAACTTCGTTGGCGTTTTTCTTTTTTCGAGTAATCTCCGCACCAGTAATCTCTTACAATTACGGAGGGACTTGTTACAACGCACGTATTAAATGAGTACTAAACAGAGGGGAAAAAATTCGTGTAGCGCTTGTATAGTAAATCAGAGAGCCTGAAATTTATCCTAGGGGCAATATAAGCCGTAGAGAGCAAATGGGACAAAAAATAAAACAGCGGACATTGCATTGAAGTGGCCAATGCCAAGACACAAACATAAAAAAACAGGGTTATGCAGAACCTAACGACTATGGCATAGCAATGGAATTGTACTCAGCCACGGTACGTGGGAAAAATGAAAGCTTGTAGGTATCGGTATTCGCATGGTATGGTTTTAGTGATCTTGGGTGGTGGTGCCGCATGTGTCTCGTATTTAGGTCAGATATATACAGGGAGTGATCGAAAGCCAATTCATGGTTTTTGAAAGCCAATTCATGGAGCAGAGGAAGTCGAGACAAAATTTCTGTCTTGTTAACTGAAGCTTGGGAATGTTATTGGCAATCATAAATTCACAATGGGAATTCATGTGACGATTTTTAAAAGAAAAATAAGCCTAACACCTTTCCTGTGAACCTTTTCCAATTTATTGATGTTATTTTTGGTGTAGGGGCCCCATACTACAGCAGCATACTCAAGTTTTGGTCTAACGTAAGAATCATATCACAAGACGTTTAACACTTGGAGGCGAATTAGGATGTTCGTGTCTCAAGAAACAGTTTTCGAAAAGCGGAAGAGGAGGTGTTGTCGCTGTGCAAGTTCAGGGAAACATTATTAGTAAACGTTAGGCTAAGTATTTGAAGCTGTTGACTTGGTTAACTACACACGATCGCAGTGTGTACTAAAATTGGAATGGAGATTTTTTACGCGTTACGGTGAGAAAAACTGGTTTCTTTGCGTTGACAACCATGCCCCAATACTTGCGCCAACTGTATGTATTGTCCAGGTTTAGGTTCTATTTGATCCTGCAAGCTTATGATTTCACGGAATAAAATATAGTCGTCTGCACAGTCGGATATGAGGGGTGGGTGTAACTACAGTGACGATATCATTGACATATAAATGGAAAAGCAACGGCCCCAGACCACTACCGTGGGTACTCCGGGGGTGACTGGAAGACAGCTCGAGGAATGACCATCAATCAAAACATGATGCTCTCTATTCATCAATTGCCTGAAGCCCATGCAACTGAAGTTTTTGAAATATTTATATTTTTTAATTTTAAATTAATTTAACTCCACCATCCTCTCCCACATCTCCCCCTCACGCTTCGAGTAAAACTGCCCGGACTGTCACGTTCCAGCCACCACTGCCCACCTAGTCTTCCTGTGCCCTCGACACCCTGTTCCTCTCCCTTACCCAACCCCGGAGCAGTGTGAATGCGCGTTGACCAGCTGGGACCTGCAGGAGCAGGTCAGCCTGATCCAGCGGGCCACGCGAGCAGCGGCGGCGCGCGGCCTCCTGAACTGAGCAGGCCACCCACCGTTCTTTTTTATTTTTTTTGTCAAGAAACGTTTTGCCTCCTCCTTAATTAATTTGTCGTGAGCAAGTTTATGAAATGCGTTGCTAAGATCAAGAAATGTGTCTACCTGAGCATTATTATCAAGGGCCTTCGCAAAGTCGTGTGTGACGGTGGCAAGTTGAGTTACAGTCCTTGTTTCGTTGTTGCAACCGTGTCTCAATATCAAAGAAATCATGTCTCTATATCCAAGTATAAATACCCTAGCACCACTTTTGTATTCTTTAATGAATTTTTTTATGCGGTGAAAATTGTTGATCTAAGCTTGGTCTGTCTTTGAGCACGAGCTGCTGGATCCCATGGCCAAAGACAGAGTCACTCTAAAAATGCACGTCTAGAGCTTTTATGTTTGAAACGCCTGTCTAGAGATTTTCTAACAAGAAACGCCTTCCTGTCAAGGGATGGAACGGTTCTGAAACCTGTCTCACTGTACGCATATTTGGGCGTTCACATATAAGTGACCTCGGTTGGAAAAAACACATTGATCTCAACACTCCAAACAAAATCGCATGGTTCGCACTTTAATCTGCGCTTGCGCCAGTCAAGCTTTTTTCTTAGCGTACGCAGTGATAACAGGCAGTTGAAGCCAGGCTTATCGTCTGGAGTCTCACGTGTAAATACTTTTCCGTCAAGTTCAATGATAATGAATAGCTCGTATCATTGCGTCTTTCCTGCCTGTCGGCGAGCATCCGGAATGTCTACGATGATGATAAATTTTGGCCTACAACACGCGCCTGTTATTTATGCCTTCACGAGCGTGCGTGGCCTATTGCTTATGCGAAATAACGTGAATTCACGGGAAATACGTGAAGGGAAGAATACGGCGGCCGGCCGGCAGTACAAAGAAAACGTTTCAGCTGAGTACGGAACAATTACACGACAGCGTCAAAATCCTCGAACATAATAAAAGTCTCAATACCACAGGTTATTGTAATTGTTAATATGAGTAATAACTGACCAACCGCATAAGGGGGGGACGGGAGGGGGTGCCGAGGTAAGATGGCGGAGTTGGGTGACTAGACGTTTACGTTAAGCAGAAAAGGTTATAGCCCACAAGCGCTCGAATGCGTTGACGAATCAGCGCCGTGAAATCAAAACCGCAGGCCTGAACCACTGATATAGGTGTCGTGGCGATTTCTTATTGGGTAGGTCTTGCGGCCTATCGCCATTTTTCACTGTCACGTTTAAGCCAACGGTTATGATCCGAAGTTGTACAAGGTTTAAAGAATCGAATTCGTCGGTCTATCAGGCCGGCCGTACAGTGGACGCCCACGAATTATTATACCATCTGAAGATGTTTAACGTGCGCTGAAATCTAAAAAAACGAAAGTTTTTGTTTTTTCACTTTTTGAGTCAATCAGAACAGGAGAGACCGCGGCCAGGATTGCACACGTATCTTTGTGCTCAGAAGCACAATAACGCAGACACTGCGGGTTAGTGAATTCGAAATCTTCCGTCATTGTCATAAGCACGATTCAAGCATAACTCAGTATCATGACCACTATTTGGCCCAAACCAAGCAGTGTCATCATACATCCTGGTCCATAATTTGCCCGAAGATCAATGTGGCTTAATTGTCCCGTCATTGAAATGTTTGTATAGCTGCCCCTTTTTAATGCGTTGGGCACTGGGGGCCGCCGGAACTTACGGCTCAGATGCTTGGCGCCAAATCGCCTGTAGCGACTGAACACAGGCCCGCACTCGTCGTCGTAAGACATCGGAACAGTCTCGGAAAACGCCCCAGCCAAAGCAAGAATGGCCACCAGAAACGAAAACATCAACATCTCACTCCCCGCCATGAGGCCGAAGACGTGCGGCGGCGGCAGCAGCACAGCCTCCAGCGGGGGCGCGTTGGGCACGAGTGAACGAAAAAGCTAGGAGTCGGCGTGACGTCACGGAAGCGGCTGCGGCAACACGCCCCCGTTGCTTCTCCCCTGTCCCGAGTCCGTCGCGGTTGTCACAACCCGTGACCAGCCGTGCTTTTGTCATTGCGTTGTTATATGCTGGAGGTATCACTCATTAGATGTCTCGTATTGTGATGCTCGGCACTGGGCGGTGCCCGCCCGTTGTCTGGGGATGGGCCGTGTCCATTTCCCTGCTTACGTATTTATTTGTCATTAAATAAGCAAACACCAGGACGAAACAGTAAAATACTCTTTGCAAAGCGACTTATACCAATGTACGTCTCTGCAATGAACCGGCGTTTGCGGTAGTTGAATGGTAGTACTAAGTGAATTAGGATGAATTGATAAACCATTCGTTTAAACGAACGGTTGGCACTGCTTCCCTGGGATATAATACAAAATTTAAAACCAAGGATGCCATCAAATGATAAACCAAGTATATTGGGGAGCAAGAATGGGCTCCACCGACTCCTGACGGAAGTGGCGGTTAATATTTGCGAGAGACCTTGGACTTACTGTTGACACACAAAACGAGGAGGAGGAGAAAAACGAACGGAAGGGTCGAGATGTTATCCCGGCTTAGAGCCCGGATTGCTACTCGGCACTGGGAAAGGGGTGTGCAGGGGATGAAAGAGAGGGCAGGCAAAAAAGAAGGGAGCGGAGTGGGGCCGCGCACACACTTTAGTCCTTTTGTGGGGACCATAGTCTTTCATCCAAGCGTGTGCCCTTCACGAAACGCAGGAAAGCTTTTTGTTGCAAATAGTCTTATGATGAGTATGAGTAACCCCAGCCAAGTCCTGACATACCTTGTAACTGGCCTAGGCGAAGAAATGAGAGAGATCCGTGCACAGCGCATTCACCTCCACTTGATTTGCAGAGAACTTTCTGCAGGGTCGTTTTTATCTGCGGGACCTCGCCGCACCGATTGTATCAACAGTTAGGGCTATCGAAGCTAACTTGTGAAATTGACAGCAGAGCGTTCGTATTTACGGCGCAAGTTGCAAATTCGCACTAGGTGTGCCCGCAATCTCTGTAGTTTTTGTGTTAGGATCTCTTTTATGTTTACTTTTAATAACGACATGCCTTATTACTGACAAGGCCATTCGTGCCAGAAGAAGCACCACCAAGGACGCTTCAGGTGTGAGCGGAGCTCGCGTGGACCTGTGCTCGTACGTTCTGCGTTGACGCCCCGTCTGTCAATAAACACCCTAAACTTACTACCGCAAGGTTGACTGCTTCGACTGCTTCCTTCACTGTACACCTGCATATATATATATATATATATATATATATATATATATATATATATATATATATATATATATATATATATATATATATATATATATATATATTCTTTATCTTGCGCTACTACATCCTCCCCTGTGCTTTCCGAGGTCTTCTTGACTGCTAATTCTTATTTCTGGCTTATGTCTTATATATATATATATATATATATATATATATATATATATATATATATATATATATATATATATATATATATATATATATTGTTCTTAATTGTTGTTAATATATATTGTTCCGCGGGCTTGTTCCTGCTGTTTTAGCATGTGCAGTGAATGATAGCTTCCCAGATACTGAAATTCGCACAACCACTCGGGCCTGGGGCCTAGCAGTCAGGCTGGCACTGTCATAAGTCTCGCGCGACAATACCTTCATTGGCGTACCCACGAGACGCAAGCGCTCACAAGACCCTCAAAATAACAACCATATGTACCCATTATCATCCTCATTATCATACTCATGATTGACACCACATTCACCTGGCGTAGCGAGACAGTCACCTCCGCTCGGCTGACATCCCGAGTCACATTAAAGATCGCTCTCTCCCTCTCTATTTCCAAATCTAGAAAAATTAATAAATAATCATAAATTATATCAATAAAAAATTAAACACCTTATTAAACCTTTTTACACCCCCGCTTCACAGAATCAGCTGTGATGAGCCACGTGCCCTGAAGGCGGTTGGCCTGCACTCAAGCACTGTGCACGGACGACTGTGCTCTCAAGGTCCACGCTTCCACATTCTTTTCACTTTATATCTACGTTTTTCCGCCTCTACGAAACCGGACTACGCCTCTGTCGCGGCGGCTGAGACAACATCGCCGGGGACGTCACGTGTTCCGACGGAACTGAATAGCGTGCTGCTGCTGACAACATCTCGAACGCCGCCTGGCCGCGGGCACACTTTCTGCCTATCGAGGCATGCAACACGTGTTCGAACGTGTGTGCAGTTGGCGTCAGGTCCAAGTGAAAGGACGCCGCTGTGGGCGAGGAATTTACTCGGCCCAAAAGACACGCCCTCCAGCTCTCACAATACAACGGCAGTCTTTTAATGCGTAGCGTCCTTTGCCATGTAACCCCCCCTATCCCCCCCCTCACCCCCCCGGTCAGGACGGTGTATCATCCTCCATTTCCCCCAAAATCCAGATCTGGCGGAAGTAACACCTTTATTAGTTATAATGGCGCAAATTGAGATATTTTTAGGAGAGTTTATTGTGCCGCATGGCATAGGTGAGGGGGTATCAGTTGGTGATGACGAGAGTTGATGAGACGATTATGAAAGCGTTTGCTTCGTGGATGAAGTCTGGGAGGGAATGATGGTGCGGCCCACGTAATCAATCAATCAATCAACCTTTATTTTTGGTGCCCAGGAACAACCCTAGGGTCTTGGTACTGGTACACCATATACAAGCATTCATAAAAACAAACTAAAATCAAGACAACACAACACAGAAAACCATATATATGAAAGAAACAATAAGGTAAAAATAGTTACAGAGATCCCAGAATGCAAAACAGCAAAAAAAAAAAAAGGAAGCCTAGTGTTAGAAGCCATGACACCCGGCCAGCAAAACGTTGAAGGCACGTGAAAAATTGAAAATACACGAGCAAATACTCAATGAACATGACGGAGATAGATTATACACATAAAACAAAGGTTTTGTAACAAAATGTTAGGAAGTTTCAAAATGGAAAACCGAAGTTCAGCGTTACAAGCACTGACACTTAAACCGACAGAAATTCAAGCAACACAAAATCAGGAAAAGTGAAAAACAAACAAGCAAGATGATTTGCATTAAATAAATATGGAACAGAAATACAGCACATAAATGACATAAAGGCACTTAAGCTACAACAGTTTTCAATTCATTAGAGAACAAAGACAAAGAGCTCTGGAATATATCAAGACGATCGGAATATTCATTATATGCACATTGTATTCTGCAGATGGACGAGCGTCGTCTACTTAAAGCATCTGTTCTGAAAGTTCGAAATCTTCGGAAAAGTTTGTTCGGCAAGTTGACATTGATAAGTGCAACCAAGTCATCACACAAAATATCACCATGAAGAAGTTTATAAAGAAAGATAATGTCAGCTCTCATTCGTCGACACCAAAGGGAAGGAATACTTTTGAGACAAGACATGCTGCCGTTTGCGTCTTCTTGTACATGACGGAAACGGTGCCTAAATATAGAAAGGAACTTATTTTGAACCCTTTCGATGCGGTCACTATTGGACTTGCAAGTTCCATTCCAAACAACACAACCGTATTCGAGAAGAGGTAAGCAGAGAGCCGAATACAACTTTAAGAAAGGAAGAGGACTTTTAAACTCTCTAGAATACCTGCAAACAGCACCCAGACATCGAAGAAAGCGTTCGGTAATTTGTGTAACGTGGGAAGAGAAAGTCAGAGAAGAATCAAATAGTACTCCTAAGTCCCGAATTTCGGGACTTAGGAGTAGGAAGGTAATGTGTGCGTGGGAAGGTAATGTGTGGGAAGGTAATGTGTGCGACAGATATTGAAAAACAAGACAAATAAAAAAAGAGATAAACTTTTCACAAAAAATTACCCCGCATTTCCCCGAGGGGGAGAATGTGAAAGTGCGAATGCACGGTTGTCGGCCCGCTTGCGGCGCTTGCGCTCGGCCCCCGCAGCCCACCGCCTCGCCGCCTTCTCTTCCATCTCTTCCATCGGGTTTGTAGTATCACGTGTACACCACGCAGTTATCAAGCCGCTATAACGCCGCTGAGTCGCCAACGCACGCCGCTGACGACGTAGTTTGAATGCGTTAAAGATATAAGGCGCGTCACTAACGCTGATATCACGTCGCGTCCGTGGCTTGGTCGGTAGAGCGTCGCGCTGCGGCCGCAAAGTCCGCAGATCGAAACCTGGCGCCGGATGCTGTTTCTTTATAGAGGAGCACTGCGGACGCCGACGCCGCCGCCGACGCCGGCGGTGGATGGTTTGGGGTCGCTTATAAAGTGCATTCGCACTTAAAATGATACGAAATCAAAAATATGTATCTTATACATCTCCCCCGACACCCAAAAATAAACGAAAAACGTTCGCAAAGGAACGTGCTAAATACGCAAAAAATTGCGAAAAAAGCGCCCCGTGTAACAGCCTGCATTTCCAGAAAGATCAGATTTGGTGGTAGTAACACCTTTAATCGTTATAATACCGCAAATATAAATAATTCGTCCTACAGAAATTCAGAGAACCAAAAAAATAGGCAAGAATAGAAAAAAAAAATTAAAATGGTCACAAAAATGGTCTCACACAATCAAAACATGCATCTTATACCAATCCCTCAAATACCGAAGAATACACGAAAAAAAGTTCGCAAAAAGACATTGTGAACCCGAATAAAAACAAAACTGCGTAAACAGACCAACTCTGCAGTACACGTTGCATCTTTGGATAAGAAACCATGATTAGCCAAGTAAAGGCACATCGTTGTTATACAGCAATGGTAAAATTTATAGCAGTGACTCATACCCATATGTGGCTGTAAATACTCACAGTCTAGACAACCGGGATGGCACACAACGCATTAGTAGACAATTCTATGAGTTTCTGCATATTTTTTTTTTCCAGTTGGACATGACGCCTCTTGGGAAAAGAAAATAGGAAACCACCAGTGTTTCATCCCATTTTTAGTACAGCTATGACGTGCTCAAATCTCAGTCATACCAGTAGGCGGTCTCAATCGTTGAATAGCCGCACCTAGGTAAGCAACGCACTGTTAAATGGGTCGTGCGGGGACAACCGACAAGGTTTTTGTTGAACACACCATAGGGTTCAGTTCTTGGCAATATCCACAGCGCTCGTCCTGCAGTAAATGGTGCTTCCTGATAAATGTAACAACTGATGACAAAACATCACTGCTTCCGCGTCGCGTGGTTGAATACGTGTGCAATCTATGCCCATAAAAAGAAGTTGACCAACCGACTCGCCGGCTGACTGACTGATTCTTCAACGCACAGCCAAAACTGCTAGACTTTGAGGCTTGACGCTTCAGGAGTACATTTATATCATGAGAGGTCGCGGGTTCGATTCCCTGCCGCGCCGGAAATAACACCCCGAACCGAGAAAAAGGGGAAAATTACGTTTGCGCAAATTCATGTTTATTTTCATCTCTGTTCGGATAATGTAGTGCTTTGCTGGTACCTGAAGCCCGTAAGAATCTCTTAAAAGTAGTTTTAGGGTTCTTGCCGAAATAAACATTAATGGTGCGAATGTGCATTGAGCAAAAATTGGGTGTTTTTAAGTATTTGTTCATATATGCTGATTCATTGATATACCGATTGCTTTTGCTAATAAATGTTACTCATACAAATGAACAAAACAACTTAAACACATTTTAAGGATTTCTTTTGCAACGCTGATAATAGGGCAAACATGATTGTAAGGTCCACTTCTGAGATCAGAGGCCAGGCGCCCGGGCTTCTCGTAAGAACCCGCCACTCTGTCTGGGGGCCCAGCACGGGTGGACTGGTCGCCAATTCGTCACGGCGCGCACGAGAGACGGATTGTCTGGCCCCCCGCATACCACAGGGATAATCCCCCATTGAGAAAGCAGACGGCACCACCGGATTCCGGGAACCGTCTACGTGACGCGCGGAGGTGATGGGATTACCGGCGTCGAAGCGCGCGCCGCGCGAGACACCATTGTTAACGCGCCCCGGCCGGCACAGTGCACCGTCGCCGGCTTTTGCTCTCACCCCGCGGGGTCGCGCGCACCTGCTCGTCTGCGGGCGTGCCGTTGACCCGAAGATGGCGGCGCCTCATTGAATATTCCGTAGCGTGCTGAGTGACAGCTGTCTACGTGAATTTGGGGACACCCTTACGCGTGTACGAACGCTACAGGGGCGTTCCCGAGAGAGTGTGATCTCGAGGTGTTATAAGGCCGAACTTGGCCGTTAGAAATCGTTCTTGTCTGAGCGCCGAGCTGGGCAGTTCCCGGCGGGACAAGGAGTCTCGACGGTTGAAGCTAAGCTGGGATTTGTGAGCCCCCTAGGTTAAAGGTTAGGATCGCGTCGGAAGTTTAGGGTGCAGCGCCGTACCGGGCAACTAGACATATCCTGCGGCGAGACAGGGTCTCGGCCGTCGTTTCTCGAGCGGTTTGTCTACGCTCCGAGAATAGGAGAGTTAGACGAAGTTGAGGAGCTCGAGTGATTTGTGCGCACTCGGAGCTCGCGTCTAGCTGAAGTTCGAAGTTTTTCTTTTCATTACTCATGTACCCAGTTTTCCTACTGTAAATAGCTGTATATAAACTCATCGTTTCACCTAATCAACCCCAACGCCTCGAGTTCGTCAATTCGACCGCCGTCTCCAAGAACTTCAACACCATCGCCCTGCCAGCCTCCTGCCAAATCAACCGGAGCCCGGGCGATTGGGTCCCTGATCGACACCGGACTTCGGGGAAACGAACAACCACAACCATCTTTACTATGATCTTCAGAAATTATACCGATGACTGGCCTAAGAGCCTAACTGGTGGTACTTGAGGCTTCACATTTCTGCAGTACATTCCTATTTGGTGCAGGAGCTTAATATTGCTGAATTAAAAAAAAATTCAGCTCCTAGAGAGTAGAAAGCGCTAAAATACTTTTTTTTCAGAAAAATGCCATTTTATCATAGGCCAATTGAGATATTCAGCAGGTTTTTGTTGGTATAGGTAATTGTAGAAGGGTCTGACAACTGCTATAAAATATTTACAATAACAAGCACATAATAGGTAGAATAAAGATTTTGTGCAAATTACGTGATTTCGTGAATAATGCGTATAACTCTTCAGCCCGTTGATATATTCAATTCGTTTTAGGTTACAAATACTACGGATCAAAATGTCCAAAACAAATTTCACGATTCTGCCCCAATGAACATGTGAAAAGGCGAGTGGAGTACAAAGTGTTGGGGGTGGTGCTCTCACACCGCATGACATGGGACGCCCATGTTGAATTACTGACAAAAAAGCTGTCATGCGCAGTGGGTGCATTGTACCGATGCCGCGATTTCTTCCCGCTGAACATTAAACTTCAAATATACCATTCGCTTTTCCGGTCACACCTTAATTACTGTACATTAGTTTGGGCCACGACAACCAAGAAAAATATTAACACGTTACTGCTGTTAGAAAACAAAGCTATCAGATGTATAAATAACGTACGGTATCTTCATCCGGCTAAGCAATTGTTTGAACAGCATAAAATAATCAAAATTAGGCAGCTTTATTCCTACCGTCTGCTATATCAGTTAACTTTTCAAATTATAAATATAAGCAATTCTTAATACAATTATGCGGTCTAGATCTACGAATTAACACTTATGCAACTCGTGGCTCGGAACAATGGCTCGTTCCACGCCCCCAAACCAATTGTCTTTGGCAGTCACTGGCATACAACATTCCATGCATATTAAATAAATTACAGGGACTTAGCGACAATTACGGAACACTAACACGGGCTTCCTTACGTGATGCGTTTGTCGGAAATGATTGTTTTTGAATTCCACTTTCGATTATCTTGTGTAAATATGCGTGAATTGTCTCGTCTGTTCTTTTTACCTGTACATGATTATGTGACGCCGAACCAATGCGTTCAAGCTCGCTATACAAGTATTTTATTGTTTTTATTTTTTGTGTGTGATGTTTATCGGCCTTCTCAAAGGTACTGTTATGCTGTATACCTCGTTTTAATCGCATTGTACAGTCGTCATTGAGCTGCCAATTTGGCTCCCTGGCCCCGACAAGCTGTAGCAACAGCTTTCTTGCCAGGAAGACAATCGACATTGTATTACTTTGAGAAACAAAAATAAAATTGAATTTGAATTTGAATTTGAATGGCGTTTTTAATATTACGCCCCTCAGGAAAAGGAAATCAGTTCAATTTTCGCGCCTTCGAATAGCTCAGGCCATCTTTTCCGACTTTCTGTAACCACTCGTCTCCCGTGGGAGCCCATGGTATATAGCATAAAACCGTGACTCATACTTATTCATCCCCGCTTACAATGTGTAAGTAGTCGTTGCGATAACTACCTTCGTACCTTCGTACAGTTTCAAAAAAAACACGAGTTCCAACGGTTTCCCATTAAGACACGCCTCCGGTAGCAGCCTATGTACTGTGAACACGAAGGAATTTCTAATGTGTACAACTTCATTATTTACTAACTAATCTTGCTCCCCTAATGATTAACGCATTACAGTTTCCTCCATTCAATTGCGCGCGTTCGATCGGGATGTGCGCCATGGGTTGGGGTCTTTGTTTCTGTGGTTCTTGGAGCAGCTCGATTCCGCATCTTTTAATGTTTTTTTGATGCTTCCTTTAATCGTGCCTCTATTAGACACGCGCACGTTTAACTCGTTTTTCTTGCAGTATCGTTTGCACAAGCTATTTCAGCATTAATTCTTCATTAAAAGAACAACGATACTCTAGACTGTGTACACAGTTATATATTGCCGCGAACATGTCTTGTTTATGCTTTCTTATCAGGAAGCAGTGTTTTACACGTTCCTCTAAAATACGAACGAAATCTCGTTCCTCCTTCTTTCACATTTTTGAAACGAGTTCCCGTTACAAGTTCCTATATTGAGAAAGGAACGCGTTCCAGTTTCATTTCGAACATTGTAGCGTGTCGTTACATTAACATTACAATCCGCCGCGGTGGTTCAGTGGCTAAGGCGTTGCGCAGCTGAGCACGAGGTCGCGGGTTCGATTCCCGGCCGCGGCGACCGCTTTTCTGATGGAGGCGAAAAGCAAAAACGCCCATGTGTGCGAGATTTCGGCGCACGATAAAGATCCCCAGGTGGTCAAAATTAATCCGGAGTCCTCCACTACGGCGCGCCTCATCGCCTGCGTTGCGTCGGCGCGTTAAACCCTACAATAAAAAAAAACATTAACATTACATTTGATTTTTTAAAGTTAAAATATAGTGTCGGATAATCCTGAGGCGAAATGACTGAGAAATTTAAAACTCACATTGAACTACGTATATTTTTCGAATATTAACACCGCCGCCAGCAGATTTTCTGGAGGAAAAAATAATTCAACCAAACGCTCCTAGACGAATTTTTGCGGGGAGCACCGGACAAAATCCAGACATGTTTAAGTGGAAGTGTAGTGCTCGTCTATTACAAGTGCAACACATATGGCACTTTCCACTTGGGTCTTCAAATGCGAGTCAGTATACTGCGCTTAAGATGTGCAAAAAGCAAGTTGCTCACATGTACGAACATAAATGCCTTGCACAAGAAACCGCATCGAAAGGAACAATACATATGCTTTGAACGAATGCTTATTCAATATTACAGTACGAGTGAAAAAAGAATGTCCAGAATACATATTCGCAACTTAGTAGAGTCCTTTGTTTAAACTCAGAAAGCGTTGGATCTCGATCTTGGTGTCGGACAGTCGAACCAATTTTTTTCGCCAACACTTCGTTGGCACTGTTGAAGAGCCGTACCACCACAGCTCTTGAGGGTACTAAGTGTTGTACTTGAGGATAAGTTGGTTAACTCGCTCAGGCTCCAGAGGCTGCCTCCGCAAGTGCTCATAGGCGTATGCTAGCATACAACCCGCCCTCTCCATGGACAGTGGTTGCTTTGTGCATATTTTTTTGACGACAGTTGAAACATTGTGGGGTGCCGTGCGCATAACTTTGACCGTTCTGGATTGCACCTTAAATTCTTGCACGAGCGAGCATCGGAGCGAGACTGTCAACACGAGAGCTTCAGAGTGTTACTCAGCCAGTTTCTGACAACTGTTTCTGTTTCAGCCAGTTTCAGCCAGTTTCTGTTACTCAGCCAGTTCATAGTCGCCTTTTTGCCGCAGCTTTGTCTGCTGTAACTTTATGCTACAGTTTTTAAAAGGACCCTGCAACACTTTTTTCAACTTTATTGAAATCTAAATGCTTGCAGAACGTAGTCACTCAACACACCCAGTACTTATATTAGGGGGTTGCAAAGTACCTCAGCCAAACATTACTGCTCTATACCCATCAGATAACTTCGATACTCGCTCAAAAGATTTTTCTGTCCTTCCCGATCTTGATGTTCTTCGACGGCTCCAATTACGTCACCAAGGCCATGTAGCGGCTGTTTGCCGGTTTTTCTTCCGTTGCAGCAATGAACGCTTTTCTATGGCAACTTTAAAAATAAAACCGCAAAAACAAAGCAGAAACGGAAGGCATATCTGGTGCGACGAGCAAATCACGTAGTGCCGCTCCGTGCTGGCGATAACTGTAGCTTTCGCAGTGCTTCCAGACGCAAATGGAAGAGTGAAAGCGTTTATCGAAAATGTTGCAGGGTCTCTAAGTTCTGCCTCCGGCTTCTCGTTGTCGGAACTGACGGACTCTGCGCACGGCAGCAGCCACCAGCTTAGGGTTACCAACTCTTCAATGAAAGAAGTCCGGACGGGGTAAAAGCGGGGGGCAACAAGAGAGGCAACATAAAGAGGCAACCAAATCAGTTTTCTTTATGTCAGTATATCTTATAGACAAATTCATTGTTTCTCCAGTGTTGCGTCCTCTTGAAGTGGTACTTCATCTGGCTGCATGCTGCTCGCCACAATTGCTCTTGCTGGAGAATGTATTGTAAATGTTGTCGCACCTCACGTGGAAGTTCAGCTTTGCCGGAAGCTCTGCGCCTGGACAAGTTCGCGCTAATTTAGTGTTCCGGAGCGTGACGCGCCTTGTTGGGCGTGCTTTGGATCACAAAAAAATTGTTAACTTGGTACTCCAGAACAAATCTGGGACATATAGCTGTCCTTACAGGGGCAACGAGGGAATCGGGACGTTGTATGAAAAGTCGGGACAGTCCCGCGAAATCCGGTGCGGTTGGTAACTCTACCTCAGTACACGCTACTCGGCTCGCCATCGGTGCCCGGCCGAAACCCTGGTCGGAACTGGTCCGTAACAATTAACCACAGTCGTCACACTGCTATGAAGCGAAGGAAAGGTGGCGCAATAACTTCCGGCAAAAATCCAAAACCAATCACCAAAGTAAATCTGGCAGTGGGCACATCACGAAACCGGTGGTGCGCTTGGTGCGTGAGAAAGTTTACGGCGGCGCGTTCGAGCGCCATGCCCGTGCCGTAGGGCGGTAGAACGCCAGAGGTCAGGTTTGGCTTGCAGCTCTCAGGGATGATTGCTGTTGCGCATGAGATCAGATAGCTCTCTCATCGCTTTGGGTGGCAGCGGCAGTATTTCAAGAATCTGCAGGTGAAAACTTGACGCCTTGTTTTTACACGTGGTGAGGGCACGCCGGCGACCCTGATTTCCATTGACAGACAGCAGAGAAATCTCGCACGGCCCCTTCGGCTGGCACGGCTGCCTGTACTGTAGATCACATGTGTGCGATGAACGCGGTAAAGTCACGTCTTCTCCTATTCGGATTTCGTGTTCAACTTCTATGCACAAAAGAACAAGTCGCGGCAGAAGACGAATCAAAGGGGCGCCGAAGCACCTGTCTCATACGCATCTGCAGCCGATGTAGCGACCAGGCCGTGCGCACCGGTGCAGCCTCCGACAAGCTGCGGCCCGCTGCGTCGTTATGCTTCTGTCGTTGACTTTCGAGGAAGAACATTCAGCGGAAGGGCGGGAAAATTGGGCAGCTTAAAGAAATATTAACACAGTAGCGGCCTGTGGCTTTTTGTACTATGAGCGTCCTAAAGCCTTGGCATCAAAAACAGCCAAATCCTAGCGATGGAACGTTTCCACAAGGAACGCCGTTCCCTCTGGCGTTCCCTCTGGCGTTCCTTCGTAAGCGTAACGAGTTACCGTTACAGTTCCACCCACTCTTAAAGGAACGGTGGCGTTCCTCTGTTCCTCTCAAAAGTAACTAGTTCCAGGGACGCCGTTCCTTAGAACGCCGTTTCGTACAACACTGTCAGGAAGGAAGGAAAAAAAGGTAAAAAAGGCAAGAATATTAACAAGGCTATGACCTGGTTTACTATCCTAAGGAACTATTGTTGGAAAAAACAGAAAAAAGGTGGCCACGGAAAAAAAAATACTAAGCCATCTCCTCGAACGCAAACCTGGGGAGGGGCGAAGCGTGCGGTGTATAAGTGTATTAAAAATTCTAAGTCTTTCTCTCGACACACGGCGCGCGCTGATTGGGCGCCGAAGAAGCGCCGCTGGGAGGAGCAATCGCGCGCTTGCTGAGCCGGTGGCGCCGTCTGTTGCACTGAACTGGACTAAAGCAATTAAACTAGAGGCAGACTGGTCGTAAGTTGTTTTGGTGTCACGCACCCCAGCATGGCAAGAAGTACGCTTTACAGGAGATAACCCGGCGTTTAAAACCAATTTCGAGACGGAATGAAACAAATTTTTGTTATTAATGCAATTAAATCCTGATTATTCCATTATTATAAAGAAGCATTCTAGCGGGAGGCGTCGGAAAGCGAGTGTACAGGTGTGTTCTTTTAGTACGCGTTTCTGCCCACGGAGATGTAAAGTTCTAGCGCGAGGTGTTGGAAAACGAGTGCTCCGGTGTGTTCTTTTAGTACGGGGTACGTTCTAGCGCGAGGCGTTGGAAAACGAGTGTCCCGGTGTTTTAGTACTGTGACTAAATGGCACGACGACGACTACAGGAGACGCCAACAGCCCGAGCCCCTAAAGCGCTCCGCCCCTTAAAGAAGGGGAAAAGCAAGGACAGGGCGTAAAGATGTGTTCCCAGCGTTGGGACACTATATACGACAGAGTTCAGCGAGCCAATACTGTATACAGTCTTTTATATTACAGTCTTCTGCAAAAGTCCGTCGTGTAGGGGGGGGGGGGGTGAAGGGAATGACCGTTGAAAAAGAGGAGAGACAGAGAAGAGAGGGGGAGACACATACACAGGGGAGGAAGAAAAAATCGCCTACTGAACACCGTCCGCAGTCCTTAGTCCTTCAGTAAATCTGTAATCACTGGACCAGGAAGTGGAGTGCGCGGAGTTCCCTAGGAATCCAGGTAGGATCCCAGACTCTTGTGGACTCCTCCCCGAACCCTGGCCCAGCCCGGCGGCAGTAGATGCTGGTCAAGTGGCCGAACGCCTCCCGACGCGGTCAGCAGCTCCAGCATCCCTACTGCAAACTCCGGGCACTTCAAGGGCAGGTACCGCCGGAACTGGAAGGGTGCCCGGCAGTGCTAACAGGCGGAGTTGTAGTCGATCTAATGCTTTGGCTCCGGAAACAATTAGGCTGAGACAAAAAATTAAAGCCGTTCCGCTCAATGTGAAAGCTGTCGGAAGTGCAGAGCAGTGATTCGCCATAATTGGCTGTGCCGCCGTTATCCGCTTACTGCTACCACCCCATGCAATTCAAATTTGCTGCCTTTTGGACGACAAGGCGAGCGCCTAAAGTGCTCTGCACTTAAAATGCTCGCAGGGCAAACGCCGTGCGATTCAATTCGCCGACTATTTACTGTGCGTGTCGCTTTGTTGACGGCTTTTTTTGCCGCTTGTGTATTTGTAGGTTATTTCCGGAGCACCAGTTCACTCCTTGTTCAATGAAAGAACTTTGCACCGTTCTTGCACGTGACATTTGATAGAGTTGCTGCGTACAAAACCCCCGAATTCCCGGCAGGTCGCCCAGCAAGCCGAACTTGTGCCAGCCATTGACAGCAAGGTCTACAACCCAGTTCTGACTGCCTCCAGAGAAATTGAAGAAAGAAGACATCGTGGCCACCACCATAAATAACGATGCGACAATCACCAACACAACCAGTTGTTGGATAGTTCATCAACAACCCAAGGAGCCACCATCCTTTAAGGGGTCATCTTCTGAGCTCCTGTAGCCTCATTGGAGCAGATAAATTGGTCAGACTGTTCAACCACTGGGACGACTAGGAAACACTCAGGCAAGAGTTCTTCGAGTGAAAAAACCGCCCACGTTTTCGTTGACGTTAAGATAAACCTAGAAAAATTATTGTTGTTAAGTCAGTCTAGCCCGGCGCCTGTGCATCGGCGCAGCAATACCATCATGAGACACAATACCCAGGGGATGCGACAAAGAGGGTTTATGGCAAAGAGCACATTCGCGGTTGAGGAAACTCCATTCTCCTCCGCCAGTTAATTCAATCACCATTTCCTCAAACCGCTACGCCTACGTGAGAGATTCGTACGAGGAATTGGCTTGCTTCCGAGTTTAGGTCGCAGGGAAAAGGCAGCAACACGCACAGCGTTGTCACCGACTGAACCCCCTCCCCCTAACTTCCCCTCCCCCCGGCAACACAAGAAATGCCTTCCTCTTCAAGTGGCCAGGAAGCGGATGGCAAAAAATTTAACAGTATCTGTGGAACTTTTTCATGAGGTAGGAGAAATATTTGTCGCGTTTCCGCTCTGTTTGGGGGAGACATGATAGCCCATTCATTTGTCTGCCAAATGTTACTGGTGCGATTTAAATTAGCTGCCCAGCCTGAAGGAAGAGGAAATGTTGCAAACACATATTAACCATTATTTAGGTGGAGAGTATGACCGATGAAAGGACCATAGCTGAGTACGGGCACTGACCTGATGCTGGACGGCTGACAGAGTGACGAAGTAACTGCCAATGTGGCTACTTGCAGTTATCTCGTAAAGGTGTAAGTGTAAATAAAAAAGCACATGTCAGGAAAGGGAAAGAGTCGGCTCTTCTGCTTCGACTGCATAAACTAGCAGCTGGCCATGGAGCTAGCTGAGATCACCTTTTCTGCAGCTCCACACGCACTTCATCATCTACAGAATCTCTACCTGGCGCAGTCTCAGACTTTGACTACAGTAATGTCTTCAAAAAGCTGCGAGCCCGATTTTTGCTTTCGCCTCCAAACAAACACGTACACAGACCGAATAATCATGAACCGCATCTACCCCACGCAATTTTCATATCTCTGCCCTTACTGCAACATACCCGACACCTTTGCACAGATGGTCCTGGAGTGCCCTTGCGGAGCCATTCTATCCAAGTGCAAGCCACCGGGAAGAGACACAGAGCTCGTGTGGGTCCCGGCTCACTCGCGGGTAGCAGGCAACATCATCGCCGACTACCATGCCCGAGAAATGTCAATCCGGGCCGAGCACGAGCTGGAAGAGCTACCGCACCCGGTTACCAGCTTTCGGGATATTACCCGGATGTACCGAGAGGAGAGGTGCAGACTGCCGGAACCGCACCCCAAACTGACTAGGCAACAACAGACGATCCTGCGTCGAGCGCAGGCGGGATCGCTTGCGCATCCTGTACTGATGAACCGCATGTACCCCGCGGAACACGGTACGCTCTGTCCGTTTTGAAAACGAGAGAGGGGCACCCTGCCGCACATCTTGGCAGAGTGTACAGAACTCAAGACCCCCCCTCCTTTCGTTCCCCACAACACCCCCAATCCCCAACCCCTTGAGCGATGGGAGATCTTGTTGACCAGCCCCGCCCTGCCGACTCAGCTCGCCCTGACAGACAGGGGCCAGGAGCTGCTGGGAACATATGGGTCCCGTAACTAGGGAACCACCTCGTCTGGTGCCAGCGTGCACCAACGATTTCGTTTTGGGCTCAATAAACGTTGATTCCTCCTCCTCCTGCGAACTCCGCCGTCCAGACCTACCCGTGGATAGCCAACCATCCACGACAACGCTGACTGCCGCACCACAACACAATGCAAGCGCCCATAGAACCGGCGAACACGACACTGCTAAAAAGTGGGAGGCACTGCTCGCCTACGAGGATCCGGAGAACCAGAAGAATCTGGGGAACCGGGCGAAGACGACTGCCACCACCAGAGGTTTCCTGGAATGAGGAGACCTACCACCTCGGACCGGCAAGGACCAAGCTCTAACTAGTCTTCTCAGCCAATAAACGTTTATTTCTCTCTTCTGAGAAATACTATCGTCTTTAAATTCTAATTTATTCAACGTTGAATGGAAATAAGCGCTTGTTGCGAGCTCCGGCACACTGCAGTTCCCTAGTCGACGGCCAGGATTCCGTGGGCCCTAGCGGTGACTTCGACAAGCCGGATCAGTTTTCAAACAACGCCAAGTTGTCCGATGGAGTAACATTGAAACGCGGGTCTGTTACCGGTGGAATGGATAGGTGGAATAGTTCGATAGTACGACCTTCTTCTCCAAGTCAGGATACGCCTGAACGTATTTTGTAAGCCTGCGCTGGGAGGGCTAAAATTATGGTGATAGCTGACGCCCATGCCATAGATGACCACCATGATCGAAACGTGCAGGAAAATATCAATTAGTATCGATTTCGAAGTATTGGTTATCAAAGCTCAGCGATAAGCTCACCACGTCGCTGCTGAATAGGTGTGGTTGGAACTGCGCATTCCCTAAGAACCCCGATTCCCCATTTTCGTTATATTCTTCCGGTCGCATTCGAGTGGCATGCAGCGCCACATGGTACCACACTTTTTATGGTCAAAACCCCTTAGTTTCTCGTCCTGTCGGCGTCTCCTGTGGTCGTCGTCTCATGTAGTCACGGTACGAAAACAACTTGACACTCGTTTTCCGGCACCTCCTGCTAGAACGTAACGCGTACTAAAAGAACACACCGGGGCACTCTTTTTCCAATCCCTAGTGCAATTACATTTCATTTCCGTGGGCAAAAACTCATAATAAAATAACATTTTAAAAATAGCTACAGCGGGAATAGAAAGCAAGGACATAGATAGATGACTGGACGGGCGCTGTGTCCTTGTTTTTCTTTCTATCTTTGCTGTCTATTGGCGCTGTAACTATTTTTTTAAATGAACTAGCACCAACTGGCCCAAACGTTCACCTTGTAAAAGGACACACCGGGGTACTTGTTTTTGAACGCCTCGCGCCAGAACGCTTCGGACTTCAAAGACACGAGATTTTTACAGCAAAGCTGCATACCTCTAGCCCCCAACGGTTCCATCTCCGTGGGCGAAAACCATTTCATCTCCGTTGGCCAAGATTACAATTATACACGGCATTCTTCACCCCTTCACAAGTTTCACTTTAGTGGAGACGGCCCGGGATTTTTTTTTTTGTTCTTGTAGACTATCCTTACAGATTGATTTTTCTGGGTAAGGGCAATCTCTCATTATCATAGGAGCGCCCTTCTGTGATCCAAATATGGCGCTAACCGGAACCAAAACAACTGGTTCAGTCCGGAGAAGCGTACCTGGCCTACGAAGACCCGTGTTGAGAAATGTGCGCTATACAAACTGCAATACATTTTTGCACTACTCCGAAGAGAGTCGTACGCCGAGATGAAACTGAGAGTGCATTAATTACAGTGAAAATTAAACAACTAATGAAGCTCTGAAAGCCGCTCGGCAATAACAGCCACAATTCCGGCATCAGCCAGTTGGCGGATTAAGCCTTACGACACCCTAATACTACTAGAGTAACGCCAATCTCGCTACTGCCAAAACAAACAAAATAAGGGTTAAAAACACTGGGGCCACCACCATAGATAACGCTGCGACAGTCGCCAACACAACCACACAACAAACACAAGACACACAGGCAGAAAAAAAAACTCAGTACTGCGAGGAAAATGCATAAAACGCTGTACCGTAAGTAATAGTTAGCGAGCGGAGGTAAAAGCCATACGATTAACGCAGCTAGAGTTATACCATCGCAGTCGCCAGTCGTCGTTATTGTTACCGCCAACACGTTATCCGCGGTCGTTGGTTTATTTTTGAAGAGTACTTGTATTACCACTCAAAATATTCCACAGGGTGTACAATGAATGCATATCGATTCAGCATATTGATTGCAATGTCGATTGAGAAACTAGGAGCAGATTGGAAGATGAAAATTATTTTGAATAGATTTGTGCGGATCCCAAGAACAGCATCTATACTCTGTACTCTCCACGTTCTTCAGCGTCTAAGTACAACGTACATGGCGCCACATAAAATACTCGAAACTAAATAGCAAAAAATGACGCCAGAAAAAAAAAAAAGAAGTTCCAAACTAACTCCACGGGAAAGTGTTAATTTAACATGGTTAGTATTTGCACTTTTATAGTTCACGAAAAATTGTTGAGAAAGGCGCGAACAAGAAAATTGTCAATTTTTTAAGCAGAAAGTGCCGTTATTTGCAGCAAATGATGTGTAGCCGTCAGCTCAAGCGTAGATTGGGACACCTGTTGTCTAAACTTCGATTTGCAGCCACTGAAGGTTGGTTTCTGTCAACTTAACAGAGCAAAAATGCACTCGTGTATCTAATTGTGACGATTTTGTAGCTTATAATCATGTCCGGAGGTTGAAGCTCATCTACATACCTTAACTGCAACGTGCCTCACCTTCACGGTGTAGCGTTACGTCCTTGAACTCCAGTCATCTGACATCGACGAATAATTTTGTAATAATAATAATTCAATAATATTTTACCGGGTAGTGAACAACATAAGGGAAAAAGATATTACCGTGGCGTCTGAGGGGGCCCTCGTCCTTACAGACATGGGGTATGTTTTATATGCTAGAAACAAAAGAGAAAGACAAGCGATGCTCTGTATTGGCGCTGATCCAAGTCGGCGTCGCCTTGGCTAACTGCCGGCCGCATGGCGTGACCATGACTCCGGAGCGACGACGGTACAACGTCGACGACAAAGCGACGTCGACGTTACCTCAAGCCCTGTTCGCTGTGCCGGCTGTCGCATTGATTTAAGCCGTCCCCATCATGCTCATCGTGCCCCACTTGCTTCAGGTTTTGACGTGCGTGGCTACAGTTTGGGCGGGCTCGGGGAGCGGGTACTCACGCAGCTTCCAAGACGCCTGGGAGGCCGAAAGCCGCAAGCGCCAGTTGCCGCCTGCCTTCGAGGATCGTTTCCGGTATGGAGATCGAGAGCTGCCCGGCGACCACGAAAGCGTGAAGAAGCAGTGGCCGCGGTTTTACGAGGGTAAAATCGACCAGCAAGAGGCTCCAGTAGAGGTGGCGCAAATAGTGCGCCCATTTCATCAATCTCCCGACGACGACGACGTGTTCCGAAACATTTTGAGACGCGCTAATGTCTTCCAAGAGATCCTGAGCGACGACAGTAACCGCTTCCTCGGCGACAACATTGCCTTGTCTGGTCAAGCTGTCCGCGAGGTTTTCGACAACGTTACAAACCATCCCCGTGCTCCAGACATGAGCCGAATGCGAGTCTACCCTGGGGAGATTGTGCCGCGGAAGAGACGCATTGGCCTACGGAAGTTCACGAGAAAGCTGCCCTTTTTCGCTGTGCGTATCCCGAATCGTACTGCGGCCACCACCACAACAACGCGGCCGACCACGACAACTTCGCCTCCAACGACTTCGTTTGAGACCAAGCGAAGAAAACTGTTCGTAAGGTTGCGAAAGGTCGACAAAGATTCGATAGTTAAAAAGCTAGTTACTGTAGGCGTACTTCGTCCGCCAGCTGCTCGCACAGCAGCTGCGCGTGTAAACAGATTTCGTCATGATCAAGATCAGCGCCCACTGCTTCCGCGGCATCCTGGCCCCCCTCGGAGCGTGGTGGAGGAAGCGTACGTCATTCCCGAACTGCGGCGGAACCGCAAGGCTCACCTGAGCCTCTCGGACGGTTTCTTAAAGAAGCGGTTCGGTACATTTAAAGACCTCGAGGTTCACCTGGTTAGCGGTGGCTCACGGATCAACTTTGACGTCCCCGACGTCGAGCCTGTGTACAAGCAGGCAGCCATCTACAAGACGCCCATGGACAACAGTTCAGTCGAGCTGTTCTGCTTAGCCGGCTACAAGGTGGCAGCTAGCGTTACCTGGCGCGTGAATGGGCGCTCCCCCGAAGACTTCGTGAGCATCGAGACGGCTTTCTCGAAACGTGACGGCGGCCTGAAGGTTATCATATCGCGCCTTCGGCTCCAGAGGCTCGAGGTCTTGCCTACGGCCACGGGAAACTACAGCTTTGAGTGCGTAGCGAACATCGATGACGCCGACGCCCGTGCGGGCATCCAAGTGTCCGGTGCATTCAACAACTCTTGCATCGACAACGGCGACTGTGACGCGCGCAACGCGCTCTGCACATTCGGCAAGTGCGAGTGCAAAGACTTCCTTCCTGTTCCACTCAACTCAAAGCACACCACGTGTCGCTCGTTCGGCTATATTGGCTGGCCATGCCACTACGACGAACAGTGCTCCTACGCCGTGCAAAACAGCGCCTGCAGTGCCAAGGGCCGCTGCACCTGCTTGGAAGAATTTCGCCGGAACCGAGACAACCAGTCGTGCGTTCCTCGGAGCGGACTGGGCGCAGAGTGCTCCAAGCCGAAGGACTGCGAAGCCGCCAGGGCCGTCTGCCGCGCGGGACACTGCCGCTGTCCCGAAGGCACCAGTCCGCGTGCAGGAAGCTGCTTCGACCTCCCTGCTGCGCCTCTTGTGGAGAACATCAAGGACAAGATGTTCTCGCTCGTGAACATGACAGTGCCACCACCGGGTGGGGACGTGACCACAGACAGTCCCGCTAGTCAGCAGGTGACAGCGAGGAAAGTCGATTCGTCATCGGCACACAGCCTCCACATTCCGGTCTTTACAACAGCCTACGTTGCCCTGCTAGCCGTTCTGGTTGGTGGTCGCGTAGAATGGTGAAGTAGTCCGAGTAGGTGGCATCTACGACCCGCCTGCGGGGGCTAGTGATTCGGTCCCCACCGTTAAGGCATGGGTTTAAAGTGTTTGACTTATTGAAAAGTTTGACTGATTCCATGACTCCACAGCTTCGTGAGGTTATCCACAGCAAAGCATAACCTAAAAACAGCAAGGATGTGTGTGCCAACAGCCGACAGAATGTAGCGGACACCAAGAACACCATTCGAACTTCCCATCGCCATCATATGGTCCGAGTCATCAGAGACGTCGAACATGTCTATAGCTGCAGCTATACATCCCGTGCTGGGCATCAAGAACTCTCAGTGCAGCTGTTCCGTAGATTACAGTTCAGTGTATATGTCCTATGTTTGTGTCTAAGAAGAATGTAACCACATGAGTAATAACAGTGAAACGTTTTTGTGGAGGTTTATGAGGTTATCGGAATTTCGAAACGATTACAGCTGGACATTTTCGCAGCTGGGATATTCATTTAGTTGTTTGCAGCGGAGAAAGGTCAAGATAATTGGTCTATCAGTAGGGGGCATTCATATAAAGGCGGACGGCGCAAATCTCTGCGGTACCCGCGCTGATGGGACTCCGCGGAGGAATGTTATGACTAGAATGTACGCTAGTTCGTACAAATTACCGCTTTACGCTCCTTTCGCTGCAAGTCAGATGAAGTAATTCACAATTGCTTTTTTTAAGGCCATATAAATGACGCGCAGCCCGCATTAGGGCTGTAACAATCACAGAGCGATCTTGCCCTGTTTTATCTTCATCCAGCGAGGGCAAACCTAGCCTCGGACCCGAATAATTAGAGCGCCTTGCATGCTGAATCTAAATTTCGTGGTACTGACCGGGGATATCGTAAGAATTGTTCAAAACTAGTTCTCTTTTCTGTTTCACGTATTATCGCTAACAAGGCCATTACTGGTGTATAATTACCATTATGCTTATACAGATCTTCAGATCCTAGGAACCAGGGGCGTATCCAGGGGGTAGTTTTGGTGATTTTGGTAATGGTGATTTTAGTTTTGGTAATTTCGAAATTTATTCATGCAGAAAGATGACATTGTTTCGGCGAAAGGCACAGTCTTTCTTTTTTTTTATGCCGGTACCGTATAACACCATCCGAAATATATTTCTGCCTACGCTACGACTTGGAACCACTTGGGAATCGCACTCGAGAGCCTTCACTGGGTGGCATATGCCTGAAAACTGACGGCGCCATGTCGGGCCTTAAACCTACGATTTAAATTAAGTGCTCCACGGTTTATGCAACGGATTATCGGTTTAATATAAAGGGATTACCCGCCCTACCCTGTAGGGTTCTACACTACAGAAATCAGCCACCACTCCAAAAAAATTGGGCCCATCTCCCCGCGAGGGGGACTCGAGTAAATGCGTCGCATAGGAGGTGGGTGTGTTGCGTTAACGTTTAGTGTTTGGGGAGTTGGTGGTAGTGAATGCGTTGTATCAGCAGCTTCTTGGCGTAGTTTGAATGAGTCAAGGATATAAGGCGCGTTCGAAGCCTCCCATTCAGTGTCGGCTTTGTGGCGCAGTGGGTAGAGCACCATGTACATTGCGTTCCGCCCGCAGGGTCGAGGGATCGAAACCAGGCGCCGGATAGTATTTTTTTATATAGTGTAGAGGGAGGGGTGCGGACTACGACTACGGACGTCAACGCGGGTGACATCGGGAGTTACTGAAATGCTCTGCATTTAATACCAAGTGGGCTAGCTGCAGAGATTTTCACCGAGATATTTCTTGTCATTTGTTGTCATTTCTTCCAGTATACCAGTTGTGCTTACCGCCATTGGTGCTTAGAGCCCCAGTCTTTCCCCTCTCATCGTTAACGCACAATAAAAAGTGACGTGAGAGTAAAAAGCTCCCTTGATGCAAACGGGGCACCTATCGCACCTATTACAAAGTTGTCCATGAAACGCTTCGGTTTAGTTCGGGCTTTTAAATGCCACGGCATTGAGAAATTGTCGCATTGCCACCCCGGTTCGATAATCGTACTGAAAAAGTCGTGTAGGTCCACTACAGTAGACGGCATGGGGAAGGTAGTAGGGAGAGGTGGAGCGCTGCCATCTGACGTTTCAGCCGGAGCTATATGGTGTGCTATAATGGTGTGTAATTCGTGAAAAATCTCCCTAGATTCCACTGCACAGAGTTTTACAGTGAAGACCATGTTACGTCGACGCGCTGCTCTCATTACTTCCCATAGGCGCCCATTCCCTCATCCTTGTTCTATTTTCTCCGAAAGGTTTGTGTTTGGAGTACAACTACTCAAAGAAACTACTCAGCGCTCTCTGACGTCTGCTTACGCGATTGGCATGCGAAAAGATTGTGGTGATGGGCATTAGCTAATTTTCCGTAGGGATCAGTCGGTGACCGAAATCATTCCTCATTCCTGGCCAATAACTCTGAATATGTATCAGTGGATTGTGGGTAGGTTCATTATGGTCGCAGCCTAGGGGAAATTGCCTAGACGCGCGTGGCCTTCTCGAGGCAGCCGTCATCTCCATTGGCCAATTTACCTGGGCGGGTTTGTGACCAGTCCGAAGACCATTCCGAATTATGTGCTGGGTAGCTACGCTACTGTATCATGGTAGCTTTAAAGCAACGAATTTACATGTATTTACACTATTACCATGACTAAATACCCTAATGACGCTGTTGACGTTGAGGAACCTAAAGAATTTTCGAGTACTAAAAAAATTTAGTTGACGCACTACTATTTACATCCCGGGCAGTTTACCGGTGCCGGATATTTTTTTGTACACATTTGGGAATAAGTAGGAATTTATGAGCTATGGAATTTCTTCGATTGCCGATAAAATTACGTCTAAGGGCGTAAAAGTGTTGCTTATGCTCCCAGACTCCCGTACCGTCATATGTGGGAAGCAGAAGGAACATAAATATTTGGTAAATTGAAACGGCGTTGCCACAACCACACAGTAGGTGAAACTGGCGCGTGAGTACCCCTCTATTCAAACCGGCCGTATACAGGTGTCTCTCCATTCACACCAGCGCGGAAACCGGTGGGATGGAAGCCGGTTATAGAAGCTTCCTACGAGTTTATATACGTGTTAGGCAACCAACAACACAGACCGTTTGGTTAGACTTTTTTTTTTTTTGCCGGACATATTTCAGCACGACAGCAAAACGTCAAGAGCACACAGGCAAACTCGACAAAACCAGACACCCAGCCCGCTCTAAATTGCAAGCGCATTCCCGGAACGATGGGCGTGCCGAGAGGCGGCGCCACCCGTCCAGTTGGCCGGCGTCTATGCGCTTTATGCGCGTGTCGAGCTTTTCCGCACGGCTGGTGTGTTGTGAAAAAAGCTAGCGTTTGAACAGGTGCTGCCGGGGAAACATTAAACGCAGGTGTCGTGCGGTAAAGAAACCTTTCTGCCTTGCCAGGAAGGTTTGGCAAAAGCTCGTGAGCCGTTCGACTCTGTAAACGTGGATTTACGCTAGTCAACCGTAATTCAGACACATGCATACATGCACACACTTTTCTTTTGACTCTATTGTTCTTGAAAGTGGTGCCTATTTACAACAAATCAGTTAAAAATGTATATCCAAGTGGTGAGACGTATGAGCTTGAGGTCTAAGTCATGTGGAATCTTGGAAGTGGAGCCAATTAATAACTAATTTTCTCAATGCGCATATACGAGTGCTCCGAAGTTAAGCTTTGAATCCGTATCAGGTTTTAACAGCTTAGCTGTTTTTCAAGCGGTAATTTCGCCGTAACAAGAAATATACAAGGAAAAATGCCCAGCGTCGCTGAGAGCGTACCTAGCGGCGACCGCCAAGCGTCCCCAGCACGCGCAGTGGCATTAGGAAAGAAAATGCCAAAACCTCGAGCAGCGAGAAAATGGCGATCGCGGGAGCGCGTGCCTCGGAATGACCGCCGAGTCCACTTCTCGTGCAAGTGCTATAGCAAAAATGAATGCATGAATGACTGCGTCGGCTGAAGTGGCGTTTTCGAACGGTTTTAATAAAAAAAAATGCGCGTTTGTGGAGTTTAAAATTGGGTCACATGGGACTTTAGAGGTGCATACCACACATTGAAGCACAATTTAAGGCAGGTAAATTTTCGTTGCAGTTGGCCTTTAAGAAGGGAGAGGTCAAACGCCTCGTTCGGGGGGAAGAGGAGGAGGGGGAGGGGAAATAAACCAGTGGGGGATGGGGTTCAATCACAACGTGTGAGCCGTTCCCCCCGAACGACGTTAAGATTGTCCTGCGTCCACGAGGCGGACTAGCCTTGGCCACGCTTCCGGTAGCGGCTCTCACGGACACAATCCAAGCGCATGCTCAAGTAACTCCCAACTCTGAAGATCAGATCCGCATTCAGGCAAGATCCAATTTTATTGTGGTCAGCACTCCTTCCGAAGACCGAGCACTGAAATACGCAGCACTATCATCCATCCTAATCGGTGAGCAACGTTACGAGGTAGCAACTCATGTACCAGTGCCAGCAAACACGGCTCTGGGTATCATCTTTAATATCCCCGAAACGGACACTCCCGATCAAATAGAAC
Organism: Haemaphysalis longicornis; assembly: GCF_048455015.1. NCBI lineage: Eukaryota > Metazoa > Arthropoda > Arachnida > Ixodida > Ixodidae > Haemaphysalis > Haemaphysalis longicornis. Next base: position 141,600,218 of record NW_027526460.1, on the reverse strand, counting down.
AGAGTATCTACAACTACAATCCTCACCTTAAGATCCTGGATGTTCGCCGCCTCAACACCTCGAACATGGCGCAGATACTTTTCGACGGGCCACACGTGCCATACTGGATTCGGTACAGAGCGGCTACATACAGATGCAAGCCTCTACGCCGGAAGACCGAAGCCTGCGCCCGGTGCTGGCAGTCGGGCCACCACCTGGATGTGTGCCCGAACAGACAAACTGCACCCGCTGTCCCCGATGTGGCATCACCGACGCCTCCGAAAATCATCCCTGCACTCCGCAGTGCATAGTATGCGGAGGAAGCCACCTCACGGGTTCAGCGGACTGCCCGCGACGCTACAGACCTAGGCCCAGACCGCTCTCCTATGCGCAAGTTGTGGGACAGCAAAGCCCTCCAACACTTGACTCCTTCCCACCGCTACAATCTAAGGAACACAAGAAGTCGTCATCCAAAACGGCCAGCAACGAGCGACACTCCAGCAACTCTCAACACCTGATGACCAAGACACCACCTGGAATAGAGCGGCAACAGGTGAGCGGCTCACGTGCGCCTCCCAGCTCACAGCTCCATCCCCCTCCTGTCATCCCCCCAATAAACAATCCCCTAGCTGATGTATTACGAGAATTACAAACCATCCGAACGGAAATCGCCGCCCTTAAGGAAGAAAATGCAGCTCTCAAACGAGAAAACTACATGCTCAAACGTCACCCTCCCCCTAGAGAAAACCCCACGTCGCCTCCTCCTAAGCGCAAAGCCCTCTCGAATTCACCCTCACAGGAACCGCAGAATGAACTCCCACGAACGGTCGTCCTCGCAAACACAAACACGCTTCGAAAAGCTTGAATGTACCCTCATAGAACAGAAAGCCGAATACACACAGTTCTATCAATCACTTCTTAGTGCCCAAGCGGCCATGCAAGCATCGATAGAGGCGATGAGGGCGGAACTGCACGGCTGTCTTAGTCAATTCGTTACTCCGTATAATGCGCCTCTACCCCAGGACTTTGACATCACGGATGAAGCCAACCCCTAAAGAAATCTGTATCTGGCAGTGGAATTGCCGAGGTTTTTTCCGAAAACGTTCTCTTCTGGAAATGTTAATAAGCACGGTTGCTAAACCCCCCTCCGTCATAGCAATACAAGAACCTGGTCTTCGAGTCAGATTAAGTGGATACCAATCATTCCAAGACCCCAACAACCCATACACCGCAACTCTTGTACATCGCAACATTTCGGCAACCCATAAACGCTTCGACAGCGTGTCCATACCGCACGACATGATTACCATGTATCCAAAATGTCCGTCTTCTCCTCGTCTGTATGTACTTAACGTATACAGCGGCCCAAAAGAGCATAAACACACTTTCAGAACCCTGTTTTCCCTAGCCAAACAAGAAGCGATTAATCATCCTCTCCTAATAGTCGGAGATTTTAATGCCCCACACACTGCATGGGGCTATTCTACAATCACCAAAAAAGGACGCTTACTGTGGGAGCATACACACTCGCACAGGCTCACTCTCGAAACACCACCGGACATACCAACAAGAATAGGAAATTGCGCACAGAGAGATACCACTCCGGATCTTGCATTTACTCACAACATAAAAAATGCCTGTTGGAACAATACGGATAACCATTTAGGCAGCGACCATTATATCATACAGCTTACCATCCCATCCAGCGTCACCCCTCAACCTGAACGCAAACAGAAATGTATAACGGATTGGCATGCCTTCAGGATAACCCGCAACCAATGCTATGAACAGTCCTCCGAACAACCAACCCTAGACACGTGGGTTGCGGAACTGATTAGGGATAAGAAAGCGCATGATCAGCTACTTGATCCAGAAATTCAGGCAGACATGGTAGACTCGCGCCTCCATAGCATGTGGGCAGCCCTACGTAGCCTACGAGAAAGGTGGAAAGCCACTAAACACAATAAACGACTAAGAAAGAAAATAGCTGAACTTGCACACAAGACAGACAAATATGCGACTGAGCTAGCGACCCGTAGATGGGGAGAAATTTGCGATCAATTAAGGGGAACACTCAGTATGAAACGCACATGGTCCCTGCTTAGGCACCTACTGGACCCGTCTAAGTCCCCAAAACAGCACAAACTAATCGCATGACACAGTTAATACACAGCTACCCTGGTACACAACAACAGCTCCTTACAACTCTCAAAGAAAAATACATTCCCAGTGGTGAACAACACCCCCTTCCTGACTATCGGGGAGTTCCTAATGAGCACCTAGATGCAGACATTACGGAGGCGGAATTCAGGGCAGCACTTGTTAATCTCAAAACTGACTCAGCCCCGGGTAAAGATGGCGTAACCAACAAAATGTTACGTAATCTAGACGACAACTCTGTTACCACATTAACTTACTTCTTTAACCAACATTGGAATGCACATACCCTGCCTGGAACATGGACTCACGCAAATATCTCTTTAATTCCAAAGCCTGGCAAACCCTTGAGCATTGATCACCTTAGACCAATATCACTCACATCTTGCACAGGGAAACTTCTTGAGCATATCATACATTCTCGCCTCCTCAAACTCATAAATCAAAGGAACTCTCTCCCATCCACAATGTTTGGCTTTCGTGCTGGGCTCTCAACTAACGACATTCATCTTCAACTTCATCATGACATCCTAGCCACACCACCGCGGGCCGACACAGCTGCAATTCTAGCCTTAGACCTTACAAAGGCCTTTGATAGAGTCACGCATCAGGCAATATTACAGGGCCTTTCTACTATCTCCCCGGCATAAAAACATACAATTACATTAAAGCCTTCCTCACCTCACGAACAGCGACGCTCCGCCTTGGCCCTCTAGAAACGGAAGAATTTAGCTTACCATCAATAGGAACACCGCAAGGAGCAGTGCTTTCACTGCTACTCTTTAACTTAGCCCTACTTCAAATCCCGGAAGCACTGAACAAAATACCAAATCTTCACCATAGTCTCTATGCGGACGATATTACACTCTGGACGAAGGGGGGCAGTGACGCCGAAATAGAAGAAATTCTCCAAGCTGGTGCGACAGCTGTAGTAGAGGGCGCTGCCCTCGCTGGCCTCCAATGCTCCCCCACGAAATCTGAGCTATTGCTTCTACCCCCAAGGAAAAGACAACATTGGAATCCAAATATCCATGTTTACATTGCGTCAACCCCTATACCGATTGTCTCAAAAATCAAAATTCTCGGACTCACTATAAATCGCTCCAGAACTACTACGGACTTTATAAAACAACTTTCTTCTCACATCACCCAAACCATCGGGTTAATTAAACGCATTGCTACCCGAAATAACGGCGTTAAAGAAGCTGATCGACTTCGTTTAATCCAAGCGTTTATCATCAGCCGTATTACTTACTCCCTCCCGTACCTCCTCCCAACTGACGCGGACCTAACGAAAATAAATTGTCTAATACGGAAAATATATAAGGTTGCCTTACAACTCCCACCCGGCACTTCCACTGCCAGGCTTGAGGCCACCGGTACCTACAACATGGCACAGGAGCTCATAGAAGCGCACCGTATTGGACAACTGAATCGACTAACCAAAACACTTCCCGGACAGCATCTGCTTCAACGCCTCCAACTCAAAGCGCCCATCATCACAGCTTCCAAGTCTTCTATCCCACTGGAAATTCACGCTGACATCAAAATCCGCCCCCTCCCTCGAAATATGCACCCTGATGCACACCGGGGCCGCAGGATGCACAGGGCCAAAAAGCTTGCAGAAAAGTACCCGATACGCCCAGACACAGTGTATGTCGATGCAGCTGAATATCGGCACCGCAATGCATTCGCTATAGCAGTCATCAACTCCCCAAACAATCCGCCACTCACTTCTCTCACGATCCGCACGGCAGAACCGGTCACGGCGGAAGAGGCGGCAATCGTCGTAGCCCTTGCAAGTCGGCCACCACCCTCAATCATATTTTCTGATTCGAAAACGGCCATTAGAAATTATGCTGCGGGTTCCATCTCACCCCAGGCCCTAAAACGTCTCCTTCAAAACCCGCCAACTACCCAAGTTGAGCTGATTTGGACTCCTGCCCACACTGGGCTTGGGGGTAACGAGGTGGCACACACGACAGCCCGAGCACTCACGTCCCGGGCGTGCGCCACCTCCGTAGCCTCTCACGGAGCCAGATCAGCCCGAGATAGCCTATTGAGCTACAACGAAATAACTACACATTACCGCCTCTCTCGCCTCAAATACCCACCGACCCACCCCTCACTGACGTACACGGAAGAACGACTATGGAGGCTCGCACAGACCGAATCCCTTCCCAATAGGGCCCTCCTCTATCACATACACCCCTCAGTTTATCCCTCTCCCTTTTGCCCACTATGCGGAGACAAGGCCACGGTGCAACATCACATGTGGGCCTGTCCATATGATCCCCTCCCTAAAATCAATTCCTCGGAGCTCTGGGAGGCAGCGCTGAGCTGCTCTGACCCGGAGAGACAGAAGATCATCATAGCCCGGGCTACGAAGGTCGCCGCACAGCTCCGGCTGCCGGCCACCTCCCTCGCTTAGAGGTCTTCTTTAATAAAGTGCTTCTCTCTCTCTCTCTCTCTCTCTCTCTCTCTCTCTCTCTCCGCCCCGCTCAAGGAACATATGATTTAGGTCATTTTCACAAGACCTGTACGTCCAGCAAATGTCCACAGAGTCATTAAAGTTTCTTTCTCATCGCTCGAAGGCGTTATCCATTCTTGAAGGGACGTGACGTGAGGAGGTCGACACCTACGGCGTTCCTCGGAGAGTCCGGCACAGTCCCAGAGAAGGTGGTGTATGGTGGGTCGGTCGGCATTGCACAGGGGGCAGGGAAGGATAGGTCTCTTTCTGCCGAAACGCCGGTACCAGGTCCATCGGTCGCGGACGTCAGGAGTAACCGCTGTGCCGGAGCGGGCCTTGTGTAGAAAGACCTGGAAAAAAAAAAAAAAAAGCTACAGCGCTGTTTCTAAGCGCTACAGCGCAAAAAAAAAAAAAAAGCTCCGCGGCTATGAAATGAAAATGAAAAAGGAAACGAGAAATGGAAAGACACCCTGCTCGAGAGAGGTTACCGTTGCCGCCACATTCTCCAGAAGCCACTATGGATAGTTGCAGACGTGGCTACGAGTGTGCCACTCCTTTCCGAAACGATTTGCAGGTCTCGCCAGCGCTGCCTCGAGTCGATGATGAAGAGCTGGTGGAAGTCTACAATGCTGAGGATGATCTTGCATCCACCACTCGCCGCGAAGACGACGACGCCCTTCTCGATGCATATGACGACGATTACTAGCACCGCAACTATGCAATTAAACAATGATACTGAAACCTAAATATCTGCCCGGCCATGCTTACCTACAACAGCTTCGCCATTCAAGTATTCCGCGTAAGTACAATTTTCCCTGAATTTTTCGAGCGGCGTACCAGTTAAATGGTGACCGTGGCCTCTACCACACACACCGGGGCGTTCGTTTTTGTAACGCCTCGCGCTTCGAAGACTCGTGCCGCCCTGAGAGTCCGCAGTTGGAAAGTACTGGGACGCCTTGGCATGTAAGCCTGGCTTAAAACGATGTTAATGGGAATGACAAAAGGCGCTGTGGGCTATGCATTTTCGACCACTTTTTTAACAATTGTGCTGCCGTTAGGTTAGAGATGAGGTACTATTGGCGGTGGGATGTTTGAGGGCGCCCCCTCCTTCTGACGTCGTCTGAGGGACTCGCGCCGCTGTCGTCTGCTACACTCCGCTTGTGAGGGCCAGCGGTGTCCATGCTAGAAACCTACCGCTTTGATGCTGTAGTTCGCTAAATAGCCCATTTCCTGCAATTCAGTTATTTTACAAGCTTCTCACACCTCTGAATGATTTCAAGCTGTATCAACTCACGAGGAGAGAGAGAACAACTTTATTCAGAGGATCGGTCAGATGAGCGTGTGTAACTCGTCCTTTCTAGCTTATTTGCGAGGTTCAGTGCTCAGATCCCCTCGATAAGTATCCAAATGGGTAGGCTTCCCTAAAGTTATTTTGAGATTATCTTATAAAGATTCAACAGTCTAATGCTACGCACCAAGCAGCGGGCCCTTACACCGCATTTCACAGCGGGAAATGAAACAGCTGTCTTTTATTTATTTTGTTGTTGTTGACTTGTATCAGATGAATGTTGTCTTCTGTGCCCAACGCATTAATTTTTCTGCACCGTCATAAACGTCTTATTAGGAAGTTTGGGAGTGTTAGGGAGGCTCACAACGCCTGTGGGTATATTTTCGTCAGGCTCTAAGGCATACAGTACCTTCTTCACAAATTGGGTTTGCGAAGGAAAGTTTGACATCCACCTGAATGCAGCTATTCGGCTACAAAGGATAGCTTTCCTTTGTAGCCGTATGGCTGCATTCAGGTGGATGTTAAATTTTCCTTGGCAGAAACTTACTCCACCTTGGGCATTTCCCCTAAATCTGGTCGACAAATTGGCTTTCGTTATGGCTGCGTGCAAGAAGGTGCATATCCGCAGGGCGCGTTGTTTATACACATGCAAATGCAATACAAAGGTTTCTGGTACGTCACGGAGAAACGGCGTAGACGGCGTTGTCTAGAGTACTTGAAGGCAGCTTTTGTGCCCCGAATTTCTATCTTAACCATCGTTATCACAACGAACTGACTCTCAACCCGCACAGTTATTACACGATTACGCCGTTGAATGATAGGTATACTCGTTAACGAACGCAATAAATAATATACGGGCCCGTTTCCAGTAAAATAAGAATAAAAACAGATGAATATGTACAAGCAGCTTTTTTATTGTTTTTCGGGCGTAAAGAACAAATCCTGTCGTACTTTCGATGGCATTCCATAAATTGAACAGAATACCTCTCACTCTCTTGTCCTGGACTGAGGATCCCGCCCACTACCCAGCAGGATATCACTGTTGAATAAAGTTTTCTCTTCGCCCTCCTACTCCTTCGCTTGTGTGCAGTTTTACAGTAACGCATATCTGAATATTGTGAAGATATGGTTATTTGAAATGTACCGAAATATGCCTCCAGCTCTGAACAAACATAGTGTTACTGCATTTTTACCGCATACGTGACTCCTTTCGCTCAGTAAGGCTCCGTACTGGTTGGAAGCCTGGTATAAAACCAGCGCGCGCCTATACGCACAGTAGGTTACTGGGAACTCAACCTACATCTTTTACGGCCCATAGTGCATGTCGACATACTTTCATGCCATGACAACGCAAGGTGAAATGATACAATACTTTCGAGCGTTCGGCAAGGTTGCAAAAACTGGTTTACTTTACGTATGATTACCGGAAATCGTAATGTCTCCTGCCAGAGCCGACAGCCCCGAAGGCCTGGGAATTTGTTTTGGTCTTGCATTTTCGCTGTTGTCAATTATTACCAACTGACTGCTCCCTTTCTTCGATATATTCCTGTGTAAAGAGCTAACGCATAGCTCCGACTCTTCGCGCTCCGCACAGGACAGGCATGGAAAGGAATAGGGCGACGCCGGCAATGTTTCTTCCGTAGCGGTATCAAAAATGATGCTTTAAATGATGCCTTGAGCTGGTCTATGCGGTTTTACCGTTTTTATTGTGATAAAAAGTTACGCACAAACAAAATATGATGTGGACGAGCATCAAAAGTGAACAGAGCTCAAAGAAACAGCAGGGAGAGCCAGCGCCAGTGAAGCAGACGACAAATGCGAGAATCCCTAAGCCGAGGTCACGGAGCCGCGCTTCGTAGCGCCGCCTGTGGTCGTGCTCACCGCCAATATACAGTTACTATAAGTTGTAGCTTCGTAACTCATATTTATGGGCCGCGATGGCTGTTACTGGAGGTTGACCGTCATGGGCTTTTACTTGAAAGCCACACAAGCCATCCTAACTGTATTAAACATGTAACAAACGGCAAAATGACATGCAGTCGCGCTGCCATGTCTTTTTCTCGCGCCGTGCCCCGCCTTGCATGGTATATAAACTGTAACGAGCATATTGTTTTAGTTGTTAGAAAAGGTAAACATTTTTATAGCAAGCAAAGCGCTCCAGATAACGTAGTGAATTCGAATCCACTAGTGTTGCATTGTGTAACGGACATGGGGATAATCTGTGCGCCGCCTTGTTTCACAGCTGCTACGCGTTCACTCTAAGCACGCTAATGACGTAGTACGTACACTGGACCGTACCCAGTAGTACGCTTGTGTTCTATTCATATCACAATTATTCGTTTTTTTTTGCGATATTTCCCTCCTGTTTCGGTTACTATGACGGAGACGTTTGGTCATATCGTTTTGGCTACCCCCACAATGCGGCCGTTTGCGGGGGCGTGCTTTGCAACTATCCTAATTGCTGCTTGTGTAATTATCACGCTTAAATTCCTTATGTAGACCTGAATACATGTCTCCAACAGGCTTTCCCAAGTCGAAGGACACAATCGTTTCGTTAATTCCCAATCAGCGTGTTGTGGGTGTCCAGGGGTTTCGTAGTCACCTCCTCAAAAGGATTCAGCATCGAACATGACCAATTTTCTTCTCGAAAGTTATCCAATTTTCTTCGCACGTCGCTACATCACTCTGTTTGTAGGAGCTTCTCCGTGAAATGTGGCGCTAGTCGGACCATTCAGTTACCTGGTTTTATTGACCATTTTCTTTTACCGTGCAGTACGTGGGCGGAAGTAATGGAAAAAAAGCGGCATCTTGACTGGCTTATCTGCGCCATTAAGCAATGGAAGCAAGAGGCAACCTATACAATTGGTACAGACTATCAAACACACAAAAAACTGTGGTTTATTCCTCGGTCATAGGATTCGGTAAAACACGAAAGTGAAATGTGCAGCGAAATCGGCAGCTGAGCATGATTTGCACGTCGGCGGCTGCCTTGAGGGTATGCTTGGCGAGCGATGTCCTGCTGGCGGGTCGTTTCGGAAAAGGGGTACTGGAGTCATTTCCGTGACGGATATGACATCAGTAAAATCTTGGTGTGCCCGGGCACAAAACACTTTCGCGTTAAAATATAAAACCAGGAAACGAAAAACCCTAATTATAACGTACTCTTTAGTACTAAAGGTTGTTTCCCCGCACGAAGACCCTGTGTGCAGGGGTACACTTTTTACAAGCCGCTTGCTTCGTTGAAATGGCGTCATTTCTCTGACGGATATGACGTCTGTGAAGTCTTTGTGTGTCCCGGCATAAAATACTTTCGTGTTAAAAGAATTTATGCAAAGCACTTACAGCATTCACCTAGTGCACAAGTCGAATGAACGGATAAGCAAATAAAAACAAAAGAATTCAGAGCTTTTTTTCCCTGTGATGGAGATGGGAGGGCTCTGCAAAGCTGCGGACCGCGAATCTGTAAAGCTATCTGGACGCGATGGGTCTTTCATTGCTATAGCAATGGCGATTTGCTCAGCCACCGTTGCCGATACGTTTTTAACTGAGGCAGAACATAGGAGTTTGCCACTATGGTCGACCGAGACCACTGCGAAGCAGTCGGAGCGCTCGTACTGGGCTGCATCGACAAAGGTCGCGAGTTCCGGACTCTCTGCAACCGAGGTCAATAAAAAGCGGGCCCGAGCTAAACGGCGCCCTACATTGTATCGCGGATGGACATTTCTTGGAAGCGGACGTACTGTAAACGTACTTCTGATCGAGGGCGATGAGGCCACTTTACGCTCGTTAGACTCGTTAAGACCGCAGCAATGGATTCCAGGATGCGCCTACCAGCCCGCGAGGCCGATAGACGCACGACCTGAGCCGTCTTCTGGGCCTCGATCACCTCCGAGAGGGAATTATGCATGCCCAATTGCATGAGCTTCTCGGTGCTCGTGTTTAGAGACAAGCCTAGAACTCGCTTTATGCTTTTGCGCATTAGTACATCGATTTTGGCCTCCTCCATTTTGGACCAGTGCAGAGCCGAAGCGACGTAATTAATGTGGCTCATAAGAAACGCGTGGTAGAGCCTATGATGTGGTAGAGCTATAAACGGCTATGACGTGGTTTTCTAAGCCTCAGCGTGACTCCCTGACGACGGTATACCAGGCTCTACTTGGGACCGTTATCTCGCGGCGCCGCCTGATTCCTGCAGTCGCCTGCGCCACCGACCGTTAGCGGGCTACGACGACAAAGCGAGCCCTGAAAGTGCTCGCTTAAAAAGGTGTCGGCGGTGGCGAAGAGTATAAAACTTGTGCTGCGGTGGCGAGAGGTAAAGCAATAAGCCGTCCATCATACGTTTTGACACAAGTTACTTTATAGATAAGCCAATATACATACACCGCTAAAAATTGTTGAGCTACGTCCGCGGAAACGAACTTCGGTGTGGAACATGGTAGAAATACAAAGCTTACTACAACGCAAGATGACAAAGGGAAAGAGGGGGGGAGTGGTGGGTGCATTGATCGTTAAAATTACACCATCTTCCCGAGGGGAACCCTGAGGTGATGCGAAGCATCGCGGAGTTCCCTTTATTTTCACTTGCGTTGGTTACCCACATCGCGTGAACGTTGTTGGAAACTCCGCGATGCTTCACATCACCTCAGGGTTCCCCTCTGACAAACGGCTCAGTTAACTGGTTGGCTGATGCTGGCTGAGCTTGTGTCAGCCAATCCGCTAACAGGACTGTCGGTACTCATCAGACGCCGGAGCGAGACTCATCCGACGAAGCAACTGAGGCATTGGCGCGTGCACGCGGTTATATATAGCGCTGGCGTGGAGAGGAGGGCGGAGGGAGAGGCGCGCATGCGCGCGCTATCGCGCATCTGGCGTGAAGAGGAGTACGGAGGGAGCAGCGCGCTATCGCACAGCTGGCGTGGAGAGGAGGACGGAGGGAGAAGCGCGCTATCGCACAGCTGGCGTGGAGAGGGGGGATAAGGAGGAGAGGTGCGGACGCCAACGGAGGACGTACAACGGACATAGCCCGAGCAAAAGATGCTTTGCATCTAAAAGTATGTTGGTTTGAATGGAAAGGGAGTAAGTGAGTAGCAGCTTAGGAGGAGGAGAAAAGCGAACGAAAGGCCGAGATATTTACCAGGCGTAGAGCCCGGATTGGCATTCGGCACTGGGGAGGGGTCGTCAGGGGATCAAAGAGAGGGCCGCAACTAATTTACCCAAAAGTGAAGAGGGCAGAGGGACAGGAAAAGAGGGTTAACACCGGATAAACGTCTGCTACCTTCTCACCCGGATCCAAAATCTTGTCATGGATGGATGGATGGATGGATGGATGGATGGATGGATGGATGTAAAGAAACTTTATTGTTCATGGGATGGTGGGGACGAATGATGAATCCCTTGGATGCACAAGGCATCCTCCCGCTTCTCCTTACCGTTAATATTGAGGGATTTGGTATTATTCTTTGGGAATTCGATGCTATTCTTTTGTGTGTAGCATGGTGCGCCTCAGTATATAGGCACCGGGATCAGCGGTAAAGGTTCAGTCACCCGACATTTTATTCCGTTAGTCGCTTCGGTTCCCAAACTACCGTTTAACATGATGCCACGCCTGTTGCGTCCCTGAGAGAACAGCAAAGTTCACGTGATGCGCAGAGTTATATTTTCTTTTTTTTTTCACGGAGAATGCCAGCGGCTGTCATTTCAAGGGAATAACGCAGCCTGCGATCTTGATCTTGTGTACACATATGATCCCAGTCACTTTATAACACTGCCACATTGTGATTGGAACAGGTAAACAGGTTCACCTAAGCAGCAAAAATAACGGCCGTGGCACACCTGCCGACGTAATTTCGTTCACGGAAAAGCTGGTCCAGGACACCTAAGCCCTTCGTTCGAGTGGTGAACACGAAAACCTTTCAATTTGGTTGAACGGCGCCGCGTGTCCAGTCAAACGCCGCGAGGAGCGCTCTGACCAACTTGGGACTGCTGCGGCGTTGGGCAGAAAAAATTCACGCATCTCCACGAAGTGAATCATGACGAGTGGGCGAAGTACTGGGTATCGTTCTTACCGTAAATCACCCGTGAGAGTGCTTACTGCTGCTACAACAATTTTCAATACACTCCGATCCAGTCCAATCCAATCCAATCCAATACATAACAATTTCATTTAATTCAATCCAATTCAATCCAATCAAATACAATACAATCCAAATTCAACTCAATTCAATCAAATCCAATCTAATCCAACCCAATGCTCCTCACGCATGAGCAGGCAGCGCAGCATGGCTCTCCAGGAGCTCTCTCTCTCCCTCTCTCGCTCTCTAACCTTTTGTGAACCTTCTATTTGGTTCTTGTTACCCTTTTGTGAACCTTTTGTTGACAGATGTTTCGATTTACACGGTGCTGCGCTGTGAACACGGACGCCGGACGCCGGACAAGCCTCATCCTTAACGTGCTTCATTCCTAAAACATATCGGCCGCTGTGCGAAGCTCGGCCTTTTGAACGCGGTCTACTGCGTTGCTAGGCGATGCCCAAGCATTGCCTAGCAACGCAGTCCGTTTTCTTTATTTTATTGCCGAAACCCGCGCACAAGAATACGTCGCAGCCAACCAGACTTTACATCCCGCGTTTGTAGGACGCCACCGTGGCCTTTACGCTTAATGAGTCACCTAATATCTTGTGCATTGCAATGGCCTATTGTTCACACGCTTAGAAACACTATCTAAACTGGAACATGCTGCAGCACGAACGTTTTTTTCCCCGCTATACAGGCGGGAGTTGGAAGCAAAAATGGAGTAACCTTAATACGCAATAACCGACCGTATTAATGCAATCCTTTGTATACCCATACGTGACCTTCTTGTTTTATTTGATGATTACGCCCCATGTTCACGTGGGTTAAATACAGCTTTGAGCGCTGGCCATTCGGTAGCCTTATGAGCCCCACTAAGCGGGCAGGATCCCTGCTTTTTCCTTTTGTTTAAGGAAGCAAAAGGACGAAAGACCCCGAGTGTAAAAATACCTTTGGGTTTCCGTATGAGAGTGAGATAGGTGGGTCACATGACTTGTTTGCACTCACCTAAGTTTGTCACTGTGGCCAATCTGTGGCTCAGGGACGGCTAATCAATGAGCTATTCTCACTCTCATATTGTGATGTCCCGTTTGTGGGCGGGGTTCTGGCGGTTACACCGGAGAGTATGATGTTTTTTGGGGGAGACCGGAGAGAGCGGCGAGCCCCGCACGACGCGGGCCTTGCCCGATCCCTTTTATGCGATCATGAGCCCTGAGAGTTGTAAATACGTAGTGTAAATAAATAAAGTGTACAAGTTGCACATTTTAGAATTGCTTGTAAATTTTACGATATTTCGGGCTCGCCACGAAAAAAAGCGGCTCATCATGAACATCGTCGTCGTCGTCATCGTCATCATACCATTGCCACCTTATTTTTAATCATCATCATAATAGTCATCATCATCATCATCATCCTAACCTTTGTTATCCACTGCAGGACAAAGGCTTCCCTCATGTTCTTGCAGCCGTTCCTGACTTGCGGTGCCCAAGTCCATTGTTTGCCTCTGAATGATCTGACTGCCTCAAGCAATCATTTATTAAAGGAGCCATGAAGAGAAAACACAAGTTTGGTTCATTCGAAAGATTGCCTCGTTAGAACCATAACGACACCACTTATAACGCAAACTTCGCTCAAATAAGCTACATAATTAGGAAAAACGGGAATGGTCATGCGACCCACCAGCTCATTTCCCGCAACAGAACCTATGCCGTCACATGGGCTAAGCTCTGCGATTGGCGGAGGCCGGCAAAAGCAAACGCATGTTAGGCAGGGCTTACAGCTTGCATAGCGAGCTAAATGCCCGTGAAACATACTGCACATTCTTTTTATGACAAAGAACGGTGGAGTAAACGGTTGAAGGTCCGAACGAACTCGCAAGCGTGTGCGCCAATGCGTACGAAACTAGCGCGCCGGCCGAGCTCGACATCTCGCCGTCGCGCAGACGAATTTTCGGGTTCGAGGCTCTTCGGGGCCAACGAACCGTTCCAGCACGCACAGCCGCGACCTTGCTTCGTATCGTAATCCCTTCACAGGAGGTTGGCCGTCATATCGCCAACCAGCAAAGGTAAAAATAGAAACGAGGGGAGTAAGGAACAGCAAGAAGCGACGAGATAGTGCCAGTCGTCGCGTAAGTTTCGAATGGTGTTGGTTTGCTGCTGTCGTTACGAGCTCGTTTCCAGTTTACAACCACTGAAAACTTCAGTTTGTTCAGTTACGGCAGGGACCCTTACGTTAGCTCACTCCTGGAACATGCTGGCGCTCGTTGCCGACTTCGTCAAATCGCTCTGACCTTGGGGAAAAAAATGCCGTAAACACCGCGCATTGACGCTCGTATCTTTCTGGTCGAAGCAGAGAGCTCGCGCGAACGGCTTTCCATACACGACACCGGCCAACTGGCATAAGTGATACTGCTACTGAAATTGAACTATTATTAACCGTAATCAAAATACGGCACATACGTACCAGTCTATATTCGTCCGTCGCGACGGGGCTGACTAGGCAGCGGTGCCGACGGCTGGGCGTTCGTCTGTTGTGGCTATCGCGGAATGGTCGCTTTCCTGTCCACCGCGTATCCCACAACTCTTGCCGCTCGTGCACTTAGAAGCATTGAGCGTTATTGTGGTGTGAGGTTGTTAAATGCAAGCCCGAGCTCCTCGGCGAGAGTTTTGTTCTCCGGATCAGGCGATTCCATGACTAGGGCTGCGGGTGCACTAGGTTTTACTAGTATTTTTAAAATGGCCGCCGTCTCGATCGACTCCCGCGTGTGGGTGCTATATGGAGTCGACATACTAAGTATCTGTTTCATGGACCGGCTCTATGACGCCATTGTACACGTCACGCAATGTTCAATTTTAGCGGGAGATTTAAAATTTTGGCTTAAATTGCCTTATTTATCAGTGAATAAAGCATCATTTGCTTCCGGGAAAGCGCTTGGGGTACTATGAAACACCTAATCTTTCGAATAAAACAAACTTTTGTTTTCTCTTCATGGCTCCTTTAAGCGAACGATCTTCCTTTACTCCTAGTTTCGTCTCTCGTATTCGCTTTGCAACCCTGATTATCCATGTTGGTCAGTTATCCGCATTACGCGGCCCTCACAAGTTCTCGTCTTCCTCTTAATTTCTGAAAAAAAGTATTGATTCGAGTTTGCTCTTTCATATCGGGTGTGCTTTTCGTATCTGTAAACGTTACTGCTATCATCCTTATTTCCATTGCTCGTTTGTCTGGGCTTAGCTTTTTTTCAGTGGCGCTCAGTAAGGAGCCACATTTCTTCCCCTCAAGTTATCACCGGCGATACGAACTAGTTGTATACCTTTCTCTTCGCCGATAGAGGGAGCTTACGGTTCATTATTCGAGCGCGCTTTCCGCAGTGCGCCCCAGCACGCAATAAATCTACGCCATATTTCACTTTCGTGTTTCGGATCATCCCTAACATCTTCTTCCAAGATTCCTTTATTGATCGGCCTCTCTAATTACGTCAAACAATTAAATACCTTACTAAGGAGAGCCCACATTTCCCAGCATTTATTGTTATTGCGTATGTGGTGCAAATATTTAATATCGTTAAATTAATACTGCAGTTCTGGTTTGATCATTATAAGTACCCTAAAGTGGCCATGAAGATAAAATAAAACTTTTCTCAGTGTACAATACCTAGCCTTTGTTAACTCAATCAGTTCCATTCCAGCCACGAAATACCTTTTTGTAACCCCCAAAAATGCAATAATTATTACAAGATTTTGGAATTTCGCGCTACAGTGACGTGTTATGGCCAGGGGGGGTGTAATAGGGGCCAACAGTAAAAACATAGTTGTCAGAATAGGCAGAATCTGAGCTAGTTGGATGATAATTTATTAAAGACTGGTCAGCCTAAATTTAACTCAGGACACAGACAACGACGAAAGACGAAGCACAAGCGCTGACTGCGACTGCAGTTGGCTTTCGACTGCACTTTGTCAACTGCAATTTGTCAACTGCACTTTGTCAACTGCACTTGTCAACTGCAATTTGGCTTTGAAGTAATACGATCAAACAGAATTAGAGGCCCGCTACAATCGTTCAATCATTATTCATGGCGGTGGCTTAGGTGCTTCCGGAGTCCAAGGACGCGGGTTCGATTCCCGGCCGCCGTCGCCGCTTTTCAGATGGAGGCGAAATGCGAAAATGGCCCTGTGTTCGAGATTTCGGCGCACGTTAAAGATCCCCAGGTGATCGAAATTAATCCGGAGCCCTCCACTGCGGGGCGTCTGATCGCTTGTGTAACGTCGGTGCCGTAAACCCCACAGTCACTAATCAGGTCGGATTCCGCCAAATTACACTAACAAGGTTTTGTGTCGTCATAGGCAAATCGTGGGCTACGAGTCACCACTGCGTCATTTGTTTTCATTTAGTATCAAGATTATTTGTTTCGGGGTTGCGGTCTAATTGTTGTCATTGTTATCGATACAAGGTAGAAGAAAACTTGTATTTTCCCTTCAGGAACGATTCCACTTAAAGTGGTGCATAGTGATATTTTGCCATTTTGTTTCTCATTTAAGTTGAGAACATTAGGTGTAAAGGACACAAAAAATACCGTTATGTTGTTCTTTATTCCTACTTTTTCAAAGTTCATCGCAACAATGTTTCAGTGCCTTAGCATTGGTACAGTAAAGACAGTATATCAACAAAAAATAAATAAAGTGGTCTTCGCGCAGTGGTACCGCGAAGAGTTTAATCCTTAACGAACGTAAAGATTAATCTACTAATTAAGCCAAGCCCACGCATACATATTCACGCGAAACGTTTCTAGAAGCTTCTGTAAGAGTTGCTGAAGCGTTGTAAATCTGCCGGCTCTCACCAGCCACTGAGACAATGCCAGCGCCCGAGTGCCGAGTTGGCCTTTGTCATAAAGCATCCCTGTTAGTTACGGCCCCAGAAACACTACTTTCCTCTCTGCGTTGCCGCCTGGATGTCGACGTGTGAGCTGCGCAAGCTGATCGGAGAGGATCAGCGGCGCCACGATAACGACTAAGAATGAACAAGGGGCGCCCGAAAGCGAGGCTAGAAAGATAGAGGTTGGCGCCTCCGAAGCGCACCGATCTTCTGCTGTGCTGAAAACGCACCTGAGCTGCACACCTTTCCGCCGCGCGCACTTCACGAGACAAAGTGGGTCTAAATATCTGTAACTGCCGCAGTTATCCTCTCTCTTTATTAGCAGCCCCACTAAGCGGCGGCCAGGCGCCGGTGGAGCCGATTAGCACGTCGAGACGGTCGTAACACTACTGAGTACATTACCTCATTGTTTGCTGAGGTATCAGCATAGCTCCTTGCTTTATGCCTTGGGCGCTGCCGTATGTTTAATCTGCTCACACATCGTGCAAGGCGGAGAATACGCCAGTCTTCCCGAGGCGGCCGTGCGAGGCAGTCGCGTTGAAGAAGAAGGCCAGCTTCACAGCCTGCCTCTATCCGGCTGCGCGGTTCAACGGGAGGACTCAAACTAGGAAGGGGACGACGAAGGAACACCGCGCTGAGGCCACCACACCGCGCCCTTGGAAGCGGTTCCCCGCCCTTGGTCTTTGCGGCATTCTAAGGCACAGGGGCCACCATGAGTGAAGAGGTCGAGTCGACCGGCTCCCGCACCCGCTCTCCGAGCCCCCGCGCTGTGCAGCACAGGAGAGCAGACGAGGACAGCGAGGACGAGTACGCCAAGTTGTCGCCCTTCTCCGACGGCATCATGGCGGTCATCGGCTCTCAAAATAGGCCACACATCTGCTACAAGTACCCGGTAAGAGCTCCTCGCTCGCCTGCAGGCTTGTGGACTGGGATCATCAGCAGCAGCTTCTGGCCCTTTACGAGACCGGTGCGTGTGTTTGGAATAGCTGCCAAGTCGTGTTAGCACTGAGCTGGAAATTGACGCTCCATATCCGGAACGAACGTCGAAGAGAGAAGGTGTTGAAATTAGGCAGGCAGCGTTAGGCTAGGATAATGGTTTGGTTTCGTTGCAGGCTGTGAGCAGTGCGGATAAAATAAAAAATTACCAACCGTAGTCATACGTTGCTTTTAAGCGGCGGCTTACAGGAAGCGTTTATGTACGTACGTAAATGTGCTGCCTGGAATTAGGTTAGACTAAGAAATCTAACCAGCCAAGCAATAGACTGAGAAATTAATAATGTATGAGAGAATAATTAGTTGATCAATGGCGGCGGAAATAAGAGAATGTACGATCACCCGAAATACGGTTACCGTATCTACCCGATTCTAACGCGCACTTTTTTAACGAAAAAATAGGCCGAAAAATCGCATGCGCGTTAGAATCGGATACAAAACCGAAACTGCCGAAACAGCGGAAATTTCGTCCCACCCATCGCCATCGCCATCTCAAGATGGCGCCAAAGCTTTGAGCAACGATTTTTTGGACGCAGCAAGCCTAGGCGCCTAGGCTTTTCTATCGGAGTTCACGCAAATCGTCAAATTGTTTCACTTGCTCGCTTGATAACAGCAATGGCAGCAGCGGCTTCCACGCGTTGAAAACGAGCGGTCGGCTGAAGCGTGCACCTCTGGAGAAGCTCTCGGGATGGGCGTGCGAAGCGTGGGCCACGATCCCATAGACCATGGTTGAACGTTCGTTCAGAGTGTGGCATCGCGAACGCGCTTGAAGGCACCGAGGCCGAGATGTTGTGGTCAGCGGAGGGCGACGAAGAGGGAGATGCGTGAGATTACTTCGGGAAATAAATCGCCCATTTCTCTCGCATTCGTTTGTCTGGGTCCCAAAGTCCCGTGCGCGTTACAATCGGAGGTTCAAGATTTTTCGGTTGTTTTTTTTTTTGCCAGGAAAATCGGGGGCGCGTTAGAATCGGGGGCGCGTTAGAATCGGGTAAATACGGTACAGGGTATAATGATCTCATTCGTTTGAGAAAACCAAAAAAAAAAAAAAAAAACGGCCGCACTTATTCCTGGGTTCTAGGCATGCTATGCACGAGAGTAAATTTTTTCACAATAAGAAGGTAGCATAATTGACATGCTTGTTCGCTGCTTCGCCTACCTTGCCAGGAAGATATATTTCTGTTATTTGTTCAGTTCATTTATTACGTTATGTCAATGAAGTGCGTTACAAGGAGCACTGGTAATGAAATTGTAACAAACTGTACAATGAAATGGGGCCATATTAAAAGCGTAGTCGTGTATGGTCGCCTTGAAGTTCCGGGCAGTAATTGATGCGATGGAAGCAGGAAGGGAGCCTAATATGAGCTTATGCGCCCGAATAAGTTCACTAGATGATTTGTACGGCAGCTTGGATGCCTAACTTTGAAGGGATAATCGCTTCCGAATGGAATCAAGCGTGGCAACAAAAAAGCTAGTTACCCTGTAAGGGCATAACATTTTGAATCTTTTTTATGTATAGGCTTCATATGATTTACGCTTGCAATATTGGAATAATTTCACGCAATGAAGGTTGCGGAACGATTTTGAATTTTTTCCAGGCTTATAATATGACATTGAACGTTCGTGTCCCCTACAATGAAGCTTGTTTGAGTTTATGTCATCCTGATGTTTTCGAAAGAAAAAAAAAACAATTATATGGTTTCAGAGAGAAGTTACGGCGCAAATATCATGTATGGGGTTATCACTGTTTTAAACAAGACCAATGGGAGCCTGCTTAGAAACGTTGCCACAAATACTAACGCCAAGATATTTGTAAGACAAGGTCACTTTGCAAGAAAAGCATATAAGCATGTCGTTAGAGAAATTTCACACTTTTGACGTTAAACGTTTTTTTGCATTTATTTATGTTAGTGTCATTGGCTAAGTATCGCGTTAAGGAGCAGAAATTGGTCAGGAGGAGTTTTTACGGTAATTGACGCAATCATCTGCAAACACCTTTCTATTAGAGATGTCATTTGGAAAGTTATTAACGTACATTAGGCATAATTACAGCCCATAAATATAGTGTTGTTGGGCGCCTCAAGGTACGTGTCAGAGAAGTAGCTGTATTTACTAGCAGTTACAAATTCGGAGCAGTCTGTAAGAAAGCATTGAATCTGTTTACAATGGTTTCAGTTTGTATAACTCAGTTTGTATAAATTCAGTTTGTATAATTTAACTGCGGTAATTTTGTGATGCACAATTTTCGATGCTTTAGTAAAGGCACGAAAAATGCAGTACTCAAAAGAAGAGTCGATAATAAGAAATGGGACGTTTGCAAAGCAGACAAGCCCTGTTTTGTACGAATAATCTTTCCTGCATCTATGCTGATCGTCACTTAAACAGAAATTATTTTCTTAAAAAGTGACAATGTGGAAGTATATAATGTGCGCCGTCACCCTACACTGTAGGCTGATTAACACTGACGCGTAATTTCGGAAATATAAGCATCACTTGATTTTTGAAGAGGAACAAAGTTTGCCACATAACAGTCACCCGGAAGACAATGGAATTCCAAAGGATGCGTGAAAAGCTTAAATGAATCACAGATAAATAAACGGAGATATTGTGTTGTGCCACTGCCCAAATGCCATTTTCAACTGAAGAATGGATAATTTCATGCTTTCAATCATTGAATGGTCCCAACACAATCAAATATGATTAATTGTTATACTAAAAATTGTTGCTTGGGGTTTCATATAAAGGGCTGTGGTTTAAACAAACGGAGATCAAAACCGAGATCTTAAATCAACGCAGCACTTTCGTTTGGGCAGGTGGTTGTTATTGTCAAGGGTTGATTTTATCATCGTTTTTATATCCGCCTATCGTGCGCTTATGTTCCTCCACATTCATTGCAATCAGTTAGAGAATGGTTTGTTGGTGATTATTTTCTTCTGCGATGGATTATGGGCGTCCGTATTCACCACCCGCTTGAAGACGAGCAACCATTTAGCGGAGTTGTAGGTTTGCTTTGCTTTTCTAAAATTTTGTTTTTTTAAAGCGGAACTGTATTTCTGTGCCCCCCCCCCCAAAGACTTTTGATGTCCCTGCTTCAAAACTCCCAGTTCCCTCTGTGAGGAGGCAAAGCAAACGAGTAAGGCGGGAAGCTTCCCGATGGGCCGCGCCGAGATTGCAGCTGCGTAGTAAAGCATTTAGAGTCGAATAAGAAATATTAAGATGAATTGAGGTATAATAATGGTTCTTAAGATACTTCATAGCTAACTGAGGTAGATTAAGGTAGTTTAAGGTTTCTTAAGCTAGAATGTGGTGAATTGGGTAGATTCGGGCGGGATAAAATTATTAGACTCGATTGATGTGGGTTAAATGGATTAAGGGGAATTAAGGTTGTTCAAGAGTGATGGTGGGGGCTTGGAATATGTTAGGGTAAACAAAGATAAAATGATATAAAAAGGGTATTGGTAAACAAAAGTGTAATAGAGTAAATTAGGCAAGACAAAATTACTTCTAGGTAACTGGGAGTTTTGGAGAGTTTTACGTGAAATAAGAATGATTAAATTGGGTTACATGAATTTATTTTTTATTTATTCAGAATACCTTTCAAGGCCCCAGTGAGGGGGCATCACATAGGAGGTTTACAGTTGCACATATATTGCATAAAAGTAACAAAGAAATAAAAAAAACAAAAAGGGAAATATTCAAACTGAAAACGCAAATAAATACACAGATTGTGACCTTGGAAATAAAGATTAGGCAAAATTTCATACATAATAACAATAAAAAAAGACACGAATACAATACAAATGGTTCAAATTCTAAGGCAAACATAATGTACAACCAATCAGCACAAGGAAAAGAAGGAAAATGAAAAATACAGGGCGAAAAAAGAAATTAGCACGTCTTGAAAGAAGGGAAACAAAAACACAGCATGGGAGCAAAGCATCAGATTTGCTCTTGGATTAGTTGTTGAAATTTGCCTTGTCTTTTTGAGGAGGCTTAAGACGCATGAAGCTAGATTACTGACCTAAGATGATATAAGCTAAATAAAATAGATGGTGGTACATTAACATGGATTGAAGTGTAAAAGGTTAAGCTAGTTTGGGAGCGAATGATAAGTTAGGCTAATTAAGCTAGACCGTGGATTTTTGAGGTGCATTAGACTATTAAGGTACATAAGGATAAATTGGGATGCCATGAGGTAGGTTAAGGTAGCGTAAAGTAGATTAAGTTCGGTTGAAACGTATTGAGCTGGACTTGAATTATGTAAATTGGAGTAGGATAAATAGAGCTATAAATGTCAAGGGCATTCCACCCTGCGATTCTGGATGACCAGTGGTGCAGTTTAGCACACGGGATAGAAGGGGTACTGGTATCCGTTTGTCGTTCAGGGAGGCGACACGGCACCGCGTAGTAAGGAATGCTGGATCACACTTTGAATGTTCCCATGTCTGCATTCAGGGATATATTAGGAGTAGATTTGCTCCAGTTTAAAAGCAGGTTTAGGGATAGGGTGGAGGTAGGTTAGGTAGATTGACAGAAACTTTATTGGTCACGGGATAGTGGGGAAGAACCAGCCACCTCGGCCCAGGGAACAGTTGAGAGCTGTGATGATGTGCGCCACCACTTTCCGTTGCTCGTGGAGATTCGCCGGAACAACCAGCCACTATGCGGTGTAATTGTGTGGTTGGGTATGGTTGAGGGCACTCCCACAGAATAATGTCCTGGATAGGTGAAATGAGGCTTTGGGGGCAGAGTGCAACAAGGGTGTCTGGTGTGCACTGGAACAGGTGGAGCGCAGTATGTGTGTGCCATGTATATGTTCGCGCCTGCCGAATGAGTACTTTCTCGCAACGGGTACACCCGTAGTGGAGTGGTGGAAACATGTGACTCGTGCTCAGAAAGCCTGCTACTGTGGGGAGTGAAGGGGGAGGGCAAGAATTCCTGTCGCGGGCGTCGACAGGAGAGCTTTGCGGTAAAGCTGATGACCGCGTTCGTTCCCGTGGATGGCGGTTTGGTCAGCGATTTGAAAGCCTGTGTGACCAGGGATCGAGTGCACGTGAAAAGGCCCTTTAGCATTGTTGAGAAGGAAAAGGAAAGCTAGGTTGGGTTTGAGGTTACGTTTTTGGTGTGCGCTTGCGGTTAAGCTACATCAACGTTTTGGTTTAGGTTTAAACGTAGCTTACGTTACTTTAGATATGTTGTTAATCTACCTAAATTCAACCCAAGCCTCCTTAAAAGAACGGACAACCGATTTGGAGTATTATATGCTCTCTGTCACACATAAAAAGGCATCACTTGTAACACCTTGAACCGAAACAGTTTCCATGATAGGGGCCGGAAACTATTAAGAGAAAATTTTAGATCTACCAGTTGTATGCTTGCTTCTAAAACGAATAGTGGCAACCATGACATTGAGCGATGCGAAAACATACTTTTAACTGCACGTGGTATAAAAAGAGGTATTTAAAAGTTGTCCCCAGCGAAAACAATAACAGAATGCAGTCTTTCCTGTTCCTTTATGCAGTTTTTTTATTACGCATTGAAATCAACAAAGTATTTTTGTATACCTGCGATGGTGGCACATTTACACACTGCGTGGAGCCACATCTAAAATTTCAGAAAGTTTATTGCCAAATCAAAATTATTTCTGCCGGTATAGTTAGAAATCCCTTGTGGTTTCTCTATCATGTAAAACATAGTCTTCATTTGATCTAGAAGACATGGACTCCCAAAAAATCGGTTGTCTGTGCCTTCACCCATCTACATCGTCCATAATTTACCTCAATATCTTATATTTCAGTTAATTCCAAGCAACCTGTTTTAACCCAACCAAACCAGCCTCAATTCAACTCACACCATTGTAACCCAGCTAGTTCCACCTTAATCTACGTTAACCTACCTCATTCTACCTTAATTCATCTCAATTCAGCAACATCTACCCTTATCCACCTCAATTCATATAAAACATCCCGGTCCATCGTAGTCTACCTAATTCATTTTAATTTACCTTAACCCACCTTAAGTCCACTTAATTTACCTTAGTTCATGTTAATTGATCCTA
The DNA here is from genome assembly GCF_048455015.1 of Haemaphysalis longicornis. NCBI lineage: Eukaryota > Metazoa > Arthropoda > Arachnida > Ixodida > Ixodidae > Haemaphysalis > Haemaphysalis longicornis. The sequence goes on along the minus strand of NW_027526460.1, from coordinate 141,576,336 downwards.
ATTGATCCAGTCTGTTTTATTCCACAACAGACACCCTAAACCTATCTATATGAGGCTCAGTCCATGTTTAACTTTCTTCATTTCAGTCCTCATTATACTACCGTATTCTTTCTAAGTTCTAGTTAATTTATCTCAATCCACCTTAGTTTACCATAAACCACGTTAATTTACCTTCATGTACCTTAATCCTCATAATAGTGCCTTATTCTCCCCGAATCTTCATAATACAGTTTATATACTCGATTTTAATTATTTGACATAAACCACCTGAAGCGGTCCTAATCTAGCTCATGACAACTTAATCGGTTTTGATCAGTTTTAAAGGGACAGACAACCGATTTTTGTCGAGTATATATTCTCTATCCCAAATGAAAGGGCATCACTTAAAGCACCTTGACGAGAAACAGTTTTGCTGATAACGCCCTAGAACTTTTAAATCGAAATTTTTAGATCTGCGAGCCGTATGTGTCCCTCACAAAAATGATGCTGGCAACCATGACATGGAGTAGCTCGGCAACATACTTTTGTCTGTATGCGAAATGAAAAATGATAATTAAAAACTTCTCCCCAGCTAAAAAAGTTTGAATCGCAGGCTTTCCTGTTCCGTTATGTGTTTTTGATGCAGCGGTCTATTGTGCACGAATGCGCCATCTGTTGGGATAGACGATAGGTAGAATCTGGCTTCACGTTGTGGAGGTGGGAAGTTAGGTTCTCCCCGGGCGCGACGTTTTTTTTTTTTTTTAAGCTGCCCTTGGCGTATTTGGAAACTGAAATCAAATATTTTGGCAGAACAAACGCCTCTGCTTCTGGTAGGATCGTCAAAGCTCCTTCACTGGGTCTGTTTACTGAACGCTGCCGCTGATTCTGGGCATGGTGGCTCAGTTAGCCACACTGAGAGCAACCCAGCGGCGGCGGGCAGCGTGTCTTTAGAATTTTGAAAATAATGTTTAGAAATACATATACAATTTAACCTTGTACAAATACTTGTGTTAAAAGGTTTTCAATACGTAAATACACGTTTCAGCAGTTACAGTAGCTGCTAGGTTTGCAGGTCACGTGACAGGGACACATATTGTAGTGCCAAGTTTCGACACTACGAACCGACACCCTTCCGATTTCAGGAACTTTGCTGCCAAATTAAAATTATTTCCGGCCATTTGTTTAGAAATTACTTGGGGTTACCCGGCTATATAAAACGCCGGCTTTCATATGAGCTAGATAACATATACGAGACGAAAATCGGTTGCCTGTCCCTTTACTCTTATTCCACCCAAAATACCCTATAGCCCCTCTCAATTCACGGTGATCGACTTTATTTCTTAATGCACATTAGGTTCCTTTTATTTGCTGCTATTCTTCTTAATCCTTCCTAATTTATTACAGGCCACTGTAACATATGCTAACCCTTTCCAATCGACCTTAATGCAGCTTAATTACACTACTACACTAAATTACACTAAATTAAACTAAACTAAACTAAATTACACTAAACACTAATTCATCTTAATCTGCCTCAATCAATCGTACTGCATTTCAATCCACCGTAATCTGTGTTACTCAGCTTTATTCAACCCTAATCACATTAATTTCGTTTAGCATACCTTAACCACCCTCAAGCCAGATAACTGACCTAAATGCACCTGAATGCAGTGCATATATCCTATGGCACCCTACACTAAGACGTATCTTTAACCGCCGACCAGCCCACATGAATCCTCCCGCCTCACTGGTTTGTTTTGCCTCTAGATAGATGTATCTTAGAATTTTCAGGTATGGACCCAAAAAATCTGCACGACGGTACAAAAATACGGCTTCACCGTAATAGGGTACATTAAGATAGATAGAAGGCAGATTGGGGTAGAATGAATTGAGCTACAAGGAATCAAACGTAACCTATCGTCCCATGGCGTATCCCTCAATATAACTCTAAAGCTTTACTTACTTTTATCCTGAAACTATCCATGTCCGTAGCCTCAAACCTAACCGACCCATCTTCCATTCTATAATTGAACCTGAACATAAACATCAGGGGCCCAATCCTCTAAAACGACGGGGCGTCGCTTTGAAACGACGGGGTAGGGCCATGCAAGTGCACGTGTTTTGGGGTTGGGGCCGTCGCTTTACAAAGCTGTGCAAGGAGTGTGAGCCGCATAAAAGCGCAGTGGCAAGGGCGCGAAGCGACACCCACTGCCCCCCTCGTTTCACTTGTCGCTTCGCGCCCTTGCCACTGTGCTTTTATGCGGCTCACACTCCTTGCGCAGCTTTGTTAAAGCGACTGCCCCAACCCCAAAACACGTGCATTTGCATGGCGCTACCCCGTCGTTTCAAAGCGACGCCCGTTTTTTAGAGAATTTGGCCCCAGATGACCTACTCTCACCCTGTTCATGAACGATGAAGTGGTAATGCTCGAAGTGTGCCCAAGAATTGCTAATGCACGGTGCTGTGCCGCGGCTCTGTACGACAAACGAATATCTCTGCCCATCCCCTACGGGTGGTATACAGCTCCACTAGTTCTCTGCGTGCGCAGGGTGGAATAGCCTTGATTATTTTTATTGAGCGGTGGCTTTATTGTTTGTATGTGCAAGGAGCGTTTCGTATGCTGCCTTATTCTTTGGGGCGGAATGTAATGTTTGGTAAGTTATGTTTTCATTTCAGCACAATCGAGTTTTGTTGCACAGATACATTCCAGGAAATCTGAAGCTTGATCGTACCCGCCGCGGTGGCTCAGTGGCTAAGGCGTTGCGCTACTGAGCATGAGGTCCCGGGTTCGATTCCCGGCCGCAGCGGCCGCTCTTCCGATGGAGGCTAAAAGTAAAAATGCCCGTGTGTACGAGATTTCGGCGCACGTTAAAGATCCCCAGGTGGTCAAAATTAATCCGGAGCCCTCCCCTACGGCGCGCCTCATCGACTGCGTTGCGTCGGCGCGTTAAACCCTACAAACTATCAATCTGAAGCCTGATCGTGCAACAGACTGCAGCTTGAGAAAACCTGACTTAGAAGCCACCACAGGTGTAAACAAGAAAACATTGAAATAAAGTTAAACCAAAAAATGGGCATAACTTTAAGGGCAATGTCTATGATACAAGACGTCATTCGTAGTTTATAAGGATCATAAATTTGTCCTCAATAGCGGCGCGAAGCACTACAAAGTTATTTCTATTTAGTTGAAGTTGGCCTAACTTCAAAGTTTAAATTCTGGGGCACAAACATAACAAATGAAATAGCTTTTTGTTGAAAATCACGCGCGAAGTCCAGGCCAGTTTTTTTTCTTTCCAGACCAGCTCCTTCTAGGTGTTTTCTTCCTCCAAAACAGTAGTCACCTGAGAAGCATGTAGGTGATGGGAAACATCGACAAACACCTCTGCTCTTGTATCAACAGCCTTCTCTTTCTATTTTGATGACATATGCCGCTGTGAAAATAAGACGAGGTTGTTACATGATGGTGTTTTCTCTCCAGCAGGACCTCTTCTGTACGTGGCACTTGTGTACGGTGATGGCCTACTGCACACCCGGTCGGCCACATTCCTCCACTCTTAAACTCCCTGTTCAACATCATCTTTGACCGCGAGCAGGTTGTACAGCTGTGGCCCACCGGGTTTAGGCGAAGCTTATATGGCTAGGGTTCAATCTATTTTTGTGTCCGAGAACAAACATGCCGAGACTGGACGATTTTTCAAAGCGCCAGGCGTTTGCTCTAGTATGTGTGCCATTAGCACGCGGTCACCACCACAGTCGCGCGCCATTGAAAGCACGATTTGGGCCTCACGCTAATGCGACTCATTCCTTGGATGTGCATCATGAGAAGATTAGTTATTTATAGGCGCCATCTGCCATATCAGAGCATGGCTTAAAAGTAGGCCACACACATAAGGCCCCTTTTATCTTGACTGGATTCGCTATCAATAAGAACCGTTTTCAAAACCAGTAGAGTCAAAATAAAAAAAGCAGCTTAGGGTTACTATACTCCCTAATGCAAAATTTCTGTGCAGCGCGAAATGCAGTCTTCTCGGTCACTACGCATAGCTGCTGCGTCTCTAGTTTTCGCGTGATCACCGAACTCACGGCGGAGCGCGCAACTCTGCCGTTATCTCGCAGCGCGTCGAAGCCGCTGAGCATGTTGCTGCAGATCATGTATTAACCACCCGCGCAAAGATCACCTGGTTCCGTTGAGCCACGAACAGAGAGGGAGCGTCTCGCAGAAGTGTGAGGGGCGGCGTTTCTCGGCACGACACATGACAAAAGTGGGAAGGGAAGGATGTGAAAGAGATCACGCCATAGCATCGCGTGCCGCACTTCTCTTCACACTGTCGCCAGACACCCTCCCCAGTTTTTTAAATGCAGAGCATTTCTTAGCCTCGCCTCTTCCTGCGTCGGACGGTGTCAACAGCTCCGCGTCCGCAGCAGGTGCGCCTCTCCTTCCCTCCTCTCTCTCAACAGCAGCTGGCGCGCGCATGCGTCGTAGTCAGCCCGTTCGCTCCGTCGCGGTCTCGGCGTAACAGGTGCGTGATAGCAGCGCGGTGGGGCGTGGAAGGGTGCGCGCTGCTTGCGCATGCGCGCTCTCCCCCCCGTACTGCTCTCCCTCTACTGCGCGCGCTGCAAATATAGCGGCTAGCGGTCGCTCGTGTTTCAGTCACTGCGCTGCTCCTTCCTTCCTTGGTTGACGCTCGTGCCCACGTTTACTCGTGTCTGCTACTCCAGCATCACGGAAGAAGCGATGGAAGCAACACTGCCTTCAATCAGTACTGAGGCCCCAATGCTCTGCATTTACTCGTGTTCCCCTCGCGGGAAGGCGCGGAAATTTTTTTTTCTGCCTTGGGTGTCTCGTTCTCTCGCTCGATTACGCGGACATGGCGGTGGCAGCCGCCGCAGCCAAACCACTGTACAAGACACCTAAGTGCTGCGCACTTAAATGTGTGCGCGTATGCATGTGTTTCATTGTAGGGTTTTATTATAGGTGTTTTATTATATCTTGAACACTCAAGAGAAATAAAATTTGCCTGAACTATCACCGAAGGTTTGTCGACTTCATGCTGTAGGCTAGGAAGCACCGCTGGGCATCCATCTCCACAGAGTGTAATAGCTCATGATTTCTTTATTGCGCCAGCAATAAGTGGTGCCAGTCGGCAATATCTTGCGCCGTTGATCCGCGGGCCCGTGCGTCAGGAGATTAAACAATGAAAGAGCGCGGAACGAGATATGCGAGGTCAAACCGAGCTGGAAGCTATGGTGCTAGGTTCGCCCAGAAGATGTGGTTCGATTTGAAAGGAAACTGGCAATGAAATGGACTGTGGATATTATTGAACTCCTAAAGGGAGTTCACTTTCATTCAGCCCAGTACGAGTAGGGGGGGGGGGGGTATAGTGTGGGTGAATAGGATAGGGACGAGAAAAGTAAAGTAAGGAAAGGGTAGATAGAAGAGTCTAGAGGAGTTGCCGGCCTGTTATTCGAGAAGCAATGGTTCTGACGGCTCCTCCCTCGCCGCACTCCCGCCTTCGACACGCCCATTGACCCGCATCCCAGTGTGAAAAAATGCGTGCATATATGTTTGCCGTATGCAGCTCAGGCAGCCCTGCGCTGATGTGTTACATGGTCAACTGCAGCCGACCTACAGAGGATCAAAGCCATTCAGCTTATAAAATATCAAGAAAAACCAACGGAACACAAATAAAATCACAGTAAGGTAAAAAAAATACATTCAAAAGTCGCCCAAACTGTTTTGCAAGGAACAAAACCACTAAGATGTACAAAGACAGTACGTGCAACTTACCTAAAGGGAACAAAACACCCCCCAAATACTATTTATAATACCCGACGGGTTCTAAATAGGTTACACGTGGATAAAACGTACTATCTTCCACGAGTAACAAAAATTTGAAGGAAGGAAATAGCCCGTACATTATTTGAAACCAGGTTCTCTAGCTTGCTATCCACAGCTGAAACCTCTACTCCACAAGACTAGTCGCTCTGGCTGCGTAAACGAAGATTAGAAGCACATGAAGCACATACATATATGCTAAAACGTTACCCTGGAAGCTGCAATGGGCCACAGGGATGTCATCACTAGGAAAAACCCATAGCCACCGGTACGCTCGTTTTCCAACTCGTCGCGCTTCAACGACACGGACATTATGTTTGCCAACATAAAAATACTGAGAACCCTAGCCATGTCAGCTTCACTTAAACCTAACAATTCCTAATTCATTTTTAAATAAAGGCTGAATATTTACTACAGAAACTATGTAAAGCTTCACATCCTTAAAGTAAACGATGATATTTTGGGCGTCAAGAGGGGCCGAAAGGGCTCACAATTCTGGTCTACTTGTCCAGTGCAGTAATCGTATTTTGCAAGTCGTCCCTCGAGAGTCTTAGCAAGGCAACATCATCAGCAAAGCTGAGGTTGCTAAGGTATTCTCCATTAGCCCTTACACCCACCTGTTGCCAATCCAATGTTTTGAGTACCTGTTGTAAACATGCTGTGAATAACATTAGGGAGATTGTGCCTCCTTGTCTGATGCCCTTTTTTATAGGTATTTTATTTACTGCTCTTCCATGCAAACTCAGTCCAGTAAAAGTCCACAATACCCCCTCCTCAAGTCCCAAATCCGAGATACTCAATGATGCATGGGTACGAGGATAAAATTTTGATTTCGTGTGCTGTATAAATATCTAATATGCGACTCTTAGTAAAAACCACTGTCCATAAAGGAGACAAAATTTTCGTGCACCATACCCACTGCTGCCGCACAGGTCTCACCCCGTCCACGTGTCCACTGTCGTCCCGTCCTAGTCACACCCGGCGCAATTCAGGATGGGCCATCGTCTCGTTTTGTTGTCGGATAGGCTCGATCGAGTAGTTGCTTTAGAATTAGCGGGCCGGAAGGGGGCATCACCATCACGATGGAATATTTCTTGTTCAGAACCCACACGTGCTCTCACATACAAAAACAACCGGTGCAGCACGGCAAAGCTATGTGCAGGAGTCCTTTAATTGTGAGAACTTTGTATCATCACGCGGCTTGTACGCTGCGTTACTGCTGCTTCAGCGACACGAGTTTTATAACGTTGCTAAACACTAGTCGATGTCAAAAATTTTCGGTGACCCCGATACGCACAAAATATACTCTAGATCGGTGGCGAGATAAATACTTTTGAATCTGGCCCTTGGTCCACAATACTTTGCCCCTCAATGCCATTATCAATAAAAAGTGCCGGTGAACAACATATTCAGAAAGTCAAGTCTGGCGGCAAGTTTAGTGCAATGGGCGGATCATATCCGTTATTTCCATGGGAAAATATTCTGATGCCTTCGCAAATGAAATGCAAACACTACGGAAACAGTAGAGCCTTTTTCGCCGTCTCTTGAACTAGGAGAACACTTGCACGTCAGATCTTACGTGTACGCTAGACGCAGCCAATCTCCGTCGCACGCCTCGCCCCTCCCCCCCACACCTGCTCGTCGGCTCCTTGCCTCCTCGCCACTTTCTGTCACACCTCTTGGCCTAGCACTTTCCCCCTCTACCATTTGCTGCGCCGAGTTTTGAGAGACGCCAAGGTCCGGCTCCCAACGCGAACATCTGCGCCGCGAAGCGCCCTCCCCACACCTACTCATCTACTCCTTGCCTCCTAGCCACTTCCCCTCACACCTGTTGTCTTAGCAGTTTCTCTCTTCTCCAGTTTGATGCGGCGTTTTTTGAGCGACGCCAAGGCAAGGTTGGGGCTGAAGCTTAAACAGCTTCGCTATTAAAATCGAAGCTTTCTCAATGCTGTCACCATCATCACCAGCCTGTCTACGCCCACTGCAGAGCAAAGGCCCACAGATACACAATTACCCCCGGTCCTGTGCTAACTGCGACCAATTTATCCCCGCAAACTTATGATCTCATCTGCCCACCCAACTTTCTGCCTCCAACTGCAACGCTTGCCCTCTTTAGGGATCCCCTCTGTTACCCTTAATCACTAACGGTTATCTTTTCGTCGATTTACATGCCTGCCTACGCCCATTTATTCTTCCTAATTTCTACTAATATGTGCCTAACACGCGTTTGTTCTCTGACCCACTTCGCTCTGTTCTTGTCCCTCAATGTTACAGTTATCATTTTCCGTTCCATTACTCACTGAGTCGTACTCAATTGAAGTTGAACCCTTTTTTGTGATCCTCCAAGTTTCTGCCCAATAGATGAGTACCGGTAAGATGCAGCTGTCATACGATGTCTTCTCCAGCGACAATGGTAGGCTGCCAACATTATTTGAGAATGCGTTCCGAATGCACTCCACCCCATTCTTGTCCTTCTAATTATCTCTGCCTCATTGTTGGGATCCGGGGTCACTACTTGGCCTAAGAAGATATAATCGCTTACCATTTCCACTGCCTCGAACCAATCTCAAGCCGCTGTGCTCGCCTGAGGCTATTGAGCGTTACTTTAGTTTTCTGCATACTAATATTAAGGCCCATGGTTCTCCCATGCTTGCGCGGTAAGCATGCTTTGCAATTCGTCCCTCGAGAGGTTAAGCAAGGCCACGACATCAGCAAATCTAAGGTTACTGGGGTATTCTCCATTAACCCTCACGCCCACCTGTTCCTAATCCAATGTTCTGAATACCTCTTGTAAACGTTGTGTGAATAAGATTGGAGAGACTGTGTCTCCTTGTCTGACGCCCCTCCTTATAAGCATGTTACTGCTCTCAATGCAAACTGAGTCAAAGCAATGTCCACAATTCACGCTCGCGGAGTCCGAAATCCAAACTGCCAGTCCAAAGCCAAAGTCCACCTCAACTGAGCGAAATTACAAAGCCAACATCACCGCTAGGAACCTAGAGGAAATGCTGAGTGCAATCGGATAGACCCGTTTTATTACGCGGGGGACCCAGGTTTGATTCCGACCGCGTGAAGCGTTTTTAACACCAAAGTGTTTCATTCCGGGATTCACGAAGATTTCTCTTACGTCATATCCGTCACGGAAGTGACGCCAGTACACCGAAGCAAGCGGCCTGTAAAGGGTGCACCTCTGCACACAGGGTCTTCTTGCGGGCAAGCAACCTTTAGTACTAAAGAGTACGTTACACTTCAGGTTAATTGTTCGTTTTCGGGTTTTACATTTTAGTAGGAAAATGTTTTATACTGGGATACACCAAGATTTCACTGATGATTTCCGCCACGGAAATGACGCCAGTACACCTTTGCCGAAACGACCCGCCGGCAGGGCGTTGGTCTCCAAGTACACCCAAAAGACAGCCCCCGACCCACAAATCATGCTCAGCTGCAGATTTCGCTCAACATTTCACTTTCGTGTTTTACCAATTCCTATCACAGAGGAATCAACCGCAGTTTTTTTTTCTCGAGGCACGCACTCCCCACCAGAGGTCGGCGAACTCACTCATGAGTCCACTCACTCAGACTCATTTGGACTCACACTCACGCGTGAGTTTGAGTTTGAGTGAGCGCGAGGCTAGTGTGGCATGGTGAGTTTGAGCTTGAGTGAGTTTGAGCCGAGTGATCACGACTGAGTTTGAGTCCGATTGAGTTTGAGTCCATTTTGAGTTCTGAGTACATTTTGAGTTTGAGTCCATTTTGAGTTCTGAGTACATTTTGAGTTTGAGTCCATTTTGAGTTCTGAGTACATTTTGAGTTTGAGTCCATTTTGAGTTCTGAGTACAATTTGGGTTTGAGTCCATTTTGAGTTCTGAGTACATTTTGAGTTTGAGTCCATTTTGAGTTCTGAGTACACTTTGAGTTTGAGTCCATTTTGATTTCTGAGTATATTTTGAGTTTGAGTCAATTTTGAGTTTGAGTCTATTTTGAGTTCTGAGTACAATTTGAGTTTGAGCCCATTTTGAGTTCTGAGTACATTTTGAGTTTGAGTCCATTTTGAGATTGAGTCCATTTTGAGTTCTGAGTACATTTTGAGTTTGAGTACATTTTGAGTTTGATTACATATTGAGTGTTGAGTACATTTTGAGTTCTGAGTAAATAGGAGTTTGAGTACATATGAGTACCCTAGCAGGCAGCTATGGTTGGCTGTTAAGTTTCATGCGTCACTGTGGGCTCGGAATTCAAGTTACCTGCGGGTATGGCACCAATCGCCATCTGCATGATCGGTTGGGAGGGAGGTGGTGTCTGATTTTTTTTAGTTTCTTGTTGAATTTTCATGGCCATAAGCACTTGCTGTATACCTAATTTTCGCGGCTGGGCGCGTGAGTGATAATTGACTGGTGAGGTCATAAAAAGGGGTTGTCTTAACTTTTCCTCCTGACGGATCCACTAAGAGCGTGGGAAAGGGTGGTGGGAAAGCACACGGCGGCGCTGGCGTGCTGGTTGTTCGCCTGCTACTGTTAACGGATTGATATACTAGGGGTCACAAAGGAAGAGGTGAGAGCCGGGGGGAAATGGGGGCGGGGGCTGTCCTTTCTACTGTTTCAAATGAATTAGCTGAATTGACTGGGCAGCGCCCCTTAAGACAGAATAATGGCCACATTAGATTGGGTGAAAAGTGAAACTGATGAGGCTAAGGCGTGTAAGGTATCAAATGAAAGGTCCGGATTAACGGAATCACGCGGGGTAAATAAAAAAATGCTTCCTGATTGTAGTCATCAGGCAGTCAGAATGAGTCATAGACTGGGTTAAAATTCAAAATGACGCTGCGAGGGCATGTGGGGAATCAAATTCAAGGTCTCGATGTGGGGAATCATTCGGGACGAACATGAGATATGGATATATCATGACGTAGTCATGGTAAGTCAAAGATTCGGTTAAAATTCAGGTTCATGACGCTAGGCGTATCAAATTAAAGGTCTCGATGAGGGTAATCACGTGCTTCCTGATTATTATCATGACATAGTCAAAATGGGTCATAAATTAGGTTAAAATTGACAATGATGCCACTGGGTGTCCGGGGCATCAAACTGAAGGTTCCGATAAGGAAAATCACGTGGGACAAAAATGTGGTAGGGCTATATGATGAGATAGTCATGGTTAGTCATTGATTGGTTTAACGTTCAAATTGATTCCGCTAGGATGTGATGGGTATCAAATCAATGGTCTTGATGAGCCGAATCACGTGGGAGAAATACAAAAATGCTTCCTGGTTATAACCATTAGATTGTCATGGCGAGTCTTATATTGGGGTAAAATTCGAAGTGACCCCGCTAGGGAGTGTAGGGTATCAAATTTACGGTCTTGAAAAGGGGACTCACGTGGTACAAATAAAAAAAGGCTTCGTAGTTCGAATCATGAGATGGTCATTATGAGTCATAGATGGGGTTAAATTCAAGGTGAGGCCGCTGAAGCATGTGGGGCGTCAAATTGAAGGTTCCAGTTAGGGGAATCATGTCGGACACCTAAATAATGCGTCCTGGTTACAGTCATGAGAGTCATGGTTAGTTTGACTGGTATGAATTCCATATGACCCTGATAGGGTGTGTGGGGTATCAAATTAAAGGTCTCGTCGAGGGGGTCACGTGGGACAAATATAAAAATGCTTTCTGGTTATAAATATGAGGATATCGCAAAAGGTATACAGCAAAAGGTACACACTCACACGTTCACTCACTCACTCACTCACACACTCACACACTCACACACACACTCACACTCTCACTCTCACTCACACTCTCACTCTCACTCTCACTCACACTCTCACTCACACTCACACTCACACTCACACTTACACTCTCACTCACACTCACACTCTCACTCTCACTCACACTCTCACTCTCTCACTCTCACTCAGTCACACTCTCACTCTCACTCATTCACACTCAGTCACACTCTCAATCTCACACTCACACTCTCAATCTCTCACTCTCAATCCCACACTCACACTCTCAATCTCAATCTCACTCTCAATCTCACACTCACACTCTCAATCTCACACTCTCAATCTCACACTCTCAATCTCACACTCTCAATCTCAATCTCACACTCTCAATCTCAATCTCACACTCACACTCTCAATCTCACACTCTCATTCTCACACTCTGCCTGTCTCAATCTCTGCGAGGCCATGTGAGTTCTGAATTCATTTTGAGTTAAATTGAAATAAAAGATACCTCACCTCCTCCTCCTCCTCCTAGTTCTCAGCCCATTTTGAGTTCTGAGTTCATTTGGAGTTTTGAGTACATTTTGAGTTTTGAGTCCATTTTGAGTTTGAGTACATTTTGAGTTTTTAGTACATTTTGAGTTTGAGTACATTTTGAGGTTTGAGTCCATTTTGAGTTTAAGTTCACTTTGAGTTTGAGTACATTTTGAGTTTTGAGTCCATTTTGAGTTTGAGTACACTTTGAGTTTGAGTACATTTTGAGTTTTGAGTACATTTTGAGTTTTGAGTCCAAATTGAGTTTGAGTGCATTTTGAGTTTTGATTACATTTTGAGTTTTGATTACATTTTGAGTTTGAGTACATTTTGAGTTCTGAGTACATTTTGAGTTTTGAGTCCGAGTGAGTTCTGAGTTTTGAGCTCAATGTTAGTTTGAGTTTGAGTGAGCGCAGATGTGCTGCTCAGCATTAAGTCTGAGTTTGAGTGAGTGGTGAGTGAAAAAAATTGTGAGTGAGTTTGAGTGAGCCGCGCCAACTTTGCCGAGGTGTGCTCCCCACACCTGCTATTTGGCTCCTTGCGTCCTCGCCGCTCTCCTTCACACTTCTTGGCCGAGCATTTTCTTCCTCTCCACTTTGCTGCGCCGAGTTCTGAGCAACGCCAGGCACGGATAAAACTCAAGCATAAGCAGCTCTGCTGTTAAAAACAAACCTTCGTGGTTTTACTCACGAAGCTGCACCATGGGCTCTAAAGCGCGCCAGAGTGCAGATTTATGAATTTATTTAGACGACTTTGGGTTTTCTGAACGTGCACCAAAATCTCGACCCACGGTCCAGTTCATTTTTAAGGGCAGTAATATAATCGGCCGCTTCGACAAGGTTGCAACCCGCGGCCTCCTACTGCTTGTATTCACTTGCGAGGCGCGCATGCAGGCAACCGTGTGAGTGCGCTGTCACTCGTTACGTCGGGCTCCGCGGGATGGCGGTACTTGTCCGTGCTAAGCACATGACTGTGTTGCGCCTTAACAAGCTCTACCTCACCGAACGCAAAGTATTTGCTCGAGTCCAATGTCAGTGCTATTATTAACATCTCTGTTGACACCACCGTTGAGAATCGGGTTGAAACGGAGCAGACGACGCACTGCGGCTCTTTTTTTTTTTCTGCGTGCGGGCGCAGTGACCCAAGCCGCGACATGTCCGTGGGGCATCGGCCTTGTCTGCAGCCGTTTCCAGTGTTGCCAAACGAAGCAATTGACAGCTAAACTTTTGGAGCAATACCACCTATACAGCAGTACAACTCCTACCGAATACGAGCCACAACAGCGGATATTTCAGAGGAGGAAATGAACAGCAAAGCGATGAAGTTCGTGATAGCAATGCATTCCTTCTTTCTCCCCAGATTACTCCGGTGTACATCAGGCTTCCCAAACCAATCAGGGAGCTCGGTGACATCTACATGCAGATGGTTATCCCCGTCGACTTCAAGAGGTAAGCGCGCTGTGCTATTTCAAGGTGAAACCACCTGGTTCTCGAGGTCACACTTTCATGTATGCAGTTTTAATTAAGTAATAAAACAGCATATCTTCTCGTGCTCAATACTAATGGTGGCGCTAGAGTATAGGGAGAACCGCTTGTTTTTTTATTTGTTTTATTTAATCACACAGGCACAGTGCCCGCACTTGCCACGTTTTATGCGAGTGCCCACGCTATATACTCGCCTGAAAGAAGCTCTCGTCAGCACTGAGGAACATGGACTCTCTGCGGCCATTTTCGGAGGAAAAGATTCTGTGCCACTGGCCTTCTCTGTCATCCGCTCAGAAGGCGACTAAGGAATTCTTACGCTTTCTACGGGCGACAAACTTAAACACCAGATTATAGACCGATCGCCTCCAGTGTCAATCAGTGTCAGTGCTTCAGCGCTGGGCATACGTGTCTGCTCTAACTTTTCTTCATTCTTTCTTTTCTATTTTTTGCCTATTTTCCATTTCCCACGCGCAGCATAGAAAAACCAGGCTCTAGCCAGGTTAACGTTCTTGCCTCCCTTCTACACCCTTACTTCCTTCCTTCCTTTCCTGGCGGCTTGCCAGGGGCGCGACTGCGGTGTCGCGGGGGATCCCCGCGACTTAGTGCGAGCACCTCTAAAGTGACCTGCCCTAAAGACCGTCCCATTTCCGACTCCATCGCAACCATACCAAACTGGTCTAACCACAGTTGTTTTTGAGTAGTGCAACATCTGAACGAGGCGGCGCAGCGCAATGCGCGGAACGTTTCTGCCAGCTAGGAAAATGCGCCTTAGGTTTTATTGTTGCCTCCGCAATCTTTTCTTCAGCCGGCAAGCCGGCCCACGCATGCGCAGCCGTTTCCTACAAACGGAAGCTGGCTTATCTTTATTGCTGACTCGTCTTTTTTCCGCTCCAGTTTTCACCGCGTGCAGTACGGGTATTTCGCAACTGCAGCAACTGGGTTGGAACGGTAGTTGGGGCTAGTTGGTGCATACTAACTGCCCTCTCGCCCTAAAACGATGTTTGATGATAGTAGAAAGGGCGCCGCAATTTTATGGCAGCTATCGATGGCCTTCATGGTACTTCAAATTACCCGCCAAACGCCGACTATGAGGACAACCCCGCTTCCGTCGGAACGCCTCGCCGGCGCCCTTTGCAACATGTACACCCACGAACTCCTTTCCATGCGACAATTTGCAGGCAATACACCCTTCTTGGAAGAGATGGTTTGGATGCGTTACAAGGTAGGAAGGGCACAAAGCAGGCGAGGGACAACCGTACAAGGGTAAACACGACCAGTCCCCTGCGACAGGTTATGGCGTCGCTCGGCTGAATGTGTTCTTCCGTCGTGTGCCCGCCGCTTTCGAAACAGCTTAACGAGTCGCGGCGCCGTTCCTGCTCTGATCAAACCACGTGAAATACACGTTCAGCTGAAATGTCCAGAACACATTTCAGAAACGAGTTCATCTGTAACGATCGCGCCTTGTTCCGCTATCCGCAGGGTGAACTGGGAGTTCACGCAGTCGTCGGACAGGCACCACGTGTGGAACTCGACCGAGATAACCGAGCTTTCCCGGCACATCCGCATCGTGTTCCAAGACCTCAACGACGGCAATGAGGACAAGTACGAGTGGCACAACTCGGACGTCGGCTCCGTGGCGCCCGTGTTCAAGAGGCACGCCGAGCACTTCATGCAGTTCCACTACGACAAGGACGAGAAGCAGCTCGTGGTTAGTGCTGCTCACGAGTTTGACGCATGAGTGGTCCATCAATAGCCCGAGAAGCGTTAATAGCTCACTCAATGAGTGAGTGAGTGAGTGAGTGAGTGAGTGAGTGAGTGAGTGAGTGAGTGAGTGAGTGAGTGAGTGAGTGCGACTGAGTGTCAGTATATGAGTGAGTGAGTGTGAGTGAGTTAGCACAGGACCGGGATAATCTACTGGAGAGGCCTTTGCCCTGCAGTGGACGTAGATAGGCTGATGATGATGATGATGATGATGATGATGATGATGATGAGTGTGAGTGAGTATGAGTGGGTGAGTGAGTGAGTGAGTGTAAGTGTATCAGTGTGAGTATGTGAGTGAGTGAGTCTGAGTGAGTGAGTCGGTGAGTGAGTTATTGAGTGCGTGCGTGAGTGGTACGCGTGCCAGACGTTCACGAGAAATGACATTAAGTGCTTAAGGCCTCAAGTCATAATGCCATTAATTCGTAATCACAAAAATCTTGTCATATGCTCTAATGCCATTGTTGGTTTAATTAAGGAGTCCCTTACAGCTCATTCGCCTTCACGTTTGCCTTAAATCTGCCTACTCTCGAACGCAACGGGCACCAAAAGAATACAACGAAACTCTCGGCACCAGACTATTGACGTGGAAACACAGCCAAAGCAAGCGGATTTTTTGTGCCCTGTTGGCAATTTACGTTTCATCCTTGTCGTCCGAGAAGTCCGAGTCCTGTGTTCTGCCCAGAAAAAAAAGACCACAGCCTCTACAAAAAAAAAAAAAAAAAAAAAATTTAAAGCCGTTTTAATGTGTAAGCTGTAGGAAGTGCATAGGAGTGATTCGCCATAATGGACTGTGGCGCCATTATCCGCTCACTGTTACCACCCATCACGCTCTTCGCCGCCCTGTCTCACACCCCTCTTGATGAATAAGCCATTCAAATTTGCCGCCTTCGCTGTGCTCACGCGCCCTCTTCCTGAAACTGCGACAGCGGGAGTTCTGTTCTTTTTGTGCTTGCTTTAATTTCGTATGCTGGAGCCGTTTTGAGTCATTTCGAACGCGTAATTTTTTTCTTACGCAGCTAGAGCCTTTCAGCGGCATTGTTTTTCTTCTGCGGCTGCTTTTTTCGCTTACCATCGTAAAAACCAATCCAAGGAGTGTTCCTAACTAATGAACGTGGGGGCTGCCAGTTATATACACAGACTTTGCCTGAAATGTGCCGGCAGTTTTCTTTGCGCTAAACAACGGGAGATGTATGACAAGCGCCAGTGGTTCACGAGGTTCGAACGGTTATGACTATCTAAGCCGCGTGGTTTTCGAAGCCTCAGCGGCACCCCCTGACGACAGTACACCAGGCTCTACTTGGGTCCGTTATGTCGCTGCGCCGCCCCATTCCGGCAGTCGCTTTACATCGACCGTTAGACAGCTACGACGACAAGGCGAGCCCGTAAAGAGCTCTCTACTTTGAAGCAGCGCGAAGGGCGCATTGGAAAAGCATCGAAATGTCTGTCTTGCTCCAGCTCCCTTCTTGTTCGCAGAGGACGGGTACACACGGGCGCCACCTCTATTTTTCTTTTTTAAGTGCGAATGCACTTTATAAGCGACCCCAAACCTTCCACCGCCGGCGGCGGCGGCGGCGGCGGCGTCCGCAGTCCTCCTCTCCCTAGCAACGGCGTGGAGCGGAGAGGAGCGTCGGTAGCAACGGCGCGGTGACGTCAGTTCACCACGTGACCGCGCTCGCTCCGCCTCCTCGCCGTGGCTGCGCGGGTGCACGCCGCTCCCCGCACCGCTCCTCGCGCCGTGACGTCATGGTATGACGTCACAGCGCACCTCCTCTCCCCAGCAGCTGCCGCGCGCCTCTCTCTCCACCGTGACGTCACACTCTCTTCTCTCCCTCTCGCTCGGCTGCAGCTGCCGTGCGCCGCTGTCCCTCTCCCCTTGCGCTCGCCTCCTCTCTCAGCCACCTGGCTCGGCGCGCTCGGCGCGGCGTACCCCCCTATATATGCAGCGATAAACTGCCAGACCTCCATGGGTCGGCTCGCGCGCGCTCACGGGCGAATGCCAACGGATTTTAACTTTACTCCACCTCATAGCATCACCCCGTGCATTCGCACTTAACCATGTTCACCCTCGGGGAAATGCTTGGGAGTTTTTTATTTCTCGTGTTGCCGTATAATGCGAAGTTGATAAGGCGACGACATCCAGAAGAAAACCAAGTTCACTGAAACGGGGGTGACTAGCAGAGCGTCATGCTACTCGTCGTCGATATCGTCGATACCGGTAAAGATCACAACGCACCGCCACTTTGAATACTTCGAATTTGGCTACGGCTGGCAGGCGACGGCAGCTTCTCGAACCGTTATTAGAGTTTACTAGGAACGGCTCACAACTTTCTTAAAAAAAATACTGTTTCTCAAAATGTTTACTATCACAGAAATCCTTTTAAAGCTTTCCAAGATGTTTTTGTCTGCGTCCGAAGCTTCTATAATACGAGTGCATTTTTTTTGTTATTATCACCATCATGCGTAACTCCGTCAATGTCTTTGCTGACTGGCGTGTAGCGCGGCCCGTGGCAATTGTCATTCGGTTTTTAATGCCATCAAACAATAATGACAGTATTTAGGTTCGTATGGCACGAGTATTATTGAGTGAGTGAGTGAGTGAGTGAGTGAGTGAGTGAGTGAGTGAGTGAGTGAGTGAGTGAGTGAGTGAGTGAGTGAGTGAGTGAGTGAGTGAGTGAGTGAGTGAGTGAGTGAGTGAGCGGATTATTCTGTTTTGTTATCAATGCGTAGATACGTTAGGACGCCTCCCCCATAGAAGCAATTTTCCCATGCGGAGAGACCCAGATTTTACCTAAGCACATGTAGAAGTTCAGTCGAAACTTTGATGTTTGCGCGAGTGATAAACCGCGTTCCCCAAAGAGCGGACAAAGCCGATGGCTGTGAATTGATTTTCTCCTCCTGCGCAGACGATGGTCAACGGTCGCGAGTACAACAGGCACGACATGGACGAAGGTGGCATCGCCAACGAGTTCACCCTGTACGGCACCGTGTTCATCCCGGAACTGGTCATCCCTTATCAGTTTGGGGTAAACCTCTCTTTTATCGTTTTTTGATGCCCATCTCCCGATGGCGAGTCACGGCAGCTAGGGTGCACTTTTCACCTTCAGTTATTGTTTGTTTTTAAACCAAATGTATGTATTTTATAATCGCCCACTTGGTAGATTGGCCAGGAACAGGAAGCCTTCAGAGGTCAATGTTCCCGCTTCTCAAAATTCACACAACTGTAAATTGGCAACGTGGAAGTTGTGGAGAAGTGCGTGCCGCGTGACACCTTAACGCGATGGCACGTGAGTGGAGCAGGTGCAGAGCACGCTGTTTAGAACTCCCAGGGAAACTGTGGTGGGATCCTGCCGGCATGCTCGAACAATGGGCGCCACAAACTGAAGAAATGACAGCGAAGAAAGAAACGCGGACACGGTGTAGCTGTAATTAGGCCTGACGAAGTACAGTCAAATCTCGTTACTACGAACCCCACATTAACAAATTTCCCAAACTTACGAATATTTTAAGAATCCCCGCCGGATTGCCCGTATTTTCAATGTGAAAGTTTTACAGCAGGGCGAATTTCAATGTAGGGCACATTGTCGAATAACGCAGGTAATTTATTTTCCCCATTATAATCGATGAACATCAGTATTACGAATACGGCTAAAAGCAACAGCGTCGCAACTCTCGCGTGAAACAAAGTTGGGTGCAGTAGCTATCATCATCACCATGTCGAGTGCCAACAGCTAGCGCCACCACAAAGCTGTGGCGTAATGTGCAGTAGCCTAGCAGACCTAGCCGCGTTTGCCTCTTTTCTCTTTCGTTGTGTTCGGGGACGGTGGCCGGTCGGTCGTTCTTCACGTAATCACGTGTGCGGGTAGGTACTTCTTTGTTGCGGGTGATTTTGCTGCGAAGTTTGTGCGAGATCTAAATATGAATGCAGCTAGCGACAAAGCAAAGAAGAAGCGAGAGCAGTCATCATCTTTATAGGGACGATGACAGTAAAGTTAGGTTCGTTGGTGAAGGTGGTTGGTGTCGCCGTGGATAGGTGAAAGTAGCCGGTGACGCTGACGCAGGAGGTAGATGATGAAAGAAAAAGTCTATTTACACTTATTTACAGAGCAGACGATAAAGCATAACATAAGACAAGGAAAACTGGATTAAAATTAAAAGGCGCCGCAGCGCACAAAAGGGGGTATCGCGGCGCGATCCCTGATGCGGGCACGGAGGCCAAAAAAGGGTGCCGAACCGCCGCACGGTTGGCGAGAAATTCGTGGGGCTCTAGCGCCCAGAAACCGCCACGGGAGCAAGTCTTGGTGCGACCACTCTGGGCCGCAGCTCGGAACAAACTCGTTGAAGCATACGCGAGCAGGGCGCGAGCAATGCCGCCTCCCCCCCAGCAGCGCACATGCCAATAAGGATTTTGACCTCCGCTCCCCCCCTAGCCGTCCCTGAAGGTCAGGATGAAAGGAAAGCCTCCCCCGACGCCGCGAAAAAGCCGCCGGCGAGGCCCATACAAAGGGTTTCGACTGGCTGGCGTCGGCGGAGGCCGCCCCAACATACCGACACCGGATGGGGAGACCCGACAAGGCCACGAGAAGGGAGGGGGGTCATCGTCAAGACGGGGCTCATCGGCGCTGTCATCATTACAGCTCCCCCATCAGAAGCCTGTGTCAGGACTGCTTGGACTTCTACAGGCTCCAAAACAAAGTGATTACAGCGCGGATAACCCAACAAACAACAAACAAACAAAAAAAAACTCCGCGAGGAATATCCCTTGAGGACCGTATGCATTTGCGGTCAAGGAAAATTTGCGCATACGAGCAAAGCACAAAGTGAACTGCTACACAAAGGGAAGGAACAAATAATGCATAACACTCCTGGGGAACATCATGCAAACCAGCAGAATACCGCGTGCTGGATATAACCCCAACGGCAAAGGCACAACAAAAGTGTACTCGCTCGCGAGCACCAAGGGGAGCGAAGAAGGAAAACGGCAGGGACAAGAACAATGCAATTATGAAACAAAACGCAAGGTGAACGCTATCGCCCCCGCAAGCTTATGGGGAAAAAAAAGAAAACCACAGCAGCGAAAGAAAAAAAACCGTTCATGAGAGTTCAGTCAGTGCACCACAGTTTTTCCTTCCGCCAGTAGCACTCGAATTAATCGGGTGCAGCCTCGAGGTGAGAGTTCACCTGGTTGTTGCACAAATCGCGATGTTCGGCTTTCGCCGCGGCGTCAGGTGATCCGCCTCTGCAGCCCGTGCGGGTAGTCCACAATGCCAGAGCCACACGCATGACCAGGAGCCGAAGCTTTAAGAGGCTTCTCTTCTCATGCACGCGTTCGACACTGTCCCCTCCAGAGCATGCAAAACGGCGGCTCTCCACTGCCCCTTTGTCGACCCTCGCTGTCATTTGGGACGCTCGATTTACTGCTCCCGCCAGCAGCAGTTTATCAGCGTTCAATGCTGTGAAGCTGCGCCTAGACTTGGGAGACCCCAAAAGCCTGTCCAGCGCAACACTGGAGGCATGGTCACAGCTTGTCGACGGCTTGTCGACGCTAATGGGCACTGGCGGACCTTGAGGACGCGTACCTGCCTGTGCGGACGGTGTCTCAGTGCCGTCCGAGTCCATGTCGCTCGTCGGGCCATCACCCGTCTGCGTTCGTCCGCTGGCCACCGCCGCCGCTATGCCTGCCGGATTTCCGCTACCGCAAATGTCCGAGGTAGCGTCTGCCCCCAGAAAACCGTTTGGGCAGGGCCAGTCATGATACGGCAGAGATTTTGGAGCACCCAAGTTGGTGTGGGCTGTCTGACCGACCGCCTCTACTTCTACCACCATGGATCTCAGTGGAGACACCTCTGTACTGCCCGTATCATTTGCTTTTCCAGGGCAGTCGCTGAACAAGCCCGTCACCACTTTCATGATGGGTGCCGTCGAGGCGAGCGTGCCCCCTGGAACCCTGATCTGAACGGTTGACTTTTGTGCCCCTAGCTGTGTAGCCGGGTAGTCAATTGCCACCGACGCACGCCGAGCAGCAAGGCCCGCGGGGGCCCTTCGACTGGAATCGTCCAGCGATGAAGCCGGGTTATCAGGCCTGATCCGCTGATCTGCTCCCGCCTCAGTGTCGCTCAGTGAAGACAAGTCGCTACGGGCAGGCTCATCTGCCTCCCCTGGACCAACGCTGCCGAAGCCCGCCCCTTCTTTCCCGGAGGGTGCCGTCAAGGCGAGCGCACCTGCCTCACCCGTTGGCTGGCCGGTCGACTCCGCTGCCTTTGGCTGTGTAGCCCAAGTGCCGCCGACAATAACCCTCGACAAGGGGAAAATAGCGGAGCCCACAGCCGCCCCTTTACGAGAAGTTTCTGCCAATGCGACTGACTTAGCCGACCTGGTCAACTGATACGGATTGAAAATCCTTCTCAGTCGCACGGTTTCGCTGACAGTGTCGAGCCTTAGCTTGAATGGTTTAGCGGTGACGCTCGGTCTCACTAGCCTGCCGCCTACTTTGTTAGGCCGTCTTTTGGAGACGCCCGACACTGCAGCGGTGACGAGACGCGGCTTTTCGCCTGACTCCGGACCCCCTACCTCAACACCGCGTCCCCTTGGTGGGGGTGGGCTGGCGTCACGGTCCAGATGAAGGTAAACGCGGCAGTCGGCGGACGAGTGTGTGGTCTGCCCGCAACTGCAGCATGGCCGCACCACGTTCTCGTTACCCGGCCGCGCCCGAAATTCGGCCTCGGCCAACCTTAAGAGCCGCTCGAGCTCTCGCGTTTTTGCGCGTTCAACCTCCAGCTCTTTGTCCCTGGCCATGCTGGGCTCTGGCAATGAGGATGTCCCCCAAAAAGGAAGGTGCAGAGACAGACCACTCACCGGCGATGATCTGGCCGCCAAGCTGCACCGCGCACAGCACTCCCACTTCTCTCCCGCGGAGATCGGAGGGTCCAAGGATGTTTTCTTCCCGGCAGTTGAACTAACGCATCGCTGTCTTGCAGGCGGCTCGCAGCCGCCCAGCTTCGTCGTTGTCCTTGCGTGTTGTCGACTTTTTTCTTCTGCTCTCGCGGTCACCTTTGGGTCGCACTTCGGTCACGAGTTCGTCACTTGAAGCGACGAAGATATCCACGATCCTGTCGGCTGCGCCAGTAAAGTTAGGTTCGTTGGTGAAGGTGGTTGGTGTCGCCGTGGATAGGTGAAAGTAGCCGGTGACGCTGACGCAGGAGGTAGGTGATGAAAGAAAAAGTCTATTTACACTTATTTACAGAGCAGACGATAAAGCATAACATAAGACAAGGAAAACTGGATTAAAATTAAAAGGCGCCGCAGCGCACAAAAGGGGGTATCGCGGCGCGATCCCTGATGCGGGCACGGAGGCCAAAAAAGGGTGCCGAACCGCCGCATGGTTGGCGAGAAATTCGTGGGGCTCTAGCGCCCAGAAACCGCCACGGGAGCAAGTCTTGGTGCGACCACTCTGGGCCGCAGCTCGGAACAAACTCGTTGAAGCATACGCGAGCAGGGCGCGAGCAATGCCGCCTCCCCCCCAGCAGCGCACATGCCAATAAGGATTTTGATCCGCTCCCCCCCCTAGCCGTCCCTGAAGGTCAGGATGAAAGGAAAGCCTCCCCCGACGCCGCGAAAAAGCCGCCGGCGAGGCCCATACAAAGGGTTTCGACTGGCTGGCGTCGGCGGAGGCCGCCCCAACATACCGACACCGGATGGGGAGACCCGACAAGGCCACGAGAAGGGAGGGGGGTCATCGTCAAGACGGGGCTCATCGGCGCTGTCATCATTACAATGACGACGCGAATGAAGACCACTGTGGTTCACCGAACACAGAAGAAGATGAGATCGTGTCGAGCATTGATGTTTCAGTGCACATGAACGAATTCCGCACTTTCATTGCTCGGTGCAGTGACGTACCCGATGAGGTGTTGTGCAAGGTGGAGTATGTAGAGGCTTTCCTAATCGGTCATGCGTGCTGCACGCTCGAGAAGAAAATAACTTATTTCTTCGAATAAAATTGCTTTGACGTGAGCGCAACATTTCTATTTGAGAGTTTGCCTGTCCGCACACGCGTCTACTGCTAACGTACGTTATTTTCATCTCTAGGTTTGAGCACTGGCTTATAACCGCCAGTTTTTCCTTACAACAAAATTTCAAAATATTAACAATTTTCGGTGGTCCCGCGTGATTCGTTATATCGAGATTTGACTGTGTTCGCGCCAAAGGAGGACGAAACGAAGGCGAATAAAGCGACCCAAATGCGATGTAGCAGCAAGGAAGTTGAGAGGTATCTTAAGTCCTAGTTTAGAAGTATCTTAAGTCTTAAGAGTCCTGACAATTTTAACACGAAAGTGTTGTATTCCCGGGTACACCAAGAATTTCGATGACGTCATATCCGTCACGGAAATGACGACAGCACAATGAACACGGGAGAAACGCCAGAAAAGGTTCATTGACGCAGATGGTGCTGCCGTCTAGGAGAGGTGAAGCGAAGTAATCTATTATGATGCTAACAAGCACCGACAGTTGGCGTAAGCTGCGTCGTAGCGACGCCGACGGGCGAATGGCGCGAACGCCGACTGATTTGCTGCGAAGAGAAACGCCAGCGGGTAGCGGAACGCGTTCGCGCGTGCATGGTTCAAGCTACAAATTCTACCTCTCGCGTTCCACAAACTGAGCTCGTCGCAACGCAACCGTCTGCCGTATACGCCACGGAGCAGGACCGAAGTGGTCGCACCTTTCCTAAAGAGACCCGCTAGCAGGACTTCGCTCGCCAAGCACACCTACAAGACAGCCGCCATCCTGCAAATCATGCTGCTTTCGCTGCAGATTCCGCTACACATTTCACTTTCGTGCTTTACCGACTCCTGTGACAGAGGATTCAACCACAGTTTTTTTTGTAATGCTTGGAGCAGCTCGAGTCGATATCTTTTGCCTTTGTTTTTTTCGTGACTGCCTTCAGTTATATTTGTTCTTTTTGTGCTGCATTACGGAGCACATGAAATGCTACGTTGCGCAAAATGTACCAAATGTTAGCGTGCTGCTTTCACACCCATTATTTACTTGAATTGCTTGCAGGAGATGCCGTTTACTCTCAACCTGAATGGCGCCGTTGCCTACAACGATACCTACACTATAAAGTTCAAGGTCAAGCCCGACGGAGAGAAGTAAGTTTAAGAAAATCTCGTCTAAAGGACGCTCACCTGGTAACATTTTGCACAGCCTAGCGGTTTAGCAATTCGTTGATTTCGGCGTGTCACAAAGCTCAGTATAAAGAAAAAAAAAATCACGCCATATCCACGGAATGAATGATGATAAGTGGGGCGAAGCTCGAGAGGGGGAGATCATCGGTAACCGTAACTCTCCCGTGAAAGTTCGCCCATTACATCATTAAGAAAGACGTAAGACTGTGTGCGTACATTGTACAAATCAACTTTTCTTTTCGGAGTCAATGCTCCCAGGCCCAGACCTGGTGAAAGACCCCGCGCCATCGAGGACTACCCCGCACCTCTACCGCAATTTGTCACGTAGGATGGGACACAACGGTAAAGAAAGAACTTTTATTTAGGGCGAACTTGTGCCCGAACAAGACGAGAGGAAACGAGCAAAGGTCCTTGCGTCTCGTTCGATCTCCGAGAACGACTGCCTGCGTTCGTGGCGTGATATCTTACGTGATCTCCGCCTCGCAGTGCACGGGCGCTCGCGCCTCCGTTGGCGAACACGGACAAGCTCGCGCTCCCGGTGCCGAGTTTGCGCTGCCGGTTGCAGCCGGTTCTTGCGCGTGCAACGCGGGCCCACTTTGCGACATCTCCGAAAGCATGCGGTGGTCACGTACCACGAGACACAAGGGATGGACAGACCCATGGCTTTAGGAGCTTCGCCCCTAAAAAATTACCGGCGCCGGGAGGATTCGGACCTGTGTCTGATAGATCAACAGGGTTAGAGCTAGTCACCTTACCCACTCGTCTATGACCGTGAGTTAGTGCACGAAAGTCAAACGGCTTACTCAATCGGCTGTGACTGTGGCGAAAGGAATCACCCCACCTGCTCGATAGATAACCCGTGATAGGGTACACGTTGGACCTGCGAGCGCGTAGTTTAGGTGTGTGCGTTCCGTTCGTTAGTTCTGCTTTTCATCGATTTGCTTCTTCTTCGCCGTTATAGCAACAAAGATGGTGTAAAGGTCGTTGCGGCAGCGAAGAAGAAGCAAATCGACTGCAATCGTGGAGTTAAACCGTGGTGATGGTCGTGAAGGGTGCGTACAGCTTCGCTACCTTCAAGTCTCGCGCGTTAGTGTGAGCATCCTTCATTTTTTAAAGATTCCGCGAGTAGAAGGCCACCTTCGGGATGAATTAAAGGCGGCGAATACCCGTCTTCTTCATACGTTCCCTTCAGGACATGGGAGTTTTTAGTCCCCGAACCTTCCAACTTCCCGGGAACCCCAACCGCACACAAATACAGGCACGTGCGGATCCGACGAGGACACAGTCATATGCGGAGTGCACTGAGGAGCACCCGTCACTGCGAGTCGATAGTGTAGGTGGGCTCACTTCTCGCGATACCAGTCTGGTACCAAACTGAAATGAAGGACGATCTGCTGCAGGCCCGTAAGAGGTGCGAAAGCACGTATATTCCCCTTTGCCCAACGCGTCGATACGAGGACTAACGATACCAACCCCAGCCGTCACGCGACAGAGAGATGGAGAGAGAGAGAGAAAGACTTTATTTGCGGTTAGACTAAGCCACACGTCGTCATAGAGGCACATATACCACGGCCTCCGCAGTAAGCTTGGTTAGAGCTGACGTCACGCCTACTCTCCCGCAGAACAATCGTTCATCCGCCACGCTCGGCGCTCGCGCTCTACTGTCGTCCTTCTTCGTTGAAAGCTCTATCCACCAAGGCTTTAAATACACTTGACGCGGATTTCCCCTGACATATCCGTCCACCAGTTTGTAATGTGGGAGACGATTTCTGACACAATATTTAATAAAGTACCCATTATCCACGAAAGTATCTGTAATGAAAGACCCCAGACTCTGGGCCCAAAGCCTCCAAGGCAGACTGGGAAGAAAAGCATGGGTTCTATGAAGCCCTGGTTTCTAATTCGCAAGTTTCTATTTTCTTTTTCGATTTGAGCCTAATTCTTGCGCCTAATAGAGTGCTACCAGTAAGTGGCCCGTACCTTGGCCTTCCATCCCCACCCGGCGACAGTATTTCGGAGACCTTGTGGCTGCTCCGTTTAGCGGCAACTAAACGGTTCAGTTGGCGACGACCGCAGGGGGTGATGTTGGTCACGCAATGAGCCGACAACATTTGTAGGCCCCTGACAATTCGTTCTGGAACGTATCAAGGGTAGGTTCTGTGCAAACGAGTAGAATGCGCTTTTAAAAATCTGGGCTTTTAGTGGCGCTAATCGCTAAATTATCGACTCTCAAGAATTCCCCAGCATTTTATTATGTTTCGGTAACGCAGCGAATATACAAGCCTAGATACAAGTACTTCCACGCATCAAGTATGGTATTTACGGCCCGAAAGGCAAACTTAGGATAATGCGTCTGTGCACCATTTAAATAACGACTAAGCGAAAAGTATTGAACTGGTTTGGGGACTCGTCAACATCTTCCAACTAAGGTCTTTGAGGAAGTTCTCACATTGCTTACAACTTGAACGTGTCATATTGTAGCGAGCCACTCGGGTGAGGCATGAGCTAATCAAGATGGTCGGACAGCTTTTCTCCTTTCCTCCCTTATCTGGAAGGATGACAAATAATGGAATTACTATTATTATGTTCACTTCTTACTCCATGACGCGCTGAACGATCTTACGGAGCAGCCCTCCGCCAGCAGAAGGCGTCTTCAAGCCTGCAACAACTTACTACTACACAAACTCTAGAACTGGGTGGTAGTAAGCAGGTTTGTGTATGTGGGATGACGCACGCAAAACAGTTTGCACACTGTATTAGGAAACGAATGCGAATACCATGCTGCAGTGTTTCATTTTCCTCGCTCACCCCGTATGAACACCGGTTTTCGGTCATCGGTACGTCGTAAGCCTGCCACTAGCATGCACACCAATGCATGTACACACCGAATGGTTATTACTGCAACAAAGCAATGGTAGGTTTTGTTGCAAACAGAATTGAAGTCAAGCCTGTGAATAAACCACGAAACAAATGTCGCTATTATTTTCAGGGTCAAGCTCAACTTCGGCGAAATCGAATTTACGCTGAAGTTCGCCGACCACGCCGAGGTGATGAACAGGTCGCAGCACGAGGAAATCCAGGTGTCTTCCCACTCGAGCTGCGCCTTCGTCAGCCTCAACCGCAAGATGGTGGACCAGTCCATGAGGCGGCTCGTCACACCGGTCATGATCATCGACGGCGACATCGATATCCACAGCATCCAAGTCGTAAGTATCGCCACACCGCAAACCTTACCGCCAGGCTATACAACACTATCCCTGCGATGGAGGAGAATTTCCACTATGGCTGCAAGAACGTACAGTGAAAAGGCACTCTGAAGGCTAAAAAACCGCATCGAGCAATTTCGCACGCAAATCAGGGATATCGGGGGCGCTGACGCGTCGTTTCAGGGATGACGGCACGATTTCGGCACCGGCGGCGTGATCTACTGAAGAAGTTGATCTAATCGCTGCATGCGGGACTTGTGGGGCCAATAGAAGATCAGCAAATGACCGCACTGTTTCGTTGTTTTCTACTGTGTGCGCCATGAATGGGGCATGTGTGGAAAATTTTCGCTTCGCTGTGCGCCCAATCGTTCTTGTTCATAGCTGCTCCCTTCATGCGCTACTGAGTTTTCATCTTCCCTCAGCGATTAGAGAAGGTGAACGGGTCAGAAGGGAGGAGAATGAGAGAAGGGAGAGGGAACAGGAGTAGATCGCGAGGAGGTGAAGACCGGTAGGAGTGCAGAAGGAGAGAGAAACTGAGAGAGAGAGAGAGAGAAATACGTGCTTTATTTGACACCTAAATGAAAGAACTCTTGCTGTCTACATTAGTTCTGGCCTGTGAGGGTGGTAAGGTCGTCAGGGAGGGCGGGTGGGATAGTGGAAGTGTCTCCGGTAGTTAGGCAATACGCCCCTCGGACCCTCGTCGAAATAGACAAACGCGACAAGAGAGGTCTATGACAAAGTGAGCGGGGTGATGTCCCGCGTGAAAGGTAGCACCCAGTCGAAGTACGCCGTCGGACGAATGTCTTCGGGGAGCCTGCGATCACGGAAGAGAGCGTAACACTCCCAGTGTCAGACCAAATGTGCGCTAGTTGCAGGCACGCGACACTGCAGAGAGAGTCTTTCGGCGGGGTCATCACCGTAGAGTTTGTGGCGAAGCACGGTGGAGAAGGCAATGTTGGTGACAGGGTGTTGAACCAATGTCTGTGTGCCCCACGGCAACCCCTCGGGCATGGGAGGGACAGGGCGCTCATGCTGTTCGGAACGGTCTTCCTTCTCCTCGTAGTATATATGTCGCCGTATTTATTTGGCAAAGGCGGATGCTCGTAGGAGAAAGAGAGAGGTGGATAAAATGGGTTGGAGAGGAAGGACGATCAGGGATAAGGGAAAGTCAATGGAAGGAGAAAGGGAAAGAGGGCAAGAGCGTGAGGGTGGGAGGAGAGGAAAGAAGACATTGCGAGGCAGATACCCAACGAAAGCTATCGCAATAGGCGGTGAAGCAAGTAGACACGCGGGTATTTTTTTTTTACACAGCTCTTTTGTGCTCTCTAGTTGGTAATTTAACCAAAGAACACATGTGTTGTGTTCTAATTTGTTCATAAGTGCGGATTTTTGTAGTTTTTTCAATATTTATCCTGGTGCTCTGGATGAGTCAGGAGTAGGGTATACTTAACTCAAGGGCCCCCGGCTGTTGCTTTTAAAACGAACCAAATATATCACAGTTATATTACAAATGAGGATATGCAACTTTCTACTTTTATTTTTTCAGGGAAAGGGCTAAGCTCTGGACGGACAAGCTGCAGGCCTGAGTTAGGTGAGTGTCTCTTATTTTATGTTAGTGTGCAAGCAGTAGATTTCATTGATAGTTTTCTTTGTACTGGTCAATAAAAAAAAGTGACGTCTGCACCTGCAAACCCGGAGAACCAGGCGTTGCCGTATCTCTGATAAGCACATGGAGAATAAAACCTAGCTTCTGGCTGAGAAACATAGCAGTCAGAGAAGGTAAAGAAGGTGGTATTCATGGCATGTTTATTTGTTCTGGTTCTGGCCCACACACGACGAATATGCGTGGTCAAGTGCTGGCACACAGCAGTTAAATGGCACCCCGTCTTGGGCTACCTAACTCAAACGTTTTGGTCTGTCTGTCTGTCTGTCTGTCTGTCTGTCTGTCTGTCTGTCTGTCTGTCCATTGTTACATTAGCGAAGACGTCCCCGAACCGGGCTCCGTCGCCTCCATCATGTAGTGGTAGCGTGGTGGTCGAGAGGAAGTAGCTGCCTAGGTGTTGACCACAAAACGCCGTAGGTAAAATGTAACTGGTTTACTGCATGGAAATAGATGAACAGCGACGATACAGGAACAGCACCCTTCCTGGGGAGCTTACAGCATGACTCGAACAGAGCAACAACGGGATTAGATGCTGTCAAATCGAATGAAAAATGCGATCGGAGGAGCCGCGTATTTATAACCCGAAGCGCTAACGGTGAAACAGCTTTCCTAGTGCTTTGCAACCGGGCCGACCACAGTACAAACACCCACGAACACTCTTTACGGGGTTCGTGAGAGCCGACGGTAGCGGCGCATGTTGAGTCTTAGAGAGGGGAAGAGGAGGGCTTGCCTAGCGGTGTCCGCTGGCAGTTTCAAGTCTGCATGTCTCCGCTAGAACAGTCTTTTTAGATGCGACTGCATCTCATGCACTTGCCTTGTCCCTGCATCCGGTGTCGGCGTTGTTGTCGGCGTCCGCCCCTCACCCATTCTCCTCGCTGCCTGAGCTGCGCTCTCCGCCGCTCACCCCCTCTCCTCTCCGATAGCGAACACTCTCTCGCGAGGGGCATTGGAATGGATTGGAATGGACTGGCTTGGCTTGGATTGGATTGGATTTGCATTAGATTGGAATAAAGGGTTGGATTGTGTTGCGTCATAGCCGCGGCAGACGCAGTGGCGCCGGCGCGTCCCCTCACCATTATGCGCGCTATAAAACGCGGTGCCTGCGCCGCTCCACTCCATCGTTCCAGCGCCGTTCCTCCGCTGTCCAACGCTGCCTTCAATGGAGACTAACAAGCCTGCTATCGCGATGGTCGGCGCAACCTCAACGAGAACTATGTGCGTCGCATCTACACAGGGGTTTCCGCGAGGGGAGGTGGGAGTTTTTTTGCAACTCACGCGGCTTGAGTCACCGCCAGCGAGGCACCCGTGCGGCGGACACAATCACCACACTCAGACAAATTCAAGGAGGTTCTTTTCCCCACCCCATCCGCATGCATTTACTCTTTCCTACACAGTACTCTGATAAGTGTAAATTCTGCCACGAACCAGGAACTCTGGCACACATAATATTTGACTGCACAAAAAACTCGGACCTTCCGCCCCTGAACCCGTCCCCTTCTACTGAGCAGTGGGAGATACTGCTGTCCAGCTGTCGACCTGAGGACCAGCTCCTGCTTGTGACCAGGGCTACGGCAGTCTGGACAGCACATGGGCTCCTGGACTGAGGAACCACTCTCGCATTATTGCGTAATATCTCTCTCCGGCATGTCGAAGCTGATGATGATGATTGCTATTGGTTTCCCCTTTGTAGCGGGGTGATGACATGTCGTCTCACCTAAAAGGTCTAATATACCTATGTTTTACACTTTTAGTTCAATACTAGCGCTGCTTAGGGCCGGCACAAGAAGCTTATTAGACGCAAAACACTTTTTATTTTCTGTTACAGGTATAACTGTACTAGGCAATATTCCCCTCTCTGCTTTTCGTCCACCAGCATTCTAATCTTCTTTTCGTCCACTCGACAGCCTTGAAGTTAACTTCCTCTGTGCTACCTTTAAATCCTAGGGCTTCTGGAAGCCCAATATTCCCTTCATGTAGATTTGGATGGATACCCTCACATCCTAACACTATGTGCCGCATAGTTTCTGTTTCTTTTTCGCAGACCACGCATACCCCATCATTTTGTGAATACTTCCCCACAAAGCGCTTAGTTCCCAAGCAACCTGCTCTAGCCCCAAAAAGCAAAGCACTGCCCTGGGAATTATGGTAGAAATTTTCCTTTCTAATGTTCAATTTCTCAGCCCTGTACATCTCTAACGACGTTTTAACTTCAATTTTTTCTCTCCATTTATTCGTTTAAATCTGCCTTGCCTCTTTTTTGGTTACTTTGGCTGTTTTGGATTCTCCACTCTTCTTTCCGTATTCCATCGTTAGCCTTCCAGTCTTCCTTAACCACTGCGTGTCCACGCTTTTCAACTATAGGTACCTAAAAACCTTAGCTGCCCACCTTCGTTTATCCATTCCTCTCACCCTCATCTCAACACATATTTTACTCTGTGCTTCTCTAACTTCAAACGGCGCCCAGCCCATATCTCCGTGTACTGCTTCGTTAGTTGTTTTTCCATGCGCGCCAAAGCTGATGATGATGATTCTATTGGTTTCCCCTTTGTATCGGGGTGATGACATGTCATCTTACCAAAAAGGACTAATATACCTATGTTTTACACTTTTGGTTCAATACTAGCGCTGCTTAGGGCAGGCACAAAAAGTTTGTTAGGCCCGAAATACTATATTTTCCCTGTTACAGGTGGTAACTGTCCTAGGCAATATTCCCTTCTCTGCTTTTCGTCCACCAGCATTCTAATCTTCTTTTCGTCCCCTCGACAGCCTTGAAGTTAACTTCCTCTGTGAAACCCTTAAATCCTAGGGCTTCTGACAGCCCAATATTCCCTTCATGTAGATTTGGATGGATACTCTCACATTCTAACACTATGTGCCGCATAGTTTCTGTTTCTTTTCCGCAGACCACGCATACCCCATCATTTTGTTAATACTTCCCCACGGGGTATTCGAGGAAGGCGGGCTTTTCCGCAAAGCACAGGACAGCTTTACCGTGCCACCTCAACTTCTAGAACGCGCGACCGGCGCACTGAATCCTAATGCTGTCTTTCTGTCCGCCAAGATTCAAATTTTTCTGTTTACCACGCCTAAGCTACATTTGAGCTATGAGGCGCGCCGCAGTAGAAGGCTCCCGAATAGTTTTTGCCACCCAGGGAGGTCCAGCGTGCGCCGAAGTCTCGACACCCAGGTGTTTTCGCTTTTTGCCTTAATTAAAAACCGGCCGCCGCTGTCTGTTACCACATTCCCCCCGACAACCAAAGAAAAACGGGAAATAAATGCTTTGACGTGAACTAAATATACGCAAAGTGGAATATTTACAGGCAAAACTGCCATAACTGGTTCCATGCCTTATACATGCCAAGATTGTTCATCAGATAGAAAATATCAAGTATTAATGACGCACTATCGAAGTACATAGCCGACAGTACCAGTGTCGTTACGTTAATACTAGGCGTTGGGATTAGTTCTAAGAACATAAATCAAGAAGGTTTAGAGATGTCGCCCAAGAGAGGCGTGATAAAAGAGAAGAGAGACGCCGGCTTGAGCAGTGTCCCCTCCACCGCCGCCATCCCCTCCCCCCCCCCCCCCCCCAAAAAAAAAATGGCCAAGAAAGATTCGCTGGCTGGCGCTTTCACTCTGTGTGGCACGCATGCGGTCTGGCGGCCGAGAACAGACAGGAGAAATTAAATGCGAAACACATGTGCGGAGGACGACGGTTCATAGTGGCCAGGAACAACATCCTGAGCATCCCTGTTGTGCCGTATTGACTTTCAACGAGTTTATGAACTCTTTCTGTGAACGCATGCGAACTTTTTATGGATTGATTTCTGAGTAGCTTGTTTTACCACCATAGACATTTGTCGTGCAAAGTGTTGACTGCCCGGAGTATTTGGAAACTGATTGGATTTTGTTTTTCTTTCGGGCAGCGCTGTTACCACTAGTCGCTGCGTGCTGATATGTGGTTTTATAATAAATTATCTTCTCACAGGGTTTCCCCACGCGTTTTCTGCCTCCGGAAACCGGCCCGGCAGGGCTCAGAAACACGCATAAAAGCTGCAGGACAGGTTTTGTGGAGGGAAAGTCACTTCCGAAAACGTGTCGTTCTCCGCAAGTTTGGTCCTTCAACCCCGCACAGTTTGCTTGTTTTCGGGAAAGTGCGGGGCGCTTGCTGCCGCTTCCCGCAACAGCATGCTACAGCTGCTAGAGCACGCTACGCTAGCAACGGGGGGCACCGGCACCCGACCTCGCATGTGAGCGCGGGCACAGCGCGGCGGAACGGCCGCTGACGGAAGAAATGCGGCCCTCATTTCGGGACGTCCCCTAAACGAGTGCACGCATGTGAAGCCTGATGCAGGTACCCGCCGCTAGCGTAGCGCTACTAGCATGCGCCAGCGGCTATACCCAAACTCTCTTTTGTGGTCAATCCCGCTGGTGTTACGCGCAATGCTTCGTCGAATGACAGTTGAGCGGGGGCAAGAGCGAGGACGCCGAGATTGCTTCTAAATGTGTCTGGTAAGCGCGTCCATTTGAGATGGGCCGCATTGCGGGCAAATGTTGGCTCTAGACTTGTGCCAGGAGGAGCACTAGTTGTTCCCACTCGAGTTGTAAGGGCGCTGCGCAGCTTGATATTGTGATGTTAGAACGCGTGAAACAGGGCCATGCCTTTATTGCTTGCTTGAGGGTATCCCCGTCTAAGACGCCGAGCAACGATAGGTGATTCGTGGAGTGGTGAGGGGTGTATTTCCCGAAGGGGGGTTTGGGGATTGTGTAGGAGTTCAGGAGGGATACTCTGCGCTGGACAGTTCGTGTAAGCATATTTTAAACGAGGGTATGGTCTATCGGATAGGCGATGGTGTGCCCTTCGATGCTTAATGTGCGAGCCACCGGAACTGCCGTGCTGTTTGAGGAGTCATGGACGAACGTTGAGTAGTCGCGTAGTTGGGTTTTTAACAGCGAAGCTGTTGAGCAAATCGTTTGTGTATGGTGTCCGCAGTTAAAAATAGCAAGAAATTGCCGAGCGCTCGTGCACACGTGCCTCAAGCGCACGTTTCTCAAGCCAAGCATACAAGCATAGGGAGATTGGTCAACATTGTCCACAAAACGTTCATCGTATCGTGGGAACACTTACTAGAAACACGAAAGACACGTCATAGCGAACGCCCCTCACTCGTTCGTCGGCGTACGCCATATTGTACGCCCCTCACTCGTTCGTCCTCGTGTCGTCGTGCGCATGCGCCCTGAACCGTAGAAACGCCGCAACTTGAATGTCGAAGCTGCTGTCGGTGATCATCGGCTCCACATGGCCCGGCCGCGGATAGTTCGCACGGCTGAGGAAGAGGCCGCGCTTCGAGAGGCTCGGCGTGCAAAGCAGAGACGATAAGCCGCGCTTGCAGAGTGGCGTACAAACACGTCGACCAAAACGACGAGCTCACTCTGGCCTTGCTCAATATATGGCCATTGAAATTCTATGCCACCGACGTTAACCACGACACCACAACTATACTGAACCTAAACTTTGTGTTTGACAATGATCAACTACAACCGCGTCGCCATAAGTCTTCCGCGTGAGTGCAAGCTCCCTTGAATTTTGAGGGGTACTGTTTGTTGTAGAGAGATGACATTTATGGGCAAGGGAGCGCAGTGTGGGGGGGGTATCAGTAATACTCTTGATTGCATAAAATGATTACTGGATGTCTTATTGAAAAATCTGGAAGTAATATATGGTGGCGTCTGCATCCTCTTGTTTATCGCCTTGTACAGTAGCCGACGTCCGCATAGACATGGCAGTTCCCTTTCTATGAGTCCGGCCTAAGAGAGGCGATGCCTGCTTCTCGGGGGCTTTCACCTTCTGCGAAAGATGTGCTTCCCGCCGCGAGGGCTTCGGCTGCTCCATCACGTGTGTTGTACCACGGGTTTCTTTAGTGAGCGGATGAAGGACAAGTAAGTCATGACGGCGGGCTCGTTATAGTACACCGAGTTTTCTCTCAGGTGTCTCGAGCAGCGGGAAATCTATGCCCTCTACTACGCAATCACATCTTCCGTGAGGTTGGCGCCGGTCTTGATCTTGTGAAACACGGCCTTGGCTCAGCTGGGAAGTGTTTGCGCAGTTGTCCTCCAGGATTCGTTTGGTATTACGGTGCAGATCGTATCCTGTGCTTCTCCTAGGCGGCGCCTCTGCTGTCCACTTGGGCAGGGTTTTTCGTAGTATAGGGGGCGACATGAGAGGGGTAGGATCAGACGCTTGCATATTAGCCCGCCGACACTCGGCTAGCCTCGCTTGGGGCACCAACATTCCACCAGCACAGAAATATACACTTTGTTCTGGAGGGTGTCTGGTGGGTGGGTGGCACTGGAACCGACTGGTGGGGTGGTCCTAAGTATTCTGCCAGCGTCCCACGGCGGCCCGATCATTCAGAGAACGTTGGGGCTCCGTTCTCTGTTCAAGGCCGTTCGCTGCAACCACTACCACCCCGACCTCGCAGCGCCGCATGCTCAGCACATTTCGAATTCATCCGTCTGTTCTTTCAGCACTGACCCATCTACGCATGTGGCTGTGAAGCATTACCCGTACACCTAACGTTGGAGTTTGGCGTGTACGGCGCGAATCGGTACCTGCAGCTTAATTGGCGTTCGCATCGACCATGTCGTAATGGAGCAATCGGATAGACGCCGGCTTCCTGACGCGAGGGACCCAGGTTCTGTTAAGGTCACGGGAAGCGTTTTAAAGGGGCACTGACATAAAAATTTTGCATCTTGTTTTTTTTTTTTTTTTTTTTGCGATAAGTAGCTAGTGACCTACTTATAACCTGCAGAAACCTCATTTGCTTCAGCGTGCGACGGTTTTTTAATTAGAGGCATTTTCAATGCAGCCAGTTGCAGTTTCGGTTTCAGTGAGTGCCGCGAAACGATGGATTTTGTGGATTTTGTGTGAACAACGCTGACCACGTGACCGTCGGAGGGATATCACAGAGCAGAGCCGCCGTAGCACTGTCGAATCCGCATCGACGGCAGTTTCTGCGAATGCCCCCACGTACTGATCTCGTGGGGCGCTTAATTAAAAAGCGACCGTGGATGTGACGCAGGCGCTGCGAGTGCAAATGCTACCGCGGCTAAAGAACGACGCGCGACGCTCGAGACGGTGGGTGGCAAGACGCGCGCTGGGAACAGCCGGCCGGTCTGCCTACAGGTCCGCCTACAGATGTGTTCGGCTTAGCACTGCGGCGGATATTCGAGTGCCGATCTCGTAAGCGGTGCAGATGACAATTTTTAATGCAACCCGCCATCGCATCATTAACTCCTTTCTCATGTAATCCGCCATGGTCGGGACTTGGGGACAATTTCGTGCAGCGGTAACAAGCTATCACTCGGGCTACCTGCGCCGGCCTGGGCCACTTCGCGGCCGTGGCCGCCGCCTGCACAGTGACCGTGCGGCTAGCTCAGTGGGCTTTCCGTGCCTCCGGCGCGTTGTCGCATCCAATGGTAATAAACAGTAATAGAAACAGTGCCTGGAATCGCTGTAGAACTTCGTTCGCGGCCAGCTGCCCGATGAGCTGACGAAATCACGGCGCCTCCGCCGCCAACGACGGGGTCGTTCGTTCTCGAGAGCACAAACTCCGCCCTCCGGCCCTCCGATTGGAGCGGCCAGCCGGGCGAGCCGGCGAAAAACGCCGGCAGTGCGGAAGCGGCAAACAAAAAACTCGTGACGTGTTTGGATGTGGTTTATTTACACAATATGTCGATTGCGCGTGGTCCTCTGCTGGCTGCTCGGTTGCGTTTCGCACACTTTAAAATTGATTTTAAATATGTTCCAGGCTATATTCTCCGCTGATATTTTGCAGATGATGTAAATGTGTTCCCACCAATCTACCTCCGAAGTTATCTCGCCTTCAAAATTTTGTGTCAGTGCCCCTTTAAGTGCAGAGCACTTCAGGGCCGCTCCTTGTCGTCGTAGCTCACTCGCTATAGACCCAAGTAGAGCCACACGGCGTTCCGTCGTAGCCACTGTAGTCACGCCGTAACCCAGAGGCTGCGAAAGCCAAGCGGTTTATATAGTCATAAGCGGTCGGAACTCGTGAACCGCTGGCGCTTGTCATACATCTTCTCGTTGTTTAGCGCAAACAAAACTGTCGATACTTTTGAGGCAAAATATACGTAATTAACCGGCAGCGCCCGCGTTCACTTAGGAACGCTCGTTCGGTTGGTTTTCGCGTAAGGGAAAAAAAAAGTGGCAGGGCAAGGCCGGCACGTGCGGGAAGAAAAGCAAGCACAAAAAGAACAGAGCTCCCGCTGGCGCAGTTTCGGGCAGGGGGCGCGCTAGCACTGCGAAGGCGGGAAATTTGATTTGCATTGGGTAGTAGCAGTGAACGGATAACGGCTCTACAGCTCATTATGGCGAATCACTGCTCTGCACTTCCGACAGCTTTCACATTGAGTGGAACGGCTTTAATTCTTTTTCTTTCACTCCCCCACGATCATTCATCATCATCTTCAGAGATAGCTGGATTTACTGCAGGGCGTATTGGCGTACACGGACATCAGTCAGGAGACTAAAGCTTCGTTTTAACAAATGTTTAGGCTTGCGGGTAAGCTCTGATCTTAGGTCAGTAATGGTCAGGCGTTACCTTCTACGCCCACTCGCAGCCTTCGGAGGTGACTGGTTCGAATGGTCAGCCAATGCGTAAACCATCAGACTTTCACTGGGAGAGATCTGCATGTGATGTTATTGCGGCCGGGATTTACCGAATCAGATGCGAAGCAGATGCGACACAGGCCGCCATCTGAGACCTACTCAAAATCCAGTCGCACCTGCCTGGGAACAGGCACAAAAAACGTTTCTTGCATAGAAAACGGGAGCTGATCGTCCTGGTCATAATACGCAGATGACTGAGCGTATCGTTCGTGTTGCGAGAGATGGAGATATAGATGTTAACGTCCATCGCGAAAATAACAAGACTCTCCATTTTAATGTAAGCGCGTCCGCGCGTCCAAGTGAATATTTTTTTTGCACCAAGGAGACGGGAATTCCGTCGCGACCGGTTGCGAATGAATCATTGGTCCACCAAAGGCCGATCGAGGCGTGCTGTCGCCACACTGTCGCTTTACCGGCACAGGTTGATGGCCTGATAAAAAAACGGTTGACGTCCTCGCGAAGCTGTGCGCGTCATTGCTACGGACTCTTCGGCTGCACTGATTGAGGGAATAAATATATTCTTGCGGACTCCCCGACCTACTGCGACCCCAAAGGGGTCGTGTTCGTTTTACGTACGGTGGGGCAGGCCTCCTCGACCAGGCTTTTAAAAGCATTCAGGCCGCTGTGTGCCTAAATGCTTTTCTGCGTTTCGGCAGAAAAGCATTCACTTTGCGACGTGACCTTTGTCCACGTCGCGAAGGTCACCCATTGGATACAGCACACCTTTAAAATTCCCCAACAGTAACCCTGAAGAAATCTAACATGTGTCTAGAAAAAAAGAGAAACTAAAACATTCAGGGCGTTCAGTGGGAGGGTATGCAACCGAAGCCTACCTTAGCCACCGGCTAGAGGTGAAATTGACGGCGAGCGTCCGTTCAATAAAGGGTCGGTGAAATGATTTGCAAAAATTGTTAGATTACTGGTGCGTAATAAAATCGGGAGCCCCTAGTGCATGTTTCGACAACTCTGGGTGCGTGCACGGGAATTTATTTAGTAGAAAAATGAATTTGAAATAGCCGTTCCCTTTCTGCAACCTTCTTGCCGATTTCGTATGATGTTTCCTGTGACTCCCAGTGTTTTGGAGATCAGTTCTGACCACCCCGAGTTTGTTGATACGCACCCAAACCAGAACACACGTACGGTTTGGTCTTCGGCTGCTATCGACAAAAGCCAAACAAAAAACTCCTCCGCCGTTGGACAAAAACCTCGACTTGATGTGAACGCCTGAGTTCTTGTACCAACTGTGCCTAGTTGAGTTGATATCAAGTGCAGCTGGATGGAGCAGTTTTATAATAAGTTGGTCGTAAATTGCTAATGAGAACTATTTTCTAAAGAACTGTTAAAGAAGGTAATTAAAGATTGAATAATAATAAAATGGTAAAGTGGCATGCCTCCAAACCACAATATCTTTGTATTGCTTATCCAACCACACGCCCCTTTGACTAACTTGGGAAACAGCCGGGATACAATCTGCCGCAATATCGTCGCTAAAAGTATATTCGGAAATAGCCGTTTTCCCACAATAACACACTTTTATCTCTACCTCGGTCTCCGGCAAACGTTATCATGAACGCCTTAATGAAAATTTAGCTGACTATCCGCATTTCTAGGCCCAATAGTACTAGCCGGGACAGATATGCAGATAAAGGTAAAAAGAAAGCAATGCTTATTGTGGTCGCAAAGAGCCCCAGAATTTTATATAAATACGCACCACACTTGTCTCGCTGCGTCGTTTGGTTAGTGAAAAACTTGTGAAAAAGAGGACAGTCGAATAGCGT
Source organism: Haemaphysalis longicornis (assembly GCF_048455015.1). Lineage (NCBI taxonomy): Eukaryota > Metazoa > Arthropoda > Arachnida > Ixodida > Ixodidae > Haemaphysalis > Haemaphysalis longicornis. The sequence goes on along the minus strand of NW_027526460.1, from coordinate 141,536,505 downwards.
CACCGGCGTAAAGACGTCGAGAATGTTTGTCGGCTGGGCTCAAGCCCCTACAGCGTCAAGAACTATTAGAAGATTAACCAGGCAAATTTTGAAAATGCTCTATGCATTCTGTTACGTTCGGGTCGAAAAGAAACTGACTTCAACTTGTTGCTCATATGGCACGAAAATGGGTGCATATGTGGCGCGGCTTATTTGCCTATCGCATACAATCGCTAGCTACCGGCTGACCATTCGCAGAGGCAGGGTAACAGCGCATTTGAGAACAACATTTCCTATTATGCTATGCGCATGTTCCCACGAAGCGTTTGTGGACTGAAGCTGGGGCAAGGAAAGGGCGTGTTTCGATGGATTTTCTTCGCTATCGATATTACCTGCTGTGTCGAGATCCGCAGCAATTGCCCCCTTGCCGTGCCGTTTCACAGGAAAAATAGCAGCGACAGGACGCGAGAACCGGTTGGCCGCGTAGCCGCCACGCACGAACCTTGAGACACGTGCGTGCGGCTATACAGCCTTGACATTGACTCGCGCGAGAGGCACTGGCGCAGCTGACAACGCGACGAAGCCAATGTTTAAGTGCGTGACCTCGGCCGTTCGTGTGCAGCCGGCTATGTTTTGCGTTTGGCGCGGGGTCGATCGGCGCCCAGGATTTTGATGTCAGAAGGAATTACCGAACGCTAAGAATTAGAGAGCAAGGTAAAAGCGCACGGAAGTGCGGAGCTGATTTTTAGTTAGAGCGGCTCCCTTTGTTGCATGGTGCGCACTTTCGCTACGCCGCACGTTGTAGAACACAGTGCTGCATGCTAGTGTTATTTCCTGTCCAAACCCGCAAACAAACAACGCGGGGAAGAAATGGTGGCAGAAAGAAAGGACGAAAGAAGGAAAGAAAGAAAGACAGACAGAGAGAGAGAGAGAGAGAGAATGAATGAAGGAAGGAAGGAAGGAAGGAAGGAAGGAAGGAAGGAAGGAAGGAAGGAAGGAAGGAAGGAAGGAAGGAAATAGGTAAAGAACGAAGCAAAGAATGAAATCATAATACAATAAATAAAAGAAAATGTCAGAATGAGCAATACTGAACGAACGAATGAATGAAGAGCGTTCAAAAAAAGAGTGCGCGGATGTTAGATACTATAAATTACAGGGTTTGGCCGCACGCAGGCGATGAGGCGCGCCGCAGTGGAGGTCCCCGGATTAATTTTGACCACCTGGGGATCTTTATCGTGCGCCGAAATCTCGTACACACGGGTGTGTTTGCTTTTCGCCTCCATCAGAATTAGTGGATGGTGATTTGTGAACATCGTGGTAAAAACTGAATAAGACTGCAGAGGTGATCCGCGGCAGCAGAAGGTGCCTCTCAAAAATTGGCCGCGTATCTCCAGGTCGTTTTGTTTTGCTTACCCGAGTACACTCGCCAAAAACGCATAAAGAGTCTCTTACGACACAGTGTACTTAACAGAATAATTTCCTGAACGAGTTGGTTCACGGGGGACGAAAGCTCACCCCGTCGGCTTGTTTCTTTTATCCCTTTTTTTTTGCCGTCATTCTACACTCTGTTTTAAAATGGCAGACTATTGCGTTTTGTTTCCGGAAATGTGTCGCGGCAATAAAGACTCCGTGCGCTTCGGCTGTGCAACAGCTGGTATTGTTAATTTCTTGTCGCAGTGTAGCTCGGGCCTTGCCGCGAACACGACTCGCGATACTTATTCCTTGCGACACGTCCTCTAGAAAGCTGGACTAAAGAAATTCTCACAGGAAAATAATTTTAGAACATTTCTTACTCTTGCAGTACCCGTAGACTCCTTTTTCAACCTGTGCCTCGCAGTTTACGGCAACTAAACCCAGGCGCAACGCTAATGAGTCTGAACAATGAGCTAAAGGCCGAGAACAGAAACAGGCCAACATAGTCACTGCGCGAAAAACGGGCTTCGTACAAGCGGTGGGTAGTGGAGAATGCTGCTTTCATGGTGTAAAGACGGGATAAGCAGGCAATAAAATCTGGATCAGTAATATTAACCATTACGATAGTAACGCTAATCATTGATCTCTCGGACCGTCTGATGTACCACATCACTGTCCCGTTAGCCTTAATCCAATAACGGGCTTGCTTCTCCATCGCTCGACCGCTTGCCCACTTTTTTCCTTTTACTTTGCCTGTACACCGCCACGCAACCAACTTGTGACAGAATAGTAACAAATGAAGCTGTTGCTAGTGCAGCGTACATGTCAACGGAGAGGACAAACTTTACGCGTGATAAACTGCTCGTGGTCTTTTTCTGCGCTTGTTCCCGTACGCTTGTGCAATTCATCAGGTGTACATCATCCTATACCCCGACTTTTGCAGAACTGAGCGCATACAGCAGGAATTTTGATACCTAAAAGATGGGGGGGTCTCGCTTTAGAGCCAGCGCTGACGTGACGCAGTAGCTTAAAGGGCCAGCATAATACGCTCTCCTATATTTTTAAGATTGCTGCTTCCATCTACAAACTAGCATCTGACAGAAGGTTGTTTATCGTATTTCGTGCCCTTAGCGGCTTGTTAAAAAAATGTCATCCAGGCGGTACGGCAAAAGCCATATATGGCGTCTGCGTCCACGCGACTGCTACCAAATTGACTACCGCCCGGAAGAAAATAAAAACGCAATGTGTTTCCCGTAAGATTTTTACCTGGGTCCCTAGATCATGAACCCTGTGCGTTACCATAGCGCTTATTGGGCAATTTTTTTTCTGTAACTCATGGAAGGTTTAGCCAAAGTCAGACATGATGTGGTTAACACAGAATATAAAAGCCAACAGACCGCGAAGAATAAGCGCATCGGTTTAACGAAAATCGACGCCATTTCAAAACTCCGACCAGGAGACGCACGCATCCAAAAAATGCACGCATCTCACTTCGCGCTGCTTGAACGTTCCGCACCAACGCTGCCTGTTCGCAAAAAAAAATCTAGCATCTCTTACTAAAGAACGTTGAGAGAAGCGCGAAAGCTACAAATGTCCCCATCCTTCGCAGAAAGTGCGTCCTATCGATCATCAAACCTTCAACGACCGAAATTTTTTGCGCACTGTGTAACCACACCCACGAACGATCGTGGTTTATGAGATAAAGGTATATTAATGTATTACTGTTTCATGATCGATGCGTGTATCGTAGTATTTAGAACGGTTCCTTTCTCACGATTTTCAAGTAATTTTTTTGACACAATGGAAGCCCAGTTGTCCGGACACACAGTGTGTCGAGAGATCTTACCAGAGCTTTTCGGTCGACCAACCAGTCTTTGGGGAAATTCGTTAGTTTTTTGGCAGAACCGCATCAGTCCTACTAAGAAAGCTTTCGCTTTAAATAGGCACTTGGTTGGCTTAGGAGGTTGAGCGTGCCGGTCCGTCATACTGCACTCGCACAAACTAAACAATCCTTGCAAAATAAAAACGTCGTAGGACACCGTTTTAAAATCTTGAAAAGGCACAACGCGAATTGTGTAGCGAGTGATTGCAATGCCATTTCAAACGGTCATGATTGCAAAACGTCCCAGAAAACACCGGGTCACTCACTGCACAACTCAGAAGAATCATCAATAGCCTCTGGTTGATTGCACAAGCGGCAACTGTGCGACCAAGGGATTGGCATCCCTTTTTCGCGAAGCAATGTTTTAACTGGAGGCGTTTGCGAATAAAGCTTACAGAAAAAGATTCTATTTTAGCTTTTTAAATGCAGAGCATTTCAGTAACTCACGATGTCACCCGCGTTGACGTCCGTCGTAGTCCGCACCGTCGTTGTCCGCACCCCTCCCCCTACACTATATAGAAAAATAATACTTACCCGCACCTGGTTTCGATTCCTCGACCCTGCCGGCGGAGCGCAATGTACATGGTGCTCTACCCACTGCGCCACAAAGCCGACACATAATGGGAGGCTACGAACGCGCCTTATATCCTTGACTCATTCAAACTACGTCAAGAAGCTGCTGATACAACGCATTCACTACCACCAACTCTCCAAACACTAAACGTTAACGCAATACACCCACCCCCTATGCGACGCATTTACTCGAGTCCCCCTCGCGGGGAGATGGGCCCAATTTTTTATTGCAGTACTCTCGCACGCCTGACACGGTATAAAGCACTCCTCTTGGTGTCACTCAAATAGGCCGGCGATGAAATGGCGCCGGGAACAAATCATCAATAAATTGTTCGCCGTAGCCTTACTTGAAAGGCTAAACGGATATTGCAAGAAACCCGCGCAGTTCAGAAGTTAAAAGGGTCGACAATTTACTTTAGAAAAGCCCGTAGCGGCTTCCTGTTAACCGCGCCGGCAGAAATAAGCAGGAAGGGTAGATGGTAACTAATTATTCACTGTTGAATAATAGTCAGTAAAATCAGATGACACTGCGGTATTTGTACATCTTCGCGTGCCTCTGCTTCGGCAGGGGAACAAGATTCATCCTGGTTCGTTTCAACTGATGTAAATAATCAGGTGCAATTACAGGCAATGACAAATAATGTGATGATTAATAATGTGATGATTAATCTCATCGGAATAACAAGCGATGAGATAGATTGAGCTGGATTACGAATAATTAAAATGTAATACGATGGATTAACACGAATGGGGGTCCATTAGTGATTGCTTAGTGCGTGGCAGTAATGGTTGGTAAGGTGAGATAAAGGTGGAATAAAGTGGTACAGGGTTGATTAAGATCAATTAAGCCAAGTTAAGACGATTTAGGTGTATTACGAGAAATAAGGGTCGAATGCGGTGAGAATTAAGGCAAGATATCAATAAGTTAGATTAGGATAAATTAAGGTAGAGTGAGTTAAATCAAACAGGATAAAGATGGGTGGAATCATGAAGGAGGAATGAAGGTGGAATCAGCGCGGAGTAAAGGGGATCAATATACAGTGGGGTAAAATGAAGTAGGCCAAAATGAATTTCAATGAATTGAGGAGATTGAAATACTGTGACTTCTGGAGACGGGTGGACGTATGGCTGAAAGGTACCCGTGATAATAGTAGACCATGTTTTCACCGACATTGCTCGTAAAAAGACTGAAGTGTCCGCAGAAATGTTGCTTTTGCCGTCGTTTCGAGAGCAAAGACAGCAAGTGTGAGTCTAAGCACGTCGCGCATGTTTTTTTTTTTTTTTTGTACCATGCAAGTTCAGAAATTCTGATTTGGCATGGTACAATTTTTTACGGTGCTCTTTAATGTCGAGAAAGAGCGCAGATATATTTTTTGCGGGCGTTGAAAAAGGCTTCTTGGTTCAGGTCTATAGGGTAAGGGCCGTTACAGCGTGATATGTCACGGCCGCTGGTCGGTGGTGATGCACAAAGGTGTTGATGGCATCATGCAGCGGTGTCAATGTTGTGCTGGTCTTAGTTGAGTGCAGTAAAAATTAAGAAGTTTCTGTCGGCGCTCATAGATCAGGTGTCAGGAGCGTCGCGAGTTGGCGCCTTGGCTCTTTCTTTATTCCCTGCATGGGCGTTGATTGGGAAGGTGGGTGAAAAGCATCCTGTGCCATTTCTAAAATGCAACCAACGCACCGCTTCCCTACTATGAGTGGCGATGTCACAACTTGCTCAGTAACTATGACAAATTTAAAAAACGCCGTTTTAATGTGTTCATAAAGACAGGAAATTCAGCTGACGTAATGTTCCGTATAGATTCAAACCGTTAATAACCATTTGCGTAGAGTATAGGAATATTGGCCTGTCCTGCAACAATTCATTTACTTTACGAAAAACCAGATGAACCTCTTCCTCTATCATGCCCTCGGGCGGAAGTTTGCACGACGGTATCTACGTGATACTGTGCCAAAGTTCTCTGTCTAGCCCACAACATCATGCGGCAATTCTCTTATCAGTCTAGACCCTAGGCGGCAGAAGGAAATCGTTGTTGTTGTTGTTGTTGTTGTTGTGTTGTTGTTGCTGCTGCTGTTGCTGTGCCGAGGCGCTCCAGGCCAGAGAATTCAAATGAACATCATTCTATGCTTACTGCGTTTCGCTAAGTGAGATGTCCATTAAGGCCGCCCCCATACGTGTAACCCCCGCGTAAGCGCGTGACCGCGGGCCTATCTTGTTCCAAGGGCTTCACAAAAGGGAAGCCCATCGGCTCAACGAATGTCGTGTGCAGCTTCCTTTGTCATATGGCTCCAAACGCTACTGTTACAAAACCGCTGCACGCTGAATGAGAAATTGTTTAACCGTTACGTGATAGCTAATTTACGGATTCGATGCACGCCGAAAGAAGGCATGTGCCACTTTGCGTAAAAGGCTGCATTTACAGCGAGCTTCAATGAGGCTTAGATTTAACTCGACATTAAGAAATGTGGCACACATTGCGTTCATTTTGAGGCCTCACTGCCACACGTCTGGCGTCAGCAACCAGAGCAATTTTCTCATAAGTGCGTGCCACCGTGGTGACCACTTCCAACGAAAGTAAACACTCATCATTGGAAAATGACAACCTGGATTACAGTTGTTGAGGCGGCTAAAACACTAAAGAAATAGAGCCATAGAGTATCTAATCGTCGATGCCGGTCCTTTCATCTATGCCGCGTGCTCTAGAAAAAGAGAATGTGAGCCCTGTGTGGTGATAGCCTAAAATGAACTCCCGTTATCTTTCGTTCACCGAAATGCTACACGAGCACCCATTCTTATCAAAAGTAGTATTATTTGCTGTGGACCTACATGTATTTAAATGAAGTCCCAAAATTTATCTCATCCGGATCGGGAAGAAAAGGTTATTTAATCGGAGATAATTATAAATCGTGCTGTGCGTTAATTCATTAAAAAGCGCTATGCTCACCACGTTAGGTCCCACACGTATTTCATTTTAATTGTTATGACGCCCGGCGTGGCTAGTTTTAAATGTTTCTGTTGTTATTGGGAACGATGTGCTAATTCTAATTAGAGGCGTTACTTTTTTTGTTCTCGTTTCAGGCATTTCCTGGCTTCAGAATCTTTCTCTCCGGGTTTTTTTCTTCCGCTTTTTATTTTCTTCCAATTTGGTGGTGGTAAATAAAACTTTTTTTCTTCCTGCATCATGAAACCCCACTTAGCCATCTTGCTTTCTGTAATGTGAAGGTTGCAGAAATTTTTCTCGCTGCTTATGAAGCTTGCCGGAATAAACTATAGCGCATGCGATACAACACCCAACGGTACCAGCCTCACCGCATTCACCGCTGGAGCTACCACGGTGGCTCAGTGTCTGAGAGATACAGATGCTGGAAGAGCAGACGTTAAATGAAGAAAGCGCAGCCCCTTGTCGTCGTGGCTCGGGGGAGCCGGGGACAATAGAGTAGTCACGACCGAGGTGGTTGGCCTCTCTACAGAAGCGACAATCAAACTTTCCTCCCTTTCTCTCCGTGTACAGAACTTCACTGGACGTTTAAGAGCACCAGGTAGTCTTATTTCATTGTTAGTCCTCAGATGCAGCATACGCGCCATAAGCAGGACTTTTATTGCCCCTAACAAAGGAACCCATTCTCCTTCATTGTTCTTTTTTTGCTCATGGCCTTTTCGTATGCTCTGATGAGCTGACACAGAAGAATCACAGAAAATCCATCTCAAAGCGCATGACCATCAGACAAAGAGGCTGTCCGCACAAAAGTAAAATTTGGCTGGTTAAAGGAGTACTGACACGAAATTTCAAAGCTGATATAACTATGTACAAGGCTTCATTTGTATATGGAGATATCTCCCAGCACGTTTCAACAGCAACCATTCCGTATAACGTAGTTTAAATCAATTTTAATCCTTGCACTAACGAGAACAGATACCCTTTCGCAATCGGCATCAGCATGACATCATCTGGTCCTCCTGGCTACAAACTACCGACGTGAGGGTGCCCGTGACGGGGTTAACGGGCTGGCTGCGTTGCGTTAGTGGCTGCGGTTGGAGCCTCCTGCCCCGGTGTGTGCATTGCGTCATGGTTTCGGGACTGACGTCATGCTGCCCGGGCGCGTGGAGATGGTGGAGACCACGGCCGGTCTGGACACGAGAACGCGCGCGTTCAGATCGGCAATGGTGCGACAAGAACGGTCACGTCACGAGCGCCTCCTGTCATGGTGGCCGGCTCGGTGTTCATTTTGTCGAAACCGAAACTGACTCAAATAAACGAGGCTATAAATAATTATTTACGCTGTGACCAACCGCCTAGTGTGCCATTCTATGATTAGGGGGCTGGCAGGCACCCATAGCAGTGAAAAAAAACGTACCACACAAATTACGTGTCACTACTCCTTTGAGACACAGCGGCTGTTGAAAAGAAGGAATATAGACGGGAATAATTTCGAAGTATGAAACGTAAACAGGGTTCGTGTTATTTTTAAGGCACTTTAAACTACGGATGAAATAAGGCAGACGGATGACATTGCACACCTAAATTGTACAGCTGAGTGTGAAGCTTTGGGCATCCATGAGGGTGGTACAAAATCCCATAAGCCACCCTTTCTGACGTTAACACAATTAATTTAGCAAGTTTGTTTCTTGTCAGCCATTCTAAGATCTACCCAGTTTGCTGCTTCAATGAAAATCCTGTCCTCTGTTAAGATGTAACTCGCTCTTTTGAAAATACGATAATTGTTCCATACAAATGGCTGCAGTACCATTTAATGGTTTAACAGCTAGTAACTTGACCCCCTTTGATTGTTTTTATTTTGTGTGTTACTACAGAGAACTGGAAATTCAGGGGCGTTCATAAGGTTAGTAGTATTCCCATGAAGGGACAGATTTGCAGCAATTAGATTCGTGTGGAAGTTTAATCTTCGTATTTCAATCCTCTCCCAAACGTCGCACACTTAAAGGGACAGGAAACCGATTTTTGTGGGGCGCATGTCCTCTAGCTCACATGAAATTCAGTGTTTTATATGCTGGGCTAACGGCAAGTAATTTCCGGTTATCCCAGGATGAAATAATGTGAATTTTGCACTAAAATTTCCGAAGTCTGAAAGTTAGCGGCATGTTGTGTCTGAACGTAACACTATAGTTGTGCAACAACTCCGCCGGTTTCAACGCGTGATTAAAAACTCGCACAAAGGAATAGAAAAGGTTGCACATTATTGTCGATTTAGCCGAGAACGAGTTTTTAAATACTGCTTTATTCTGGCGTGCAGTTAAGTGTTTTGCTGCACGGCTCACTGTAATGGTTGCCAGCCTGCCTTTTGACGGGGCACGTATTGCTGGTAGATATAAAAAGTCCGATTTCAAAAGTTCCCGGGTACTATCAGCAAATCAGCTTCGGGTTAAGGTGTTTTAAGTGATTCCCTTTCATTTGTGATAAAGACATATACTCAACAAAAACCGGTTGTCTTTCCTTTAAACCAATGAGGGTGAGCTGACCGGGACCATCGCTCTAGAGCTCATGTTGAAGGTTCAGGAAGACATCCACTTCAATAATCGCTTTCCCATCCCGCCCTGGGAGAATGGATATCCAGCGGAGCTGCTATGAACCCCTGCAAACGCTAGCGGGGGAGGGCGTGAAATGTTTCTTGTCTGGGCGAGCAGTTGTCGCCTGTGCTCGGCTTCTCTGGCGGCAAATGCTGTGTCCTGGCTAGCCTGACGCATCCGCTCGGCGTTTTGGGCAAGATCTGCTCTATTTACTGATACTAGTCCTGCCTAGCTTTGAAAGATAATCTGCAAACGTAATTTTACCGGGAACACCTGGCGAGGGGGGTGGGGATGGGAGGGCATTGTTCACAGGTTCCTTATCATGCATAATGCGTTTTCGATGCTTCTATTGTGCTTTCCTTAAAGGGGTCCTGAAATACCTTCCGCCGATGCATGGATGCACATGTAACCAAATAAAGCAATGTATTAGCAATCTCCTCCCGCAAGAATTTTATTAAAGCGATGAATATTAGCTGAGAAATCGTAAATCAAGAACCGCGCATTATCGTCGCTCCGCGTTTCCTCCTCCTTTCGACTTACTCTCCGCTGTTGACGGCGTGCGAGCCTTGCCTCCCATGATGCTGCGCTCCTCAGCGGTGTCGTACTTCCGCTATTGCGCTGCTCACATTAGAGAGTTTTAGCATAGCGGCTCCCGTACGCTACGCTAATGTTAGCGGGTAGCGGGACCGGACTGCGCATGCGCGCGCGGGGAGTGCGAGGAGGTTGCCCCTCAGCGGAGGGAAAGAGCGGGCATGGCGAAGGCAGGCCGCGCGGAACTAATCCACCCCACCGTGACGAATTTGCTCTCCTCAGTCGCGCCCCGCTACCCGCCGCCGTAGCGTTAGCGGACGGAGCACGCTATGCTAAAACTCTCTACTGCCGTCTGCTACGGGCAAGCTTTGTTCACATCATGAATCCCGCACTCCGCTCAAGGCTGGAAAAGCAAACGAAAAATCTGGCCGGATGTGTGCGGCGGCCTGGCCTTGCCCTTTCGTGGTGTACGTTGCGCAGTTGCTATCGGCGGCACGTGAATTTTTATCGGCGGTGAACTCGCAGCCGCACGGGGAGGATCGTGCGCTCGTTTTCTTTGATGCACCACGCACTGCTTATCCAAAAAGCGCCGTATCAGATGTGGCTCCGCCGGTGCCGGGTCTTATTTTGCGGCGGTGGTAATTCCTGCCGGCGGCGTGTAAAAAAGACATTTTAAACCGATACAGAACCCGTGCACAAAACGCCAGTTCATCTTGGGGCGACGCGTGGTGGAGAGCGGCAACGTTGGCAAAACATGCTCCGCCGCGGCTCTGAACTTTCTAGCGCAGGAGCGAGCGCCATTTCTTTGACAATCTCAAACATCGGTTGCCTTGACAACAAGGTACAAACCACTCTAGAAGTCCGTTACGGTTCCGTGATCCCGGTTCAGCTCGGGGCCCCACCTCGCGACAGGTGGGCACTGCAGGCGTACACTCACTCCCATACGGAAGTGCGAGATGCGTTTGTCATTACAGGAAGCGATGCTGTGTGTGTTGTGGACGCCTTTGTTGCGCGATGAAATGCGACGTTGTGCTTCTGCGGGTGGACAGTGCTTCCCATGTTCTGGATTATCTTTCTCGAGCGACGTACGACTCAACCTCGCATGGGGTATGTGCAGTGTGCGCGGCTAAAAGCCATCTCGGCTTGCGCGCTAGAGTTAAGTGACTTGCTGTTCGTCCCCGCAAACCGCGCGCGAGGTGAGTGCCGAATGTACGACGGGCAGCTAGAAGGAGGCAAATCATCGTCTGTCAATCGCGGTTCAGATTTGCAACGCATGTTGTGACGTTGTGTTCGTTCGAAACGCATCTCTGGATTGTTTTGAAGTTGAATAAATGTGTGCGTCAAACCGGGGCATTCGGCTCAGGGCGTTCTCTGCGATTGCACGAAAGAAGTGCCTCGAGGCTTCAACGTTTTTTATATGGAACGTACTCAGGTAAGAGAATATCCATGTCTTGTTATGGCCGTGTTGCATTCAATACAAACGGTTAAGCGTTTGTTTACACTTGTTTCGTTTGTCGTAAAATGTCCAAGCACTCCGGCACTACGCTGGCAGATCAGCCGGCGAGCCGACGCTGAGCAGACGACTCATCTTTTTGGCGGAAGTGCGTGAAAAGGCCGCCCAATAGCAGGATGTCTAGCTCATGACGAACATCTGGGAATCGATGACGTAGACATGTGAAGATGGCGGCGTCCAAAAACACGAAGGGAAGGGTGAGAAAAAAGCGACAAATTTTGCAACAAAAGTGTGAGCTTTCCACTGCACGTAAAAGAGTAATACTTGGCACAGGTGACGTTGACGACCAAATCTAACGATTGCGCTAGTTCATTTAGTGTGCTCAAAACGCCTTTCAGGGCCCCTTTAAGCGAATACTGAGCTCTATGTTGTATGCCGGATTAGCCTCACACATGGGCTCAGCGTCTTAGGCGAGAACTGATGTGTCCTGCCGGGGTATTTTTTTTACGACGCGAAATATTCTGAACAACTATAGGCTATGAGCTTCCCTGTAAAACAGGCTTTCCGAATATTTTGGAGTAACCTGAACACGCTGGTATATCGGTAACGCTCATGCCTCACGTTTGTTTGTGTCTTTAGCGCCGTATGCACTGCGCAGTCATTGGAGCGCAGATTTTTTCTGCTTTGTCGAAGAACGTTAGTATTTTAGATATTTGTGCATACACGGGCTTCACACGACAAAGGAGAATTATTTCGCATTCCTTCATGAATTTACACCTTTGTCTGGGTCACTCTCTAGGCCAGTTTATAAAAACGTGACAGCATAAATACGATAAGAGTTGACGAAGTGTCTTGATCTTCGGATCACGGCATCTTTGTGCATCCAATTCCTTGTGTCTTCGACACACGTTTTAGATGCGACTGCATCTCATTCACTCGCCTTGTCCCTCCATACGGCGTTGTTGTTGTGCGTCCACACCCCTCCCCCATTCTCCTCGCCGCGCGAGCTGCGCTCTCCACCGCTCACTCCCTCTCCTCTCCGATAGCGAGCACTCTCCCGAGGGGCATTGGATTGGATTCGATTGGGTTGGCTTGGCTTGGCTTGGCTTGGATTTGGATTTGATTAAAGTGGATTGTGTTGGATTGTGTTGCGTCATAGCCGCGCCACGTTGCGTCATAGCCGCGGTCGTTCCAGCACCGGCCACAGAAATAAAGAATACATCATACGCGTTCCTCACACGTTTCACGCAATTAGAGAATTAACCCAACGGAAACACCCCAAGATGCGTCGCATCTCCACAGGGTTCCCCTCGCGGGAAGGTGGGGTAATTTTCATCAGGAATGACGCTGTAAAGGCGCCTTTTACTCCCAATTGGTCCTACCGTGTTCTAAACAACCCGCGTATGTTCATTATCATCCCTGAAAAAGTTTTCCTGCTAGCAGGATGAAACCTTTGGCTTATTGGAAGGAATTCAGCATGGTGGAAAAAGCTCGCAAACAACAGGAACGAAGAAAGAAGCTGTGCACTCCACTTGTCCCCATCCGTTTGTCAGAAATGCGGTATAAACATTTGCTACATGAACACTTGCGGCAAGGCGCCCGTCAAACTAAAGGCGTTGGGTTTAGGGACATCACCATGGCACCCACATTTTCTTTGCATGTCTGTCTTGGTTTATATATGACTAACTTTTTTTTCGTGTGAGAAGTCCGAAACTCTGGATTTTGGAATTCAGAAGTTCCAAAATCCGATTTGTCGAGCGAAGAGATGGTCCGCAAAATGCCCGACGCCACAAAGTGCGCTTAGGTTGATGTTACATTTCTCAGGGGAGCTCCTGTCACCGCGTCACCGCCGGAACGCATGCCTCGCGCGGCCTTGCCCTTACACGTTCGACGTAGTGTCATCCTCCGCTTTCGTTATTAGATGCGACGCTGAGAGGAGCATCTCTTGCCGGCGGCCCTGTCCTGCGTCCGTCGTCGTCGGCGTCCGCGTCCGCACAGCTGCGTCTCTCCTCCGGTCACCCCTTCTCCTCTCTCCGATAGCGAACACTCTCGCCCAACATCTGCTGGCGCGTGGCGCAGCGCACTCTCACTCCGCCGGTGGGCGGCGCTGTGCGCATGTGCAGCGCCCTCTCTCTCCGCGGTCTCCTTTCCTTGGGGCTCGCTGCGCATATAAGCGAAGTGCCGCGCTCCGGCCGGTCTCTCAGTCGACGGTCGTCCGTGCTATGCTTGCTCTCTCTCTCTCTCTTTCTCGCATTACCCGACGATTTCTCACGCAATTCGAGTAATCGACCCAACGGAAACGCACAATGGAACCCCCTTCAGCGTCGCATCACACCAGGGTTCCCGCGAGGGGAGGTGGGCGTAATTTTTGCTCTCTTTTGAGCGTAGTCTTCGTTCTCTCGGCTACGAGGCCCACGTCGAGGGACGACGGGCATAAAAAAACACATGTAACAAGCAGTGTACGAGCTTAAATAACACAAAAAGAGAGACAGAATCTCCAGTTACCCTTAGTTAGGAGCAACTAGCGCTTGATAGAGTTGGGAAAAGGGTGTCAACCCCCTCCACTGGTTAAGTAACAATAGCTCGGCTTTCCCTTCTACATACCGCTGAGTTTATAACAGCGTAGTGAGAAAAGCGGCGATGTTTAGGCGCCGCGAGCAAAACCAGTGAACCCATGTAGCAGTGATGCCGTGCTAATCAGAGAATATTGGCTAATTTTGCTATTCTGCGCAAATTGAGCCAACGTGTGCTAGCAGATTGGGTTCATTTGAAGAAAGATCAATTTCGAGTAAAAATTTGCGTTGAGACGTATTTCAGGTTTCAGCGCTACCTTCTTTTTTTTTCTCGGAACTGTCTTGCGAGCGCCTTCCGCTTCCCCATCTTGCAAACCTTTCTTTACAGTTGGCAGACTGGTGAACACCCTAGTTTTTATATCTGTGAGAACAGGGTGTAATATTTAAACTTCAATGAGAAGATAACTTTTTTTAATTTTGCAAATATAAGGGCCAGGCCGCCTCGCCATCGACGGCTTGTTCTCACACGCTTACTTGACTACCGTATTTACTCGCATAATGATAACACTCGCGTAATGATCGCACACCTTAAGTATGTCGTCCAAGTTCGATTTTTTTTATTTCCCGCGCAATGAACGCACCCTGAACTAGCCTCAGCAATATGTCGTGTGTGTGCAAAGTATAGCTGATGATGATTGTGTGCACCTCTGTTTCGTTATTGCGGCAGGCTTGCCGATATTAGCGATATTGGCATGAATGCGTTCAATATTGATGAGGAAGAAACTCTAACTAAATGCAGATAATACACTCACGAGCCAAAGAAAAAAATGCGCTCAGGTTGCTGAGTCGGCCGCCATGTCTGTTTTGATGTCCCGCACTGTAACAGTGGCAGCCACTTATTGGTGGAACTGTTGTCATTTCGCAGCAAACTCGCACCGGCGCATTTGGCTATTCATGAAAACACGGTATTTTGCGTGACTTTGCAGAGCGGCTGGCGGGGGTGTGCGGAGTTCGGGCGCCGTTAGCACCGTTATTGTGTTTCTATTTATCATTTTTATTATGTTTATTATAACTATCGTAAAAACTTTTACACACAACTTGCTTGCGTTTTCTGTGTTAAAAAAATGTTTTGCAAGATAATTACTCCGCGTTATAAACGCACCCCAAAATGTACAGCAAATTCTTCGGAAAAAAAGGCGATACGGTATATCCCAAGGAGGTTAAGAAGCAGACATTCAGGAATGTTTTAGTTCTATTTCCTCCTTCATCCATTTCTTCCCATTGAAACTGGAGTTCGAGACCTCGGTTCATGGCAAAAAGGTATTCCATGTTTGCAATGGTGAAGGCTTGGGGAAGTTGGTGCATAATTACGAAGAGGGAAACAGGCGATAGTCATGTTTTCACTCGATGCAGGATAGCTTCCGTAAACAGGTCGACCGGCTTCTGATAGCGGGGTACCCCAAGCAGCTCTTTTCATCCGTAGCAGATTCTATACTCCTGAATTTAAAATGAGATGAGCTGAAAAGTGAAGCAGCCATTGAACGTAACAAAAGTGATAACTGAACAGTGATTCCTTACATGCATCGGATAGCCCACAATTTGAAAAAGATAGCTAAACGAGCTAGTGTAAGAGTTGTATTTTTTGCGCCTAAAAAGCTTCCCGCCATGTGTATGAGAGTCAACAAAACCAAAAGAACTATGCAGTCCTGTTCTGTTAAGCACGAAAACCGATTTGTAGAGTGTGTTGAAGGCGTCGTGTATTCGATCCCGCTGTCCCGTGGGAAAACGTATATGGGGCAAACGGGACGATGCCTTAATGAAAGATTAAAAGAACATAACTATAATGCACATAAGATGCTTAGTGGCCACTTAGATGTCCACTGCAGAAATTTCCAAGGCTGCGCCCCTATCTTTCACGCAACATAGTACAATGCAAAACACAAACATAAAATCCCCTGAGAAATAATTTACGCCGCAGAAATAGAGCGCCGAAAAGAAAACTGTGTGAGCGTAGCCTCGTTGCCCCTCTCCCAAAAAGAGATTAATTTTCTGCCCCACAGACAGACCAGCACGTGTTTATGGCACAGGGCGTTGGTGTAGTGCGACGATTGCCTGAGTTATCACCAGAATTCATGTTATTTGTTCTTTCTTGTATTTTTTTACTCTCAGCCTATGTATGTGACATGCCGAAAAATAAATTTCAGTTGTAAGTCAGCGCTCGTGGTTGTCACTTTCTTATTGTGTTTCGTCTATGTTGCGCTGTTCCCCTCTTTGTATTCCACGTTGTTGTTTTTTCTCATTATGTAAAGGCGTGTGCATCATTAAATTCCTCATGCAGCCGAATATTATATGTTACGGGTGCATATTCTAGACTTCATTTTTTTCCACACGAATAAAAAGGGCTGGACAATTATTCGGTTATATTTCCCAGAACTAATCCCAGTTGCACCAGGCGTGCAATCTGATGAAACAGTGGAGTTGTGAATCGTCTTTACAAAGATTCCGTTTAGCTTCGGCTTCTTTCTTGTGCGTAATGTTGGAGTAGTACTAGTGGCTAATTTTCTTATAATTTGTTTCGGGATACTTTGGATAACACAAAAGCTAGAGCCGTTTTCTGCAATTATACTCTCTCCGTAGATTCGTGCGCTTCCATGTTCAACCCATAATGTGGAAAAGACGGAAGTCGACTTCACCCCTAAACACATATGCATTGCTGAGAAGAGATTTTTAGGGCAATGCAAGCCGTCTTTGTCAAAATAAGGGGGCCGTAGGACTTCGTTTATTTTATACAATTTTTTAACACGAAAGTGCTTTATGCCGGGATACACCAAGATTTTACTGATGCCATATCAATCCCGGAAATGGCGCCAGTACAACAAACACAGCAGAAACGACAGAAAAAAATTCTTTGACGCGGATGGTGCTGCCGTCCGGGAGAGGTGAAGCGAAGTAGTGCATCCAAGGAGGTTGAGTGCATCATAGTAATGAGTGCATTGGCGACATCAGTACGCTCTGCCGTTACCAGGCTGTCCTTACCGCGTCGCACAACCGTCTTTTAGATGCGAAGCATCTCATGCTCGGGGCTGTGTCCCGCCCTCCCTCGTCGTTGTACGCTGTCCGCACCCCCACTGCGCATGCCTGGCCAGGCACCGCTGATGATGATTGTGGCAGGATGCCCCTAGGGATTGGCCAACCAAACAATCCATCACGAGATAGCTTCGCGTTCAACCACCGTCGTCATCTTCCCGTAGGGGAACCCTGAGTACCACACCCCCACTGCGCATGCCTGGCCAGGCACCGCTGATGATGATCGTGGCAGGATGCCCCTAGGGATTGGCCAACCAAGCAATCCATCACGAGATAGCTTCGCGTTCAACCACCGTTGTAATCTTCCCGTAGGGCAGCCCTTAGTAGTGTGCAAAGCATTTGTCCTCTCCTCTGCGACGCCCCATCTCTCTCCGGCATCCCTCTCTCCTCTCCGAAGCTCCTCTCCTCTCCGGTATTGCGCAACAAATGGCAACACCTGCGGCTCCGCGCGTGATAATGCGAAGCAGCTTAGGGTTAGAGGCGCGATGGTAGCCGCTGCACACTCCGCTGGGGGCGCCACTGTAGCTCCGCGTTTAAATGACGCGCGTGCGTGCTCCGCTCCCCTCATTCTCCCCCCGCAACGCCGCGATCGAACTGAAAACTAATGGAAACTTGAGTCGACCCCATGGCTGCTTCGCATACTACTCAGGGTTGCCCTACGGGAAGATGGTGAATTTTTTTCTAAATTTGGAGCTGTTTTACAAGCCTTAAGTTCGCCGTTGCAGGAAAAAAACACGAAAAAAATTCAGTAGAACACACTGCTGGGCAAGTTTGCGCATATTTGGTAAAACTTAGAGCGTACTTAGGTGTTCTTGTGCGCATGCTCCGGGAAATTTTTGTGTATATATATTAGACGATGCCTCCAATAAAACTTCTTGCGAGTGAGCGCTTGTGTTTGGCATCTTTCTGTCGCGCTTGTTCAATCGCACTGTAAGATTCACCAAGAAAATGGCGAGCGCTCGGGAGTGCCTGCCTTGCAGCGACCTACGAGCGTCCCTGGCACGCGCAGTGGCATTATAAAAAAATTTCCCGGGCCACTTCCACTCACGTGTAATCTGAGGAAGATCGAAGCATGCAGTGTATAAGTGTATTCTTGGCGCCCACGGAGTATTCTTGGTGTATTCTTGCCTACGGAGGTGAAACCATAACGTGAAACCTGGGAAGGGGCGAATCATGCAGTGCATAAGTGTATTCCTGGCGCCTTGGCGTTTTTGCCCACGGAGATGAAACCGTTGGGGAGTAGAGCCATACAGCTTTGCTGTAAATCTCGGGTCTTTGAAGCATAATTCGTTGCAGTGCGTTGTAAAACGAGTGTCCGGGTGGCGTATTTCCAAGCGCTTCTCTGCAAAGAGCACCCGCGTGACATGTCCGTTCGCGTGATGCAGAACGGCAACTAAATGTTGTCATTGGCTCGTTTCTTCCACTCGTCGTCGCTATCTTATTTCCATATCCTCTTTCCCGGCGTTTCGGAGGGACTTCTCAACAACCTCCACATCAATGAATGAAGCGGGGGGGGGGGGGGGGGGTGTTCTGACCTTAACAAAAATAAACCAAGCATGATTCAGGAATATTCTATTTTCGCAGCAGCATAGAACCGCCACTTCCTGCACTGTTCAGAGCTTCAATTGATTTCGACAGTAGTATGCGCATTGCACCTCAAAGCACCATAATAGAGATCGAACCGCCGTTATTTACGAAATAATTGTTTACAGGCAATTTGAAACATTTTTATCTAAGTATGACACGAGTTAAAAAAGATTCAAGATCGCTTAGGCTCGAACCCAGGCTGTTACAATTATAACCGAAGACTGTTCCTCAAACCAACGGGAGTCGAACGGCGAGTCCTTTAAGCAGTTGGTCAAAAGGATGTAGCTATTGTTGAAAGCGAACCAGTAGACGCGCTAGATGCTTGCACAAAGGCTAGGTTAGAAACTGTTCACCCTCGTGTTGCAACGGCGGATAACCGCACAAGCATCATCATCATCAACAACTGGCAGTTGTGTGCCGGTTAGGAACCACAACGTCGCTGGTTTCTCATAGGAACTTTAGCATAACTGAGGAACTCGGGTTCTTGACTGACAGCGTCAGTGGTAATTTTTTCTGCTCTCTTCGGCGCTCTGACCCTCTTACTCTTTTTTGTGCCTCTTAAGAACGAAGACGATGCTAAGCAAAAACCGATCAGCATCATCACCGTCGGAGGCAGGAAAGAAAGAAGAAACGGCTCCGAAAGACCGGCAGTAGGACCGAGACCACCAAGTGCCAGCACCCGTCCTCACGCGAGACCGCCACCCGGCAAGGAGAGAGGGCCCCTGCTCGTGACGTGGACGCTCATCGCAACCGAACGTGTCATGTGGCTGCGGGAGACCATGCTTCCAGCACCAAGGATGACTTGCAGAAGCCTTCGACAGACACCATCTGCTCGGCTACATGGCGCAGTGCGGGGCAACTAGCAGACACCAGCCCCTCCGGCTTCGCACCCATTGCCTCTACGACCAGCTGCTCCGCTACGTGCTCAGCTCTCAGGAACTGGATCGCTGTAGCTGCACCCGGCTATGCCGTGAAAAGCCCGGCTGCGTCTTATCTATGCAGGTGGGCAAAAAGGCGTACTCAAGCCGCAGGGCGTGCAGCCGCTTCCGTGCGTCCTTCGTGATCACGCACAGCGGCGACTGCTATGACAAGACAGCCTGCTTCTTCCCCACTAGACGGTGCAGCGCAATCCGGTTCAGCTGCTGTGGGGCGTCGGCCGACCACCCCGGATGCAACAGTTCCTACCACCACGTGGGCCCACTCGGGGCTCGATACAAGTGGAACACAGCGGGGCTGGCATTCGCTTGCTTGCGTCGGCGGCGCGGCGGCGCCCGCGAAGTGTTCGCACTGGACTGCAAAATGTGCTTCACCATCCACGTCTTCGAGGCGGCAAGGGTGAGCTTGGTGGACTGCAATGGCACAACTGTGCACTACTCCTACGTGAGGCCCGGAAGCCCAGTGCTCGGCTACAACACAACTTTCAACGGCATTACCGCAGCGCACCTACTCAACGTGAACACCACGCTGCAAGACGTACAGGCGGCGCTCCTTCGACTCTTTAACGCCTCCACGGGGTTAGTTAGCCACGGGCTGGAGAATGACCGGCACGTGCTCAGACTGGTCCACGACCAAGTGGAAATTGCCGTGGTGCTACCTCACCACCAGGGCCTGCCCTATCGACGGGCGATGCGGTCGCTGGCCGGCGACTACGTGAACCGGGGGGTGCCGAATGGGCCTCTGGGCCACGACAGCGTCGAGGATGCCAAGGCCTGCAGGGAGCTGATGCTCTGGAAAGCGGCGCATGATCAGGAGCTGCGTGATAGACTGAGCCGGTAGGCCGGGGGACGGCACAGGCAGCTTCTCGTTGCGGCTGGGCGGGTGGGGGTGCGAGGGCTGAGAATCGCCAGGTGCACTGTTTGCACGTTAAGAAATAACATATAAATTAGTTTTTTGGCGTAGCAGCAACACAAGGGGGCAGTACAAGCCTCTCTATTGCAAAGAACCCAACGCATTGCATTTGTCCACACTCCTAGTATGTTGGTAGGTCACATGATCGAATTCAATATACAAAAAAATTCCCCGCATTTCCCCGAGGAGAAGAATGTGAAAGTTCGAATGCACGAGTTGAATTTGCGCGGTTCGGTAATGTTCGCGAAAGAGAGATCACACACACACACACAACTACAAAGAAAGAAAGATGCATTTATTCACAGACACCTTTTTGTGTTGTCGTTGTACTTGATTGCTAGAGCGGATCTCAGCTTTGAAATTTCGTGTCAGTACTCCTTTAAGCGGGTGCATTAGCCCTTCTCACGCCCGATTCCTGGCCAATCCCCCACGTGGGTATGTGCCATGTCAGCGGCCAGGCAGCGCGCGCCCATCTCCCCCCGTTGCCAAGGAAGACGAGGAGATTCCTGGCCAATCCCCCACGTGGGTATGTGATGCGGACATCGCCGGTGGACGCAGGTTCAGGGTCGCTTAAGAAGTGCATTGCACTTAATAACAAAAATACTGACTGTTCCATTCATTACTGCGCTGATTGAGTTCGGCCTTGACTAACGAGTAGAGACCGGAACTTTAGGTAAAATGCACATTTTAGTCTGTATCAAGCCTATTTACCATATAGGCATGAAAAAAGGTAAGAGGAGCCTTTTAAGCAATCGTTTATTGTGCCTATAAGTGCCTATTTTGACTATAGGGGCATATGTGGGCTTTTTAGCGCCTAAAATGCCTTTTTTTATGTGATATATGCCGTTTGTTGTCCGAGGGTTGCGGGCAGGTAGCGGCGGGGCCCCCCCTTGTCGCGTTCCAAATTTTTTTAAAGTATTACAAATTTTTTCCCAGGGAAAATATTGGGGAATCTGAACAATAGAATAACGAGGGAATGGTATGAATAAATTTCAAGCGAATTGAGGAGGTCCACCAGCCACACTTTGTTCAATCTTATTTTAAATCTCCCTCCCCTCCTCCCGTTAATTAAGACTTAAGGGTAATTCAGACGCGCCATCTGGTTCCGTCCAAATTCTGCATTGTTCTATGGCTGAAAACGCATTATTTTGACAGATTTGGTCATAATTTGGTAAATTTGGACTGACTGCCGAGTTTAGCTAAGCAAAAGAGCAGGGCATTCCTCTGCAGCCGCATCCAGCTGATTGGATTCGCAGCAGAAATCTTGTATACATCTCGGAAGCACACTTGTGTACGAGCTTGTGTACATCTCGCAGGCACACACACGCAAAAACAAAAAACTCATGGCACTTGATCAACCACACAGTAAAATGCAGAGTGCCCATAGCTGTGGCCATCATCAAGGCGACAAACCAGGCGACCATGAAATTGTCTTTTTTGCTGTCTTTTGTGTCGAACACTTTTGTCATCACCAGCAACCTACAGTCAGTAACTTCACCCAGAAATAAACGTTTGGTAATATTGAAAGCAATATTTAGTGAATATGACCGTCCGCGTGGATAATTCGGATGCTCTGTTAATTTGGACAGCCTCTTCGGTCCCGTGAAATCCGAATTACGGGGTTTCACTGTGTATATGAGATGCGGTAAGACTGTAGGAAGCAACAAAACTGAAAGAAGGAGATCGGCACAAACTTAGAGAAATTGTCTATTAATGCGTAGGATTCTTATGCAGCTTGTGTAAAGTGTGACTTTACAGCCAAATATGGGTGTGAGTAGCGGAAAACATTGGATAGTTTCATTCTTTTTAAATTTTCTTATGTTTCTTTTTCGCCGAAGATGTAAATACAGGGTGTTTCATCGATAAATGGAACACTTTAAAAAAATTTATGAGCTACGCTGCTCCGTTCGCGCTCAAACTTTACACGAAAGTCGCATTTGGTGGTCTATTTTGCTTGACAACGGGAGCAATGACGGTACTTACCTGCTTATTATAAACATAAATAAAAGCGAAATTCGCCTATGGGAAAATGGCGGCGAAATTGGACGTGCAATCTGATCTTGGAGCGACAGCGCCGCCTGGTATGTGCAAAACGAAACGCGCGATGGCGATTCACGGTGGGAAGAAGCAAAATGAGGCAGCAGACGATCGTAAAACCGCTTTTGTCGATAGTTCTTGATGGCCACAAATAGTTACATAAGGGCTCATGCGAATCATAGTAAAGCATCACCTCGGTTCATCGTTGTCAATACCGGTCAACTGCGGGGTATGAAACTGCGGATTTATGAGCCAGAATAAAACGAAATTGGATGTGTAAATCAATTAAACTAAATTATTACAAGATAAACTGGTAGAGTAACGCTTAAAACACATCGTAAAGAGTAGCACGCATAAGCAGACTTAAGTATCCCGGCGAACCTTATACATCGCTTCAGTTAGGTACTCCTTCACCTCCCTTGGAAAACATTTTTCAGTGGTTTGTATATTCAGGTGTGCCAAGTGAGAACATTTGCACTAAGAAACCTACATTATGAATTTGTCTGCTGAAATAAAGCTCGAGTCCTTGCAGATTTTATCTCGCCATGGGACGGACGCATGTCGTTCGCTTGAAGGGAGAAAAGCGGGAAATCGAAGGGCGTCGGCCCAAAAAGAAGCACGGATGGCCACGAAAACAACGGGAAGACGCTGCCGCCTCCGTTGCCGCAGCAATTTACAGCTCGTCGAGTAGCTGCGAACTCCTCCCAGACGAACAGCAACTTCCCGCTTGTAACGCCGACGTGAGCCGTTATTTCTTGTTCAGCCTGCAGAGCTTTATAGAGAGATATTTGGAGGGCATCTTTCACGGGCACTTACACCGCTGCCGGCTGCATGCAACGGTCGGTAGAGGAAGGAGGGCCAGGGGGCGTGCATGCGAAGGTATAGGTTTTATTCCCTTGCTGGGGACGTGCCGGTTGTGCTGGCGGGAGGTTCAAACATGGACGTCAACGGTCCACCGCGACCTGCCGTAGTCCTCAGCGGTCGAGCAGGTTCTGTTGATGTGCTACACGGACAGTAAGATGAGTACGACGTGGGAGGGACGCGGTCAGCCCTATGTTTGTCCGCTCGCTAGAGTAAAGGTCAAGTACTATTTTCAAGTTTCATTGAGCTAATTGAAAAAGAAGCATGCTAAAAACAAAATTTCAACAAATGTGTTTTGTTTCGTGCAATCCGTCGCCTGCGTCCAGCCTCGAAGGTTATCCTTCTTCACGGAGTGGAAGGGCACAAATTTTTTCATGACGTGTATCTGCGCATGCGCTAGCAGACGTCGCAATTACTTTTGGTGGCTCGTTTTTATCAAAATCGCCTTTTCTGACAGACACCGTGGGCACGTCTGGCCGGATTTCAAACAGATCCTTGTTGGCAATAGGTGGCTGCTCCACAGGCGAAAGTCATTGGACGCCCAATCATTGGCACTGGCAAATGTACCCAACTTCGTCAACATCGCTCCTAAAAAGTCAAGTGCGCATGATGTAATGAAAGCGGAGCACAATGTGCAAGGAAAGCAAGCCTATTACCTATCACCATGGGCGCGCCCCTTGATTGGCAAAATTGGTCAACAACGTCACGGGCAATCGGGGTGGAAAAAGCCAGTGACTGAGGTTTTGAAATTCGCCGCTGCAAGCGCTCTTACTGGCTGAAAAGGTCTATTGAAACACAGTGCCCAACGGATGGTAGTGTACGCCAGCAGACCATTGGCCTTTTACGAAAGCAAACACTCTGAAAAGTGTTTTGACGCATAGCGGGCAGTGCTGAAATTTCTACCATACTTGTGCGATGGTCAGCGACCATCATTTACCTTGCTGGGTGATAAGCCTGAAAAATTCATTGGGACGCCCAGCCCAGTGAAGCCTTTAGACTAGACGATTCGACGTTACGGTCGTGCACAACTCTGACCAGGACCATGTCGACAAGGGCGGCTTCTTGCGAGCCCTACCACAACGTCGGTAAACGAATGCGGCGATGATGATATCGCCGCATTCGTTCGCCGCCTATTTTCGCCGCCTATATCGCCGCCTATATTTCGGAGAATAACCAACAGGCGCGATGCTGCTGATTGATTTTTTTGGACGGACGCCCACGTGCCGTTCCAAGGTTGTTTTTAAGGGATCTCTACTTTTTCTGTCTTCGTGGTGGCGTTTTCTTTCCAACAAACTTTCCCGTGCGTTACTACGCGCTTGTAGTTCTTGCAGCACTCCGAAACGAAGTTATGCAGGCTTCTAATTGCGATTCGATTGAGGGTCACCTCGGCTACACACTTATACCGTCTATGATCCACCAGACATACTACTAGTGCAAGCTTCCTGCGGCCGCACCGCATTACGCGCGCCGTGACGCGACGCGCTAACAACGTGGTCACATCATGACACGATGCAACATGACCTGCTCCCAACATTACATGCTTACGACACATCACAACATGGCCACCGCTGCAGTCAGCAGGCCCATTGATCCCGGTCTGAATTCCCGAGAAACCATTTCAAGCGATCGGAATGGACGTTTTGGGACCATTCCAGACGTCATCTACGCGGAACAAATCGATTATAGCCGTGACCGACTGCATCATTCAGTATGCGGAAACAAAAGATATCTTGCGGAGAACGAAATACGAGGTTGCACAGTTTTGCATTACCAACATAGTGCTTAGCCCCGCGGTGCCCGCACCATTGGTATTACCAACTCAAGAAAACCATTTGCTGCCGGGCTCCTCGAAGACGACATGCGACTCAGCAGTATTTCGCATCGAAGTCGTCTGGCTGTTACAAGGAGAGGAACGGAATGGCTGAATGCTTGAACAAGACAATGGCGTGCATGCTAAGCATGAACACCGTATTGCCATTCGTAGCTTTCTCTAAAATACTGCTCAACAATATGTGCCCCGTATAACATCCCCCTTTCTTGTTTATGGCCGACAAGGGAGAACTATATTGTACGCACTGCTGCCACACGACCCCAGCAGCGACCACATGCAAGTGTACGAGTTTACTGAGCGAGCTGAAGAAGCATGGCAACTAGCGCGCTTGCGAGCAAGCCCTCTGTGCTTGCGGTCACCAGCCTGGAGCCTTGCACCCTTGCCAAATACTAAGGGTGTGCCAGCGTACCGTAAACCGGCACCCACTTCCCTGGCAATCCCAGGCTCGGAGACTCGGATACCCAGCTCAGCCTGGAGACCCGAGCGAGGACAGGCAGTCGAAGTCAAGGTATCCCGGACTAGGTATGGCTTTCACGAGGCGAGGTCCATAATATCGACCTCTGCTCGACGAATAAAGATATATTTTCTCTATCTCTCTCTCCCCACGCCGACCCCACTTCCGCCAAACGAAGTTTACTTCGCGCATGGGCGTCCGGAAAGGGGGGGGGGCAAGCGGGGGCAACTGCCCCCCCCCCTTGAAAATTCGGATATTTTGATGCACTACAAAAAGGCTGCGCAGATATTTTGATGCCCTACAAAAGGCTTGGGCTTGGTTGGCCCATAATTAAAATAACTTTGCCCTGAAGGACGGAAGAGGGGAGAGAACGACACCGACGTTCGCTCCTTTGTCCCGTCCTTTAGCGCAAAGTTTTTTTTTTAATTATTTACGTGAACCAACTAGCCCAACAATCCACGCTACTCAAATAATCAGCACACTCATGCAAGTCCTGCGTATCCGTATGGAACGCCCTTCAGGACTGCAGTCAACATAGCACTTTAGACACTGACTAACATTTCCGGTCAAGTGACGGCAGCGAAACAGACTGCCTGTGCTGGCTATTGAAGATAGCGAACAATTCTGGAAGGTTTGACGTTTTTTGTTTTTTTCTTAAACTCTAGATGTATGCAGTCCTACCGCAAGAACTTCAGTTTTCGGACAAATTTGCAGCTATATCTAGCAAAACATCTTCACCGCTACACCTAGTAGGGAGAGTGTAAGGTCCTCCCGTGCCGTCCCATCCCCTTGTACACCCTTTCCTTCGAAATTGCGAAATGTCGGCACCACCAAAGCCTCGAAACAAAACCTATAAATCAGCCCCTCAAAACGCTTGTACGTCTCTACTGCATTGAAAGCCAGGGAGGCCTGTAGTATCTTTATTGTGTGAGCCATTTCAACAGACTTCATCACATATGTCATCTCGCAATTTGCCCAGAAAAACCCGAGGTGTCTGCAGCTGCTATTCAAGAGAGATTGACGGAGTGCAGCTGTGTGTATGTGAACGTATTGTGCTGTGTGCTGGTGATCAGTTGGCGTGAGTGGAGAACCCTCACGCAGCGAGACTGGCCACTCTTCTTTACAAAGTGACCGTAACTTTTCGCATTTCGTTTATTAACTTTATTTCTTTGTTCGGTAATAAAATCCAATGTATATTCTCGAAGTCTGGTTCTAATTCGCTGTTTAATTTCTGTAACCACAAATAGCGCCCTCTTGGTGCTATCCAACCGTACCCCGCCCCCCCCCCCCCCCCCCCTGCTAATGGATGCCCCCCCTTGCAAAAAGTTCTGCGGACGCCCTGGACTTCGTGCGAATGAAACCCTAATTCACGCGCCGAAGAACTACTGAAACTGTCTTCCATCTTACCACCGACATGTTTTTTTTTTTTTTCGCTGCCTTGTTGCTCAACGCTACGATGACCTTCCGAGGGGGGGGGGGGGGGGGGGGGCATGGTTACTGGGCACTACACCCCATTTCATTTTTTGGGCATGCACTACGCGTTTAGCACCAACTTTATGCATTCTTCCTGTTGGGGATCCGTACCCTCGGCGGTTGAAACCCTACAGCCTGAATTGATTGATTGGTTGATTGTAGGGTTTAACGCGCCGACGCAACGCAGGCGATGAGGCGCGCCGTAGTGGAGGGCTCCGGATTAATTTTGACCACCTGGGGATCTTTAACGTGCGCCGAAATCTCGTACACACGGGCGTTTTTGCTTTTCGCCTCCATCAGAAAAGCGGCCGCCGCGGCCGGGAATCGAACCCGCGACCTCGCGCTCAGCAGCACAACGCCTTAGCCACTGAGCCACCGCGGCGGGTCCCTACAGCCTGAAAACAACGTCGTTAAAGCATGAAGCCCTGCGCTCGGGTGTTTGGATCTTTAGGCCATATTTGCGAGCAGCCGTCTAAGCGCTCACGTTGCCTTACCTCTCCAAGTATCGCCGCACCTCATAAATATGTTTACCACCTCCCTGCAGTTTATCTCTGCACCTATCGGGACTGAACAGTATCAACTAGTTACACAGGTGGGACTGATATAAAACTTACACAGCTCCTTAAGTGTTAAGTAATGTGCTCACTTTTCGCTCTAGACACTCCGTCGCCACGAAATGTATATAGAGGAAGATGTTGTATAGGGGACGGAAACTTCGTGACAAGGGGACGTGTTTAGGGACAAATTTTCCGCTCGAGCTAGGCATACAGCACAATCAGCCATAAGTTATCTATAAGCCCCTGAGTTCATGCAAGTTACTGATTACTAGTCATTTTACTTTCTATTTCGATTCGCGTGTTATAATCCTACTGGCCGCCACGTTACAGCTGTCAGCATAGAAAACAGAAGCTTTGTAGAAAGGACGAGACGCGTGTGCCGTTCTCGAAATGGAACCCCGACATCAAGATCGTAAATGTTTGTGACATTAAACGCAGGTGACGCCTCGAGTTCAAAATCCGGAAATCGGCAAACTGTTTGTGTTTAGAATGAAAACATGAAAAGCAAGCTTTTGGCAGATTTGGAACGTCTACTTGCTCACAGTGTGTCCCGTAAGCCATGAACAGCACAGAGAGCATACGCGCCTATGATGCATGACGCTCGGCTGCAAAGCAACCCACTCGCTTAAGAAAATTCGTATCTCCAAGACCACGCCAGAGCGCGATCGAGACCTGGGTCAGGGCAGGTCCGCACGCACAGCGCGAAAATTCCAGCATTCGCCCCACCCGAACAGTCGGTCGGCTCGATTTGTTCGCTATGCATAACCCTAGCGGCGGTGTTGACATTGCCGTTGTCGGAGCTGCGAAAAAAAAACATCGGTTTGGCTTGGAAGCTAAACCATGGCAACAACTCTGTACCAGTGCAAACATTTTTTTCGCGGTGAATGAGCCGTTTTACACCGTGAATTTGGCTTACAGCGGCGCTCTGAACCAAGCGGGGTAGTTGGAGTAAAAACGGAGACACCGACCAAAAAAAACTTAAAAACTTTAAAACAACAACAAGACGTTTCGGCTTCGTTACTGAAGCCTTGTTCACAATGAGGCGAATAAAAGTTCATGCACGCTTATGTTCTCTTGAGCACGTGACGTAGGCAGCGCGTGTACGACGGGGGGAGGGTTCCTTCATTTCGATTAAGTGTATGACGTGTCGTCTGTATTTCCAGAGATTCGAGATAGAGCCGCGATCTGAAGTTCCTTTCTTGGCCGATGATTGTGGAATTATCCCAATCAATCCCATGGCCCGTTGCACCCACGTGCTCGGCAAGAGCGGGGTAGTGTGCTAAAAAAAATTCGTCCCCAACTCGCTTCGGTAGCAGTGCTTTTTTTTTTTTTTTAACACGAAAGTGTTTTAAGCCGGGGTCCACCAAGATCTAACTGACGTCATAACCGTCACGGAAATGACATGGCCAGAAAAAGTTCAATTGACGCGGCAGCGCCGGGATTCGATCTACAAACTCTTCTGTCGCGACGGGAAGTACGCAACGCGATCTCCACTACGCTATTTTTTTTTTTTTTCAGCCGCGTGAGTAGGGCGACAAACGCGCCTTATCTAGAAGAGGCGCCGAGGCGCCGACAGTTGTCGCCTTGATGCCAGCGCACCTAAGGTCCCTAAAATGCGCACCCGTCGCGGTGGCTGAGTGGCTAAGGCGTTGTGCTGCTGAGCACGACGTCGCGGGTTCGATTCCCGGTCGCGGCGGCCGCTTTTCTGATGGAGGCGAAAAGCAAAAACGCCCGTGTGTACGAGATTTCGGCGCACGTTAAAGATCCCCATGTGGTCAAAATTAATCCGGAGAAAAGGCAGCAGGGTTTGTAGTTGGGCAAGTTGGTACATAACTTTAACAAAACAGTGCGAAGCACGGGACAAAGGGAAGACGAAGACTACACAAGCGCTGACTAACAACTGTTTATTTGAAAGCAAAGAACAAAATATATAGGCGAAATGTTATCAAAGAGTAGCCGCGCGCATGATCAGTGAATGAATTAGGTTGTTTGCTAACAGAGGGAAAGTCACAATCAATGGAAGACGCTATCTTGACAAGTATGATTTTTCTTTTTCCAGGAGAGCTACTGAAGGGGTGCTTACACACGAGGTTCCTCTTTTGTGTATCGCAAACGCTTCACAGATTTCGCGCGTGCGCTGGCCCTTGTATCTTCGTAAGATACTACATTTGTCGAACTGTGGTGTACATCGGCAAGCCTTGACGTGTTGGGCAAGCATGCTGCCCGTGCCGGTCCTCAGTGAGTTGGCGTTGTTGCGACCGGGCGGGGGCACCCGATCCGATCTCCGTGGCCTCCGACATACGAGTGGTAGCGTGTATGATGCGAGCGGCCAGCCGCTGTTGCAGCCGTGAAGAAGTCCAGAAGCCGTAGGCTAACGTAACTGTTTACTTCATAGCGAGAGGTGAGCCGAAGCCAAAGAACAATGCCCCGACGGGCGAGGTTACAATACAGGACTCGAGCAGAGCGACAACATCGATTCGCTGCTCTAACAGGAATGGTTTACAACGCTTGGGAGCTCTATTTATACCCGAAAGCGGTAACGGTCAAACGCAACAGGCTGGAACACGCACAACACTCTTTCCAGAGTTCGTAAGCCGTTCATAGCCTCGGGCACGTTGAGTCCGAGAGAGGGGAGAGAGGAGGACTCCGTTGCGATCACCGGGGCTCTGTGTCCTTGAAGAGCGTGGAGACGAGCCACGCAGGCAGCCGCCGAAGTTCAGCCGCCGAATGCGCAGAGAGCGAAGCGTCTGACGAGGCTTTGTCGCAACTTGTTGCCGACATGATTGCGCCTGTTTTCGAAGGCGCACGAGTGGCTTCGCCGCACAGCCGAGGAGTGATGCGGGGAAGTACTGCGGCGCTGGCCCATTCGTAACAGCGTGCTCCCTTAACCTGTCGTTGATGCACCGCCCGGTTTGTCCCACGTACGACTTGCCACAAGGCACCAAGGGGATCTCGTAGACCACCGCGTCCTGGCATTCGACAAAGGGCTTGGTGTGATTTACCTGGCATCCTTTCTCCGCTGCTTGATCTACATTCACTCTCCTGCAGAGCCCACCCAGTTTGTTGGGGGCAGAGAACAGCAAATTTGCTAACCCTCTGTTAGCAAATAACCTAATTCATTCCCTCATCATGCGCGCGGCTACTCTTTGATAACATTTCGCCTATATATTTTGTTCTTTGCTTTCAAATAAACAGTTGTTAGTCAGCGCTTGTGTAGTCTTCGTCTTCCCTTTGTCCCGTGCTTCGCGCTGTTTTGTTAAAGTAATCCGGAGACCTCCACTACGGCGCGCCTCATCGCCTGCGTTGCGTCCGCGCATTCAACCCTTTTAATCAATTAGTCAATCAATGGATGCTAGCGCCTACGTGTACGGGGGACGCGCAGCGTAAGCTGTGGAGTACCCGACTTGCTGATGTCGCGCTCGTGTCGGGACGTGACGCGGTGCACTGCAGCGTGTCCACTGCACCAAACGATTCGCTGATAACTCGTTTGGTTTCGTTCGCACGGACGGTTTGCGAGCGCCTGTGGTTTCAGTCGGATTTACGCAATGCTCCGACGCGTGCAATGCAGTGTCTAACGTTGATGCATCTGACGGTGCCATACCGACGAAATATAAATGGCTACGTGCAAGTTCACATCGATGCACAATAAACATTCAACTGCTCCTGTGAAGGCACATTTCACTTTCGTGTTTTACCGGTTCCTATGGAAGAGGGAACAAGCACATTTTTTTGCTTGAGCTCTTCGAACCGTCGGGCTATCACGACAACTCCTTATCTCTGTAAGTAGAATCTGCTGGGCGGCCACGCGCCGAGTGACCAACGTGCCTGGGAAGCCCGGCGGCGGTTGTCTAGGCGGTGACCTC
The DNA here is from genome assembly GCF_048455015.1 of Haemaphysalis longicornis. Classification (NCBI taxonomy): domain Eukaryota; kingdom Metazoa; phylum Arthropoda; class Arachnida; order Ixodida; family Ixodidae; genus Haemaphysalis; species Haemaphysalis longicornis. The sequence goes on along the minus strand of NW_027526460.1, from coordinate 141,505,036 downwards.
GAAGGAATACAGTCATTATCGCGCACTTTGATCGCAACCATTGCGTGCCCTAGAGGCAACCGCCTATTCCAGTACTCCTGTTTCTGGGGTTCCCAGAGGGATAAGAAATATGGTCTGGTGTTTGTGGTGCGGCTTTTTGCCTTTGAGTGTGTAATTTTGAGCCCGTCTGGCGTGTGTGTATGCGTGTGCGTGACTAAGTGCAACAGTTGCATGGAAGCCTCGCGTTTTATTACCCAATGCGTTTTACAAAATATTGCAAACTAAACGCGTTCAAGCGAAGACCGCCAACGTTTCTGTCTAAAAATCCCCCTTTCCACGCCGGTCTACACTTGCAATCGGTCATGTTTTGCTCCATCATGGGACAGAATCGAGAGAAGCCGCGGTTTCCAAAAGAAAAAAAAAACATGTTTGCTTCAGGCGCAACTGCGCGATATTGCCATTCATTACACGGTGCTTCTGTTATTGTGGCTGCTCTGTTGGTGTTCTGCTGAAGCCAAGTTTTCTTCTTTGTAAACGATGTCCTCTTCTGGGAAACCCAGTTGTTATTGTTGATATCATGCCTCTCCAATAAGGTAATGGATACACTGAGTAATGGATACACTTGAAGTAACACTAGGTTAGTCATTTCCTGCTGACGGTCATTTTCAGTCAGTTGCGATGTGTGGTCATACGAGATGGCGTAGCCGAGCACGCTTAGAAGGGAAGTCAATTCCATATATTTGATGGTGAAGGGCTGGCCGTGCTGCCAAAAAAGCAGTCGCTGGCAGGCGCAAGCAATCTCTTTTCGATGTTTCCAGTTTTAAGCAGTAGCCAGCTTGCTGGAAACACGCCTGCTGCGCGAAAAAACGAATGCGAAAGAGAAAACAGAAAGGCGAGCTTTAAACCCGAATTTCTTAGCAAACAAGGCGTAGCTGGTTTATGAGAAAAAGCATACAGAGCTACAAAACGTATATATTATAGTTGAAAAAAAAAATAAAATAAGTACCTATTCAACTTTGTGGAGGCGGATTACCAGCGAAGATATATAAAATACACGTCCTCTATGAAACGCGAGAAAATGTACGGGTATTTTATTTTTCTGGTCATTTTATAACGGTAGTGGCTATGACATTGTGCTTACTTGAGGAAACTATAAAGTACTGAAGTTTTATAATAGCAGACAAACATGGGGCTGTCGGTTTCCCGCCGTTAGAAGCTAAGTACAATTGAGACATATTGTTCCTTGGGTCGTCCGCGTTCTAGAGGACTAACTCTAAGTGACGTGCTAGGCCTTGGTCGAACGCTAAACGAGCATCTCGAGCGACAAAAGCTCTATTGTCTTTCCTGCGAAGCACAGGACTTGATCAGACTCTTTGAACAGGACTCTCTTAATGAGCGCGTCATCTTCATCACAGTCATTATCATCATCTGTTCATTGATTTCATATTTTCATACATCTGGTGTAGCAAGCTAGGCGCCTTGGCCAGGCTAACCTCACCAGTATCATTAAAGACTATTCTCTCTCTCTCTCTCTCTCTCTCTCTCTCTCTCTCTCTCTCTCTCTCTCTCTCTCTCTCTCTCTCTCTCTCTCTCTATTGTTACATGGGGACTGTAAGGAATCGCCTCAAGACCAACGGCAACGAAAAAGAAGAACAGACAGCCAGGCTCCCCGAGAAAGCCGAAACCCGAGACGCACCACGGAGCGCCGGCGGGGTCGGACCCAGCCCGAGAGAGAGAGCTTCCCCCTCACCCGTGACTCCAATGTATCTCACAGTCGACGAAATTCAAGAGGCCAGTAACACCTGGATTCGACATGCTCAACGCAACGACTACGAGCATGAGATTGGAGCATGTAGGATCTGATGGCGGTGCGCTCTGAGGGATTCAGCCGTCATCCCGCGCGCCAGGCAATCAGCGGGGATTCGACTGGTGTCCCCACGAAGTAAAACGAAAGCAGCGCCCTGCTTTGGCCAATTGGTAGGGTCTCATGGCGGTGTCGTATTCTTCCGTAAGTTGTCAACTGGGACCGCTCTGCGACGTCTCGTGCAGCTTCTATACCCTTTACACCGCCATCATCAACGAGGCGACAAAGGCGCTGCAAGGCGCAGGTGTGGAACAATTAAGTGCCATTTTGCAGCGATTGGAGGTAAACAGCAGGTATTTGCCCATTCGTGCTCCGATCAGGGCAGCCATCCGCTCTACCCGAGGCAGAGACATCGCTTTCAACGGCGCTATATCATCAACCGGCGCTGGAAATACCGAAGGTCACTTGTCAACGCCTTTTGAAACCGATGGAAGAAGAAATACCTGCAACAGGTTTCAGCGAGGATCTTTGACCTTTTGGAATTAGCGGACCCTTTTGTGGTACGAGCTTAAGCGCTTTTTCAGCGTTAGGCAGTGTGCAACGTCGGAAAGAGAGCTGTTTGAGAAGTTTGTGAGAAACTGCCGTCAACGACGTGAGGGTGCTCCAATGTATCTCACAGTCCAAGTGAACCGCTCTCGTCGTTGCGCACGTGAATGAAACAGCCTCTCAGCATGTGTACTACATGCCTCACCAGCCGGTCATTCCAACGCAGTCAAAAACAACATAGCGGTCCCCCTTTCTTTCGATGATTTCAAGGGTGAATGAGCTGTCTTCTTGTTTCATGCCCTCTTCATTGGTGACTCCAATGGCGTCCAGCCTTTTTTGAGAAACAGACAACAGGGACAAGGTGAAGATGCGACGAATGTTGGACGGTGGGGCAGCGATGTATTTACATGGATGAACTATCTACAAGCGGCCATGACACCCCGAGCTGAGCCCGTGCCACATACTCTTCCATCGTCGTCGGCGTGGATTCCCTGGAGTTACGTGCCAGTGTCCTTTTTCTGTTTCCCGTTACAGTATTTTGAATCAAAAGAGGCTTGCTGGTCGCCGGTCTTGGGTCGATAAAAGTCATGTTCTACGGAGCAAAGTTTCACCGCAGAATCTGAACGCGCTCGGGTGCGATGCTGTCACGAAGGTTTTGAGCGAGTATTAATACCCAAGGTCAAATAAATTTCGGGCAACTTCAAATTTTTCCACTGAAACCGGCAGGAGCACTGAACGGAGCACTTATCGTCCCACGAGCGATGGACGTGTCGTTTGGTATGTCTGTGCACGCATTCACTGTGAAAATGAGGCCCTCAGTACAAAAAAAAATTTCTCGCCCTTTCTGGGCAAGATGCTGTGGGGGCCTCCTTGGCCCCCATGCCTTATTCGCACCCGTCGCTGTGCTTCACCGGTCGTGTGAACGGCCATCTTGGCCAGCGGCATAGTCACGTGCGAGTTAGCTTACTCGCTGGTCGTGCGTGGCGCGCCGTACCTACAATACCACGTGATTTGCGAACGACGAGTGATGAGAACGGGAGACCACTGAGGACAGACCCTCATTGGTCTCCCGCCGGCACCATCTCCTTGAGATGGACCTCGATTTCTCATCAAGCGCTGTTCGAGACGCGCGGATACTGTTCGCGGGGGATCGGCTCGGTGATTCTGTAGGCGTTGGTCGTACTGTGGCGGCGCCCCAGCAGCTTGCGTCGTCTGCTGCCGCAAACGGGCACGCTCCAGGAACGATGACGCTGGGGCTGAGCCACGAGTGGCGAGTGCTGACCACGCGCTTGCGGTGCGCACTGGGCACGAGGTGGAATAAAGCGGGGCCTCCAGTTTTGGGCCCACGGCGCTGTAGCGTGCAGACGTGTGTCTTCTCATCTCTCTGTCGCCGTCGCGACAGTACCAATGCTCCCTAGTCTCTCGGTCACGATGACAGCGAAACCAGTTGGCTCCACGGAACTCCGTTCGGAGGTGCGGTCGGGGCCGCTTGTCGGGAAGCCGTTCCTTCCGCGGCCGCGACGACAGATATCTGAGTATAAGGGCAGTATTCTAGCTGAGCCCCCTCTCCACTCTATTTGCTCTACTCCACTCGGCTGAGGGGAGGATTCTGCATGCTTATGCATGGGGAGATCGATTTAAAGGATGTCCTCGACCGGAGGCTCGAGTGGAGGTAGGATCCAGAAAACTAGGGTAAGTCCCTGTGGCTTCAGTGAGTCAACGGAGCACTTGTCACTCCGCGAACGGCAGCTGTGCCGTCTGGAATGTCCCCTGTAATTGTAAGACATATATGTAACTGGAGACTACCTGCAAGTGCTTCGCTACTTCTTGAAAATGTGTATCCCAAGCCAATGTCTCATCAAATGTTAAACCTAGATAATTCACAGTACTTGACAGTGGCATAGTAGGACATAAGCACTGGCCGCAGCCGCTGTCATGTAAATAATTGGTACTTGATGAGGGCTGTGAAAGCAAAAAAGGCATGTTTTGTATTTATAAATGAAAATACGATTAGATAATATTCGACAAGCGCATGTCTAATATTTGTTTAATAAGCAGAATGAGCGCACAGTATGAGCGTATGGAAGAATACAAGCTAGCGCTCGATGATTCCCAGTTCCGCAGTCGGGGAACACGAAAAGGGCAGCCAGCGGCTCAGAAACTGGGCTACGCGGATCCGTTCCATGCAGAAAGCAGTTGTTCCGCACGGCTGTGAGGAAATACCATTCGTACTGCAATACATTCGCGCTAGTGACATGGCAAGCGATCGAATTCGTGTGCGTGTTTCACAGCCACAGCTACTAGAAAATTCATTTGAAACGCTATCATTCTTGACATTTTAGCCACGGCTCAAAATCTCTGGGAGTACCTACATTACTCATCGTACAATACGGCCCGTTTCAAATAAATATTGAACTGCAATAGCGGCAACAAAATGCCGAGAAAGTTTCTTGAACAGTTATTTCTTTTGCCGTACGCAGCCAGAAGTTGTGAGAACCTGAAATGCCAAGTGGAACGCTCCCCGCTACACTCGGTGACAACTTAAGAACGGCACCGGAAGTTGCCGCTGTGCCTTATCACCATAGCCGGATGTTTCTCCGCGCGGCGCAAGTAGGGCGTTACTGGGAATATTTTGAACATGGCGTGAGCCGTTCCCGTGATTTTTTGGACTTAATATGCCTATAAACGACTCCAGTGACGACAAACAAACTGCGTGAGACAAGGCAGACGATATCACGCATTCATAGCAAACCCCTTTCAAAACGCGCGCGCACTGACGTTACAGGTCCGGCGTTTTGGCGGAGGTGGTGCCCTTCTTGAGTTGTAACCGAGTATAGCAGACGACGCTCGCTCTCTTAGCGTAACCCGCAACCGGAGCGCCGCGGTGGCGAGAATCGCGGCTGGCCGCCTCGTTTCCATGGTTGCGGCAGGGAGATACGGGACTGAAAAAGTACAATAATTCCTCGCTATAACGAAGTTAGTCGGCCGGCGAAAAATTTCGGTATAAGCGGTATTTTGATATAGCGACCACTCGAGAAAACTAAAGTAGTTCCGCTTTATTTGCGCCACAACTACGAGAAATCAAAACACAATGTATTCAGTGAAGCACAACTTTATTCAGATGCAAAAAAGGCAGTGAGATTTGGCTGTTTCATGTTCTTGCCGGGCGCGAGCAACCCCCGCTCCAATTTGACCAAGCACTGACTGGCGTCGGAACCCCTCGCAGACTGCAGAGCGAATGAGGAGGAGAAGGCAGTGGCCACTTTTATAGGGGGGGGGGGGGGGTGAGCGTCACGAAACGCTACGAGAGTTTCACGCTGGAAAGCGCCGCAAATTCCACACCTGGAAGCTGAGGTTGTGTTTGTTGAGCTCAAAAACAATTACCCGCTTATGTGGGTACACAGCACAATCATGAAAGCTGGCCGGTCTTGCACTAGGGGCTTTGCGTGATTTCTGGGCATTTCTTTCTCAAGCTGTGCAGGCGTGAAGTTTGCAAAACAAGAGTTTTTTTTGCGCCCCGTATCTCGACGATACTTCTAATTGTACGCTTCGAGTGTCAGTGCTCGCGCACCGTCGCGTCCACGCAATTGACCAATGTCTAGGAACAAAATTCAATCACCCTAACACGCATTTCGACCATTTGTCTTAAATCGGATGGCGCAAATCGAGTATGACCGGTTCGAGAAAATCGCCGGGGAACCACCAACCTGTCAACTCGCCATGTTGACTGCCTGACTCGCCGCTGGGTCGCCGCCGCTCGGCGACGCCGCCGCTCGACGACGCCTCCGCTCGCCGCTTCGCTCCAAGCGGTTCCAGCTGTTCGGGCGCTTCGAGTAATGCGGCCTAAAATGCATGCGTTTGTTTTGGGATCAGAAGAAATTTCGGATAAAGCGATGTTTCGAGTAAAGCGATTTCGTTATAACGAGGGATTACTGTATGTATAAACGTTGTAACGGAGCTGTCACCAAGCTTCGCATGGGAACATTTATATTTTTCTACACTTCACCGACGATCATAGTCAACGTCAGAGAAGTTCCCTTTGCTGCAGTGCGTTTTCGAGTACGGGCATCACCAATCAGCAGTTGAAAGCTTTGCTTTATAACGTCGCGGGTTGGGTGTGTACCCTCCGGTCTTACAATGAACAAAACCTAAGTTTACAGACTCTGGAAGAGTGCAACGTCCAAAGGTTAATAGGATGTGCTTTGTCTTTATTTCGTTTCCGGTCTTCTTCACTGTGACGGGTCGCACAGCTGTTACCCGTGCTCGCGGAAAGCTTCGAGCAGGTCTGAGTCTGTTTTGTTTATCAGATCTGCTTCTGAGATGACACCTTGGCGGCTGTTGAGGCTACGGTGGGTATAGTTACAGTGATTTTAAAGCCAGCTAACTTGGTTTACTGGAGAAGAATGTTTGACTGGTCTTTATTTTCACGTTGATCAGCAGGTCTCCAGAGGTTAGTTTATTGCTTGACAGTTCTTGCCGACCAGGCTTTGGATAAACTTTGCTCCTAAAAACACAAATTTTCTCATAATTCTGGTTGCTTTATCAGCTGAGTGCGTTAACAGGAAGCGTGGGAAGTTGTTCGGGTTAGTGGAGGAGAAGTTTTAATTTGGTTTTAAAATCGCTTTGACGCCGGCTCTGTTCGGTGGTCGTGGTGGTAAAACATTTATTTCAATTGACAGGAGGTTCGTGTTCGACAGCGGGAGGAGCCCTCACTCCAGGGCTTCTGCGGCGCTGCTTTCCTGCGCGCCCGCTTCACCAACCGGCCTGATCACTTGGAGAGCGGGATTTTGAAAATACCATGCGCCATAGTATAAACTCAGGGGACTGGGTTACAGCGTCCACTGGGCTTGGCCTAGTACGAGCAATGTCCCGAAACTCCCGACCCGATAAACAGACAGGGAGCCCATCGGCCGGAGTTTGACCAGGCCTCTGACGGCCACTTTTAAGGCTTCTTCCCTCCGCCTCTCATCATATCACCGCGGTTGATCACAGCTGATGTAGGGGGGTTCGGGGTCCGTGGTGTCGCCGGTCACGATTACCATGAATACTCCTGAATAAACAAGATGCCCCGTGCGGAGCCCTTTATTTACCAGGCGACAAAGCCGGAGGTTTTCCACCGTGCGTAAGTACTCCAACCCATCACACGAACCCGAGTACTCGCACTCGCTCTTTCGTAACTTTCGTACGTGGCACCGTTTTTTCTTTATAACAAACTTTTGTATAATAGGGCAACACGGATATATGTATTTGAGTGTATTTTTTGTGGTTGGTTTCTGGAGAGCTCATCAACAAGTTCGGTTTAGGTTCTGTTCGAAACGTCCATAGCGTCCGACGTTATCTGTGATGGCTGATAAGCCACGCTTTAAACATCGCCAAGACCAGCTGCTGCCATGTTGTTTGCTCTAGAAATGAGTGGGATAATTCTACCAGCACCCCTCATGGCGACCAAGTTTAGCGTTCATCAGGGCTAAAGGACTAGCCAAAGCGCACGCAGTGCCGAGTGCCCTCCCCCCTATCGGTGATGCTCAACTGAGAGGCGTTTTTCCCGCACCTCCGGAGCACGCGTGTTTCCTCTCTGTAGTACCCACAGGGTCATAAACGGCGCATGGACACAAGGCCGACAGTTCGCCACCTCGAAGGGGAAAAAGAGCTCCACTCGGGATTCAAACCCCCACAGTGGTATACCACTGGCGTAGGGCTTTATACCACCGAGCTATGGGCACTCGCCATACTAGTGACCAATAACAGGTATAGTTACCAGAGGCCTACACCGAAATGTATATTGCTGTTTGTTTGCTGGATTTCAGTACTCGCAGCTTCGAAGCTTAGCATTTCTTGAATAACGCTTGCTTAGTAGAGCTCCCCCTTAGCTCCGGGCAATGTCTGATCACCAGGACTGCGTCCCTTCGGGTTGGAAAAGCGATATCGCAAATGGGGGGGTTGCGCTGTACACCGGTCTGTTAATTCACGACGCGAATAAGGGTTCTCGTAAGGCTTGGTTTTGCGCTTTAGAATAAAGGTGCGATTAATTTTTACTTTTGATTACCTATATTACATTCGGTGATTTCTCCTGTCTTAAATTTGATTGCCATTTTCTACAAGAGTACCAGTCGCAGCGGCATGTGCAGCTTATAATTCCAGTGACGCGAAGTGAGCGAATTCTGTCTAAGCCAATATACGTATTGCATATGCGCCAGTGTAGTTATGTAATACCGTCTGCAAACTAACAGAGTAAAGACACATTCTTCCGGCGTTAAATTTTTGTGGGCTCAGTTTTCACTGTACGATAGAGTTGCGACGACCAGCTGTCGGCTCGCACACTGATCTGTCGGTACTCTGATCGAGGGTGGGCGACTCCCAAAGTCGTCCCAGTCAAGTCAACCAGAAAGAGTACGCGTCGCAGGAAACGTCATAGGAAATCGTCAGTGAGGACGCAGGAAGAAGAACAGTAGCTCCGAATTAATTTTTCAACTACATAAATACCTGCAAGCACACCCAGAGCGATCGAGACGTTGCATCGGTACTCCAGGCTTTAATCTTCACAAAAAGACTCGTGATGATTAAGAAATCACTTCAGTGTGCCTAGCTTTGCAGGGATCATTAAGACAACATACAAGTTCGGGCAATTGAAGCAGCCGTCTTTCCCGACAACAACGAGGCCAATTTTATCACCAAATTTAAAAATAATAGGAATGCAAAGAAAACATCAAGCAGTGGCCCCTTCCCAGCCAATTTCCGGTTACTTCTCTATGAAGTCGCGGAATCTTGTTTGTGCTATTCGCGACCGCCGGAAAAGCTAGCGCCATAAAACATGACCGATCTATTGTACGGGGCCTGTGGCCAAAGCGCACGCATATATGTATTTTTAGTTATTTATTTATTTATTTATTTATTTATTTATTTATTTTAAAAATCCTGCCGATCCCATTTCGAGGATTTTCGAAGGAAGGGAATGGGAAAAACACACACACACACACACACACACACACACACACACACGCACACACGCACACACACACACGCACACACGAAGACACACACACACACACACGCACACACGAAGACACACAAGCACGCACACACACACACGCACACACGAAGACACACACACGCACACACACACACACGCACACACACACGCACACACGCACACACGAAGACACACACACACGCACACACACACACGCACACACGAAGACACACACACACACACGCACACACGCGCACACACACACACACGCACACACGAAGACACACACACACACACGCACGCACACACACACACACGCACACACGAAGACACACACACGCACACACACACACGCACACACGAAGAGACACACACACGCACACACACACACACACGCACACACACACACGCACACACGAAGACACACACACACACACACGCACGCACACACACGCACACACGAAGACACACACACGCACACACACACACGAAGACACACACACACACACGCACACACGAAGACACACACACACACACACGCACACACACACACGCACACACGAAGACACACACACACACGCACGCACACACACACGCACACACGAAGACACACACACGCACACACGCACACACACACACACGCACACACGCACGCACACACACACACGCACGCACACACACACACACGCACACACGAAGACACACACACACGCACACACACACACACGCACACACGAAGACACACACACGCACGCACACACACACACACGCACACACGAAGACACACACACACACACGCACACACACACACACACGCACACACGCAAACACACACACACACGCACGCACACACACACACACGCACACACGAAGACACACACACGCACACACGAAGACACACACACACACACACGCACACACGCACACACACACACGCACACACGAAGACACACACACACACACACGCACGCACACACACACGCACACACGAAGACACACACACGCACACACACACACGCACACACAAAGACACACACACACACGCACACACGAAGACACACACACACACGCACACACACGCACACACGCACACACGAAGACACACACACACACACGCACACACGCACGCACACACACACACGCACACACGAAGACACACACACACGCACGCACACACACACACGCACACACGAAGACACACACACGCACACACACACACACACGCACACACACACACACACGCACACACGAAGACACACACACACACACGCACGCACACACACACACACGCACACACGAAGACACACACACACACGCACACACACACACGCACACACGAAGACACACACACACACACACGCACGCACACACACACGCACACGAAGACACACACACACGCACACACACACACACACACGCACACACACACACACACGAAGACACACACACGCACACACACACACACACGCACACACGAAGACACACGCACACACGAAGACACACACACACACGCACACACACGCACACACGCACACACGAAGACACACACACACACACGCACGCATACACACACACACACGCACACACGAAGACACACACACACACGCACGCACACACACACACACGCACACACGAAGACACACACACGCACACACACACACACGCACACACGAAGACATACACACACACACACACACGAAGACACACACACACGCACACACGAAGACACACACACACACACGCACACACACACACACGCACACACACACACACGCAAACACGCAAACACGCACACACACACACACGAAGACACACACACACACGCACACACACACGCACACACGAAGACACACACACGCGCACACACACACACACACACACATGAAAATCCCGAGTAAATTTTACTTCGGTTACGATTCGTGTTACATGCATGGTTGCCTAGCAAGTACTGACAATACTCTGGCACGTAATTTTGACTTTCTCGACGAGTAAACAAGACAGTACTATAATCGCGATACATTCCCAGATAATATTGTCGCGAAGACAAGGACGATGCAGTTGTCTTGAATAAGAAACACGTTTATTGGAGCGAACTTGTGCTCCCCTAACAACTCAAAAGAATACAGAGGCGGCGAAGCAGCGGTCAACAAAGTGACTTGCCCAGGCGAGTGTCGTCGAATCGAATGCTCCGGCGTCCGCACTGCAGGCTTTTTATCTTTCGGCGCGCGTGGTTCTCGAGACGTCGATTCACATCCGGAACATAGTAGATCCAAGAAGATTATTCTGGGCTGTTCACGTTAGATCGGAATGCTCTCCCTATCACGACAGATAACACATGCGGCACAGAAAGAAAAAATGGAACACGCGCTTCCCTTAGCGCAGAGATAACACAGACCGGCGCAGCCGGGCGGTAAAAGCAAAACACAAATAAACAAACCCAATGTATGGTTCGCAGCATTACCCCCCCTCTAAGAGTGCATCGACCCGATGCTAACATAAGCGACAGTCCGAAAATAAAAATAAAATTCGTTATCGTCCGTAGAAAGGTTTTAAGCGAACCACGTAGACGACTTCGAGCCGCGTGCGTCGTCGTGATGTTCCGGAATCACCATCGGGGATCACCTCGTAGGTAAGTTGGCTGACACGTCGTAGAATCTGGTAGGGTCCGAAATACCGTCGCAGGAGCTTCTCACTGAGTCCGCGTCGTCGGATGGGAGTCCAAACCCACACACGATCCCCTGGTTGGTACTCGGCGTCTCGGCGTCGGAGGTTGTAGCGGCCCGCATCCACCAGCTGCTGGTCCGTTATACGAACTCGAGCGAGCTGGCGGGCCTCCTCCGCACGTTGAAGATATCCGTGGACGTCGGCGTTGAGGGCGTCGTCTTCTACGTGCGGAAGCATGGCGTCGAGCATCGTAGTCGGCCTTCTACCGTAGACAAGCTCGAACGGCGTCAGCTGCGTCGTCTCCTGGATAGCCGTGTTGTACGCAAACGTGACATACGGGAGCACTTCGTCCCAAGTCTTATGTTCAACGTCAACGTACATTGACAGCATATCTGCGATTGTCTTGTTCAGACGTTCTGTTAGTCCGTTCGTTTGGGGGTGGTACGCCGTCGTTCTTCGGTGATCCGTGTTGCTGTAGCATAATACTCCTTGCATCAGCTCCGCAGTAAATGCCGTTCCGCGGTCGGTGATTAGGACTTCCGGGGCTCCATGTCGCAGCACAACTTGGCTTATAAAGAACTTTGCCACTTCTTGTGCAGTCCCCCTCGGAAGAGCGGCGGTCTCTGCGTAGCGCGTCATGTAGTCTGTCGCTACGACAATCCACTTGTTCTGTGATCGTGACGTAGGGAACGGGCCTAAAAGGTCCATTCCAATCTGTTGAAATGGTCTCGATGGGACGGCGATCGGTTGCAGAAGTCCGGCGGGTCTTGTCGGCGGCGTTTTTCGTCGCTGGCAGTCACGGCAGCTCCGGACGTAGTGGGTGACGTCAGAGGTAAGGCCGAGCCAGTAGTATCTCGCCTTGATTTTTCCAATAGTGCGGGCTGTGCCGAGATGTCCGGAAGACGGGTCGTCGTGGCACGCTTCCAAAATTTCGTCACGAAGGTCCGCGGGGATGACGAGAAGGTAATTCGCTCTTGTTCCGGGGCTGAAATTCTTCTTCACGAGTACGGAGTTTTTCAGGCTGAATGCTGGTAAGCTGCGTTTGATGGTCCTAGGAACGGCAACGTTGCATCCCTCGAGGTACTCGATTATGACGCGTAAGTCGGGGTCAGCACGCTGCTGCGCGGCTAGGTCGCTCTCCGTCACGATCCCGAAGAACGCGCTGTCTTCATCAGAGTCTTGTGGTGGTGGGTCGACGGGGGTGCGGGACAGGCAGTCGGCGTCGGAGTGTTTCCTGCCGGATTTATAAACGACTGCAACGTCGAACTCCTGCAGGCGCAAGCTCCACCGCCCAAGACAGCCAGAGGGGTCCTTCAAATTGGCGAGCCAACACAGCGCATGGCGGTCTGTTACAACCTTGAATGGCCTTCCATACACGTATGGGCGAAATTTTGAAATCGCCTATATAATAGCCAGGCACTCTTTCTCAGAGGCAGAATAGTTTTTCTCCTCCTTCGACAGACCACGGCTGGCATAGGCGATTACCCTTTCGCAGCCGCTTTGCTTTTGGACAAGGACGGCACCCAAGCCTATATCACTGGCGTCCGTGTGCATTTCCGTTTCGGCATTTTCGTCGAAATGAGCGAGCACGGGCGGGCTTTGCAGGCGTTTTTGCAGCTCGCAGAATGCTTTTTCTTGGTCGTTTTCCCAGCTAAAAGGGGTGCTATCTTTCGTCAAGCGCGTGAGTTGTTCTGCAATGCGTGCGAAGTTTGCGACGAAGCGCCGGTAGTATGCGCACAGCCCGAGAAATCTTCGCACGCCCTTCTTGTCTTTCGGCCTTGGGAAGTTCGCAATGGCTGAGGTTTTTGCCGGGTCAGGTAGGACTCCCGTGGCATTGACGACGTGGCCCAAGAACTTGAGTTCCCCGTATGCGAAACGGCACTTTTCAGGCTTCAGCGTCAACCCCGACGTACGAATGTCCTCGAGTACAGACTCCAACCTTGCAAGGTGTTCGTCGAAAGTCCGGGCGAATACCACTACGTCGTCGAGGTATACGAGGCAGGTGTGCCACTTAAGGCCAGCTAGCACAGTGTCCATGACTCTTTGAAACGTCGCTGGTGCTGTGCACAGCCCAAACGGCATCACCTTGAACTCGTATAGGCCGTCTGGGGTTATAAATGCAGTCTTCTCTCGGTCTCTCTCGTCCACTTCAATTTGCCAGTAGCCGGTCTTCAGGTCCATCGATGAGAAGTACTTCGCGTGGCAGAGGTGGTCGAGGGCGTCGTCGATTCGGGGGAGGGGGTACACGTCCTTTTTCGTGATTTTGTTCAGTCGCCGGTAGTCAACCCAAAACCTTAATGTGCCGTCTTTTTTCTTTACGAGTACGACGGGCGCAGCGCAGGGGCTTTTCGATGGCTGTATAATGTCGTCGCTGAGCATGTCGTCGACTTGAGTCCGGATGGCTTCCCGTTCGTGTGAAGAGACGCGGTACGGTGACTGTCGGGTAGGTCGGGCTCCATCTTCGGTTATTATTCGGTGCTTCGCTAGAGGGGTCTGACGTAGTTTTGCGCTCGACGAAAAACATTCGCTATAGCGACGCAGCAAAGCCAATAACTTGTTCCTTTCTTCTTGCGGTAGCGCCGGATTCACGTCGAAGGGCTGCGGGAGCTTGAAGGTTTCTACGGGTGTGCGTTCAAAGTTGGCGACCGCGATCACGTCACTTGCTTCTTGCGCTTCTTCGAGGAATGCAATTGCCGCGCCCTTGTTTAAATGCTGGTACTCCTCGGTGAAATTAGTAACCAAAATGTGGGATTGGTGTTCCTTGAAGCGCGCAATGCCTCTTGCGACCGACACACCACGGTCGAGAAGCACCCTTTGATCAGTGTCTACGATAGCGTCGACGTCAGGAGCAGCATCTTCACAGTAGACTGCGACCATCAAGCTTGCGCGAGGTGGCAGGGTGACATGATCATCGGCAATCCTTACAGCAGCACGTCGTTCGGGGTTCGGTTCCGGCGTCATGGAGTGATTCGGGGAAAAAGTTATTGACTTGGTCTGCAGATGGATTATTGCACCGTTGTCCATCAAAAAGTCCATTCCAAGAACTACGTCGCGGGAGCAGTTAGGCAGAATGACGAACGCCGCAGGGTACGTTGTGCCGTCTATGGTGACGCGCGATGTGCACGTTCCACTTGGCGTCACGAGGTGGCCTCCTGCTGTGCGTATGTGCGGACCGTCCCATCTGGTCATAACTTTCTTCAGTTTAGATACAAATGGTCCGCTCATTACCGAATAGTCAGCTCCCGTGTCTACGAGGGCGACTACGTTAAAGCCGTCGATGGACACCTTGACGTCAGATGCAGTCTTCCTCGAGTTCCGGGTTCGTCGGGGCGTCGTATCTCTGCTTGTACGTGTTGACGGTCGGGCACTGTGCATCGTCGTTGTCGTCGTCTTCTCAACGGACGTCTCGGTCAGGTCGGGTACGCGTCGCGCCGTGTAGCTGTCGTCGTGTTCAGGAGTCTCGTTAGGGCTAGGTCGGGTCGTCGGGTTGAGGGCATGTCGTGAATGATGGTCTTCAGCGAGTCGCTGCGTCGTTGGAGGGTTTTCATTTTTCCGCCGTTGTGCAACTTTACCTCCCGAAGTTGCTGCTTTTAGTTTCCCCCGCGTGGACTGGGGGACCTTCCACGTGAGAAGTCAGCAGTGCTGCGGCGGTTCGGTGACTGATACGGGTAGGGCGACGGTGAACGGTTGAAGCGGGCTGGTCCTCGGTTGGTGTTGGAGAGGTATTCTTCGATCTCAGCAGGGCGCTGGCCGTATCGGGGGCGTGGGGCGTCGACGGAGAACCCTCGCAAACCGAGCCTCTTGTAGGGACAGCGACGGTAGATGTGGTCGGCCTCTCCGCAGTGGTAGCACAGCGGGCGATTATCGGGCGTTCGCCACACGTCGGTCTTCCTTGGCGTCTGGTATTGGTCTACAGGGCATCGGGCGGGTGGCATTGGACGGCGGTATGGCTCGGCCTCTTGACGACGGGTTGGAGCAGGGCGGGGTTGACGAACAGCCGAGGAGTAGGTCATGGCTTGTGGTTCGCGGGGTGCTTCCGACGGCGTAGAAGTTCCCAGTGCGTTTTGGACTTCTTCTCGGATTACGTCGGTCAGGGAAGCCACTTGAGGTTGCGGCGTCGTTGGAAAAAGCTTCCGAAGCTCCTCCCTGACCACTGCTCGGATGGTCTCTCGCAATGTATCGGAGCTTCCATTTGCGGCACCGATGGTCTCCGAGAACAGCGCGTTGACAGGGCGGTCGTACTGCCTCGTTCGAATTTCTAGCGTCTTCTCCATCGCGGCCGCCTCAGACGCAAATTCCGCCACTGTCTTCGGAGGGTTACGGACTAGACAAGCAAAAAGCTCTTGCTTCACTCCTCGCATTAGAAACCTGAGCTTCTTTTCTTCGGTCATTTCAGGGTCCGCACGACGAAAAAGTCGTTTCATGTCCTCAACGAAAATCACGACTACTTCGTTGGGGTGCTGCGTTCGAGTTTCAAGCAAAAGCGCAGCTCGCTCTTTTCTCACCACGGTAGAGAAAGTCTTAAGGAACTCCCTTTTGAATTGAGTCCACTCGGTCAAAGAGCTCTCATGGTTCTCGAACCAAGTTCGAGCAGCATCTTCTAAGTAAAAGAAGACATGCCGGAAAGTTTCTTCGTCGTCCCACCTGTTGAAGATGCGGACGCGCTCCAGCTTCTCCAACCATTCTTCGGGGTCTTCAGCGGGGGCTCCCCGGAACGATGGCGGTTCTCGGGGCTGCTGCAGGATGATTGGCGACGTTGTTTCTTGCACCATGGTGTTGGTTGCAGCGTTCCTTCTCTTGGGCCCTTCTGGCAGAAGACCGAACTCGGGTAGCAATCCTTGCAGTCGGGGACTTTCTCTGGTTGGACTGGCTTGGCGGCTTCGAGATGTCGTAGAGGGCATAAAGGCTTAGTACCCAGCACCTCCACCAGATGTCGCGAAGACAAGGACGATGCAGTTGTCTTGAATGAGAAACACGTTTATTGGAGCGAACTTGTGCTCCCCTAACAACTCAAAAGAATACAGAGGCGGCGAAGCAGCGGTCAACAAAGTGACTTGCACAGGCGAGTGTCGTCGAATCGAATGCTCCGGCGTCCGCACTGCAGGCTTTTTATCTTTCGGCGCGCGTGGTTCTCGAAACGTCGATTCACATCGAGAACATAGTAGATCCAAGAAGATTATTCTGAGCTGTTTACGTTAGATCGGAATGCTCTCCCTATCACGACAGATAACACATGCGGCACAGAAAGAAAAAATGGAACACGCGCTTCCCTTGGCGCAGAGATACCACAGACCGGCGCAGCCGGGCGGTAAAAGCAAAACACAAATAAACAAACCCAATGTATGGTTCGCGGCAATATCGTACAAGGCATCAAAAAACAAAATATTTTAAAACATAATCTACTTTCACAGAAATGATTCCACTAACGCCATGTTAGGTTTCAGAACGCAAGTGTTCTTCAACCAGGGAGGAATATTTATTAAAAAGTATACTGTTACTAATAATGGCTGCTAGGCTGTTCCATTCCCTTATTGTTGATGGAAAAAACGAGTATTTCAAACAGTCCGTTCGGAATGAGTATTATTGTCGTGTTCCGGGGTGACTTACGGGTTGATGTTCATTGTTTGACTGTGACGTATTTCGATGACTTGATGTTGGTGTGATTGTGGCGTAACTGCGGCATGAATCGTAGGCGTGCTTTTTTCCTCTTTTTTTGCAGCGTTAGCATATTTGCTTTTTAACGAATTTCTGTTGGCGCGTCGGTTTGTTTAAACTTCTTAAAAATGAATCGAACGGTTTTTCTGTGAATGCATTCAAGTTACGCAATATGGGTTTTAGTGTACGGGTACCAACCAGGGTGTCGAACCGGAACCGGAACCGAACCGAAAACCGGAACCGAACCCGAATTTTTGCCCGGAACCGGAACTGAATCGGAACCGTTTTTTTCCGCCATTTTGGAACTGAACCCGAACCGGAACGAATTGAAGGAACCGTTCCGAACCGGTTCCGGGGCCTCAAAACTGTGATTTCTAGTTTTCCATCCCGGTACCCTACCTTGCATCCGAAGATACTTTTACCATTCGCCAGACGGCACCACGCAATATTTTGCATAGTCTGCAGTTACGTCTGCAAGTCCGTATACACTATTAGTTTGCTTTAGGTATTGCCCATCTCCCCAAATTATCTTTTTGCATTTACAATAACTTAAGTTAGGACGCATATTCCGTGGCAACATATCATGGGGTATTCTTTATGGTTTCTATGTGCAGTGTGTTTAAAATCGTGTGAAGTTTTCATGTTGTTAATTCGAATGCATCCGTGTCCGCTTGTGACGGCCTTCAGGGACACCATCAACAATAAATCCGCATCTTCCACTTATTTTAGTTTGAGTGGGCACTTATATAAAAACAGCACTGAGACACAAACACTCACAGTTCTCTACGTCACCATCACTTTTTCTTGTACAGTGCCGTTGTGTCCTTTGGTTACTGCCCTGGGCGAACATGAGAATTAAAAAAAAAATTGGGGCCTTCTCATTTTCACTTTTAAAGTAAATGCGATAGCATTTCGATGCATGGATTTAAGTCGATTAACGCGGATTAGCGGGTAGACTAGGGTGGTTTAGATAGATGAGTGAATGAACTAATGTGAATTAGTGGGACTGCGGTGTTGATTAATATGGATTAGAGGAATTAGCGGGTCAGTTAGGCGGATTAGAGGGTTGGACCTAACATGATAGATTTGGGGTCCTTGGCATTTGCAAATTTTGCAGCGTTCTCTTTCTCGCCCAATCAGGAAATTTAGTTACGCACAAAATAGCCGGAAAGTTATGTGTCGACCACCTGAATGCTATAAAAGGCCTTTTTTATGCACGTATTACGCTCTTATGTTATTTCTCCCGTAAGATTTACATCTCGCAGTGAAGTTAAAAACTAATTGCCAAATGCATGTCTTATATTCACCAAAAAGTTCTCAAAATGTGTATATATAGGAGGTAAGACTAAGAAGGAACTAAACTGAAAGAAAAAAAAATGGAACGATCAACTGGTTTGATGCGAAAGACGCCCGAAAGCAGGCTCCAATACCTTCTCTTTCTTCGTGCTACCGTTCTGCAGCCTTCCGCAGGTGTAGCATCTCAACCCCCGAACACAGCCCCTTCCAAGCTGAGGAAGAGGCGATAGCACGTGCACTTAGCCAAAGGGCCGCAAAACGTCTAATAACAGACTCTTATCAGGCGTGGCGCAACTTTGCCAACAGTCTATTGCATGTTACAACACTTCGAATGAACAAGCAGAGACCACCAACGAGACCATCCAGGATTGTATGGGCACCAGCTCATACTGGCATCGCCGGCAGACAAGATCACCAACCTCGTGGCTGGACATTTGACCCGCTTAGCCAGCGCTGATGTAGCCGAGCCCGAGCGCATGCATCCACCAGGAAATTAATTAGCACTATAGGCTCTCCCGTAGAACGTATTCCTTCCCGCACAAATCGCTAGCGAATAACCAGGAAAGATTATTTCGTGCACTGCGGATTAACACCTTCCCACACATCACCTGTCTTCACCTCTTTGACGGGACACAATTCTCTCCATTTCGTCACTTTCGTGGGGAGCCTGGGAACCTCACACACACAGTAGGCGGCTGCGACAAGTCCACCCTAGATCCATCCAACCTACACGTTTCCATAAAGATTTGGGAGAAAGCCTTGGCCAGCTCCGGCCTGGAAGATCAGTTTCTCTTGATGAAAACGACTGTCGACTCTACCCCTCGAATGAGGACGCCTCTCTGAAACTTTTTCTCGATTTATTTAAAGTTCATTTTCCCTCTCTCTGCGAGGGATATTTACTGCTGCTTCTGACTTCACTCAGCTATTATCTTTCGTAGAGCCCAACCACTCTCACCTGTCGCTGAAGTGCCATGTAGTAAGCTCCTATCTCCGGTGGTTCCCTATCTAATGCCATCCTGTACACGGCGTCCAATGAGTCATTAAAGGGGCACTGACACAAAAATTTAGCATCTTGTTTTTTTCGTTGCGATAAGTAGCTAGTGACCTACTTATAACCTGTAGAAACCTCATTTGCTTCAGCGTGCGACGGTTGTTAAATTAGAGGGATTTTAAATGCGGCCAGTCGCAGTTTCGGTTTCAGCGAGTGCCGCGAAACGATGGATTTTGTGGATTTTGTGTGAACAAAGCTGACCACGTGACCGTCGGAGGGATATCACAGAGCAGAGCCGCTGTAGCACTGTCGAATCCGCATCGACGGCAGTTTCTGCGAATGCCCCCACGTACTGATCTCGTGAGGCGCCTAATTAAAAAGCGACCGTGGATGTGACGCAGGCGCTGCGAGTGCAAATGCTACCGCGGCTAAAGAACGACGCGCGACGCTCGAGGCGGTGGGTGGGAAGACGCGCTCTGGGAGCAGCCGGCCGGTCTGCCTACAGGTCCGCCTACAGATGTGTTCGGCTCAGCACTGCGGCGGATATTCGAGTGCCGCTCTCGTAAGCGGTGCAGATGACAATTTTTAATGCAACCCGCCATCGCATCATTAACTCCTTTCTCATTTAAGCCACTATGGTCGGGACTTGGGGACAATTTCGTGCAGCGGTAACAAGCTATCACTCGAGCTACCTGCGCCGGCCTGGGCCACTTCGCGGCCGTGGCCGCCGCCTGCACAGCGACCGTGCGGCTAGCTCAGTGGGCTTTTCGTGCCTCCGGCGCGTTTTCGCATCCAATGGTAATAAACAGTAATAGAAACAGAGTGCCTGGAATCGATGTAGAACTTTGGTCGCGGCCAGCTGCCCGATTAGCTGACGAAATCACGGCGCCTCCGCCGCCAACGATCGGGTCGTTCGTTCTCGAGAGCAGAAGCTCCGCCCTCCGGCCCTCCGATTGGAGCGGCGAGCCGGGCGAGCCCGCGTAAAACGCCGGTAGTGCGGAAGCGGCGAACACAAACTCGTGACGTGTTTGGATGTTGTTTATTTACAATTGCGCGTGGTCCTCTGCTGGCTGCTCGGTTGCGTTTCGCACACTTCAAAATTGATTTTAAATATGTTCTAGGCTGTATTCGCCGCTGATATTTTGCAGATGATGTATATGTGTTCCCACCAATCTATCTCCGACGTTATCTCGCCTTCAAAATTTTGTGTCAGTGCCCCTTTAAAGCCGTTCTTTCTTTCTAACTGGTACGTTAGCATACGAAAGATGAGCAGAAGGAAATCGCTTTAAACGCCACCAGCCACGCTTGACAGTCGGAGGTTGACGCCGACGCGGGACTGTTTTCGACTTCTAGCAGTGCTAATGATTTCGTGTTAAAGCTAAAGCGCCGTTGAAACAAGGGGTACATGAAAAGCGTAGCAGACCAATCAATTTATTTAAAGGCAAAATTATTTGCCTCATTGTGTGGAAACAGGGGTGCATGCGCGCGTGCGTGCCTAGACATTTGGTAGAACCAAAAAAGATGTTGGGCGCTCAGGCTCTCCTGCGCGCCAAAAAGACTTCCCGCTCGGCAGTAAACTACCTGCCTGCCTGGCTGCCTGCCAGGTAGGCGATTTCTGCGAGGATGCGTGATTTCGGAACGAGGGGCGGCCCGCCACGAGACGCCCGGGCGGAGGGGGGAGGCGGCGGAGACGCAAAATACTGTACCATGGTGACACTCCAGGGTACTAAAAAATTTCTGCAGAAATTCAAACAATTATCTACTAATGCGTAGCATTCCTACGCCGCTTGTCCTCAGTGTGAGTTTCTACAGCCAATTTTTTGGTTTTTATAAATCCTGTCCGACCAATTATCTCAATTGACGCTGCTATAATTACAAATATAATATTCGCGAAATATCCATTATTGTGGAAATGCAGGCAGTTATACGGCTTCCAATTTTCCTTAATTGCTTAATATTTTTCTTATTTTATAGTTTTTCAAAATTTTGTTCGACCAATTATTTCTATTTGCGCCATTATAACGATTACATTTGTAACTCGCGAAATCTGCCTTATTGTGGAAATGCAGGGTGTTACACGGTTCGCCAGTTTCCGCAATTATTTTACATTTTTTTATTTTTTACATTTATAAATTTTGTTCGACTAATTATCTCCATTTACCCTATATAACGATTACAGGTGAAAATTTCCAATAATCGTCATTATTGTGTAAATGCAGGGTGTCACACAGTTTGCCAGTTTCGGTTATTACTTTTTTATTTTTTAGTTTTTCAGAAATTTTGTGCGACCAGTTATCTCCATTTACGCTATTATAGCGATTACAGGTGGAACTCCCGCGAAATCGGTATTTTTGTGGAAATGAAGGGGGTTACACGGTCCTTGCTGTGGGCAAAGAATGGTACGCGTTAAAACGATTGTGGACGGACGGGTCGTCTGCTTAGTAGGACGGGGCAATAGGCAGTCTGCAGGGAGGCTGCCCATTACCAGAAGATTCTGGCGAAGATGCATTGAGGGGGAGGCGTCGGAGGCACCAGTGTGCTGCCCACTGGTCAGGAGGCTACCTGTTTGCCTTCCAGAAGACTTTGGCGAGAACGCATTATTTGGAGACGATGTGCGGCCCGTCACTTGTCGGCGAAGGGAGTGGATCACATGGCTGCACAGCGGCTACGTAGAGCCATGCGTTAGAGCGCAGCCCTTAAGCACCCGCTCCTGTGGTTTCGCGTAGTCCCTCAGCGTTGGACTCGTTGTAACCGAGAGAACGAAGACGCCACCGAAGATAGAGCTGGAAGGAAAACGGAGGTTGCAAGTATGACGAAAGTGTAAGGGGGAGGGCGTAATTCCGTGACCGTGCGAGACGTGCTTCCCAGTGGCGACCCCTTACGGGATAACGACAGAGTATGCCGCGCGCCGTCGTGCATTAGCTGATGACGCGACCACTTCCTGAGGCACAGCATCTATGCGCCGTCGCCGAGAAGACTACAGTTCGCGCTGCACTCAAATTTCGCATTAGCGAGTGTCGTAATCGTCCGTCATTTTCTTCCTCAAGAAAACAACTGCGGGGTATAAAACTGCAGCGTTATGATCCAAGAATAAATTAAATTAAATTATAAAAATGAAAGAAACTAAATCAATAAAAATAAACTTGCGGCCATAAAAAGCAGGGCTTTCAAATTCATACAAATACGCAGTCTTATGTGTCCGAGCGAATTTTTCATTTCGCTTCAGTTAATGTTGTAATCGTAGACCTACTATAGAAAACATTTTGCAGTACATTTTACAGTTAAAGGAACTCTTCAACACTTTAGATCAACGCTCTCACTCTTATCTTCGCATGTGGAAACACTGCAAAAGTTATAGCTATTGCCAGCACAGAGGAGCAGTGCGGGATTTGCTCGTCCCAGCAGATAGGCCTTCCGTTTCTGCTTCGCTGTTGTGGTTTCATTTTAATGTCGCAACTTAAGGAAAGCCGGCAAATAGCCGCTACATCGCTGTAATGACGTCATTCCAGCGGTAGAAGAACGCCAAGACTGGGGAAGAAATAAAAGTATTTCAAACAAGTTTGTAAGTTATCTGACGGGGACAGAGCAGTACTTTTTGTCTGAGGGACTTTCCGACTCCCTGATCTAAGTACTGGATGTGTTGGTTGACTACTTTCTGCAAGCATTCAAGATTTCGAACAAAGTTGAAAAAAGTGTTGCAGGGTTACTTATTTTTGGCCAAAACAAAACACTTGCACAAAAAAACCTACATTATGGCTTCGTTTTTGACAAGGAAACCTGACAAAGAAACAAAACACTAGCACAAAAAATGAACAGAAAAAAACACGCTTGCTTTTTTTTTTGCTCCGAACCCGTTCGAACCCGTTTGAACCGGTTCGAACCGGTTCGAACCGGACAGAATGGTGCGCCGGAACTGAACCCGAACCGAACCCGAAAGGCCTGAACCCGAACCCGAACCGAACCCGAAAAAATACCGGTTCGACACCCTGGTACCAACCAATGATCGCATATTAAAGAATAGATCTCACGCACGTGTCTTAGGCTTACAATTTAGTTTCAGAAGGTGCTAGACGTAGGCGTCGTCTCAGAAAGCATAATCGTTTCAAAGCGGTTGATGTAGCATTATCAATGTGAGCATCCCATCTGAGGTTACTGGTATGGTGAGGCCAAGGTACTTGTGATTACTTGCTCTGGAAAGTGCGGTGCTATTAATGGTATATGAAAGCTCTGTCGATTACTTTTTTCGTTCATATTATGAAACTTAAGCTTCACGCGATTATATGGGTCAACCGACGCCTTTAACTCATCGGCTCTTCCTAGCGGCATCCGCTTGTGGAACGATCTCCCGAATGACATCGCATCTCAGTCAGACTCCGAAAAATTTTGACAACTTCTCCACTCTTTCTTTTCTCCATGGAAACTCTAGACTGGTTTTTCACAACTATTTGGGCCACCTCCTGTATCGCTCCAATGCGATTATATTCATTTGTTATTATTCCATTTCCTCCCGCTTACAGGTTAAGGTCATGACCTTTCTTAACAGAGCACGCGCTCTTTTTTTTTTTTTTGCCGCTTCACACTTTGTGATCGCCTGCATTTTCGTACTGTATAATGTCCCTGTATTTACGAGATAAAACTGTTTTTTTATTGCCCTCTACAATCCTGAGTTTTCAAAACGAGAACAACTTGCTTTCCGCGCTCTGCTATAGATAAATTTTGGCTGCGTGTGTACAAGGCGTTTTCTACTAACTTGCATTGCGCATATATGTATTTCTTGCCACCTGCAATGTTCCCATGTGCAACTTCAAAGATCTTTTTTGTACGTTATCTTCTTTTTCTATTTACTGACATATAACGTGTTATTTGTGGTTCCGTTTTTTGCTCATTCGATGTTTGACGTCACCTTACAATTCTGTCGCGACACTCACCCTTTGTTACCCCCCTTACACAATGTCCTGCAATAGGGGCCTGTAAGGCCTTTTTAAATAAATAAAATAAAAGCTTTGGAACGGTGTAATAGGATACGGTCCTCCTTCTTTCGTTTGTACACACTTCAGGAAAAATCATGGGGCAGTTCTATTAGATGCGTTACTCTAGACAGCGCGTTACGGAAACTATGTTGGGACAACAAATGTTGATGTTGATGTGCTCTAGGATAATATGTTCAAGTAGTGTACTGACAGGGCAAGTAAGCGATATGGGACTGAAGTTACTAGTTACTTACAATATTTGTTGGGCCTGATTTGTGTACGGGCGTAACTTTAGGTTTTTTCTATTCATCAGGTAGATATCAAGGTTTATTTAAAACGCTGTGTCTCGAGTGCCGTCTGATGGTACTGTAAGCCCTTTACTAATGCTTTTAATGAAAAAAATACCGTGTCTGGCGCTTATTCGCCCTCCACTAAAGTAACGTAGCGTACTCTAACCTGGCATACCCTTATGAACCGAAACAAATGATTTAAAACACCTAAAACTAACGGAAGCCGTAAAAGTTACGATTAAAAATTAGGGTGTAAAAAGAGCGGCCAGAGCCGTACTCGAACCACTGCCCTTATTAACCGGAAGCCATGACGATACCTCTATACCACAACGGTGAAGGATTTGGTCTGTGTCACGCCTGTGCTATAAATTCGAATGCCGTCGGACGGCCTACTAACCATGGCTGTAGCGCTGAGCTGGAGTTCCGTCGGACTGCACTCTACACACGGCGTGATTAAACATGATGCACCGATATTTTGCCATCCACTCCGCATATCTGGTAAGAAAAGAAGTTGTTGTATGGTCTGGTCCTGAACATTTTTTTACGTCTAGTTGGCGGAGCAAATAAAGGATGCACCGCCCGGTTTTCAGGGCCGGTTCCAATTGTTCTTTGTTCGAAATGTCGATTTTTGGCGTATTGCCGTCATCGATCATGAAAAGTGACCGGAAAGTACTCAGTGAGTGAGAAACCGCTAATAAAATCATCTTCAAAAGGACTAGTGTTCTTGCTCGTCTTATAATTTTTAAGCAAGCATCAAAACTTTTGCTGGTAATTTTTGATGGAACTAGAAAGGGTGTTGGTGAAATACTAGTTCCTGTCTGCCTGTCTTTCTGTCAGTATATCTTCGATGCAGACGCCCGGCCAGGAATCACAAAATCTCTTGAACTAGACGTTTATATGGGCAAATAATTTTAAACCACTAAGTCTGGTAGCATACTTCATAGTTGTAACCATGTTCAGCAAAAACGAAACATTAGGCGTATTAGAACCAATACACGAATACTTAAGGAATACCCTTTGCTCTTCTAATGAAAAAATACACGTGGGAGTTATTTTAGAGAAAATGCGTTTGTCGGGAACCGCGGGGTTGCAGTGCAGCGCAAGAGAGAGAGTACCAGCGTGGCAGGCTTTTGGAATCGAACTGCCAGTGCGTGCTCATGCACCCAGCACGCGCAGCTTGTCTCTTTATTGTCGTCGTCTTTAATAGCCAGCACCTTGGCGCCGGATAAGAACGCTGACAAAAGGGTGCTACACGTTAAATGCAATATTTTACCCCAACGTACAAAAAGGACTCGAGCTCAAGCACGGATCTCGTGGACCGGGCGCGAATTCAAACGGTAAAAAGAAGTTCCAACAGATGACGCGCCGGCAGTGTGAACACGGTAAAATTGAATAGAATTCAGCAATCTTCTATTGCGTTTATCAGGGGAATACTGACACTGGGGAAGAAAAGAGAAGCAGCACGTGGCAGGAGCTGCTGTAAATTATCGTCTTTTCACGACTTTAGCAGCGACGGCGAGTAGATACGAGGCCATTTGTACATTAGGCGCGAACTCTGAAAGCTGAGGGGGAGGTCTTGTATAAAAAGTAAATAACATATGCTGGAAAATGACCCCAGGAATAAACAAAAAAGGAAATAGGATAACCATAATTAAAATATTCGCATTCGTTGCCAGTAACTGCAACCCGATAAGAGGTGTCAATACCCTAGTTCAAGATGTCCCTGCAGCATGTTTGCTTCTACGTGTCTACATGACGTAAAGGTACTTCCGCGAAGCCAAGGTTTTCTAAGCAGGTTTTTCTCTACTTTCCCTAGAGAAGTAAAGTGGCTGCATAGCCTTTAAAACCAGCGAAGAATTCCTTAGTATTACCAAAGCGATGAAAACACAACAAAAAGAAGAGGAAAAATACATCTTGAAAAACGTGGGAAACTGAATTTCGTTTAAACAGGAAACGCTAAGGGCGGTGCCAAAGCTCTGACAGGATATCTTTTTTTTTTTGGTATTCAGAGCTTCTATGACGGCAAGCAACCACGAGGAAGCTGCACCTTATCAATAAAAAAAAACCACCAGGCTTGCTTAATTCGAACTAGCTAGCATTCCGTTGTGTTGCTTCTATACAAAAACTAAAGAATGGCAAATGTGGTGCTCGCTTACTTTTTTGTTTCCTTTCACCCCTCTAACTGCAGCGATGTGCCCAGCTAAAGTCCATTGAGTCTAACAGTATTTTCACGTTATACTGAGCATTCACCTGACAGTTTTTTTTTTTTCAGAGGAGGCGTACTGGATGTGGCAACGCTAGGCATGCTGCAAACCCAGTAAGGCCTACAAATCAGCCGTTCCGACTGATGCTTGTTGCAATTCACTGGCGCCGACGTATCAAAGTTTTAAAATTTTCCTGAGTGGGTTGAAATCTCTCACAGTTAATTCCACCTGTTCAATGGCAAAAGTGGAGAAGATAGCTCGTGAGTAGTTGTTTAAAATACCTTACAGGCCCCTTTGCAGGATACTGAGTAAGGGGTGTTACACAGTGAAAAGCGTCTCGAAGGAGTACAAAAAATACGCTACAGGTTTGCAAGTAACAGAAAGGAACCCAGCAGCTGATGCAGACGTTACACGTCGGCAGTATACCGTATTTTCACGATTCTAAGCCCCCCCCCCCCCTTACTTTCATAAAAAAAGTTGGAAAAACGTTTTCATGCGAATCTAAGCACCCCCTTTCAGGGAGGAAGCGCGCCTTGCCCAGGCTATAGATTTAATACGTCCCATGCCGCCAACCGCGCTTTCTCGCTCTTCTTGAGCCTTTCACGGCACTTGGATTATTTAAAAGAAATGTTTGACGGAACAAAAGACAACCTGCTTCTGGATACTTAGACTAGCGGTTCAAAAATAGCTACGCACTCGAGTGGTAGTGAGAATGAGAATGACTGAGTGTCAGACGTAAGCTGTGAATTTACTGTCTGTGCCTACTTTTTTTTTTAAATATTTGCTGTAAAGAACATTCTTACCGCGCCTATCTCATTTAGCTGCTGCCGCGACAAGTGTGTGTGTGTTTGTGTGTGTGTGTGGGGGGGGGGGGGGGGGTCCAAGTTAGGTTTTTCAAATCTAAGCCCCGCCCCCCCTCCCCCCCCCTCGCCCCCAACTTTGGGCATTGTGATGTGGGAAAAAAGTGGGTGCTTAGAATCGATTAAATACGTTAAGTTTATGCGAAAAGACAATAAGAGGGGGGAAAATGTCAACAGCATGGCATACACAATAGGTAGAATTTATTGACCCGGAGGAATTGTTCGCATTGAGAAGTTTCAGGTAACATTCACATGGAGGAGAGTCAACAATGTGCTTATGAATGTTCAGAATTAAGGTGAATTTACCCAGCAATTTTAGTACATGTAAACGCCGCACGGTTCTTCGTCTTTCGCCTCTTCTCGCTTAGTGTTTTTCTGTTCCTCCTTGCACCTGATTTCAGCAAGAAGTCGCAGTCATTGCGTTCGCTTAGGTACCAACACAACACTGCT
Organism: Haemaphysalis longicornis; assembly: GCF_048455015.1. NCBI lineage: Eukaryota > Metazoa > Arthropoda > Arachnida > Ixodida > Ixodidae > Haemaphysalis > Haemaphysalis longicornis. Next base: position 141,476,357 of record NW_027526460.1, on the reverse strand, counting down.
CTCATTCCAGTATCAGTCATTCTTGATACCATACGACCTCAACACGGAACTGTTTTTTTTTCTCTTGAACCTAAATGCACCGCAATAAGGCCTCTGCATTCGCTAAACTTGTCGTAATAACGGTCGCAATATCTGAGGTTTTATCTAGCAGCCGCATAATTGTGAGAGCTATGAGTACTCCCGTGTCGTCGTCGTCGAGGGCTAGTGCTCTCCTTATTCAGGACAGTCGCTTATTCGCCCACCTTGCGTGCTGTATGGCAGATGGAACGTTGGGGTCTCCATTATCGGCGGCGTGATCGAGTTGGATACGAGGATCAGGATACCGAAGCGAGCTGAGGATGTACGAATATTTATAAAACTATTTACACGATGAGTACATAGGCCACGTCTAAATAACGTATCAGTTCGGGTGCACCAAACACGGCCTTTCTGCTTCAGAGAAGACCGCAGCGACAAATCCTAAGGAATTCTACCTTGAAAAACAGGTCCAAGCAGATTCCTCACTCAAAAACTTCGACACCGCCAGCATTATAAGACGTACCCTCCGCGACGGCATAGTGGCCAGGGCGCTGTGCCGCTGAGCCCAAAGACGCGCGTGTGATCCCGTCCGCGGTGGCCGCTTTTCAGATGGAGGCGAAAAGCGAAAACGCGGGTGCGCGAAATTAAGTCCTACGTTAAACATCCCCAGGTGGTCGAGAGTAATCCGGAGCTCCCATTACTGCGTGCCTCATATCCTAGTGTCGTGTACTTTCTGTGAATTAAACCCAATAAACAATCACTTATTCTATCAGCATTCCAGGACGCCTAAGATGCTCGCCCACGTGACCGTAAGGGTGAGACTGTATTGTCGCATCTTCGTCGGGAAGTCCTTTTGTCCGAGCACTGCGCAAAACTGTGTCCGCTCAACTCGTTGCTTACCGACGGTCGACGTTGCCGCCCGCTCCGTGGGGTCGTCGTCTTCTCGATCGTCCCACCGCCGTTTTTGAAGCTGTGAAGTGACTCGGCTTTTAGTGAAAAAGAGAAAACACCTCAAGCGTTGGTGGTTACAGACGATGGTGTGGTGTCAGGCGAATGCTCTGGAGACGTTCTCTCTTGGGTGACATGTAATCGATTATTGAGCACAAATCTGGCCATGCTACAAAAAGTTGAGCTGCCACTTGGTCTATAGGCCTCGAGCCACGCAAGGCAATTTTATTGACACCTTGAATCCCACTGGCGCACCCTTTTCGACATGGACGGGACTCGACAGCGACTTACATCGGAGGAGCATTCCTTACAGCTTCTGCATGGCACTCACTGCATTAAGTTGTGCGATAAAATTCGATAACATGATCTCCATTTTTTTTCCTTGTGTACTTTGTAATTTTTCGCTGCAGATGCCATCGCCAAGTTATTGGGAAAGTGTAGTAATATTTGGCTCGAACCCTTTAACAACATTGTCGGGTCCGTGCGGATAGGGTTTATGTATTTTTTATTTTGTGTAAACACTGACTTCTTCAAACTTCAATAAACTTAATCCAGAGGTATTCCTTCATCGCGTGTATTCACGACTATGCGCAGGTCAATTCATGGAGCCGCGTAGTTATGGAAGTGTGGAAACACGAGAATCGTTTTCTACACGTGGAAGTACAAGATGATTCGGAACTAGTCAATTCGTAAGACCGAAGTCTTTTCTAGAAAGCAAATAAGCACAACAGTATAACTGACGCCGCTTACTAAGCCCTTTTACAGCATAACGTAATGTTTTCGGTCCCGCTGATGTTTTCCTGGTCAGCGCAAACTTCATAAAGGGCCGACGTTGAGTGCAAATACTGCGACAGCGAGTTTCCGGTTAATTACGCTTGAACGGGTCGAAAGCTTACCACCAGCTATGCACTTTCCGGCTAGCCACTAACCCAGTCCTTCCTTTAGCCACGCAGAGGGTCCCAAGTTTTGGATTCGTCTGTTCTAAACGCGTTCGCCATGTGACATTCCACATACTTTCCCTTTCTTGACTAAATACCGGTGCTAACGGTATAGACGCTTCACATAAAGCCGCTGGATAATTTTCTTGGTCGAATAATTTTCTTAGTCGTCGGGGGTTGAAAGTGCTTTTGTGCCCTTCGATCAATCCTTCCGCCGAAACACGGGCAGTTCAGAATTGCTGGGAAAATGGCGCTTCAAACTGTACGATAACACCAGCGCCAGGGGCGAGCCCTTTCCGGCATTGTGGTGAGCGCCGTGCCCAGCCGTTTAGTGACGGACTGGTCTGGAAAAGTGAAACCACCCACGTCGTCGGCCCGCTCTCCGGGAGGGGACGTTCGACCCAAGACGAGCCGGCCAAGTGCCGGCCGACGCAGCCGAGTGCGCGTGACCGGCAAGCAGGGCATCCTCCCCTCAGCGCAGCCGCCGCGGGGCCCGCCGACCTTGCCGGACAGCACATGCCTGCAAGGGTTGGAGGCAAGGAGGAAGACGAGTGGACGGGCCAGCTTTTATAAGCGGCCTCCCCGAGCGGCGCGGGCTCTTCGCTGCTCTGGTGCCGTGACGTGTGCGCGATGAGTTCTGTGTCTTCTTCGAGCATGGCGCGCGTCGTCGCTTCCCTCTTTCTGTTGGCCGCTACGGCACTCCTCCTGGCACAAGCAGGTAAGATGCACTCAGCTCACTGACAGATCGGATCGCTGCACCACGTGTGAAACCGAATGCGGTCAAAGTGAAAAAAGAGCGTTGCCGTGCTGCTTTGCTCATCGCACTTGAAACGTCATTGTGTCTCCTTGATTTCATAAGGACTCGCATTTTTTGCATATATAGCTAGCCAAACAGAGGATACGTTCTGTCGAACGTTTACCCTCCAGGGGTTCTTTTTCCATTTGAAAGGCCTCAACCCCATACTTTTCGTGTTCGCGAACATTTTCCAGAATTCTGTTTCTGACCACTGTAAGCAAGGGCGCAGATACAGACACCCCTACAACTCATTTTTTTGCGCATTCATTCCGCACTACGGTGTAGTTATGGAATGGTATCTATCATTCGTGTCAAGAAAACATGAACATGCAAGAACGACTGGATATTTTCGTACAGATAAGCGCAAACAATTGTTTACGTATTCATATTGCCCTGTCAGGCAAACTCCCGATTAAGTTAGGTGTTTTGAAGCAATTTATTTATAGTTTTCTCGAGGAGTGAAGAGCTCAAAGAGGTTTGGCTTACTTTACCCAACAATGGCGTTAATATTCTGCCGCGCGTCCCCTTTCTGCACTCATGTTCACAATTGAAGGATGTTTGCGGAAGCACCAATTTTCTTTCTGAAATAAGGCATAGTTTTTCTGTGGCCCCCGATCTATCCCCCGTGCAAACTTTTTGTTACCTTCTTTTTAGCGAGGCTTACAGGGCTACGGTTCTACGTAATTTTGAAGCCCGAAAGCAAGAATTCTTATGTATCCACGTGCTGTTGAAGTGCACGGGCGCTGAAAAACTGGACAACGGGCGTCGCGGTGTGTGTGCTATTAGTACGCGCCCACCATCAATGTCGCACGCTGTTCAAAGCATGATTTGGATGTCAACCCTCATTTGCCTTCCCTTGGATAAACATGTTGAGTTGGGTAATAATAGGTACCATTTTTTAAATCAAAATATGACTTACACCTCAAGCTTATGTCACCTCACTTGGATGTTCATTTGAGTAGACGAGCTTTTAACAGCTTTCATTTCCAATATCAGTAGAGTCAAAGTAAGTGGGCGTGTATGTGTGTGTCTTTCATAGGGATGACCGCCGCCAACGCTGTTTTTGCTCGTACCTTTCAACTAAATGCTCGCTCACCTCGATGTCGTGTGCTAAGAAGATTGGCTGGTTATTCACCTTCTAGGAGCGGGACGGCTCAAAATATTTTCCTCCGCAATTTGACAGCGCTAACCTTTGGTTTGTGACAAACGGTACATGTTGCACTTTGTGCCTTGCAAACAAAACGTGTTACGAGCCAAATCTGACACGTTCGTTTGTGCGGGCGCCGGTGTCCCCTTGAAAAAAGAGCGTTTGACCCATTCTCAACGCAGCTGAAGATGAGAAAATCGCATACCTTACCGACCTGCCTCGCATCACGGCGGCGGAAGGGTTTCATAATTCTATAAACTTATGCAGATGCCGCGAGCCGGCGACATGAGTGCAGGATATGCTTCGCAAGATAGAGCTCGTGCCGATGTAGCTACGACGCAGAAAAACAAAAAGTTTTTTCTGATGGACTTCCGGTTCCGCAGAATTGGTAATGCTGTGGAAAAACGGAAACAGTTCCTGCTTGACAGCGCACAATAAAAGTTGGCTCATATGTTGCCACCACCGAGTATGGCCTAGGCAATGCACTCAAGCCTTGACGACGGTGTTTCTTGTAGAGGAAACGTCAGTTACTGTGACAGACCACCGTACTGACAAAAAAAAAAACACACAGTCGTCTATCCTACCAGTAGTCGGTAGAATCAGCCTGGAAAATGTTGGACGGAAGTTTCCGCAAAGACCCGTAAAAGGGAAGGCCAATGCCATGATTAGCCGGCTAATATGGAATGGGCCACCATTTGCGCTAGGGGGCCATTTGCTCTCATTGCCTTAAGCAAGGTAACGGGATGGTAAATAGCTCTGTGTCTTGCGCAAACCTAATCAAACACACCACTATAGTGCAGTATGTGTCACCGCCTTATTCTTTATTACAGGCAACTGGAAACTAAGCATCGTAACGAGGAAAAAAAAGAACAGCAAATGGAAACTTATCCTATTGTGAAACTCCCCCTCTCCCTTCCTCGAAAGCAAGCACACAGTCATGAAAAACAGCGCGAACTGGGCTCTGAACTCCGGACTTACATTTGCCGAGTCAACTTGAATATCCTGGACGTACTGTATCGAGACTGACGATCACGATAGTGGCGTATCCAATTTATTTATCTTCGCCGTTTCATGCCTGATCCGTGGGGAGTTTAATTTCCAAGTTTTCCCAAAACTCGCTCTTTAAATGCCGGGAAATAGTGCGTGGAACAAATTCCCTCAAAAAACAGCTCGGAGGTGCGGAAACGTTTGCTCATTGCTGCACATGTAGAGTTTTGTGGCATAAGCATGATACCGTTGATTGCGTTTATGTGGTACAAGCTGCCGATACCTTACCTTATTTTCCCGAAAATTTTATTATGAGCATCCAACATGTGTACGAAGCTGAGTTATCCGAGATCATATACCTAACCAATGTAAGCAACCGCGAATCCTTTCTCTTAAAGTACAGAGACACTCATCTACTCTACAGATTTCGGCATGCTGCTTTCAGGACGAATTACGGTACCCAGTTGTTAAAACGGCAGATACCAATCGTTTTCAACTATCACCCCGACATAATAGGCCTTAATGATTGTTCTAGGTGTTTATATTAACTTAAAACAGGAAATAAAGCTTCGCTTTATGAATTTATTATGACTTACATTGATTTGGTGAGCTACCTTCATGGTCTCTTCGCATCGGTTTATTTACCGTTTATTCGAATTGTAAAACTATGTATAACCTTTTCTTTCCTGGTTACAGTGTATGTACTATTGTAATCCGGCTATTTCTCATGTCAAGTGCTGGCTATTGTATAATTTTTTATTGCTATGTAATTAGCCCTTTGTTCTTTTTTTCTTTTTTGTGAAACGTTTTCATGCTTTAAACGCTGTTTGTGCTGTCAGTGTTACTGGGTGCCAGAGGCCAATTCAGGCGAAATTTACGACGCCTTTAGCCGCGTCACCATGTACACCTTTCTGTCAAAATAATCACCAAACTTCAAGCGTGCATTCAAATTTTGAGGACCTGGCACGAGTAATATATCAGTGGAACAAAATTTGCTTACACATCGGCTAAAGCACGGGCCCAATGGGAATGAGGAACAAATTGAAACAACACTGCTTGATCAGTCACAGACCGCAAGGAGAAGGAAATGAATGGTGGCTGATGGGTAAAGGAAAGGGCGCGTAATAAGAAAGGATACCTATATTCCAGCATAAATAGGGCTGCTACAACAAAATACAAGAAATTAAGCAAAAAGGTGAGAGATTTTGCCTAAGCGTCAAAGTCATCCGCTCTAAATGGTGGCTTAACACGACAATAAACACTACCGGGCAGGCAAAAAATACAAAAACAAAAAATTAGGCTGTACACGTGTCTGAACACCAGGGACTTTTGACTGCGGCTTCGAATAACAACTAAGAAAAGCGACGAGGAAAAGACAAGAAAACACACAAACATACGCTCACGCACCGGACACGTACGTACAGGGGGAAAATGCCCAGAGGTACGACGCGAGCGCAGCTAATTGCACCCAAAAGGATAAGTGCATCCACTTTCTCTCGTGATTGGGTTGTAAAGCAACTGTGCTACAAGTAATAACCGCCGATAACACCCCATGGAAAAGAAACATCAATCAAGCGATAAGCACGCCACTTTCCCGCAATTCTCATTTATTCCAATAGGCACGGAAACATTAATCAGATTAGAGCGCATTAAGCAGTCTTGATGGATGCGAAAACCGAATTCTGACATGGTGGATTTGGCTTCTCAGTTGAATGACCGAGCGTGTTCACATGCTTCTTCGTCGGTGGGGAAGAAGGGAGCCTTCCTACGGGAGAGTGATGATCATTGAACCGGATTCGAAGGGGCGTTTCAGTTTGGTTGATAACTTGTAGGCCACAGAGGGTGCAGTCCGGGAAGTATGAAAAATTAGCATATTAGCATATTCTTACATTCCCGCAGCAGCCTGAAGCTATTTGGTGGTCACCAGTAGACGTATCTTACAGCGGGGCGTGTATCAGGGGTCCCAACCGGCTGTGTGCGCTATAAAAACGCTTGATTTAGTAAGAAAATTAGCGAAACATTTATTGCGTCATTAAAGGATGCGTGGTCGTTCGGGAATTACGATTTCTAAGCAGTAGCTTTGAGTAACGATGTTATTGCATAGTATTGCTGACAGTTTTGTAGCAGAGGCTTTATGTGTTGTTTAGGTTAGGTTAGGTTCACGGGCTGCGATTAGAAGGGGAATTTCTAAGCGGTTGATTTGAGTAACGATGTTCATACTTTGTATTGCTGACCTTTTTGAAACAAAGGCTTCATGTGTTGGTTAGGTTAGGTTAGGTTAGGTCAGCGGATTGCGATTAGATGGTATTTCATGAAAGATGTTGGCACGACTCAACCAGTTGGCTGGTGTAATAGCATCGTTGATTACTGGCTCTAGATATTTCCAGTTCACAGGTACAGTCGTAAAGTTGTAAGGGGCGTCAGATGAAATCTGCTTGATTTGTACAATTCCGCTGAAAACGGTTGACCTGGCTGTAAGGTATTACGGTTTTATGGTGCTTAACGTGGCTAATGTAAAAATGCAAATAAAGTTACGTATCTGTAGGTTTTATAAAACTCCTAGTTTAAAGGCTCTACTGAAAACCTGGAGCTGTAATATCTGGAAAGCTTGCCCTGGTGGAAATTGGAGTGCGATAGAGAAATAGCGGGATGAGAAAGAATAAATGCCGCAGTAAAGTTTGGAATTTTCGCTTCCTCGTGCTTCCACATCATGAATATGTCATCAATAAACATTTTTCATACACTCACTTCAAATCTTGAGTTGCAAGGCTATTAAACTCTAGACACCTATATACATTTTCGTGTATTTAATAACATTGTGGCTCCTAAGTTCGTTTCCCTGACTTCCACGAAATTCTTATGTTCAAGAAAGAATTAAGGAAACCTTGAAGATTGATAGAATCGAAATATTTATGAAAGGGTGGCTCCTCATACGTGGATGGCTCAGCGCTAATGCCATCTGCATGCGGGATGTTAGAGTACAGTGACCGTATACGTCGAGCGTAACAAGTGAGCAGTTGTCGTCAACTGCAACGCTTATGACGTCAGAGAGAAAGCCATTCGTAACTCTAATGAAAGAGGGGCCCGAGCTAGGCGGAAAATCGCCAATGAGTTTGTCTGCATAACAGGAGTGATTTTTGGTAACGGTGCCAATGCAGAGAGGGGGGAGGGACCGCCGGACTTTTTTTCCTTGTGGATCTTCGCGAGAAGGTAGAATCTTCGTCTAAGGGGATAAGGGTGCAAGCGGCATGATCATAAATGTTTTTACCCAGTTCAGAGAGGTTTTATTATTTTTTTTGAAGACGGGCTTATAATCGCTATTTGGATCACTCGGTATTACTTAGTAAAATGTAGATTGGGGTAGTTTCATGAGCCTGTTTGACATTGGTTTGTTTATTACTACAACGGTTCTCTTATATGCGCGCTTCAGACCTATTTAGAGGCAGCTTCCTGTTTCCTCTTAGGCTTTGTTTTCTTTGACAGACGCTTTGGCGTCAGAAAAAACACACATTGCTCAAACTTTATGCTAAATTTTTTGCGTCACTGTGCGTAATGTACCTAGCATCGACCTCTGTGCTTTTAAAAAGTAAAATTCTTTGAAAGCCACAAGATGCGCTAAAGCAGACAATTATTTGTACCTCATGATGTAAAGCGTCCGGCTTTCGGGTGGGCTGAACTGCGTCAAGAAAACAGGCGTCGCCTCAATGACCAGTTACGCGAACACAACGATGTAAACACTGCCCGCGGTGGTTTCTGGGCAAATGGTGATTTATTGTCAGACTTGCATCGGCAAACCCTTTTTTTTATCTTCGTATGATTGCGGCAAGTGCCAGAACTCAGCTCATTTGCTAAATAACAAACTCCGAGGGGATTTTAAGACAAAGTGATACGTGTGTTAGTTCCCTCTCGATGGCGCTCGCAGGCACAGAACTGCCGTCTGTGGCGGCGGCATCCTCTGGCTCTGAATAAACATTATTTTATTATTACTTTTTTATGCACACGCATGCGCAGTTGATGCTGTTTGAGTTCAAAATTCCGCACAGTGGCAAAATAAATCATTGAAAGTTCTCGCGTTTAGTGTCTTTTCTTTCTCCGGTCCGTGTGTTTTTTGTGCAATCGTACTAAAGTTATGGATTGCCTACGTGCGCGGAGTGCTACCCTAATCAGAGCCCCACAACACCGCATGGTTTACGGGATACAACGATGCGAAGGTGGCCCGCTGTGCCTTTACTGTGCCGAAAATCACATTTGTGTTCGTGAGGATACCGAATCGGCACAGTAGGAGCCACATGAGGTGCCATTGCGCTGACTTAACACTCCTGGAGAGGGGGAACTAGAATCACCCTAGTGCATGCCGTGTGGCGGGTGAGCGTGATGGCACGTGAGCAGAACAGGTGCACACGGCGGAGAGCTCTGACCATGGGGAAGCGTCCTTGTGAATGGCGGCCGGTCTGCCTGTTCGGGTAATTCGCATCAAAAGATGGAGAAAGGCAAGCGAAAAAAATTGGCCTCCTATCTGCTGCTTTCGTTGCAAATCTTGACGAAAGGCGGTAGTCGTGAAACGCCTCTGCCAAGTAAATGCCGCCCTTCTCTTTGCCGCCCACCTATTATGCTGTACCTCTCAGGTCTCGCTCCTCCCAAGATAAGCACGCTCGTGGTTTGCTCAAGTCAGTTTAAATTTACCGCGTTCCACTGTTCCACCCAGGTGCCTCGATGCCAGCGCAGCTGTACGGCGGAGACGCGCGTGAATCGAGGCACCCTACTTGAATGTTTATAAAACATTGCCTTACTCCACGCGCGTTCCTAGCAGAATGTGGAACCAATCTAGTGGAACCGTTTTGTTACTATCGCGGTTTGATTTCTTAAAATGCCGCCAGAAGCTAAAGTGGCGCGGGCGAGAGCAGACGATAGAGGGAATTTATTTTCAGCAGTGCATGTATTTCATTTTTCATCGCAAAAATTAAGCATCCGGAATATTTAATAAAGGAACTCTGCGAATACTACTTATGTATTGATTTTCTACCTCATATTTGCGTAATGTCGTGTTCTTGTTCAACAATGTTGACATGTCTGATCATCGCCACCGGACTTGGACGTTAAGATTTGGCTGTGGGTATATAAAAATATTGTGCACGTTCTCTTCCACTTTGGCAGGGTGGCTGAATCGAGTCACCGGCAGACATATAGACACACCAATATTTCTGCGTTTAAGTAGCCCTAAAAAGACCATCGTCTTTAAAAAGATGCGGAAAACACAATGTAGCAGTAAAAAGTCCTCAATAATCGGCGGTCTTTACCCTTAAAGCACAAAATCGGCCTCAAGTCCCCGATTAATTTTACTTTTTCGGGATAGGTAACAAACCTATCTTCGGCTTAGCATGCGACTTCTACGCAATTACAGCATATTACGGAGAAATGTGGCAACGCTCACACAAAACCCGCGTGCCACATGAAATGCGCATGGTCGCATGCGCCCAAGACGCCAAAGAAGCAGCTGATCTGAAATTAGATGCCGAAAAAAATAATTTTTGTGCGCTTGTTCCGTGTCTATTAATTCCCATTATGTGACGTTTTGCCATGCGCGCAATGCATCTGGTACAGGGAACTGTGGCGCTAGCTGTAGGTGTTTATTAAAAAGTAAGCAGTTATGCACGTGGTGCAGTCTTTCAGTTAACGAAAGAGAGCTCCAATCTTTTTGGTTATGCCATTTGGCCAGTTTTTTAAAAACCAGACTCGTCTCAAAATACCTTCTCATAGCAAGAGCGATCAACGCGATCCCGCTACGGCACATGAGGAGATGGTGTTTTTTTTCTTAAATTTATTTTACGAACGAAGAAATAATTCGTGCGAACATGGGGGCTTCAGTAGCACCCAAACAATAATGTTAATAACGTTGCTTCTGCCTCAAATATACTTAGAGGTGAGCAACAGAGGAAGCTGCCAGGAAATTTACGGACTAGGCCTCATCCCCTGTATAGACACCAGATGTAGCAACGAAGAAGGCTGCCGTTGATGGAGGCAGCAAATAGAAGCATACTTACACACCAACAAACACTTCGATGCCTTAAATACATAGATGAAACAAGGACATACCGCGCAATTAATAAAAACGACCCCGCTTTCCTGTAACCGCATTAATGCACTGCAATTCGTAATGCCACGTTTCCCTACACCCCGATGTCTCAATAAAATCAGGATCAAATGCGTCATTTTAGCCTGGAACGGACAGTCGCAGAGAAAGAACACGAGAGAAAGTGGAATGCCTTCTCGGAGGAATGGCAAAAGGACCTCCTGGTCATTGCTTGTGAAATTTCCTCTCACCGTCCTTGCAGTTTCAGCACGTACGTCATGACGTGGAGGCATCCGGATGAATCACGACGGATGGATGAATACGATCTGCGAACTGGATGAACAGCGATCGACGCACCTTTTATATCTTCGGATTAATTTAGCATTCGGGGGCTGTAGTGTACCCCTTACATACTAATACTAACGTTGAATGTATAAAGCGGAGCTCGTTCGTCCACCTCGGAAAATTAGCCATCGGGTCATTCCGCGTCCGTTGATCTTGCAACTTGCAAAGTGGCATTTTTATTTGCCTTATATTTCGAAATTATGCATGCGGGACTGTAGAGGAAAACTAAACTGAAAATGGACAAATAATTCCCCTTGTGCTCCACTGGCGAACACTTTTGCGTCCTTTTAGGAGCCAAGCTCCTCTTGCTCGAGCCCTGTCCCGTCCCTCGTTGCTTCTGTATACGGCACGGCACATTAATGATGATTGTGGCAGGATCCCCCTAGGGATTGGCCAACCAAAGATTGGCTGAAGAGGACAAACGTTCAACGCGTTCGTTGCTACCCAACAAGGAGAAGAGGAAGAAGAAGTTGTTGTTCGTCGCCTGCGAAATCAAGACACGTACCGGGGGTACACGACACAAGACGCTCTGCAGAAGGCGACGGCCAAGGTGGCGAAAATGTCACACACCGAATTCACCAACTTACCCATGGAGATTCTCATCGTCTATAACAACCCCTACATAACCACCACAAACATCGACGTCGTCGACGGGCTTTTCAACGGTGTGGTGGAAAGCGTGAAGTGTCGAGTCTTTATATGATGTGCGGGCGAATGTTTCACGGTTTCACCGATAAGAATTTTTGCTTCGCCCCTCTCATCATCATTCACTTCGTGGAGATGGCGGAATTTTTTTTTACTCATACCACTTACGTACCGAGGCGGAACTTCGTGTTGCAATCGTAGATGAATTTCGATTCACCGGAACTCAATTTATTCCCCAGCAAACACTGGACGATTCCCCAGCTAAACGCTGCTGTGGCCTATTATTTTCTCTTCTCCCTGACTAGCGGTGACGGTAGGAAATATTTCACCTTGAATTGCACCCACGCGACTGCTAAGTTGCTGTGTGGCAACATACTGAGCACGAGGTCTCGGGGTTTGCAATTTACCGCGCAGACGGTAATCAAGAAATTCTCTGCCTCGATGAAAGGAAAGTGCAAATCAAGTGATTTGCGAAGCACGTTCTCGGCAAAGCACCAGACGACAGAATAGAACCGCCATTATCACAGCGCTTTGACGGTTTGGCTGTACACACACACACGCCAATCGCTTAACCCGACGAAAGGGACTTGCAATTTGTGGGCTGTAGTCCGTCCTGAGGGTGCGTTCATTATTTAGTACATTCTTTTCTTTTGTGGCCAGCAGGGTCAGCTGCTCCAGTTATTTCTATTATAAGGTAAAAGTAACTGTAATTTTTTACTTGGTAAGCACTAAGACAAAAAATGTTTAAGAGCTTTTGTGAAAAAAATCGCGATGAATCGGCTGTTCCATGGTTGTTTTTTTTATATAGAAAGTGAAAAAAAAAACACTTGGTGGGTTGACATAATTGTTTCAAAATGCCAAAAAATCGTGATTTCCAACAGCAGTCCCATCCTACAGGCCTAAATATGTTGTAATATTTGCATTTAAGTCTGCGGATGAAGCCCAGTGTATGGCCTAGATACTAGAGTCGCCGCTTGTCAGCCAACAGTTGGGGATGGGATGGGCCAATTAATAAATGGTTCCCTTGGCTCACGGAATGGGGAAATAAAACGATTTGCAATGATGCATGACCATGTGGTGGTGGTGGTTGTTGTGTGGGATCAGGCGGGGTTAGCCTGGCTGGATATGCTGGCAATTGCTCCGCCCAAGCTCCTCCTAATTGGTCAATGTTCGAGTCCTTTCACCACGAGTTTGCCAGTTCCGTCTCCTGCAGGAAGCTTAGTAGAATGCATGACACGTCTCTGACCAAAGGGGTAAGTGGTAGCTACTTATAAACCACGTTCGAGAGCACAAAAAGGTTCATTGATGTGGCTGAGTTGGCGCAGAAGTCCTGGCCCACACTGATCTCACTTCGTGCAGTGCAGGTTGAAATCCTCACATGGAGTTCAATCGGAACAGTGACAGTGGATCTGAAAAATTGCTTCATATTCTGGTCGAGAACACTGGTTGGAGAGAGAGAGAGAGAGAGAGAGAGAGAGAGAGAGAGAGAGAGAGAGAGAGAGAGAGAGAGAGAGAGAGAGAGAGAGCAAAACTTTTATTGAGCATTTATCTGCGTGGGGATGGCTTCTCAGTCCAGAGGTCCAAGCGTCGTCCTCGCACGTTCCGCCCTCTCGGTCAGCATGACCTGGTCGGCGAGGTGTGCTTTGGACAGCGCTGCCTCCCACGGCTCGAGGTTGGGGCTATGGAACGGGGGTGGCAAGTCCGGGTTTTGGCTACATTCCCAGACTACGAGGCATAGGGAGCCTGAATTTCCACAGAACTTGCATTAAGATGGCTGCTAATTGGGGATTGGCATATGGAGCCGTACTGGGTGAGGGAACGTATTTGTTAGAGTTAAGCGAAGTGTTGAGCCTTGTTTATTACTTAATTGCGGGTGCGCTGGTGGATTGACTCTACGTTCTAGCCGGTAATGCTGGGTAATGTATCGGCAAGTCAGCACAGGACTGTTCGGCCTAAAACAGGCCGGTGTACTTTGGCCGGTGATTTTCCGTCCGGCCGTTTTCCGGCAGCCATGTTCGGCCCATGTCCAAATGTGGGCCTTTTGGCCGTATACGGCCGTACTCCGATGGCTGTCCGACGGCCAGTGTCCGTCGGCCAGTCGACCGGCTGACGGTCATACGGCCAGATTCCAGCCGCAGGGCTCCGGCCATTCCAAAGCCACCCGTGTACGGCCGAAGTACGTCCGCCGGAGGACAGCCGAGATGCGGTCGTCGGACTCCAGCCGGACTACAGCTACCGGAAATACGGCCGTGCTACGGGCATTGGAGTTCAGCCACAGTACGTTAGCTGTACTGAGGCCGGTCACTGCATGTCGCGGAAGCAGATGACTCATTCGCGCAGTGCAGAAGCAGCACAAACCCAGCATTTTGGGTCCAATGCAGCCACATCAAAGTGAGTTCGCGCGCAAGCACCAGCCGTCAAGCTTTCAGCGCAGCTTTGCTTAATTACCAGCCTCAGTTGACAGCAAAATTCATTTATTAAACAGTGCTCACAAATTGTCGGTCCTTTAATTGCTGTGCCTCTTTTACTGCCGAACACAGAAAATATTCAGTTCTTTGTAGAGCTTGAATAGATGTATTGTCCAGATCCTGATATCCTCTGTGGGGCGGCTTACCTGTAATAAACGGGGAAAGAGAAGGGGGGGGGGGGGGCGGCGGAGGGCGCATACTTTAGTGGGTTGAATTTCAGAGAGATAAATTGCGCCGCTTTTAGCCAATTTCTTTTAGGGCAATATTCCGGAACACTTTCATGCTATGACTACATAAACTATTTTTATAACAGTTTCTTGACCAATTTTGATGTATATAAAACCGGCGTAAATGCCTTTACGAAGCGTTTTGGTTCTCAACAAAACACTCAGGAGCATTTAATATAATTCCTTCACAAAAAAGTATGTCCAGTTTTTTGCCCATTTTTCTTGCAAAGACATTTTCTACTCGATCAACTTTTCTGATGATCTTGCGCAGGGCTGATCCTAAGAAGGAGCGAACAGGTACTTTCATTTTCAATCTATTTTAATGTTGTTTTCATGAGTGTACGTCCACACCACTCAATAGTCCAAAAGAACTTAATTTTCTTCTAATTCATACTACGTTCAAAAAATTCTAGACGCGTCGCGAATGACGCCCTGCTTCAGGTGGCTGCAGTTGTACCCCTTTGTGTTCACGCAAGGAAAGGCGTAAAATTAGAGTTACATAATTTGTTTCAAACCAATAACATAGCAATGGTAGCATGTATACAGGAAACCTTGCATACTGCAACGAATAGGGCAATAAATATTTTATTGGTCAAGGTTGAATGCGTAGGGTTCTCAACCCGTCGGAGGCAAACTTGCGCCTCTGGAAGTTTATTTATTTATTTATTTATTTATTTATTTATTGTTTTTATTTGTTTATTTATTTATTTATTTATTTATTTATTTTTATTCATTGTTTTATTTATTTATTTATTTATTTATTTATTTATTTATTTATTTATTTATTTATTTATTTATTTGTTTGTTTATTTGATACCTGCTTTCCTTTGCATGCATTACAGAAGGGAGATACATAACACTAAGCATTAAATATGAGACAAAATAACAAAATAATTCTACAAAGCGCGCTGAAAATCGTCAATATAAACAGTTAATGCAATCATACGTCGAAGATAATTACACTGCAGCATTGATGTAAAATAAAATGAATCGCACAAGGCGTCACCTTTAAAGAAAAGTTAATAATTTGCTTTAAGCTAGCGGTCCCACTTTGAGATATGTAGAATGGCGCTTGGACATACTTCTCCCCTTCTACAACAGTTTTCGAATAATAGATATTACGAAAAAAGTTACACCTGTGGTTTCGTCTGTGATCTTTCACGTCCTGCCATTTCAGTTTACTTTTACTTTCTCTCATGCTAAGTTGAGCGTGCCAATTACCTAATACGAATTGCACTGACATATTCTGTATGTTTTCGAGCGTATCAACGAGCTCTTTGGTGTAGGGATCCACGAAAACACATGCGTACTCCAAGATTGAGCGCACATGAGTGAAATACGGTTGTTCTTTTCAGTTAGATGAAGGTTCACTGAAATTTCGTCTCAGAAAGCCAAAAACATATGCAGCCGTAACTTTTATGGTGTGAACCTGCCTATTTAACTTCTAACCGCTCCCTAAATAAACTCCTAGGTATTTATATTCCTCGGCCGTTGTCACAGCAGCATAATTTGCGGTATACGTATCCAATTGGAATGAAGGTTTTCTTGTAAAGGTGCCGTTAACACACTGTTTAACATCCAAAAACTTTTCTGAATCAGCACACCAGGATGTTATTAAATTCGAATAAAGCTGCAGGTATACGGAATCACGTTCATTCGCTGTAGTCCGGTAAACTACACAGTACTTTTGAACAAAGCTCTAGGGCCAATAGTAATAACAATGCAAAAACCGATTCATTCAGTTCATAGGATGAAATGTACTACGCAGAAGGTGATATGCAACACCATCATTTGCTTTTCTGCAGTCCAAGAATATACAGTCAACCACTTTAAGCTTATCTATTGCAAGAGCCAAATCGTGCGTGAATTCAACAATCTGCGTTGAGCAAGAAAATTCTGACAAAATCCGTGTTTGCTAGGATGCTGGCGATTATGTTTACCCAAATGAGTCATATCCCAAGAGTAGCTAAGCTCACCTTCAAACTTCGGAACTAAATTAACAGCTAGGCTTCGTCAGTGACAAGGCTCTGTTGTTATCGCAAACTTAAAATAATTTTTTTTCTAAATAGGCAGTCGTAAAATCCCCTGAAGTAGCATAGTGCAGGGCATGAAGTTGATCCTACCAATGCACGAGCGAGTCTCTTCTGCGTTTATCACCAACAACATAGTGCAACATTGCTTGTCGCAGTTTAATTGTAAGCAGAATAACTTGCGCTTTTGCTCGCACTTGCCTTTCTTTGGTGGGGAGTCCTTGACATGGTGGCGGTTTAGCTCCTGCGTGGTTGACGCTTGCTCGACGCCCTTGAAGGCCAGTTATTTTGGTGAACCATCCCCATCTCGGATCGGACATCTCTGGTGGATCGATGTCTCCAATGCTCTCCATTTCTTGAGCGGGCGAATAGCCTCGAGATGATGCGTCGACGAAGCCGGAGGCAGAAGCGTGGTAGCGGCGATGACTGGCGAGGCTTAGCTCACCCGTCGGTGTGGCACAGTCTTCTTGTGGCAATAAATGACATTTCGATGGCCTAAAAGGTTCCCTGCTAATGCCCAGTGAGTCCTTGTACCTTGCCCGTTCACCGAGAACACTCATTACTGTTTGACAAACGATGTTCGTTCATTTAAAACGTAGAAACACGGAGCGGATGAAAAATGCGTCCCCGCTAATGCCCAGTGAGTCCTTGTACCTTGCCCGTTCACCGAGAACACTCATTACTGTTTGACAAACGATGTTCGTTCATTTAAAACGTAGAAACACGGAGCGGATGAAAAATGCGTCCCCGTCGTTCGGCGCCCTAACGGCTCTTTGTCCCCCCAGAAAAAAACCGGTCGGTCTCCTTCCAAACACGTCTGTGCATGAATTCTCGGCGCCCAGGCGCGAGCCGTTGTTCGGCTGGATGCCGTTTGCCGAAAAAAGGACGTATAACCAGATACCTTACGTAGGCCGGTCTCCTCTTGAACACCGGTTGCCAAATATTCTGTGGCCATTCGCTGGCCGTAATTCGGCCGAAGGCAGCTAACCGAATGCAAAACGTATATTCTGGGGCCGTACGTCCGCCGGACGCGCGGTTCACCGTTGAAACAACGAATGCACGGCAGCCGCGCACCGGCCGGTCTCCTTTCGAACACCAACTGCCGCAAGAATACGCATATTCTGTGGCCGGTTGCTTGCCGTGCTTCGGCCGATTACCGCTTCCCGAAGAAAAAACGGATGCCCTAAGGCCGTACTTCGGCCGTTCTCTTTCTCAACATCGGCATCCGTAAGAGAACTGAATATCTGGCAGCCGGTTAGCTGCCGTTGTGCGTCCGGACACTGGCGGACGGAAAAATGCCGAAGTGCTGGTTGCCGAATGTTGGCCGTTCAACGCATGATCAGTGGCTGCCAGAACCTGGATGCTGGCCGGATATGCCAGAAAGCGGCCATAGACGGGCCGGTCTTGGGGCACACTTTCTGCGCCGCCTGGGAACAGGGGTGGGGTCAGGTTCTCCTTCCAGGCCCAGGTTGGCGAGTGCGCAGGCCGTCACGTGGGTGAATTCGTTGCCCGCGAAGGAGGAGTGTGCCGGTACCCAGACTATTATGACGTGCCCGTTCGGGGGGACTCAGGAGGAGGTGTGCTGCGGTAGTCGCCGATCCCGAAGTAGCAAGGGCCGCCGCGTGAATTGGGTTGCCTTGCGTTGAGACAAGGGTACGGGAACGCCGCGATTTTTGCTTCGTTTCAGATTTTGCACTTGGAGTATGTCATGATGACGCTTGCACCTAGAACTAATACTGGGATCTCTTGGCAAGGAAAGACAGCTTTCCAGCCTCTCTGCACTCGCCGGAAGAACGGGAAGATGCGCACCCCCGTAATAGCCCGCTCTTTCCTTGCCGGGATAATGTTTCTAAATAGCATGCGAAAGATGCGGAAAAGGATACTAAAGATTTAGGCAAAATGTAAGTGAAATTTTTGCTACGGCGTGCAGACTGTATATCTTGGTTTTAAAAGTGATGTTTTTTTTTTCTCTCGTGTGCCCGCATTTGCGCTGGTATATGAATTGCCGCTTATTTAAACGCAGAATGAAAATTTCGGTCTAGCACGACTTTTTGGTGGGCACCGAGCCGAAAGCATGCTCCCGGAAAGCCCACCAAACTTAATCGAATTGCTTTAAAAGGACGCAGAATCTGTGTAGAAGATCTATGAATGGGCAGAGCCCACAAGATAAAACCATAAAAAGTTAAAACTGCTAGAGCACAACTATAGCCCTTGCTGCGCGCATTACACAAGTATAGGCTGTTAGCATAATCTAATAGAGTAATGTGATGGCCTAACGGAAGGTAATTAGAAAACATCACCTAATGTGATGAAGTACAAATTTAAGCGATTCAAAACACATTATGCTATAATTTTTAACGGGAGGGTAACAGGTTAATGGGTGATGTTAACCCATAAATAGTGCATTAGTAAAAATTAAACCATAAATTTGCGTTACAAGCGCTTCTTAGCGTTTGGCGGCACAAGCCGAGAACACATTACACATCCACTGTTCTTTCTGTGAAACGGCAAGTTAGTTCTACTAAAGTTTATTACCCTTCAAAATGGGCAAGGACTCAACATCCAGAAAAGACGAAAACATGTTTTAAAGGTTGCGAAAATTTGCGAAGATGATTGCACGGCACATGCGATTACAATAAGAAAACAAAATCAGTGCTAAAAAAGTACAGCTGACATGGCATCTCCGATGTTCTGCAAAAGTACCATTAAAAAGGCGAAGTGAAACTTATTACTGTTGTAAATTACCCTCAATTAGAAACCTCGAACACACGAGGATTACTCTAAAATGAGTAAGTTTAATACTACATCAACATTTCCTTTTGTTACAAAAGGACAGAGTAGAACACATTTTCACGGCTTAACTTGTGTTTACGTAGTTATTTGCCACATGAGTGAAACTTAAGCGCAAACTGACAGGGACGAGAAAGGGAAACGAGACTAGCACTTACTATCAACTGCAAGTTTATTACCATCGAAAGCACATATATACCCGGCCAAGACCCAACAATCAGGCATGTGTGTCCGTCGCACATGCGTACGATCGTACATGAGGACAACCGCACCCCCCCCCCCTTCCTATCTTCTCTTTTCCTTTTTTCTCCTAACCCCTCTTCTTAAGAACTAGCACTTCTTTATCTAAAATGCTCAGTGAGGGATGACTTATACAATCCGAACCCCTAATCCTGACATGAAATGTTTCGGCAACCATGCTCCCATGCTACCAGGGAGCTTGCCGAAGCATTCCATATCCGGATTAGGGGTTCGGATTGAATAAGTCACCGGTCACTGAGAATTTTAAATAAAGAAGTGCTGGTTCTTAAGAAGAGGGGTTAGAAGAAAAAGAGAAGAAAAGCTGCGGATATGAACTCACGGCCAACTCCAACCATTCAGCTGGCTGTTGCTAGCCTTGAGCTCTGAAGTCGACCAGCCACTCCTCCTATTTCATGAATGTGACCTTAGGTATGAGGGGAAGGGCGCAGGGAGTCCGGCCGCCATCACTTCTGGGCGGCTGATCTCAGAGGGCTCAGTCCTTCCCCCACGACTAAACGACGTTCCTCGGTGAACTGTCGAATGCATGTTGCGGAGAAGTGGTACTGAAGCTTGGAACGCAGCGTCCTCTATTCTCAGTGCTTCGTGGATTTTACACTGCGTCTCCAGACGAATGGTTTTTCCTGATAAACAGCTACTTTCGCCTTCTGGGCACCATCTTCTCCCTGCCTCGTTCCCTGGTGAACAAGATCTGCAATTGGTTCCTCGCCCAGCCCGAAATACCTTAAAAGCGGCTAAAATGCCATGTCATCACCGAGTTATGTTGTGAGGACAAGAAGAAGCCGCCAAATACCCGCATTTGCAAGGTCACTGACCAAGTTGCGGTAGCATCAAATGTGTACACAGGACCCAGCTTGCTCTTCCACCGACACCAGCGAGGCAGGCCATGATTCGTGATGTGGAAAGCTCTGTTGGGCCAGGCGCTGAACACACTGAGAGCAATCTTACTCCGAAATATTTCTGTGCATCACACGGCGGCTAGGCCATCGGACACGCGCAGGGCTATTTTGACTTCCCACCTGATTCAGACATAGACCCTGCGTAATCTTCCTGTGGCTGAGTTTCAATGATGCCCAATAGGCGCTTAGAATGACTTTACGAGGGCGTGAGCTCACTCCTCGTCGCCGCTATCTCTGCCGCCGTTGTTTGCAGCCCGCTGTATACGGCTGACCGCACCGCACAGCTGAAATATCGTCGCGCCTCACCCGCCAGGGGACGCCACCATTAACCAGCCATCAGAACCGTGGCGCCTTCCCGGATCAGTACCTACCCAACTCTGCTGGATACATCACGTATGCATGGCCCACGAGACCACCCCGAGGTGATCCCTCACTGCGACGTTCAACCGGGGACCTAGTCATCAGCTTCCGATTTCGTTCGCTGGCTCAGGGGTTCAAAACGTGTTCACCCCGCGCCTCTCATCTCTGGCTCTGCTGCTTGGCATTACATGTGCAAAGAAGTCTCCCCCAACAAGGATAATGCTCCACCCAGTGGCCAGCAGCCACACTATAGTAAACGGCAGGCGGCCACAGCCTCAATGAGCTGGCCTTTTCTCACCAGAGTCACACCAGGTTTGCCTTCCTGCGGAGGTGCGTGCCTCTCGGACCGACATTTTGGAGCTCCTCATTGGACCAACTGTCCCACGTGGAAGCTGTTGATCATCCGCAGTCTTCATTCGACACGCCATCTGCTCCGAACGGCAACCACTTGCGGGCGGAGCGTGCCGCAGTACGTACGTTCGTGGCCACGTCCATTGCCCTACTGCATAAGGTGAAGCCTCACAGCAGCACCTATCTTTCCATCCCCAACTTTCTATCTTTCTATCTCCAACCGACCACTGCGTAGAATTGTACGTCGATTGAGTCTGTGGTACCTTTACCCGTCCTCTTGCGCCCTCAAGGTCGCCATCGTGCACGTGACTGTACACCGTTGTGTGTGTGTGTGTGTGGGAGAGCGCGCGCGCACGCGCGCGCGCGAGAGAGAGAGAGAGAGAGAGAGAGAGAGAGAGAGAGAGAGAGAGAGAGAGAGAGAGAGAGAGAGAGAGAGAGAGAGAGAGAGAGAGAGAGAGAACGTTTATTGAAACAACAAGGACGGGGTAGGGGAGAAAAAGAGGAGCTGTGGGCGGCCATCCTATTTCGGTAGGCCGAGTGCCGCGACTGGAAAAAAATTTAATGGAAAACGGCCATTTTGGTCGAGCCGTCGTTGTGTGCTCTCTCCATGCCAACGTATTTCCACCCCGCTGCAGGTTTTACGTACATCGCAACCCCGTCATTGCGGCAAACGGTTGGCCAACTGCAACACCCTGACCAACCCGATAGCCATACTTCCCGTTTGAAACCGTACCGCCATGAAATTCGACTGTGCGAAAAGGCTTTCTGGAAACGGCCACTCAGCTTTCGTGCACACTGAAACTGATCCTTTGCTGGTACCTGGGATCCGTGCGACCATATTGCAGCCTAGAACTTCCGCTGGCGTCGCGGGCTCCCCTTCACTGTTTCTGACATAGGCTCCTCTTGCGCACTTCCCGCTGCACTTCAGCTTTTCAACGGCCATATTGTTTAGTTGACTAGGTTAGTACACCACCGGCGCCTAATGTGTTACATCGATCCGCAGCTTCGCCAACTCTCCGACGCCCTCCAGAGAATATTCTCTGTCGAGGAGTATGGTCAATCGTAACTATAGTTAACAGCAACTAGCCCACTGACCCAAGTCAAGTCAAGTCAAGTCAAGTCAAGTCAAGTCAAGTCAATGTTTATTTCCACATAGCCATGCTACGTTGAGGGGCACAGACGAAAAGCCTTTTCTTTTCTTTTTTTTTCTTTACGTTTCTTTTTATAGGGCTTGACAAAGGCCTGTGCCCCGTACACAGTTACAGCAGCGTTGTGGAAAATACATGTGTCGTAAAATTACATAAACCAGAAAACAAAGCACAGCATCACGATTATAATGTCACATACAAAGACATGAACAATAGGTGTTGGAAATACAGGTGCCAGAAAATTAAACCAGCGTAAAGGAACACGAACAAAAAAGAACCCCCCCCCCCAAAAGAACCCCACAAAAAAGAATCCCACAAAAGAAAGAACCCCACAAAAGAAAGAACCCAAAGAACGAAAGAACCCCACAAAAGAACCCCCCCCCCCCCTACGTAATGTTACACCCGCAACCGGAACCTTAGTAACTGCAGGAACAGTCTTTCAATAAAACTGTTGTAGCAATCGGCATCAACTTTCCACGTTTCCCTTGGAAGTCAAGCATATAAACCCATCTTTTACACTTGTTGAAGAAACCAATTCTCCCCCCAAGATTTTTTGTTTTTAACGCATATTAATCCGTCATACTAATCCAGAATGCGTCCCATGCCCAGCGGACATCCCGCCACTGCACATTGAACACGTTTGCTCTGCAACATCTCGCTTTTGTTGATTCGCTGGAAATCAGTCACAGCCTGTTTCATCCACGTGGGCTCGTGATTCGACTGCACACTAAACGCAGTGATGAGCGCCTTGGTTTCTATGATGTTGTTTCAAGAGGCAGTTTGGTTATCCTCCGCTGTATCGTCGATGCCAGCTGAAGATCGATAAACTGGCCAAAACGATAGCCCATTGCGTTCACATTCAAGCGAAGTCTGTGTTATTCTATTCCCATGCACTTACTCCAAGTAATGCACTAATTTCATTCCTATTTCGTACCAACTGACTTCGCGGCGGAATGATTCCTGAATCACTCCAATTCCTGAAGGGTAATACCGTAATGAACGGGGATTGCAAGCACGTCGTTATTTCGAAACTTCGAATGGTTGCGAAGTTTTCATATTATATAGTCCATACTCCCCAGAGCTTAGCGTGTAAGTGAGATACTTACGCGAACATTATGGGCAAGAGAAGATTCTCCTGTGGTTTCTGGTGGCGTCAGCAAGTTGGGACAAAAGCAAGCGCCGCGCCGGTGCCCTTCTTCTGGAACGAACAGTGGACGGTGGCCGAACGACGGGCTGTCATCACTCCCACCGCTTGATGCTGTGGCCTCGTCGTGTCCAGAGGACGGGTCGTGCAGCCGCCGTTGTTTCCCCACCCTCGTAGGCTGCTTCCGGGTGACCGCCTTACATCCGCTCGAGTGAACGGCAGGCCGAAAGACGCCCGGTCGTAAGCGATACCTTGTGCAAACCTCTGGCACGATTTGACGAGACGCTCTGACGTTTGTAACCCATGCCGAGTCGACCGCATTATTTACGAAGATAAAGGGACCCC
Source organism: Haemaphysalis longicornis (assembly GCF_048455015.1). Classification (NCBI taxonomy): domain Eukaryota; kingdom Metazoa; phylum Arthropoda; class Arachnida; order Ixodida; family Ixodidae; genus Haemaphysalis; species Haemaphysalis longicornis. The sequence continues at coordinate 141,452,443 of NW_027526460.1, read as the reverse complement.
ACGCCGTGCAGATGGTGCTTAAATTACAAAACGCGTTGCCGTTATAAGCGAGCTTACGGCGCCTTCGCGTTGGTTGGGGCGGCCGTCAGGCATGTGCGCACGTAGTATTTAACACACAAAATATAAAATAAACAAAAAATAATAATACCACGAATACAACAATACCACGAATACAACAATGAAAAGGAACGTGAGAATGAAATAAAAATGAAGATAACGAAAAAAAGGTAAATATAAAACCAAGAGAGACAGATTATGACGGGTATGAAAACGAAGATTAAGAAAACATGGAAATGAAAATTGGTGGAGAAAATAGTTAAACACAGTAAATGAGCACCCGTGAAAGTCAGTCATTAACGCTTGACCTCTATTGAAAATGTGCGCAGCGATCTTTGCGCAATTCATCCAGCGCAGCTGTTCAAGGAACAGTGAAGCGAATTCGTCGAAGTTTTCTGTGCGGCTCCATTGCGCAGTTTGACCACCGTCACTTACCCTTTAGCGGAAGCCTGTTAGAAGCGCAGCGCATCCGCCACAGTCGCAGAAGGGCAAAACCCACACGCCGCGCGTGGCCGTCGCGCCAGTCACCTTCATGATGTCTTAGTTGTATATAATGCTTTTTCTTGCCGTCTCGCAAAATTTGCGTTTGTATGCCTAACATCGACTTCATTGTTCTTTATGCACAGATTTTACACGGAAAATATGTGGACAATCTAATGAAGATAGCCCCACGAACATGCCGGACAGTCGTCAGAGACGTCAGCCGATCGGAGTGGAGAGAGAGAGAGAGAGAGAGAGAGAGAGAGAGAGAGAGAGAGAGAGAGAGAGAGAGAGAGAGAGAGAGAGAGAGAGAGAGAGAGAGAGAGAGAACAAACTTTGTGTGCAAAGAAGCAGTGCCTGGGCGAAGTCCCTATTTTGGAGCCCCGTTGGGACGTGCCGGCACCCCAGGCGTAAAATTATCTGAACCTGGTCCTCGCAATCGGAGCGGGTCAGTTCCTACTGCTCAACCGACGGATAGATAATTCGATCAGTGTGTGTTGTTTTGGCAGGCCTGGTGCGAGCGAAACAGTTTTCTAGCCCACTTTTCGGGCCTGAAAGTGGGGATCAATTTTTCGGAAAACCTAAGTACGTCGCCTACGTATAAGTTTATTTGGTTAAGGACTTGTGATAACTTTTACAACTTATCTCAGAGCCCCTTTAAAGAGATTCTGCAACACTTCCGATGAAGGCTTATAAAATTTCCTTCGTACCTGGAAGCGCGTCGAAAGCTGTACTTATTGCCGGCACAAAGCGGCACTGTCTGATTTGCTTGTCGCAGCATATACGCCTCTCAGTTTCTGCCTTGCTATTGTGGCTTTCTTGTTAAATCAAATGCATTTATTGCTTGCAACCAAAAGTAGGCGAGCCAATGGCCACGGTATAGTTCAAGTGAAGTAATTCGAGTCCTCAGAAAGCGCCAAAGTCCGGGAAAGATGAAAAAATCTTTTCAGCACGTTTCTAATTTATCTTGCGCTCGTAGAGCAGTAATATTTGCCTGACGTACTCTTCAACCCCATATCCTCAGCACTGCATGTGCAAGTTGACGAAGTTCTGAAAGCATTTGAGACTTTAAAAAAAAGAAAGGCTGAAAGAAGGGTTGCGGGGCCGTTTTAGCTGCCGTCCTCCTTGATAGCGATGATGCGCCCGGAAACTAGCCGCCCCAATTGTTGTAGTTGTGCCTCCAAATATAGCCACACAGGGAACCCTTTCGCACCGCCCGGCTAGAACGTCTCCCGAAGCGACCTGGGGTCACGTGACCCCCTATGGCAGCTCTTCTGGGGAAGCGCTCTGTCTGTAGTGGTTGCAAGTGTTCTCTCACTTGACCTTTCGTTTGAACTTCCTGCGGCGTTTGTTTTTGTACCCACCCAATGGGGTGACCGAAGAGGTAGCCCGACCTAGAACAAGCGTACCGGAAGTGGCGACTCGTTCGCTACCGTGAATAGCGTCTACAAACCTGCGGGTATAGAATAACGACGTCTTCCAAGGAGAAACGTCTTCAATGTGCAGACCCCCAAGCGGTGCGCGTGCGCGAAGAATTTCGGGGACACGATTGAACTCAGGCGTCGTCTGTTCGAGAATGTGTTTTCGGTTCTGCTTGTCTCGGGGTGACCGTTTGTGGCTTTGAAATCACTCACACCTTATAGCGACATCGCAATCCCGGCCCTTCTTGTACACGTCTGGCGACGTGTACTGGTTCGCTTTCAACACGCTTGCTTCTCTGCTGAGCAACCTTGTAAAAGGAGCTTGCTGTTCGGTCCGTGTCAGAACGGTGGAGTCGCTGGTTCTAACCGTAACGGCTAGGGACGGAACCCGATAAGTTGTAACAGTTTAGTTATTTTTTTCTGCCAAGCACCTTAATTTTTTTCATGCAAAATCTGTCTCGTGGATGAATTTTGTTATTCGGGAACAAAGATGGTTCGGGATCTTTCGGAATGGTTCACCCGCGTGGTGCATCTTGTATAATTAACGTTCGCTACGCGCACAAAGGGTCGGGCTTCACGTAAGGTCGAGCAGAATAGCTGCACCATAGCTGCGCAGACATTTCGATCGCGTCCGGTGATCGATCCGTAATTAATTTTTAAAAGCGAAAGCCCTGTAATTCTCATGAAACGCAATAAATAACCGTTGTTGTAGTCGTCGCCGTAGTTGTCGACGTTAATACGAGTGGTGCCGGATGGAGGTCTAAGTAACGTTTCGATCTCGCAAATGCTATTGACCAATCTAGTCAAAATGCATTCCCAAGTGGTCAGGCGTATACGCTTGAGATCCAAATCATGTTCTGAGCGACGTGCGGCTTTGGGGTGACCGAGGGAGGTTCCGTTTCCAACGCCTTTTTGAATAGAATGCCTCGCGCTTCAAAGACACGTGGAGCCATGGGAGACCTTTTTGTCAGTCATAAAAACACAGATAAAACTCTAGACATATAAGCTCTGCTACAACCAGTCACAAATTTCTAATTCTAGTTTCGAGCTAACATTGTATAATCAGGAGTTCTTGTAATGTTTGTTTTTTGATGAGTCGCAGTTGCAATTTTTTAGTTACGTTGTGTTAATGATTTTATTGTATGTTGTATCTTAACGTCTTTGTGCTGTTTTTTCTTGTTGCTGTTTTTTATTTCTTTGCTCTCACACCACTCCCCTCTGTAATGCCTTTGCCCATGAGGGTATCATAAATAAATAAATCAATAAATAAATAAATAAATAAATAAATAAATAAATAAATAATAAACACTGTATCAACACAGGTACTTGAGCACAAACACTTTGGAGTTTCCTTCACGCCCAGGCTCCCTCGGAACCTCCATGCGCAGCACAGCCTGCCTTTTTCGTTCCTTCTCTGGAATGCTCAAAAGGCCTCATAAAGTTTGTAAGGGTCTTTTATACCAAGCAACTGTCTATCAAGCCGCTCGTTTTCTGTCGGGAATTTCAACGCGACCCGAAGGAAGGGTACATTAGGATGCGACTTTCACAAAGCCGCTGCAGACAATTTCGGGTCACCGCCCAACGATAGGTCGCTGACGGGAAGCGCCGGTATCAGAAACCCATCAAAATATGAACCTTCGTAGAGTAGGTTCGTGGCTCGTCTTCGGAAAGTGATGTGTTTATTTCCCTCGAACTGTTTGTGATCGAAACCCTCTAGCTCGCAACATAGTCCGTTTAATGTACCACACAATGCCTCGTTTCTATGTGGTTTTAGCGGGGTGACAACACATGCTTTGCAAGAGTTGAGGAAAAAAATACCTGTATATGGGTACTACCTGCGCGCTTTTCTGCTTTCCGTTATGCGAATCGCAAAAAGGATGTTGCCTTACTTTGCCGGTGCAACTCCCCCTCCAACTTTTCTGTAATGCCTAAGCTGCTCTGGGTACTGTTGAAATAAATAAATCAATGCTTAACGTCTGCAGGCTCCTGGCACACTGGTACAGGGGGAGAATTAAAGCTATATAAACCGGGACGATATCAATGAACAGGCAAACGGGATTCAGGGCTTGAAAGCCAACTAAAACATAATGGGGCGCACGAGTCGTTTGTTTTGTTTAGAGCGCCGGACCGATATTTTCTGTTTCGGCAATTTGTACAGCTTATGAACGCAAAATTTTGAACGTAAGTGTTCAGCAGCGAAATGAAATTAGACTCATGTGCTTAAATTATCTGATTAAACCTGATAAAAACCAAGTTTCTCTGCCAAACAAGACCGGAATTCTGTTGATAGCGTAGTCGGAAGGGGTCCTCCAAGACATTCTGTTCAGTACAACAAGAGTCGTTGATTTGATTGATTGTAGGGTTTAACGCACCGACGCAACGCAGGCGATGAGGCGCGCCGTAGTGGAGGGCTCCGGATATTTTTCACCACCTGTTGAGCTTTAACGTGCGCTGAAATCTCGTACACACGGGCGTTTTTGCTTTTCGCCGGTACAACCAGTCAGTGAAGCGTTGAAGGACTCTAGCGCACCCAACCCGGGCCGTCAGAGGGGTGGCGTGTATGTTTGCAAGACGAACGCCCTTTGGAGATGAAAAGTATGTACTGTTTCATTCTGATATGCGGCATCAGCGTGCAAAAAAAAAGAAAAAAAAAGAAAACGTTGCAAGTGGAATCGCGTACTCAGTGTTAAAGCAAACAGTTATTTGGCTAGGTGAAAGGGAAATTCGGCGGTTCCGTGTACACAAAGAAGTCCTTCGGCGCAGCCTCATGCACCTGCATGAGTTTGCGCCGAAAGGTACGAAGAAAACGGAACAAGTTGGAGAGGAGTTAGAAGTAAGCGGAGGCAGGTTGGCTGGGTTTATTTCAGCAGAGCGCGCGCGCAGCAAGCTACTGCGTGAAGCTCAACTCAAGCGAGAACAGCGGGCAGGGATGGTGCAGTACGGGCGGCGCCGCGCATTGCAGTTTCGCTGGGTAATTACCTGTAAATAGTGCAAAGGCGCGTTTTTTTAAAAAAGCTCCTGCTTATTAAATACCCGCAGGTGCTCTAGTAGCAGTAGTAAAAACTTTAATAATAGAAAGGGGCACCAGCGCCGTGTGTGGGAGGGGGGGGGGGGGTGTATGCAGGGTGCAGGGGAAGGTAAAACACCTCAGACATTCCCAAGTTCACATAAAAGGGTCGTTGTTCATGTTCAAGTTCACGCAGCACTGACAGGTTTTACGTGACTTCTTGTAGAGTAGCTGCAGCAAGCTTGAGGGAAGTCCGTTCAGATCACGATTACACAAATTTGTATAAACCGTTGGCTAAGGCGTATTCGGCGCTCTGTTCAACCAGTGAAGGCTTTGTTCGTACTCGCTCCAGGTGTGCTGCCTCCGACGCGGGTGGGGGGCCATCGCTTAGGAGTCGCGCACGAACATCGCTCAAATAAGAGCACTTCGAAAGTAAATGAAACAAGTTCGGCGTGCAGCGGGTGTTGCAGTAGAGGCAACATTGCGGGACGGAACTAGCGGGTGCTGTCCATTTATGCACGATATGAGGGTTCAGGGCCGAGTTGGCATAGATTGTTTTAGCCATGATTTCGCCCGGGCATCTGAAGGCTTTGAGCGGACTAAGAATGCCGACCGGAGGGTCATCCCTCAGGCGTTGGCGACTTTAAATCTTCAACTGTCGTAGTTGTAAGTAATTGCAAAGCCATCCACAATGGCCTGAATGAATTGCAGTACGAAAGGTGGAGAAATAAATACTGGCCTACCATGTGAACACGCCCGTCTGAATTTTTGACCACGCTGTCGGGGGAAACAAATGTTTGTCCGTTTCCGCGTCTACACCAGGCAGACAACACAAGATCGTGTGCGTCTCGAGGGTTAGATTGTCAAGTAGCACCAGGGGTACTTTTACAGCGCACGACGCCGGCGGGTAACGCCCGCCCGTGTTGTGTTGTGCGGGGTGAGATGCATTTCCGCTGTGGTTGTGAGTTTACGGGCGGAAAACTTGCCATGGCAGCTCCAGAATGAATGTGCTTACAAGAGATAAACAGCGCCATGAATTTCACGCGAGGATACTATTTCGCGGGATATTGCTCCCAATAAGATCATTTTGCTTTGCGCTTGTGATCTTCAAGTGTTTGATTGTGATTATAATAATGATAATGACGAAAACGAATATTGCATGTTTTCTGCTCTTTGGTCTACTGCTACCCGTATGCTTTTTTTTCAACGCGACAAAGAAACATATTTTTAGGGGTATTTCCGGCTAAATGCAGTCCAGATCTGCGTTATAGCCACATGTTTCATCAGCATGTAAAACCCTCTCACTGAAAGTGCAGTGCTAGCATTCGGAATGAACGGCACTCGAGTGAAGACTGGAGCGGCACTCTCTCTCCCTCCATTATTGGCGAGAAGTGATGGCTTAATACCGCCAAATGATCTTAGTACTGCCAGAATTCAGCGTGAAACATTGTTTCAGTTTCACATTTCGACGATTGCTTATAATTTCTTTTTCTCCCCCTTGCAGCGAGTGGCTTCGTCAGAGACACGGATGAACGCTTCGTCTTGACAAGGCCTCACAGGTAAACTCATTCTTCATACCCAGCGAGCGTTTCGTTTTGTTGCCACTGCAGTCAGTGGGGTACTTCGCTATTTTGCGTTGCCAAGGTTTCTCCATATTTACGCTTGCCACTTTCGGTACTTTTGCAAACATTCGCGAGGGCCGGTCAAGAAGGACAAGCAGCATGCAAAAATGAATTGTGTTATTTAAATGGTGTCTAACGTACCAATAACATCTGCAAAAGCGCATGCGGGGCAGTACAGCATGCTTAGTCAGCAGAACAGTCGGTAAACAGTAAAACAGTGCTCTTATCCTTGGAAATTTTTTAGTTCTGATGAAAACCAGCAGCAGTCCAGTGTAGTATTAGTACGGGTTGTGCTGCTTTCAGCAAGCAATCTCTAGTAATGAACCACAGGTTACTTCTGTCATAAGCAAACGTGTACAGCTATTGGGAATCCCTGTGATGTCTAGTGGGGCTTAAGCTTAGCCACTAACCATAAGCCAAGAAAACAAATTTTTCGGAGCTTGCACGAAGTGGCGCGAGGCTTGAACCATAGCAAAGCTGGAGGATTTTTTTTATGCAAGCACTGAAGGACACACCCCCAGAGGTTTGGAATTGTTTATTTACATGTTCCATCGTCGCGTTTCGCTGTGGTAGTAGTAGTCATCCTGATATCCATCTATATCGTCGTCTTCCTCATGCATGACTTGCGGGCCAGGATCGTTTTGTCCGAACACTTTCACATTTCTCCCAAAGTGAGAATGCGTCAGCACGTGCTAGAACCGGCGGCAACCGGATTCGCGAAATGGGCATCTGTAGCGCGAGCTGTCTTGTGCTCCCCCCTTAAGGCGCGGACGCAGATGAACTGTATTCGTGGTACTTTTTTTGCGAGCACCACGCGGAAGCCTGGACGACGCCGGGCGCTTCTCTTGAGGCGCGTAATTACGTTCGCGGTAATCCGCAAGAATGACTATGACACAGTTTTATGATGACGCCGCGCACCGCACACATTACGGCCAGTAAAAGCAACTTAGCTACTCAAAAACTGACGTCAGCCCAACCAGCCATAGTATGAAGAATGGCATAGGGGCAACGCATAGGCATAGAAAACGTGATGGTAACAGCACAAAAGCGCGGACCGCGTACAGGGAGAAGGACAACAAACACGCGCTTGTTCCTTGTTTGCCATGAACATCATGTAATGCATTAGCCCTCAAGCGTTTAGATAAAAAACGAACATCTTCGTTTAGGCAGTAAATACCAGGAAGACATCACTGCTCAAATTGAGAGAATGGGGAGTGGCTTTGCAGGGCATGAGATGGGCTGAACTGGCATCTGATAAGCCACTACGGTGACGTAATAGCTCCTGATAAACGATTCAAAAAGTAGGAGGAGACGGATAAAGCAGCGCAGAGATGAGATAACGAGGCTCGACCGTGAATACTCGATTCCTATAGTAAAGGGTGGGGGAGGCCTTCACCGCGCACTGGACATAAAGGGCCTTTTGAGATCGTCGCCATAAAATTACGGAAACGTAAGATTTTATGACTACAAAGTTTGTTATAGTCGCTACAATATTTCGGAAAAGTAATATTTAGGAATACCAGGAATAGAAATTGATCAACCACATAATCACAGGACCTGTGCGGAGCCGGAGAGGGGCTGACGACAAATGCGTGAGGGCTGACATCACACTACAACTGATCGCAGTGCTGCCAGTGTTGCTCCAAATACTGACCCAAAATCAGGATACTTTCATTGCAACGATAGCTTAGCAATATGTGTTGTGCTTGTATTCTTCTCATGCAGGATCGGTCCATTTCGTCATCGAGTCGTAAGAGACGTCACTGACATCATCAGCGGCGTCAAGTGGTCTCCGCTGGGCGGGCGATCAGCACGCGTAAGACAAACGAAAACTTTGTGACAATAAGTGTTCTGTTCGAAGGGACCCGAGTTTAGATTCAGCTAGAATCTTCCTATTCATTTTACAAAATATACCTTTTTGGGGCAAATAGATCAGGCTGGCTGGTTGGGCTCATTCTGCAATGCCGGCCACATGGCAGAAGGTTACAGATCCGTTCAAGCGCGCACCTAGTGAGCAACCGGTTCAATTTCTACTACAGGGCAAAAAGTGCAGTCGAAGCTATGATGTGTTGGCTCAAATGCTCACTTAAAAAAACAGCGGCGAAATATGATATAATGAAGCTTTCTTTTCGGGGAGCAAAAATTCATCCGGCTGTGCGCAACCAGGAACAACTTTCGCAAAAACGAAATTCCGTTACGTAGTTAACTCCCTTGCGCAGCAGGTAAGGTTTGCGGGTTCTGATTAGGGTGTTGCTGAAGGCATTTGCCTAACACGCGGGAAATAATTCAAGGAGACCTGTAATACATGTGAGTTTGGATAAATGAATATCGGAATTACTTGGATGGAACTTCTCCTTTTGCGGTGCACTGCAGGCAGAGTGACATGTTTGGGCCTCTGCTGCATAGTTTGTAAGCACGTATATCAACAACCAAGAGCTGGAAGAAGCGTATAGAATCAGTACCCAAAGCGGCGTGGGTGCGCGTACACTGTCGACAGTGTTACAGGCAGAGCAGCTTAAGTTTCTGTAGCCTGAAGAAGAATCCTCTAGCGTCATCCTCAAACGTCATCCTGAAGCGTTTCCCGGAAATTTTTCTTATCTTCTCATAATATCCGCGCGTTAATGTTTTTAATGTTATTTTTTTTTTCATTGAAAGGCTGTTCCTTTAAAGTCGGTGCACAAGTTTATTGACCTACTTCCTTTTTTCCCGCCATTTTCGCGGTATTTTCGCCAAGAATTTATTGCCGTTAGTGAATGCCGCAGTTAATACCAATAGCATCTGATAAATATTGTTTTTACCGAGTTTACTGCCGCCTTAGCTTTGAGAGGTTGTGACCTGATACTGCCAGAAATGGCTTACCTCTTCTGGTGGCCTCAATTAGTACCACACTGGTACGGAGCTACCAAAGAGAAAAGGAAAACTAATTGAAGACGAATGGCCACCTCCCATCCCGCCTTCTTCACTGCAGTCACCTGCGAAACCTGCGGCGAAGGCGGCGGCTGCACCCGTCACACTGTCAGCATTAGTGAAGCGGGCGCACAACGTCGGCTCGGGCCCCATTGTACTGAAGAACAAGAAGACGATCTTCATCCCCAAGTTCACCTACGACGGAGCTGGCCCAGGTTTGCCAACCTTAATCCTTCAACTGATTAAACGCAAATCTCTCGCAAACGTGCTACCGCGAATAACAGTGAGGCTTTGTCTAAACCCTATTTGCCTATTAATCAGGTTTAATCCAAACATACCGAGTTCTTTCAGAGATTTCCACATTCAAGGCTGTGTCTAGAGTGCCGCCCGATGGTATTGTAATCACTTCACTAAAGCGACGTCCACCAGCGTTTTAAAGACATGCCGGGAGTTAAATTTCAAAGATGGATCGGTCGCTGAAATCAATGATCGAAGCGATGGTCGGATGAAATGATCGCTGAAATGATGACTCGCTGGCTCGTTGGCCGACGGCACATAGCCGACGATGGTCTACTCCAAGTAAACTCAAAATGTGCAATATGTACACTTTATTTACACTACGTATTTACAACTCCCATGGCTCGTGATCGCAACAAAGAGGTCGGGCCCGCGTCGAGCGGGGCTCCCCGCTCTCCACCAACTGTCTCTCATCATCAAACTCAAACATCAAACTCCTCGGTTTTACCAACAAAACCCCGTCCACAAAGGGACGTCACAACTTGAGAGTAAGAATGGCTCATTGATTAGCCCACACTAGGCCACTGATTTGCCACCGTGACAAACAAAGCTAGGTGGGTTCAAAATAGCCACGTGACCCACCTCTCTCACTCTCATACAGAAATCCAAAGGTATTCCGCAAAACACAAATAAAACAGAAATGAAAACATGAAAACCAACCAACATAAATCAGACCTAACTACAGGAATCGGCTCTCAGGCGGCACGTCTTAGAGTATTGTTATACCGTGCAAGCCTATGTTTGTGCACCACGCCGCCCAAATTCCTTTCCTTTGTAGACACGTGGAGCGCCTAACAAAGCGTGGTCGCCTACGTAATTACGCATCCCATCCGCCAAGTCGCCAGGTTCAGACGTGTGACGAGCTGAAACTTCGCACAGTAACTTTGAGCAGTGCAACTGTCACGCACAGAACGTCTGGTGACCTCTTCCTATCTTTTACCCGAGGTTTGACCCCTTGACAAACCATCAGCTCCCGTCCGCTTCGGCCTTTCCCATGGCGGTAATCGCGGTCGTTAAAATGTCAACGGTCCCCCTCCGCCAGTTCCCCAAACGAACTCAAGGAAATCCTCCTTCGAAAACTGACGTCGCTTTCAACTATTATGGGGTGACCGACGCGTTTGAATACGTCCTGTCCAGGCCCGGTCGTCGGGTGAACACAATAGCTCGGCGGATAACAAAGACGCATCCGCGGATTCTCCCCGTGCCCGAAGTCAGCGTGGTGGGTGTGAAAACAAACGCCATACAGGTAAACAAGCTAACCCCAGCGAACTGTACCCAGTTACCGGGTGGTTTTAATTAAGTGGGGTGCGCGAACTTGACACCGGGTCTGGCACTACTCCGCTCTTTCTAACGTATCTTGAGTAACCTAATTTAACGAGACCTAACAGATAGCAATCTTTCAGTGAACTAAAAACTAACTTAGGCCATAAAAATTATAATTGAAACTAAATATGCCGAAAACATTAAAGAGGCATGAGCTGTATTACAAACACCGTCCTTGGCATAAGGAAACTGTGGTGCAATATCTACACCACAACAGCAGACGCTGTGATCAGTGCCAGCCTAGTCTTAAATATTCGGAAGCCGCCGGCTGGCACCCCAGACACTGCGTAAAAATAAAGCACTGTGCTGGGTACGAGTGAGAAGCCACAGCCCTAAATGTTTGATGAAATGAAATAATGGCTTGCGTTTTGCTATTCCTTTCAAAGCTGAGCAAAGCACAATGACTGTACCGGCTTATTATCGCGTGTAAATTTTCGGCGTGCATTGGTGCTTGCATGGTGATTGAGTTTTAGTTCTGTACAAAGATCGCTTTATACTGTCTCTTGTTCTAGCTGTGAGATTTGCACTGATAAGCGAAACTGTGTCTAGAGTGCCGCCCGACGGTACTGTAAGTGCTTTACTAAAGACACCTCTCATCTACGGTATTATTACAGTTCTGGGGTGGTGGCGAGACCACCAAGATAACACCCCAGCTGGGGCGCAGGCCAATCTTTACTGTTGTCAGTCGTCATTACTGCCGGAGCAATAGAGGTGTCAAGTCGTCAAAAAATGTACGCCGTCCATCCACAGACACCGAACGACAGAAGAACAGAACACGCGCGAGCACGTTTTGCAGGGCGGCGTCAAGTCGAGTCCCATACCGGTGGCGGCATAGGCTGCGGTGGCGCTGCAGTCGCACCCCTGCGGTTCCTCCGACGCGCCCTCATGCGGCGTCTTGACGCGTTCCGTTTCCGCTTGTCATCATCATCATCAGCAGCATCATCATCAGCCTATCTACGCCCACTTCACGGCCGAGGCCTCTCCCATGGATCCACACTTATGCCGGTCCTGTGCTAACTGCGACCAGTTTACCCCCGCAAACTTCTCGATCTCATCTGCCCGTCTAACTTTCTGCCACCCCCTGCCACGCTTGCCTTCCGCTTGTACACGCCGTGAAATGGAGTGTTATGCGAATGCAGGTACGAGTAGGCGAAAAAAATAGAAAGAAATGGGGCTGACGGTGACGAAATATCTGTACTGGTGGACAGCCGATGCCGCTGCGGATTCTAGCAAACGTGACCATTGATACGATAGAACGCGATGCACGTCTGACACGGAAATGTTACAGAGACACTCTTTTTATGCACTAGAAATTTCTTTTTTCCGCATTCGTGCTGCCTGTCCACCGTTCTTTTTGAGAAAAAGCTGCTCATCCTTTGCCTATAACGCATGTGCCTACGGCCCCACGCACGCCCGCTCACGTACGCATGCACCCAGGCACGCGCGCACACACAGACAAAATAGTCCTAGTAAACCGAGAATGATTTCCAATGAAATTGGCCGCACTTGAAAAAGGAACGGAAATACAGAGTATGTTGAGAAGAGCTTTTTACGAGAACGTATTAACAAAAAATTCATGAGGACCAAAAACATTTTACAACATGACGCTTCATGGAGGCTATTGAAGAACTACCAACGTAATTACTGTACCTCATTCTCTATACTCATAGGTGGCTGTTTCTATATTTGCTGTAACCATACTTTGAAGAACTGTGTGGTGGCTACCAATTATGTAATGTCCTGGTGGGACTTTTGAGGAACGAATGAATAAAACATTGTGTATGGTCAATCACTTCGCGGTGACCATGCGTCACGACGCTGTTGAAGCGCATCTTGCCGAGTGAGATCACTTGAATTCAACTTTTCACCCAATATTGCCCTACCGAGATATTTTGACTCTAGTGCAGTGTCTTAAATCTATTGGTAGATTCTAAACAACACTTGTCTCCCTTTCCACAGACGTGTACTTCCTGGTTGGCAAAGGAGCGAAGGTCACCGACACAGGAGCCACCAAGGTCCCAACGCCAACCGGAGAGTAAGTGTACAAGCAGCCACAAGCAAATTATAACGAGGTTGCGCCACTGAATTTTGTGCGTAATTGTTTATTCTGAATAAACAGTACCAAACATTGCAGCAGTTCTATAAGCAAAATTACCACGTCTTGAGCGGCCGCAGAATGTTGCCAAAGTGATGGGCTGTGTCATACATCTGCTTTATACCATATACCGCGTATTTCAGGGCTTTCGGAGGTAAAATTGTTCTTCTTGCACGAAGTAATCAGGGGCCGTGGCGGACGCAATAAAACCAGTTCAAATTGCTATCTGCGGGAGCAATTAACTAGTACTTTTAATTACCTGCCTAATTATTCCAGTTAGGGGCGTGATTGCAATGTGAAAATTGCAGAGGATCATCAGTCAAACCGAAATCCAGCGTTAGACTTCCTTAGTACTTCAGTCCTCCGAACGCGCCCTTCTGGAGATCGGCGGCTGCAATGCGCCGCAAAGCCGTGCCCCCGTGTTGACGTGTGACGTCAACACGGGGGCATGGTTTCGCGGCGCTTTGCAGCCGCCGACCATACCCCAGCCCGTCAATCATCAACCAGCCCAGTCCTGACCCGAGCCCGTCAACGATCGGAGGGGCGCATTGCGTGCAGAATAATAGCTAAACTGGTATTCACCGGGCTATTGGGCATGCATCAGTTGAGTCGTCTTCTCGGGTAGTATTCAACTGGGTGCTCCAAACAACACCTAAATCCTGGCGTTCTGTTGCCATGGGAGCCAGACAATTTTCATGGCTTTTTAGGATTGCATGCTACGGTCTAGCGTGCGCCGACGGTGCTTTAGCAATGCCATAACACGTCAATGTTCACTGCACTGCGTTGTCAGTCGATCTTCTTAAAGGGACACTCAAGTGATTTGTAAAAATAGCGGAATTACTAGCGCAAATTGCAGTCCGCAGTTCACAGGCCACGTTTCGACCACTCTGAGTGCGTTTACGCGAATTTATTTAGTAGAAAAATCAATTCGAAAATGCTGTCCTCCTCTCTACATCCTCGGCCATTATCTGTGGCGTTCTCGTGTGACGTCAGGAGGAGATGCCTTGGTTGGACTGCGCTACTGCACGGCTCACCCACCTTCCGACAGAGTCAGTCGGCCCAGCGTTTATGGTACAGCGTTTAGTCCGCCGGCCGCCGACGGCGGATCGTCGCAATTCGTTCGCGCAGTTGAAACTACGCCACGACACGTTTGTGCATGGAAGAATGTGTGTTTCTTTAGTTTGCTATTTTGTACACTGTATCAAGCTCCAAGTCCATGTCGCTCCCCACAAGCGCTGCACAAGCGCACATGCGACGCTTCCCTGACTGGTACGCCAGTAGGAAAATCTAAGGCCACACGAAGGCGGGAGAAAAGTCAGCGAAGCCAATATAAGTGCTAAGGAAATAAAATCAACTCAAACTTCTACCGTACAGCGTAAAACCAGGGAGCACGAAGCAATTTTTCGCAATGGGTGAACAAGCACAGCGGTCAGCAGGACGACTACGCATCTGCAAATGCTTCTCCGTCTAAGAAATGCAATTGCTAGACGTGCACGACATATTATGGAAACTTGGCGGATGCTTACTGCACGAGCGGAAAACAACAAATAGTCACATTAGCTGCTTAAAACGCTAAAACTAAATAAAAGTGTAAATTGAATATACATGATATAGCTTATATTTCCAACGTCGGCAGCGCTGGCCCGTGGCTGAGTGGTCTCAAATGCTGGGAATATTTTGCAAGTCGCAAGTTCAAATCCCCGAGGGCACTTTTTTTTTGTAAGCCGATTTTTTCCGTTTTCGGCCGATGTTTTGTATACTGAGTTCACGATTTTTGGGCCGTAACGTTCACTCCTCCACGAGCGAGTTCTCAGAACGCGCGCAGACTGACACTGTCGCGCTAGCCAGTTCTCGTTGGCGTGCTGTTGCCATAAGCACCGACTGCTTGCGGGCACTGGGCACACGCCAGAATCACGAGACCCTTGGCCTGGTGCGAACACGCTTTTTACGATGTAGGCATGAGTGAGGCAAGCTCCAAATATGGGGGAAAAGTGCATGGCACTTGAGCGTCTGCGGTGACACGGAGAGCGTTCATCCACGGCGTAGGCCTCGGCTAGTGATTGCTACGATTCCAAGCCGTCCTGGGAGGCTTATTTTGGGCATTTTACAGCGGACAACATGGAAGTAGCGCGGTATGACGATTACTGAGATATCGAGGATGCCCATCAGATAGCGTCGGATGCCAAGCATGTTGTTTTAAGGAACCGAAACCGAAACCTATTTGAATGCTAATTGTCGACCTCCTCCCGTCGTCACAGCGTTTAGTTGGTCTGGCCGCCGCAGACCTCGCATGGTAGTTTCTCTTCTTTCGAGCTTTATAAAAATATTACCGACTTGTCAACCAGATAAACGATGAAAAGTGTGTTAATTTGAGCCAGTCAACGCAGTGCGAGCAAAAACGGGAGCTTGACAAATTCACTTCAGTGTCTCTTTAATGGCTTCTGGGGGTATTGTTTGCAAAATGTTTGATACTTTCTAGGGTGCTTGTAGATATCTAGGATATTAAGTATCACCGGCTGTTGCCAAACGCCTAACGCAGAAAAAAAAATTGCAGGTTTTATCAATGTTTTCGGGAAGACACGATCACTAAATTCTCTGTTTCTATTACATTGTTGCAGTTTCTTGTGCATTAGCCGCATCACATTATTTTTACTGTGTTTATTCACCCTTGGCATCACAGTGGATCAGTGCCTCGTTTCACTCATTTCCCTTTCATGCCGTGTTGCAGGCTTAAGGTGAAGAAGGGCTACACGGGCCAGGACCTCACCCTCACACTACCCGGCAGCTTGACCTTCAACGACGTCGACTGGTTCGCCGTATACTGCATCAGCTACCAAGAGAACTTCGGAGACGTGCGCATACCCAAGAACCTGAACCTGCCTGCTGCTTGAGAAATGTGCCTCCACTCGCGCACAATGGCCCCCTGGAAATAGCAGGAAGAAGATATGCTACAAATTTTTAGGTGTGGCTTTTACAACGACACAAGACATTCTCACGTTACGTGCAGCAGTGAAAGAAGTTGCAGTGCTCACATCTGCAAAGCGAATTCAAAGTTGTAAGTGGTGTTTTGAAAAACAAGCCCACAATAAACCACACCTTTCGTCTTTATCAAGTTTTCGCTACGCTCAAGTACATTCTTAAACATGCTTCCGGACCCAGCCTCACACAATTTCTACGGCAACGACTTGACGGGCTGCTCTGCCTGAAGGCAAGAATGTCCCCCCACTGCTATTTACGAACTGTTAACGGGAGAACAAGAATATACAAGCCTAGATAGCTGCAGGTACAACCCGATCTAACGAAGTCACCGGGAACTGCGAAATATTTTGTTAAACCGATAAATCGTTAAACTTCGTGAAATAGGAACTGCCATTTTACAAGCAGTTGATCGCATAAATTCGGTGTCTAAAGAGAGTCACATCGCAGCACCTACCATGAAATCGTTATTGCGACGGCCGCAGCGCTCGCCTGCCGATAATGTAGCGATGCGCTGGAAGTTCACGCTGAAAGTAACAATAAAACGCTAGGGGTTCCGGGGGAAAGGAATTTATTTCCTCGCGAACAAGCCCGTGATTTTCGGCTTCGTGCACTTCGTTAGCATTGGGCGGGTAAATGTTTCGTAGCACGCAAGCGCGTTCAACGCGTATCTTGTACCACCTACCATACCTTAACCTTACATCTACCCAACTCGACTCACTTGATGCCCTCCTCCGGAAGACGTATAGGCATGCACTCCTGCTTCCCCCATACGCACCAACGCATCGCTTACTTGACCTCGGCATACACAACACCATACGGGAGCACCTAGACGCCCACCGCGTCTCCAACTCACACGCCTCGCGTCCTCCCCTACAGGGCACTACATTCTCAACTCTATAAAAGTACTACCACCCACCATCCCAATCCCGCCACTCCCCGTTCAACCTCACATCCGTAACAGCATCCGAATCCGCCCAATTCCTCGCCACATGCACCCTACTTTCCATTCAGCCCGCCGATTAGCATGAGCCAACGCCCACGCCAAACTATACCCACCATCACCATGCACACTATACACTAATGCCAACCCCTACCCTCACAAATCTGCGCTCTGTGTAGCTGCTGTTGGCCAACGCACATCACCAAACGTCACAGCGACCCGCCGCGGTGGCTCAGTGGCTAAGGCGTTGCGCTGCTGAGCACGAGGTCGCGGGTTCGATTCCCGGCCGCGGCGGCCGCTTTTCTGATGGAGGCGAAAAGCAAAAACGCCCGTGTGTACGAGATTTCGGCGCACGATAAAGATCCCCAGGTGGTCAAAATTAATCCGGAGCCCTCCACTACGGCGCGCCTCATCGTCTGCGTTGCGTCGGCGCGTTAAATCCTACAATCAATCAATCAATCAAACGTCACAGCGGCTACCATCCTAACTAGCATCACAACCACGGCGGAGGAGGCAGCCATTGCCCTCGCGCTCACCCAGCGCCCCACCCCCTAATTCGTCCTCTCTGACTGTCAGCAAGGCATCCACAATTTTATTCGCGGTAATATCTCTCCCATGGCATTGAAAACTCTCTCCGAAAATCCTACATCCGACATCATGACCCTGCTATGGACACCAGCCCACACAGGCGTAGGCGCTAATGAAGTGGTGCACGTACGGGCTCGCGAAATAATTCACCGGGTCGCCATTTTCAGTACGCCTACACGCGATCCCCCTGCAGGCAAGCCAACCTCCCTCCTGCAATACAGGAATGTTTCCCTGCACTGCCGCCTTCTTTCACGCCTATACCCACCCCACGCCTACACCTCTCTCCGGAGGCAGGCCACATGCTGCGCATCCTACAAACACACACCTTCCCACAAGAACACAACTGATACACAGTCATCCACACCTCTTTACTGACTCTACCTGTCGAACACTCATTACCATTCTCTCTGCGAATTCCCCGCAAACCCGTACCCCCCCCTTCCCTCCCCTCACCTCTTGTAGCAGATGTTGCGTGACCCGGAGGAGTCAGGCCAAGTCCTGACCACCTCCCGGGCCCTGGCGGTAGCGGCGGCCCTGTCGGCCTCTTGCACCCGATCCCGATGGACGAAAAACGTATTGCTTTCTCAGTTCCTTCGCGAGCCCGAGCAAAGCTCCTGAGCAAGTCAATAGCTTCCATCTCCTGGGCTGGAGCAGGCGCAGTAGCTTCAGCAGTTCGTAGGCCGCCAGCGTCTTCTGACACCTCTTGCTCTCCAGAAACAAACTGTACGATTCCGTCATCGTTCAAAACCTATGTCAAAAAATATGTCGTGTCGGCGCCTGCGTCAACACTCAGATAGTCGTGGAAGCTCAGATATGCTGCCACCGTGAAACTGTTCTCAGGAATTGAGCAGGACTTCTTCTTGCTCGTGCAGAGGGCTTGCGGAACTCGATATAGCCTCTGCAGAGGACGCCAGTTTATCTTGTACAGCTCCACAAAAACGGAACTAGATGCCTTGTTTCTTTTGCAGACGTGGCGCAATAGTCTTCGTGGTGTTTTGGAGGAACACATTCGAGATTGCATTTTTTTAATTTGTACGTTTCTCGAAATACATAGTTAAATCGACAATGGCGCTGAATATATTTTGTTAATTCGACTTCATAAAAGCATTGAGCCATATAGGCCCCTGTGGGTGAAACCGAATTTGGTCGTTAGATTGCGAAATTAAGATAAGGGTTTATATCGATTTGACTTTATAGCTGGAAAACTGTGAGTTTTTTGACGTCAGCCTTACTTATTCGGCCACAGGCCCTTTATGTATTTGAAAGACTACGCTGCGGGAAATATATATACTACAATGAAGCTAGCATTTCTGCACTACACTAAGCAATCTTACCGCACAAAAGCCATAAGCTGACGTTATCAGTAGCGCCATCTTGCCGATCTGGCTAAATGACTTTTCTTTTTTTTAATGCGTCGTGCTGCTGAGCCCAAGGACGCGGGCTCGAACCCGGCCGGCGTGGCCGTTTTTCTGATTGAGGTGAAAAATGAAAACGCATGTGTATCGAGATTTCGGCAAACGTAAACGATCCCAGGAGGACAAAATTAACTGATCCCATCACTACGCATGTTTTATAGCCCAAGCGTACTCTCGGCGTGTAGAACACCAAAACTTTAAAATTTTTAAAAGCCAGTAGCGTTACTATTATCCCTTTCACGCCCACAAACTAAGTTGTCACGACTTTACATTTTTGCCTTATTTGGAACTCACGCACTCATTTTTGAGCTCTGGTATGTTGCGTTCATGTCAGAGGATTGGCCTCTTCGTTATGCAAAACTTTTTTGTTCACTGGTCGCTGCATTTTATAGAAACGCATCATCGTTTCGTATGAAGCAACCTATCGTCACATAAAATGTTAAACGAACACCACTCACAAGTTGATCACGTAGTAGGTCTGCTCTCAAAGTGGTCGCCATTTCACAGCAATTAAGTTAACCGTCCGGGGTAGCTGAAAGACTTAGCGCTGTCTTTATGTAGTGTTAGTAGCAATCACACCAAGAAAAACTCAATGCTGGTGCCAAATGTTTGGACGCCCTTTGTGGTGCGCTATCCTCGTCTAAGTAGCTTCATAAATGTGCAGTCGAAAGAGATATGTAGTAATCGCACTGCAGAACAACTTTTAGGGTTCACACCGCAAACTTAGCACGCGAAACTGGACGGTGCTCCCGGTGTCTGCATGTTTCCTTGTGTGGAAAGGAACAGCCTGCCCTCGAACCACCTGCATCCCCCTTTTCTGGCGGTTCATTTTGAACTTGTAGTTTCAGAAACACTGAATAGAGCTAGAACTATCGTTTGCCCTGAACGGGCAGTTGTAGTGTTAGGCGGACATTAACATGTACCGTTAGGCGGACTTTCACATTTTGTGAACGTTAACAGTTCAGGTTGAGGTTCCCACGTAAAATACACACCCCACTTGAGAGAACAATTAAAAACCGAGGCATTTTCCAGCTGCGATGTGAACAACAAACGTGAAAAAATGCCAAGG
This sequence comes from Haemaphysalis longicornis, assembly GCF_048455015.1. Classification (NCBI taxonomy): domain Eukaryota; kingdom Metazoa; phylum Arthropoda; class Arachnida; order Ixodida; family Ixodidae; genus Haemaphysalis; species Haemaphysalis longicornis. The sequence continues at coordinate 141,432,243 of NW_027526460.1, read as the reverse complement.
TCCACTCGCGAGAAAAACACTAATCAGAGCGAGAACAAGTAAACCAGAAATTCGCTCACGGGTATGCAGAGATGGTTGGCGCTTTAAGTGAGCCGACAACGCGACGTAACTTTTCCCAGCCGCGTTATATCTACTTTACGCTGCTCGCTTTTGAATTCAAGTCCCACAAGATAAATATGGACCGAAAGGATTGTTAAAAACAGAGGTGTCCTTCCTTCGTGTACGTGTGACTGCATTAATGTGGCGGTCCCTTGGACATCAGCCTCTGACTTTAGGTCTCCACGAAGGCTCATAGTTTCAAACAAAATTCACGACGAATACGGTAGTAAGCGTCGTAGGCCACCAGTAATGGCGCCATGAAAGAACACTTGGAATTACGGAAAGGGTGCGAATGCCCTTATCCGTTTTGCAGCACTTCCAGCAGGCGGTAATTAACACCGAGAGATACAAGGCATCCCGCGCTCCGGGAGCTGTACAAATGGCAGTAATCAGTAACCGTAGTTACTAATAATTTAGGCCACAATTATAAAACCCCGTGTAGCTTTTATTGTGTTGCACAGTCGACGTTAACCTGTTTTTGTAGACCCGCTGCTCCCTTTCTTGCCACTGTGGGAAGCCGCTAATGCTTTTGCTCGCTGTGCTCCCAAGACGTCGTGTAGGCATTTCTGAAAAGAAAAGTGCAGAAGAAAAAAAATCCTTGTACAACTTTGCACGACATGACAATGCTTTCATGCTATATTTCCCCTAGCTTTCTTGACTGTTCAGAAAAGCTTTCTCGCACAGTTATATCATTGAACAAAAAGCCCTGATTCCAGTTCAATGTTTAGGATGGGTGCTGGTTACTGTGTACAGGGTAGTTGGCAGCAATTTGAAACACTGTGGCACGTAGGCGCGAACTATAGAAGTCATTCAATGTAAAGAAATCTTCATGGTGTGGCACAACGCAAATGGTAAGACATGAAAGAAAGAAACACCGGACGAGTGCTGTCCTGTGTCCCTTTCGTGGCTTGTCCTTTGCGCTATGCCACACCATGAACCCCTACCAACTCGCCCAACCAGCCACTTCACTGCAAAGAAATCTGTCTATGAAACTTTCGCCAGGCAACGGTCGTACCAGCGCTATCATATCAAATAAATAATGAGAAGATTTAGCAGCCAAACAATAAAAGATTTAAGACCTATGTTGACGTCAGAACTATGACGTAATAAAATATATTAGCCGCATCTCAGGAAGTGCAGCGAAACTCCTGGGACAGTTACTACAGAACAGTAATTTTCCTTTGCTCTCAGAGCAAAACTATTGTTCACATATCGGCACACTTATTCATTATGCTTGGGAATGCCGGCGCCTGTACGACACAGTTTACAAATGAGTGCAGTCTGTTAATGATACAGAACCAGTTAATCGATTTGTACTAAACAATTTGAAAAGGCTCTCAGTATGACAGACAGCAGCATAAGCATGGGTGGTTGGTATTCCAAGATCGCAGGAGCTATGTAATACTCATGTCCTTCACGAGGTCGCGGGTTCGATTCCCTGCCGTGACGGCTGCTTTTCTGATGGAGGCGAAAAGCAAAAACGCCCGTGTGTACGAGTTTTCAGCGCACGCGAAGATCCACAGGTGGTCAAAATTAATCCGGAGCCCTGCACTACGGCGCGCCTCATCGCCTGCGCTGCGTCGGCGCGTCAATCAATACTCATCCCTACAGTCAATCAATACCCTACAGTCAATCAATACTCATATCTTTTCCGAAAAGGAAATGCCTTCGTACATTTATAAAAACAAGAGACTGCAGTTTAAAAATTCTGTAAGTTCTTTTCGTGTTGCTACCTGTAGATATTCATTTTTTTATAGTATGATTCGAAACTAATATGTCCGTTCGTCAGATGATGTTACCACTGTACTAAATGACGTGTTTCAGCACTTTGTGAATGTTCATTGATAGCTGCTCTTTTGTTTCGATGCCCCTGCCGTAATTTCTGTTTAGGACATGCTGGTAAGTTCAAAAATAATTACGTTTAACATGTAAAACCTGGCTTTACAGGAGTCGAGCGCGTAAACCTCTGTTAAAAACAGTTCATGCAGAAGCTGTCCCTTACTGCGGATTTCCGCCGGAATCGACAACTTTAGTGTCATCAGACATTGTTTAAGTGGTCACTAAATACCTAATTGCTAGGCGGAAGGGGCAACATTAGGATGCAGCTCGGAGTAAATAAAACTGTGGCAGTTAATCTCAATTCCACAAACACCCTCACAAAACGCATCGAACACGGTAATGGTGTCGGTGTAAGAACATTTATATCCAAATAACCTTCAGTAATAGGAGAAAAATGCAGCGTCAATACACTGCATAAACCGGAAAACAGTGCGGTGCGATTAATTTCGCAACTTCACAGCTGTTCTCAGTGTCTAATGCAAGACCCTTAGGCCCAATTTCAAAGCTGGCACGTAGTGGCAAATTGCATTGTCGTTATATCAGATTTACTTTCAGCGTGATTGAAAACTTCCTGCATCATAAAAATAGGTCAACACAATCATTCGCAGCGCTGTAAGAGTTCAATCGTCCTATCAGCTCAAGTGCAACGACGTCATACGATTATGAGGCAAAAAAGGTACTTTTTAAACTTGAAAGAAAATACGAAAAGAGCCTTACTTCCACTGCGTCTCACAGCAAAAAACAACTAAAGCTGGCACGCTGACGTTTCCAAAGAGGAGAGAAACTAGACACAAAACTCAATAGTATAGTGGCGCTGCTCCCCTGTCACCACTACTAATGGTTCTCGAAATTTCGCAACGTTTTTTGCTTGGGGGCCTTTGCGCGGTTCTGGAGCGATTGAGATGTAACGAGTGAAACTAGCAATCAAGTTTCAACAATAAACTCATATCTAGGCTATAATAGAGGAAGAGCGAAAAAATAGAAAAAATCCTTTCCTAGTATGCAGTTCCGACTAGTGGAATATCATACCATGACGTTTGTCAACGATATTGCCGCAATCATTAGTATTCATTGACACGGCGGATGGTCAACCCCCACATTATCATCATCGACTGACGGCCAGAGGAAGACGACGTTGTTGGCTCTCGACAAGTGCGCTGTCGCTGTTCTTGGGACCCGACGAGTTCGTGGCAATAAAGCCAATTCCTTCAACCCTAAACCACCAAGGTCCATCGTCCTATCGGTGACATTCTGGTGGAGGAGCTGGGTACGTTCACCCTATGTCCAGCGGCTCTCGGCGACCCCGCGAGGCGTGTCCAATTCTAAGCCCAGGCCGGCGCGCCTTCTTGGAGAACAAGGCTCGCACGAGCAGGCGGCTGCAAGGCCGTACTCCGGAGTTCGGACTGCTACCAGACGGCCGGAGGACCACTGTATCTTCCAGGATGACGTCACAGGCACAGCAAACCGATGCACCTTTCTACCCCCTTGTGCACTGGCCCATAATCCCAAGAAAACCTGCCCCATTCCACGGCGATGCCTGGATAGATCAGTATGAACGGGTGGCTCGTCACAACGGATGGACCTCAGATCATTGCCGGCAAAGCTTCTATTTCGCATTGGAAAATACGGCCCGGATATGGTACGAAAACAATGAACGATCGCTAACATCGTGGGAGGTTTGCAAGGAGAGACTGAGCCGAGCCTTCGGCAACCAATACCGACGGCAAAAGGCTGAAGACCTCCTTCAACGCCGAATCCAGGGCGCGTATTTCCAAACGCTTCGCTGCACAGAGCACCCACGTGACATGTCTGTTCTCGCGATGGAAAACGGTAATTCAACGTGGTCATTGGCTGCGCCCAAGCCTAAAGCGACCTAAAACATACCAAATCACCATTATTAACAAAAACAAAGCGTAGATTTGAGATTTAAAAAAAAATTACATTTAGGAAAATATACGCAATTAAAAAAAAATAACTTACGAGATAGACCTGCTGGGGCTCGAACCCAAGCCGTCAGCGCCAGCACCCAGTGCTCTACGTCAAGGCTACAGAGCCAGAACGGTGGGTTTGTTTTAGCAGGAGCCTAAAAGAATACCGCGCGCAGTGACATCACACATGTTACGTGCGTGCTCTGTGCAGCGAAGCGTTTGGAAACACGCATCCAGGGCCCTAACGAAAGCTTGATAAGCTTTGTCGAAGACGTCCTTCGGCTGAGTACCCGCGCCGACCCACAAGCTACTGACGAAAAGAAGTTACGCGCATTGATGAGGGGCGTGAGGAGTGACATCTTTGGTGGCCTTGTTCGCAATCCACCAACAACAGTCGAGGGATTTGTGACGGAGGCAACGAACATTGAGAGAGCTTTGACAGCCAGGAACGATCACTACCACCGAATGACAGATGCCCCGACGATTTCAGCTTTTGCATCGGCCCCCTTCTCAAACCATGCATCCGAGGGATACATCCGGGAGCTCATCCGGGACGTTGTTCGAGAAGAGCTCCAAAAGCTGCTGCCGTCTTCGAAGTCGCCAGCTTCTATTTCTCTCGTTCAGACTGTCCAGGAGGAGGTGCAACAAGCTCTTGTTCCTGGTGGCCTAGTCGATGTAACCCCCCAGCGCCCGGCCACAACCTATGCTGCCATTACCAGCCAACCGCAGTTGCTTACTGCTGGGCCGGACACGAGCGCGCCGCGACGAGAGAGATTTGCCCATACAGGCTACCAGCAACCTAGGCAGCAGCAGCGTGGACCCCGAAAGACGGATTTGTGGAGGACGGCCGACAACCGCCCACTCTGCTTCCACTGTGGTGAAGCCGATCACGTGTACCGCCGGTGTCCCTACCATGAGCTTGGGCTTCGAGGGTACCGTCCCAACGACCCACGCCCGAAGTATGGCCAGCAGCCTCCAGAAATCGAGGACTACCTTCGACGCTCGTCTCCGCCGCACGAGGAGTACCTTCGCCGCTCGTCCCCGCCGCGCGAGGACTACTTTCGACGTCCGTCCTCGCCGCTACCCCCTACTGTTCGAGGAGCTCGCTCGCCGTCCCCTCATCGCCCCGCCTCACCTCTTCGACGATCTCGCCGTGAGAGTCCGTCTCCCGTTCCTCACCGAGAAAACTAACCCCGGCAACCCCTGGAGGTGGTGTTGCCGATGTCGCAAATGGTGAAGAGCCTCCACGAACGTCGCGACGCCCGGACCATACCGCCGACAATGCGCATGCCGTGTCAAATAACCTTGACATCATTATCGACGGCCGCGACGTGACGGCGCTCGTGGACACCGGGGCAGACTATTGCGTCTTGAGTGGGAAGTTATCTCGTAGCCTTAGAAAAGTAACAACGCAGTGGGACGGCCCCGACATGCGCATGCCGGAGGTCACACTGTGGCGCCGATAGGACGTTGCACCGCCCGCGTCGAAATCAATGGTGAAGTGCGCCCGGTGAAGTTCCTCGTACTGGAGAACTGCTCCAGGGACGTTATCCTTGGGATAGACTTTTTGACCGAATATGGCGCCGTCATCGACCTAGGAACGAACAGGCTTACGCTTCGGACACCTGCACCTATTCAAGAGATCCCTCCGTTGACGGCAGCACCGGTACGTGTCGTAGCCGATCACGTGAAGCTGCCCCCGCGCTCCAGCGTATTCTTGTCTGTACAGGCAGATATGGCAACTAACGTAGAGGCTCTGATCGAGGGCAGTGTCCAACTTCTTCTAGAAAAGGGGGTCGGCATTGCTCGAGGCATAGCAAACCTTCATGAAGGACACGCGGATGTCCTTGTTACGAACTTCCGGAACGAGCCGCAGCATTTGACGAGAGCAATGACCGTAGCTTACCTAGAAGGAATTGCCGACTCCATTGACGATCCTTTGCTGTCCGAACTGACTACACGATCTGCAGCCCGGAAACCAGGCATGACTGCGTCCATCGAATTAGACGTCAATCCGAAGCTTTCGCCCTCAGAGCGGCACGGGCTATCCCAACTGCACGACGAGTTTCGGGACTGTTTCGCTGCAGAAACCGGTGTTGGCAGGACCAGTGTAGCCAAGCACAGAATTATTACTGACGACATAACACATCCTGTCCGTCAACAACCCTATCGCGTTTCTCTAAAAGAGAGGAAAGTTATCCAGGAGCAGGTTCGAAACATGCTCGAGGATGACGTTATTGAACGGTCGACAAGCCCCTGGGCCGCGCCGGTTGTGCTTGTAAAAAAGAAAGACTGAACGTTGCGGTTTTGTGTAGATTATCGGCGATTGAACAAAGTGACTAAGAAGGACGTATACCCCCTTCCACGCATTGATGACACGCTTGATCGGCTCCGTCATGCTCGTTACTTCTCGTCTATTGACTTAAAGAGTGGCTATTGGCAAATCGAGGTTGATGAGCGGGACAGGGAGAAGACTGCATTTATTACACCAGATGGCCTGTACGAATTCAAAGTTATGCCGTTTGGGCTATGTACAGCACCGGCAACATTCCAGCGCGTCATGGACACGGGCCTCGCAGGCCTGAAATGGCAGACCTGTCTTGTTTACCCTGATGACGTCGTCATTTTTGCTTGCACTTTCGAGGAGCACTTACGTCGGCTGAGAGCCGTGCTTGAAGCTCTGAAAACCGCCGGCTTGACACTAAATCCCAAAAAATGCCGATTTGCTTATGACCAGCTCAAATTTCTTGGCCATGTCGTCAGCAACGAAGGAGTACGCGCTGACCCGGAGAAGACTGCTGCAGTGAGCACTTTCCCGAGACCATCAGACAAAAAGGCGGTCAGAAGGTTCCTAGACCTTTGCGCCTACTACCGACGTTTCATTCGGAACTTTTCCCACATTGCCGCCCCACTAACCCACCTCACGAAGGAAGATGTTCCGTTTGAATGGAAGCATGAGCAACAACAAGCTTTCGAAGGACTCGAAGAAGCGCTTCTGACAACACCTGTTTTGGGGCACTTCGACCAGGAGGCGACGACAGAAATTCACACTGACGCTAGCAACAAGGGACTTGGTGCGGTACTTATTCAAAACCAGGATGGCGCTGACCGAGTCCTTGCATATGCGAGCCGCGTGCTCTCTAGGGCGGAGAGCAATTACTCCACTACTGAAAAGGAGTGCCTCGCCGTCATTGGCTATCACTACGTTCCGTCCTTATCTTTATGGGCGCCCGTTCCGCGTGGTCACTGACCACCACTCCCTATGCTGGCTGGCCAACCTCAAGGACCCGTCTGGCCGTCTAGCACGGTGGAGCCTGAGGCTACAAGAATTCGACGTCATATAGCGTACAAGTCTGGGCGCAGGCACAGTGATGCTGACTGCCTCTCTCGAGCTCCCATGGGGTGTGGGCAGGCTGTTACCGACGACGATGACGACGCCTTCTTGCGAGCAGTCAGTAGTGCGGACATGGTGAGACGCCAACGGAGCGACCCTGAGCTCAGGCAGGTGATCGCCTACTTGGACGACCAATTAAGTGCTGTCCCTAGAGCCTTCAAACGTGTTGTGCACGCGCTCACTCTTCGGGACAATGTCCTCTACAAGAAGAACTTTGCGACTGGCGGTCGCTCGTGGCTCCTGGTCGTGCCGGACAATCTACGCATGGAGATTGTTGAGAGTTGTCACGATGATCCCACTTCGGGACACCTTGGTTACACCCGTACGCTAGCGCGAATAAAGGAAAAGTATTATTGCCCTCATCTTCCCAAAGCTGTACGTCATTACACCCGAACATGCCGAGAATGCCAGCGGCGAAAGAGGCCCCCAACACGCCCTGCCGGACTTCTTCAACCGATTGATCCTCCGACAGCCCCGTTCCAGCAAGTTGGAATGGATCTGCTAGGTCTTTTTTGTCGATCGCACGCAACCGCTGGACAGTTGTGGCAACGGATTATCTGACCAGATACGCCGAAACCAAAGCCCTTCCATTCGCAACCACATCGGAAGTAGCTGCTTTCTTTATCCAGCACATTGTTCTACGACATGGTGCACCAGAGGTTCTCATCACCGACCGCGGTTCCGCGTTTAGAGCTCAACTAACGCAAGACATTCTGCGCCTAAGTCACACCAGTCATCGTAGAACTACCGCATACCACCCTCAAACAAATGGACTGACAGAGCGCCTGAACAAGACTATTACAGACATGATGGCGATGTACGTCGATGTGGAGCATCGAACATGGGACGTGCTTTTACCTTTCGTAACCTTCGCTTACAATACTGAAATCCAGGAGACAACAGGGTTTTCTCCGTTTCACCTGGTTCACGGCCGGCAAGTAACCACGAGGACGCTCGGTTGGTCTCTCAGCGCGCAGAGGAGGCCCGGCAATTAGCCAGAAGCCGAATTTCCACCCAACGGTCAGTCGACGCTGCTCGCTACAATCTTCGTAGACGTGACGTACAGTTCAGTCCTGGAGATAAGGTGTGGGTCTGGACACCCGTTCGACGCCGTGGGCTTAGTGAAAAGCTTCTTAAGCGTTATTTCGGGCCGTATACAATACTGCGCCGTATCAGCGACGTTAACTACGAGGTACTACCGGACACAGTGCGTTCTTCATCCCAACGACCTTTACGTCCGGACATTGTACATGTTGTGCGCCTCAAACCCTACTTTGGTCGCTAGTAATCCAGCCGTCACTTCCAGAGTAGCGCATGGCAGTTTACGTATCCACTCGCATCGGGACGGTGCGTTTTTGAAGAGGGGGTAATGCCGCAATCATTAGTATTCATTGACACGGCGGATGGTCAACCCCCCCACTATCATCATCGACTGACGGCCAGAGGAAGACGACGTTGTTGGCTCTCGACAAGCGCGCGGTCGCTGTTCTTGGGACCCGACGAGTTCGTGGCAATAAAGCCAATTCCTTCAACCCTAAACCACCAAGGTACATCGTCCTATCGGTGACAATATGATCATTGAACGATATGATATGACGATATGGTCAAAGGTTCAGCAGTTTATTATGTTATGTCTTTTCAGTTGTTGTGTAAACCAAGTGAAAACAAACCTGCCGGTTAACCATTTCTTAACGTTAGACCTCCCGACGAGAAACGAGAAGCATTTGGGGCCCCTTCTCTACAGAACGCATCCTAGCAGTAGGTGTTTCGGACATTTCAGCATTCCAGCTTGAAAACCTAGCACTACCTTTGTGGTTGTATTTGGAGAGAAGGAGCCAAATTAAGGTCTATTTTTTCTAACGTGCCGCTCAAATACAAGAGGGCAGCGCAATGGGGTACTTCAACGTGGGCCAACTAGGAGAAACGTGTGATTTAAAGCGAGTAGTTGGGGAAGTTTTGGTAAGTTGTTTCTCCCGAGAGCGAAAATGGCGGAAAAAAGAAACGATTTTATAAACACGTTGAATAATTACATTTTGTGTATCGCTCGTCGCCTTCAGTCGTCCCAGGTATGCCGTGTACTCCTTGTAGAGCTGAAAGCGAGAAATTGCAGTGCGTGCATCAATGTAAGCTCGAGAGGTCCCGGGAGTTTCACATTGCATGCTTCACTGTACCGCTGCACTTTATACACCCGTAAAAATTATGCAGTTTTCGAGTCGAGACAATTTGAGGGTCTCATGTTCTGACAAAAAAAAATAACGAAGTTAAGTCATTCCCAAAAATATTTGCTAAGACAGAATGCGTTTACCTTAGCCATGCACATCACGTACACGTGTGGACAATACGTGGAAATTGTTTCGCATGGCGCGGTATTAACGTCAGCGATATCTAAGTTGAGTGCCTTTGACAAATGTGCAGTACCGTGCTTAAGCGCTAAGTTCTTCCAAAACACTCCGGTTTTCGGTGGCGCTTTTCCTTATGATCATTACCCAACGATGCTGCGCCAAATACCTGCTGAAGTAGCACACTGCCATGCCGGAAACAGAGCTACAGTAAAAACCATAACATCCTCTACACAACAGTGCCCCGTCATGTCACACCCTTATAATCCAAGCTTACTACTGAAGATAAGAACCCAGAAAAGTTTTGCTAGCGTCCCTCTGACCGCCAAGAAAGTGTCTTTTGCGATCAAGGTGGCGCAAGTGCCTGGTGCCGTTTTTCGGCGCCGAAGTAAACCCCACCGACCACATTTCGGCCACCGACTAAACCAATTCGTTGTGCTGGCGGCTTCCGCAGTGAAAGCGTCTATTATCTGGTTCATTCAAAGGAGGAGGCTCCGAGAGGAAATAGGAAGAGAGTGAGGCGCCAGCCAACAGAAAATGATACAAGATGGCGCTGAATGCATCCAAGTAACCTGCTTGCTCTCTGGAGTCACCTTTAACCAGAAGTGCGCCGAGGAACGTCTGTGTTTTGTATTCCCGTGCAATCGTGTGCGTGTTCACTGCGCGCTCTAGCCCAAAAACCGATCTTTCGCTCGACAAACTTGGTTTCACCGCGTCCAGCCATGACAAATCTATGCAGAAGCTCACCTTAACCTACTCAGCTTGATATTTCAGAAAAGGTGAACGTGGTGTGATGTGATGGAGCTGCGTTCGATGCTACTGGAAGTATACGCACGACGAAACGAGATGGTGTAAATTGGATCAAACGTCCAGTTTGGAATAACGCCAATGTGGCCATCCGTGAGGCCCGCAGATGCATTTCTGAATTATGTGGGGATTGTGCGCAGCGTCAGTACAAACTTATTTATAAACACTTCAGATGTTCTTTATTTAGTGTCAATGAAATGGCAACCTGTAAGCGAGGCCATCCGGTATTCTTTCCTTGCCTTCTTTTAACTCGGAGCAGAAGCAGAGCCAAGGGCATGGGCGGGGAAGGCAACGAGGGGTTCGGTGGAGATGAATAAGTGATGTTCTCATGGGCTACATTGTGGGCAACCCAATTCCCTCTGCTCGAGTGCTCATGGGTCGGCGTGCAGTTGATACTGACTTATACACCATATATCCTGTGGAGTCTACCATTGGGTTTGAGGAAAAAGGCTTTCGGAGTTCTTGCAAGGCATCAAACGAATCCGTAATGACACGCACTTATTTAGGGTGTTGGGTGTCAAGATTATCATATAGGTCAGTAATTGGCAACCTTTTGAGGTGGAGGGCCCAGTTGCATGAAGCCGACACGTCGGAGGGCCGGTCGGCCAATCAGGAGGGGGGGGGGGGGTCAAGGGGGGCTTTGCAGGCAAAGAGACAAAATTAGCGATTTGGCAACAATATTTTACAATAATTGACAATAATCTGGCTATGGGGGAAGATGAGGGACAATGCAATTGGGAGCAATCAATCATCTGTTTTCGTCTCCCGTCTAACCCCATTTGGAGGTCAAAACTGTGGTGTCGGCCTTAAGATAGGAAGTGAAAGGGGGAGGTTTTCACAACGCACTAGGGGCCGCATAGTACTGCACCGCGGGCCGCAGTTTGCCGACCCCTGATATAGATGACCGAGGGCGTTATTTCTAGCGTATAATTCCCCTTCCAGGCTTGCGGCATTTTCATAGTTGAGTGCAAGGCAGCAACCTAAGAGCTGTTTGTTCTGGGAACAGCCTTGGAGTGCGTCCAGTCCTCGGTATAATGCTTGCATCCGTGAAAATTTCCACTCCCTCTTCCTGTTTGGTGTTCCGCACGTACCGAATTCGCAGTTTTCTTGCGCGGCACTTCTTTTGGCGTACTGCTCCGGAAATGGGGCTAATCACACACCCTGTGAACGTCCGAAGTGCTACCGCAGGCGGTAGAGGAATAACGGGGAAAGTCTTCTGCGGGTTCCATGCCATTAAGTTCAATTTCCTGCCTTCTGAAACTGCGTTTCGCGTCAGCCTGACATCACGCACCTTGCATAATAGTGTCTGTCGGACGTGTGGGCACAGCACGCTCGAGGGCGTTCATTCGAGTGTGTTTCGAAAAGCCAGTAATTGCTCTCAGAGCGACTCTGTGTATAGAACAAAGGGTTTCAAGGTTTGTCTTATTCAGGCCTAAAAAAGCGCCATATTTGATTGTGCCAATCGCGGCAGCTGGAGCCATGGAGAGGCATGCAGGTTTATTTGGTCCACTGTACTCGTTGGAGAAACGAACAAGCGCGAGCGTCTGTTTCCACTTTTGTTTTAGTTGTGACAGCTATATCTTGGGACTGGCGCTGCAACAGAGGAGAGGCCAAGGAGACGATCTGATCTTCTCCTTGCCTCAGCGACTCATTCTCTTTTATTCGGGATGGCCTCATCTGTCGGCGCGCACACTTTGGAGTTAGTTACAACCAGTGGATTGGTTTTTTTTGTGGCTAGTTCAAGGCCTATGTCGGGTAAAACATCCTCGAGTCTGTTTACCGCGGCTTGTAGTTCTTTTATCATGTCCTGTTTCGTGTGATAGTCAGAGCCTTCGGTCCAGGTAGCAATATCGTCGGCGTATATGGCGAACGCCGCCAACGTTTCCTTCTCTAGTGCCCTTGCGAGATGAGCCTTAACAATGTTAACAAGTTGCAAGACTGGAAGCTTAGGCGAGTTGACAATACATCATGGGGGTAGGAAGCGCGAAATAACGACAGGGAGAAGAGAAGAAAACCAAGCGCTTCGTGTTGTATTTGTTTGTGTTTTCTTCTCTTGTCCCCGTCGCTAGTTCGCACTTCCCACCACCACTCTGCTAAAAAGTACGGGGACAAGTACAGATATTTGTGGGGTTCCCTCTTGTTGTAGTGTGTCTTTGGTGCCGATCCAGCTGGTGCTTAGCCACAAAGCCGAACTGATCAATTATTGAGGAAGCTACGCATGTAGTTTTATGCACGCTCGCTGAGGAACGCCTGGGCAAAAGTTTGACTTTTTCAAAGGACTTGTGGAAGCATGCAGTGAGGACCTAGTCGGGAAGATCACGGCGGTGCGCTTGTCCGTTGATCACTCTTTCACGCAGCCACAGGCAGTCATGCGTAGCAAGGTTTGTTTGGAATCCTGCTTGGGCTGGATGAAGTCACGTTTTAACAAGTTCGAGGTAATGTTGCATTCAGCTGTTGAGTCGTTCCATGAGTTTACGCAGTGTATGGGTAAGAGATACCAGTCGCAGGTTGTTTGATTTTGGAGGGTCTTTGGCTTGGGGATGAGATTGATGAAAGTATGCTTGAAGGTTTCCGGGATCTCTTCGATCTCTCCCGGGATCTCTTCGATCTCTCCCGGGATCTCTTCGATCTCTCCCGAGATCTCCGGGATCTCCCCGATGAGCGCTCGCTTCTGGCCCTATCTCTTATTGAGTATGCGAATTTATGTTTCGCGGATTATCTCAGAACTCGAATTTCGTCTTACCGCGTCGCACAAGTGGACAAAAGTGCGCCACGCGTACGGCGACGCTCTCCAGGGTGCGGGGCACGCAAACGACGCCAGTTTCCAGAAAGTTATCAACTGTGTGAAATCCCAGCTTGTTACTATTTTGTCCCCCCGTAACCACTGCTTCTGCCCATTTACGTGCAGGTCGTAATGCCTTCAGTGCCGCGTAGGGTGACGCCAGCATCAACAGTAGGATGATGTTTAACACCTGTCCTATAGGTCATCTCATCTGTAAAGCTTTAAGTAAGATGAAGACCAAGGCAACAGAGTGCGAAACGTCGAACCTGCTGTAGAGTATACAGCCCTGCCCTGCCTAGCGTGTTTTGCATGCGTAGGTAAACCGGGATGTGCTTGAGAAAAGTTAAAGCTCTCTAGCCCCTCATTGCGAGTCATGTGGCTGCGAAACAAATTTCAATGAGTGAGGAACGATGAAAAACAACGTGAACTAATTTTCTTAAGAATTATAGAAATGTGCGCAATTGCTAGATTAGGTAGTGGAGGTGTAAGCAAAGCCTCCATTGTTATTTTTTCGTAAGAAAGACTTCCTCTACTGCACGTGTGCAGCGCGTTAAGCGTGTTGTCATTGAAGCGTTGTGCGGAGAACAAGCACAGAGTTATTGAGATGAATTTTTTTGTGCAACTTTTCTGTTTGTGTTGTTTCCGTCTCCATATGGTATGCATTGCTTTACCTGCAGCCCTAAACTTTAATTACAAGCTGGCGCATTTCGACGCTGTCGTCCTTGTCGTCTCTGCTCCTCCTGGGTGTAGATACATTTTAGTAAACATATGGTGCCGATAATATCGCCCGGCCTCATACTTTTCTTGCTTTCGTATTCTGTGATATCAATGCTTCACAGAAAAGGGAAACAAAGTACGGGAGAGATCCTACCGGATGGGCTGATTCCTTCTTTCCGTAGCAGGCGTCCACCTGCGGACAAAAAACAAGGAGATGATGAAAGAGAGTCATGTTGGTTCTCGTGCATGCTTTTAGTCGAGCTACTCTGGACAATTTGTATTTTGTTGAAGGCTTTCAATATACACTGGCGGTGATCACATTCAGATACACTGAATGTGATCACCACCACTGTTAACTGCTACACAGCATTCTGCTTTTTACGCAACCGGATATTTCCTTTTCCGTTCTCTATACGTAATTATGGGAAGGTTGGCGGCTCATGAAATCAGTGCAGTCAAGCACCTAAAGTCTCTCTGCAGGATTCATTTGGGTAAGCATATCTTTCGCAACAGGCCGCCCTGTAGTAACGCCGATGTTAGTACCAGTTATTGCAAGCGATATTTTCGCTCCTTGCGAAGCTTTGCCGCTACCCTTCTAAAATGTGCTTGCCACGCACAGGATTGTCCATACAGATTTGTTTTCGAGTGTATTACATAAATCATTAACTGCAAATATTGCTGTTTGGGTGTACAGTTTCTGGAATATTGTAAAATATGGAATAATATTTATCGCAGAGTAAGCTGTGAAGATTCTCTGGCGCGTTAGCTCAAACACTGAGACGAATAAAGGCAAACAAATGCACAAACAACTCCCTACTGTACGACGTGTTCCCTCAAACACAGAAAAACGTATGCAATAAAAGCGGAAATCGATCCAAATTATTTCATGCAACGCGGGAATGCTCTATCATCTGGCGTTCAGGAAACACCATCACGAATGCGTTCACCCGCCGCGGTGGCTCAGTGGCTAAGGCGTTGCGCTGCTGAGCACGAGGTCGCGGGTTCGATTCCCGGCCGCGGCGGCCGCTTTTCTGGTGGAGGCGAAAAGCAAAAACGCCCGTGTGTACGAGATTTCGGCGCACGTTAAAGATCCCCAGGTGGTCAAAATTAATCCGGAGCCCTCCACTATGGCGCGCCTCATCGCCTGCGTTGCGTCGGCGCGTTAAACCCTACAATCAATCAATCAATCAATCAATCAATCAATGCGTTCGGGTTATGGGAGGCAGGTCTGGCCACCTCCGACTCATGGATTCAGGAGGACTTGATTCATCGAGCCCGGAAAGGAGCAGAAGACTCTGGGGCCCTGGAAGGAAGGCACCGCACTTAGGGCAATCCCGACACCTTTTTTTTTAATAAACGTTTCCGTCTTCCATCATGGTGAACATATTTTTACATAAATTTCCATGTGGCATCCTCTAAAAATTGGAGCACACCTCAGGCCGCATAATTTCATGGCGTGACCCCATTAGTAGCGACATTTGAAGCAAGTGTTTTTTTTTCTGTGCAATGCAATGAAATTGCAACAGTTTGTTGTACAGCCAAATAAATTTGAGGACGCTTAATTAACCTTCGCCTTCAAAAGCGGAGCGCGACAGTGTTATCTGGCCCCGTTCGCATCACATAAAAATTTTGCAACCATGAAAATTTCCGTTCTATCTCACACGCCATCTGGTGTGGCAGCGCCTTGCGATCCCTGGGGTTGCGGCACCAACACTGGATCTTTTTCGTTCACGCCGATTTTCGCACACGGTCAACGCCACCGATGACGCCGACTTTTGCCCGACACGGGGCCCTTAACTATACGTGTGAAACGGTGCACGCGTTAATCATCACCCGATCTTTGTCCCAATACAAAGTTCTGTCAACAGCTATGCCTCCATTTTACGGCTTCTCTCGTCTTATGAAAGTGTCTGCGTAAATGCGCAAAAGTATGTCATGCATGCGTGAACCGTCACTGAGGGTTTTAACGTAACAGAGAGAGCCTTCACGGAGTTTTATTTGAACGGTAATTTCTGCGTTTTTTTTTCTTTTTGGCCTGAACCAAACTGTTTTTTGCCAGCCTGCCATATGCACATAAAAAAAAAAACTGCTTTTCGTGGCAGTTTGCCTCGCACCAACGCTAGCGTGTTGGAATAATTATTTACCGTCGACTCCACTTTGGCCGCGTCCACGGTCGTGTAAACATCGGAGGCACACTGGGGACACTTTGGTGGCGCCTTCCCGTTGGAGGTGCAGTACACGTCAACGGGCCCGCCGGGTGCCGTGGGCTGCGGAAAGAAAAACAGCATTACAGATGACAAGGTGGCTTCTGCGCCCGGAGCCGTCACTTTAAGATATCCGAGGACTTGCATAATTATGCCAAAACTAAATGAGCAAATTGTAAGAGGATGTAGCAGCATCCGCAGTAGCACCATCGTCATCGGTAGGCTGTTGTGTGGGCTGAGAAAGAAGACAACGAAGTAGGCCCCCGAGGCTAGAACGCCAGCACTGCGTATGCCTCTCCTTTCTCCGCGGCCGTGCCATGGCCCGTCGGCCACAGGCGCCGTGCAGAATTTGTGGGCGCGGGCGGCCCGCCTCCTTACGCGACGGCCAGCCCAACGGAGCTCACCCACTTCGAAGGCACAACCGCCAGCGCATATGCCGAAACTCGAGCCTTCTACCAATTTCCCCGAACTCAATGACGATGGCGCTCCTATTGAGACGTCGTCAACTGCGAAATCGTCGTCCCCGTCACTTCCAATTACCGTGACTTATCATGAAGACGTTGAAACCCGTTATATCCGCGCCAAAATGAATTGATTGATTGATTGTAGGGTTTAACGCGCCGACGCAACGCAGGCGATGAGGCGCGCCGTAGTGGAGGGCTCCGGATTAATTTTGACCACCTGGGGATCTTTAACGTGCGCCGAAATCTCGTACACACGGGCGTTTTTGCTTTTCGCCTCCATCAGAAAATCGGCCGCCGCGGCCGGGAATCGAACCCGCGACCTTGTGTTCAGCAGCGCAACGCCTTAGCCACTGAGCCACCGCGGCGGGTCAAACGCCTTAGCTACCGCGCGACGGCCAAAATGAAGACGCTCAATCCACCGCACGGGACTGACACTTCAACGAGCGCCTCCTTGACACAACCTTGCGTCACTGATTGCGCGCTCATTCATCTTGAGCGGCACGATTCTGCCCCTGAAACGATAGAGCCGTTGTCCACTCCTGAGGTGAGCTCCACAGTGCCTCCGACAGTAATCGGAAGCCTTGCTCCACCAAACGAACCAACACAGTTACCTTGCTCAGCTCCAGTTACCTTACCCGATGCACTGCCTTGTGCCTCCGTCGATCCTGACCACAATTCCTCTTCAACTGCTAGAGGCCAGCGTAGAACTCGCGCCATTGGTTTTCGCATCGGCAACCGTGGTCTCCAATGCCCAGCGTATCTGCCAAATGTTGCTCATGCGAATTTCGCCCCAGTCCCTGAGCCTTGTGGCGCGAAGAAAGCATTCGGTTTGGCGGCGAGGCCAATGGCACGGCGTACCAATCGCCGTGCGTGGAATCGACGCCGTGGTCTACCACCGCGACGTCACTCCATCCCCACATCCAGGTCTGCTTCTAAACGCATCCACATTCGACATCGGCACCATCCCAGACCCAGGCTTCTCCTTCCACCTGCAGACTTTCGAGCGCGCACCTGCCTCACCATGCTCTCTCCAACTCATGCGAGAGTCCCTGTTCCCAGACTTCCGCATTACGGCCTGCGGAATTTGTGTAACAGCATCATCCGTCACGCCACCCGACCGCTGCCGCACTCCGAGCCCAGACCTCCGGAACTCGCTGTGTTACCAGTGCTGCAAGGACCCCGACTGGGCATGAACACTGAACCTACCGATCTCGATTGGCAAGGACATCGTTTGTACATATTGGTACAGATTTGTAGCGCTTTCTTCTGTCATATCTTGCCCATAGTTACCGTATATATGCAGTTCTGTCTTAGCTCATGTCCATTCTCAGCACTTTTCATCGCTCACTTCAACCTGTTCGCTAGGGGGGAGGCCATCTTTAGCAGCATCCGCAACAGCACCATCGTCATCGGTAGGCTGTTGGGTGGGCTGAGAAAGAAGAGAACGAAGTAGGCCCCCGAGGCTCGAACGCCAGCACTGCGTCTGCGTCTCTTTTCTCCACGGCCCTGGCCCGTCGACCACAGGCGCCGTGCAGAATTTGTGGGCGCGGGTGGCCCGCCTCGTTTTGCGACGGCTGGCCCTGCCTACAAGGATGTATTCCTCAAGGGGACATCGTCGCAGTTAGCACAGGACCGGGGCAATTAAAGATCTATGAGAGAGGCCTTAGCCCTGCAGTGGGCGTAGGCAGGCTGATAATGACGATGACGATTATGATGAAGATGATGGAGATAATAATAATATTCCTCAAGGATAAAATAACCAGCGAGAATCTGGAATGCAATATAGCGCAGGGTGTCACATGCGATATTCCGTTCCCAGATGGGCACAAACTGTCGAGTAAAACGGATCAAATTTAACTGGCAGAGCTGTTGAAATTGATTGCAGATGTAAAACAAACGACAGTAGCACGTACAACAGGCAGTGATTGTGGAAACTCTAGAAATAAAAGGACGCCTAAAATAAACCAACAGTAAGCTAGCTAACGGCATTGCAAAGACAGGATGTACGCACTCAGAGACAAGCAGGGTAAGATTACGCATAACATGCACGAGATAATAAAAGTAGCAGAACGATTCTGCACCAAGCTATCCGCAAGCGACGTAGGACCAAAGGAAACTACTTAGCGTAGAATATTAGCTTGCGATGTCCCGCACGTAACTAAAGATGGAGTAGAAAAAGGCTCTCAAGGGTATGAAAAGATGAAAAAGTTATGACGGCATAACCGTGGGTATTTTAAAGGAGGGGGGAGGTATGGTACCGGAAAAGTTTGCTGCACTGTTTTCAGAATGCCTAAGGACTCTGAAAGGGTCTACAGCTTGGAAAAACGCTGCATAATTTGCATTCAAAAGTAGGGAGATAACAAAGAACTTAAGAACTAAAAACCATCATCCAGCCCTCAGTTGTATGGAAGCTGTTTACCAAATTAATCGTTAGCCGCATAAGTGACAGACTATATTCTCAACAACCGAGATAGCAGGCTGGGTCTAGGACAGGATCGTCAACAATGCATCACGTTCTTGTCATTAACCAAGTAATAGAAAAATCCGCAGAGTACACTAAACCCCTTTACATGGTATTTGTATACTATGAAAAACCGTTTGATTCAATACACACCCCAGTACTTGCCAGTAGGGCAAGCAGTCGGAAATGCCGAAAAGTAAGCTACCTCTATCACTGAAAATAATATATAACCAATGCGTCCTGCCGGTGATGACGTACGGAACGGAAAGTTGGCGCCTTACTAAACAACTTGAAAGCAAAATTAGTTTGGCTCAACAAGCCGTGGGGCTAATAATGCTACGAGTAACGTTAAATGATAGGAAACGAGCTTCATGGATGAGGGAACCAACTCGAGCAGAGGATATTATAGTTCAAGCAAAGAAAAACAAATGGACGTGATGTGGGCAGGTCAACGCAGCGTTTGCGTGAACTTTGTTAATAAAAGCTTCGGCAAAACGAAATCTAAAGGAGTAGCTGCGGCGGCAAGGCGTTTGTGCCTAGCCTGGCAAGCGTGATCTACCTGTTGCCTGAGAGAGACCAGGGAATAAGGGCCGTCAACCAGTGGAGAAGCTACTTGAGGACCCCCTGCGCTGCGTCAATGGCAGCCTGGTTTCCGGAACCATGCGACAAGTGTACCGGTATCCAACAACACGTACAGGTGTGCACAGCAAGCGGATTAATCATATGTTGAATCTGACGAACGAAAGGATGATCGGAGAAACGCTTTCGGAGCTCACGCACCGGCATTTGGGAGTTAGAAACCGCATGCGGGGTGTTAACGGGACAGACGTCTCGTAGGACAAGTGGTCGACCAGAGCTGCGATGATGGCATGTATCGCAGCGCCCATTATAATAGTAGTGGATATTTGACGAGTGCGAGCGCCATCTAAATTCGGTAAATGCGGACATCGCGACCCATCGCAAACCAGTCCCATGCGGCCAGCAGAGACGCTCGCATCTGTAAAATATCTTGTTCATCAGGGAGTTTAGCCGTCAGAGAGCGCGAAGCAGCGTGATGGCAGCAGGATGAAACATGTGCAGGATAAAGCATGAGCATGCTGCGGCAGTCAGTGATCGGGAAACTATAGGGCATATTGTTAGGGGCTGCACAGAGATACGACCAACACGGGGTGATGAAGAAACGACGCTGGCGGAGGCTTTGGGATTTGGGACGAGGGGGAACCTCAACGTCAAGGTCATATAGGTGACGAAGAGGCGACTGGAGTGAGGGTGAAAGAAAAGTAGGGAAGGGATGAGTACGCAGGAGGAGTATTCATACGGGTGAGAGTTTAGAACAGCGGGGGGAGAAAAAAGGGGGGTGGGAGCGATGAGAGTTTAAAACAGGAGTGAGGGGTAGGTGGGCAGGGAGGAAGCAATTCTATTAGGTTAGCTTGGAGTAGGGCAAGTAAGCGTAATAAAACAGGCAAGTCGGTTGCTGACAACCGACGCCCCGATTCAAAGGGAGAGCCACTAGTCATCATCATGCTCATCAGCGAACTCTGGACCGGTATCTCGGGACGCCTATGCGTTGCAGATTCTCAACCTCTGAGGGGGCGTTCCCATGGAGGTGGCGGATTCTGCGGTAGGGCTGGGGAGGAGCGTAATTTGCGAGTAGAAGGCTCTAAGGGCCGCCCCTTGCCAGGTCAAGGAACGGCGATCTTCGTGGAGCTGTTGAGTTTCCTCCCCGGAAAGAGAAAGGCTGCAGTAATGCCCATTTCGGACGGCAACTACTAGCGTGTACCCTCCCGACACAAACCATTCCAACAAAGCTCCGGGGTTGCCATTACCCAGCAACTTTTGTGCAAAAATATACAAAATACAAATACAAATATACAAATGTAGAAAATACAATATACGAGGGGCATAACCATTAACACTACAGGAGCATATCTTGAGTAATCGACGTCACGGCACCGTGATTTGTGCACTTTTTCCTATCAGAAAAATGTTATTCGGCATAGGACACTAAAAGCGAAACAAAAAAATCCTCAGGGCCCTTAAGTATGCTTAAGTGCCTTGAGGGAGGAATCCTGACGGTACTTATCAACGATATATTTGCTGCGACATTGTATTTGCATCTTTTTATTCGCTTTAGTTTTGTGGCCTTTGGGGCGAATTACTCAACCGGCGTCTTTTCTGCTACACCATGTTTGTGTCTTTTCTCCGTGTTTATTTGTTCCTCTTACGGCGCGAATTACGCCAGCCAGAAGACTGGCACACGCCACAGCCACCATAGAATCAGTGTTCTGCGCGGCGAATGTGCTTGTGCTCTACTCGCATGCCACCACGTTCAGGTGTTATGCGGCACGCACAATTCTAGAACCTTTTATGTTTCCAATTCACAGTTTTGGGAATTTTGGGAAGCGGGCGCACGAACCCCTCCCAATTCTGAGCCAATCATCCTTGCGGGCAAATGCTTCCAAGTAAGAAACGACAGCAACGACGACAACTTTTGTTGTACCGCTGTCAACGTGCTAGGATATCACGACACCGACTGTGTGTTGCAACAGGCATTGCGAGATGTAATAGCGAGGCTGTTCTTGGTCGAGGCTCTGGTGGGATGAAATGTGATAACGCGGTCGCAGCAATGTGCACAGGGCATGGCCTAGCGAGGTGGAGAGCAAGCGCCAAGCGGACAGGCAGCAAGCTGAAAGAATAATTGAACGAAACGCTGATATAGGCAAAGCTTTTCTATTAAATCTGGTGGCAGTGCTAATTCTTGTCAACAGTGTTGAGCAAAAAGGAAATATTGAGCATGTTTAAGACAAGACATTATTACATAAGTTATACTTGCATTGTTATTTTACTAAAATACATCGGTTCTTGATTTTTGCGAGGGCGAACAAAAAATACACCGTAAAAAACAAAGAGCACTCGCGGCGCCCCCTTGTGGCGTTGTTCGAAGTTCAAAAGTAACAGAAGGTTCCAGCAGATGGCGGGAGCAGTTGAACACGGCAAAAATGAATTGGCGTGACCAGGAATCGATCTGCTGGCTTTGAGAAGCTCTATGAAGCTTACCCTTACGATTAGGGAATGCCAGGCAGCTTTGCTGTAAACATCAACATTCGAGACGTCGTCAGTGAAGCTGGGCTGATTTTTTTTTTCATGCGGTCTTTAGCACGGCAGTTGCGTAGCAGGGCTGACGCGCTCGGCACTCAAGGGCACGCAGCGAAGGAAATGTCGATATTTGGCTCACATCACGGGCATTCGCTTTCGTCGCAATAGTGAAACAAATGACTTTGGACAGCGCCATGCAGTAGAAAGCGCGGCGGCTGCTCAGTACAGCGAACCGCGTTTATTCTATTTCGTTACGTGCCGCGTCGAACAAGGAGTTGAAGGTTAATTTATGGAAGTAGTCAGTGATCTTGATGAAGCAGTAATACGGAAGCTGTCATTACCCGCTGCGTGTCAGGAACAATGGCCAAGCAACGTTGACAAATTTTATCTTGGATAGCTCAGCTAGCAGCTGTGGAGTTCGTCCGTCTTAAGCGAGGTAGTACTGCGCCTCAGAGGATAGCTAGATTCTGAGCGAAGTTGCTTACACTCTGAAGCGAAATCGCTAAGCCTTTGACTTCAACGTGCCGGTTTTATTCATTTTGTGCTGAGCATTGCATAATTTAAAAATATATAAATTTATAATATAAAAAAATATAAATATATAAAAATATATAAATATATAAAAAAAAATAAATGTGTCTTGGACTGTGGTTGATCGGCTATACTCCGCACACCAAATGCATCCCGCTTGTGCAATCGTACGACCGAACGGCGAATGCAGTACGTCTCTTTGATTTTGTGGTGTTATTGTGCCTAATTAAACATGCTGAAAAAAAGGAGCAGGTTAGGCTATGACATGGTAATGACAGTACCGTATTTAAGAGAAGCAGTGACGTCGCCCGGACACCAAAATACGGGATACGAAATGGTAAAACGGAAGCACTCACCCCGTCTACAATCGTGTCTTCTTCGTGTTCAGCACAGGACAGGTACTGAAAAAATATAGCATGCTTGGTAAAAATCACGTTTTGTAAACGTACTGTTCTCTGGAACCAACGTCCTGGTGGTGTTTAAAATAGGAGCTGCAAGCTTTAGCAAAAGGTTGAAGATATATCGTACACAAAACATTTTAAACAATGATTCTGACAACACTATCAAATCTAAAGCCATTAAAACCAGACTCAAAGTAAAGAACCTGCACCGCATATGTCGGCGGAAACTTCCGCAGCGGCGGGATTCAAAAACCTTTGTATGCATGACGCGGACATTTCAATAATTTTTGTTAAAATACTCTCACCCTCTCGGCGCCTATCCGCTTTAACAGCGGAGTTCGTCCGTGCGTCACGCAGGCCGTGCGTCACGCACTGGCACAGAGGAAAAGTACATATAGGGGGCCAAACGGCCGATGGCGGCAAGTGCGGGCGGGCGACCAGATAATGTCACAATAACAACCAAGGCAGACTACAAAGATTCGTAGCTGCGACGGGAAAGGAAAGGGCAGCGGCATTTGGTACACGGAATGACAGCGGCGACAATATATCCCGGGGCTGCGTAGCAGAATGATTGTGGCGGCAGATCAGTTATTCTTCTCGCAACAGATGCCGCTAGCGTAACCTGGGCCAAGCGCTTGTGACGTTATCTGGCCGCCTAGGAAGCGCCGCTTTGCCTGCTGTATTGTTATTGCTCCGTGTGCAGGGATAAAATCAGGTTCCCAGACCCGCCGGAGGTCTCGCAGGAACCTGTTACCTGACGAACCGATACGGTAGCAGTGGTCTCGTAGAGAAATCGGTTCTATGATAATTCTAAGGGCAGTGTTTTGCTTTTTGAGGCTAGAGCAGATTGCTTGCGAACTAAGAGCTTTGTGGGGAAGTATACACACAATCACGGGGTATGCGTGGTCTGCGGAAAAAAAACGGAAACTATGCGGCACAAAGTGTTAGAATGCGAGGATATCCATCCAAATCTACACGAGGGAAATATTCGGCTTCCATAAGCCCTAGGATTTAAAGGCAGCGCACAGGGAGGTAACTTCAAGGTTGTTGAGGCGACGAAGAAAAGGTTAGAATGCTGGTGGACGAAAAGCAGTGAAGGTAATATTACCCAGCACACCTACCTGTAACAGCAAAAAAATATGTATAAATAAGTAAGCAGCCGCAAAAATAAGTTTTTTTGCCTGCCCCTAGAGCAGCGCTATTAATAAAGGACGAGTGCAAAACATAGGTGTATTTTTTAAAAATTATTTTGGTAAGATGAGACGTCCTCTACAAAGGGGATACCACTATCAATCATCATCAATTATCATCATTATCGGTGGGTTTTTCTCCCTTCCTCTAGCGAAGGGAAAGGAGATGGAGTCTGCCGCCGCTTATGTTTAACTGCCTTTGCGCGAACCGTGGAATTTGAGCGACGATGGCGTGGCCGTTATCGGGCGTGCTACCATTGACTTTCTAGACGGTACAAGAGAACCACAGCTGCGCTGTTTCAGGAAATTGAACACTTGGTGAAACTGGGATTATTTTTTCGTTTGCAGCGCGTGTCCCTCGTTAAACCTATTGCAGTCAGAAGCTGCATAGCCTTCCTCTGCGCAGACATTTAGGGAACTCATCCGTAAAGGGAAATCAATGTTAAGATTCGGACCTTTAGTTTGCTCGACTAACGCCAATCATTCTTTTGGTAAACTTTCTCGTCACTCTGATCAAGTTCTTTGTCATAATCCAAGCGCCACAGATCCAAAGAGAGATTTACAAGAAGCGGCTTTATCTCCAGGGTCTCGGCGCTGAAACACATCTCCTGTGTGTCTATTTTCCTCACACACGGAGACGAACACGTAAGTGCGCTAACAGATATTCTCGTGGGCTTTCTGTTACGTTTAAGCAATGGCTCCATTTCGCCCGGGTAACAATGGCGGCATGTATTAACTAATGACTTATGGCTGGTAAGTAACGAGTAATGACTGACTGACTGATTGACTGTTCCAGACGCATTAAATGGTGCGAATGCACACATGCATCTGCTTGACGTTCTCGTCATACCCTGTTAGTAGCTCAAGGCACGCTCACATGCGGCATCACTTGCAGGAGCACCAATGCTCATGCTTACAGGGATATACAGGTACCTCGCGTCCAGCAGTGTGAAAAGGTTACCCTCCAGGGGAATGCGGCCGCCCTGTCCTCTAAAGCGGCGCTAGTCTGACCGGAGAGCGACAGCGCCACAGCTCGCTTATATTTCTGTGCTGCCACTGCATTGAACAGAACCGCGACAAACTTGCCAACGTACAAGTTCGTGGCAAATGCGCGAACGAGTGAAAGTATTGTTGCCATTTTGCCGTGGAAAAGCGCAAATAGACGGATGACCCAGGAAGAAATTTACAGGATGAGAGCTGACTTTGGACCATTGTATTTTATTCAAGGGAACGCAATCGACATCTACACTCGGGCGAGCAGAAACAGAAATATTGCAGAGATTGAAAGAATTCTCTATTAAGGCATAGTTTTCATATGCGGCTTGTCTAGAGTGTCAGTCCTTTACAGCCAAATATCGCTATGAGTATCGAAAGACCTCAGATTATTTTATTGTCTTTCTTTAAATTTTGTTCTTTTGCATTGTCAATGATGTAAATATATACCATTATACTTTACTTCGCTAATTTGGTTTTTTTTTCGAGGAAGCAAGGCGTACTGCAGAATTTGTCAATTTTAGCTATTTTATACGTATTACCAGTGTTCGTTTGCGGACTTTTTTTTTATTCTTCGCTTTTGGGGTAGATGTGCAAGACTGATATTCGTGAATTTGTCAGTTCTTTTTTGGTGGAATTTTTATTTTTTCAATTTTTCAATGTTTTTGGTTTTTCTAAATCTTGCTGGACCAAATATTTCCATTTAAGCTATTTGTAACGATGAAAGGTGGAACCTCCACGAAATCTGCGTTATTGTGGAAATGCAGGGCGTTACACGGTCCTGGCTGGGGGGCACTCGGCGAAGAATGCTACACATAAAAAAAATTCACGCATCTCCACGAAGTGAATCATGATGAGTGGGCGAAGCAATGGGATCGTTCTCACTGTAAATCACCCGTGAGAGTGCTTACTGCTGCTAAAACAATTTCCAATCCAATCCAACCCAATCCGATCCAATCCAATCCACTCCATTTCAATCCAATCCAATTCAAATTCAATTCAATCCAACTTTATCCAATTCAATGCACCTCGCGCAAGCGCCGCACTCTCTCTCTCTCTCTCTCTCTCTCTACCTCTCTATCTCTCTCCCTCTCTCTCTCTCCCTATCTCTCTCTCTCTAACCTTTTGTGAACCTTTTATTTTGTTCTTGTTAACCTTTTGTGAACCTTTTGTTCACACATGTTTCGATTTACACGGTGCTGTGCCGGGAGCACGGACGCCGGACGTCGGACGGACAAGCGTCGACTTTAAGGTGCTTCGACCCTAAAACAAGCAAAAAGGCGGACAAAAATAAAGAAGGCATAAAAACCGTACACAGGGCTAGTACGCGTCAATACTTTTTCTGCTCTTCAAGCAACGTCAGAGCATGCTGACCGACACACGTGCCACGCTCTTGTTAATATTGTGACGGGGCGCACATAGAGGAAGCCCCGTGGAGCCTTGACCCGGCATCGACGACGACACGGCATCGGCGTGCACGGGCTCCGTTCTGGCCGCTTGTAAATAGATTGTCCTCATCTTCTAGATACATCGCCTCATATGCAGCCATAGTTCCTGTCACCTGGTCAACCGCCACTTGGCAATATCATAGGACAGAGCAATTTAGTGCGCCAGCTGATTTTTGTGAGTAAATAAAATATCGCAATCACGAAATCCATATTGCGAGTTGAGCACTCTGTTCGACATTTCCAAGAGGTGCCTACGAAAAGCTGCCAATATCTGTTCGTCCCAAACGAAATCCAATCTATAACCCACAGTGCAACGGTTTACCCACTAGAGTCCTGCAGGACTCTCTGCTGATCTAGCCAAGTAGAAGCAACCATAGTGCTCCGAAATAAGTGTCTCCTCAGGTTAATAAAGACTCCTGCGGTGTGTTATCTGTAGTCAAGTCGAGTCTGTTTTATTTGCATCCCAGTCAGGCGGGCACGTTCGTGCGCAAAGTGAACAATTTTCTCTTGGAGAAACCCGAGCCCCCTTGGGTACAAGGCATGCATAAAGGGCACACCTCAGGCCCTTGGCAGAACATACTTATGTGACAGGCACTTCATCCACTCAATTGGTGTGACAGATCGGGATTGAGCGCACTTAAGCCGAAATATGTTTTATCAAGTAACACCTATACATTCATTAAACACTACTCAGACACCGCTTTCCTAGCTGTGGGGAAGCGGTTTTTAACGCATCGGTGACATTGCAGACGTTTCGGCGTATCTAGCTGGGCTCTGTCCACTCGCGAGAAAACCGCTGCTCTGAGCAGGGCCTTGTTCTCGGAGTCTTATTGTAACAGGTCCGTGAGAACAAGTAGCGGGAACACAAATTCTCGTTAAGTACGTCGAACAGTAAAAGACGTGGTTTTCCCCATTCGTTAAATGACGGGGTAGAGATGACGAAACAAGGAGTACGACACGCTGGAGATGACTTACGATGTTCAAAGCAGTGGCGTTGAGATGGAGGGCGTAGAGAAAGTTGAGGTCGTTCTGCAAGTTAGCGGGCAGCTGCTTTTGCGCCGCTAACGCACACGATCGAATCATCATCTGTCGCGCGTGAACCCACTGGAACGGCAGAAAAAAAATATGAAGGTATCTTTTCAGCATCGTGTGCTAAAGTAGTTGAACCCAAAAAAATGCATCCAGTTTGCCTTCATTTTGTGGAGAAAGCAGCGGTAACGAGTACACGGGCTCTGCGCAGCGCACATTTACACGGACTACACCTTGCCACGAAAGACGTAGGAGCAGCTAGGGGCGCCCTTCTGGGCATATGTTTTTGCGCCGCTAGCACACAAGAATGCATCATCATCACCGTTACATTTAAACGCTGATGTCCTCCCCCCTCCTCTCCCCCTAAAAGGAAGAAGGAAAAGAGTAACCCGAGTGGAGGCCCCTTGCAATTTAAAAGTACAGCAGCTTCTTTGAGAACAAGGCGATTTATAAAGAAGCACACCAAAGGGAGTTGGTATGTTGGATCTGTAGAAGGAAAATGGAACTGTTGGACACATTCTGTTGAAATGTAATAGCGTCCACGCAAATTCGTATGTGTGAGCAATCCTTTATTCTGGAAGTCCTGAAGTTTGAAGGTGGAAAGTTTGCAATTTGAATGAAGCCAGTAAAGAAACAGTACTTAAAAGCTGCGGAGGCTGCTAAAGCGGAATTTGGTGAATGCTGCTGGAAGAACCCAGAACATCTGCGACGAACAAAATTCAATTTCTTTCAATAAACGGCTATAGACGCACTAGAATTAGACGGTGAGTGTTTTGTAAATGAATCAGTTATGGTGTGATGGCCCATGGCATCTACACACAGGTACGTAGCAGATGTCAAAACAATTAACTCAATCAAATAATTCCTGAACATGAAATTAGAACCTGAAGAATACGTTATATCATTCACACAAACAAATCTTGCTTCGGCCATAGCACACAAACAATCTTAAATCATGCAGATGGCCGACTTCGTATGTAAGCTGCACCATTGAAACCAGCACGTAGACTGCGTGTGGACCCGGGCTACGCCGCGGGCTTCCTGTGTAAATTCTCGTGCTGGCAACTCAGTGTGTTCCGGTGGTAATTCAGGGAAACATTCAAGCAACATTAATATCAAATGGCGCTAATTACTTGTACACACGAAAGACACAAGATGCTAAACTTGAAGCCTGCCACAAAGCACCGCTGTCTATATATATCGTAACGAGGACTCTTATATATGTGTATACAAGAGCCCTACAGGCAGGAGGCCTCTGAACTTCGTTTTCAGTGCGAGCTTATTGTTAGCTCAGTAGGTAAAAAGTCAGGCGTCATCGTTGACGTCGTAACTGATCGATGGAACAGGAAATGACCGACGGGAGACTGAGAATAAAAGCGAATTGAATTGCAAACAAAATTGTATAAATTTGTGTCGGGGTGGGTACTGAACCTAAGGTTTACGGAACGCGCGATGACAACTTATCCCCAAATACCCCAATGGCTTGATGTCCCCAGACGGCTGAAGAAGGATCTATTGAATGCGTTGTGGCCTTCGACTTATAAACGTGCGTCAGAGGTATGTACTGAGGTCTGTACGAATAATTTGAGCATGCTGGTTTCAGCTTATATAGCCGCTTGCATCCTGACCTGTATAAACAGCAAGGTAGGTAACTCTCGGAACGAGCCAACCTGCTGCATGCCATACGTGTTTGTCTTGAAAAACCTCCGCACACATCTAATGCATTACTTGAGAATAATATTGCTGCGATGAATATTAATACAATCCTACTAACGAATTCTAAACCGCGTTGATGCTGATTTGACTCCCACCAGTTTGTTTCAATGAATCCAATACCCCCAACCCGCAGCCACCTATATCAGTGACAATATAGACCAATTAGAGGCCATGTTGCTCAGCAGCCACCCAGGGACTTACCGCAGCCTCGCCCAACTGGCCGAGGATGTCGCTAGGGCGTACGGGGTCCTGGCCGCCATCTAACGAGCATAGACCACCGAAGACTACTTTTCTTTATTCGCGGGCGAAAGAGGCTGAGAAAGTACGCCGTGGCGGAAGAGGGAAGAACAGCTCGAAATGCCGCTCGTCGTAACCGCCGTCGGAAGGAAGCTGCTACAGATGAAGCTGCGGCAGCGGCCGGACGAGAGCAACATGAAAGATCAGCAGAAAGTTCAACAGCAGATCAATAGAAGGCCTAACTGGGTTTTCGTCTTGACATCCTTAGAGAGTTCTAAGCATCTGCAGCAATGATCTTCTGTAACTGTATTCCATATACCTTTGCTTTTAGCTATCATTTTTTTTTTGCCGTCAACCTCACGCCCGGAATAAAACCAAAGTTGTGCTCACCTTTCCTTTGAGAGAATTCTTGTACGTGCAGGCATCAATCTGCGAATAAACACCAAAGTGACCACACTTTACTAAGGGCGGAACAGTCTTGAAGGCCTAAGCCGAGTTATGAGCAAAATATTCGTGAACGTGAAGTTACGTGGAAAGAAATTATCAGTGTATCCTCATTACCTGGGACCGAAACTTTAGGCACGAAAAATCAAGGTTTCAGGTGCCCATAACAGGCACTTAAATGTCAGCGTATATAACAGGTACGACGTTTGCGGCGCCTATAACAGGCACTGTAAACGGCGTGCGACAAACACCCAGTTGTGGGCTTCTGAAGCAAGAACAGTCCTTGCAGTCTGTCCACTCTAGAAACCAAAAAAGGCATTTAGAACACACAAAAAAAGGCATTTTTATGCGCTAAAATGCTCATATAAGACCATATAGTAGAAATAAGCGCTAAAAAGCCGAAATGGTTCAAATAGGAACAATAAAGTGTTGCTTTAAAAGCTCCTCTTCTCGTAGTTCATGCTTACACCTGTATGTTAAATAGGCTTGATACTGACTCAAGAGAAAAATACGCGGTTTGCCTTTGGTAGTGGTTTCTACTTATTACTGTTGGAGAGTAGAAGCAAGCTAATACAACATCTTTACACTATTCGTAGTGCGGAATAATGCCACCAGAAAAAATTCTGTGTGCCCGTTTAGAAGCATGCATGCATTTTTCACGTACACTTATACGCCGCGGAGAACCTTCTGAATTTTCTGCGGACTGTCGGCGTAAAGTTAGAGACAGTAAAGAATTCAGGAAAGTTTGAACTCCCGCGCAAGACTTGAATGGCGAAGCTGTTGTAAGTGAGCATTGCCGGACACATAGTTAAGTTTCAGTATCATTGTTTATTGGCACAGTTTCAGTCCTGGTAATCGTCGTCATATGGACCGAAGAGGTCTCCGTCTTCTTCTCGACGAGTGGCGGATGCAACGTCATCCTCTGCATTGTAGGCTTACACCAGTTCTCCGTCAGCGACTCGAGGCAGCGGTGGTGGGATCTGCAAGTCGTCTGAGCGACACACTCGTGGCCATGTCTCCAATTATCCATAATGATTTCTAGAGAATGCGGCGGCCTCGGTGACCTCTCCCAAGCAGGGTGTCTTCTCACTTTTAGCATTAGCACTGAAGTCTTTTTACATGCGAAGTAGAGTGTAACCACAGCGCTGGAGCTCTTTTTTGTCTTTTTGCTAAAGCCACTGCGCGAGCCGGGGACTCGACGGTCGACGCGAGGCACGCGCTCACGAGCGATCGGCATTTTCTTAATATGATTTCATGCTAATAAAGAACCCATCTTCGCTGTTAATAAAGAACCCATCGTCTTCATCCGCAAACAGCATGCTCGAACACAGCCGTGGCCCACGCTCTCCGAAATGTCTATGTTTCAATTGCTGTACACTAAGTTCCTGCTATTCTCAATCAGAATGAAAATATTTGTATTACGTCTTGCCACCAGAATACATTGTTATTTACTTCTATTTTTTTAAAGAAACAAATGCAATACAGACAAAGCCTACATGACAACATTGATAGCGTTGAACCGCGCCAATAATCGTTCCAAGCAAGACCTGAGTACCATTGGCTTAGGAATTAAATAATTTAAGCAATTTTTGACATCGATGATAGAAACAGTGGCACATTTCATGGGACTATAAGTATAAAGCCAGGTACCATGCACAGCAATATAATAAGTGTTAAATGGACTTCGAATTCCTTCCAAAAAACTATTTCGCTCTTTTGTTCGCGCCTGGAACCACTGCAAAAGCTACAGTTATCGTCAACACAGAGCGGCACTGCGTGGTTTGCTCGTCGCAGCAGATACGCCTTCCCTTTCTGCTTTGCTTGTGTGGCTTTCTTTTTAAGTGGCTTTCGAAAAGCATTCATTGCTGCAACTGAAGGAAAGCCGGCCAGCAGCCGCTACACCACCGTAATGACGTCATCTGAGCGGTCGAATAGCGCTAAGACCGGGAAAGAAAGAAAAATGTTTTGATGAAATTTCTGGGTTATCTTATGGGCATAGAGCAGCCATTTTTGTCTGAGGTACATTGCTACCCCCTAATATAAGTACTGGTTGTGTTAATTGACTACGCTCTGCGAGCACTCGAGATTTCGAAAAAAAGTTGAAAAAAAGTGCCGCAGCGTCCCTTTAAGTACCATGGTACCACTATGAACAAAATAATAATACCAAGTACTATCTTCTTTAACACTCCATTATATTTTGAGAATGAGCCAAGCACGAGAAAAATGTAGACGAGAAAGAAAAACAATAAAGGTTGCTATTAGTTATTACTAAAGGTATTTAGAAAGGTGGTTAGTTATTAGAAAAAGCATTTCCGCTCATATCATTTGATTTATTTTTTCAAATATTCCCATACTTCCTTCAAGACTTCCGTCTGGAAAATGCTTTGTATCATCATGTTAGCTTAAACCTTGTTACATGATAGCAAGAGCTGTCGGAATTATTCCCAAAAGCAGGAATTGCGGCGCCGAATTACAATTTCGCTAAGAAATAACCATATTTATTGTGTTCTACATAAGTTAGGCTATTCTACTTAATTATTTATGTACTTAACAGTTTCTTAGTCTCTTTCCTTGTTTTTGAAGTGGAAAACATAAGCATCAAACAGACTTTTGACGTATATACGGCGGTTGTTTAACGCTTCCTTTGAGTAAAATCCGTGAGCACAGACATGTCCGGCCGATTCGGAGCTTGTGGTAGCAACATTGACTCGCCCAATGAAGCGCGATGCCTACCTTTTTCTTGGTCTCCAGGTCTCCTTTCTTAAATAGGCTCATCACGTACGGCACGTATTGGTTCGACGTAACGCCCGGCGCCATTGTTTTCAGACAGGAAGTGCGGGCTGCATCGTTCATCTCCTTTGACTACAAAAGAAGAGAGAAGGCCTCTTTGAAGAGTGACAGAAGTGAAAACGCTTATCACCGAACCCAAAAACATAATGTTCCGAAATCGTTCTTATCGCTACTTTGTAGTACGTATAGACGGAATTCCTACTATATTTATTTAGGGCGATACTCCAAATTCTTAATAAATGTTAGCAAAATGCTGTGAATGTGGCAGCTTTTATGTTCGAAGTGAACCAAAATGTGATCAAAATGACCCTTCTTTGACACGGAACACAAAAATGCAAGCCGCCGTTAATGGGACGCGATTTATTTTATTTTATTTATGTCAATATACTGAAGACCTTGGCGGTTCAGGCAGGAGTGGTACAAACAATGCACTGAGATCTACTGAAATAAATATAGACAAAAGAAACAAAATAACCGAACAAACGCGAGATTATTTCGTTGAGAAGAAAAATATACAGGACAGTTAGACAATTTAACCGCTGGAGCTCTACAGAAACAAATTCTACACACACGAGTAAACTCCACAACTAAATACCACAGTCGATACCAAAGTAAACACCACATTCGAAAAAATTCAAATTTTGAATCTGATCGATAAATGATTGCACATTTTTGTAGTTAACAGCGATTTCCGGTAATTGGTTACAGTAAAAAATGGAGGATGGAAAAACAGAGTGTTTGTGGGTATTGTTGTGGCTAATGGGTTGTCCAATCACTTTGTTGTGGTTTATTCGCGAAAAGTGTTTGAAGGGCTCAAGGATATAATGTCCTCGTGAAATTTGAAAGTGGCCTTGGTACAAAATATATATAAATTTTAGTTTGGATGTTATTCTGCGCATTTTATTCCCTGACAAATTTGAATTAATCTAGAAAATATTTGCTCCACATCAAGGCTGGCAAAAAATAGAGGGCGTAATTCATCATCATTTTAGTGAAGCGCGTACTATAACCATCGTCAGCCTTTCATAGGCGTCACCACCTGCCGCGCATCTATTTCGCACTGATTACCAGGTTTCTTACTGTTGCACACTGATTACCGGGTGCTTCTGACTGGCGCCCTTCAACCCACGGGCCTATGTTACCACCTGATGTTATGATTACCACTTGGCACGTGACCCTGACTTTCAGGTTCTTTCTAGACAATGCAAAGAAAAAACTCCAGCGAAACCAAGAACACAAGCAACAGTGGCGCATATAGGCACCCAGAAAAAAAATCCTTCTGTGTGCGGTTCGAAGGTACCAAACTAATACACCCCTACTGTCCCGCGGTCCAATTTAAGAAACCCCTAGAATGTCGCCTTGAAATTTACGGCGCCCACTTCCTATGATTTAAAAGTTTTCCAACAGTGGTGTGGAGTCACAATTACGACAATGTCTTGGCGGATGGACACCGTCTGAAGATGTAAGAAAAGCGTAGTATTCCCCAGTCAAGTCGTTTCTATATCGCGCTGTTTGGATGGAGTATACCTTGCAGCATGTCATCGGGATCTCACATAACACACCAAGGGTGCACGGGACATGTTCGGTGATTTTACGGGCCGCGCACGTGGCTCTGTGTTTATTGCTTAGAGGAACGCTAGAAAACAAGCCCGAGAGGCAGCGGTGGATTGAAAACACAATCGAGGGAATGTGTGTTCACTATTTCCTTTTGTCGGTACGGCATTAGTTTTGGCTTTGTCTCGCAAAACCTGTTGTCTCGATGATGCTTTAGAATAGCTGGAGCGTAGCTACTTAAAGTTACTCTACACCTCGCACGCGTGGCTTTCAGCCCGGAATGGCGACCGCAAATCGACAGACGGAGGGCGATCCTCGCCAGTGAGTTTGTGATTAAAGCGCAAAACAGCAGAACCCTCACTGAACAATCCTAAAATAGACGTTGTATGAGAGTAAGGGTAAAACATTTAAACAGACCAGGAAGTCAGTTACGTATCTGAAAATTTCTTTACCTAGTCGCCATTAAAGTATTGGTTAAACAGCCGATCAAACTTCGCTAAAAGGGGGAGCTAAGATGGGCCCACATAGAAACCTGTTCACTGAGGCGCCACTGAACATCACACTCCGATAACAGCGAAATCATAGGACATGGCCCCACCAAGCTTGAGCATGACATATTAGTCTTTTTTCATAATACAACCGCGGGCGGTGTAATTGAGGGGGTCTTTACGCCCCTCAGGCGAAGAAGTATCTGCCTGGCCGCGTAATGAACGCACTTATTATGGCTTCTGTTTGTTATTTCTTTTTTTCTGCATTGTTAACCACCACTGTCTTCGCGCAGCTTGCGTTTGGAGGGAGGGTCGTGGTTCTAGTAAACTCAGTTGCTAGTCCAAGATCGTTCTTTGTACCCTGTTTTCGTGTCTTATGTTTCTTGATTGCCTTATAGGTCGAAACCGTGGGTCTAGAAGATCCCCCCAAAAATACAATTGCAAAAATTTTAAGTGTAAAGTACTATAGAGTAAGCAATACTTTTGGCACTCACCGGTCCTTCGTCTAACGTGAAACGCATGGCTGCTTCGAGCTGCAACAAAAAGAAGACGTAACCATGACAGCGAAGGAATGATGATATGGCGCTTTTTAACGAACACGACTTTTTTGTTTGTTTGCATAGGCTCTTGCGAATACTTTTGTACCTAAAGTGAATTCAGAGAAAGGCCGCATCCGAAGTTCCCTTTAAGTTTAGTTTCTATACCTACTTTACGAGTCAAAAAACGGTAGGCCGAAGCATTCATATGGTGGCGCATTACCCAGCGAAGGTACTTAGGCTTCAATGGGTTGCACACATTCACGAAACAAAGCATGACTGACCCGGACGCTGTCCAAAACAGTGCGCGAAGCTGCTGCGCCTTGCCGACTTGGGTTTCCCACCTGATTGGCAGCAGAAGTGGCTGTGTGGCGTTCGACACAACACTATCCCCTCTACCTTCGTTCTCGCTGCTGCTCAGGCGTGTCTTTTCTTCCGTTCGCGGCTCAAATGCACCGCCCACGCCTCACTATCCCCACCCACTACCGCGCCCTGGCTCCTGACGTCTTTCCTCCCTCCCTCTCCGGATGTCTGTATACAGACATTTCCGGGCTCCGGTACCTGCTGAAAATACATGAGGGGGGGTGCATACAAGGTTTGTATATTACATCGTGGTACTTTTGCGCTGCTTGTTTCTCCCCCTTTTCATAATCCTATCGTCGGTTTAAAT
Source organism: Haemaphysalis longicornis (assembly GCF_048455015.1). Lineage (NCBI taxonomy): Eukaryota > Metazoa > Arthropoda > Arachnida > Ixodida > Ixodidae > Haemaphysalis > Haemaphysalis longicornis. The sequence goes on along the minus strand of NW_027526460.1, from coordinate 141,396,086 downwards.
TACATTGCTACAGTTCGAGCTTTTTCGAGGCACTGAGTAGTCCCTCTTGGAGCATTTTTCGTAACAACACCCTTGAAGCTGCTGACCACAAAAAACGCGAGTTTGGTCATACCGTACGCGTCGTTGCCTTGACTCACGTCTTTGAGCCTGTCTGCACAGCATACGATCGAGGTCTGAGCCACGTTTCGCTCGTAGAGAAGATTCACTTGTTCTGCGCGACACGTCGTTATGGCCTGGATATCCTGGACGCTGCTGGAACTGCTTTGAGAATTTTTTCTGACTCGGGTTCACGTGCTTTTCAGATGCATCGGCGGTGGTAGAACGATATTCAAGGCCACTAGCGCGCCATCTGGTGGTTTTGGGAGAAATTTAGGGTTCTCCTTTTCGCCATCGGAGCGGTGGGCGAAAAGGAGTCACCATGCGTGAGCGCCGCATTCTGCCAGTAACCAATAGTAACACATCCCCTCAAAAACCCACGAGAGGCAAATAAGGCTACATTTCCTAGCCAATTACCGTACGTAAGCTGCAGCGACACGCTTACAAGAAAGCTCACATTCAATTTCTTCACCCCGTGAGACAATCATTCAGGCATCTGAATACGTTATGTTGGCAGGTCAGACTATGAACTTTACCCTTAGAATTATATTTAACATAAGACAACTCGCGGTGTTTTGATCAGTTGGAAAGCCGGTGGTCTGAACGTCTGATATTTTTTTCGGTCTTGTCAGCTAAGAGCGGAAGCAGAGTGGGGCTCCTCCTTCGTGTCGCTTTGTTACATGTGTCACCACAGATAACGTCATGCCTGTGCTTGCTTTCTTGGCATCAGCCGATTCAAGGCTCTTTTCTTCGATGCTTTGGAAGACGTTCGGCGGACTTTACCTCATTTATTAGCGATGCAGCCATAGAGTTTCACACACGTACATAATAAAGGGAAATTTGGCGCTGCAATTGCGGGGCACTATGGGCGGCTCATTGCAGCTAGCGACGCTCCTCGCCTACTTGGCTTAGCTAGCCATATGACTTCTTTTTTGTCTCTAAGCCAGAAAAGTGATATTTTTTCCTTCTGTATCGTACATAAAGCTTCTGAATAATTACTGACGAATACATATTTCTGGAAGTTCAATTTTATAACAACAAAACCAATTTAAACAATCTTTTAGAGTAATATTGTTGCTTTTTTGTAGTCAGAGGCAACGTTTCAGCTAGTTCATGAGACATGCCAAGTGCAAGTGGAACGTGCCTGGCCGGTACATGCTGGAACGCTCGCTGAAGCGCGGTTCCCCTAGACAGTGGCGCCAGATTTCCATCTAGTATATATTAGTATGAAACTCTATGTCTGCATCATCCCGGAGGTTGTCAATGTAGTGTCAGTGTCACTTCGTTGCTACAATTGATTCGCAACAAACTTCGCGGGGTTCGCCGCTTCCTTCAGCGTTCACGTGTTCGATCAGTCGCTATCTGATCAGGAGCAGCATTGGAGAGGGCGAAACGCAGCAAATGGGCGTGGGAAAGGGTAGTGGGCATGGAAGTCTTAAGATCTCTGAGAAGCTTCACAAAACGTTAACTCAGCGCTTCTCCTGAGCACGCTTTTTTTGAAGAGCCAATCCGTACGGGAAATCCAGAAGCAACAGGAAATTTGGAACCAGTTACATTACAACCCAATAAACGAAGCAATTTCAACACTAGTGGCAACCTATCGCCCATTCTTACCCAGTTAGTAATCATCGTACATTGAGGTGGTAGCTTCGTTGTCAGGTAAAAATGTTTTGCAGTTAGATGCTGATTTCCAGCCCCCAAAATCTATCTTGGCCGTGCCACTTACCTCAAAATTTGTGCGCAGGGCGTCTTCTTCAAGGCGCTCAAACGCTTTCACTACTTCTTGATAGCGAGCCAAGGCTTCTGCTTGGGGCAGTTTTGGAAACGCGCACTTCAAGCACTTGCTCTGAATCGCTCTCATGTCTAAGCTGGGCTGCAAAGATGAAAAACAGGAGACAGGCAAGTGAAATTTAAAACTGCCGCGAACTTCTCCATGTTTCTCGCTCGCCTCCTCCCCGCGTGTATCGCTCTATCTTTCCCTTCCATTTGTCCAGTTCTTCTGGCTGCACCTGCGGTGTCACGCGGTCAACTGCAATGTGATTGATAAGGCCAAAGGTCAAAGGTCAAATCGGCTCCAGACAAACATTACCTAAATTTGTCGTGGTTTCGTATAAACATTTCAAGTGTAAGTTTGGCCACCTGCCAGCTTACTGATTATTGGTTTACTGCTTCATCTTTTACTCATGGGCCAATAAAATGCGGGCTGCGCTGAGCAAGTGTGCGCAACACACATTTCCCTTGAGGGGTTAGGTGGTACAGTGAGATATGGCGCCGCCTACACATTTATTCTTTGATGGAGCCAGTGATGGGACAGTCGTTTATGCTCTTTATATGCATCCTTTTATTTTGTAAGCTTAATTTTGTAATCCTTTAATTTTGTGACCTTAAAAATACTGCATGAGCTCGCCTTTGACCAATAATTTACACAGCCGGCTGATTGCTGAACCATAAGTTGGATCCCGTGTAGGCATCGCGAAAGATATTCGAATATGCGCCTTGTTGTCATCCACTGCCCGCCAGAACTGCTTAATTTTCAGTGGTGGCAGAGTTTTCAGCAATAGGCTGCCTTTACCTGGTCTCTTTCTAGTAATTCCTCATTAGAGCGCCCACATAGGCCATAAGAAAACTGACATAGCACTACAATTCTCTGCCCTAGAAGCACCAATCGAAAACGAGCCTCTATGTAAATGCATGCAAGTATAGTATGTATAGTACTAACAACATGCACACGAGTAGGTACGAATGAGTTCAAATACATCAACACATTTTGGATTCAATGTCGTGTGCCCGCAGCAGTGGAGTTTAAACGAGAATGTATGTAGTTTAAGTTTATGTTTATACACGCACGGATGCTGTGCACCACCTTTGTGCAACACACAGCTAGAGGGCTGCTTTGAGACCACGTGCTGGTTTAGAGTCGCCCAGGGGTTGACTTCGCAAATAAAGTTATATTGATAGGGTTCACAACTGCGGTATTGGCAGGGCTTGAGCTGCCTGCTTTGGTAGCGGTTCTTTCGGCATAGAAAATAATGTCTTTTGTGATATAAAGGGAGCCTCAAAGTGGCCGTCACTCCCCGTGAAAGAAGTGAATCCGGAACTTTGAAGCACCGTCCCTGCTTCCCCACACGGAGCAATGCACCAATCAGCAAAACTGACACATTCGCTCAACCTAACGCCCAATTTTCTCTTTTATAAATGAAGTAGGAGGAATACTGACACGCGGTAACTGCAAAGCAAACCAGAATAAACTTTCTTGTTTCCAAATAACAGGACACATAGTTGTTTTTCCTTCAGCTTTTACGATGAGATTTATGAAGGAACGTATGCGTAAAAATTAATTTTACAAAAGCGCCAGGAGCAATATTTATTTTCTTACTGGAAAACGCCTGTCATAAACCGGCGTGTGGAGACGAACGTACGAGGAGCAAGGCAGCAGCCGGGAACTTTTCAATTTTCTTTTTCGATAAACTTAAAAAAAAAACCTAATTAAGCGTGAAGTTGGAACGTTTTATGCACAGTGCACAAATAAACGTGTCAGAGAAATGTCGACACGACACATAAAGCCACAGAGAAACACAGGAAAACATTTTCGTTGGAGCAGTGATGGGCCACAACCATATTATAAGCAACCATGTAATCACTTCTAGGCACGCAGCAGCGCCGAAACTAAACTACCAAACAGCCTTGTGCACTGAGATAAGCTCATAGGGTATAGAAAACATGCGTGGGCTGTTTGACTATTGGGAATTTTTTTTTACCTTTCCGTCAATGCGCAAGTTTAGACTTTGGTGTTCCTGTGTGTGCCTATGTTGAACGCACGTGCCTCATCTTGAAGATAACCAGCGATGAAGACCTTTCCCTATGGTCATACTAACACACGGTTAACTTATCTGTGCTTCGGGTCCAAATAGAACCCGTGCGCTGTTTACTTTTTTTACATCTGCGCTCAAGAAGGCGTGCACATTATTGAACGTATGCCCAGAAAAATCAGCCGAAAGAGAGGCCATTATGGATGTGATGAAAAGTTTTCAAAAAAAATGACAAAGTAAAGATCTCTCCCCTTTTTTGTTCGAACAGCACCCGTTAAACAGTTCTCAGTGTAAATTCTGGTTTATATAAATAGATATATTGTAACAGGAAGGCTCTTACCGCATCAACACCTTTTGTTTCTACCTCTTTCTTCATGCAAGAAGTCATCTGAAAGAGAAGGTTAAATTTATTAACAAAACAATTAAATTTTTCGAACGGAACCAAACGGGCGTCTTTTTGACCGCGTGATTTATTCTAACGCTCCCAAAAATGAATAGTTTGTGAACAAGGAGAGGTTATCGGTCTACGTACCACTGCTTTTCTCTTGACGACTTCATTGGATCCGTCTACCGGTCTCATGGCAATCTCGCACACGGCTTGGCTCAGCTTGTTGGTGGGCGTGCCTTTCGGCAGGATCGCTTTTAGCGCCTCCTGCCGGAGAGCGTCCATCTGGGCGTCAAACTGCAAACATTCACAGTCGACGTTGGGCAGTGCCGTTCCTTCAAGCTCACTTATGTGATACAGCCGGCAACTTCAAAAAAAAACATCCCCCTCGCGAGGGGCACGGTCAAATGCAGAGCATTTTCGGGGGGCGCACATACCCGATTTTATCTGGTTCGAAAGAAATTGACAGCGAGAGCGAACACCGAGAACCGCCCCATCACGGCCCGACCACGCCACGACCACGTCACGACTACGTCACGATCACGCCACAACTGTTGTTGCTCCCGCTCCAAACTACGACGCATGCGCGCCCCACCTGTTGCTGAACGCGATCCGAGCACGCAGAGAACACGCGAGGAGCAGCGGAGAGCAGGCGAGGAGGAGTGGGGGAGAGGGCGCACCTGGAACGGCTGTTGCGGGCGCCGAGACACGCCGACAACGCCGGGTGACATCGTGAGTTAAAGAAATGCTCTGCATTTAAAACAAACTAGCACACTTATCTTACCACCGACACCAGTCGGTGTAGTAAAACAGATGATACATCCCTCCGTCTAACCACAACGATAGTTGAACGCGAAGCTTCCTCGTGAAGGATAACCTAAAGCAGGCCTCACCTATGAAAGAGTATATTTGAGGCAGAGAACGCTTTACAGGTCGAAGTCATACTGGACTGGATTTTGAGGTCTACTACAGACGCCATAAGTGACATACGGACAAAATCAAGGGCTATATAGTAAAATAAAAGCCCAACCCGTACCACATACGTATCACGGGTGGCGCCAATTAAAATAAACAAACTGGACCGAAGTCAAAAAGAGTTTTTAAGAGACAGGAAGAGAAGAAAGAAAGAAGAAAGAAGAGAAATTATCACACCAAACCAAGCCAAGGGAGGTGAGGCAATCAGCTGTATTTTTTTAAACGAATATATGAAAGCTCAGCTATGAATCAACATGTCGTTCTTCATACATGTGATCTTGATATGCAAACATATATGCAGTTTAAGTGCTTCCTCGATGGTGAAATCTCGTGCTCAATGTTGACTCCTCTTGATCAGTTGATCCTTTTTCCGTCTTCGTTCTCTGCCGTGATCTTGATCTGCATCTTCCCCTGTCCTGCTGTCCATTGTGCCCTGGTAGACCATAAGTGACACATGAAATCTTCGCTTTAAAATTGTGAGAAGCTCCCTCGCTTGCTTGCTTGATTGCACTCGGATCACTTTCTATTTCGTGCTGTGCCACCCGCTTGCGTGCCGGCGGCCAGAGGAGGACAAATGATTTGTTTCCCTGCCTCATCCTCAATATCTACTTTGTCTACTGACGTCACTCTTACTCTGATTTATTATAATATCTGTTCCACAGAAAATTTGCTCAGACTTTCCTTTAAAAATCCACTCCCAAAACCGTCGGGCCAAAATCTTCAACAGCGAAGTGCCCTCATGTATGACTTAGCAAAAGTGAAGAAATTACGCTGAGATAAATTCAAACAGGCGCTTTCGTACACCTCGTAAGAATGCATTTACTGTTCCCGACACAATACGCAGCCGAATGCAAATTCTGTAATCAATTAGGCACGCTACGCCATATCATTGTGGGCTGCAAGGAAACCTCCCAACTGCCACCCCTTCCAGGTGTCCCTGCCCCTTAGAAGTGGGAGCTACTGTTGTCTAGCGGTCGCCAGGAGGACCAAGCACTTCTTGTAACCCGAGCTACGACGGCGCGGTAAGCACATGGCTTTTGAACTATGGATCCACCCCTTCCTTCGCAGCTCAATAAACGTTTCATCTCTCTCTCTCTTTCTTTCTCTCTCCACATTACCCTCTCTCCAATGCCGAACTTACGCCCCTATGGTACCTAACGTATTTACCAAATGGTTGCCCCTACTTCGGGCTGCTCTCATTGTGACGTGGCGAAAATCCTAACTTTGCACAATTTATTTGGGTACCGGGCTGCATTTCCCGACTATTGATTTCTTACCAAGAGCGAACTGCAACGCAATTCTCACCCGGCTATGCCCATACGACAATTCCACATTTTCCGCCACGACAGGCACGTTATTGTTAGAGGGTCGCCTATCAAGAGCCTAAGAATGGCATCCAGGCAGAGTCCACATCCAGGCAGAATGTTCTAAAAAACGTGAGGTGTTCCAGATGTCGAAATGACCAACACAAAGACACCAGACCTCACTGTATCCCTTCCTCTTAGCTCCCTTACCACTATTACCCCACAGGTCTTCCCATCAGAATGAATGAATTAGCTACCACTCACTGCAATGCTATATAGGCGCTGATAGATCGCTTTGAACGAATAAAGTTTTTTCCACTCGTCAAACTTACAGAGAAACAACACGGCTTTGCCCCACGCCTATAAAGCTATAGGAATAAGCAACAACAAAAATTTTCAGTTTCTAGGTAGACAACAAACTACCAGAAATAAAAAATTAACGCCGTTCCACTCAATGTGAAAGCTGTCCGAAGTTCAGAACAGTGATTCGCCAAATGGGCTGTAGCGCCGTTATCCGGTCACTGCTACCACCCGGTGCAATTAAAATTTCCCGCCTTCGCAGTGCTGCCGCGCCCCCTGTCTGAAACTGCGCCAGCGGAAGTTCTGTTCTTTTTGTGCTTGCTTTTCCTTCCGCACGTGCCGGCGTTGCACTGCCCCTTCTTTTCGCTTACTGTCGTAAAAACCCAAGAAACTCTATGTAAAAACCAACCCAACGAGCGTTCCTAACTAAACGAACGCTGGCGCTGCTGTGTTGTTTACGTATATTTTGCCTCAAATGTACCTGCAGTTTTCTTTGCGCTAAACAAAAGGGGCATTTATTACAAGCACCAGCAGTTGACGAGTTTGGAACGCTTTAGACTGTTATATAAACCGCTTGGCTTTTGAAGCCTTTGGGTTATGCCGCGACGACGGAACGCAGTGGGGCTCTACTTGGGTCCAGCGAGCTAGCTACGACGACAAAGCGAGCTCCTAAAGTGCTCCGCACTTAAAAAGTAAATCCAGTGGGTGACATAGAGCAAAGCGACGCCAACAGAATCACGACTCCCCACGTGATTGGTACGATAAGCTTGGCGGAATTTTCGTACATGCCTGTACACTTGCATTTTTAAATATTAGAAGTATTGGGATTTAAATGCAGAGCATTTCTTAGCCTTGCCTCTTCCTGCGTCGGACGGCGTCCACAGCTCCGCGTCCGCAGCAGGTGCGCCTCTCCTCCTTCCCTCCTCTCTCTCTCAACAGCAACTGGCGCGCGCATGCGTCGTAGTCAGCCCGTTCGCTCCGTCGCGGTCTCGGCGTAACAGGTGCGTGATAGCAGCGCGGTGGGGCGTGGAAGGGCGCGCGCTGCTTGCGCATGCGCGCTCTCCCTCTACTGCGCGCGCTGCAAATATAAAGCGGCTAGCGGTCGCTCGTGCTTCAGTCAGTGCGTTGCTCCTTCCTTCCTTGGTTGACGCTCGCTCCACCCTAACGCGACTTTACTCTCCTCTCTCTACCCCAAACCAACACCAACGCAACTACGACCCAACTACCCACCCTAACGCGACTTTACGCGGCGTTAACGACCCCCAATGCTCTACATTTACTCGTGTTCCCCTCGCGGGAAGGCGCGAGAATTTTTTTGTTTAAAAAGCGATACGCCACGGCAAAAGCATTCGCTTCGTCATGGGCCCTAAAAAGCCAATAAACAATGATGAATTGTTACTATAAATGTTGCCCCGAAGCCAAGATTGATGCAGGGTACTTTAAGTAATCAAGGTGCATTGGAGCGAACTGGTGCTCCGCAATAAACTTAAAGAAAATACATGCGAGGACCAAGTAGTCAACCGAGTGGCGTGCACCTGTACGTGATCGTCGGCACAAAGGAATGCGCCGGCGTTTGCACTGTGGTCATTTATCTGTCCGCATTATTCTTTCTGGAGCCATCCAATTAGACCGAGAACACTAGTGATCAAAGAAGAACATTCTGTCTTAGCGATGACAGGGTGAAACACTCTCCATATCAAATAAGACAGCTTGTGCGGCATACAAAAAAAAAGAGAGGAAAACACGCGCTTTGCTTCGAACATAGAGCAAGACGCTGGAACCAAAACACAAAAGCAAACAAAACAAAAAATATGGACGAAAAATACACGTCTCCGTAAATTTGATTGATTGACTGTAGGGTTTTACGCGCCGACGCAACGCAGGCGATGAGGCGCGCCGTAGTGGAGGGCTCCGGATTAATTTTGACCACCTGGGGTTCTTTAACGTACGCCGAAATCTCGTACACACGGGCATTTTTGCTTTTCGCTGCCATCAGAAAAGCGACCGCCGCGGGCGGGAATCGAACCCGCGACCTCGTGCTCAGCAGCGCAACGCCTCAGCCACTGAGCCACCGCGGCGGGTCGTCTACGTAAAGCTGTTAGCCTCGGGGAATACTCGGGGCAATAATGTGTGGGCTTGCTTTCGCCTTGGCGACATAAAACCACGTGCAAACGCGGGGAAATCTGACTAAAAGTGGCGCTAGTTTGCTGTTACTTGAATAAATTTCGCTGCCCATTCAAGGCAACGACGAAGAAGGATGCACACAGGACGTTCCCTAAAACATGCCAGCAAAAATGCGAAGGTGACAACTGGGGGAATTTGCAAGGCGTGTTTCAGTGATTGACTAAAAACATAAGGAGAGAAATTAACACAAGACCGACCAATCAGACATGCAGTCAGCTCCCAGACAGGCCACGACGGTTCCTGGTTTTCCCGTGAAAGTAAGAGTGAAATGTTATTCAGATATCCCATGACCAATTATTAGGTTGATTCAACACGGGAGAAATGGAATTATATTGAACCAGTTTCCTGAATGCAATTCCAGTGTGGTTTTTCTGAAACTTGCGAAGTGGGTCAGCAGTTACCCAGAAAATAGAGCGAAATAACAACACAGAATGAAGCGACGACAAGGAAAGTGCTGCGCGAACACGTTTTTTTTCTGGTGCTGTTTTTTTTTTGTTGTTGTTTTTGAGAATTAACCAACACGCCTGACGTTTTCCCTTCTATGTCATGAGACCAGTGTCATGCAAATGTGACATCAAACGATTCTTTTTCATGTGGCTGATACAACACAACTGAAGCGGAAAGGGTGACGCTGGACCGTTTTATCACCCGTAGTATAAACGGTTTTATGTGCAGTTGAAAACCGCGTTTTCAATTATCCCTAAAGCATTCGCTGTATGCCGAAGCCCGGAGTTTAGAAACTCCGGTTTTAGAGCGAGGGGAACGTCGAGTCTAACTCTTTCGTTACGGCTGTGTTGAGGCAACGCGTGCTTCAGAGAAAAAAATGAAGGGAACCTAATAATTTCTTTTGATCAGCGAATACGTAAACTATAATGTGCAATTGAACACCGCTAAGTGCTACGTCAATTTTTCGATGTATGCGCTGCTTTAGGGTTTTTCTGCGCGTTGCGTTTTCTACATTTATGACTGAATTGGTGCGGGTTACATTTCAGAAGTTTCATATCAGTATTTAGGCTGTCTACGGTAACCATTTCCACGATGTGGAGTTGCTTCGAATTCAATAAGATTCACTGCTTTGCGTACTAGCTATTGTGATGATGGGTATGGCTTAGACTTCACGGTGAAACGAAACGTACTGCGACGTAGAGCAGCCTGAATTGCTGGAGGCTCTGTCCCAGCAGAATTCGATTCACCTTTTCTTATGGAGGCAAAAAGCGAAAACGCCCACACGTTAAAGATCCCTAGGTGGTCAAAGTTAATACGGAGCCCTACGCTACAGCGCGCCTCATCGCCTCTGTAGCGTCGGCCTGTTAAACCCCGTAATCAATCAATCAATCAATCAATCAATCAATCAATCAATCAATCAATCAATCAATCAATCAATCAATCAATCAATCAATCAATCAAAATTCGATGCACATGCTATAGAACGTGTCGCAGCCGATGCGCTTGTCCAAGCTTTGCCTTCCAGCACGCGGTACATTGTCCGATAACCGCTAGCACTACTCGTGAGCTACTACAGAGTTTTAGTATACCGTACGGAGGACTACGTAAAGAAATAGCGCGCGTATTGTCTTACGTCGCTGCACTGCGCATGGGCACAGCACTACGTTATTTTTGTGGTTAGCGTACGTTCGTGATACGTATGCTACTCCCGCAAAATAACGAGCGTACGTTGAGGCGATTGCGTGTACCTGTGTTTACAATATTGTGGCAGGTAAAGCGCCGCACCTTACCGCATTCCTTCCTCTGTGACAAGTATTTAGTATCTTACACAACAAGCAGTTTGCTCCCGTTTTCTTAAATAGGTCTTGTGTATTGCACTTTGCTCTCGCGGTGAGGGAGACTAACGTGGCATCACTGACTTTTCGAACAGAGCTCCTGCAGGCTGGCGTCCGATGTTATGTGTGCGCTGTTAACTGACCCGTTCGCCTCCCGCTGGAAAGCACGGTGTGCTCCAGCGAGCAAGGAATTAGTTTTCTCCAGCGACGACTCAACCCAGTGTTCGGTCAAAAGCGTACTCGGCTTCCGCCAGAGTGATGTGACTTGCTGTTCGACCCCGCAAATCGCGTGCAGGGAGTGCGATGTTTACGACGAGCTGGAGGCAAAAGGTCGCGTTTTATTATTGTGAATCCGCCTCGCAGTGCAAGTATTTACTTCGTCACGTCGCGTTTGTACGAAACGTATTTCTGGTTTGTTTTCAAGTCGAATAAAATGCGTACGTGATACCCGGTCCTTTTGTTCTGCGCGTTGTGTGCGTTCGCCAAAACAAAACGTTACCTCGTGGCTTCAATGCTTCCGCCATAGGGTTTGCTTGTGCAGGAGAATATTTCTATCATGTTGTGCAGGTTTTGCATTCAATACTAATGAGAAGGCGTTTGGTTCCGCCGGTTGGGTAGTCATGCGAAATTCCAGGGGCTCGTTTGGCCTGATGATTGTCGCTTCGCATTTGGTTCAACAGACGGCGCCGTAAGTCTTAGCGTGCCGCAAAAATTTAACATTGCGCGTACACAGAGGCAGAGATCGCTATACTAGAACTCTCTGTTAAGTCGATCCAATGCACGCGTAAAGCGACACCTCGCAGCCATGGCTGCAACGCGCTCCTTGTTTTGATGCAGTAGTGCCCTGCTGCTGAAACTTGCTTGCACAGATTGTTATGTTCTCTCAGTCTTTCAGTACCAGAGCACTTGGCTGTCCACTGCGCCAAACATGGTTGGTGCGCGCAATTTGAACGCACGATCTTTAGAGCTACTGACACACTCATCCGCGAGATATGGGAGGGTTTTGCGATTCTAAAAGAAAAAGACTATGACAGTTCGTCATCGATGGCCTTAACGACAATGGAAATGGCATTACTCGACTGTTCGAAGTTCAACGTAAGCGCAATGACGAATATTGTATATATTTTCATCGAGAATGATTCCTCCTTCCTGTCACGTCATGTGAATGTTTCCTGATATTCTATATTGTGGTGATTAAATAATCAGTTGGTAGTGTGCGCTTCACTCGTTTGTGTAATTCTTCGTTTTTGTCCCGCATAGCGCCAGCACGGTTTCGAGTCAAAACCAGCTAACCAGCAAAACCAGCAAAAACCAGCTAACTACAGTTTACCTTTACTCATTTAGGTTTAATTATCTGTCCGTTCGACGTTTCGGGGTACGTTGAGGCATCTTCAGAAATTTCGCTTTACGCGGTCGCCCTTATTCGAAAATAAACGAGCAAAAGAAGCATTTTTTTCCTGCTGAGGTCGCTGTATTAAGAGTGCGTTTGTGTCCAACAACTTCATGTCTTGCACTGAGAGATAGAGCTGAGAATCGCTTCATCAGTGCATATTACTTCTCTATATATTTGCTTCCCGGAATGAAATAGTGGGTACAAAATACATATGTAGTAGCTCTTTACAAGCGACTCTTATGACGGCAAAGTTGAACGACGGTAGTGGTATCAATATTTAGCACAGGTGTTCTTATTGATATTTTGTAATTGCGATGAGCTAAGGATTTAAAAGCCACTCTGCAAAATGATCTACAATACATTATTGGGGAATTTCTTCCTTCCGAATTCTCAAGCCGTAAAGTAGACTGTTTGCGCAAGCCTTTTGGTCACTCGTACTACAACGGTCTTGGGCCACAGTTGCTGTCAACCACTTCTAACCAACATAATTACCCACAGCAGAAACTGTTTGGTGTAACCACCAAAGGTGACCGTAATATTAAATACACATGAGCTATACCGTCCATTGAAGTGTCTGCGATGTAGTACGATGACATTGTCTGCAACTAACACTTTACCCAACACCATTCAGCATCAGCCATGTGTAAAAATATTGTTCTAGCTAAACACCAGAATATCTGCCGAAACGAGGTGACAGAAACCTGCCGATATAAGGCTTACCTGTTTCGCAACGGATGCAGTTGTCGATAGACACCTTAGTACATTTTCTTGTACATTCTTCGGGAACTCTGTTGGGAGGGATGAAGGGCTTATTATTTTTTTTTAATTCTACGTGGCAGTATTGGGCAACAACATTTCAACCTTGAGAATATTTTAGGGCCGTTTAGACGATGCCTTCCGCCTTCAAGAGCAAGAGCCGAATTATGACAGGACCTGTTTCCTGGAAATGCGTATTTTCCCTATGACCACGTGGCCTCGCAGTGTGAGGTTCGTAAACAAGCATCGCCTACCTAAGGAATCGAGTACTATAAGCTGCCAATGTAGTGCCAGAGGGCTTACATTTTGTAATCCCTGTAATTTTTGGAAAACGATACAATAACGGCAAGTCCTTAAATTAAGGTAAGGAACGGGTATGCAACGTCTGCCGTCTCTCACAAGAACACGTGTGTCTGCACTTACGTGACTATCTGCACTGTTGTGGCCCGACTGTTGATTTTGATGATACGGCAGTAACCTTTGTAGTCAAAAACAAAACCCCAGCACGGGAAAGCTTTTCATTTTTATTGATAAAAAAGGGGGAAGAATGCAGTATTGGGGTGCCAGGAATCATTTCTTTGCTGCAGGAATTCGCACGCTTTAAGACGGAACCTGTTGCATAATAACGATAACTTCCATATTAAAATTTCCTATGCTGTAATTAGATTTCAGACAAACCACGTAGATATTTACGTAAATGCCCTCTCTCTCGCTTTTCAGGTATTGTTTTACTCGGTGCCACATGACGGAATTAACACTTGAAGGCTAGGGCAGTGGAAATATGCTGATAACGATGCTCGATATTTCTAGCAACGTCTTTGCTTGAATCTAATAGCGGTCAACGACTACGGTTAATTTTGAAGGTATGAGGATGTTATCTAGGCTTATCACGGCGTAACACTTGCGTGAGTCCACGCCCACGAGCTCTAGATTCTCGTCGGCTAAGAATTGCGCGTAAACTAGCCTTTCAGACGCTCCCTACGCTTCTTTGTAGGGGACGATTGCATTCATCGGCATAATGTTAAAGGGTTCAGAGCAATGGTTCAGCTGGAGGTACACGGTTTGAAGTGATAGTGGTAGCTCACTGGGGTAGGCTATTGGGCCGATTAGGCTTTTTCTTGGGGCACAACGGACTCTCCCATTAATGCATTGGTCATATCTATGCATGCGTCATATTTGCATGCGCCTATGTCTGTCATGCTTGTTTCGGCTAAATAGGACCATCCTTAATGGTGCTGGCGAACTCACTAATCTGTTTTAATAAGTTACAAATTCACAATTCCCAAACTCTAGTAAAGCTAGTGTGACAAAATGGGGCTCTCTTGAAAACCAGGTTATGCTAGTCAACGTCTACCGACCTCCAAAAAAGCTGCGGTTCCCCTTGGGCGACGTCGATAAAGTTGCGGATCGCTTCGTGATACGGATGGTCTTCTACCAAAAGGACAACTGCACTTATGCACGGGGTACTCAAGTGTGCCGCCAAACGGGGAACAACAAAAGCAACTTGTCAAGCTTTTGCCCAATGTTCGAGGCGGCCGCTTCTTGTCATGACCTGATGTTCGCCGAAGCACATTGACAAAACATCGCATTATCACTGCCAAAACGCGGAGAACCTGCACCAGAGCTCGTGCCGCGCGTTTGCAAAAGAAGAGCTGCGATACGGAATCGAGCCCAATAAATACGTGCCTGCGGTGAAGTTCCGCCTCCTACAAGATCATTGGCGCCACCCATCATTGTGACCAGATTTCAGGACAGCACGCTAAGCCTTTTCGTGCAGTGTGATGACTCATTAAAGTGCTGCTTCCCTTTTAGCAGTCTCTTCGCGGACCAGATTATGTAGGGTAGTTTTTGTGTATGAAGATCCGATACTCGCGAATGAAAGTCAGATAGGGTCGGTGATAGCGATTCCATATTTAGGAACTGCAGTCCCGGTGGGTGGTTACGCTGCAGGGGGGGGGGGGGGGGGCATTTGTATTTGCGCCGAGGGTAAAACAAAGCAGGGCAGGGACATATCAAGTGTTCGGCCTGACCGAAAAACGGTGAGAGTGGCTGGCACTTCAGGTGCAGGTGATTGCTGGTGAAAGCGCCACAATGGGACGAAGTTTAACGAGGACTTCCTATCAGCGGGAAGGCAATGGGGAAATCCGCTTCACAGAGGGAACGTAAGGCCGTGTGAAGTTCCATAATAACCCTTTTTGGACATCAAGCTGTAGTAAGGCATCGCCATGTGCACGCGTGTGAAGAAGCAATTAATAAAATTTTGGTGGCCTACAAAGTTTGCCAAAGAAGTAAGGAAGGTTTCGAAAGAAATGAAAGGGTGCAAAGCGCCTGGTGAGGATAAGATAAGAGCAGACCTCTTGAAGGATGGCGGGGACATTGTACTTGAAAAACTGGCAACTCTGTATACGCAATGCCTAATGACCGCGAGTGTACCGGAATCTGGGAAGAACGCGATCATTATCCTAATCCATAAGAAATTTGACATGAAGGAATTGAAAAATTACAGGCCGATCAGCTTACTGTCAGTCGTCTACAAGGTACTTACCAACGTAATCGGTAACAGAATTTCTGCCACCTCAGATTTCAGTCGACCCAAACAACAAGCAGGGTTGCTTAAAGGCTATTCAACAATGGACAATATTCACACGATCAATCAGGTGATAGAGAAGTGCGCTGAGTATACTGAACCCCTAAATATAGCCTTCATAGATTATGAGAAAGTATTTGACTCGGTGAAACCTCAGCAGCCATTCAGGCATTACGGAACCAGGAATAGATGAGCATTATGTGAGAATACTACAGGATACTTACAATGGGTCCACAGCTACCATCATAATTCATAAGGAGAGCAGTAAAATACCTATAAGGAAGGGCGTCAGACAAGGAGACACAGTCTCTCCAATGTTGTTCACAGCATGTTTACAAGCAGTATTCAAAACATTGGATTGGGAACAGGTGGGAGTAAGGGTTACGGGAAAATACCTGAGTAACCTTACATTTCTTGGCAATGTACCCTTGCTAAGTGAGTCGGGGGACGAATTGCAAAGCATGCTTTCCGCACTGGACAAACAGAGTAGAACCGTGGGTCTGAAAATTAATATGCAGATAACTGAAGTAATGATCAACAACCTCGGAACTGCACAGCGGTTTCAGACAGGTGGCGAGGCAGTGGAAGTGGTAAGTGAATATATATACTTAGGCCAACTTGTGACCCCGGATCACAACTATAAGGCAGAGATAATTCCAAGGACAAGAATGGGGTGGAGTGCATACGGCAAGCATTCTCAGATAATGAATGGCAGCCTACCATTGTCCCTGGAGAAGAAAGTGTATGACAGCTGCATCTTACCGGTCCTTGCCTACGGGGCAGAAACTTGGAGGCTCACTAAGAGGGTTCAACTTAAATTGAGAACGACTAAGCGGGCAATGGAGCGGAAAATGATAGGTGTAACATTAAGGGACAAGAAGAGAGCGGAGTGGGTCAGGGAACAAACGCGTGTTAAGGATATACTAGTAGAAATTAAGAAGAAGAAATGGACGTGGGCAGGGCATGTAATGCGAATGCAAGATACCCATTGGTCATTAAGGGTAACGGAGTGGATCCCTAGAGAAGGCAAGCGTTGCAGGGGGCGGCAGAAAGTTAGATGGGCAGAGGAGATCAAGAAGTTTGCGGGGATAAATTGGTCGCCGTTAGCACATTGGAGATTAATGGGAGCGGACTTTGCCCTGCAGTGGGCGTAGATAGGTTGGTGATGACGATGATAATAAAAGTTTGCAGAGCTTTGGGCTTGGTGAATGCCCCGGCATTTTCATTGCCATCTCACGTTCCGGAGACAGCAAGTCGTCGAGAATATCCTGTATGGAGGACGCAAAGAAGTGTAGTCGAAAAGCTCTGCGGAATTTCCCTCCATCAACGGGTGATACCGAGAGAATACGATCCCGTCGCATTGAGAGGAATATTACGCCGAACAAGAATAGGTGCCTCATGCATGACAAGAAGAACAGACGCGGGTAAAGTACACTTGTCCGTGTTTTCATAAAAGCATAGCTGAGGGGCTCCAAAGAGAGCGGGCGGAGCAGCTAAAACAGTAGTAATAAGGGTGATGTTGATGCTGGCGTCTGTTCCAACATCCAGGTAAGTGGAAGTGGCAAATTTTAAATTTGCTGTGTTGATGCAGCCGCTCCATGTTTGAGGGTACGAGTCTTGGCAAGGAGCATAGCACATGAAATGACCCAGGAAGTCGGAATGGCGCTTCAGATGGAGGAATGTTTTCTTGACAACCCATATGATTCTAAAATGCAGCTATCACGGAGATTTAGGTCCGCGTATACGTCCGGGCTTCTCTGAATTGTGGTACGAGTTCATTTAATGTGTTAAGCGCAACCTCACGTTGCGGAGCTAGTATATGAATGCTACGTGGGATACACGTAATTGTAAGAAACTCTGATCGGTTAATGGCCTCCAGGCGAGCCTACACTGGTTGAGTTGAGTGATGAAACGGGGCGGTATAGGATAAAGGAATAAAGAAAGCTGCAAGATCAAATGCTCTAACAGACGAGCAACGTTAATCAGAAGTTAAACAGCAGATACTGGGAGATAGAAGATGATTAGCGCAAGAGTTACAATGTTACTTTAGATAAGTTGAACGGACTGTGTGGATTTATAGCCACCCATCCCCCATTTGTGGTTTCTCAGAGGGATCTCAGGAAACAGAGAAAGAATGTTGGGCTAAGAAACGTCAATTCTGCTGGGCGCTGTCCGATCACCTGTAGAAAATAAGTTTTAACAATTCCCAGTGTTTTAATGCCACCGGGCAGGTAATAATGAGCGTCAACGTCCCCTTGAAATACTTTACGAATATTAAGGGATAGTCGTTAGGACCTGCCTAAAATGGCTTCATTGCCATTTTTTATGGAAGTAGGAATCCTCTCGAGTTCTTTGGAAATTCTTCAGCAGCGAGGACTCCAGATGTATTGGAATGTTTCTCTCACTATTATTGGCACCACAAAAATCAACGAGTCATCCAGTTGGATTGCGCAAACGTGCGCCCTATCCGGATGACGTGTAAAACCAGGCCTGCTATTTTCGGCCCATTGCTCTGGCCCCAAAGATCAGCTGCGCCTAATCGAAAGGGTTGTCGAAGCGACCCGAGCTCAAAGCACCCTGGAATGAAGACGTTTCTCTGAAGCATTTCCTTGATTTAATTAAAGTTTATTCTCGATCTTTCTATTTGGCATATTTTGAACCGGCCTCATTAGAGATTGTGTTGCAGTCATGCCTCTCCCACCACCCCGGCACTACACAATTTTATTCTAGAAAATCTGTACTCACGCTCTGCGTAGCGAAGTCCATTTTTCCACAAAACTGGCTTTTGCTGGCTGCAAGCCTCCGTTACAGAACGCGCTTTGCTTTGAGCTTCGGCGTAGAATCGACATAACGCAAACAGCGTCACTGATGCTACAAGTTTAGTAAGACAGTACGTCTTCGTGGTTGGCATAATGCTGATGAAGCACGCGGGTAAAGTTGACCGTCACTGAATATTTAGAAGCGGACGTAAAAACCACTAGCACACAGAGCCAACGGATGAGGAGAAGTGCTCAGACGTTCGCATTGAATCTGAAGTCTGGAACTGATGTTTAGATTTTGCCACAATATTCGAGTCGGGTCTTTACGAGGGCATTGCGTGCGTGTGTTGCGCCTGCTTTCAGCCGTGAAATGGCTGGGGCATGCACTTTTCGGCAGGTGGACAATCCTGTGGCGATGGGAAGGTTCACTTTCTTGCGTGAGGACTGCCTCGTTTTACGGCAGCGGTCGTGAATCCTTGAAGGGGAGGCCACCGCTACACGCTAGCTGCACGTGTCTACATCGCTGGAATGCCGACCATTCCTTTTATGCGCTAAGATACCTTGGACAACACCGGTGGGTTCTTAGCCTTTGGTTTCAAGGATTCGCTTTTTCAGCCGTTTTAGACAATAGGGGGATAAGCTGATGCAGAAAGCACAGATTCCCATCAGAGTCACGCAGAACAGCCTATATTCTCAACAGCAACGTAATGCATAGTGTGGCTGCAGAAACCACTTCTGGATCAACAACGAGTGTGCACACCAAGTATATAGGAGAAATCGTAGTGAGACGGAGAGAGAATAAACTTTATTAGCAGTAAATTAGCAGAGGGGTGTCCTTGTTTCAGTACCCCATACGCGGGGCCAGCTGCGATGGCCCTATACAACAAACGAAGCTGCCCGCCTGGACTGGAACTGCACAGCACGTTCCCCAACTGCTCATGAGACGGACAAATGGGAGAGCGTCACGTTTTTCCGTAATTCCAGAACTTAAAACGGCCTAGAAGCACAAGACTTACCAGAGAACGAGTTTGCTATATGTCATATTCCAGGCGCTGCAGGGGTGAATTGAAAGGCAGCACATTGAAAGATCCATACCCTAGTCAAGTCAAGTCAAAAGATTGTATTGTAAACAGGAGGTTGAGTACAAGGCTAGGATGTACAGAAGGAGGTCCCAAAGTTACAGACTGCAATGGGACCTCCTATAAAAACTGATATATGGGATTTTACAAAGTGCAGCAAACAGGAGATTCGATGAAAAGGGTATCTTTAGCACAAATAAAAAGGCAATTACGTTTTTATGAGCAAGATTGCAAATTTTATGTTCCAGAAAATACCAGTGAACATAACCATAAATATAACAAAAACTGTGTTTTGTTGCACCTTGTGGTCTTATCTTGCCCATTGCTTATTAATATGCCTCTGCACTAGGCGCTCCACTACCGCTTAGAGATCTCAAGGTTACTTGAAACAGCTCACGCAGACGTTGTGCACAAGGCCCTGACGGAACCAACAATCAACTGCTTTGGAAGTTTCCATCAAACATACTGATTTCCTCGGATGGTTCTACCACACCTGGGACACACGTGCACTCTTTGCTCGTGAAAACAGCCTGGGTGGTGCCAGACCTACAGCCTGGAAAGTCCCAGGAGCAGTCTCCATTCCAACTTGCTTCTCTTACGTACTGTTTGACGCAACAAAGGCAGCTGCGTGTTTGTGCAGGATAGAACTGGTGTCTTGAACGTTTCACGTACTTACTGACATGCATGGTTGTTCTAGCATTCTCCGTTTATTCGTAATGCCATGTTTGCCCAGTCAAGCTTCCGTGTTTGCCCCATGCACACAGGCTGTGAACAGCTTTAGAAAATTAGTATTACCCTGTCCGACTCTCTTAATGATCTGGAATTGGTCGCTTGGCTTGAGATGGATTATCGTTCCCGTAAATCTATTTATATCTCGTCTAGGAGCCTCATGTAGGTCGCCTCTATACCCTGGTCTTTTAATGCTTCCACCACTGCAGCGGCGCTCACTGAATCAAACGCTCTCTGATGGTCAGCACATGTGAAGGGGTTTATATATTCTGCGGATTATTCAATCACTTGATTGACGTCGTGGATGGGATCCATTGCTGAGTATCCTCTCCTAATCTCAGCGTGCTCTGTGGGTTGATGGGAATCTAGGCTGTTAGTTAATCGATGGACTATTACTTTGGTAAGCAGCTTGTATACAACTGAGAGTAGGCTGATTGGTCTGTAGTTCGTAAGGTCTTTGGTGTCCCCATCCTTGTGATTTAGAATTAAATTAGCGTTTTTCCAGACCATGGGCACTTTAAGGAATCTTTAAGCAGTCAGAAAAGCGAGCTGTTCCAGTACATATCTCTTACCTCCCTTAAAGGTTCTGCGGTTATGTCAGCGTCTCGTGCAACTTTTCCTCTTTTCATGTCCTTGAGAGCTTTCCAACTTCTTTGAAACTTCGTTGAGACCTTTTCAACTTCGTCCTTTGTTATTAGTGGGGCTTCGCGAGCTAAGCTGGTGTCCCCTGGTTTAACGTCACCGGCGTATAGCCTGGTGTAAAATCGTACCGCTATTTTGATTATCTCGTCTATGTTGTGTGTAATATTACCCTGTTCGTCTCTGAGTTGCTACATCCTATCTTTACCTATAGCTAGGTTCCTTTAAAGCAAGCCTTTACTACTTTCGCCGCGAATGCTCAAATTCGCCTTTTGACCTCGGACACACCCCCTGCGACACACCCCTTGAAGCACAACCCGTGATTCGTCGGGATAGCTTTCGGCGCTGCACTTCGGCGCTGCACTCAGTCGTTCTTCTCAACTGATCAGCTGATCGGCAGCCGACCAACACCGCCGCCTCCCACGCATGCGCCGCTGGGTCGTCTCGGGCTACGTGACTCATCTTGCGCCGGGAGAAGAGGAACACTGCGTTCGCCGCGAATGAAAGTGAGGAGAGCCTCCTTCTGTGATCGTTGCACGGGAACGAACGGCGTTTGGCTGTGGTCGGCACCACCGCTACATTGAAGGTTAACCAAGCGCAATTAAGACTCAAACAGACTAAGCCAACCTTTTGCTTCGCATATCCAAGGTTAGCGGCGCTAAGCCGCAGCTATTTTTTTAGTTGCGCTTAAACGTCCTCCTATTCCTAGTGTTTCCTCGATGACTGCTATGCTGCACTCACAAATGTCGTTGGTTTTACATCTGTTAATCAATTTTGTCAGCTCTGCTAGTTCAAGCAGATCTCCGGACTCGACAGCTTCACGTTCTTACGTTTCGTAATTAGTTCGTTCGTTTTCTGGGTTGGTTTCCTAGTTTGTTTCCCACCGGCTACTTGTCCCAGCGCTTCTGCCGACTCTGCGATTGCCGTTGTTAGGTTGTCATTTGGCATGTCAACACTATCCCTGTTCTGTTCGGTTAAAAGCTAGAATTTTTTGTAAAGGGTTATTTTGGAAAGGTTAGTTTGGCACCGGTGCACTATCGCACACACCTAACGTATCCGTTCTTGCAGTTGCTGCGCCTGAACGACGCGCTGGGCGAAGGAGAAGCCGCGCCATCCATGGACATGTGACCGCTGGCTACTCATTTCTTGGACGCACTGCGCATTGCTAGAATACCATGGCGGGCGTGGACAGCGGACAGGACGGCCTTTATAGGAGAGCGCACCGGAGCAGCGAGGATTAATGGTGGCGCCAGAGCGTCGGGCGTTTGCAGTTTGCCAGCGGTGCAGTATCGCACACTCCTCACGTATACGCACTTGCAGGTGAGCGAGTGATCCTTTGCATCAAAATTGATGATGATGATGATGATAGTTGGGTTTTATTGGCGCAAGGCCGACTATGGGCAAAGAGCGCCAAAGAAGAAGTTACTGAATTATGATGCGACCGTACATACTAAAACATGTGACTAAAAGTAAAGATGATGCAAAACAAAAGACAATGGAGATGGCTGGTGTATAGGGCCAGGGTGATTACACATGATATGACAAGAGCTGCAGAAAGTTTACCTCAGCTAAAAACTTAAAAAACACGTTGACTAGAAAATATTGGTTCGTCGGCTAAAAAGTATGATGGGTGCAAAGGAATGTGTTGTCTGTATAATTCAGGGAAATGTTTGTGTCGTGTTGTGTCAAGTGCCTTGCATGTGATTAGTATGTGGACTACGGATAGGCCCTTTCCACACCTGCTACACATGGGTCCCGAAATTCCAGTGAGCAGGTGGGAGTGCGTCGCATGTGTGTGGCCTATCCGCAGCCTAGCCAGGGCGACTTCAGTGTATCTGTTGTGTGAGTCAGTTATGTAGCGTCCCAGTTGTGGTTTTATTATGTGTAGTTTGCTGTCTGTTTGTTGAGTCCAGTGTAATTGCCATGTGTTACGAAGCTGTCGTCTGGTGTGTGTCTTTAAATCGGTGTAAGGTACTGTTGTAACGTCAACTGTAGTCATGAGAGCAGCATCACTAGCCATTTGGTCGGCGGCCTCATTGCCAGGGATTCCACAATGCCCTGGTACCCAGCATATAGTTATTTCAAGATTTGAGGCATAAGCAGACATTAGTACCTTGAAGAGAGCATTTATGACATAGTTTTTAGATGACCTTCCTAATGACAGTGCCTGTACAACGCTTTGAGAGTCTGTGTACACAATGGACTTGGGAATTTTATGTTTGATGATGTGGTTTGAAACGAGTAAAATGCCATATGCTTCTGCCGTGTAAATACTGTTATGAAAATTCATTGTTTTGCTTACTCTAAAATTTGGTCCGTGCGCTGCACAAGATACCGTAGAACCAGTTTTCGACGCGTCACTAAAGAATTCTGCGCACCTGTACTTGTCCTGCAGGAACAGGAAGTGCTGCAGAATTGCACTTCTGGGTACCCTATTTTTTTCTACTAATGTAAATGATGGGTCGCATGATATAGGATGTAGATGCCATGGTGGAATTAAATTATGGATGGGTGTCTTGTGCGTGTCTGAAAGAGGGACCGTGAGTGCAGAAGCCTCCTCCCTAACTCTGAGAGAGAAAGGTAAGGAAACGGATGGCCTGTTTAAAAAGAGTTGCAAGTTTGATGTATTGTTCATGATGAGATTAAAAGGATGGTTGGTAAGGGATACAATCTTAGATGCATATAGCAGGTCAACATACTCCCGCTGATGCCCTAGACACCACTTGTCGCACTCGACATAAAGGCTTTCCACAGGGCTAGTGCGGAAAGCACCGCATGAGAGGCGAAGGCCAAGATGCAGCACTGGGTCGAGCATTCTCAGTGCGGTCTTTGTCGCCGACCCATACACGACACTGCCGTAGTCGAGCCGAGACCCCACCAACGCTGTGTACAGGCGCAGCAGGAGTTGTTTGTCGGCCCCATACGATTGATGAGAGAGAACCTTAAGAATATAAATTGTTTTTAGGCACTTACATTTGAGCTGTTTGATATGAGGGATGAATGTAAGTTTTTCATCGAATAAAATGCCTAAAAACTTGTGCTCCTTGTTCACAGGAATTGGCACATTCGCAAGAGTGATGTCTGGATCCGGGTGGACCCCACGCTTAAAACCATTCTTGTCTGCCCAGCCGGCAAGCTTCTTGACGCCGAGCTGGACTTGACGTCCGCAGATGGACATGTTACATGATTTAAAGGATATCTGGACGTCGTCTACATACATGGAATAAGAGATTGTGGGTGGCAATGCCTTTCCAAGAGAGTTCATCTTAACTATGAAAAGCGTGCAGCTCAACACTCCACCTTGCGGCACGCCATTTTCTTGCACATGTACCTTTGACAGTGCAGAACCAACTCTGACGCGAAAGGTTCTCTCCGACAAATAACTAGCAAGAGTGTTAAACATATTACCACAAACACCGAATGACTTGAGGTCAGTAAGGATTCCATAACGCCAAGCGGTATCATAAGTCTTTTCGAGGTCGAAAAACACAGTTACGCAGTACTGTTTATGCACGAAGGCATCCTTAATATACGATTCGAGAGCTACGAGTTGATCATTCGTGGATCGCCCCGCCCTGAAGCCTGCCTGGCAGCTCTCGAGAAGGCCGTTGTACTCCAAAAAGTACACGAGCCTCCGGTTTATCATCTTCTCGAGAAGCTTGCACAGGCAGCTGGTCAGGGCAATGGGTCGATAACTAGCGGGAGAAGAAGGGTCCTTCCCTTCTTTCAAGAATGCTACAACTATGGCATCCCTCCAAGACTTTGGAATGTGCCCCGAAAGCCATATCTTGTTGAACAGGTGAAGAAGTGTTACAAGAGTGTCTGTGTGTAAGTTCTGTATCATTGTATATGTAATGTCGTCTGGGCCTGGAGCTGAGGGTGTACACGTGCTCAGAGCACCCCTCAGCTCATGAAGCGTGAACTCGGAGTTATAAGAGGTGGCTGACCTGTCATTGTCATGTAAAGGCTTCTTTTCGGCCACGAGTTTGTGCTTCATGAAGGTGTTTGTGTAGTGTGCTGAACTGGAAACGTGTTGGAAGTGTTGTGCGAGTGTGTCAGCCTGGTCTTCAAGTGTGTCCCCTGTTGTGCTGACCAGAGGCAGGCTGTGTGTTTGTTGTCCTTTGAGTTTACGTATTCTCGTCCATACTTTCCGTGTGTCTGTGTAGGAGTTAATTGATGTTATGAATGTACGCCAACTATCGCGTTTTGCCTCACGGCGCACACGTTTTCCGAACGCCTTGGCCAGTTTGAACAAGAGGAGGTTACTCGACGTGGGGTACCGACGAAGGATACCCCACGCCTTGTTCTGGGCCTCTCGCGCCCGCCTACAGTCCTCATTCCACCACGGCCTCCGCTGGTTGCGCGGGGCTCCAGAGGCGTGGGGAATGGACTTTTCGGCGGCGTCGAGGATGTGCGCCGTGAGGAGTTGGGTAGCTTCTTCAATGTGTAGGTGTCCTATGGATGTGTGGTGTAGTTTGGATGTCTCTGTAAATGTATTCCAGTTAGCTCGTGCTTCATTGAACCTATTATTGGAAGATGGACTGCTTGGGCCTTTACCTATGTATGTGAGTGAGGTGGGGAAGTGGTCACTGCCATATGGGTCAGTTCCCACTCCCCACTCGACAAGAGGAAAGAGAACTGCGGAGCCAATAGCCAAGTCAAGACATGAGTATGTGTTGTGTCCTATGTTATGGTATGTAGGCTGTTTATTGTTGAAAAGGCATGCTCCAGAAGATGTAAGGAATTTTTCTATCAGACGACCTTGGGCATCCGTTCTGGAAGAGCCCCAAAGAGAGTTGTGAGCATTAAGGTCGCCTGTAAGGATGTATGGTTCGGGCAGCTGGTCAACCAGCGCCTCGAAGTCGGAGCTCGTAAGTGAAACATCAGGAGGAATGTATATGGAGCATACCGTTATCAACCTATTAAATATTATTAAGCGTATTGCTACAGCCTCAAGGACGGTGTTCAAGGTGGCAGGGTGGCATGCTGAGGATTTCCGGACGATTATGGCCACACCGCCAGAAGAGTGTGTGCAGCCATCCCTGTCTTTCCTGTATACCAGGTAACTATTCAAGAAATTTGTGTGTTTAGAATTCAAATGTGTTTCCTGAACACACATTACACTTGGCTGATTGGTATGCAGAATCTCATACACGTCGTCAAGATTATTCAGAAGGCCTCTGCAGTTCCATTGAACAATATTTTCTCTTCCCATTATTATGTGTTCAGAGCTACTCGAGTGTGACTATTTATGTAGGGTCTTTCGGGGCTTGCACTCTTGGGAGGGGTTTTCTGGCCTTCTCTACTGACCTGGACGTCGCAGCCCGTTCCTTCCGCTGCGATGAAAGCCGGAAGGGCTCGACGTCCATGTCGTCATCTGAAGGCAAGGGGGTGCCCAGCGGACTGGGCCCCCTTGACGTGGTAGCCTTTCGGGTGTTCCTTGCCTGCGCTGCCAGTGCTGAAGGCGTGGGGAGCACCACAGATGGCACAGGCAGTGAGGCGGGGGAGGGGGTCACTGCGACTGCCTCCGTCTCCATCTCGTCCGGGCCCTCGCGTGTGCTTCGGGCCGGTGGAGAGGGCGAAACGGTGGGTGCAGCAGCATCCCCACCGGGCGTGGATGCCACCACAGCCGCTGCTGGCTCAGCGAGCGGTGCGGAGGCGGGTTGGGCTGCCAGAGGCAACCCTGGGGGGGCGGGGGCGGGACCAAGTCTGAATCGCGGTACTGGGTCCCCGCTGAAACCAGACGCCGCTCCGCCCCCCGACGAGCTGCGTCGGCGTACCTCCCCAGGGGAAAAGAGGCGAACCTCTTTCGCGCCTCGGGGAAGGTGATGTTTTCTGTTACCTTTATGTTAATGATTTTTTTCTCTTGTTGAAACTTTTCACAGGCGCGATAGTATGCTGCATGTGGACCCTGGCAATTCGGGCAGGTAAGGTTGGTTGCAGTGCAGTTGTCAGATAGATGATCATGCTGGCCACATTTGGCACATGTTGTTCTGCCACGACAGGAGTTGGTACCATGCCCGAACCTCTGGCACTTGAAACAGCGCCGCGGGTTCGGGATGTATGGCCGGACAGAACAACGGATGAAACCTGCGTTGATATGCTCGGGCAGTGTGCAGCGGTCGAAAGTCAGAATCAGATGTTTGGTGGCTATTTCTTTGTTCTCTCTCTCCTAATGCCGATGCGCCTTACTGCTGTCACGCCTTGTTCTTTTAGGCCTTCGAGCAGATCAGTCTCTGTCTCGGTTAGGAGATCTGCCTCAGAGATCACACCTTGACAACTGTTGAGGCTGCGGTGGGGTGTGACCCCGATCTCCAGATCTGCCATGCGGGTTTGTTTCAGGAGGATTGTGGATTGCTGCTTGGTTTTAACTTCAACTAGCACTTCACCAGTTCTGAGTTTTTTGGCGTCATATGTTTTGCCGATGATACCTTCAAGGTATTTAGAAACAAGAAAGACCGATTGAGAGGAAACCGGCTTCGATTTGTCCACAGATTCCATGATCAAAAAACGAGGGTAGTTATCTTGCTTTGGGAGCGAGATAGAAGGCAAAGAAGGAAAAGATACTTCGGTGCGGCCCCTTTTAGGGGGCCGATCACGTCTGGGGGGGGGGGTTGATTTATCCATATAGCATAGGAAAAAGCAGGGAGACGGGGGTACTTTCTCCTTTGACCTTACCCTGGTAGTCAAAGAGGTCCCGGAGCTCCCTGCCTGGTGAACAGACAGGGAGCCCATCCGCCGGAGCTTGACCTGGGCTCCGACGGCCACCGTTCGTGGTTTCTAACCCTCCACCTATAAACACATCGCCACGGTTAGATCCAGCTTATGTTTGGGGGCTCGGGGTCCGCGGTATCGCCAGTACCGTCACCAAGATTACTCAAGGTGCCCCGTGCTGGGCTTTGCATCAAAATTATTTTGTTGATTAGTGCACCGCTGTCATATGAAAACTCCCCCTGTGGATACGTGTGTTCGCCGCCTAACAAGTGATGGCAATGACACGTCAAACATTGCAAGAGCTAAGGAATGCGCTGATGAATGAACTGGGAGCTATTGTAGAAAGCCCTAAATGAACTAAAAGAACTAAAACACCTAAAGGACGACTTGAGGGAGCTCAAATCTCCCAGGAAAAAAATTCCGGGTGTGCTGCGGGAGAACACGGTTCTCAGATTTGGGAACAAAAAGCTGAAGGAAAGGCTGGAGCAGCTAGAGCAGTACCAGCCCTCCAACAACATTGAAGCTAAAGGCATCCCTTTCGACGCTGAACCAACTGCTATGATAAACAAAATTGGGCAGATAATTTCTCAACCAGTCGAAGATACCGACATCGACATGTGTCACATAATACCAACCGCAAAGCACAATAAGACCAATATCGTTGTCAGATACGATCGAAGGCAGAGGAGAAATGTTTTTCTTACGAAGTACAGAAAGGCTAGCATTTGCACAAAGGACCTGGGTTTTGACGAATCCCAACCCTTATTTATTAATGAGCATCCGACAAGATTAACAAAGCAACTACACGGCGTTATTGTCCAGAAAACGAAAGAAGTAGGCTGGAAGTTCGCATGGGCTGGCGGAGGTAAAGTGTATGCTAGGAAGGACGAGAATTCGCCGCTACTTCGCGTTACCGACAAGGATGACATTGAAAAAATGACCAGGCAGACAGGGCTAGATGTCACAGTCGTGCTAATTCTAACCATGATAGGGCGTGAACTTTTATGATTACAATTTCTTTTATGAAACTTTTCGCCCCTCTTTGAATGCCTTTTCAGCACTACATTTAAATGCGCGGAGAATAAGAAACAAAGCCGAGCAGATAAACGAAATTTGTGGAAGTATAGACTTAATGTATGATGTTCTTCTGGTCTCAGAAACATGGTTGTCGAAAAAATGAAAGTCCGCTGCCGCTAAATGATTACACCTGTCACAGTGTTGCCCGGGAATCGTGGAGGGGTGTTGGGGTCGCTGCATATGTCCGAGAGTGATTGTGGCATGGGTTAATACCTGATTTTAATTTTTTTTCAATCAATAAATCAAACTTTATTACAGGAATGTATACATTTACATGAATAAAATGTTACAGTACAGAGAAGGTACCGAAGTTAGAAAACTGTCGGGGGGCCTCCGTTAGAGAGAAGTCTGTGTAATAAAAACGCAGCAAGTAGTGAAAACACTTTGTACGAATTAAACAGAGAATGGGTAAAATTTCATAACAACAAGGAAAGAAAATTTCTGTGTAACAGCACGTGGTATATTGAGTAAAAGAAATACTAACATGGTATAAATTAGAAGCATGGCACGATGGTAGCGTTTAGCAAACAACACGTTTTGTGATTGGGTACTCTTTACAGAGTTTGCGAAACGAATAGAATGTGGAACATAACTTTATTTCAAGTGGTATGTTGTTCCAGAAGGATACACCTGTAAGTTTAAGAGTTAGTTTTCCATAATTGCTACGCACTTTAGGGAGAAGGAAATTGTGACAGGCAGAAAATCTGGTGTTATTATTATTGACAAGATGTTGTGTGGATAGCCCTGAAATACATAGACGATGATAAATGAAGTGGTACATCAATATAGCTAACTTCAGAGTGAATAAATGATTAATTGGAAGCACGGAAAAATGAATAAAGAGTGGCGTAGAAGGCGATTGAAATGGAGCGAAGGCGATCAGACGTAGTGCCCGTTTCTGAAGATGTTGAAGGGGCTCTAGGTGACTGGCATATGTATTACCCCAGGATGAAATGCAATAGGAAAAATGGCTATGAATATATGCGTAGTATAATGAAAAATAATGCGTGACTGTAAATAAGGGCGGGCTTTAATGAGAACATGAATCCCAAAAGAAGTTTTTTTGTAATATTGAGAGTATGTGATAGTTATATTTCAAATGTTTTTCTAGTACTACGCCTAAGAACTTCACGTGATCCGATACGGAAATAATGTGGTTGTTAAGAGATACGGAAACTGGTGAAGGAAATGTGTTCTGTGCGGATGAAAACACAGCAAATGTAGTTTTTGAGGGATTCATATAAGGATGATTGTTAACACACCATTGATGAATATTAGAGAGATCGGAGTTTAAGCTTCTTTCAAGTTCAGCACTTGTTTTCTTGGATGTAAAAATGGTAGTGTCATCGGCGTATAGACGACAGTTAGTATGGTTAAGGGAACTAGGTAAGTCGTTAATAAAAAGTAGGAATAGAAGAGGGCCTAAGATTGAACCTTGAGGGACGCCCATGGTAACCGGTTTAGCAGATGACGCAATGTTATTGACATAAACTACCTGCGATTGATTTGTTAAATAATCGCGAATGAACTGCAAAG
Organism: Haemaphysalis longicornis; assembly: GCF_048455015.1. Lineage (NCBI taxonomy): Eukaryota > Metazoa > Arthropoda > Arachnida > Ixodida > Ixodidae > Haemaphysalis > Haemaphysalis longicornis. The sequence continues at coordinate 141,365,983 of NW_027526460.1, read as the reverse complement.
GGGGACCCACAATTCCGAAAGACTCAAGTTTACGTAGAAGGATTTGGTGGTTAATTTTGTCGAAAGCCTTAGGGAGGTCAATAAAAACTGCCCCAGTAAGTAACCCATCGTCTATGGCTTGTTTTATTCGGTCAGTAAAGCTGAGCAAGGCGAGCTCTGTCGAGTAGCCAGGTCGAAAACCAAATTGGTGGGAAGAGAGTACGTTAAATTTAAGCAGATAGGACATCAAACGCAAGTAAAAAAGCTTTTCGATTACTTTGCTAAAGAAAGGAAGTACGCAAATCGGACGGTAGTTATTAGTTGACAAACGATCACCTTTTTTGAAAACAGGCGTTATTTTTCCTACCTTTAAGGCATCAAGGAAATGCACCTGCTTTAAACAACTTGTTAATTATTTCAGCTAAAATAGGAGACCGTTCACGTGCCACGAGCTTCATCCTAGACGGGTGAATGGAATCTAATCCTGGCCCTTTGGTTTTAAGAGATGATATGATTTGAAAGACTTAGTTTTTCAGATGTAGGACGTAAATAAAAAGACTGAGGGGAACGAGATATAATGGGAAAAGGAAGGTCAAGTAGTGAATCGGGGGAATTTGATGCAAAAGTATCACTGAAAGCATTAACAATATCGAGTGGCTCGGTTAGGGAACGCCCATCAACCGTTATTTTTGATAAACACGCGGTCTCGCTGCTGTTCAAGAATTTTTTTATTAACTGCCAGTTCTTCCTGGTATCAGTACCGTTCTTTTCTATTTGTTTTTCATAATACTCGCGCTTGGATTCTTGAGCAGCATTGAAAGTAGATTTGAATATCTTTTTAAGCGTGTTTTTAGAGAGGTGTTTGAAGGCTGAGATTTTAATTTTTTTGCATGTTTTCTTTTTTAGATATGGAATGCAAGAGACCAGGAGTAATCCATGGGTTTCTAGGCGTACGAAACCAATGTGTTACGGTGCTTGTGGTTGTGCATTCTGCAATGAATGCGCTTATTTTTGCTGAAAATTTATTAAATGCTTCCTCGCCACATTCTTCTCGCGCAACAAAGTCCCAGTCAGCACTACGCACTCTCAACAAATTCCGCTGAATTGAATACAGTCTTGGTATTATGCTTATTTTTTGTGGGAATCCAGGCATCAAGACAGAAAAATACAGGATAGTGGTCGGTGAATAAATAGGTAATAACACCGGACTTAGAATCCGCGAAGATATTCGACAGTACATGGTCGATTAATGTGTTACACCCATTCATATCACGTCTAGTCAGAGAGTGAATCAGAGAATGTAGGCCAAAGCTAAGAAAACAACGAACATATTCCAAGCAAACTGGAGTGTTAGTATCAAGGATATTTATGTTCACGTCACCGCAAATAATAATGTTTTTGTTTTCCATGGTTAGAGTAGCAAGGATTCTTTCAAGCTGCAGGCAAAACTTGGAATTCGAGGATGAGGGAGAACGGTAGATGGATGCAATGATTGTATGGCGATTGTTCAATGGTAGAGCAGAAGATTCTACTTCAAGCCAAATAGACTCACAATTAATATTGTCAAAGAACAGATCCTGACGGCGCTTGTATGGTATTGATGAAGTTATTAGTACTGCAGATCCGCCACCACGATTTGTGACACGGTGACAATATTCAGATACATAGCCTGGCAAAGCATATAGATCCCCTTCGTCTGCCGACAGCCACGTCTCTGATAGGCAAATTACGGAAAATGAGTGTTCGACAATGAAAAGGAAGGCTACAAAGTCTTCATATGCCTACGAAGGCTACGAGTGTTCAGATGCACGAGCGAGAATGCGGGTGATTGCTCAATAAGCTGTTTTGTAGATGTCAAATCGACGCAAGAACTTATGGCGGCCCACTGCCTTCGTGTTAGTGCGAACCTCTGGGAGTTCTACGCACCAGCCGTCTCCTAATGAAGAGACTGTGGCACGACGGCCCGGACTAGGGCTGTTTAAAGAATAAAGTTTTCTCTCTCTCTCTTGCTTCAGCGCAAGAGAGGACATCGGAAGCCATAATGAAACCAAAAGTGCTCCTTAACCAGTTGGCATGCCTACGATATGATTGTCAGGTCATCCGTGTCAGCGATGCGATGCACTTTACTGTCGTCGGTTTTCCTAGCCTTGATAACACCGTTGTCTGTCCAGAGGTATTTCCACTTTTTTTCTTCCTGTAGGGTCAGAGCCTGCGCGAACAGTCGTTTTTTTCTGGAGTGAGGTGGTCGTTGATAAAAATGGGTTCGTCTTTTTGAGATTGAATTCCAATGTTGGAAGTGTTTAAACGTGCCTTCCTTGCTTTTCCACAGAATTCCGCCCTCTTGGCTCTCGTGCAGAATCGAGCAATTATGTGTGGTATTCCGTTCTTGACAGGGACACGATGAACGATGTCAATGTCTGCTGCCGCGACAGGGCATTTTGCTTTGTTCCCGGTTTCCTGCACGATCTCAAGGCAGTTCTCATCCTTTCGGACGGGCACACCTCTTATTTCCACGTTTTTAGAGCGTGACTATTGCTCAAGTTCGTTCAGACGTTTAGCCAACTCCTTGTTTTTAACCTTCAGGGACTTGTTCTCTTTGATCAAATTTCCGTTTTCCTTCTTCGCGCCTTCACAGATCTCATTCAGTAATTTCATACTTTCACGCATCTCGTCCATTCCAACTCGGAACGCTTCGATTTCTTTCGCCAGCTCAGCGTTAGTCGGCATATCTACGGGCTGTCACAAGCAACCTGAGGGCAGCAGTGTTTACGGCAAAAAAAGCTAGTTTAAAAGAACGCTAGTTCAACGCACCAACCTGGGTAGGAAGGACGGGATGAGTGGAGCGCACACAAGCCGCAAACACTGCTGCCGCACTGAAGGACGATGCGCTGCAGCCTTCTGTTTTGTAGGCTTCTTGTCCAGGAAAGGGCAAGAAGCCTACATTTGTTGGCCAGAATGTGGAATCTATTGCTGTGTGTTTCAAATATGTCACGCTGTAGTTGTGTATGAGCCACAATGTCGCAGCAAAGCAGTGTTTTGCATTTTTTGAGAATAGGCTGCACACTTTCAGTATTAATCGCAACTCTTTCGTACTGATGGGTGATATGAACATAAAAATGCTTGCAGACGATCCCTACAGTGAAGAACTAGACACATTTATTAGCCCATATGCTTGCTGAGATCTCAACACATCAGCTACACGCCTTATAGCACCAAGTGCAGCGCTGCACGACTTTTGCATTACAAAAGTGTCTCCCTCTCCCCCCCCCCCCCCCAATGTATCAGCTGGATTGATAAGTGCCGATATCAGCGACCACCTGCCAATTTTTTTATTTCATGCCGACAAGGTGAGAGAGGGAAAATAATCCACCCCTACCCTCTAGTCATGCAAAATTAAGCAGTGTATCTGCTTCTTTTGTTGCAAATGTCGACGCAAGACGATAGTCGACTTTCGCCCCTGGCTAGTAAATGCATCCCTTCTCTTACCCGCTAACCTCTCACGCTGTTCGGGTCCCATCTCGTTCCTTCTAAGATAACACGCCAGAGGTTTGCTGAAGTCAATTTAAATTTACCGCGTTCCACTGCTCCAAGTCGGGTACCTCGATGCCAGCGCTGCCGTACGGCGGAGACGCGCGTGAATCGAGGCACCCGACTACGACGTTTATAGAACCACATTGCCCTACTCCATGAGAGTTCCAAGCGGAACGCGGAACCTATCTAAAGGAACCTTTCGTTGGTGTTGCCGTTTGATTTTTTTAATCCTGGCAGGTAGCGCGGGCAACAGCAGGCGACGGTTTTCGTGCAGTTGATGTAGTATTTTATTTGATATTGCAAAAATCAAGCATCCGTAATTTTTTTATAAAGAAACACTGCAAATATTACTAATGTATTGATTTTCTGCCTTATATTTGCGTAATGCCTTGTTCTTGTTCAACAATTTTGACAAGTATGAACATTAACACCAGGCTTAGGCGTTTAGGTTTGACTGGGAGTATATAAGACTATTGCGCATCATGTGGTTCACTTTGGCCGGGTGGCTGAATCGAGTGACAGAGAGACGGACAGACAGACCAAAATTTTCCCCTTTAAATAGCCTAAGAAAGACTATCGTCTCTAAAAACTCAAGACACGCTCGAGTGCTCCCGTTTACTTATCAGTGTTTGAAATAGGGCATCGGTATTCTGTGAACCTGACCCCAGCAATGCTTACAGTCTTTTTTTTTGCGCACAGCCAAAGCCTGTTATGAAGAAGCCTTAACCCCATAATTGAGAGTAGAAAACGTGAGAGGAGGATGCGAAAGCGATGAGTTAAAAAATTTTTCTTAAGAAACTGGAAACGAAAAACAAAATGCATCACTTCTTTGTAAAAGCGCGAGACGTTACTGAGCATTTAGAAAATATAGGAATTTAGCTAACGCCGAACTTAATAAGCAAGCTACATGAGCGTATTAAGAATCCCTATTTCCCCGCCTCTAAGGAAACGCTAGAAAAATTTTCCAAGACGTAAATAATTTAACTGGTAAAATACCACATATCACCAGAATAAAAATTGTAACATCCCAAGGCACGATATGTGAGGCGGACACGGTAGCTGAGCCTAATAAATACTTTCTACAAAGTGGAGAATATACTTTGCTAGCCCCTCTTCTGTGGATCGCACACTGTCCTTGCTAAACCAAAATGTGGGAAATTCTTTTTTTTTACTCCTTCATAGACCACCAGAAGTAATACCAAATTTAATAAACGACGTGAAAAACCCAGCACTGCTGCTGGGTTCGATCACATCCAAGAAGCCTTTCTAAAATACGTTAGTGATCTAATCAGTTATTTTCTGACTAATATGGTAATAAGATGATCGGCATTGGAATATTTCCCGATGAGTTAAAAATAGCGAGGATCACACCAATTCATAAAGAAATTTCACAATATTCCCGTAGGAGAACCCTGAGTAGTATGCGAAGCGGCCATGGGGTCGAATAAAGATCCCATTAGTTTTCAGTTCAATCGCGGCGTTGCGGGAGGAGAATGAGGGTAGGGGAACGCGCGCGCGTCATTTATACCGCGGAGCTACAGTGGCGCCCCCAGCGGAGTATGAAGCGGCTACCGTCGCGTCTCTAACCCTAAGCGGCTTCGCATTATCGCGCGCGAGGCCGCAAGTGTCGCCATTCGTTGCGCAATCCCGGAGAGGAAGCTCCTCTCCTCTCCTCGGAGAGGAGCTACTCAGGGTTCCCCTACGGGAAGATGACGACGGTGGTTGAACGCGAAGCTATCTCGTGATGAATTCTTTGGTCGGCCAATCCCTAGGGGCATCCTGCCACAATCATCATCAGCGGAGCCTGGCCAGGCATGCGCAGGGGGTGTGTGGTACTCAGGGTTCCCCTATGGGAAGATGACGACGGTGGTTGAACGCGAAGCTATCTCGTAATGGATTCTTTGGTTGGTCAATTCCTAGGGCCATCCTGCCACAATCATCATCAGTGGTGCCTGGCCAGGCATGCGCAGTGGGGGTGTGTACGCCGCACAACGGCGCCCACACAACGGCGGAGGGAACAGGCTCGGCCATAAGCTACTTCGTATCTAAAAGAGGAAAGAATTATACTGCCGACAAGTATCCGCTAATATCGGTGCTGCCTTGTGTTTTCCAAAGTATTTGAAAAGTTCTAAATGCATGGGTAGAACGTTTTTGGTTAAATATTGTGGGAATTGTGGGAACTCGCGATCCCTACTCGGTACGCGGCAGAGCTCCGAGAACCGCGGGGCCCTTCGACGACGACGTGGCTTGCGCAATGGGAAGGCAGCAATAAAAAGGGGGTTCGCTTGCGCCTCGTGAGATGACACCACCGACGTGCTTGGAAGCGGGGAGCTCGAGAATCGCATCGGCAGCGGGTGAGATGAACTTCCGAGGTAAATGTAACTGGTAGCGAAGCTACGGGCGTACAGCGGTTCAGAACTCAGTGCCAGCGACACCAACAAGGGGAGTCATAATGGAGGGAGTTATCAAGTAACTCTGGCGGAGTTATGGGACTGGCGATTGAAGCCCGACTAGGGGTGGAAAGAACAAACTCTAACGACGAAAAACCAAGTTTTCTTCAACAATATACCCATGGTTATATTTTACGAACGGTATTTATTCCTGAGTCACATTTATGTAGGCACAGTGTGCAAAGAATTTATGAAAATATTATTGTAAAAAACCTTTTTTCTAGCGCCCTCTGAAGCACGGGACATGCCATTGCTCTGTGATGCAGTCCTTGTAGTGCTCGGAAAGGTGCGCGTAAAGTTCGTCTGCTAGGAGACGCCCCTCACGTGTTTTGGTGTTCCGCATTCGCATTCGTTTAGGTGCGGAGCACCTTAGGACCACACAATGTCCGTCCGCGTCCGGGCGCATAGCATAACACAGGAATCGGCAGGATTCGAGTCGGTGTCTGGGAGACTAGACAGAGTTAGTGTCAGTGGTTTGCCATTGGGCTACGACCATGAGTTAGTACCCGAAAGTCAACCGGCTTACTCCCTCGCCTGTAACGGTGCGGAGTACCTTAGGACCTCCCAATGTCCGTCCGCGTCCATCCGTGCGCACACTACCATCAAGCGAAAATCAAGCGAAATTCAATTTGAGCCGTGAGTTGCAGTTTCATTTGCGGAATAATCAAGGTGTGACTCACGGCTCAAATCGAATGACGGTCGGGGCGCACCTTTGATGTCATTTCGAGTTACCGTACTCCGCACCCTCGCCATCATCCACAGAGTGGAGATGCTGCCTTTGTTCCTTATTAATTTGGTGTAAACTTAATTTTTGCTGTGCATGGAGTTGCGAGGTGCGTTGTATCGCGGGTGAATACGTTTAGTACCGTTCCCGACGGAGACGGTGTCCTACGGGGCGATGCTCCCAACGGTTGGCACGGAGCGCTTCCCTCGGTACCCACTGAAACGATGTGCTTTACAAGGTCGCAACAGCCGCTCCCGTACGCCTAGGGTTTCACTGCTTCCTTCTCATTTCCACAAGGTAAGGCAAAACTATAGTACTGTTAATACGTGAACAGGGGGTTGTGCAAGGGGACGTCGTTGTGGTGTGAAAAAAGGGGGTTTAAAGCTTTATGTTATGTCACAGTTATCGCTTGATTTCACCTCAGGTTTGGCTCGGAGCAAGTGGTGTCAAATACTCTAGGACTTCTGAGCGTATTCCAATAGCACAAGCATTGTGCGCCACTCGTATTCAAACGATTCACTTTAAAATTATATATCTCAGTGCCTTCTCTGTTGCATTACTGCGCTTGTAGTGATCGTTGCTTCCCGCGCTTGCATGCGCAAGCAATCTTTCCGTCGCCGTACTGTGTTGTGCTGTTCTGTGCTGCGCTGCTACCACATCTTTCCTGCTAGGTGTTTTTACTTACTGACGTCGCTTTATTTTGCATTTATCCATTTTTCCTCTTCTTACTTATCTGTTGCGACACTCAACTGTTGGGAAACTTAACTGTTGCGGACCATGGCATTGCAGGCGTTAATGCAGGGTGAAGTTCTGTAGAAACCCATGTCTACTTGATAAGACGCGGGGACAGCGCCGGTTCAGAGTGGTGTGCTCGCTGCACTTTCGTGAATCGGCATCGGAATTTTTCAGAGCGTAAAGAAAATCATAATGCATGTAGTGCGCACGAACATTTTGTACTTATATTTCCATACTTCCTGATTTTGTACAGTGTAATAAAGTTGTTTTGTGTTAATTCTGGGATAAAAAGGAAATGTCACGATTATGACATGACTCTAGATTATTTCTCCTCTTAGTTGCACACAAACCGCGCCAACCCGCCACGGTGGCTCAGGGGATTCTGCTTCCGGTTACGCTCGTGAGCGGCCGCAGGATGCTTGGCTCCGCTGGAGCGGTTAGTGCGACCATGACTGGTCGCGGAAACAGGCTTTTTGAACAGGACGCTGACGATTACCCAGTTTCACTGCCTATGTTACCGACAGGACGATGTGTTTTGAACACAGTTTTTATTCATGCTGACGTACGTGCTCGGCCTTATCGAGTGGAAGAATTCCGGGACATGTTGGCTCATCTGACTCTGCTCCCCGAGGTGGTTGCCTTGGGGGCGTATCAGATGAATCATGTGTGGGCCGTCACCTTCAAGGACGACGCCGGGGTTAAGAGGATGCTCTCGTGCGACGACGTCAGGGTCAAGGAGCGCCGGTGTATCGTCATCGACCCCGCAAATCAAGACGTGCGCCTCAAGATACACTGGCTCCTTCACAATGTTCCGGACGACGACGTTCGCGCGGCGTTGGCACCGTACGGCCGAGTCATTGACGTGTCCCGGGAGCGCTGGCGCGTCAGGGGCGTGCAGGACAAAGGCTCGACGACGCGGTCGGTGGCGCTCAGGCTGAACTCGGGCGTGAGAGCCGACGATTTGCCGCACCAGCTCCGTGTTGCAGGTGAGCAGGCGCTCGTTGTCGTACCTGGCAGGGCCCCGCAGTGCCTGCGCTGCTCCGGCACGGGGCACATGAGGCGAGACTGTAAGGTGCCGCGCTGCACACTCTGCCACCGTTTCGGGCATGAAGCGAGCGAGTGCGTGCGAACGTACGCGAAGGTGGCCGGACCGCGAGGAGACCCGGAACAGACCGAGTATATTATGGACGAGGGGGAGACAGAGGAGGTGGCAGCAGGGGGCGGCAACGACCCTGGGGTGGCAGCTGCACCGCAACAAAAGGAGAACTCTGATAAAAAAGTGGAGGCCCTGGTCGAGTTTCCCGCCTTGGCCAGTGCCGTGCAACCCGAGCAGAGCGACATCCAGACAGGTGATGCCGAAGGTGGAGGCCCGGTGAACGTCGAGGACAAGGTGCCCGGTGCAGAAAATTTCCTTCCCCTTCAGGGAGCGGACTTCTCAAATGGAGACGACGACGACCAAGCTTTGCCGAAAAGGCCACGCCAGGAGAAAGTGGGGGTGCAGGGAGGTGGGGACGGATCTGGACCTGTGAAGGTGTCTGCAACGGGGACTTCGTCGAGGCGCTCGAGCTTCAAGCCAAAGCCGAGCACGCCTTACGACAGAGGACCAGCGGCATCAAAGAGCCCGTAAGAACACGCTACTTGTCACCACTTTTTCCGGACTGCTAAGATGCCGTTGGAAAGTCTTTGTGTCACTTAAAACAAAAAAGTTCAGGTTATGCTCTAGGGATGGTCGTCGGCTCGCTGGGTTTTTCTTTTTTGGGTGTTTAGGGCAGAGGGAGGGAGGGTTTTTTTTCCGTTTTGAGTATCTTATAAGTCGACGGTTTTCTTTTTTTGCGTGTGGTTGCGTGTGTGTGTGTGTGTGTGTGTGTGTGTGTGTGTGTGTGTGTGTGTGTGTGTGTGTGTGTGTGTGTGTGTGTGTGTGTGTGTGTGTGTGTGTGTGTGTGTGTGTGTGAACGCCGTAAGTTGAATATATTCTTCATTTAGGAACAAAATGTCTTCCGTCACACCCCACTTAACGTTGCGTGTTGCCACTCTCAACGTGCGTGGATTAGCCGACCGCAAGCGACAAAGTCAGCTGTACCGCATTATAAATGAGCAAGACCTTGATATTGTGGCTTTGCAAGAAACGAAAGTTGAAAGCGAAGAAAATACTGAGCGTATGGTACGTAGTTTTTGTGCACGTTATCAAGTTTGTGTAAGCCATGCAGTGGGCTTCTCAGCTGGGTGCATCTTGTTAATTCGCCAGAGTATTGGGGCGACGGTTCAAGCCGTCACATCCGATACGAGGGGGCGGATGGTGGTGTGTGATCTTGTTTTTGCGTCGAAAGAATGGCGGGTCATTTGCGTGTATGCGCCGATAAGGGTCGATGAACGAAAAGGGTTTTTTGAAGAGTGTCGCGCTTGGCTCGGCACAGAACGTGCTCTTATTGTGCTGGGAGATTTCAATTGTGTCTGTGCCGCTCGCGATAAATCGAGCACCACCCCCTTTCGTGACGGAAGTACTGTAGTACTGGATGAAATTATGGCTGATTTTGGCTTGGAGGATGTGGGGAACTTAATTAGTGGCGCACATCAGGTGCAGTTTACACACTTCCAGGGTGCCAGCCATGCCCGGCTGGATAGAGCATACGTCTCGCTAGAACTTGTGCCTGAGTGCTGCCAGTACGCTGTCCTTCCTATATCCTTTAGCGATCATTGCCTTGTTTCGTTTTCACTCGGCAGGCCCGAGAAGAAAGCGTCAAAGTTTAACTGGGATTTGTGGAAGATGAATAGTAAGCTAGTACAAGATGAACAATTTGTAGCAGATGTAAAAGGGATGATGGAAAAAATAGATGGGAGTGAGACAAGCTTGACTTTCCAGTGGGAAATGTTCAAGCAGAACGTTAAGATAACGGCACTAGAAAGGTCTAGTGTCCTCAGAAGTAATAAAATGAAAAACGAAAAGGTGATTCGTGAAAATTTAAAAAAGCTTACAGAATTTGAGTGCGAATCACCAGGGCTTTTTAAAGAGGACATTAAATCACTGAAAGCCCAGTTGGAGGCCATGGAAGAAGAAAGGTATCATGGCGCATTAGTGCGAGCGAGGGCGGAGAAATTGCTTTTGGGTGAAGCCCCCACTAAGAGGGCCATCAGTTCGGAGAAACGATATGCAAACAGAAACATGATAACTGATATTGAATATAAGGGTGCGGTGTCTAAGGACCAGCAAGTAATTAAGCGCGCGTTTTTCGAGTTCTATAATAACTTGTTTGCACGTCATCCCATAGACCCGAACGTTTTTAAGGAGGATTTCATGACGTTACTGCCTGTTGTAGAAGATGAAATGAGGACATATCTTGAGGCCTCTATTTCAATCGATGAGGTAAAGCAAGCGATTTCTGAGCTAAGTCCGGGTAAAACCCCAGGCCCTGATGGTTTGTGTGGAGCATTTTACAAGGCTTTCGTAGATGAACTCAGCCCCATCCTTTGTGCATTATATGCAGAGGCCTATGAACTTAAAACTTTGCCCCCATCCTTTTCGAAATCTCATACTGTGCTCATCCCAAAAACGGAGGATGCAAGGGAGTTGATGAGCGTAAACGCGTATAGACCCATAACTTTAACAAATGTAGACTACAAGATATTAATGAAGGTACTCGCTAAAAGACTACAGACTGTGATGAAAGACTTGGTAGGGCAACACCAAACCTGTGGAATAAAAGGTCGCTCAATTACAACCAACATCCATGTAACTCGAAGCATTTTAGAATGCTGCGATTGCATGCAGTCCGCTGTGGCCCTCCTTCAGATCGACCTAGAAAAAGCTTTTGACCAGGTCTCACATGAACTGTTGCTTGCTATTCTAGAGCACGTCAACGTTGGAAAGGTTATTACTGATGGAGTGCGTATGTCGTATAAGGAGTGCACCACAAGTCTTGTTATAAACAAGGCACTCAGCACTCCAGTAAAAGTGTCACGTTCGGTACGTCAAGGGTGTCCTCTTTCGCCCTTACTTTTCTGTTTATTTATAGAGTCCTTTTGTTTGAGCATTAAGAACAGTGTCAGTATACGCGGTTTTCGGTTGCAGTCATGCGAAGTGCGCGTGCTTGCGTACGCCGATGACATCGCTCTTTTTTTTGAAGACAGAAGCAGCATAGGGGAGGCCGTTAAGATACTTAAAAGATTCTGTTATTGTACCGGAAGCTCTGTCAACTGGAAAAAATGCTTGGGCCTGTGGCATGGTAACTGGGATGCGACACCAAGCATATACGGAGGTATAAGCTGGGAACAGACGCCTCCGAAGTATCTCGGTGTGCCACTAGAAAACTACCGCGATAGCGATCCTTACTGGCGAAGGCAGGTGACAGAGCTGCGCAATAGGACGGAAAAGTGGGAAGGGAAAGGAAAAATGCTGTCAATGTTCGCTCGCGCGACAGCGTGTAATCTGTTTTTCGCGGCTAAAGTGTGGTACGTGATGCAAGTGCTCCACTGTGCGCGAGCAAATGTGCAAAGGCTGCACCGCGTGTTTGCCGTATTTATTTGGGGGTCTACTTGGGAGCGGACGAGTCGCACGAACTTGTTTCGACGTGTCCGCTCCGGGGGTCTGTCACTGGCACATCTTTTTCTGCGTCAGGTTGTAAACCGCCTTTTTTTTCTGCGCGAGGTGCAAGATCCTTTCTTACGCACCGTTATTCAGGTACGCTTGGGCAGGGTCTTACCACAGTATATTGTTTGTTCAACCCAACCATTAGCCGGCGGTATTCATGGGTATTTGCGTGAAGTTGTCCAAGCGGCTCAATTTTTGTGCGCACGATTTTCCATGGAATACTTGTGCAATGTACAGAAGAAAAAGTTGTATAGAGATCTCCTTGATGTTTGTTTGCCAGTTCCACTGCATAGAACGTTGTACCGTGCAGGAACTGGCCAAGATGTACTGAAACGGGTCAAAGCAATGGCGGTTCCACCTGGTGTCAAATCCTTTTTCTTTAAATTGCACGCCGGTGTTTTACCTGTGAAAACGTGGATGCAGGAGAAGGGCCTATTTGTCCCGTGGGGTGTGGACTGTACCCTGTGTAAGAAGCCCGAAACAATTGAACATGTGTTCCTGGATTGCTGGGACGCGGTCTTTCTTTGAGACGTGCTACAGCGTACCCTGAAAAAGGATTTCCCTCTTGATTGTCACGGCATACGGTTCCTGTGTGTAGAAGACTGTAATGGTGTACCTTATGATTTGTTAATGCTTTTGGTCTTGCACGGCATATGGAGGTCTCGCATGGCTTTCCGCAACAGTGATATCGATGCCAGGCCAGCGAGGCAGTACTTCTGCGAGAACGTCAGACGGATAGTAGAAGTGTGGAAGGTCCAGCCGTGTGTACCGGACTGGATTGTGGAGGTGGAAAAAGTATTGAACATGCCGCGTTTTTAATCTGAGCTACGCTAGCGACCATAGCGTTAGCGGTTTTACCCTTGTTGTTCATGCCTTTTTGTTTTAGTTGATGTCCAAACCCGGCAATAAAGAAAAAAAAAAAGCCACGGTGGCTCAGTGGCTAAGGCGTTCCGCTGCTGAACAGGAGGTCGCGGGTTCGATTCCCGGCCGCGGCGGCCGCTTTTCTAATGGAGGCAAAAAGCAAGAACGCCCATGTATACGAGCTTTCAGCGCACGTTAAAGATCCCCAGGTGGTCGAAATTAATCCATAGCCCTCCACTACGGCGCGCCTCATTGCCTGCTTTGCGTGAGCGCGTACAACTCTACAAACAATTAACAAACCCAGACCGCGAAAGCATTATATAACCTTGATCTACACTAAAGCAGGCACGAAACCTGCATATGTGTGACGCAATTAAACAACAAGCAGTGCCGTGGAAAGAGGAGGGCACGTTTTTTATGTGAGAGGGGTGCTCGGCAGCAGACAAGTGTGGTCGAGTGTTTTTTTTTTTTTTTGTGCTCTGTATCCCATGGCAGAAACAAATTTCGGAAGGGATGATTCCCGGTTCCCGGTACGTGTCCGGTTGCCGGTTTGGCCCCTCTGTAATCAAGGCAAACAGCTGCATGCTTTTATACAGCAGTGGAAGGCATGAATACAGAATAAAGTTTCAGAGAAATCGCCAGGTGTTTTCAGCAACACCGAGGCGAATCATACGACAGTATGCTTAAGTACGTTTCTCTAGTCCCGAGTCTGTATAGTTAAGCTGGCGTTGACCTGAAGCACACTCCCCAATTGCGTCCGGCGATAAGAGGCCTGCGACCCTGAGCGATCAGAGGCCTGCTAAAGCTATTTTGAAGTCAAATTCTCGTGCTAGTGCCACCAAGACGACGTCACTTTTTTACCGGATCTTCCGTCACCTCCGATCTATTTTTTTTTTTCGCCGGAAGTGTTCCCTCTTCACACAGATGACGCTACGCCCCACGAGCAGCTTAAGAGCCGCCATTTTCTGAACGTATGGGCTTCTATGGAAGCTTCGCTACCAGTTACGTTTACCTTGGAACTTCATCTGCGGCGCTCGGCGGAGGCATCACGCTAAGCGGCGGCGGAGCGCCCCGGGTTTCTCCTCCACCCCTGAACCGACCATCGTCCACACGTAGCGGCGGAGTCGAACGATTCGGCCGCTCAAGCTGCACGGGACCCGTCGACGACGAAGAAGACGGGAGCATTAGGGTGGTTTTGGGGATAAGCCTCCTTATAGGTTGGCGTCGGCTGCTTTTGTCTCTTGCCTACCTCCCATGCCAGCGCTGTCTACACAGCAGCCGCGTGAGGAGGATCATCCGAGTCAGATCCATACGCACAATATAATATTACTTAGTATGAGCAGTATGGGTTTAGAAAAAACAGGACATACAAGATGGCATTGCAGGATATTAAAAATGATATCATTAAAAGCACTGAATGCAGACTATACACTATTGGCCTGTTGCTTGATCTACAAAAAGCGTTTGATTCGGTAGACCACCAAATCCTCTAAAAAACTTGAAAGTAACGGTACTCGTGGTGTTCCCCTTGAATTATTTTGCAACTACTTACCAAAACGGTATCAGTATGCCCTAATAAACGGAATATCGTCAGATAAACTACAAACAATAAATGGTGTTCCAGAGGGATCGATAGTCAGACCAATACTATTTAATTTAATAATAAATTTTCTACCGGCAATACCTGGTTCCCCAAAATAATAATGTAAGCCAATGACACTCATAATTTTTATGTTATGGCCCGGCCACATTTCGAAACAAGAAGTAACAAATACTAGCATCTTTTGTCCCACTGGCTGAATATAAATAAGCTACAATTAAACATAATAAAACCAGTTATGTGGTGTTCTCATCGATTAATAAGCCATAAAATTATAAATTATACTATAGATTTGATCTATCGAAACAAGAGACCCAGAAAACAAAAGCACAGAACTTTTTAGGTGTTTGGTCTAGAAATAATCTATCATGAAACACATGTACGTAAATTAACAGCTGAACTCACCCAAACGGTGCGCTTTGTATATAAAATTTGATATATACGGTTGGGGTTTCGTAGCGTTATGATATGAAAAATAAACGACGCTATATTATTCGTCATACCTTCTTGAAGCTTTCTTACTACGCTTTAGTAAAGGGAACAACTACTGCATAGAACTATAACAAATTGCTATTGTTTCCGAAAAAGGTATTCTTTCTAAAGCATTCACTTCTCAAGGCAGATCAATTAGAATTCTTTCTAAAGCATTTACTTTTTAAGGCACATCAAATATACAACTACAACTACAAATACTGGCAACCCTGTTACTGCCGTAGAACATAACTTGCCTAGACGGTATCGACCAATGCCTTACACAAGAACAAGCTACAGCTGCCAACACACAGGTTATCAAATCCCCTGCTTGTTCAAGAAGTTTAGAAATACAAATTTTGGCCAACGATTGTCAAAAACACTTATCGAAAATGTCCTGTTAGAGCAGTTAATTGCATATAGCTGAAATTTACAAAAGCATGAAATAAATTGTGACAGCGAAATTGTAAATATCTATGCTGAAGTAAATTTCTGTTTCGCGTGTATTTAATTGTCCGTTCACTCATACCATTACACTTAAAAACTCGCGAGTGTTGGGATACCATACCCTTTGTGAAAATTTTGTTTATGGGCAAAGTATAGCCGCACATTTCGCGTTCGAGGCGCATGACTCAAATGTATCTTGTTGTTTTTATTTGTACACTCGATTGCAAGTACGTATGCAGTATATCGTTTTGTTCCCTCACGCTATTTGCCACCCGTAGCGGCGGCCGTAGTCAGGCTCCAAGCCCTTACCCTCTGCTCCCCTTTCTGTAAAGAAACAAAGAAAGAAAGAAAGAAGGGAAGGAAATCCTCCGTCCTGACTCTCACTGACTCCATGTTGTGTTTCTTACTCATCGTAAGCCTCGTTCTTTCTCTTTTGAGATTCAAACTTGCCTTGACTCAAACTTGACTACGACCGCTGCGCTGAATCTTGCCTAGCTAGGAATAGGTGAGCCATTTGAGGTTTGCAGACGACATAGTCTTGCTAAGCGAGTCGGCAGAACCTCTGGACAGATGCTTGAGGAAGTAAACTCAGAAAGCAACCCACCGTGGTGGCTCAGTGGCAAAGGCATTGTGCTGCTGAACACGAGGACGCGTATTCGAATCCCGGCCGCGGCTGCCGCTTTTCTGGTGGAGGCGAAAAGCAAAAACGCCTGTGTTCACGAGATTTCGGCGCACGTTAAAGGCCCCCAGGTGGTCAAAATTAATCCGGCGCCCTCCACTACGGTCTAGGAAGACAAGTTTACGCTGGCCCTGGCTCAACGTGAGGCCGCTTGCCGAGTCACGCAGCGGACGTGAATCCCGACGAACTGCTGTGGAAGGCCCCGATGATATGCTTTAGCAAGACGTGGAACAGCCGCATGCAGATAGACGATCACGTTTGCGAGGGTGCGGAAGAAAACGTGAACAGAGCTGCGGGAGGGGTTAGCATGTACACCAAAAAAAAATGGCCAATTTTACAGAGAAAGATGCTGGTAAAATGTTGCCGGACACATTTCCGTAATTTAGACAGCGGAAAGAATTTTAAGAACGGACATTCCGTAGTAAGGAAAGTCCGTAACAAAACAAACACTCCGTTTCAAAAAGCACGTCTTTCCGTAGTTGATATAACCTTCAGAAAAGAAAAAAAAATACTTCGACGAGGAATCGATCCCGCGACGTTGATCGAATGGGCACGACGCTCGAGACCACTGCACCACCGTACGAACGCTGCACTTGGGCCGAACAACCTGTATACTACATGGATGCCCACCCTGCGTGTGCCATACATCGGTGTTTACTAGGTGGCTTACAGATTTCCTGGCTGATAAAGTGCGATTTTCTAAATAGCACTTGCGCACGCAGTAAGGTTCCGCGAAGCCCCTACAATAGTTGATCGCCATCACCTCCGCTGTTTCGAGAAAGCGCTCGCAAAAATTTGTGTGACTGGCTGCGACTGCGACTTCGCACAGCAAGAATAGTGCTTGCTGTGCTTCGGTTTTAAGCTTTAGGCTAAATACTTCGGCCGATACAGATTCATTAAGAACTAAATTACCTTCCGCAACTCTGCTTCTGCACGCAAATGACCTTATATTTTCTACAAGTGTGCCGGTCACACAGGCATGTGCACTTTGCAGGTCCGGGGCAGCGACGTCGCCGGAGCGTCGTAAAGACAAGGTACAGTGCTCGTGTTGAGCGGTATGGGCCTCATGGTCCTCAATAAGTTTACTACACTTTAGACACTAACGAAACAGAGCCGCATTCATTACGCCACGAATGTTGTCGGGGCGCAGTTTTCGCTTCTCGATCGATTCCCGACGATCGACACGACAATATATTTCTTGCAGTTATTAATAAACTGATCTGTTTCTGTTCTGCATCATACAGAGGAAACGCCCGTATTTGGCAAAGCAGAAAAAGATTCCGTTTGACGTGTAACGGAGAGCAGCGGTATACTGAGGGGCGGAGCGCACTTCCGTTAAATTACGGGTGTTTTCTTTGTTCTGCATCAAACGGAATACGGCTCTGTTTTATTACGGCCATCTGGTCCGTAATTTGTCCGTAAAATTACAGATTGTTTTTACATTGTACGCCATGGTTCGAGTGGGCTTACCAGTCGAGATATTAGGCTTGTTCAAGGGAGACGGGTACGAGCGGGGCGAAGCCTTGGCACTGAAATTGAACGACTCGCTAACGCTACACGTGCTGTACATTTCTCCCGGTGCCATTCAAAACTAAATCAAGCACTTCCTCGGTACCAAGCTTCAGAAACTGTACACCGGGGCCCCGGCTTGGTGGTGGGCGACTTGAACGTGGATGGTCAGCGAGTGGAGTGGTCGGCGAATTTATCACTACCTCATTCGGCATGGATTGCCTCTAGGGAAAGGCGCCTGTCCACTACAGTTCGTGGGACTTGCATTGACTTGGTCTTCGCGAATTTCAACACGGGTGACGTAGCAGAGCTTGACATTCTGTTGGCGTCTACCATAGCGGTAACAAAGCCGTGACAACTAAGATATGCAAGCGGCCCGCGTGGACACGCGTTTCTAGACTGAGTGCGATCTTGGAAAACTTGGTACACGGCCACGAGTGCGCCACGCTGTGCCTCGACGATTTGCAGATGTCGGCGCGCCAGCCTTCTGAACCACCCGGCGATCTGCAGGGGGAAGTCTACAATGGCGAAGACGAGCTGGCCGAAGGCTTGCCCGTTGCTCCGGCCAGGTATGACGATAAAGATGACCGGAGCGACGGGAGATGACCACTAATAGCTGTACCTAGTTGTACATAGCTGTACATGACTGTACTATCGCGGTCACACATAGTGGGAACACGGGAGCGCGTGGCGCGAGCTACTACTAGAGCATCCTAACGGCGCGGCGCGGAAACCGCACGCATGCGCGCTGTGAGGGTCCAGAGAATACAGAGCTCATCGCGCGCATCGCGTCACCGGGCGGCAGAGCGTCGTCTGCCACATGCGAGCTGCCGGCGCTAAACGAGCAGCCGTTGCCAGCAGCCGTGAGCAGCATTCGCAGGTATACGCAGCAATTTGTTGCTGGAAATCAAGATCAGATCGCCGTTCGTTCCTCAGACACGAACCGCTATTCTGCCGTCTTGGCGTTCACAAGCAAGAATTGTCACCGCGAGCTGATCAATCTTTGATGCGTGACCACACTGGCTGTGCGCGGCCACTGCCCGCTTCGTCTGTGGGGATCTCATCTTTAAGGGAAGTTTTTTTTCTTTGTGAGCGTAAATATGCCCGAAACGCCGGTCATGGGGAAATACGTTTTACGCCACTGATGTCGGGATCCACGCATATATATCGTTTGTGCGTGTTTTTACTTCATCAAAAAACTTCATCAACAAACTTCGTTCGTCCTTGTTCCTTTCGCGCTTACTTACGCGAAGCTGGCATGCATGCCAGCTTCGTGTAAGTAAGCCGACCTCAACGTGAAGGGAGCCGACCTCAACGTCATCGAGAATGTTTGGGGTCGCATGAAAGTAGAGGTGAACCGGACCGCCATATATTCAGCCACTGAGGACGAGCTGTGGGCCGCAGCGCTCGCCGATTGGCAGCGGCTGGCAAGCGACACCTCACTTGTGACAGCGCTCTACGAATCGCTTCCGTCAAGAATGTCTGCTGTCGTCGAAGTCAACGGCGACATGAGGCACTACTAAGGGCGTCTCAACTGGTTCCTTATTATTTTTAATGGCCCAGACGGTACCACCGTATTTCATTAGAAAAGCTTGCAATAAAGTGTTTCCTCGGACATTTACTTTACAGCACCTTTGTTACTGGCATTACCATGCGAAATAATTTGCGCGCTCGCGTCAGCGATAAGCCCGTCGCTGATACCTTTTCGCCTTGAAAAGCATGCAAAATGTATTAACCTTCAAACAAAGTTCGTAAAGTTATGGTTCTGCCTATTGCGGAGCTCGCGGGGACAATTCTTATCTGCAAAAAAAAAAAAAAAATCCTAGACGTCTACAGTTGTTTATTGCTGTGTTTCACGGCCACTGGTAACGTCTGCTGCTCGGTTAGCGCCGGCAGCTCGCTTGTAGCAGACGACGCGCTGCCGCCCGGTGACGCGATGCGCGCGATGAGCTCTGTACCCTCCGGACCCTCACATGCGCATGCGTGCAGTTTCTGCGCGGCGCCGTTAGGAAGCTCTAGTAGTAGCTCGGGCCACGCGCTCCCGTGTTCCCACTAAGTTTGACCGCGATAGTACGTTAAAAAATTGGGATTGAATCCGGACACGACTGCGTGATTACTTGGCCGAGCTATGCTCAAGCCTTTGCGTGGCAAGGCCGGCTACTAGGCTCAAAATATCTAGGAAGAACTACAGTTTTTCCCGCTTAATTTAATCCAATTGCCAAGCAATTTAATCAAGACGCCACCAAAAATAATTCAGACGCCATCTAATTTAATGCACGTGTCATATAATTTATTTCAGGTGCCAGCGAATTCAATCCAAGTGCCAGCCAATTTAATCTGGTCGCAAACCAAATTAATTCAGTTGTCAAAAGGTTGTTCAGGAGTGTTTTGTGTGAATTTAGACGCAGCGTTGCGGACTTGCTTGAGCGTGGTGTGGTGGAAACATGGTGTGTCTTGATCCACGATATGCAAAATATGCTATAATCACAGCCTAATGGACATTTACAAACACGCGAAGACCAAGAGAGCGGACCGCTTTGATCCGTTAGTGCCGCGTGCCGTGAGCTGATCGTCTGCGAAAGCGCCGTTGATAACTCACGTCAAATATATCGTCTGCTCGCCAATGCCTCCTGAAGTTCTTTTGATAGAAACACATTACTTAAAGGTCCTTTGCATTCTGATTATCAATAAATTCAAACTTTTCTGTATTGTTAAGTATTATTTTCAAATTTTATTATTGTCTGCTCGAGTCAGTAATATCACCTGCTCGCGTCAGAAGTATCGGCTGCTCACGTGACAGTACGCTGGCAGGACTGCTGGCGCAGAGCTCTCCGATGTAGGCAGTTGCAAAACTCCGACTCAAAAAACGGCCCGCACCTGGACCCCCTCTGCTTTGGATGGTGCGTACCGTGGTGCCACTGCGGCCGCAGCATGCACTATCCAAAAACAAACTAATTATTCAAACTGACAATTTAACATTACATTTTGTTTTAAAGTGCATAATTATTTATTTTTGTGCTTGCATAAGTTATTCATTGCTATCTTAACTCCGGTTTTTAGGTTGCGATTGTTTCTGCGTCCGCGCATTGTGCAAGCACTCCGGCACAACATGGGTCCGAACTGAAGTACTAAATTTGCAGTGATCGTTTGGCCTACAGCTCATTGTATGCCAAAACTAATCTAGTAGCCGATCAAGCGGCTCTAAATAATCATTTTCAGCTTCCTTAAAGCCGTCGAAGCGACTTATTTATTTTTTTGCCGCCAGAAGACCGAAGAGGACGCGCAGCAGACGACTGTGCGCAAGCGATGGTTGACCCCATGGTCGCATTTCTTTTTACTACTTTTGCTTCGTATGTATATAAAACAACAGCATAGTTGAACACATTGGGCTCCTTTGGCATAAAAAATTTCCGTAAGCACTCAAATAGGATTTTTCGCGAAGCAAGTTGTATAGTTTAATTTGTTACCAAAAGATGGCGCCACTGTAAAACAAGATCCAACGCAGCGGACCAATCGTAGGGACACTTTTTGATGCATGGGGCCTATGGGGAGCTTCGCAACTCCTATATCAAGTAACTCTGTGCTGGCGTAACAATACGCCAGCAGACGATACTTCTTACGATCTCGCAGACGATCAGCACACGGCACTAATGGATCAAACAAGACCGTAGTCTGTGCCTGTCAGTCAATGTTCATTAAGCCGGGCGCATAAGATATGTTGCACATCGTGGATCAAGGAACACCACGTTTACACCACACCACACTCAACAAAGACCGCAAAGCTGCGCCTTGTTTCGCACAAAACGCCATTTGACAGCGGGATTAATTTGTTTAGCGACCGGATTAAATTGGTTGGCCCTTGCAGTAAATTCGCTGGTACCTGGACTAAATTAGATGGCACGTGCATTAAATTAGATGGCACCTGGAATAAATTTGCTGGCGTCTGGATTCAATTGTATGGAAATTGGATTAAATTCAGAGGGAAAACCTGTAGAATAACCTCAAAAATTTTGGGGGGCAAAGAATGGATTCAAGTGGCGCGGTATAGGAGCGGTTGGAGGTAAACGGGAGAGGTCTTCGTCCTGCAATGGTCCTAGTGGGCTACTGATGATGATTATGGTGCAACAGCCGGGTCTCCGACGACGGGAGAGGGGCCGCCAACTCGTGTTTCTCCCGCCTTGCACCACTTGTGCAATATGAGCCAATTTTTTTCTATCTTTGTTTTAAAATGCATAAGCACGCTCTTTTAACTGATTTACCCATACTGAAAAACTGATATGCCCCATTCAGGAAGGCAACGATGACGAAGAAGGAGATCACTAGTAGTACTGCCAGCGTCCCAAAGACGAGCCCTCAAAAACGCTTTATACGACCAGGAAAACGTCTACTCGAAGGTGCGCTGGTGGTAAGTACGTAAACAAAGTTATTTCTTCCCACACCGCTTCTAGTGCGTTCCCGCCGCCTTCCCTAATTATCCACCGAATGTTAGTTGTACCTTCTGCTGACTTGTTCTCGGAGAGTTCATTATAGCATTAAAATATCTGTTCTTTGAAGACATAGGTCTTCATTTTTGGTGATCTCATTTAGTTACTACAATTGCCCTTTTCGGTTTGCGAACCTGAAGGCTGAGAATGCCGTCGGCATAGTTTACTAGGCATCGTTTGTGCTGGGCTTTAAGCACCATTTGAGGCGAACTGCTTGGGCTAAACGCACCTGGAATTTTCAACCCCACGGCGGCCGATTCAACGTTCGAATGATACTGATAAAACCCACCTTAAGCAGAAGGTGTCGACTTGGTCATGTTACGCCGAATTGTACAGGTTTTCCCGCTAAATTTAATCCAAATGCCATACAATTTAATTTGAGGTGCCAGCCATTTATTCCAAGCGTCATGTAATTTAATCCAGACGCCATGTAATTTAATCCAGGCGCCAGCAAATTCGATCTGAGTGCTAACCAATTTAATCCTTTCGCCAACCAAATTATTCCAGCTACCAAAAGAGTGTGCACGATTGTTTTCTGTGAAATTAGGCACAGCTATGTGCACTTTATGCGCGTGGGGCAGTGAAAACGTGGTGTTTCCTGAGCCATTATGTGCAAAATATGTTATGCGAACACATTAAAGTACATTTACTAACACGCCCAGACCGGTGGTGCCGCGTGCTTTGAACTGATCGTCTCGATGTATCGTCTTCTCCTTGCGTAACAACGCCTCCAGAAGTTCCTTTGATAAAAACACACTACTTAAGTGCCCTTTCGATTCTTATTTTCAATCAATGGATGCTTTTCTGGGGTATTAAGAATTATTTCCAAAAATTATAACGTCACCTATTTGTGTCAGAAATGTCGCCTGCTCGTGTAACAATACGCTGGAAAGTCTCCTGGCGTGACAATACGCGAGCACACAATACCTCTGACGACTTCGCAGACGATCAGCCCGCGGCACCAAAGGGATCAAGGGATCAAACAAGACCGCTCTCCTGGTCTGCGCGTGTTAGTCAATGTGCATTAAACTGTGCACATAAGACATTTTACATATAAGAGATTAAGAAACAGCACGTTTTCACCACACCACCCTCAGGAAAGTCCGCGAAGCTGCGCCTAATTTCTCACTGAACACTCCTGAACAAACTTCTTACAGATGGATTAATTTGGTTGGCGACCGGATTAAATTCGTTGGCACTTGGATTAAATTCGCTGACACCTGGATAAAATAAGATGGCACCTGGATTAAATGAGATGGCACATGGATCAAATTGGCTGGAACCTCGAATAAATTGGATGGTGATTTGATTAAATTGAGTGGGAAAACCTGTATTACCGCTAATTTTATACTAGAGGAAATCTGGCGCCACTGTCTATGTGAGCCCCGTTTCAGCGAGCGTTCCGTCATGTACCGGGATACAGTGTACTATAAGAGAGAGGTGTGTCGTTCGGGGCCGATTAAGGGTGTCCATTTTGCGATGAATTTCTGCTGAGAAACTCCTGCTGCAGGCAGCGCCCCTGGCGGCTTCTGCTTACCGGTTGGTTTCAGAAGTCTTGTTTGTTAAATAATTCTTAGTTACTGCTCTAAATAGTCTTATTTCTTTTTAAAATGATAGAAAGTTTTCTAAAACCCGTAAAGTTACTGTTTAGTTTGATTTAAAAGTTATAGGTGGAGCTGGCTGAAACAGAAGTTCTCTGGAGAACGCCTGTGCTCCATGCAATTTTTTCATCACAAAAGAGACCAGCGCTTTCCATTGGTTTTTCCCCCGAACGACACACGTTACCTTCTAGTACACTGTAGCCGGGCTCGCACGTTCCTCTTGTTCTTGGCATGCTCATGAACAGGCTGAAAAGTTGCCTCTGGCTGTAAAAAAGCAGCGATATTGCTGCAGAAAAGAATCAAATATGTTTTGTTATTATTAAATAACAGTTCTAAAAATATTTATTTATCAGGGATTATTTAGAAGCTTCATGAAAGATGAACAGGAACAAGATGTTACTATTTTTTGTTGATTTTGGTTCCGAGACAAAAAACAAGCCTTGTGAATTGCCCAGCCAAGTAGGCGAGGACCGTCGCTAGCTGCCATGTCGTCGTCCATGACGGCCCGCGACTGCTGCGGCACATTTTGCTGTGGTATATATTAGTATGGAACTCTATGCCGCTGCCCGCCCACTGTTACCCGCCGAACACCATGCCTCGAAATGGGTGGCTAGTTTAGCAAGTTGAGCAAAGGCGCTCATAATTGTATCTTACGGGATGCGCATTTATACCCGAAAGCAAAGCGATCAAAGTTCGTCTCCACAAAGCTGAGAACCTCCTCGCCGTAAAAACAAAGTTGCCGGTGAACTTTCTGTTTACAACATTGCTGAAGCCCACCATCAAAATTTCATAATACACAGTCCCCTCCCACAATAATTCCTATAATTCATACGATCATCCACAGAGTCTCCCTTGGGGCAATGCGGAGCGCTCTACACTGTACAACAGAGTAAAAAATTCGAAAACTATTCTGGTAACGTTTCCGGGAAAGGAAAGGCCCTTCATTATTTACGTTGGCGAGGGAGGAATGGCGGACAAAGGAAGCAGGAAGGACAAAGTTCGACTCCAACGAACGCGTGGTCGCCCACTGTCACGTGAGCCACCAGGCGACGTGTGCCACATGGAAGAGGTGTGCCCGCCCGCCTTCGACGCCAAGAGGCGAAGACAGGTACGCTTCCCTCTCATCGGAACAACACAAATGCGCGACCAGTGAACTTTTATTGGACCCCCCATTGAACGTTTAAAAAATCCCCCCCCCCCCTAGATGTCGCTGTTGACGGTGAACCACCGAAAGCAAGGGACCCTTCTCCTGGTCGACGGGAGTTTAGCCTCGCTGCCCGCGGACACATGTAGGGATGTGCCGTACTCAGCAAAAGGCGATACCGCTCATGAGCAGCTCCCAGGGGCGATTGGGAGCTGCTCATCGCAGCTCCGTTTCAGGATCCCGTCCCAAGGATGCGTACTGCATGGACATCCCACGCCACTTGGGGAAGAACACAACCACCCCCTACGAGATCGCCAACATTTGAGATGGCCAGGATCCGTGAAATCGCACCTACTAGCCCGAAATGACATGGGCGCAGGCACATGATACCCCTCTCGAAAAGAGAAATGTTATCCTAAAGAAACGTGGTTTTTCTCAGACAGCCCAAGTATCTGCGATGCGGGAACATCGCGTGCTCACGCCCTGTGAGACACGCCCAGTCTCACGGCCCTCCTGTTCTTGACGCAGGACGACATCAAAGATTGAATGCGCGGGTTCATGGAGTTCTTATTAAAATATAATCAGTAGTATAGTTTCTTTTCTGTCCGAGATATAGGCCGCGGCGGCCCCAACGTCAAGAAAAATGTCGTGTGTTGTCATGTCTTACGTTGGATAATAAACCGCGTTGGCAATTTTTATCACCTCAAGATACCTTGGTATGCAAATGGACAAGCCACTATTTCGATAGCCTGCTGTGAGGTGAGCTAGACGACTGTTTTGTTTACCTATTCACAATCCGCAAGTTGTTGATCACTTGAGAGGGAACAGCTGCATACAGAGCGTCATGAACATGAACATTAGCGCGCCGTTGTCCAGGCGAACATGCTGGCAGGAGGCTGCCTTGAAAAAGCACAGAAATATCCCCTATCATTTTAACCGGCAGTCCTTCTATGCAACGGCAACCCTGCTAGTGTGTAACAAGTAACCCGTCCGTTATCACAAGTAATGAGCCTCACTCTGAGATGACCATGACATCACTTAGCGAAGAGAGCTAAATGTCAAATGTAGCCGTAGGACTATTCTTGTTTTCAGATTGTTGTGTGTTGTTTGTCTGCCGTCCTACAAACTACAAAAATGGCTTCAATAACAGTTGTCACCAACATGCTTACACGGGAGTATTTAGTACCAGTGCTATCAAGGGAAAAGGCAGATTTTGCTAGAGCAGTGCGCCTTAAAAAGAGGAAGAGTACTTTGACACGGAAGCAACATAACATCTTATTGCTAAGTTAGCGAGAAAAATGCCATGCTCACGTAAATAAAACCACGCGTCTTCAAGTAAAATAGTTGGCATCACTTTGTTAAGAAAGCGAAATGACAAATGCGCCTGGAAGACAATTTTTATTTTCACGCTGAATTCTGCATTGTTAGGTCCGCCGCCCTACAACTGCTACAAAAGGCTTCATAAATAGTTCTAACTAAAATGCTTGCGCATGAATATCTCAGTGGGTGCTATCACGGGGAAAAGGGAGAAAGTGCCGGAGTAATTCATATGACTGCAGCAATCTGCAGCGGAACATCCCCTGACTTATTAGCGTACAGAGGACCACAGTTTCTAGTTCCCTGTTGTGTGGATGCACCTCGATGGGTAGTCTACAACGAAATGGACTATTATCGTCACGAATAAAAAACGTTTCTTCGAAATCTTCGGAAAATGTTGAGAGTCCTTAGGGTAATTTCAGCACGAATAAAGATTCTCGCGTGGCATGAGAAACGTAGAGCGCTGAAGTTTACAGGACGAGCGCAGAATAAAGGGACAAAGGACACCGTTGATGCGAACCACCCGCCATTACAAGTAATGGACGCCATTCTGAGATGACGATGACATCATTTAGCGAAGAGAGCTAAAGATCAAATGCGGCCGCAGGGCTAGTTTTGTTTTCAAATTGTTGCCTGTTTGTCTGCCGTCCTACAAACACACAAAATGGCTTCAATAGCAGTTGCCACCAACATGCTTACAAGGGAGTGTTTTAGTACTCCCATGTAATCATGTTTCCGTTTTTCCTTTTCTGTGATAGTCCTGCTAACTTCAGCGCTGTACGTCTCCTCATGTCTCCAAACCAACTAGCCCCACACCAAGCTTTGCTGGAATCTTGCATGGCTGACCAACCTGTGGCTGAAGCTCAGTAATGTGTGCTCTCAAGGCAACGAAATGATGCTATGCATTTTTGCAGGTGGCGAATTTACGATGCTACCCACTGCCCAGCTAAGGGCACTCGTCATGGTGAGCTGCCTTTTTCTGTTGAAAGAGTCGTCGGGATTCCTCTACGAAAAGTCAGCCCCGCATGCGGAGGTCGTAAACAAGAATCCCCCACATCCTGCCAAAGTGGAGAGCCAAAGGTGAGCAATTTGAGCGTTAATCTAGCATACCATCAACCCATTAAGCCAATGAATTCCACTGGGCTGTAGGGCCCTGATACTGGGAAGCGTAGGATTTATGTGGCATGTGTAAAAGCGTTTTTTTCCGAAAAACTGTTGCGAGCTTTGGAGCATTTTACGGCATCACATGTTACCCATTACTTCCATCAGTTCTCCTTATTGCATCTTGTTTAACTTTCTTTCCGTTTGGGCAGCATTGTAAGTAATCAACAAGATGAATGCGCTGGATGGCGCACTATAATACTGAAGGGACCCAAGAGCCGAGGGCCATACTGACAGTTTTCAAATAATGGTTGACGACGAAAGACAGTGTAAGGTCCACTGATGAGGTCAGGGGCCAAGCCCCCGGGCGGCGCGTGAGAACCCGCCACTCTGTCTGGTGGCCCAGCACTGTAGACTCTACGCTGCAGCCGGCGCCCATTCGTCACGGCGCGCACGGGAGACGGATTGTCTGGCCGACCGAATACCACAGGTATAATCCCCCATTGAAAACGCAGACGGCGCCGCCGGATTCCGAGAAGCGCCTGGGAGTGTGATTACCGACGTCGGGACGAGTTCCGCGCGAGCCTCCATTGTTAACGCGCCCCGGTCAGCACGGGGCACAGTCGCGCCTTTCGCCCTCACCCCTCGGGGTCGTACGCGCCTGCTGGCCCGCGAGCGGTCCGTTGACCCAAAGATGGCGGCGACTCATTGAATATTCCGCAGCGCACTGAGTGACAGCTGTCTACGTGAATTTGGGCACTCCCTTACGAGTGTACGAACGCTACAGGGGCGTTCCCGAGAGAGTGTGATCTCGAGGTGTTATAAGGCCGAACTTGGCCGTTAGAAATCCTTGTCTGAGCGCCGAGCTGGGCAGTTCCCGGCGGGACAAGGAGTCTCGACCGTTGAAGCTAGGTTGGAATTTGTGAGCCCCCTAGGTTAGAGGTTAAGATCGCGTCGGAGGTTTAGGGTACAGCGCCGTGCCGGGCAACTAGAGGGATCTTGCGGCGAGACAGAGTCTCGGCCGTCGTTTCTCGAGCGGTTTGTGCACGCTCCGAGGATAGGAGAGTTAGACGAAGTTGACGAGCTCGAGTGATTTGTGCGCACTCGGAGCTAGCGTCTAGCTGAAGTTTGAAGTTTTTCCTTTTACTACTCATGTACCCAGTTATCCTACTGTAAATAGATGTATATAAACTTCCGTTTTACTTAATCAACCCCAACGCCTCGAGTTCCTCCACTCGACCGCCGTCTCCAAGAACTTCAACACCATCGCCCTGCCAGCCTCCTGCCAAATCAACCGGAGCCCGAGCGATTGGGTTCCTGATCGACACTGGACTTCGGGGAAAAGAACCACAACCATCTTTACTGACAGGTCTTTGTCTTTAGATGAACCAGAAATGAGAAATAGCGTTGTAAACAAATGACGACACAAGAAATGAAGAAATTGACAGGTTGCAACTTACAGACAACAATTTACCATATACATTACAAAATGAGGAAGTTATAAGATGCTGCTTTTGACACATTGTGTGATATCTGTCAGCGTCTTGTGTACTTTTTTCTGTTTTCATGTCATTTGCTCAGTTCATTTTCGTAATATACCAGCTAGCTAAAGTTTGTACACGTACGATATGGTGAAGCCAATGATCAACAGAAATGAGGGGCTTTTTTTATTCAGAATTAATACAGGCCGCGACAATTGTTGAAACTACTGGCTAACTTGAAGTGGCCCGAGGTTCCTAGCAAGGCGAGGAGGAAGAAACCCATTTAAAAGACAATTGAGAACACGAACACCCAATAAACGCTGACGAGATCACGCAAATTATAATCACTACAGAAACTCAGACGTGATGAGGCATGCATAAAGAACGATGCAGCCCGTCAGCGCAGTAGAAAGCGTGTGCGCTAATTCATTGCACTAATTCATTAATGCGCACTAGTGTGCACTGATTCATTAATGCGCACTATTGGGCGCATTCATTAATGCGCAGCATTCTTTGCTGAGTACACCCCTGCCAAAGCCGTGTAATGCCCTCTATTTCCACAATAATGAGTAACTGGCAAAAGCGGCACATTTATTCGTTGTAATAACGAATACGGAGATTAACGGCCAAACGGAATTTTCAAAAATCAAAAAATACGAAAGTATAAAAAGAAAAATATTGCCCAAATGAACTGACCAAATCAATAATATGTATCTCATACCTCTCCGACAAACGAACACTAAACTAAGAAAGCCGGAAAAAGAACGCTGGATAAAACACTAAAGAAATAAAAATAAGCCAACCGTATAACGGCTTGCACTAGAAAAAAAATGCCTGATTGCCGTAAGTAACGCATTCAGTGGTTAGGTCTGGGCCTCAGTGAATTCGCTTCACCGTAAACCTACCCCACAGCTGTTGGAGCCGCCTCAGAATTTCAGAATTTCAGAATCATGGCTCAGAATTTCAGATCGAAGACGAACTAAACGTATCAGTTGAGACGAAACAATCAGATGATAAGATGGCCCACGACTAGCTGCTGATCTTGTCCATTTCGATAAAAGGTATGAGGTCGCTATTCGCAACAAATGATTTTGTGATCCTGAATGTCATTATTAGCGAAGGCACGCCTTCCTTGACGCGCACAAGCCCGGCGCGGTATTGAAATTTAGTAACGCCGCCATGGCCCGTGAGTTCATTAGAGCGGAGTTTATTCCAGGTTCTAACCAAAATTAAAGGCATCTATCGAGTCACGTCAACTGAGAAGCGCATACGCTTGCTCCAGAGGTAGGAAAAAAGTTCCTGTATCTCTTAACCTGGAACTGTAGCTCCCAATATGGAAAAATTTACATTGAAATTGGCCGCCAAAGGACTTTGTAATCACGCCCACTTCCATTGACTTGCCATATTTACCTAGCATAAACGTTAGAGATCTCCTGTCTGCTGTCATTACATGGCCGTTAAAAAGGAGGTATTGTTGCAAAGAATGACTAACTCCTGTTTTATCGGAACTATCCCGAAATATATTATATGGCGAATGACCGCCAAGAAGACTATATCATTACGCTGAGTCTCATTCACTTGTCACAAGTTTACTTCCTCTGTCACTGAAAAAGCTGGTACACCACCAAAAAGTTCCGGTAATGACGTGCGGAGCAGCAACTTGGGATCCCACTAAGATATCTGAAAGGAAACTTATATCGGCCTCACGGGCTATAGAAAGAATAACGCTAGGGGGATGAAAAAGCAGCTCAGTGGATTAGAAAACAGACTGGTGTTGAAGGCCTTCTATTTCGAATTAAGCGAAGAAAATGGGCATGGGCGGTACACGTTATGCGCATGAGGGAGAACAGGTGGACCATCCGTTTGAGGGAGTGGCTGTCAATAGACCACAGGCGCGATAGAGGCCGACCAGAGAGTCGATGGAGGGATGAAGCACAAAAATTGGAAGGCAAAGAACAGACTCATCTAGGACACGGCAGATGTGGCTGAAGATTTTTTGGAGGGGCGTTCGTCCTGCACTAAACCAAACCGATCTGATGACGATGATGATGACGACGACGACGATGATGATGGCGAATTAGTTTACAATGAAGCTGCAAACTTTACAATATACCTTTGTGCTGTCAATATATGGCCGTCTACAGAGGGAGTATGCATGCTTACGGAAGACGCCTACAACTCTTAAACATATATCCCAGTACAAATTATAAGTAGTGTGTATGTCTTTATTTTAATATGGATAGTAAGTCACCATACATAATTCAATATAGCTGTCCACCAATACAGCTGTGCTGGTCTTCCATTGAAGGGCTCCAATGTTTTTGTGATACAGATCTCAATTTCTGTGCCGGGAATAGAAGATGCGGTTTTTTTAAAACACCCATTTCATGTTTCCAACGTGATACTGTTCGTCTATGGCAGCCGCAGAAAGAGTAGGCATGGACGCTCCTTTTCCATCAGTTACCTGTGCTGCATAACTGTTTGGCAACAATTTGCAGCAGCCAGAAGGACACTGTAGAAGTGATTCTTGAGGTTCATGCAACCGGAGTAGGTGCGGCAGCACTGGTGTTCAAAAGTATCGTATGGGTCGGAGCAAGATCACGTCCATTTTATTGTATGGTTTTGTTGATAATCAGCACTTGCTGTCGACCCTATCCATGGTAGCTTCGCCTGGTCCTAGTCCAGACGCCATAAAAGGAAGCCCATCTTTGTTTCCTCTGATGGAGCCTGGTAAGACGGGAGAGGTTGGTCAGAGCAGGAAACGCACGCGGCTGCGCGTATTCTCTGGCTGTCTGTTTGTTTCTGTTAACATTTAAGGATAGTAGGGAGAAAAGGAGGAAGAGACGAGCGGGCAGTCGCCGTGTGCTTTTTGTTGCTGTAACCCGCGGGAGCCGCCTCCTCATCAGAGCTGTTTGCAGTATACAGCGCAGCGGTGAAGTACGCTTCCTGAAGTTGGACCTCTCTTGGGTCTCGAGAAAGCCATACAGCCAGAATACAAGTTTGGCTTATGAAAAGACGGTTTTTATACGATAACAAGGATACCAAGTTGATCGCACGCTTCAAAGAAATAATGTAGATATTAAACAAAGCCGATGAATGACTGGCGACTCCGCAGTGAGCGTTTGGTGGTGTCTCTATGACGTTACAGATACTTCTTTGTGCGATTGGCGGCATTCGACCAAAGCCACTCCCAAGAAACATGACTAAGATTCTAGTCGTGTCTCTAGTTCAGTTTGATCGCATAACTTGAATGCTAACGGAAGTTAATTCATTGATAAGACTGATTTCATTGTGGCCGCTATTGCATTTCTGCTCGCTCTTTTGTGTTAACGCTGGCGTCGTGTGGCGCGATATTTAAAAGCTTTTCAAGGTTTCTTTTCACATTCTTTTTGGTTAGAAACGTTTTTCCTGGCTGTGATACAACTGAGTCAGCCACCAAAGGCTATGTCTTGCAAATTGAACACGGCTGTTATGCGTATTCACGGACCCATTTAAAACCACGTTGCGTCAAATGATGTCCTGTGACGACTCGTTGACATTGTTTAGCTAATCATGCACATGTGGATTCTAGTTCCTAGGCCTCTGCATGAGTTGTCCTATTTGCATAATTTGAAGTTTTTTTTTTCATTTTCTTCAAATTATTTCTCTGCTATTCTACGTGTGTTCGATGACGAGTGTTACTAAAGAGTTGGGATGTTTTATTTTTGCGAAATTGGCGGCACTTACGTTCGACGAACGAGGCATTTGTATTGTTTCCTCTCTGCCTCTTTAATTCCTCTCGGTTGGATTTTCTAACTGATCCTGAGTGATTAATCTTCTTTTTGGAATATCGAAACCCACCACGGGAAAGCTCTAAATCTGGCATTCTCATATTACCACGAACCTACATGAGGCGCAAAACCGCTATACCTTTTCCAGGGGAAATATAAGCCGTTTTAGATCAAAATATGAAGGCCACCTCTTTTTTTATTTTTTCATTAATGTTTTCTGTAATTGGAAAGAGGATTTTGTGGGACGGGGAAACCTGCTGGAGGGGCCTGGAACAATACGACGTCAGAGTTGTCGTCACGCCCACCCCTAGAACTGCTCCGCATTTAAAACCTCTTTATGTATCGCCCAAAGAAGAATTGGTTATAGTACGTTTTGTAGCGTGAGCTACACTGGCCGAGGTTGAACAGTTTCGCGTGGCTCCTGGAGAGCCGTGCTGCGCATGCGCGAGGAGCAGTGACGTCTCACGGCGCACAGCTGGTGCGCCGGGGCCGCCGCCGCGACTGGATTGTATTTGATTGGATTAAATTGGATTGGATTAGATTGCATTGGATTGGAAATCGTTTTAGCAGCAGTAAGCATGATAATCAGTTAACCCTAGACAACCAGGAAACCTAAGAATAACCAACCTTAGCTCACGCTACGTATATCCTGGCATAGCCGAGCTAAGTCTAAACACACTTGGCTATGGTATCCGATGTTGACAGTGCATCATTTGCTTGTTCTTTGTGGCGTTATTGAAGTGCCCGGCTATCTTATTTTATAGCGGATGAGTGTAAAGACTGTAACCAGTTCGTCGTTAAGCTAGGCAGTTCTGTTTCATCCACGCTGTTTTTGATCTGATAGGATTATTCTAGAAGGACAACGCTCTGGAGATAAATAAATGCACGCGACAAAACGCACCGCCTTTCGATTCCACAGTTCTTGCCTGCGTGAGTGATTCTTGTGCATAATAAAGATTATGTTAAACAAACGGGGACACATGAACAAACGCACAGACTTACGCAGTCTAACAAATGGTTCAAAACCTGCTAAAAAAACAATTGTGTGAGTGACTAATCTTTGGCTTTGTTGGATAAGGAAATATCGCTGTGGTCCGCATATCTGTAAAATCCGTGTGTTTTTACGTGTTTCCTGTGTACCTCGTAAAACTCATTTTTTTTCGTACAAATAAAATTAGTCGTTGGACAGCACTCGTCCGTGCTTCTTTTGGTATTCCCGTTTGTTCTGCGCACGCTTTATTATGAATCAATTCCAACTATGCCGCCTCGGTGTGATTTTGATTAGTTTGTTACGGGGTGAAATTTCACTGTAATAAACCTTATTTATATGAGAGCCTTACCTCATCTCTCACTTATTTACAATATCAAGTATTCAATCAAGCGCCTGAGATGCTATTTCCAAGCTATACCTCAGTAAAAAAGACAATCAAACAACTTTCGTTGTTTTGTGCCGGCGATCTTGTGGGCAGGGGTGAATATTCGGTGAAGAGATCGCCTTACAACAGGACAAGCCCGAATTACGTGGATAGGTTCCCACCTTACGAAGCAGTGAACCAATATACAAACTAATGATGATTCTTTCCTCGTAGTGGTTCAGCGAAGCCGCAACACTGGAACGGGTCCGTTGTTCGGAAGCCGACTGGGGCCGCTGGTAAGCTGATGCACAACCTCCATTGGTTTGAGTGATATCTTTCGGTGGTATATGTGTGCTGCTGCAAGTCAGTTATTATGGCCACCAGATTCTGCAAAGTGCCAATTCGATTTTCCCCCCTATAAAGATTCAATGGGATTCTGGGAAACAGAACGTAATAAGAGCTAAATTGTATGCGTTTAAAAAGGCTTCCCGATTCGAACGAGAAAGGATGGCATTCAACTACGAGAAGTAAAAACCCTTTTTACATTAGCCACGCCGCGTATCGTAGAAAACATTGACGAATCCACCTGATGGGTTGGAAACGACGTGAAGTGAAGCTTCATTTGCACGCTATTCTGAATTCGGTCCTCTCAACGTTCTTTTAGAAGCATTTCTGCGCGCCGATAAACCATACGCGCTGCTTTCGCAAAGCCACGAAACCTTGTTCTGACTGGCGATTGTGGTGGTAGTGCTCCCCCCTCCGCTCTTCGCAGATGGCGTCGCATACGTGGCCAGCCAGCCAGGGGAGGCAGGAGAGACAGATAACTGGAAGGAAGAACGAAATAATGGAATGCGATGGCCAAGAAGAGATTCCGGCAGCCAGGATCGGGGCAGTTAGGGGTCATTGATAAAATTCTTCGATTGGCACTGGACATGGACTGGTAGCTAGTGATGATAGTAATAATCCAGGGGATACCTACGAGTGGATCACCACGAGGTGACCAGTGCGTCAACGCTTAGCACTCTTGCTGCCAACCGCCAGAAGTAAAAACAGCTTGCTTGCCATATTCATTGTTTCACACCACCACGCTAGATGTACAACTTTATGACCGACGCCGAGAAAAAATTCCTGAGTGGCCGACACAAAAACACTCTCTTCAAGGTCCTGCTTTTTTTCCCCGCCGTTGAAACAGCTTCGGTTGCTAGTTAAATGACGTGAACGGCAGTGATAAAACGAGACGTCATCCTGGCTCATTTATTCACCACCATAAGGGCTTCCACCTCACCATGTCGTGATGCCCAATCACATGGGAAAACTGAAGGAACCTCTCTGCTCCCTGTAAGTGGTTAAAAACTAACTGTGCCATCACGAACACTTGCAAACAGGAGGAGGAGGATAAACATATTTATTGTTGGCACAATTTCCACGGACTCTTCAGGATGTGAATTCCTTGCCAACCGCTACAGCCCGCTCCACCAGCCGTCGGACAGGCATGAGCTGGACAGGGCGCGCCTCCAGATCTCAGGAAAGTAGAACGGAATCGGTATGGGGAGAAGGTGGGAGGGGCATCCACCAACCATGTGGGAAAGAGGGCAGTGGGAAAGAAAACGGAAGGGGCAGCTATGGGATATACATACATACATAAGAAACTTTATTTGCACCAGTCAAAAGCACAGAGTAACCTATGTGCCCCCCCATCAGTCGGCCGGGATCCCTTGGGACACGGCGGATTCTAAGGCGAGACCGATGACTTTGCGCTGAGTGCTCTAGGTCCGCCTGAGTAGTAGGACCTCCCAGGATGCAGTATTCTTATGAGGTTTGTTGTGAGAGGGACACGTCCACGCCATGTGGACGAGGTCCGCGACGGCGTTACAGTTTTTGCATCTAGAGTCGTATAGTTTGGGTTGCCGTTTGCTGTATAATAAAGGGTTTGCGAAGACCCCGGTTTGTAATTTCCTCCAGTAGAACCTCTTATTTCCTGCTAAGCTGTGGATTAGCCGGGGGAAGTACCTTACGCGCTAGTCTATAATGTTCGGTAATTTCATGAAAATTTCCAAGTTCGTCTACCCTCTACAGCTATGGGAGGTAATTTGTTCGGAGCAGTGAAAGACCAGTTTAGGGTGGGGAAAGGTGTTCATTTCCAAGACACGGTAGTGTGGTGCCTCCCCTGCCAAGAAATATGACCCCTCAGCACCATGAAGGCGGAAGAACAGTCAGGGCACAAACCCTTGAACGGCTGTACTGTCACTCAAAAACAACAGTATTAACAGACGCAGCGGACTACGCACGTGCAAATACTAAAACAGCGCTTGTTGCCACCCCCACTGATCTTATTACTAGTGTCACCCTTCGCCAGGCTACCATCCTCGAAGCGGAAGAAGCGGCGCTCGCATTAGCAATAACCCAGACCAAAGCCGGACTCGCAAGCGGCGTGTCGGAAGTACATAGCCGGAAGGATTTCCACAAAAGCCCTACAGATCCTAGTCCAAAACCCCCCTGAAAGAACAGTCAAAATCATTTGGACGCCTGCCCACTCATCCCTTCGCGCAATGCAGCGGCTCACGCTCACGCCCGAGATCTTGCTCGCCGGGCACCGCAAGAGGACAATGAGAGGAACAGACACTCACTTATTACATACAACGACATCATTCAACACTACATGCTCACACGACGCACCACGGCGCCCTGGACTAAGGGTGCTCAGGAAAATAAAGTTTACTTCCTTCCTTCCTTCCCGCCACCGGCAGAAAAATTAACAAAAGAACAACAAGTCAGCCTCCGACAAATTTAAACAAATACATTTCCACATCCCACACGGCTGCACGCCATCCACCCTACAATATACTACCCCCTGTGCAGGCACTGCGGCAACCCAGCAACGCTCTTCCGTAT
The DNA here is from genome assembly GCF_048455015.1 of Haemaphysalis longicornis. Taxonomy (NCBI): domain Eukaryota; kingdom Metazoa; phylum Arthropoda; class Arachnida; order Ixodida; family Ixodidae; genus Haemaphysalis; species Haemaphysalis longicornis. Next base: position 141,329,267 of record NW_027526460.1, on the reverse strand, counting down.
GGTTTGGGCATTCCCTTCAAACCCAGACCTTGCACCGATGCCCAGTCCTACATACGAGCAGTGGGAGAGTGAACTTGCCAGCTCGGACCCAAGTAAGCAGCTCTGGCTCGCTGAAAGGGCGAAGACGGCAGGCCACACCAACGGAGTCCTGGACTGAGGACCCCGCCCACTTACAAGCTCGACCTATCTGTCCAATAAAGTTTTCTCCTCCTCCTGCCTGCTCGACAGATAGGTGTCGGGGAGGTGGGGAAAGGCTGCGTCTGGCCAAACGTACATGTTGGGTTATTTCTGCGCGTCTAAGGAGGGGAGTACATCTCTCCGAAACGGCGTTTTCTTCGCTCATCGTGCAGCCTGTCATTTCTCGCGTGAGGTCGTGCGCCGTCTCGTTCCCGTTCACTCCCAGATGGGCTGGAGTCGTTATTATCTGGATCTGTCGCTGCAAACCATGCCGCTGTTTATTTAGTGCGCAGTACTTAAGGGCCCGCTCCTCCCGTTTCACAGGGCCGTCGTCCCTCGGTGTAACCGAACGAATGAAGGGGACACCGAAGACAAACCAGATAGAGTAAACAGGAATATGGAGGAGAAAATTGAGGCGAAAGTATGAAGGGGAGGATGGTACCAAGATTGCGTGATACATTCTTTCCGGAAGCGACGCGCTATGAGATAACCGAGAGAACGAAGATGCCACCGAAGATAGAGCGAGCAGCAAAGCGGGTGATGAAAATATGGCGAAAGGCGCGAGACATGGTCCGCCGCAACGACAGGCTACCAGACAACACGAGAAGATATAGCGCGCCTTCATGGGTTCCCTGATGCAGCGATAACTTCATAAGACGCCGGTATGCACCACCACCCAGAACACCGCCGGGAGTATCGTAATGGCCAGGAAATATATTTTTTTTCCTCCAGCGTGATTTCACGCGGTTTCACGCCACCTATACTGCGGTAAAGCTTTCTGAATACTCCTGCCACCATGAGTAGCCATTATAAACCCACAAACCATCACTGCTTTACCAGTCAACATGTACAATCTACTGCATCTTGATAAAATGTTACCAAGAACTTAAAGTACCGTTAGCAGAACCTCGTAAAAGTAGATTTATTTTTTTCCTTCACATAGTCAGCCCTGTATAAGCTAGAGCTACATCAAAAACCGTGCCGCTTGCCAGGCTTCAATATCGAAACTTATGCCCGAATGAAAGAAAACTAACGTGCAAGGGGACGACCATGTGATTCCCATGTGCGGGCACGACCGTTTGCTTATATTGTGAATCGTGTAGGATATGGAATTTCCCGCGAATATATAGAAATTTGACATTGGCTGCACGCTGCACACACTGCATGCGTTGTAGGCTTTGCTTGTTTACCTCGTTGAGGGAGGTGGTTGTAAGATATTGAATTGCGCCAGCTAAACAAGACCATCAAGTTATTGCTTATTTTTTTAGACAATTTACTTTCTATTCATCCTTTGAAGCCCACAAATACTCGAGATAAGCTTTGACAAGTTGAGTCTAAGTTTAACATTTGTTGCCTGGTTCATATAAAAGAATGAACCTCAGTTTGAACAAGCGGTTCTCGTTTTGTTTTGCAGTGCACCTCGCAGCACAATTAGCTGCTATCGGTGGTCAGCAATCAAAAAAAAGTTTCATGTGCTTTAATTATACCTTTTGGAAAAGCTTCTGGTATTCTGTAGCAACGTGGATGTCTCGTGGCAGCTATGCTGGCATGAAGAATTTGAGAACGTAACATGCCCGGTTTATTCTGCAGCCAACTATCTGGGGAAGAGATGCCTTGACGAGTCGGACTGCCACTCCGAGTTCATCAAAGGACTGACGTGTGACTCGGATGGTGACGGCGTGCCGGGCAACTGTACCTGTCCCGAGTTGACGCCACTTTTCCTCGAGCAAGGCGGCGTCTACCGTTGCATCAAAGGTAACACTGCTCGGCAGAAAAACTGACGGCAAATGAATGCTTGAAAAATGTGACTTGATACAACGGGAAACGCAAATGAGAAGACGACGCCATGAAAGGTAGCATTTACAAGATCTTCATCTGCTATTTTGTCAACTTAAAGCGAAATAGCCACCCGAATTCTGCTTTTCGTTGCGATTTTCCTCGCCGTAAAAAGCGCAAGGCCAGTACGCTAGGCTGCTACGTAAGCCGACTACTTACGGTAGAAACGTGGTTAATTTCTCATAAATATATGTACAACAGCCATCGGGAAATATTTCTGCAATAAATACCGCTTGACAGTATAACGTTATTGCTTGAAATGGAAAAACATTGCTTCTACCTGTAATAAGACTTGATTGCTGGCTACTTGGCTAATGGATTTTTTTAAAACAATTGCTTGGTGGCTGAAGGACGAAAGACACAGGGGGGCCAGAAACCTGCCTTCGTTTTTACAACTGAATGCTGAGGTCGTGTCTTACCACAATCTGCCATCTTATAAATTCGAAACTGTAAACTTAGAATTGTAAACGTAGAAAGAAATTATAAACTGCCGCGACGTTTCCACGGTCACATGCGAATCGAAGTCGTAAGTGCCTTTCTTTCAAAGCACACGTTTCGCAGTATCCCACCGTTAAGGCTGGTGTTGAAACCGTACCCATTGAAAACAGCTAAAAAATTTAAATTGGCTGAAATGAATACTACTAACAATAATTTTATTCGGGCCCAGATAGAATAGAACCATGTGTGCAGCGCATCAGAAAGGGCCCTTATCCTTAGAAGGGTCCGACGAGTTAGTAGCTTTTAGTGCATCGAAGAAGCCAATCCATGTGCCGAGACTTCGTTTCACAGCACATATCCGCTCACAACGTCACCTAAACATCAAAATCACTGAATCAAACACGACAAAACCAAGTTATGGCTGCGTAGTCCAATGCGCCGTGTGGTGGCTAGAGTAACCAGAGGAGCGCCGTGTGGTGACGCCACCCGTCCAGCTGCCCAGTCCGTATAAATGTGCCAAGAAACTTTGAGGGTAAGGGGCAGAGTGCACCTTATGTTCATGATTTTCGCGTGAAATAACAGACGCTTGAGAGAAGGGGCGGCTCGACAGAAGTGCCGTCAAAAAATCCGCAGAGCACTTAAGTCTGCTTAAAGGGTTTGAAGGAGAATACCCGGTGATACTTACCAACTCCTATGCTTCAGCATTGTATTTGCACTTCTTTCTTCGTTTTCGTTTCCTTGTTTTTTTTGGTGGTATTTACTGCGACTGTCTTCTTTTCTGCAACACCGTGCGGGCGTCTCTTGAAGCTTTCGTTTTTTCGTTTTACGGCGCGAATTACGGCAACAAGCAGAATGTGACACGCCGCAGCTTCCCTGGAATACTGCGCGGTTGGCATGCACCTGTTCTACTCACGGGCCATTGCAATCAGATGTCACGTGGAACGCAGTATTTTACAACTGATTTGTTTCCAATTCACAATTTTGTAAATTTGGTGCAGCGGGGTCGTTATCCCCTAAAAACTCCCGGTTCCCGTCGAATCCCCCAAGTGGGCATGAGCAATGAAGAAATAAACCACAACAACAACTCCTGTTGAAGGTGCGCAGATAGCGCAGATAATATAGTGCTGAGCTACTTCTGTAGAGACCGGGCCAGTTCTGTATTTATTTACTCTCGTCAGCGCCGGACATTTTCTTTGCCGGACAGCTGCCACAACGACAACGCGGTTTTTCGCAGAATGGGGAACGTCAGGCTTTCACCTTAAGAGTCCCTTTAATTACTACTGTCTTCAGGTTGCGTGTACTAGCGCTGAAAACACATTGTAACGCCACAAAAGACACAACAGATGATGATTAGTCACATGGTATTTATACTTTTCGCCTGAACCAACCCAAAGCTGACAAAAAGCACAAGATAGAAAAACTGCTTAATTTCAGAGTGGAGCAACATCACACAACACTCTGAACAGTTGAGCATCACGGAAATTTTTCTTAGGTGGCTGCGATGGGACCCAGCTGTTTCAAGTTTTTTTGATTTGATTGTAGGGTTTCTCGCGCCGACGCAGCGCAGGCGATGAGGCGCGCCGTAGTGGAGGGCTCCGGATTAATTTTGACCACCTGGGGATCTTTAACGTGCGCCGAAATCTCGAACACACGGGCGTTTTTGCTTTTCGCCTCCATCAGAAAAGCGGCCGCCACGGCCGGGAATCGAACCCGCGACCTCGTGCTCAGCAGCGCAACGCTTCAAGTTTTTTTTCTTCATAAATATATTGAAGGACACATACGCTTGCTACAACTTCAAATAAAGGCCACCAGGTTTTTTTAAAGGTGAACTAAAGAAAAAATTGGAAATGGTGTTTCGGAATGCCGCCGCAGTGGAGCATCTGGGCTGCAGCAGATAGTGTAGGGTGTACGGAGAGGCACTTTTAAATGGTTGCGCTCCTGCGCTTGTGCTCACTGTGAAAATGGACAGGTTCTGCCATGTTCAAATGCGGTCAGTGAGGATTGGCATCCTTCGGTTTTACTGCCTCCATCTTTCACGCCATTTTATCACCCTGCACATCCAACGCAGAAAGCCAAACCCAGCAACAATGAAATTTTCGACCAAAATTAGACCCTTCAAGGGTCATAAATGTTGGTGAACACCGGTTTCAGTTTTATGAAATGTATCTACCACGGCAAAGGGAGCTCAGTTAAACATAACCGCTCTTGCACACATAGAAAAACCCACTGCCGCGAGAAAGGGAAAGAAAGGCTTCATTTTGGTTAGAAATGGTAGGGGAACTGCTCGGGAGACGCCTCCTCTCAGGCAGCTTCTATTGGCCTTGATGTTGGAGCCCGCCAGGCTCCTGTGCTTCTACAAACCAGTAACGGTAGTCAGCTGCTCTCATTGTAGTTGCTCTAAATGGCTTGGTGTTTGGGTGGTCCCAGAGGATGTTGGTTCGAACCCTGCGGTATACTCAGCGTGCACAGGTAGGGGGGGGGGTGTCTTTATTCTTCTTGCAGCGCTGAAGTCGAGCTGGTGGGAGCAGCTGGACTTCGAAGTGCTACCTTTCTTGATGGGTCAAATATGGGGAGGTGACCCTGGAAACCGCTTATCTGATATGTAGGTCTTGACTGCGAAGGTAGGAAGATTAACGTTCAGGACTTTGTCAGTGATTTGGGGCACCGGGAGAAGTATTTCGAGGGCGACCTGGTCAGCTCCTTCATTCTAAGGCGTAAAAATATGCCCTTGGATCTAATGCACTTTCAATAATCGTTTGATGGCGAAAAATGGTAATTCCCTCGAATAAGTGGTGCTTTGGCCGAAGAGAAGGCAATTGTTTTTCAAGATTGGTGTAGCTATCGGTGATCCTCGAGCTTGTGCGAGGGCTATAGAGAGAACTTCTGCCCCTCCACTGCCTGTCAACTACGGAGATCAGCCTTCTCTTTGCTCTTTGTGGTTGCGTAGGCAATCGCACATCCGTTGCCTCTCTTGGCTCCACCTGTGAGAACATGCTTGTTGTCGGTTTATCTCGCGATATATTTGAAATATTATCTGGCTCTAATCTTTCTCCGCGTGGGGTTCTTTTCCACATGTTCGTGGCGTACGATAGCGGCGACATACATGTGAAGGAGAACTTGCCAGGCATAACCTGCACGCACAAGCATGCGCACGCACGCATGCACGCACGCACGCGTACACACAGTAAAAATCGATATTTATTCTGACGTTTTAGATGCACGCATCTCATGCTCGCCCCTCTGTCCTTCCTGCGTCTGTCCGGCGTTGTCTGCACAGCTGCGCCTCTCCTCCTCTCCTCTCTCCGATAGCGAACACTCTCTCCCAAACAGCTGCGGGTTGGCGCAGCGCGTTCTCACTCCGTTGCTAGGCGCCGGTGGGTGGCGCTGCGCTCGGCGCTGCACGCGCTGCGCATGTGCAGTACTCCCTCTCTCCGCGCTCTCCTCTTCTTCGGGCGCTGTGAATATAAAGCGGCATGCCGCGCTACGACGGTCTCAGTCGACGGTCGTCCGCGTTACGCTTGCACACTCTCGCAGTACTCGACGATTGCTTGATGCAATCGTCGAGCCCCTAACTGTGCACTTTACGGACCACGAGGCTCTCATTCTCGTCTGCAATAAAGACCGTAACTGAGCATACGTGTACTGCATGTGCATTGCATGGTGAAAATGGAAAATTACGCCCACCTCCCCTCCGCGTGAGAATCCCTGCTATAAGCGTAATCAATACGATGGAAAACGCCAATGGAACCCCCCATGAGATGCATTGAATCACACCAGGGTTCCCGTGAGGGGACGTAGGCGTAATTTTTTAGCTGGGAAGAAGGCTTGTGTGTGTACTCACCTGTGTGCGCGTGTGTGCATGCCTGTGCGTGCATGCGAGTGTGCATGCGCGCACATGTGTTCACAAAACACGCAAATGTGTAGCATCCATTTACAACTATTTTTCCCGCGAATTCCGTTCTCACCACATCAGCTAATTTCTTCTTCTAATTTCTTCGAATTCCAATTTCTAATTTCTTCGTGGGCCTGCCCTCAATGCAGCTGGCGTTCTGGGCAGCAGCTGCGAGCGCATGGAGCAGTGCCGTTACAGCAACGTGTACCTCATCTGCCTCGGGGGAAAATGCGTCTGCCCTGCACCCCTCCGGATCAAGCAAGGGATCAAGTGCATGCCCGGTTGGTGCACTGCTGGATGCAAGCAGACGAAATCGTTCATTTTTCCGGGATTTAGAATGTTGCTAAGTTAAACAGCTACCTCACATGAACAGCACGTTTATTCGTCGCGGTCATAGGCCCTTCATATGTGAAGTAAGGTTCGTTTGTAATGATAGCGACGGTGTCCGGACAATTTGTCTAACGCTGTTTTGTCAAACTCAATTTTATCGAAATACATTTTATCGAGTCCATTTTTTCGAAGGTGTTTTAAGGGAAACGATTGTCGCGGGCTTTTCATGTAACCCTATTGGCAGCTCTTTATTTTCTTTTGTGCAGTGTATGTGCCCGTATTCAGCAAAGATTGTCGCCATAGCGGCTCTATTTAGTTTTAATAATTTGTGCAGGTATATTTTATTCTCCTCACGCGTTTATGTTCCTCTGATGACCAAGCAAGGTTTGTCTCTTAATTGTGTGGGTGTGCATGCGTGTGTGTGCCTCTGTGCGTGCACGTGCGCGCGGGCATGCGTGTGTGTGTGTGCGTGTGTGCGTTCATGTGTGTGTGCGTGTGTGTGCGCGTGCGTGTTCGCGCGCGCACGTGTGTGTGTGTGCGCGCGCACGTATCTGCGTGTGCGTGTACGTATGAGTGGGTGCGTGCGTGCGTGGGTTGTGTGTGCTTGCTTGTGCGTGTGTGTGCGTGCGTGTGTGTCCATGTGTGTGTGCGTGCGCGTGTCTGTGTGTGTGCGTGTGTGTGCGCTTGCGTGTGCGTGTGTGCTTGCGTGTGCGTGCGTGTGCGTGCGTGTGTGCGCACGTGCGTCCATGTGTGTGCGCGTGTGCGTGTTCGTGTACGTGCGTGCAGCGTGTGTGTGCTTTCGTGTGGGTGCGTGCGCGTGCGTGCCTGTGTGTGTGTGTGTGTTATCGCGGAAACATGTTATGGCGGCGCACCTGCAGAAACGATGAAAACCGACTAGCAACAGCTCCTCTCCGTACTGACTTTTTACAAGGACAGAAAAGCAGTTATGAAAAATGGGTGTCATTCCTAAGTCACTATGATTTGGTTTGCACCTACAAATATCATACGAGGTTGAGACCACCATTGTTTATGCCCTGTATGCACGAGCACAGCCGCCGAACTTGAACCGACCACGTTATTTATATCAGGTTCAATTGCTAATGTTTTGCTCAATAAACCTCCACACTGGTTAGGGGCCAGAAAAGAAGCCACAGGTTATTCGGAACTCAATCGACAATGGTTGCCTCCTATGGTGCATGTCGGCATGTTCTCATGCCATGGCAACGTGAAGAGATGTGACACAATACTTTATAGTGTTCTGCAAGGTTGCAAAAATCATTTTACCATTTCCTTACATGCGATTACCGGAAATCGTGATGCCTTCTGGCAAAGCTGATAACCCCGACGACCTCAGATTTGTTTTCGTCTTGTATTTTCGCTGTTTTCGGTTATTAGCAGCTGGCTGCTGTCTTGGTTTGAAACATTGCTGGATGCAGAAGCTAACGCCTAGCTCCGACTCTTCGCGCTCCGCACAGGACAAGCTTCGCAAGGAACAGTGGGGCGACGCCAGCAATATTTATTCCGGAGCGATATCAAAAACTGTATTTTAAATCACGCTTGAGTTGGTGTATGTGGTTTTAAGTCTAATTATGATTAAAAGTTACGGGCACACAAAATCTAGTGAGCACAAGCACCAGAAGTCAACCGTGCGCAAGGAAATAGCACGGAGAGTAAGCCCTTGTAAAGCAGACGACAAATGCGAGAACACCTAAGCCGACGTCACGGAGACAAGCTTCGAAGCATCGCCCGTGATCGCGCTCACCGCCAATATAAACTGATAGACATGTCCCTAAAGCATTGCACACCGCTCTTACTGACACTTGGAGTTTTCACAAGTCAGCCCACGACGCCTCCATGATGCTGCGGTCCAAACTCATTGCATGTTATTTCAAAACTTCACAACGGCGTACATTTTAATTCATTATTAATACGCTCAAAGCAAATGCGTTGAGCATGGGACTTCGCACAACACAACAAACATTGACAAATCTGCAGCACAAATCGCGTAATATTAACACTCATGACTACAGAAAAACCGTTAAAAAGGGTAACTGCAAGGGTAAAGTTGCAGCGTAAAGAAGTGTTGCGAGGTTACATATGGTGCATTTGAGTCATACACTAGTTGACATGCAGTTTCTTGTCTCTTTTTCAGAAGGCATTGCAAAACATCAGCAAAAAGAAATAAACTATACACTGAATTATTTGTGTCTGTGAAAAAACGTACACTACACGTTATACACAGTAACAGACCTACGATATATTACAAAGGGAAAGAAAATAAGAACGGATGGTTAATCATAAGGATATCTAAAAAAGGATCGTTACAGTCTTTAAAAATGGGGTTGGGCAAGAGAGGGGGGGAAGTGTCATTAAAAACTGTGCGGATATTCAGAGACTTATGTGGACTTTCGTGATGCGTAAGTAGGCTTACGCCGCTCGCCTCCATTGTGACTTTTAATAGCCGAATTTAACTATCAGTAGGTAGATTCGGTAGTTTTTTTTTACTGCTTTATATTGTTCCTTTGCTTATGTGCGCCGTTGAATGGCACCCACATTGTAATATTCGCTCCTTAAGACACGTTTTATCTTTGCAGACAACCAGCTGGGGGATAACTGCACGAGCATCGACAGCTGCTTCACCCGTTTCAGCGTCTGCGTCCACGGAACCTGCGTTTGCCGCATCCACTACGAACGTAGAAATAACAGCTGCGTCTACGTAGGTACGCACTGAAAGACACATGCAGCCACATTCCCTTGGTCCTTATAGCAGAGCGTCCATGCTTATATGCTGCAGCATCACGACAAACGAAGATAACACCGGACATATGCACGGCGGGGTTAGGTATTTTCTGTATCGAAAACAGCGAATGTTACATGAATATAATCGCGGTTTCATGGTAATGCGACACCCCGATAGTGCAGGGGCTAGAATGTACCGATAGGGCGATAGCGTCCCGTAGCGTCACTAAATAAAGTCTAAACCGTCACTAAATCCGCACAAGCACCAGCACGATATTGACTGGGACAACTCTGCAATTCTGTCTAAAGAGCGAAGCGTGACATCACGTCTTTTACTTGAATCATCGTTCATACAAATGCACTCCGATACGATGAATCGAAACGAAGGGACGTTACCATTGATGTATATGCGGTCATTGCGTCAGAAACTGCACCTTTAAATTCGAAACTTGTCCATTTTTGCCTCATTGTGAACAAGGCACCCGTACGGGTTCCGAAACGTATTTTTACTTTTTTGACTCCATCAGTGACTGCGTTACTGTTTCTTCACACAATGCCTGACCAGACGAATTTTCGTCGAACCCCTGACTACATGGTGTTTATTCGTCTGTTTCAACAAATTTTGAAGAAAAGTCTTAAAAAAACCAGGCCGTCGGCACTAACGTGAAGCATGGGGAGAGGCGAAACGTCCAGTGTATAAGTGTATTCAAAGATTGTAAGTCTCTTTCTTGTCAAACGGCGCACGCTGATTGGGCGCCGGAGAAGCGCCGGTGGGAGGAGTAACCACGCGCTTGCTGAAGCGTTGGCGCGCTCTCTTGCATTGAACCGGATTTAAAGATTTAAATGAGAGACAGACTGGCTGTAAATTGTCTTTGTGTCACATGCCGCAGCATGCTAAGAAGAAGGCGTTACCAGAGATAACCTTGCGTTGGAAAATTAGTGTCCCGGTGGGTCCTTTTAGTACGCGTTACGTTGTAGCGCGAGGTGTTGGAAAACAAGTGTCCCGGTGTTTTAGTACCGTGACTTCAGAGAGAGAGAGATAAAACTTTATTGAAAACAGAAAACGGTCGGGTGGCGCCTAATGGCAACGCCCGGGCCGGCACTACGAGCCACAGTTCGGGCGGCCGGCGCGCGGCCCCGAGGGACCCGCCGCGCCTGCCCGCTGCCGCTCCAGGGCCTCCCGGACGCACTGGACGACTAACTTCTGGGTGTTGTAGTCGGACGAGGTGATGGCTCTACACACGAAGGCTGGTAGCTGCCGGAGGCTAGAGGGTGCGGGGTCTTGGGGAAAGCACCGAAGGATATGGGCTAGCGTTCCACGCGCGGCACAACACACAGCACACACTGCACTGGGATACACTTCCGGAGCCACATGTTGGCCCAACACAGGGGTGAGCACTGAGTCCGTTTGTATCTGGCGCAATAACACTCCTTCACTGCGGGTGAGTCTTGGGTGGGGGGCTGGGAAACGACGCCTGCAGTCCCTGTACCAGCGCAGTATAGAACCGTAGTCTTCGAGCGGGGTGGGTGATTCTAGCCGTGTCTCCGAAGGGTACAGCAGTTCCGACCCAGGTCCTATTGGAGACGATGACAGGAGACATCGACAGCAGGAGCCCCTAAGGTGCTTCGCCCCTGAAACTCGTATGAGGCATTCTTTGACACGGCGCAAGCACTCACGCCACATTAATCGTATTTACGCTGAGTCCGTTTGGAATTCCTAACCTATCTCACTCGCGGTCATGGCTCTTTACCTGAATTTTCATCTTTTGTTTTTTGCTCTGGTTTCATTTTGCCTCTCTGCATTTTCCTTTAGGAGTGAGCTTCACTGCAGTAGACGGAAGCAAGAGGAAAGCCGAACTTCGCGAACACTAACTCTGGTATTCTGAGTACCTTCATTTGCTCCCTCAACTCGGCCGAGGAGGGGATTCCCCAATTATTATGCATGGGGAAATCGATTTCAAGGATTTTCTCCAGTGGAGGCTCGAGCGGGGGAGGTATTCAGAATACCAGGGTGTTAGTGCCTGTATATAGGCTTGACTGCTTGACAGGCTAATTAATTATTAGCGGCTTCCCTGAAGAATAAAAGGAGGGTTACACCGCGGCTGAACTTATCGTACGGGAGTGTTTCGCGACACATTTAGAGATGACGCTGGAGCTCAATGATGTCGGGCTTGCCTGCGTTCAAAGTGAAGCTTTGTGTGACTCCTCCCGGCTTTTACGGCGCTGCTGTTACGGTCTGGTCGGAGTCGCTACTTCGTTTCTTACACTGGCAGGTGGCGCTGGCCCCATCTCAAAACGGGGGCCAGTGATGAGAATTTTTCATTTTTTTTTTTCATTTCATTTTTATTTCCGTATGGACCCCTCTGGGGGTATTACATAAGGGGTGGATAGAAAAAAGGCCATTTGAACGCATTAGTTTTATGAACACAGGTGACTACTGACATTTGCTATGAAGTTTGATGGGCAGGTGGTTGAAACAATGGAGCAGGGAAGGTCGTCCTAATCTTTGGCTGCATGGGGAAAAGAAAGAAGCTTAAAAGGTGACAGTTCGGGTACGATAACGGGACACTTGAAGTGGATGGCCGGTGCGGTGTGAAATGTATGTCGGGGGGAGGATGTAGGGGGCTACATTTAGTGGAGTGAAAATTTTGTGAAACAGGGAAAGGGTGGCGATACGGTGGCGGGCAGAGTGTGGTGATCAACCGTATTGTGCTTTCAAGGATGAAACGCTAATGTTGTACGAGTACAGGCAATGAGGAAATCGGACGGCGCGATTTTGGCCAGATTCAAGATCATTTATGAGATATGTTTTGGCCGGGTTCCATATGGTGGAGGCATATTCAAGTTTTGATCTCATGAGGGACTGGTAAGCGAGCAACTTTACGTATGGGGGCTCACGGCCTAGACGACATTTTAGAGAGCCAAGTGTTTTGTTTGCGGATGAAAGGACGTTAGTAATATGCGCATTCCATGTAAGATCGTAAGAGAACGTGACACCTAGATATTTGTAGGATGATTGCCACTGTTCAGTGGCGTTCGCGATCTGATAAAAAAAAAAGGTATTTTATGGCGGGAAAAGGAAACAAGTTTACATTTATTCAGGTTAAGAGATATACGCCATTTATCGCACCATTCTTGAATGGGGTTAAGGTCTTGTTGCAGGACAACTTCGTCGTGAGCGTTAGTTACTGTTTGATAGATTACACAGCCATCCGAAACCATGCTGATTTTGCAAGATACGCTGAGGGGTAAGTCGTTAATGTATAGTATTAGGAATAGCAGGGGGCCAAAAACCGAACCTTGAAGTACAACTGATGCTACTTTGAAACCCTCCGAAGATTTGTTATTGACACGCACAAATTGAGAACGGTTAGTTAGAAACGCTTCAATCTACTTTAAATCTGCGTTTAAGTTTAACTCGGATAAATTTTAGCATTAGTCGTCGGTGGGGAACTGTGTCGAATGCATTTGCGTAATCTAGAAAGATAGCGCCAGTTTGTAAGTTGTTCTCAAGGTTAGCATGCAGGTCGTGAAGAAAGAAAGAATTCAGGACAGTAGGGGGAAAAGGGGGAGAAGAAGCGTTGAGTTTGAAGCAGGGATGAGGGGGTGATGGGAGAGACAGATTGTTAGGCTAGCTAGGAGTAGGGCAAGTAAGTGAAAGAAACAGATAAGTCTGTTGCTGACAACCGACTTCCCGATACAAAGAGAGCGCCACTAATCATCATCATAATCATCATCATCAACGGCTGCCCACCGCCTTGGCAGCCGGCCCGGTCCGGTAGCTCCCAGGGCAACACATTCCGCAGTCGGCCCGGGTGTCACCATTTAACCCAGATGCCAAGCTCAATGTTGCCGTGCTGCTGATGGCACGTGCGCTGCACGAGACAAGTGGGGACGTGGAGTTCTATATGGCCATCATTTACAACAGCCCATCAACAACACAACTGCCAATAAAGACTTCTCCGTCCCCGCTTCGTCCAGCATGCACAAGGGGCTGTGAGTTTTAGTTACCACTACAACCACAATATGCCATTGGTTTTCACCGAAGGCTTTAACGTCGAACCTCTCAAAACAGTGGGCCGGTGGGTACCGGCCTTCATAGAAGTTGTCTACGGCATGCGTCTTCTTAGCTGTCAACCTTCGCACTCATCACTGCCCATGTCAAAACTGGTGGTCCAATTGGTCCCCCGTTTGCCAGGGTGATTAAGGCGTTCAACTTTCCTCGTTTGGTGTCGCCCTTCTCTACTCCCTCACCACTGTTTCCCTTTACGTCGATTCCGAAGTGTGCCTGGGACCCGCAAATAACTAGTCATTAGACTTTCCCGTCTGAACATTTTTTTTTAATAACGTTCGTCCTTCTCCTTGCCAGTTTTTCCCCAGCGGTTGGGCCAGGTGTAATTGGATATTTTCTTTTGTTTTATTCTACGTTATAGCCACAAGTTCTTTATGCCTTGGTTTCTTCTTTTCCCCTTCTATGGGTGCGTTTTTCTCGTTACTCTTTATTGTGTACATCAAGATCACCAACTTAACTTTGTTTTCATAATTTATTGCCCCTTATTCCTTGTGCTGGTGAGTGGTGACTTTTACAAACCTGTGTTTGATTTCACCTCAGGCCCAAACGGAACATAAACATCCTCCTAACTGTCCCATAGAACTACGTTACAGGTTACCTTCCAGGTCACCGGCCACAGGAGGCGGCGCTAGCGCAACGCTCGGTGTCCCTTCTAACATGGACATCCAAAAGCAGCAGCGTTCGCAGACGTCGGCAAGTTCAAAACAACGAGTTGCCGGATAGTACTAGCAGAGTCCTTCAATAGAGTCCTTCAATGTTTTACTGGTCACGAAACTTCGGCGCTCGTTTCATATAGGGACCGCGCGCGCCACTACAGGCGCCACCGCCGCACGAAGGTCATCCAGCCACCGCGCGTGCGGCGTATTGGCCAGCTCTTCGCGTGCAAACGCTTGCTGCTTTTGGTGTCTGCGCGCTGATTAAGTGTTTTTTTTCGTAGTAGTTAGCGATGAATAGTCAAGTCATTGTGTATATCACCTGTCTTCAATTGGGTTTTATTTTTCGAAGTAAATTACCGTTGACTTCGGCCGCGAACGGCAACGGCTTCTGTGTGCTCTGGCACAAGCGCTGCACCGTCGTGTTTACGGATTTTTAAATCTATATTGTTTTTTTCCGTAAAACAAAGTTGTACTTACCGCATATACGGTAGCTGTGTAGTCACGGACTGCTGCGGGCCTATCGATAATACAATAAAAAACTGAAAGAAACCAAGCACGCGTCGCTCAGACTACGCTTAATGAATTCGTTGATTGCTCTGGAATGCACAGAACGCTAAAAGAGATATCCCAATAGTATTGTCGTTTCGATGAGTTGTTACATACTTGAGAACATCTAAAAACGCTGCAGAAACGCGAAGGATCAAAACACGAAGAGATACATGTTGCACCATGTGTCTTTCTGCATCCACGCTTTGCAATACTTGAAAAAACAGGAAGCGAAAAAAGAACAATAAAACTGTTTTTATCACACGCAACAAAAAATTTCAATGTTACGAAGGGAGACAAAAGAGCGGGGTCCAGCGTACAAAAATTTATTTTTTCGCGCTGCGATGTGCAGCACACGGATGAAACAGAATATTTCCACGTAGCCACGAACGAAGCAAAGCTTTTCTGAACGCAGCGAGCTAGCGATCTCCTGCAATACAAAAGACTAGAATGAAACACAAACGTCGAAGAAGCAGTCCGCAGTGCGACGTGCAAAGATGAACGTAGTAAGTTGCGCGGCGTTTGCTATGCATGAATTACTCTCGGGACGTTATTAATTTCAGATCCATGGAAATAGGATCAAGAACATTGTCGAAGAAACAAAAAATCAAGTTAGCGACAAGGTGGCACTCTTTCCATATCAAACAATATTGGCTGACGGGACGTACGACAAACAGAGCAAATGGGCGCTCCCACCCGGCGCGGTGGCTCAGTGGCTAAGGCGTTGCGCTGCTGAGCACGAGGTCGCGGGTTCGATTCCCGGCCGCGGCGGCCGCTTTTCTGATGGAGGCGGAAAGCAAAACCGCCCGTGTGTACGAGATTTCGGCGCACGTTAAATATACCCAGGTGGTCAAAATTAATCCGGAGCCCTCCACTACGGCGCGCCTTATCGCCTGCGTTGCGTCGGCGCGTTAAACCCTATAATCAATCAATCAAATGGGCGCTCCGGTTGAAACGCCAGATAAGAAACCGGAATCGGCCACGCGCGGTTGCAAAACAAACAAAACGAACCCTAAGGGATAATTCGCGGAAATATGAAAAGTAAAAGCACAAGGACGTGCCACAGCTTTTTTATAGCGAGCCTGACTGCAAGGTAATAAAAGTTTGCAAACAGGTAATGAAGCACCGCTACAACCTGACTGG
The DNA here is from genome assembly GCF_048455015.1 of Haemaphysalis longicornis. NCBI lineage: Eukaryota > Metazoa > Arthropoda > Arachnida > Ixodida > Ixodidae > Haemaphysalis > Haemaphysalis longicornis. The sequence goes on along the minus strand of NW_027526460.1, from coordinate 141,313,438 downwards.
TATGACAAAAATCCGGCTTTAAGTTAGCCTTGTACAATTCTAGGTCCACGATGCTCTCAAAATGGTACATTGCTTTTTCCACTCTCACACACCGTGCATTTCCACACACTGTCGCACACTTATAATCGAAGCTGATTGATTGATTGATTGTAGGGTTTAACGCGCCGATGCAACGCAGGCGATGAGGCGCGCCGTAGTGGAGGGCTCGGCATTAATTTTGACCACCTGGGGATCTTTAACGTGCGCCGAAATCTCGTACACACGGGCGTTTTTGCTTTTCGCCTCCATCAGAAAAGCGGCCGCCGCGGCCGGGAATTGAACCCGCGACCTCGTGCACAGCAGCGCAACGCCTTAGCCACTGAGCCACCGCGGCGGTTTAATCGAAACTGAAATCTCCCGTTGCTTGCCTTGGAATGGCGTGCCTCCAATTCTCACGCAGCCGCCCGTCGCTCGGTCAACAGAACAAGGAAACATTTTCTGTGGTATCGTTGTACAAGGAACGACATCCCGGGACGCAACACATGTTCGGCATCGTCGTTGCACTACTTCAGTTGCATCACAAGAGCGCGATATGCACGTTACATTTTTTTTCCCGCACAAAACAAACACAACTCGCCGCGGCTCCGCCGTTCGAGCCAGCGCAACACCGCCCGGGGAGTGACCTCAGCGAGAGGGTGGCGCCACCACGCGGCGGCCAAACGCAGCATATGAAGCTCTCCCATTGAGTTACGGAGCAGTTTCGTGACCAGTAAAGCATTGAAGGACTCTGGTACAAGTCTCAGAGTTCAGCAGGGCCGACATACGGCTCCTCAGAAGCCTTCTGCAGGATTGTTCGCCGGACGGACCCCGAACCATACTACTCAGCCTTTCGAAAGCGAAGCTCCATTTGCCTCTTCAGCGGCCTTTCGAGAGGCCGAATGCTCCATTTGTTGCGGATGGACCTTCCTCGCCCGCCACTCCGGCGCCGTGCACCAGCATCCTGGGTTTCTCACAGGACCACCGGATGGCGCACTGGTCTCCTGAAATCTAGTTCCCAACCACCCCCAATGCATCCGACGAGAACATAAAAACATGCCTGCAAAACTGCTCAAATACGTTTCCGCGGTGCCCAGGACATCCATGCCCGAAAGAAGTGTCACGTAGTAAAGGAACGTCTTTGCTAGCACCTAAACATGCCGATGGCGGCGAATGTGGGCTGGGTTCGCTAGCTCGAACGCGTGAGTCAGGAAGCAACCGTGTAGCAGCAGTGAAAAAGGACGAGTGGTGCCGTGAGAACTACGCCTATAAGCGACGAGCGAACAAAACTTAGAGATGCGATGTTGACAAAACCCAGTTATGCAACGACGCCCTAGCAAACATTTCAAGTAGTGCTACTTGAACTGCAGTTGCAGTTCACAACATAGATATTAGTGACGATAAAGATCACTGAAAGTTTCGCTTTACGTCGATGCCCACACATGCATGGGGCCGCCAATTTATGTGATGTAGCCCGTCATAACAGGCACACGTTATAACGCTTCGTGCATTGCAAGTAGGAATTGCAATTTTTTCGCCTTAGTTGTTTTTCCCCACAGACGTCGGCAAATGAGCTGGAAGACACCCTCGTATACGCTGATGCAATCGTACCTGGCATTCACAAAACCAAAGTACAGCTTTTATTCCTGCAGCCGAAGTACGAACGACTGAAACCCGACCCCGTGCATTCCGTCGATGAGGCAAACTTTGCCATTCCCATTATTTTCATCTCCCACCCAGGTGACACGTCCTGGAAGGTCCGCGTGGCCTTCATCTTTCCCGGAGTCGTGGTGCTCTTCATGTCTTCTGTAGTCATCCTGGCTTTCTGCAACATGGTCATCCAGCGCTACCAAATGTAAGCGTCTCAGAAGTCTGAATTTTATCTTTGCGTACTCTAAAATAACTCGAGTTATGTTTCTTTTACAAGCAATATATACGTTTTGCTGAGCGAAATACTAGAAAAACAACTCTTGTAATATGCACTATAGATTGAAGGAAGGCGGAACTCATCAGCTCCATAAGCCACGATTATATATATATATGTTTGAATTATCAGCCGCGCTGCCCGTTTCTACCCGCTCTTGCTTAAATTTGTTTTGCTCCTGTGTAACAAGAGGCTGCTAAACTGCATTGAGCGCAAGGCCTTTTAGAGTATAAGAGGGGAGCTCTGGATTCATTTATCACCATCCTGAGTTAACAGCAGTCAGTGCTACAGGATATGACGACGCTCGTGTATTTGCTTTTAGCAGTCATTTATGCCGAATGCTTGGTATCATTGCGCACCACAATTAAACTCTTTCAGCGACGTGTCGAAGGGCAACACAAGGCAAGGGGCAAAAATACCGAAAAAGACAACTTTCCAACTTTACCGACTTTCCAACTTTCCAACTTTAAAAAATACCGAAAAAGACAACTTTCTAACTTCCAACTTTAATGACAAAGAAACCCAACCACCAGGCATTTATCGCACTTTTCAGCCAACATGTCTAATTTGAACCAACCACGATGTATTCAATTTATCGCAACAACACAAATAAAACCCCGTAGAAGTTCAACATTCTCACAAATCGATAAAACGTTGACCCATTTGCTGACGCTGATGGACTGTCGCAAATCGATGAAAGGCTGGTCGATTTGCGACAATGTTGAACTTTTCCGAGGTTTTATTTGTGTTGTTTCGATATATTGACTACATCCTGGTTGGTTCACATAAGGCGTGTTGGCATATAAGTTCGGTATATATGCGGTCATTGGGTTTCTCTGTCATTTGTTTGGAAGTTGGGGCTCTGTGTGTCTTTTTCTGTGTTTTTGCCCTTTGTCTTGTGCCGCGCTTCGATGCGTCGCTATGTATCAAACCCACTCAAACCATTACTCTGCTTAACACTTGTCGGCATTCTGCCATCCGAGTGCGGATGGCCAGCGGAGCTGTATATCGCCCGTGGAGTAGACGTATCCCTTTAGCGCATAGAGGCGCTATACAGCACCGCTTATAGTGAGGAATCCTAACACATACTTTAAGATTTGCCCCGCTAGCGTTTAGGAACAGCCTACGAGTAGGCTGCCTACAGTTTAAAGTTAAATGTGAAGATGAGGTAAGGAAGGTTAGATTAGCTTTAAAGTAATCTTTTTGGGAAGGTTGGCGTGGCGGTAAATTAGCTTTTAGTGTTAGGTTTAGTGACAGGTTAAATAAGGTTAATTTGGGCTAAATCTATTCTCAAGAGTTCGTTCATCTGAATCAATCCTAATCCACCGTAACCCAATCATATCTACTTCAATCCCTTTTATTTCATGTCAACATGCATGCTTTAATCTATACTAAAGCATTTAATTAACAAAATGTACCCTGATTTATCGTACTCAATTATAAAACATCCTAATCTATCTACCCTAATCATCCCACTTCACCTTAAAGGGACACTGAAGTGAATTTGTCAAGCTCCCGTTTTTGCTTGCTCTACGTACACTGGCTCAATTTAACACACTTTTCATCGTTTATCTGGTTGATAAGTCAGTAATTATTTTATAAAGCCAGAAAGAAGAAAAACTACCATGCGCGGTCTGCGGCAGCCGCACCAACTAAACGCTGTGACGTCGAGAGGAGGGGCACCGTGATTGGACGATGTCCAAGATTAGCATTCAAACAAGTTTCGGTTTCGGGTCTGTAAAACAACATGCTTGACGTCTGGCGGCATCGTTGGATGGGCATTCTCTATATCTCAATAATCGCCATACCGCGCTTCGTCTATGTTTTCGGCTGTAAAATGCCTAAGATAAGCCTCCCGGCTTGGAATCGTAGCAATCACTAGCCGAGGCCTACGCAGTGGATGAATGCCCTCCGCGTCACCGCAGACGCTCAAATGCCATGCGCTTTTCCCCCATATTTAGAGCTAGCCTCACTCATGCCTGTACCGCAAAAAGCGTGTTCGCAAAAGGCCCTGTGCCCACGGCCCGCAAGCAGTCGGTGCTTATGGCAAGAGCACGCCAACGAAAGCTTGCTACCGCGTCAGTGTCAGTCTGCGCGCGTTCTGCGAACTCGTTCGTGGAGCAGTGAACGGTACGGCCTGAAAATGGTGAACTCAGTATAGAAAACATCCGCCGAAAACGAAAAAATGAACTTGCAAAAAATCGTATCAACGCGGATTTGAACTTGCAACTTGCAAAATAACATGACTAGCGCTCCAGACCACTCCGCCACGGCCCAGGACTGCCGGCGTTGGAAATACGAGGTATATAATGTATGAAGTTTACACTTTTATTTAAATTTAGTATTTCAAGTACGTTAGGTGACTATTTGTTGTATATCGCTCGTTCAGTAAACGTCCCCCAAAGTTCCACAATGTCTCACGTCTAGCAATTGCATTTCTTAGACGGAAAAGCGTTCGCAGATGCCTAGTCATGCTGCTGACCGCTGTGCTTGTTCACCCATCGCAAAAAAGTGCTTCGTGCTCCCTAGTTTTACGCTGTACGGTAAAAGTTTCAGCTGATTTTATTTTCGTGGTACCTATAATGACTTCGCTGACTTCTCCCGCCTTCAAGTGGCCTTAGATTTTCCAACTAGCGTACCAGTCCGCGAAGCGTCGCATGTGCGCTTGTGCAGCGCTTGTGTGAAGTGACCTGGACTTGCAGCTTGGTACAGTATACAAACTAACAAACTAAAGCAATGCACATTCTTTGATTCACAAACGTGTTGTGGCTTTGTTTCAACTGAGTGAACGAATTGCGACGACCCGTCGGCGGCCGGCCGGCAGACTAAACGCTGGGCCGACTGACTCTGCCGGAAGGTCGGCGAGCCGTGCAGTAGCACAGTCAAGCCAAGTCATCTCCTCCTGACGTCACACGAAAACGCCACAAAAAATGGGCGGGGATGCAGAGAGGAGGAAATCACTTCAGCATCCCTTTAAACCATCTTAGGGCCCCTAATCTAGAGTAGTCTGCCTTAATATATCCTAATCCATCTTATTTTTCTTATTCCACCCTGAATACCTTAACTTCATCCTAATCCTCTTTTTTCTACCTCAATCCATTTAATGCACTTAAATTCACTTTTCTCTACCGCGTTTCTTTTAAATTCATCTTCAGCATCCCTTTAAACCATCTTAGAGCCCCTAATCTAGAGTAGTCTGCCTTAATATATCCTAATCCATCTTATTTTTCTTATTCCACCCTGAATACCTTAACTTCATCCTAATCCTCTTTTTTCTACCTCAATCCATTTAATGCACTTAAATTCCCTTTTCTCTACCGCGTTTCTTTTAAATTCATCTTAATTTAACTCGATCTACTTCAAGCTACTTTAAGGCACATTTTTCTACCTTAATTACCATGAACCCAACTTAAGCCCCTTTGTACCTTAATCCACCTTATTACACCTTATTTACACTAGAAACCCTACGATGTACCTTTATCGGCGGACCGACGCATCGTAAACATTGCGACCTACTGGTTTAAAAAGCCTCGTCATTGATTGCGCTGGGAGTTTTGATCCTCGTACTTGAAACCTGTACGAGAGGGTCTTGTACGCTTCCGCAGTGAAAGCGCGTAACGGCTACTTTGTTCCATGGAAGTGTACAGAGAGGGAACAGGTAGAAAGGGCAAGGGCGCGTGCCATCAGAAACTGATACAGGAAGGCGGTGCCTGGATCAAAGATCCCTGCACGTTCACCCCTACAGCAGCGGCTGTGTTTTGTCATGCCGTTCAATTGTGCTCACGTTCACTGCGTGCTCTAGCCCGAAAATCCCAGGTTTGGCTCGACAAACGTGCGTAACCACGTTCAACCACGGCAAAATGTAGGGCTACGGTTGCATGCATGTATGGTGTTTGAGACGCAAAACTTTTTTTTTGGGTGGTGACCACCGTCCACGCTCGAAATAAATAAAAGTTGCTGATACCGTCTGCATAAATTTTGTGCACCTTTGTGTCGTGGGCCAGAAAACGTCGCTAGGCATCCACCTTCACGGAGTGGAATGGCTCATAATTTGGTAGCGTGAGCTATACTGGCCGAGGTTCAGCAGTTTTGTGTAACTCCTGGAGGGGAGTGCTGCGCATGCGCGAGAAGCAGTGACATCACACGGCGCCCGCCGTGTGATGTCAGCTGGACCGCCGGAGCCGCTGCCACCACGACTGGATTGGATTGAATTGGATTGGATTGGAAATCGTTTTAGCAGCAGTAAGCATGATAATCAGCTACTGCTAGACAACCAGGAAACCTAAGAATAACCAGCTGAACCAGCTGAGCTCACGCTACGTATATCCTGGCACAGCCGAGCTAAGCCACTGCTAATGTTTTTTTTTTTTTATTTTGCGGCGCTGTGATGAATGTGTAATGCCTTGAATACCTTTGCAATGCCTTCATGAAAACGGGATTATATATATTTCACGTTGATACGTCTGCTGTCCCCGGCTGTGTGTTTAAAAACATTATTGCGTTATGTCCTCGCCGCATCTTTTTGTCTTTTTTATAGTGGTAGGTCCTCACAGTTTCTGTAAATTCAGCACTGTGAACCTAAGAAATGATTCTTTTTTTCTAAGCACAGGGTGTTTTTTTCCCTGTCCCACCTAACGAAATGTTGTTTAAAATTCAACGTCATGTATTGACCAGCCTGCGTGTAAACTCTTTGTAAGTTTTCTGTTTTGTTCTTATTTGTTATCTTATTTCTTTCTGTTCTTATTTCGTGGCCGCATAATCTTATATACCCATCCTTAGAAGGTTTCACAAAAAAAGCGGCGTTTAAGAGCGATCAGTGCGGAGTTAGTTTTTCCGCATAGCTGAAGTGTAAGGCCTGGAATTTTAAATTGGTCAGGATACAATATGACGACTGGCAAGGCAACAACGCGCTGCAGGCCTGTTTGGGCGTCCTATTTATTCAAGTGCGTTTCAAAAACTTCACGCCTTTTCCAATATAAAAAATGTGTGGGCGAGATCTGCCCCCCGTTTGAGCAAAGGGCTCATGGGTCGCATAGGAGATTGCTGACATCACTGGCAATATGAATGCCAATCTTCAGACCGAAAGTCGGGGAAGGCAGACAAATAGTCAGAGGACACTGTATAGGATGTGGCAGCTATTATAAGTGCGTCGAGTACATGAATCAGTGACGTAATCACGGACATCTGAGCTCACCGTGAGAAACAATTTATTTGCCGTGAACAAAATCGCGTCTTCGACAATGTTTGTGAACGGAACTACGAGGGCCCTGATGATATTGTAAATATTTATTTGTTTATTTATTTATTTATTTATTTATTTATTTATTTATTTATTTATTTATTTATTTATTTATTTATTTATTTATTTATTTATTTTATTTATTTATTTATTTATTTATTTATTTATTTATTCGATACCCTCATGGCCCCAGGGGCATTACTGAGGGGAGTGGCACATGAGCAGTGCAACACAAACAAAAAATGGCAAACATAAGACACCTTGGCAACGCGTGTACAAGGCAAAGGAAAAAAAGATAGTAATACAGCCAAAAATCTGTAGGTGTATTCATACTCGTAATGAAACACGTACCAAAAGCAAATACGACATGACAATGACAAAGTGTAAATGCTACTGTGAACAGATGACCCATGAAAAAGAATTACAAGACAAAGTACAGTAGCGGAATATATGAAACATTGTACAAGGAATGAAATACTTACCTCAGCTGATAGAATACAGGTCATTCAGACGTCTTTTCAATTCATAAAAATCGTTGATAACCGCAATTGATGCTGGTAGGTGTGCTTGTAGTCGTAATTAGTGGATAGGCAGTATTTGAATGAACTATCAACCCATCGTGCCACGCAGAGAACCTTGGGGCGGCAACTTGGAGGACGACGTGAAAAGCTCGGCAGCTGCTGATCCCAGCAACGATGGCCCCACCGAGGCTTACACGGGCGCCTTCATCTCTGGAAATGACGGCAGGGCGGGACGGACAGCGAGTGGGGCATCCGAGCTCTCTCCAAGGGCCGGATTTCGCTTGGGACAGGAGGTACTTTCGGCTTTTGACCGTCTCGATTGTCTGCGCGCAGTTCAGGTAATATGTGGGGGGCTGTTGAAAACAAAATCAGTGAAGTCGGCTTGCATGTGTTGTGGACTTGCAGTATACGCCCACCATATGATGTCGTTCTACATGCTCGTCTGTGCAGGTTGTGCGGAATTACTGACAAGAAGGGCTGAAAATGGGCTAGAAACAATACCTGCGCTGTTTCGAAGCAACCAGAGTTCAGTCGGTTTCAGTTTGGTTTCCGTTATTAGTAAAAGCCGAGGCAGTGCCTATGTGGGATTGTGCACTAAACGTATACTGGGTTCTCTTTAGGACCCCCGATGGTGACGACTTCTTTTAAATGCAGGCTGTGCACGTAGATTTCGTGCTTTTTGAGGTTGAAAATCTACTAGATATTGCGCACCTTGTCTGGTCGTCCTTGGGCCGCGTATTCACAAACCATATCCCGTAGGGGACTGCGCCTGCTTGGGGCTAGTTTGACAGCCGAAACCAGCCTAAATGAGGTGAAAAGCATCCTAAAATAAATAATGACAGCCAAAGCAACCTGAAAAGAACCAAACAACTGCGACTGAAAAAAAAACGGAATCATGCGCCTAATACCTACCGCAACTATCCTCGCTTGGCTCATCTAGCTACGGGGCAGTTGCAACTGACCGAAATAGGACAAAAACCCCAAAACAAAAAAAAAAATATGGTCTGAACCAAAACTGACCTAACCCCGATGAGCACGCTAATCTACAAAAACATTCCAGAGCAGTAGCTGAAACCGACATGAAAGTGACCGAACAACTGAAAAGTACAAAACAGAGTACAAAACGGGTTGACACAGGTCTAAAGGGAACAAAAATACCCGAAAATGTTCTTTATATTTCACAAAACTGCCATAAATAGGTGCCAGTCGTCATATAAACAAATGTGTTTCAAGCAAAACCAACAATAAAAAGAAAACAATGACTCGTGCAGGATTATAATCTGGTTCGTGCGATTCATTCCCGGAAAAATAACCTTTCTACCAGGATACCAGATAGCCTAGTGCGTTTAAACAAAGATTATGAAGCACGCGGGTACATGCTCAAACTAGCCCACAGATGGCGCCACGCGTAATGGGCCCTTACGGGATATCGTTTGTGATTGCGCGCCCGGGCCTTCTGCGAACCAGATATTGCGCATCCCGTCTGGTTGTGCTCGGGCCTTTCCAAACAAGTGCCGAACACTGCCGGCGCGGGTTCACTCTTAAGATGAGTGGATTCCTGCCGCGTTAAGGACACTTTCATCCCACTTTGGACCTTCGCGGCGCGAGCACCATCACGGGGCATTCTTAGCATCCTCCTGCTCTTTACCCATGGCGGCTTCGGGCCATCATTCCTTCCTTAAATTTCTGATGGCCTCCCTATCTGCCAGCGTCATTTACTACACCAAAGTCAAGCCTGGCTGACAAATTTTGTTTGCATGTTAGGTAAACCACATGCATATGAGCCAGCGTGCCTTAGGGCGTCTCGTGGTGGTTTTTATATCCGTACCGATATGACAGCACACTCCTCTGCTAGTATATCGTAATATATAACGATAAAAGTAGAATTTAGGTGTAATAATGGAACCTGGAAAAATATTTGTCACCGCTGTAGAAAGCCATTCGACTGGTCGTATATTACGACCTACGTACGTACAAATGTTTTCTTTTCAAATCCGCGTAACTGAATTATTTTATAAGTGTTGCTGGGCAGACATCTTTTCCAATCTCCGCCTGCAACTACCTTCCCTTTAATTACGCGCCCCACCCGTGCGTGAATGGCAGCGTTTGGCCCATCCTCGTGATTCTCTTTCACTCCACTGTGATTCCTTCCTGCAGGTGTTCTGATTCCTGTCCGGCTTTGGCCAGCGACAACCTTCTTTTGAAAGCAGCTGCTTACAAGCTTCATTAATTCTGTATGCTTAAGTTTTGCAGACATGCTCATTTGAAAGAAGTCCTCAACCGTTATCCTTTTCTGTCCTCTACTGAAACAGGACGCGTTCATGATGAAGCCTATGGACGGCGCTCCCTCCTCGTCGCCACTCACGGGGTCTCTCCAGCTGACCACAGGAGGCAGTTCAAACGCGGAGGGTGGCGTGCGCCATCGTCGTCGGCGCGTATCCTTCCCCGGTGGAGGAAACTCGTCGGGGCCGCACACGGTCGACTTGAGCAGCGACGTCTTGGCCAGGCTAATGGCTTCACTGGAGAGAAGAATGTCGGCGCACAAATCGGTTCTCGGTGGAGCCGCTACAAGCCTCGCGGATAACCTCCCAAGCGACGGCGGCGTGGAACAGATTCAGGGTGGCAACCACACACCTGTGGGCATACCGCTGGGTGCGACACACTCAGGTACGTTTAAAAACGCAGAGAATTTGCCACGAAAAAAAAACAGGAGCAACCAACCCTTTTTTAGCCTCTCACTGTTTATGCCCGTGCGCAAAAAACGCACTTGCAGGAAAGCAAATTTTCTCTGACGATGATAATGATCATTGGTGAAGTATCGGAAAATAAAATTCTTCCCTCCGAAGCTTGGCAACCACTCCGTTAGGCTCCTCCTGCTAAAGGTTGGTGTGCAGCAAAGGGAGGATGTGACGCAGGCGTGCGACGGCGCGCATAGAGTTTCAAATCTGGCGCCACTGTCTAGGGCAGCCGCGCTTCAGCGAGCGTTCCGTCCTGTACCGGGCAGGCACGTTCCACTTGTCCTTGGCGTGGCTCATGAACATGCTGAAAAGTTGGCTCTGACTCCAAGAAGCAACAATATTACTGCAGAAGGTTCATCAAATTTGTTAAGTTATTTTAAAATCGAACTTCCAAAAAGATTAATTTGTCAGTGATTATGTAGAAGCTTCATGCGCGATGAACAAGAAAAATGTTATCCGTTTTTGTTGCTTTTGGCTTTGAGACAAAACAAACCATATGGCTAGCTAAGCCAAGTAGGCGAGGTACGTCGCTTGCGGCAAGGGCGCCGACCACGGCGGCCCGCTACTGCAGCGACAGATTTCCCTCTAGTCTATATTAGTATGAAACTATATGACGGCGCGACATGTATAGGCCTTACGTCATGTTCTGAAGCGAACGTTGACCCGCCGCGTTAGCTCAGTGGCTAAGGCGTTGTGCTGCTGAGCACGAGGACGCGGGTTCGATTCCCGGCCTCGGCGGCCGCTTTTCTGATGGAGGCGAAAAGCAAAACACCCGTGTGTTCGAGATTCCGGCGCACGATAAAGACCCCCAGGTTGCGAAATTAATCCGGAGCCCTCCACAACGGCGCGCCTCATCGCCTGCGTTCCGTCGGCGCGTTAAACCCTACAATCAATCAATGAAACGAACGTCGACAGCCGTTACCCAGAACTCGACGTACGATGAGAATGACGTTGTTCTGCATGTCGTAAGGATGTTAGCAGAAGCACGTTAGCCCTAACGTCATGTTTAGAGGTTTAGGAATTAGGCCTAACGTCTAATTTTGAGGTTTAACACCTTGAACCAACTCTAAAAAGTTCTCACTGTACGCCAAGCAGTGGATAGCGTTTCGCGGCTTAGACCCGAAACCGAAAATTTAGGTCTAGAGATTGCATACACGAGAGTTGCTCCGGTTTTTGTAGAAAAGTGGCGCATAAATCCAGAGTAGCCCGTACCCGCCCTGTAAGGATCCATTTAGATTAGACTGGATTCCTATTACACGATTGGCTTTGTGTTACTCAGACAAAAAAAAAGATTTTTTATGTAATTTATTTGAGTTGTTTACATGTGTACACAAATTTTCTGCCATTGCTGTATGCCATGGGCACTGGGAACTTGTCAATCTGTCGCATGACAAGCTTTTTGTCTCCGTTTCCCTGCATTTCTGTATATTAGGAATGCTCACACAAACTTCAAACTTCATTCGCCAACCCAGTAATCCATGACCAGAAAGCTTTGCGTTCAACCATCGTCAGCGGTAGACGGAGGGGGTGCATGTTTGCTTTCCCACATTGAAAAAGTAAATGTTTAATTGCATTGGTTTTATTTAGTTGATTCAAATGTGTGAATTGGGGTCTAATATCTACAAAATTAAATTGTGCCAGGCTTCATAGGACCAAGTAAAAAATGAAGCCTCGGAGAAGAGTAGCAATATGCAAGGTTTGTAGACGGCACTCGTGTCCGCGGAAAGTAAAATTAAGACCGATAGAAGATAACAATGTACACAGAACACGTGCGGTATCATTTACAGCCGACAATTGAAGGGGCAGCAGTACCCCGCAGAATACAGTACTGCCGACTATAACCAATGATGGAACAATAACTAGGGATGTCACATCTTCCTAAAATGAGGCGCCCTGTTTGGTAAAGAATCAGCGATACTGAAACCAAGGGTTGGACGGAATCGCGTCTGGTCGGGAAAACACATGGCAATAATAAAAACTGGCACCGACATAGACTGTTTATAAAACCCAGAAAAAGATGTTTCGGCTCCGGTACGGAAGCCTTGTTAACAAATTTGAACAAGGTATCCAATGGTAGCCAAAACATATTTTTCTGAATTTTATAAACATTCTTGGTCTGTGCCAGTTGTTATTGTTGTCAGTTAGAGGTACTAAGCTCAAGCGGGATTTGATTTTTCAGACGAAGACAATCCTAAGCTGCAATAGCATCTACTGAACTACGGCCAACGTGATTGTTCAAGTACAACCCCTTATTACCCTTTTTTACGGGGTCATTGTTCAACAATGAGCAACGTTTAAAAAGGCGGCACTTTAATTTGATGGATCCCGTCTCAGCTTTGTTTAATGACCTCACCTGGTACGGCACTGAAATTAAATGGGCCCCGTCGTAGTTGGGCTATGAATATCACAGGCTGCCGCGCTGAAATTGGGTGGATCCCATTTTAACTGTGCTTATTAGCCTCACTGCCTATAGCACTGAAATATGGTTTATCCCATATTAGTTCCGCTTTTACATTTCACCTGACGTGTGTAGGTGCCCCATATATCTATACCAGAGTAATTGGGCTATTCTAATCTGAAATGTGTTTGCGGCTCTCAGCGGCCACGCCACACAGATTGTGTGGATATCCACCTTAGCTTTGCTTATGGATCTCACAGCCTGTAGCACTGAGATTTATCGGATCCAATCTTGGCTGTGCTGGTATAAAAAAGTATAAAAAACTAGTATAAAAAAGTATGTAGTCATCGTAAAAACGCAGATGACTAACACAAATTTATTACAATTTAACAGGCTTCAAGAATTATTTCCGATGGTAAAGCCAGTTTTATATATCGGTTATTGGCGTCCTTGGTTAGGATGGGGTGTTTTATTCTCATTGACTACGCGAGAAAGTCGAGTGTGGTCATCAGGTTAAGTTGTAGAGCCTCGCAAAGGTCGAAAATTCTTTCGCCTACAAAACATGAGACATAAATACAAGCTGTGAAAGCCACCGCAGGGCAATGCCACATTCAAGCCATCACATCCCCCATGAAGATATGGGCTGTAGCTGAGCGCCATCTAACTGTCTATTTCGGTTCGTCGTACCGGGAGTGCTGAAATTGAGAAGCAACGGGAAGCACGTGGATTCTGCCGTAAAGCAACCGAAAAAGGAGTTATAACTTCTGATTTTCCTTTAACTATAGCATCAGAAGAATATATCGTATTATCTAAATGTTTGTTTTAAAATAACAGGTGGTTAGGTCTGTCTAAAGTTTAAATTCTCAAATTACTGCACTCGCGCAGTAATTTCCCGCTGATTGCTTTCCTGTACAGCCCCATCCAAAAACGATGTCGTGCGCGGGAAAAATCTCATCCACACATGCACAGATGTGTATATCACACACACCCAACACATCACATGTGTTGGGTGTGTGTGATAACCTCCCCTTTGCTTTCCGAGGTTTTCTTGACTGCCAACCCTTATTTCTGTGTTATTTCCATGAGCCCCTCATTTCCGATTCTGATTCGCTACATGCATAGCGAGGGCCTCTGTTCTGGCAGTCTTGGTGCCATAGGAAGCTTAAGAGGGTTCAACGCTGGTTGACCACTCTCGACATGTCGTAGACACTCGAGTCACGGCGCGGGGATTAAAAAGAAGGTCCCCTTCACCCCGAGAAGTCAGAGTGCCGCTGGCTACCACCCCAAGCACAGGAAAAAATTACATTGACATAAATACCCTAAAAAGCGATGGGGGGGGAATCGCCCCGCCGGCAGCGTAGTGGTTATCGCACCAGACCGGTATTCTGGAGGTCGTGGGGTCGGATCCCACCTGGCGGGCATTTTTTCTCCGCTTTCTTTCTTTCTTTCAAATTCTTTATCTTTTTCAATGACCTACCACAACCCCTTTGCTTTCCGAGGTTTTCTTGACTGCCAACCCTTCATCATCATCAGTCTCTCTACGCCCACTGCAGGGCAAAGGCCTCTCCCATTATTCTCCAATTACTTCGGTCCTGTACCAACTGTGACCAATTTATCCCCGCAAACTCCTTAATCTCATCTGCCCATCTAACTTTCTGCCGCCCCCTGCAACGCTTGCCTTCTCTAGAAATCCACTCTGTTGCCCTTAATGACCAGCGGTTATCTTGCCTTCGCATTACATGCCCTGCCCACGTCCATTTCTTCTTCTTAATCTCAACTAACATCTCCTTAACACGTGTTTGTTCCCTGACCCACTCCCCTCTCTTCTTGTCCCTTAATGTTACACCTATCATTTTATGCTCCATTGCCCGCTGAGTCGTTCTCAATTTAAGTTGAACCCTCTTAGTGAGTCTCCAAGTTTCTGCCCCGTAGACGAGTACCGGTAAGATGCAGCTGTCATACACTTTCTTTTTCAGCGACAATGGCAGGCTGCTATTCATTATCTGACAATGCCTGCCATATACACCCCACCCCATTCTGATCCTTTTAATTATCTCTGCCTCATGGTTGGGATCTGGGGTCACAACTTGGCCTAAGTAGATATATTCGCTTACCACTTCCACTGCCTCGCCAACTATCTCAAACCGCCGTGCTGTCCCGAGATTATTGATCATTACTTTAGTTTTCTGCATATTAATTTTCAGTCACACGGTTGTACTCTGTTCCTCCAGTGCAGAAAGCATGCTTTGCAATTCGTCCCCCGAGTTACTTAGCAAGTCAATGTCATCAGCAAATCTGAGGTTACTCAGGTATTCTCCATTAGCCCTTACTCCCACCTGTTCCCAATCCAACGTTCTGAATACTTCTTGTAAACATGCTGTGAATAACATTGGAGAGATTGTGTCTCCTTGTCTGACACCCTTCCTTATTGGTATTTTACTGCTCTCCTTATGGAGGATGATGGTAGCTGTGGACCCATTGTAGATATCCTCTAGTATTCTTACATAATGCTCATCTACCCCCTGGTTCCGTAATGCCTGAATGACTGCTAGGGTTTCAACCAAGTCAAATGCTTTCTCATAATCTATGAAGGCTATATATAGGGGATCAGTATACTCTGCGCACTTCTCTACCACCTGATTGATCGTGTGAATATAGTCCATTGTTAAATACCCTTTACGGAACCCTGCTTGTTCTTTAGGTTGACTGAAATCTAAGGTTACAGAAGCTTGCCAACCCTTATTTCTGCGTTATTTCCACGAGCCCCTCATTTCCTACTCTGATTCGCTACATGCATAGCGAGGGCCTCTGTTCTGGCAGTCTTGGTGCCATAGGAAGCTTAAGAGGGCTCAACGCTGATTGACCACTCTCGACATGTCGTAGACACTCGAGTCACGGCACAGGGCATAAAAAGAAGGTCCCCTTCACCCCAAGAAGTGAGAGTGGCGCTGGCTACCACCCCCAAGCACAGGAAAAAATTGCATTGACATAAATGCCCCAGAAAGCAGGGGGGGGGGGGGAATCGCCCCGCTGATAGCGTAGCGGTTATCGCACCAGACCGGTATTCTGGAGGTGGTGGGTTCGGATCCCGCCTGGGGAGCATTTTTCCTCCGCCTTCTTTCTTTCTTTCCAAATTCTTTATCTCTTTCAATGACCTACCACAACCTCCCCTTTGCGTTCCGAGGTTTTCTTGACTTCCATCCCTTGTTTTATATATATATATATAGGAAGCAGTAAAACTTTGAAGATGGTAGATAACACAAGAAAAGAAAACTTCGAACAAGGTAGAAACAACGATTTTTGCCAACGGTTCAGCAAAGAGACTTGACGACGGCAAGTATCTCTGTGGAAATGTTGGCAACAATCGGGGTTTCCACCTTGTTCGAAGTTTTCTTTTGTTATATATATATAAACAGTAAAGGGCTTGGCAGCTGAATAGTATATTAGATTAGGATCACCACGAAAAATATAACATTTATTACCACGTTTCGGCTGGGGTGCAACCTTATTTAAGTTGAAAAAGGCTGGACCCCAGCCGAAACGTCGTAATAAATGTATGTTTTTCGTGGTGATTCTAATATAGCTATATATGTGTATTTATATAAATATATATATATATATATATATATATATATATATATATATATATATATATATATATATATATTGCCGCGAACCATACATTGGGTTTGTTTATTTGTGTTTTGCTTTTTCCGCCCGGCTGCGCCGGTCTGTGTTATCTCTGCGCCAAGGGAAGCGCGTGTTCCATTCTTTCTTTCTGTGCCGCATGTGTTATCTTTTGTGATAGGGAGAGCATTCCGATCTAACGTGAACAGCCCAGAATAATCTTCTTGGATCTACTATGTTCTCGATGCGAATCGACGTTTCGAGAACCACGCGCGCAAAAAGATAAAACGCCTGCAGTGCGGACGCCGGGGCATTCGATTCTGCGACGCTCGCTGACGCAAGTCACTTTGTTGACCGCTGCTTCGCCGCCTCTGTATTCTTTTGAGTTGTTAGGGGAGCACAAGTTCGCTCCAATAAACTTGTTTCTCCTGCAAGACAACTGCGTCGTCCTTGGCTTCGTGACATCTGGTGGAGGTGCTGGGTACGCACCCTTCATGCCCACTGCAACCTCGGGAAGCCGCCAAGCCAGTCCAACAAGAGCCAGCCTCCGCCTGCAAGATTTTCCACCCGAGTTCGGTTTGATGCCAGAAGGGCCCAAGAGAAGGAACGCTGCAACCAACACCATGGTACAAGAAACAACGTCGCCAATCATGCTGCAGCAGCCCCGGGAACCGCCATCGTTCCGGGGAGCCCCCGCGGAAGATCCAGAGGAATGGTTGGAGAAGCTGGAGCGCGTGCGGATCTTCAACAGGTGGGACGATGAAGAAACCTTCCGGCATGTTTTCTTTTATTTGGAGGATGCAGCCCGAACTTGGTTTGAAAACCACGAGAGCGTCTTGACCGACTGGACGCAATTCAAAAGCGAGTTTCTTAAGACCTTCACGACCGTGGTGAGAAAAGAACGAGCTGCGATTTTACTGGGAACTCGAACGCAACACCCGAACGAAGGAGTCGTAATCTTCGTCGAGGAAATGAAGCGACTTTTCCGCCGTGCGGACCCAGGAATGACGGAAGAAAAGAAAC
The DNA here is from genome assembly GCF_048455015.1 of Haemaphysalis longicornis. Lineage (NCBI taxonomy): Eukaryota > Metazoa > Arthropoda > Arachnida > Ixodida > Ixodidae > Haemaphysalis > Haemaphysalis longicornis. Next base: position 141,295,953 of record NW_027526460.1, on the reverse strand, counting down.
TACGGTTTCTGATGAGAGGTGTGAAGCAAGAGCTCTTCGCGTGCCTTGTTCGCAACCCCCCCAAGACCGTGTCCGAATTCGCGTCTGAGGCCGCCGCGATGGAGAAGACGCTCGAAATCCGAACGAGGCAGTACGACCGCCCAATCAATGCGCTGGTTTCGGAGACGCTTGGTGCCAGCGCTATCAACTCCGACTCACTACGCGACACTATCCGCGAAATAGTGAGGGAAGAGCTGCGGAAACTGCTCCCGACGCCGCCGCAACCACAAGTCGCTTCTCTTACCGACGTCATTAGAGAAGAAGTGCAGCAAGCGCTGGGAACTTCAACGACGCCAGTAGCACCTCGCGAGCCGCAAGCCATGACCTACGCGGCTGCTGTACATCGCCCTCGCCCACCTGCACCCTATCGTCACGAGGCTCCGTACCGTCGTCCCCTCTCGCCGGCCCGACCACCTGCGGCGCAACCCCCTGCCCCAAGGAAGACCGACGTGTGGCGAACGTCCGACAATCGTCCGCTGTGCTACCACTGCGGAGAGGCCGACCACGTCTACCGTCGCTGCCCCTACAGGAGGCTCGGTTTGCGAGGGTTCTCCGTCGACGCACCCCGCCCCCGAACTGGCCAGCGCCCATCGGAGATCGAAGAGTACCTGTCCAACACCAGCCGTCGACCAGCCTGTTTCAACCGTTCGCCGTCACCCTACCCATACCAATCGCCGAACCGCCGTAGCAATGCTGAGTTCTCACGTGGAAGGTCCCCCAGCCCACGCGGGGGAAACTAAAAGCAGCAACTTCTGGAGGTAAAGTTGCACGATCGTGGAAAAATGAAAACCCTCCAACGACGCAACGACTCGCGGAAGATAGTGACTCACAACATGCACTCATCCCGACGACCCGACCCAGACCTGACGAGACTCCCGTACACGACAACAGCTATACGCCGCGACGCGTACCCGACCTGACCGAGACGTCCGTTGAGAAGACGACGACAACGACGATGCACAGTGCCCGACCATCAACACGTACAAGCAGAGATACGACGCCCCGACGAACCCGGAACTCGAGGACGACTGCATCTGACGTCAAGGTGTCCATCGACGGCTTTGACGTAGTCGCCCTCGTAGACACGGGAGCTGACTATTCGGTAATGAGCGGACCATTTGCGTCTAAACTGAAGAAAGTTATGACCAGATGGGACGGTCCGCACATACGCACAGCAGGAGGCCACCTCGTGACGCCAAGTGGAACGTGCACATCGCGCGTCACCATAGACGGCACAACGTACCCTGCGGCGTTCGTCGTTCTGCCTAACTGCTCCCGCGACGTGATTCTCGGAATGGACTTTTTGACGGACAACGGCGCAATAATTGACCTGCAGACCAAGTCGATAACATTTTCCTCCAATCACTCCACGACGCCGCAGCCGAACCCCGATCACCGTGCTGCCGTCAGGATCGCCGACGATCACATCACCCTGCCACCCCGCGCAAGCTTGATGATCGCCGTCTACTGTGAGGATGCTGCTTCTGACATCGACGCTATCGTAGAGAGTGATCGAAGGTTGCTTCTCGACCGCGGTGTCTCCGTCGCAAGAGGCATTGCGCACTTTAAGCAACGCCAATCTCACGTTTTGGTCACTAATTTCACCGAAGAGTACCAACATTTAAACAAGGGAGCTGCAATTGCGTTCCTCGAAGAAACGCAAGAAGCGAGTGATGTGATCGCAGTCGCCGACTTTGAACGCACACCCGTAGAAACATTCAAGCTCCCGCAGCCATTCGACGTGAATCCGGCGCTACCGCAAGAACAACGGAAAAAATTATTGGCTTTGCTGCGTCGCTATAGCGAATGTTTTTCGTCGAGCGCAAAACTACGTCAGACCCCTCTAGCGAAGCACCGAATAATAACCGAAGATGGAGCCCGACCTACCCGACAGTCACCGTACCGCGTCTCTTCACACGAACGGCAAGCCATCCGGACTCAAGTCGACGACATGCTGAGCGATGACATTATACAGCCATCGAAAAGCCCCTGGGCTGCGCCCGTCGTACTCGTAAAGAAAAAAGACGGCACATTAAGGTTTTGCGTTGACTACCGGCGACTGAACAAAATCACGAAAAAGGACGTGTACCCCCTCCCCCGAATCGACGACGCCCTCGACCACCTCTGCCACGCGAAGTACTTCTCATCGATGGACCTGAAGACCGGCTACTGGCAAATTGAAGTGGACGAGAGAGACCGAGAGAAGACTGCATTTATAACCCCAGACGGCCTATACGAGTTCAAGGTGATGCCGTTTGGGCTGTGCACAGCACCAGCGACGTTTCAAAGAGTCATGGACACTGTGCTAGCTGGCCTTAAGTGGCACACCTGCCTCGTATACCTCGACGACGTAGTGGTATTCGCTCGGACTTTCGACGAACACCTTGCAAGGTTGGAGTCTGTACTCGAGGCCATTCGTACGTCGGGGTTGACTCTGAAGCCTGAAAAGTGCCGTTTCGCATACGAGGAACTCAAGTTCTTGGGCCACGTCGTCAACGCCGCGGGAGTCCTACCTGACCCGGCAAAAACTTCAGCAATCGCGAACTTCCCTAGGCCGAAAGACAAGAAGGGCGTGCGAAGATTTCTCGGGCTGTGCGCATACTACCGGCGCTTCGTCGCAAACTTCGCACGCATTGCAGAGCCACTCACGCGCTTGACGAAAGACAGCACCCCTTTCAGCTGGGAAAACGACCAAGAAAAAGCATTCTGCGAGCTACAAAAACGCCTGCAAAGCCCGCCCGTGCTCGCTCATTTCGACGGAAATGCCGAAACGGAAATGCATACGGACGCCAGTGATATAGGCTTGGGTGCCGTCCTTGTCCAAAAGCAAAGCGGCTGCGAAAGGGTAATCGCCTATGCTAGCCGTGGTCTGTCGAAGGAGGAGAAAAACTATTCTGCCTCTGAGAAAGAGTGCCTGGCTATTATATGGGCGATTTCAAAATTTCGCCCATACGTGTATGGAAGGCCATTCAAGGTTGTAACAGACCACCATGCGCTGTGTTGGCTCGCCAATTTGAAGGACCCCTCTGGCCGTCTTGGGCGGTGGAGCTTGCGCCTGCAGGAGTTCGAGGTTACAGTCGTTTATAAATCCGGCAGGAAACACTCCGACGCCGACTGCCTGTCCCGCGCCCCCGTCGACCCACCACCACAAGACTCTGATGAAGACAGCGCGTTCTTCGGGATCGTGACGGAGAGCGACCTAGCCGCCCAGCAGCGTGCCGACCCCGACTTACGCGTCATAATCGAGTACCTCGAGGGATGCAACGTTGCTGTTCCTAGGAGCTTCAAACGCAGCTTACCAGCATTCAGCCTGAGAAACTCCGTCCTTGTGAAGAAGAATTTCAGCCCCGGAACAAGAGCGAATTACCTTCTCGTCATCCCCGCGGACCTTCGTGACGAAATTTTGGAAGCGTGCCACGACGACCCGTCTTCCGGACATCTGGGCACAGCCCGCACTATTGGAAAAATCAAGGCGAGGTACTACTGGCCCGGCCTTACCTCTGACGTCACCCACTACGTCCGGAGCTGCCGTGACTGCCAGCGACGAAAAACGCCGCCGACAAGACCCGCCGGACTTCTGCAACCGATCGCCGTCCCATCGAGACCATTTCAACAGATTGGAATGGACCTTTTAGGCCCGTTCCCTACGTCACGATCACAGAACAAGTGGATTGTCGTAGCGACAGACTACATGACGCGCTACGCAGAGACCGCCGCTCTTCCGAGGGGGACTGCACAAGAAGTGGCGAAGTTCTTTATAAGCCAAGTTGTGCTGCGACATGGAGCCCCGGAAGTCCTAATCACAGACCGCGGAACGGCATTTACTGCGGAGCTGATGCAAGGAGTATTACGCTACAGCAACACGGATCACCGAAGAACGACGGCGTACCACCCCCAAACGAACGGACTAACAGAACGTCTGAACAAGACAATCGCAGATATGCTGTCAATGTACGTTGACGTTGAACATACGACTTGGGACGAAGTGCTCCCGTATGTCACGTTTGCGTACAACACGGCTATCCAGGAGACGACACAGCTGACGCCGTTCGAGCTTGTCTACGGTAGAAGGCCGACTACGATGCTCGACGCCATGCTTCCGCACGTAGAAGACGACGACCTCAACGCCGACGTCCACGGATATCTTCAACGTGCGGAGGAGGCCCGCCAGCTCGCTCGAGTTCGTATAACGGACCAGCAGCTGGTGGATGCGGGCCGCTACAACCTCCGACGCCGAGACGCCGAGTACCAACCAGGGGATCGTGTGTGGGTTTGGACTCCCATCCGACGACGCGGACTCAGTGAGAAGCTCCTGCGACGGTATTTCGGACCCTACCAGATTCTACGACGTGTTGGCCAACTTACCTACGAAGTGATCCCCGATGGTGACTCCGGCACATCACGACGACGCACGCGGCCTGAAGTCGTCCACGTGGTTCGCTTAAAACCTTTCTACGGACGATGACGAACTTTTATTTTCATTTGTTCGGGCTGTCGCTTATGTTAGCATCGGGTCGATGCACTCTTAGAGGGGGGGGTAATGCCGCGAACCATACATTGGGTTTGTTTATTTGTGTTTTGCTTTTTCCGCCCGGCTGCGCCGGTCTGTGTTATCTCTGCGCCAAGGGAAGCGCGTGTTCCATTCTTTCTTTCTGTGCCGCATGTGTTATCTGTTGTGATAGGGAGAGCATTCCGATCTAACGTGAACAGCCCAGAATAATCTTCTTGGATCTACTATGTTCTCGATGCGAATCGACGTTTCGAGAACCACGCGCGCCAAAAGATAAAACGCCTGCAGTGCGGACGCCGGGGCATTCGATTCTGCGACGCTCGCTGACGCAAGTCACTTTGTTGACCGCTGCTTCGCCGCCTCTGTATTCTTTTGAGTTGTTAGGGGAGCACAAGTTCGCTCCAATAAACTTGTTTCTCCTGCAAGACAACTGCGTCGTCCTTGGCTTCGTGACAATATATATATATATATATATATATATATATATATATATATATATATATATATATATATATATATATATATATATATATATATATATATATATATATATATATATATATATATATATATATATACATTGCACCTCCCCCCGCCGCCGCGGTGGCTCAATACCTCAGGCGTTGTGCTGCTGAGCACGAGGACGTGGGTTGGATACCCGGTCGCGGCACCCACTTTCCTGATGGAGACGAAATGCGAAAACACCCGTGTGTACGAGATTTCGGCGCACGTTTAAGATCCCCATGTGGTCAAGATCAATCAGGAGCCCTTCACTACGGCACGCCTCATCGCCCGCCTTGCGTCGGCGCGTTAAACCCTACAATCAATCAATCATAGTAATCCCCTGCCCTGCATCCCATGACCGATGCTAATGCGGCTCATGTCCCGATGCCCTGATGGCGACGGTCTCTACTCATTATTCTTGCTAGAATGCCAATTTTGTATTGGTGTTGGTGGGCAGAGTCAGCGCCAGGTGCTTGACTCGCTTGAGGTGCGGGCGAGCCACACTAGGCTGACCCATTACGAGGTTCCCCTTCTACCTGAGCGGTATTCAGCGCACTCCCCCCCACATAGTGATTTGCCTGTTTTTTCGGGTGCACATCAGCCACATGTACAGTGCCCTGGTTTCTCCATGGCCAAATCGAGGGCAAGGAAACGGCAGTGCTGCTGTGGGACACCGTCATATTTTTTTAGCCATGTACGTTTATGCCTGCAACCTCATTTTTTATGGAAAGTATTGTTATTGTTCGCCTTCTATCAATCACCCTTCACAGATGATAAGCACACGTAGAAAAAGTGCACTCAAAAGTACAAAAGTACAAAAGCGCATTCAAACCAGCGTGTTTATTTAAACGTTGTGCGCAAGGCCTAGTGTTAAATATGTGACAAGGGGTTCTGATGTGAAAATTTCTTGCTGTTGTATATGACGCCCCACAGGGTACCTTCGGCCATTTACGCTCGCTAAGTAAAACTGTATTCGTTTGACTGCATCACTTGAGTGATATCCGGAATTAAAATACGGAATGCGCTTTGTTCCTCTCCCAGTTACGTCACGGCTTAAGTTGTGCATCGGCAAATGTATTGTCCTCACCTGTGATTGTTTCTTTTCTGTAGAGTACGCTCCTATAAAAAATTTGGCCGCCTTCACAACTGAGATGTGAAGACTTGGGAAACAGCGCAGCCTGTGGTCTTCACTATCTTTAACTTGTCTTGTCTTAGGTCTGTCCCCTTTTTAAGAGAAAGATGGCTAAAAAGCGAAAGTTTCTTCATGAAAAGTGAGTTGAATCAATGTCCACAATCCAGCCTCCTAAAGTCCAGAATCCAAACTGCCAAATTCCGAAGCCAACGTCCATTTCATCGCAGCCAAAGTACAAAGCCAACGCCCACTACGAATCCAAAGGAAATGTTGAGCGCTCGGAATGCGATGACAGCGCAATCGCATTGACGCCGCTTTCATAACGCGAGGGACCCAGCTTTTATTCGTACCAGGGGAAGCATTTTTTTTCTTTCCAATTCGCTGCACATGGTGTTGTTGCCGGCCGCTGCTAACCCCGCACCCTTCAGGCCTTTGTGCGGCCCAGCGGTTAGTTTGCCGGTTTGACAGCATAAATTTGGTCCCGCGTTCGATCCCCGGTACCTTCCTAACAACATTTTGTTTGTGGTGCGCACTCCGAAAACCTTCTCGTGGGCGGCTCGCCTCCTCGCCACTTCCTCCGCACTTCTTCGCCCAGCATTTCCCCCTCTCCACTTCAGCTAGCAGAATTTCGTAAGAAAGCTCAAACAGCTCTGCTGTTAAAAGAAATCTTGAGTAATGGGCACATGAACTGCAAACGCGAAGCATTCTGTCCCACAATGCAGCGCGGCCTTCGTCACGTGTCATGGAGGAACGGGCAACCTTATGAGATTGTTCAATGGGGCGATAACGCACTGTATACGGGCGCTATTCCCCATTTGTTCGTCTAACCAGCGGCCGCCACATTCTGAAAATAAACGAGTGCGCAATAGACGTGAAAATCACAGCCACAGCGGTATACTACTCCGCGCAGAAAAAACACAACTTGCTCGTTGGGGAACATCGTCGTTGTGGACTGGTGTGAAGCGTACTTAGCGGAAACAACAGGAAAGTAGAATACCGAGCTTTTCGAAATCTGTCGACCGGAGGCGTGATAGCGGTGCTTGGCTCGCAGGCACGGGATACGCCAGTCCCCGGTCCATAATCAAGAAGTTTCGCAGCGTGTCGAACCCGGCCGTGGTCCCGCTGGACGAGCCCCGTGTGCGTAAAGTAGTGCGCATCGGATCCCAGGAGATCTCGAGCACGGTCACGTACGTGCCGTACGATGCCGAAAACTACTCGGGCGTGGCCCTCGAGTGGCCCACGCTGCGCGAGGACGTGCTCCAGGAGCGGTTCCCCAACCTGGCCGCCCTTTCCGAAGCCTCCATCACCGACGCCTTGCGGGCAGTCAGCGCGGCTCAGAAGGAGAAAGCACCGGAGCCAAGGTCCTCCTGTTAAACTTTCCTTCTTTGCCGTTCGTACACGGTTTCTCGTCGTAGCGGTAATGCGCCGCGCAGGCATGCGAACTGTCACTCGTGCTTTTCCCTCATCTCATACCCCCAAGGCACCTGTAACGCAAGAAATCAGCTATAATTTGCAGCTGTAAACGACCAAACCAATAACGCCGCTGTTTAGGGCTAGGTTAAACCATTTTATGATTAAGATATGAGTTTGGGTCCGTCCGCCGTTGGCGACAGTTTCTGATGTTCGGAGGATTGTTGTGATACTCGTCGACACATGAGGGCCGCGTTTCTCTATTCCAAGAAGGTTGAAAATCCCGATATTTAACATGTCAGGAGTGCACTGATATATGAACGTTCTTTTGTGAAGAGTTGAAGAACAGGAATACAGGAGACAGATAAAATACCGCTCTTTAAGATAAGCGTGGTAGTGCCGCTTCTTATTGTCGTCTCGTCCTCCTTCCGCTTAAAAGCGGGACGATATGGTGCATTGTGAGGGGCGTCATCCCGCTGCTCCTAACGCTCGGAAAGGAAGCTGGAAGCTCGGATGACCCTTTTCATCATATTGGGATGAAGTGCTGGCGTATCTGCGGGACGACATTGAACGCGGTCCCTCGTCATGATGGGCATGGCCCTACTTCCCAAGGCGGTGCTCACGTTCGTCAGGAGAGACATCCCGCTCCTCACGCTACTACTCATTTTAGTGAGGTGTGCAGTGTGGACTCTTACGCACCCCGCAGAAGTCAGAATTCGTAGTTTTCCTACAGTAATCCAAGTGGAGCCGAGCCCCATTGGTGAAGATTCAACTGGAGGGCCACACTGTTTGACCCTTCCTCTCACATCCAGATTTTTGGCGTAATCTTCCAGCATCACAGCCGGAATGGGAATCTCATTACTCCGATAAAGCACCGCGGGCCAAGTATTCCACACGCTGCGCAGTATCATCTCAACTAGGCGAGGCTTTGGGAAATGGCAGCCACTCAGAATTAAGGAGCTTGCATTCATACGCAAATCAATGATAAGTGCAGATTCTAGCTTTCCTTAAACGTGCCCACCTTGCTACTCGTTAGGTTGGGCACCCTTGATTCGCCCCCCAAAGAGAGTTTATGCAGCAATATGAACCAATTTCTCTCACCGGGACTGACCACTACGTCCTCTCTGAATCGGGAATCGACACGCCGAGCTACGACGGCCCACCTAATGAACTCCTCCCCGACCCGTACAACGCATCATTTCACTCGGAACTTTACTACGCAACATGTGCGCACTGACCACCTGAAGGGCTTTGATGCTACCTTCGGCACCAAAACTGCTAGAATCAAAGCCCTATGCTTACAGCCTAATATTGTTATGAGTCAGGGCCTTGTCTGAGGGGTACCAAATGTAAAGCCAAAAAATTTGGCTCCAATCCACGCTGTGAAGGTGATTGGACTGCGACGCGGTAAACGACAACCACAACGATTACACATGCACCGTCACTTGAATTCACACACTTGGTCTACAAAGAGTGAAACCAAAGACTCCGGCAGCCGTTACCTGGCTTTCGCGGAGGCGGCGTCCCGAACGCAGCAGCGACGGCAGAAATAACATATAGAGGGGCGTCGGTCGAAGGGTAAGGAGGAGGGCGGCACTCGCGGTATGGCGTCATCTTCGACACTGCACACCCACCCCCACCCCCCTAAATCTTGTTTTATACGCCGCCGTCAAAGAGCGCCTTTCCGCCCTCTCGCTCCCCAGACGCTGTTCCGTTCGCCGCTAATCCAAACCATGTGACCGCCGTTATCACAAATTGTGCAGATTGCACTCCACACGAGGGCTTTGAATGAGTGCAGGTTGTAGACACTCCGCTGTGCTCGATGAGTACACCGTCTGTCTCCCCGTCTCCTCGTCTGGGCGTAGCTTAGTCGACGACGGGCTGTCACTCCGTTACTCTATTCGGGTCCTGCCTCGATTCCTGGCCGTGCTAGCTTCTTTTATTTAGCCTGGGAGAATTCTGCTGACACGGACACGGCCATTTACTTGGCTGGTAGAGGCATGCGGCTTCGCAGTAAAAGACCATGACGGGGATCCTGTCGGTCACCTCTTTTTGACAAGCTACAGACGGTCGAGTTTTGGGGTGAATAAGAGGTCCCCTTCACCCCGAGTTTTCACAACTTCACTGACTGCCGCCCTCAAGAGGAAGATACCCTGGTATCAAAAATAAATACCTGAGAAAGTCACGGAGAACACAGACGCCATATATCCGGATTAATAAAGCATCTGAGAAGTAATCGGAAGCGCGGTTGCGGTCACAACTCTTAATGCGTGTTCTTGTCTACTTTCTCTGCTAATGTAAAATAAAAAAAAAAACTTCGCTAGTCCTCATAATTGTCATCACGTTCATCCATCATTACCAGCCTATCTACGCCCACTGCAGGGCAAATGGCTCTCCCATCAATCTCCAATTATCCCGGTCCTGTGCTAACTGCGCCCAATTTATCCCCTCAAACTCCTTGATTTCCTCTGTCCATGTAACTTCCTGCTGCCCCCTGCAACGCTTGCCTTCTCTCGGCATCCACTCTGTTACCCTTAAAGACCAACGGCTATCCTGCCTTCTCATTACGTGCCCTGCCCACGTCCATTTCTTGATCATTTCTACTAATATGTCCTTAACACGCGTTTGTTCCCTGACCCACTCCACTTTCTTCTTGTCCCTTATGTTACACCTATCATCTTCAGTTTCATTTCTCGCTGAGTCGTCCTCAATATAAGGTGAACCCTCTTAGTGAGGCTCCAAGTTTCTGCCCCGTAGGTGAGTACCGGTAAGATGCAGCTGTCATACACTTTCTTCTTCAGGGACAATGGTAGGCTCCCACTCATTATCTGAGAGTGCCTGCTGAATGCACTTCACCCCATACTTATCCTTCTAATTATCTCTGCCTCATGGTGGGGATCCGAGGTCACAACTTGGCCTAAGTAGATGTATTCGCTTACCACTTCACTGCCTCGCCACCTATCTCAAACCGCTGTGCTGCTCCGTAAACATGCTGTAATAACATTGGAGAGATTGTATCTCCCTGTCCGACGCCCTTCCTTATAGGTATTTTACGGCTCTCCCTAAGGAAGATGATTGTGGTTGTGGACCCATTGTAAATATCATCTAGTAATATTACATAATGTTCGTCTACTCCCTGGTCCCGTAATGCCTGAATGACTGCTGAGGATTCCACCGAGTAAAATTAAGCAAGTTTAGCGAGTCCACCCGGTCGACATAAGTATACACTGGTCAATGCCAATATATATATATATATATATATATATATATATATATACTTGAGAAAATTCTCTTCATCTTCTCAAGATGAAGACTGGCCCTACAGTCGAAACGTCAGTAAACCACTGTTTTTGTTTTTAATCGTAGGGCCAGTCTTCATCTTGAGTTACTCAAGATGAAGACTGGTCCTCCAGTCGAAACGTCAGTAAACTATTGTTTTTGTTTTTAATCGTGCTTGTACCATTTTCTCAAGTATTTCTTCTGGCTCCTCGAGAAGCTTCTTTTACTGCTTATATATATATATATATATATATATATATATATATATATATATATATATATATATATATATATATATATATATATATAGAAGTTCACAATGGAAACATAACAGTATTTATGTAATGAGTCAATAAATACTGTTATGTTTCCATTGTGATCGACGTATTTCCCATTCAGTCGCCAGTAACCTCTTCTAACGGCCTATATATATATATATATATATATATATATATATATATATATATATATATATATAAGTAAAGAGTCGGATACACAGCAAGAACAATAACAAAGAAGGTTTACTCACTTAGCGGCAATGGGACTTGCCTTAATGAGAGTAAAGTTACATGACTTTGCTGCCAGAAAAATTTGGCACACATTTTTATAGCTTTTCGGAAAACTGTGAGAAGGAGAGGCAGATGTTTCGGAAACGGAGAGCATACATACATATATATATATATACATACATACATATATATATATATATATATATATATATATATATATATATATATACGATCCTAAGTAAAGTACGGTGTAATTATTTCCACGTGTGTCCGTCTCTTTACTCACACTATTCCTACCTTTATTTCTTTTATTTCTTTATGGATTATATAGGTATATATTGGTTACTAAAGTTTTGATGTTACGGGTACTTACACCAGGTTTTATATTTAATGTATAAATTACATGTGACTTCAGTACAGGAAAACAAATTCTCTGTAATCTTTATTGTTAATGCTTGGCACGGCATGCAGGGAACGCCGGCTATAAAAATGGTACTCATTTAGATATGAATAAAACACTCTACAGATCCTTGTACGTACTCTTAAATGCAGAGCACTTTAGGGGCTGGCTTTGTCGTCGTAGCTTGCTCACTGGACCCGAGTAGAGCCACACGGCGTGCCGTCTTGGCGGCTGTCGTCGCGACGTAACGCAGACGCTTCGAAAGCCAAGCGGTTTATATAATCATAAGCGTTCGAAAATCATGAACCGCTGGCCCTTGTCATACACCTTCCCGTTTTTTTAGCGCCAAGAAAACTGCACGTATATTTGAGGCAAAATTTGCGTCAAAATGAGCGCCCGCGTTCATTTAGTTCGGAACACTCATTGGGTTGGTTTTTAAGATAGTAAGCGAAAGAAAGTGGCAGTGAATACCGTCACGTGTTAGAGTAAGAGCAAGCTGTTTCAGGCAGAGGGCGCGCGAGCACAGCGGAGGCGGGAAATTTAAATTGCATTGGGTGGTAGCAGTGAGAGGATACTAACGGCGCTAAGCACAATATGGCGAATCGCTGCTTTGCACTTCCGACAGCTATCACATTGAGTGAAACGGCTTTAATTTTATTTTGCTTCATGCTGCATACAAACTGTCTTCTTGTCGTGATATTGTACGCATGCAAAGGGGTACTGGCAGGATGGAAACTGCACTTCCCCTTTTATCTCAGGAATATGTTTACATTGTGTACGGCTTCAGTTTTGAAATACAACGTCTAATGACTGCTAAGATCACGACGCTCAAGTCAAAGCATTCCGATTATAAGCGCAATCTTTGGAAAGAGTGTTTTTCTTGTAGAACAGCGCCAACAGTCATCTCAATCGTGACCTTTTACCCTCAAATATTTTTCTCCCCAGGGATTCCAAACAGCGCAACGGGCGACCCTCAGTAGAGGAGGAGCTGAGCGGCTTGGGCAACGACGACATGCTGCTGGGCATCGGATTGACGCCGGACTTTATGGAGACCTCCAATCCGGAATCCTTCCGCATGCCGCAGCTCAAGTCGGACGAACTGCCGCTGCGCTTTCCGCAGCTCGCACAGCTCGACCTTCCCGCCTTCCGGGACGGAAACTGATCTGGACATGACCGCGCTGGGGTGGATCGCCGACCCCGTTGGCGCGTATATACCAGTGCTATAACAAGATGGACGCACTTGCCGGTCGCTTCGGTTTGATTATTTGTGTTCACAGAGATGCCAATGGTTATCAATATTATGATTGAATGCTCAATAAATTAATTTTCATCTTTTTATCCTCACCGTTGCGGCTCCGCATTTCGCCATAGAAGCCCATTAAAAAAGTTCCAGCTGTTTCATGCACAATGTTGTATGGAGACCTAAAATAGGCTCGCTTCATAATTTAAGAAATCTACATATTTCACGACGCTACTGCGCATGCGCCTGGCCCTAGCGGGGCAGGCCAGAAACAGTGCGGCAGGGGTCGGCCGGTCTGCTCCGCCGTGACCCCACTGCTTTCTGCAGCTGTAACTTAGCCCGCCTAGTGAAAATATGCGACCGGGTTCGGCCTGCATGGAGAAAACAAAATTCAGTACGTTTTACAAATGCGGCTGTCGGGCAAACCATAACATGAAGGGTGAAAGTTTTGTTTCTATCAACGCAACCCAACCCTGAAACGGGAGTGAACAAACCAGGAGCTGTCCGCCACGGCACCGTGTATGAACGCCCCATTCTGCGTATCATCGCAGTCACACCAGGAATTTACAGCACCGGTGACGTCAACCTGCTGGTACGCCAAAGCCACAGATCGCCTTGCCATATTACTCCGACGACGACACGAACACACCAACCGAACGAAAGTTGCCGTAGTACGACAGGCTCGATGACCAAGGCGGACATTCGGGCCGCGATGAATGTGCCTCTATTTTGTTAGTTCGAAGAGCGTAATAAACTTCGTAAGGTCAACGAAGCAAACGTACCTTCCCACTGTGTATGTGATCCGTATGTCGTCGCTAGCGGTGCTTCGCTGACTTCGCTTAACCGAAGCTCCATATGCGTACACGGCTGGCACGCATGTCGAAAATTTAAGGCATATTAAGTACAGAAGAAGAGTTACTCAACTTAATCTAGGAAACGAAGAATCAAAATCAACGAATGTTCCTATTGTAAAGCGCAAAACAGATGTATGAAGAGCCCATTTTTTTCTATGGGTGGACTCGAGATCTGCTTGCGAGCTAAAATTTGCGATCATATTTCCTGGCTCAATAAGTAACGCGGTCTATGTAACCATAGACTATACCCCACAGGTATACGTAAGGGGTGGGGGGTCAAAACACGCTTAGTGGACAAGCGCTATTCATAGAAGTATCTGTTTCTGAGCCAGCAATGCTAGAAAAAAACTTTTTTCTGGGAAGGAAGGGAGGAAGCCAACTTTATTTTCCTAAGCACCCTTAGCCAAGGGCGCCGTCTTTTTCAGAGAGGTGCAAAACATAATAAGCTATCCTTCAGCTTTGTGTCCGCGGTATTCGAGGGGGGTCACTGGCTGCGCCGTGGCCGAGTGGTCTTGAGCGTCAGAAATATCGCACCTCTTGAATCTGTGGTTGGAGTGCTGTTGGGGATCTTTTTTTTTCTTTTTTTTTTAAGTGCGAATGCACTTCTTAAGCGAGCCTGAATCGTCCGCCGCCGTTGTCCGCATAGCAACAGCTGCGGGTGCGCGCTCCTCGTCTTCCTCCTCGTCTTCCCTAGCAACGGGGGGAGATGGGCGCGCGCTACTCTCCTCCTCCTCTCTCCGCTCAGTGACTGCGGGTGTTGGGCGCCTCCTCTCCACTTCGGGCGGGAGAGCTCTCGCTCGCGTAGCGGGCGCTCCGCATTCCGACGCGTGAGGGAGTTCGTGTAGCCCTCGCCGTAACGGCGGGCGCTACTCTCCTCCTCCTCTCTCCGCTCAGTGACTGCGGGTGTTGGGCGCCTCCTCTCCACTCCAAGATAACGATATCCACCGTAAACGCGCAATCAACAACCGTGCGTTCGCACTTACACACTCTCCCCCTCGGGGAAGTGCGAGGGAATTTTTGTCCTGAAATGTTGCGGGAAGTGGCGCATTTTTTCTCCTTTTAATCTTCATACAGCCCTCCACTGCTGGGAAATGTGTTGATCCAAATGACGAGGAGCTTGCCATTTCAGTAGAAACGTAGTTCCTGTAGTTCCTTTTGTTTCGCCCGTGATATTGCCGCTGTTTAAAAGTAATGAACCAATACTAACTTTTCAAACTGACAGTTCTTCTAAAGAAGAAACTGTAATCGTTCGAGTAGGATGAACAAGTGCGGTTACGAATAAAAATGCACCACAAAAAGCAATTTTGTGAGATACGGTGAGACTCGGCTGCTTTGGACCTCGCTTGCTTCGGTGAAAAAGCTCACAAAATTAATCTGCACAGGCATTTATGCTCGTTATGATAAGAAACAGAGAAAAAAAAACTGCGGGATCGAACAAATCTGCAGCCACGTATAATTTTTTTGCATCGCTGAAACCCACACACCAGCCTCAAGCAATGATTTTTATCGAGGCCACATTAAGTGCCTGCATTTATGCTGCTGTCTGACAGATACCCATGTCCACCTCCACTCTTGTTTTAAAAGATAGGAAAAAACAATGGTGCTAGAACATCGCTTCCACATCCTCACATAGCCACTTCTTGGTACTGACACTGGCGGTATCCCTGCAAAAAGAAACGAGCGTCGCACGCTTGTTCAGGTGTTTCCCACGTTGAAAACGTATGCCTTCCAGCATAGTTATTCCTTTTGCAGCTTTAGGCTGGCAATACATTTCCAGTAAAACAAACAAACACCAGCAACGAAGCCCTGATACACCTCCCGCTGCAGTGGCAGCCCACTTGCACTCCTGCCATATCGCTTCTCGGCGATGTCACCAGAGGCCGCCACAGCGCGATGAAAAAGGCGGATTCCAGCCTGAAGTAGGTCCCCCTATGAAAGGAACCATGAAGACAATTTGCAACTTCTTCTAATTTTAAGTGCGAATGCACTTTATAAGCGACCCTGAATTCCGGCGACCGCCGTCCGTCCACATAGCAACAGCTGCGGGTGCGCGCGCTCCTCGTCTTCCTTGGCAACGGGGGGAGATGGGCGCGCGCTGCCTGGCCGCTGACATGGCACATACCCACGTGGGGGATTTGCCAGGAATCGGGCGTGAGAAGGGCTAATGCACCCGCTTAAAGGAGTACTGACACGAAATTTCAAAGCTGAGATCCGCTCTAGCAATCAAGTACAACGACAACACAAATAGGTGTCTGTGAATAAATGCTTCTTTCTTTCTTTGTAGTTGTGCGTGTGTGTGTGATCTCTCTTTCGCGAACATTACCGAACCGCGCAAATTCAACTCGTGCATTCGCACTTTCACATTCTTCCCCTCGGGGAAATGCGGGGAAATTTTTTAGTCTCCTTTCTCCCAATAGCAGTGCAGTAAATTTAACCCGAACTTCGAGGGAAAAGAATCCAGGTTATAAGTATACGAATCATAAAAGGGCGACCGATTGGCAAATTACTTTTTGTAGTGTGAGCTACACTGGCCGAGGTTGGGCAGTTTCGCGTGACTCCTGGAGAGCCGTGCTGCGCATGCGCGAGGAGCAGTAACGTCACACGGCGGACAGCTGGCGCACCGGGGCCGCCACCGCGCGCGCGCCTGGCCGCGGTCTGCGCGTTCCAGAGGAGTGACGTCATAGGCACGGCAGACGCACTGGCGCCGGCGCGTGCCCAGCTGAGCGCCACCGTTGCGCAGTAGCCAAGTCAGACCCTGCGCCGGAGCCACTTGATAGCGCCTCATTTTGCGCGCATGCGCAGAGGTATCAGCGGGGGTATACATAATGCGGGGTGCTTACCGGTGTATTATAGCCATGAAGAAGGAGAGCGAAATTGCTGCTCAGCGGCGCAGAAGAACGGAGAAGCTTAACTCGTCAGATCCCGAAGTAGTTGCCTGACAATTAGCGGTTGAGCGTAGGAAGAACGCACAGAAGGAGGCTAAACGTACTGCGGAGACACCGGAGCACAGTGAGGAGCGTCTAGCAAAGCGGCGTCGTCAGGAGGCTGAGCGGTGCTAATCCTAGACAACCAGGAAATCTAAGAATAGCCAGCTGAACCTTTGCTCACGCTACGTTATATTCTGGCATAGCCGCGCTAAGCCACTGCTAATCTTTTTACCGAGCCCTTATGATGCCACAGGGAGTAATTAGTGCGATTATCCGGAGCTAACCAAAGTCACCGCCAAAAACATTACTGCGATTGCAGCGCTGCCTTAAGTTCCGTTTCATAGCACTGCTTGTTTACTGACATAAACGGAATCCACATAACAATAGGTTTATTATTTTCTCTGTCGCGAAACTACTAGTGTGGCGCAAACTCCATAAGTACGTCGAAATCCTTATGACTTCTTGGTTAAAAATTATGTCCTTCGGGACTGAAGTAGAGTGGACTAAGCTACCAAAGGCTAGCCATTTTACAGAATACAAGGACGCATTCTGCGTTACTTGTTCCCTTAAAGCACGAATTTATCGTGAACATTTATGCACCACAGGACATTTCTGGTGCGCGAATTTGTGTTTACCCAAGTGCTTCATCTTACGCGTGGATGTGGGGCTTTTGTTGGCACAAGGGCATCAAGAACAAAACAATGCCGAGTGCCAAGACAATGTGTGCAGTCATTCAACGTCATTCTTGTGGGTGAAAATGGATGCGTGAATGTGATTAACTTCTATCTGGTAACCATACCAATTGATAGGGTCATTATATGAAACTTGAAAATGATTGTAATTAGAGAGGAAAATGACAATGATTAGGCGTAAAAGCACCAGAAGCCTCAACACACGCCCCCTGCCACCGCAGCTACAGTAAATGTACCGACGCATACGAATCAACACTGAGAAGCACATCGTTTGCAAAGGGTTCGGAGGTTGTACGTAGTATGATATTCTAACCAGAGCTTGAAATGGGGCTAGTTGGTTTCTTACTCGGAACATTGCTGGCGCTAGGCGGGACAAGGACGACGAATTACACACAACTGGAGCGCACTCCAGTTGTGTGCGCTCCAGTTGTGTTTTCCCCCACTTCTTACGAATTACACACAACTGTGCGCTCCAGTTGTGTGTAATTCGTCGTCCTTGTCCCGCCTAGCGCCAGGAATGTTCCGAGTATGATATTCTAACGTGGCGGAAGATGACACAAACCCAGTAGCGATAAAGAGATGTATTTACATAATGCGAAGAACTATTTACATGCCGCGCCATAACTGAGCCCGGGCTGGCTGCGCCCCGCCCACAGTTTCTTCCTTCTCGTCGTCGTCGTTGGTGGTGGGCCAATCCGCAACGGGGATTTTCCGCCACGTCCGGTGACAATATGAGTATATACACAAAATTCAACACAGTGTCTAGAGTGCCGTCTAACGACATTCGAATATTTAGGACTTGGCTAACACCGCCCAAAGCGTCTGTAAGTAGTGTAGGGGTTCCCTCTTAGGTTCCCGATGCCTTGGTCGGTGATTGGAAACCACCTCTTCCCTCCTTGTTTTCTTTTTACTTTGTAATTGAACTATTATTTTCATGGCTTAGGTTAGTTTTTCGTGCTTGAAATGATTGCTATCTATGTGATCGGTCATGTTATGTTAGTTTAGATTAGGTTACCTTGATTTACGTCCGTTAGAGCGATGTAGTGCCAGGCGCGGCATTTTTTACAGAAGCCCGGTGGACGTCGATATAGTGGAGTGCTTATAATACCGTCGGACGGCACTTTAGACCCAGGCAAAATTCAATGTCACCGAGGTAGGCGAGGTATACAGGTATGCGTTCGTCAGGTGAAAACAATGAAGGAAGCGATTGTGTTCGCGCACAATTTGGGAAGTGTCGCTTCGTTGCATCGTGGCAAACCAAACGTCCAAATAAACTGTGAGCTGATTGTTTTTCGCCGCACTTCTTACGAACTTTTGCCGCTGGTCGGCCTGCAAGATGAATGTATAGTTTCTAGACGACCTATTCCGAGTCCGCGTATAAATATCAGCAAAGCCGCGTGCCTTCCTTGCCTTATTTGTCCAGTTGTGCTTTCATAGTGAACACTTTGTTGTCAATTTATGCGTCTCGTTGTTGCTGCCAGCACTTCAGGGGTTCCCATTGTACTAGCGGCGTCATGTTTAGCAACGAACCCGTCAAACGGTTAAGCGAATCCTGAAGGCGATCGAGCCGCCCAGCACACTCTTAAGGAGAATTCTTGGTTCAGCCTTATTTATAAACTACTTTGTGTCTCGCCATGATTCCTTCGATGTAACTGGTGCCTTCGAGTTTGAACTCCGAGCTGGGTTTCCCCTAATTGGGTCATTTTCATCGTGGGCACCATGGCCGATTGGAGCTGAGGAGCGGTCTTCAAGTCGTTGGATGTGTGGTAGCCCGAAAGCACGATATTGCGCCCCGGAACGCAGTAGAAACGCTATAGGCCCTTTCCACCAGCTACGAGGCCACAAGCTCGGGTACTCTCGCTCGAGGGACGATTGCTGGCCGTCGTCGCGATCAGGAGTCCGCAAAACGTAGCCAGTCAGCTACGTTACGTTCGGTATTATTCATTGGCTGCTCTGCTTCTAAGGCGAAGCTTTATAAGGCAAGGCGAAAGGGAAATCTGGTGGTCCCGTGTACGCAAAAAACTCATCTGGCACAACCCCATGCACATGTGCCCGAAAACCAGGTTGGATAAGAGTTAGCAGTATACAGGGTGGGAGATTGGCCGTGCTTATAGATGGTGTAACTGCACTTTCACGTCAACCGACACAGGTAAGTGGGAACTGCGCACCGGAGGAACGAAAACCACCGGCGCACGTCGCAGCTTCACAGGTTAACCAACTGTACGGAGCGCGTGGGAGCATCTTTTTTAGCACCATGGTATTTCTTGGAATACTTAAACCCGAACATTTTGGTCTGTCTGTCAGTCTGTCTGTCTGTAAGTACGTAATTACCCGATTCTAACGCGCACTTTTTTTCCGGAAAAATAGGTCGAAAAATCGCATGCGCGTTAGAATCGGATACGAAACCGAAACTGCCGAAACAACGGAAATTTCGTCCCGCCATCACCATCACCATCTCAAGCAGGCGCCAAAGCTTTTAGCAACGATTTTTCATACGCAGGAAGCATAGGTATAGTGCCTAGAATATTCTAGGCACTATAGCATAGGCGCCTAGGCTTTCCTATCGGCGTTCACACAAATCGTAAAATCGTTCCACTTGCGCGCTTGATAACAGCAATGGCGGCAGCGGCTCTCACGCGTTCAAAACATGGAGGAAGAGTTCAAAACGAGCGGTCGGCTGAAGCGTGCGCCTCTGGAGCGGAGGTGCACATATTTTCGGTTTTTTTGCCAGGAAAATCGGGTGCGCGTTAGAATCGGGGGCGCGTTAGAATCGGGTAATTACGGTATGTCTGCCCCTCGATTCAGCCACCCGGCCAAAAGTGAGAATACTTGAGCGAGAGGTTTATGCAAGCAGAACTTTTCCATACCGAGAGATCTAGGAACCAGCTTCATGCTGGTCAACATTGTTCGGCAAAAACAAAAACATTCGGCGTATTTGAGGCAAAACATCAATGCACAGGCGGTATTTGCAGTGTTCTTTTAATTGCATGGCTGCTCGTTATTTGCGATGAGAAATAACGTCGGGATCGTTACCGTGAAGCGGATACGCGTCCAAAGGCTAACCCAACCTTTAATCACATCCGACTTTTAGGTATGAACGCGGCTTTTAATAAATGCTCTCACATATGGAGTTTACGGGGTGTTATCGTCGTCTACGCTATGGAGGGTGAAACGCGCAGGTCCGCGCCCCCTGAGACTCATTTGCTGGCATTTGGGCGCCAAAGCCCCAGTTGCTGTTTGACGTATCCTGCGTGTATATTCGCACAGAGGCGTTACCACAAAGGCATGTGGATGGCGGGAACCTACGAAAACAAGCAACAGATAAATCCGAACACCGTATCAGCGCATGTATAGGCTTCACAGCGGTATCCCCGTACACGCTGTGGAAAGGCAGCAACAGGGGAGAGAGAGAGAGAGAGAGAGAATAAACGTCTTTATTATACTCGGGGACAACTTAAGAACTGCACCAGAAGTTGCCGCTGTGCCTTATCACCGTAGCCGGATGTTTCTCCTCAAGGCGCAAGTAGGGAGTTACTGGGAATATTTTGAACATGGCGTGAGCCGTTCCCGTAATTTTTTGGACTTAAAATGCTTATAAACGACTCCAGTGATGACAAACAAACTGCGTGAGACAAGGCAGACGATATCACGCATTCATAGCAAACCCCTTTCAAAACGCGCGCGCACTGACGGCGGAGTGATACACTACATGAGGTGGTGCCGTTCTTGAGTTGTAACCGAGTGTAGGAAAAACAGAAATGTGGAGCGGGGGACGCCGCAGTAGCCAAGTTCAGCGCCTATGCATTCCGCGCAATAGGTCACCCAACGATGTGGTAAACGGGTCTTCCGCAGTGGGTTCGAGGTCTATCGCCCAGCGGAAGCACGTTGTGCTGCCCAGTGATCTCATCCAGGATGCGCACAACGCGATTGCTTCTGACTGAGTGCTTCTATTACATTCGCACAGTGTTGTGCGCCCAGTGCACTCAAATAACCACGGGAAGAAATTCCTTGATTGGTTTGGCATTGGTAGATCCGATTACACGTTCGGCACGCTGAACTTCAGCGGCCATCAAGAGGCATTGAATGTGAAATACAGAAATGCGGCTGAAATCGCGAAATGAGAATCTGTGTGTGTTTATCTGTCAAGGCTATAAGAATGGCGACAAAAACAATAACACTGGTGCGAGGTTGTGTATGAGCAATCATTAATTAATGTCATCCACACATAGCTCATTTTCGGTCCTTTCTGATTACGATGCGAAATCAGCACAGAATTTTGCGTCCTTAACGCCGGAATGATCTACGGAGCCGAGCCATTTGCTTTACTGAGCAAATGGCTCTGCTCTGCCATTTGCTTTACTAAGCAAATGGCTCTACTGAGCAAATGGCTCTGCTCTGCCATTTGCTTTACTAAGCAAATGGCTCTGCTCCGTAGTAAATCAGAGCCATTTGCTCAGTAAAGCAAATGGCTCTGCTCCGTAGCAAAGTAAATGGCTCTGCTCTGTAGTATAAAGCAAGTGCCTCTGCTCCGTTGTAAGCGACTGACTCTTCTCCGGAGGTCATTCCGCCGTTTCGGCGCGCAGTTTCGTGCCATGCTAGTCTTTCTCGCAGCTTTGTTGGACTTCTAGTTGCGAATGAGAAGCCCGCTCGGCGTAGCATCGACCCTGGAGGAGCAGCTTGAGTGAAGAATCGTTACGCAGCCGGAGGGAAAAGCGCAGCGCCCGTCGGGCCACGAGCTCCCCCGCAGTTTCGATCTATTTTAGACAGCGCGTGGCGTGCTTCCCGGCACGAAGGGATTCCCTGCCCTCTTCTTCCTTCGCCTTCGTTCTCTCATTCGCCGCCCTCGCTGACCCTCTAAACTCTCCCGAGCCAATGGCGACGCAGCTTTTCAGACCACGGTTTGCCTCGCACCACCGAGTCGGAGGTCTGCGGCATCAAAACAAATGCCGTGCTCGCCTTTTAAATGAAACGGCACTGAGGTTTTAAACATTTTTGATTGGAGCAAGGGCACCGTTTAATAGCTCCGCGAGATAAAGACGAGACTCAACGCGGAGCTGATGGCTTCGTAGCCGGGTGGCGGCTCTCTCTCTCCCGATTCTCTTTCCCACCGAGCTGCGCGGGGTTGGCGTAGCTTGGCCCGAGTAAGCGCCAGGTTGTTTGCAAGCGCTGCGCTTTCTCTTCTGTCTCTAGGCCAAGGTTGCGCGGGCGGATGAGCTTTGCTCTCGACCCGTGTTACGAGCGTGCGCGGTCGCTGCATAAAACGGTTGGCGTCACCGCGGTGTTGTTTCGTCCGGAGTGCGTACGATAAACGCTGATTTCGTGAACGAGAGATGAAGCTGGTTCGGCGCAAGTCCGTGTCCCCCGACGCTGCGGAAGCGGGCGAGCGGCGAAGTTCATCGGCGTTGGAGTTTCAACTGCGACGACACGGCCTACTTGACGCCTGGCCACGCTGGACGCGTCTCTCGTGGTCCGGTGAGTTCCAAGCGAGCCCTCTCTCTAAGGGTACTCCGAAATAAAACTAGGACGTCTGTGTCGGACGAAATTCCCAGCCTACCGTGGCTTACTTCGGGGTTATATAGGAAATTATAGGGAGTTTTCTTGCCTCGTAACCCTCGCATTATTCCAATGACGCAAACGTCTGATAAACCAGAAGAGAGTGAGGCAGCTGTTTGGTATTGGCGGTGCCTCCCTGGTGCGGCACCGGCTAGCACGCGTCGCCGGCTCAGAGCTCTAGTCGGTGACGTACGTTTGTCAAGCCAAAGCTCAGTATGGCTGCTGTCCCCAGCATGACTAGCCTGCTTGATCGCTGAAGTGCAGTTGACTTCTAAAGTCTGACGATGAATGTGTTCTGAACACATCGGGGTAAACATTCTTTTGCAAATTTGCCTGAATGCACAAATGCGCTATCGAAAACGTATATAACAAAATGTGCTTACATGTTACTTCGAAAAAACAGACAAGAAAACCACGAAACCAGGCTTTGTGAAGTGAAATTAACGAGCGAAATTTTATTTAAATGCCTGATGGCTTAATGTTCCTGCACAACCGTTCTCCGGTCTTGCTGCGCATGCATCACATCTTCTATATCTCGCCGACCACAATACAAATTGCCTGCAACGTGCGCACGCCTTTCCTTTTCACTACAGCGGCGAGAGCATTTGCCGGATAACTACAGAATTCGGGGCATGTGCCGAAAGGTTTACAATACGGCGGTGCGTGTATTGAAACCCATAACTTATTCAAATAAAATTTCAGTTGTTTGCGCTCACCAAGCCTCATGTGGTGTGTTTTTGTGTGTGTATGTCTGTGTACGCGTGTGTGTGCGGGCGTACACAAATTTACCAGTATATTTTGTTGACCTTGTAGCAATACCAACAGGCCTAATACAAACTTTTATTAGGATGTCGGCACTGGTTAGGTGGTTTATCACAGGGTTGGATTAAGCACCATTCAACTGTGGGAAAAGATTTTAGCCACGCTAATGAGGCCTCGCGTACGTATATGCCAACCGTTAGTATATATGCCAACCAATCTGCCTCAGACATCCGGTGGCTAAGCTAGCGATAGGAGCCACGAAAACGGTTGGAGGTGCCTCGAGAGAACAAAACCAACTCAACGTTAAAAATAATCATCCAAAAACAACACAAAGTGGTCAATATCGCCCGATTTCTGTTTTCCAAACTTACTGCACCCACCGCATGCTAGTTGTAGCTATCGCAAAACGGTACCCTGGCTGAGCTCTTTGTGCTACTTGATGCAGCACAAACCAACTTTAAAAACTTCAGGAAGTGAAACTGTGGAAAAGTTTGAAACCACGCCCATTTTAGCAAATATTCCTCGAAAGTAGCCGAATACAACCTAAAAGATCAAATCCACCCAAACTCCCAACGATATGAGCTGAGACCTATATCAGACCGAGGAAACTACCTATAATATCCACTATAATGTTAAAAGGGTGACATTAAGCTCTTTGCGCTAAGAAAGATATTTCCCAAACGTAATTATTCAGAAAACTGTAATGTTCCGGGGAAATGCACCCGGCAAGGCGCGGGCTACTGGGGAACCCGACATCACGGGGACTTTTTCTCGGTTGCATGGGAGGTTACCCCCAACAGCTGTAATGCACTATGGAGTCTATGTTAATCATACATTCGCGGACACTTCTGTTAAAAGACACGCAGACTCACACTTGATTCAAGGAGAAGCGACCCGCTCGGTGGTTCTCACTGACACCGCATTTTGGTGGAAACCATGCTTACTGAATCGTGTTGTTCACGTATTTTTATGGGCGAAACCCCTTAGGGGCTCGGGCTATCGACGTCTCCTGTCGTCGTCGTCCCACTTTGTCACGGTACTAAAACACCGGGGCATTCGTTTTCCGACGCCTCGGGCTAGAACGTAACGTGTGCAATGGATAAAACCAGTTCAAAATAAACTAACATTATTTAAAGATTTGTGGAACCCTTCCTGTCCGCTTCAGCAAACGTCAAGAACAAGCAGAAGCTGCTTGTAGACGAGTTATAATTTGTGTTAAACTCAAATACCCACCGGCTGTTGACGCTAGGCCTGATCGGGTCTGGTGGTCGGTCGAAGCAAGAAAAGGCGTACTTACCTGGGGCCGGGGCGTCGTTGCTTAAATCTGGTTCAACGCAACAGAAGGTGCCTCCTCCTCGGAAAGCGCGCGATTGCTCCTCTCACCGGCGCTTCTCCGGCGCCCAATCAGCGTGCGCCGTGCGGCAAGAGAAAGATCTACAATCTTTCAATACACTTCTACACTGCATTCTTCATCCCTCTCTAGTTTTCACGTTACTGGAGGCGGCTTGAGATATTTTTCCGACGCCTGATCGGGAAAGCTTGCCTTATTTATTTATTTATTTATTTATTTGCTTGCAATACCCTCAGGCTCATTAAAGTTGAAAGTTGAAAGTTTATTGCGACAACATGCACAGGAATGGCTATACAGTTGTTTCAGTTTCAGTTTCAGCTTCAGTTTATTTCTTTTCATCACATAGATGAGGGTTGGCCCGGGATAAAAGCGACTTGGTGTCGCTTGAGAAGACCCGAGCCCCCCTTTTACATGGCAGACAGCGAGATCTTGAACACAAAATTTGGTACATCGCATACAGTATTAAAGACACACATACACACTCAAAAAGAAACACTGTTGGAGAATAAAAAAATAGTAGAAGTATTAATAAACATCAAAATGCTTTCATTGAAACTTAGCCATACTTAGAAGTGCGCTGCATGAACGTACATTGTATAAAGAAAGCACACATGTCATAGCTCTGAAAAAAAAATACATAAATGAAAAAACAAAACAACAAAAAAACAATAATAAAGTTCATTGGAGACAGCATACAGCTTTCACTTTCCAAATTTCACTAGGAAAAAAACAAGAAACAATTGCAACTACAACAGGGCTTGCCGAATCGCATGAATACTACTGTTTCTACGCTAATTTTATTCTCAAGGAGTTGGTTAAGTACATGAGGGACAGTATAACGAAGCATTTGCCGACCAAAATCGGTTCTACAGAAAGGAGTGTACCAGTAATCTTGGTTCCGAGTTTTATAAACCGAAAGAGTTCTTTTCAGATGAAATAGACTCAAAAAGCTTACATTGTTATTATATACAGCTCGTTTGTAACGAAGGGCCAAGTAACAATAAAAAAGTTTGTACACTGGTACTATTTTAAAATAGCTAAACAGTTCATCTGTAGGAGCACAGTATTTGACGTTAGCAATGCACCTAATTGCTTTTTTCTTAAGCATGTAAAGTTTATTGAGGTTGGTATTTGTGGTCAATCCCCACACCAAAAAGCAATAATTCAAATGAGGCAAGAACAGTGTGTTGTAAATTAGTAGTTTGATTGGCACTGGAAGGAAGGAACGCATTTTGGCAAGAACACCAACACATTTACCCAGATTGCTTACAACAGAATCTACGTGAACATCTCCATTACATATTCTTGGGAAAGTGCACACCAAGGGTTTTTACACAATCCGCTAGCACGATAGCAGTGTTACCCAAGTATAGCAGACAGTAAAGAGAAATAGGAAGTTGTCGCGTATGAAACACAATCAGATTTGTCTTATTAGTATTAATACGAAGGGAGTTCATTTCACTCCACGCCTGAAGGCCCTGTAGTGTATTGTTCACAAGTGAAATTAAGCTCTGCAGATTACTACCAGTAAAAAATATGCTTGTGTCATCAGCATACATAATGTAAATGGGTTTATCATTTATCATTGTGAAGTCGTTTACGTACAAGATAAATAACAATGGCCCTAAAATTCTACCTTGTGGGACCCCAGTGGTGATTGACTGAAATGAAGAAATACAGTTATCTACTTTTACGCACTGTTCACGATACCGGAAATATGATTTCATAAGAAGAAGTGGGGTGCCACGAATTCCATATAGATCAAGTTTCTTAAAAGCGTGTTGTGACTGAGGCGATCAAACGCTTTTGAGAAATCCACGAAGACACCAATACACAAGTCTTTTTTTTTTCAAAGCACTTGAGAATTATTTCATTTTTTGCGAGCAGTGCTGTCTCCGTGGATCTACCTTGAAGGAAACCATACTGCGATGAGTAGATTAAACAATATTTGGAACAAAAATTCACGATTCGCTTATAGATTATTTTTTCCAAGCATTTAGAAAACGCGGGCAGTATTAAATTGGGCCTGTAATTGCTCATATCGTTCCTATTCCCTTTTTTGTACAATACTTTCACTATAGACTTTTGCATCATTTTTGGAAAGCATCCGGTTGATAAGGCTAAGGTATATATGTATGCCAGCACAGGAGCTATGATACCAATAACATTTATGATAGGTACAGTTTGAATGTTGCCTACATCGCGTACAGTACTGTTTTTAAGAGCTGAAAAAATTAAGCAAACTACATGTTCATCCGTAGGCTGTAGGAATATATTATGAGGGTTTGAGGGTAACGATTGTCCCGTATAATTTGGATTGAGTGAAGTCTGTACAGTTTCTTTAAAGAACTGGTTAAATTTCTCGGCAAGTTCTAAGCATTTAATCACGCGCCCTTCGATGTTCATTTCTTTAGTGTCATGTGAACTATACCCTCTATTTAATAAAAAGTTAAGCTTTTTCCAAACCTGAGCACTTCCCGGGCAGCAATCACGGCGAAATTGATTGTGCAGATATCTTTGTTTTTCAGATGTAAGGAAAGAGTTTAATTTATTACGATACCGCTTGAAATCAGCGAACTCTGATGGATTTTTAGTCCTTAGAAACCTTTTAAACTTTCTTGTTTTCTTTTTTATCATTTTAATGCAATCTTGGGGTATCCAAGGCTTGCGTGCATTGCGGTCTTTTTTAACAATGATTTCCTTGAAATGATCGAAATACACGCGTTTGAGTATAGCCATAAATGTGTCGTAGGCTTGGTCAGCCGTCTCAGAAGTGTATACGTCATTCCACTTTATGTTCGAGATGCTGGAATAGAAAGCACTCAGTGTTAGGGGCGTGACATCCTGCCGTGTTACAGTTGCTGGGTCACTCAGTCTTTTGACAGCGAAATCAACAAGAACATAAATTGGTAAGTGGTCGCTGTTGTCATTGCCCAATACACCAGCTGATACTCTGTTTAAGTTTATATTTGTAACAAACATATCAATGAACGTTGCCGAGTTCGGTGTGACGCGTGTGGCTGATTATGTTACGATAGCATGGCCGTTTGATTCAATGGTCGAAACAAGCGAAGTTTGAACTGGCGATTGCTTTAGAAGGTCGATATTAAAGTCACCACCAAGAATTAATTTTAGATTATTGTCATTCACGTAATTCAGTAGCTTGTCAAGAAGCGGGAAAAAATTGTTTGCAGAGGAGTCCGGAGGTCGGTACATAACTGAATAAACACAATCATTGGCTGTCACTGTCAAATATTCAATGTCAGTGAAAATAAAAGAGAACGCAGGGACAATGCAGCAATCTAAGTGGCTCTTTGTTAAAAGGACAAGACCGCCTCCTTTTTTGCTGTTTCGATTTAGGAAAAAGGTTTGATAGCCAGGGCGTTTGTACACGTCGCATTGGGGCGTGTACCAGTTTCGGTCAACATAATAATGTCAAAAGAAAAAGAAAGTTCCTCTAGAAAAATCGACAAATCGTCTTCTTTATGACGAGCTGAGCGAATGTTTAAATGAAAACAGCATAGCCTATCATTGGGAAAACTACTTACGAGGTTATTAACGTCGGTGGATGTTGTCGCCATTGTAACGAACGGTCAGCAATGGTGCAGCGGTTGCTGTTCTTACGCGATCTTGTTACGCGTTACGAATGTGGACAATCGGGGCGGATTCATCTTTCCGAGCAAGAATCTTTCCAGATTTCGTCCAAACGAACGTCCAGTTCGCCACCTTATTTTTTGCTACGGCCATTCCAAGTAGCCGCTTCAAGACAGGACACAGGTGTTCGTTTATGTAGACGGGCATGTTGCAGGAATGGCCAAGATCTCGAGCGGAAATTCTAGTCTTCCTTGCTTTATCGAGCACTGTGTCCCGCTTAGGGCGGCTTTTGAAAAGCCTGACAACGTGACGTTCCCCTCCTCCCCCCCTCCCGTTTTGGCACGACTCTGCGGGAAATGGCACGTCCTTTGTGACAATAAAAAATAATAGAAGAATGCACACAACTAACACATACAAAATCAGCTTTCAGTTTTAAGAAAGACACAATAATTACAATGAAAATTCCACTAGAAAAAAAACACATCAGCTCTCAGATTTCAGGAAACATTAAGTAGAATTCAAGAATTCACAGTAATAAAGAAGAAAAACAGTTCTCAGTTTTCATAAAGAAACAGTAATTACAGTACAAGATTTCATACAGCGACAAAAAAAATAACCTCTAAGTTTTCTGAAAGAAACAAGTCAAAATACACGTTTTTTTACTGTAGTTCTAAAAAGTACATTTTTAATTTCTTTTTAAATCCTTGTTCATATTTAGCATCTTGTGCTATGGTTAGAATTGCGATGTGAGTATTTAAAAAGTAGGGAATATGGCAGCTCAATTTCTGGTGACCGTATTTGGTGCGAGTTTTTGGTTTTGTGTATATTACCTGTCTAAACTCGTATTTATGTGATCGTGACGTGTCTTTTCTGTAAACGTCATTAAGGTCAGTCCTTATTTGGTAATAAATAGTTAGAGTTTTTTATTTAGAATGTTCATAATTGTCAATACCTGATGTTTCTTAAATAATGGAGAACTGTGACTGATGTAGGGTGAATTTTCAATCATGCGTAAGACTTTTTTGGAGCCGGTATAGGTTTTCTGTGTTTGTTTTTCCTGTTGAATCCCACACTAGAAGGCAGTAGTTAAGGCGAGAATGGGCTAGACTGTAGTACAGTTGCCTTTTTAACCAAGCTGGTAGTAAATATTTCATCTTATGAATAATACCAATGCACCAGGATATATCTGTTCAAAGTTTATCAATATGAGGAGACCAACTTAAATTTTCATTGAACACAATGCCAAGGAATTTGTGCGAACTAACTTGTTCAATATATTCGCCTCTGAAATTGAGGAAAATCTGTTGCCCTAAACGTTTGTTGTAAGCTCGAAAAATCATATATTTTGTTTTTCTTGTGTTTAAATTCAGTTTATTTGTATTAAGCCAAATCGACAAATTTCTAAGATATAAGTTTGTTTGTCTTTCTAGCAGAGCCAGATCTCTGCCAGAAAAAAAGGCGTTTGTATCATCTGCATACAATATTATATCCGGGGTTAAAGGCAAGTTAACAATGTCATTTTTATATAATAAAAATAATAGCGGACCGAGAATAGATCCTTGTGGAACACCGTACTTAATTGGCCCAAAGCTGGACCTGGCGTGGCCAATTTCTGTGTATTGAAGGCGATTATGTAAGTAGCTCTTGATTAGACTGAGGCAAGTTCCCCTGATTCCGTATTTCTCAAGTTTCTAAAACAAAATATCCTGTTTGATAGAATCGAAAGCCTTTTTAAAATCTGGAAACACTCCAATAGTAAACAATGTTTGTTCGAAGTTATCAATACTTGTATATTTTATATTTAGTATTGCCATTTCAGTTCATTTTTGTATTTGGAAGCCATACTGTGGTTTGGCGATGACATGGTTAGTTTTAGCGAAGCTTAAGATTCGAGTATTGATTACCTGTTCTATTATTTTGAAAAAATGGGCAGAACTGAAATCTTTTTAATGGTTCATGTCATTTGGATCCCCACTTTTGAAAATTACGGAAAATTTGGCAATTTCTAAAACATCAGGAAAATCACCAGAATTTAGTATCAGGTTGCATATGTGTGAAAGTGGCTGACGTATATATTGTGCGACTGCTTTTATCGGCTGTATTTTTAATTCATCAACCCCACATGCCCGGCTGTTATTTAGCTTTTGAATTAAGCTCAGAGTTTCTGAGTCAGTAACGGGAAACAAAAATATTGAGCCTCCAGTACTAGATGGAATACAGTGTTTTTTACTGGGATTAGCTGTGTGTGTGACCGTAGCAGCACGCGACTGTAAAAAATGATTGTTAAACTTATCCGGAAGCAATCTTTCCGTGCACTGTTCTCCGTCAATAATAATCTCGGAAATAACTCATGTCTCGCCTTTCGCCATGAGGTTATTAATATTGCTGCAGATTTTCTTCGGGTCGTAATAAATAGCTGCAAATTTATTTTCAAAGTCTGCATTACGCGCGTGTTTATTATCGGAATTTAATTTGTTCCTCACTTTTTTAAACTGATTAAAAACATCATGATTTCTAGTCTTTATAACCGAAGCAAGGAGTTTTTTTCTTTCATTCTCTTAAAGAGACTACAGTCAATCCATGGTTTTCTTATTTTTTTGTTTCTCTTTAACTCTATATTAGGAAATGCTAAGTTATAATTGTAACGAATTTTGTCTGCGAACATGTTGTAAGCATCTTCAGGATTGGTTGCAAGCAAAACTGGGTTCCATTCGGGCATGGCCATTAATCTCTGAAATATCGTAATAATATTATCATTTATTAATCTTTGCACAGTGGGTGTATTTGTTGCGGTTTGTTTGTGTCGACTTGAAAATAGTGTGAAAAAAATGAAGATTGGCATATGATCACTAACATCTGAAATTATTACACCTGCTTGCAAACTACTTGTTTCGTAATACGTGAAACATAAATCAATCAATGTCTGAGATATCCCCGTCACTGGCGTCGGGATATTAATGACGTTTTCTTACCCACAGGGAAGAAAAATGTCCAGAAGATTTTGTGAAGAAGAGTCTCGGAATGATAAATCGACATTAAAATCGCCAGTTACGATTACCGGCGTACGGAGACATTCACAGTATTGCAAAACATTTTCAAAGAATTCCAAGAACACAGTCAATGTACCAGAAGGGGGTCTGTACACAACCAAAAATATAGTGTTCAAACATTTGATCATGATATATTCGTAGTGAGGATTAACAGTAGAAAATTCTCTGACAACAGAAAAATGTACATTTTCTTTGACGTAAATGGCTACGCGCCCTCCCCTCATATTGCTCCGCCACATTGATGCACATCTGTACCCGATAAAGTGCACAGTATCCGAGTCACCTAAAAACCAACTCTCAGTAAAAGCTAACAGATCGAAATTATGATTTTAAGCGCTTGAAGGAGCATATCAACAGAATCCTTTTTATTTTGTAGGCTTTGAGCATTCAAGTGAAACAAGGAAGACTGTTGTATGTGACGTATCGCGTCACAGCGCTTGAAAGAATCGGGATCAAGATAACTGTTTTGCGCCGGATAATTATACATTAGAAAGGTTTCTGCACTGTCTCATAACCGATATCAAGTTACGTTCTCATGTTATTTTTGCAAGATCCGCCAGCTCTCTTATTCTGATTATCCGGTCCCGAGGGCCGCGACGGACAAACATTTTTCCGATTCTGTGCCAGCCGAATTGGTATTCCTTTTCATCAGCCGGTGCTTTCATCTCCCAGAAGAGCTTCTTATTTTGTGTGGTCAGATTTTCGTTGAAGAAAATCGTAGACTTTTCTTGTCTAGTTGTGCTTTCTTTCCTAGCCATGCTTCGTTCGTTACATGCGACGAAAATCGTACAAGGACCGTAGGCATTTTGCTCCCTCCGTTTTTGTCAGATTTCGAAGGCAGTCGGTGGATGGCCTCTGGATCAGTTTCAGCAAGTTGGGGTAGCTCGAGGTGACTTTCCAAGGTGTTAAGCTTCTCCAGAAGGTTTTCATCGCTATGTTGGGGAAGGCCATGTATTTTTAAACTTTGTCGCCTACTGTACTGCTCCAGATCAATGATCTCATTTTTCAGAGAGGCAACATCTTCGGTCTTACTCTTTTCTTCTAGCCTTATGACGCGTTCTTTAGCCATGCTATTTCCGCGGTTTGCTGCTTCATTTCAGCGAGAACTTTATCGTATTTGCTAGACATCTCTTTCATAAAAGCTTCAATGGCGTCAACCGTTGACTTAATGCCCCCTAAAGGATCGACTTGGGATTTCATTGTGAGCAGTAAAAAGAAGCTTGCGGTTAATTTCTGGGATTTTGTCTACGAGATTCGTTGCTGCGGCTTCAGCCGGTTTGGTATCTTTCTGACCATTTTTGGCGCTTGCGCAGGCTCCGCACTTCGAGATTCCTTCGCGGTCTTATTTTTTTTTTCCGCTACGCCTTCTCTGTTACTCCGGAGCAAGTTCCATTGTGGAAACTATTTTTACAGATAGCGCAAGTCAAACAGAATTCGTCATCATCAAATAATTCACTGCGAAAAAATTCCGACATCTCCACGAATTAAATGATGATGAGAGGGGCGAAGCAAAAATGCTTATCGGTAAAACCGTGAAACATTCTCCCGCACATCATATAAAGACTCGAAACGTCAAGCTTTCCACCGCTCCGTTGACAAGCCCGTCGACGACGTCGATGTTTGTTTTGGTTATGTAGGAGTTGTTTTGGACCATGAGAATCTCCATGGGTAAGTTGGCAAATTCGGTGGGTGACATTTTAGCCACCTTGGCCGTCGCCTTCTGCAGAACGCCTTGTGTCGTGTACCCCCGGTACGTGTCTTGAGATCGCAGGCGACGAACGACAACCTCATCTTCTTCCTGTTCTCCTTGTTGGGTAGCAACGAACGCGTTGAACGTGTTGTCCTCTTTGGCCAATGTTTGGTTGGCCAATCCCTAGAGGGATCCTGCCACAATCATCATTAATGTGCCGTGCCGTATACAGCAGCAACGAGGGACGGGACAGGGCCCGAGCAAGAGGAGCTTCGCCCCTAAAATTACATGCGTCCGACATCGCGCCAAGGTTCGCTTAGCAACGCTGACAACCAAACTTTCTAAGAAGTAACTTCAATAGCAGAAACCAACCTGCAACATCAGGAGCGATGCTTAGGTTGCAGCGTGACCATGCGTTGCCACTGCCGCTGAGCGAGTGCGCTGGGGCGACGAAGCGCAGAATCCTTTGTAGGGAATCCGCCGTGACGTCGATGACCACTTTCCTTCGGTAGCCAACGCGAGTCCTTGCTCCCAGTGTAGGTCGTACTGCGTCCTATGATCTGTACCGTGCCGGCAGCGACGATTCCTGCTACATCAGGAGCGATGCTTCGGTTCCAGCGTGACCATGCGTTGCCACTGCCCTTGAGCGAGTGCCTGGAAAGTGTAGTGAATTGGAAAGTGGTGTAAATTACATACAATGAAGCAATGCTAAATAATGTAAATGGCTTCAAGAATGGTAGCGAAAATAGATTGTAGGTATGCAATTACAGCTCACGCTTAATGGTAATTAGAAAATAAAAAGTTGGCTTCGAATGGCACATCTTAGCTAACGCTTAGGGTAACGTGGGAAGGAAGAACAGAGGAGCCCATGATTGTGCATTAACAGATATTGTATTTTAGATGCGACGCTTCTCTTGCTCTCGGGCTTGTCCCTCCTGCGACGTCGTCGCGGCGTCCGTCCGCATCCCTCCTCCGTTCTTCTCTCCCACAGCTGTGTGCAACACTCTCACTCCGGCTCATTAGCATACCACAGCTGGCGCGCTTGTTTGGGCGCGCTTCGCTGCGTAACGCTGCATTAACAACTGCTCCGGCGCGCGCAATTGCGTGCATGCGCGACTCTCCATTGTCTCCTCTCCTTCAAGCGCTGTGAATATAAATCGGGTATCGCGCTGCGGCGGTTCAGTCAAGCGCTCGCTTTCTCGCACTTGATGTGACCTTGCTTGACTACTTCGTGCTTGACTTGATTCTTCCGATGAAGACGTGATGGAAGCGACGGTCCCTTCTGTGAGTGGTGTGACACAACAATTACTCCCATCGTCCCGCGTATAGGAACACCCGCATGTGATGTAAGTGCATCATACGCGTTCACAACACGTTTCACGCGATTTAGAGAATCAACCCAACGGAAACACCAATTGAACCCCCCGATGCTTCGCATCACACCAGGCTTTCCTCGCGGGAAGATGGGCGTATTTTTTTAGATGGCTCGTAATCAATGACGGCGGAGAGTTGATCCAGGAAGAAAGGTGGGTCATTCGACTGAAGTCCTGGGTATCAAGGTCTGAGAAAATGTGCGCGTTCTTGAAGATGGTAAACCAACTTTACTAGCATGACCCAAACAAGGCGAGATAACATGCTTACAAAAATAAGCGGCTGACGTAGATGAGCGTCACAAAAAATTTATGGAACAGACGGAAACAGATAATTATCCCGTGCTGAGTATCTCCTCGAAACGCCGCGCCCCTCCTTTGCAAATCACACAATTGCTTGATCGACAATATTCGCTAAAATTCTATGCAAAGGCCTGCTGTTTGGAAGGAATGCGCACAGACCAAGCGGCGCCGCACGCTGCAGCACTCCGCGGCGTTCGATTTACTGACACTCGACTGTACCGGTGAATTGGTTGACTACTTCTTAAGCGTTTGTGTTTATCTTCTACTTTATTGCTGAACATGATTTCGGACTACTAAACTTC
This sequence comes from Haemaphysalis longicornis, assembly GCF_048455015.1. Taxonomy (NCBI): domain Eukaryota; kingdom Metazoa; phylum Arthropoda; class Arachnida; order Ixodida; family Ixodidae; genus Haemaphysalis; species Haemaphysalis longicornis. The sequence goes on along the minus strand of NW_027526460.1, from coordinate 141,260,482 downwards.
AATTAGCACAAAAACCCGGCGTCGTTCCTGGCTACGTGACATCGGGTGGAGATGCGGAGTAAACGCACCCTGAGTCATCGGCAAATCTCCAATCAAGCCCAAGCCGTCCCAGCCGCCGGAAGAGAGGTCTCCGACCCGAGTTTGGGCCGGTGCCAGGGAAAGGGAAGAAAGAGGACGTCGTGACCGACAACACGAACAACGTCGCTGCCATGATGACCGCTACCAGAACTTCTGCTGTTTTTAACACGAAGGTGTTTTATTCCTGGATCCAGCAAGATCGGACTGACGTCATATCCGTCACAGAAATGACATCGCCAGAAAAAAGTTCCATTGACGCGGCGGCGCCAGGATTCGAGCCGGGGTCTCCGTCGCCCCAACGGGAGGTGATAGACGCTGTACCCACTGCGCCATGAGCTTTTTTTTTTCTTTATTGCCGGCTTTGTCACATACAAAACACAGTCACACGTTCATAAAAGCCGTAGGCTTCCCTAAAGTATTTTTGAGATGCTCTTACGAGGACTCAACGGTCTGTTATGCTACGCACCAAGCAGCGGGCCCCTACACGCACATCGCGTTACAGGAAATAAAACGGCTCTCTTCTATTTCTTTTGCCGTATTTCACTTGTATCAGATCAATGTTTGTTGTTCTGTTCTAAACGCATTATTTTTTCTGCACCGTCACAAAGGTCTTACTAGGGTGTTTCGGGATGTTTGGAAGGCTCACAAATTTCAGTGGATATTTTCTTCAGGCTGCATGGCCATCACATAGGTTATGTGCAAGAATGTGATATTCGCAGCGTGCATTGCTCATTCACGTGCAAATACGATGAGGAGGTTTGTGCTACGCCACCGCAAAATGACGCAGACGACGTTTTTCAGTGTACTCTAAGGCGGATTTTGCGCCCCGAACTCCTATCGTAACCATCGTTATCATAACGAACTTACTCTCAAACGGAACTGTTATGACATGATTACGCGGTTGAAGGCTTGATGTATTCGCTCACGAACGCAATAAATAGTATGCGTGCCGCTTTCCACTATAGCAAAAATCGATACCGATGAATATTTCCAAGTATTGTTTTTGCGCCCCGTCAGGCGTTTAGAACAAATCCGGGTCTACTCGGGATGCCGTTGCATGAATTGAAGAAACTTACCCTTGCTCTCTTGAGTGCAGTTTTACTATAACGCAAATCTGAATATGGGGAAGATATGGCTGTGGGAAATGTACTTTAAATATTCCTCCAGGTCTGAACAAACATAGTGTTACTGTATTTTTCCCGCATACGTGATTAGTAGAGACCCGATTTTCTGCAAATGCCTATTTTGTTCCATGCGTTCCTATCGTATCTCTTTGATAGATGAGCGTGAACTACGGGTTAAGGAGGGATTTTATGGTGTTTTTATAGTGCCTATAATTGCCTATTTTGGCATTGGTACCCAAATGGTTATAAAAGTTTATAAACGCCTATTTTCAATGCCTGTTTCAAATATCGGAGCGCTTATGAACGCTATAAACTTTCGATTCAGAGTGCAGTTTGATGTAGTTATTCATGTTGCCTATCAGATAGCACTGACAGTTCGGAACTCTAGTGGGTTCAACCTAGTCCTCTAGTTAAATCAACTCCGGGAAAACATCTGCTATCAGTAGTGGAATTGGACGCAGTTACAAGAGGCGCAATTTTGAGTACGAAAATCTGCCGATGGTGGTAGTTGATATTGCTTCATCAATTTTCACAAGGATTCTTAGATTAAGTTTCGCGTGCTCTCCAAACACGTTTTTTCAGACGTGCAGCCGGATCCTCGTTTCTGAAGTATGCTCAAATCCAACTCAACGTTTCAGCATCCATCGCGTCTTGGTTAGTGGATCACGCATATTAAAACGCCACAGGCGAAACATTACTGCGCTTCTGCATTTCCCTACTTCTTAAAATCACACTGCCGACGGGGTCTAAAAAAACGTTTTTCATTTAAACTTGATTCGGCTCATAAGCGAACTTTTGTTCAAATTGCTCTTGTCGAAGCGTTTTTTTTTTTTTTTCAAAATGCGCGCAAGTTTATTTGGCCATGTTTGGCCATTGTGATTGAACAATGCAATTAATGCCAATGTATATGAGAAAATTGCCAGAGTTCTAACTAACATCCCTCATGGAAGCGCATGCTAATTTTTTGATAAAGCGTCGTCTATCGGGTTTATTATTTGTGTATGTTTTGTTATGCCGTAATTAAATTGCGCCACGCAGAAAAACAATCGCGCTTTCTAATCGCTATTTCCAGCTCTCAAGAGTTCGGTTACATGCCTGTTTCACTATATGCGTGGCTGCAGTAAGCGACAGGGCCTATTGAACACATATGTGAGCAGTGCGCTTGTTCAATTCGCCCAGCGGACCTTCATTATTCCACCAGGATTATGCATGGAACAGCTATGTTTAAGTGTTGCCCTTCTTGTGCCGTCATAAGAAATAACATTTTCGGTTTCGTCATCGTAGATACAGGTCGTGCACGTTTTGTTTCAAATAATTTAAAAATTTATGTAAATGTATGTATCTGGTTTAATTTATGTATGTGTATGTAAAAATTTATGCTACCTATATTAAAGACGTTGGAGACCTAAAACGGTGTTCTTCCTTTGTATTTAGGCACCTAAAACGCGCTTTTTAAAGCCCAAAAATCCGGCCTCTAGTGATTAGCATGCGTGCATGTGTGTGCGTGCGTGAGTGTGTGCGTGTGTTTGTGTGTATCTGTGTGTGTGCGTGTGTGCGTGTGTGTGTGTGTGAGTGTGTGTGTGTTATGGCGAAAGCATGTTATTGCAGTGCACCTGCAGAAATGATGGAAAGCAACTAGGACTACTCCGTACTGACTTTTTAAACTCCGCACTGACTTTTTATAAGGACTAAAAAGCAGTAATAAAAATGGGTCTGTCATTCCTAAGTCTGTGTGATTTGGTTTACTCTTACAAGCACCAGACGAGCTGGAAGCCGCGATTTCTTTGACGATGAAGCCGTTATAGCGCTGTGCCCTGCATGCGAGCATACCAGCACAGCCTCCGAGCTTGAACCAATCACGTTATTGGTGTCGTGGTCAATTGCTAACGTGTTGCTCAATAAACCTCCATGGGCAACCTACGCTTTTGCGCCCCATGGTGCATGTAGGCATTTTCGCATGCCATGATAACGTTAAGTGATGTGATACAATAGTTTCGAGTGTTCGGCAGGGTTACAAAAAATGAGGGAAGCTCTCACGAACTGGGAAGACTTGAAGGTAGCGAAGCTGTACGAAACCTTCACGACCATTAAGCGCTGGACACATGTACGATTGGTACACGCGATTCGAATCCAACTGATCGTGTCACGTTTAGTCGTACGCGTGAATTTGAGACACATGGCCCGATGCGTGCACCGACAGGTCCTAGCGACACCGACAACGCCCGATGCGCGTTGTCGGTGTCGCTCTGCCCACTGTTTTTGCTCCATGGTCAACTACGACGATCGCTGAGCTGAATTTGTAGATTCCGTGCGTTAGTTCGCAAGGAATTGATAAAGCAGGCAATCGTGAAGCGTTTTCTGCCTCTGGAAAGAGTCCGCGCACACGCCGGCCGCGCCTGCCAGCTCGGCACACTCAGCGGCTCTAACCGGCGCAGACCACGGTAGCAACCGCTTGTCGCTGCTCTTCCGAATCAATCTGATCGCTAAAAAGAAGTTCCACATGCGAGAAAGTAGGTGTTAGTACGGTGAAAAAGTGTGCTAGGGATTGTTGTCAGGGCTTATTTTAAAAGCTGCGATCAGATATCTGCCGCGATGCAAGCCTACGCTGACCGGCCGTGGATGCCGCGGCGCGCGGTGCGCCGAGCGGCCGAGAGATGGCGATGCCTGCGGGGAAGCATCGAAACAGGCTACGCAGATGTCTTGGTCACCGATCGGTCAAACGGCAGTTATAGCTGAAATAAAGTTCCACATGCGAGAAAGGGGATGATAGTGTGGTGAATAGTTGTGTTACGGATTGTCATTCGCAGTTGGACAGAGAGAGAGAGAAATAAACGTTTAATAAAAACAAGCAAATTTGGTGCTAGATGGCAGGGGCACCAGCCCTGTGGGGGGCAACCTTAGTCCGGGATGCCCTGGTCCTGGCTGGCTGCCCGGGCTCTAGCGACGACTTCTTGTTGCGCCGCAAGGTCCGAGCTGGTCAGCCGGTCCGCCCACTGCTCGTAAGTAGGGTTGGGGATTGGAGATAAAGACGGGGATTGCTGGCATTCCCATACCAGGTGGTATACCGTGCCAGGGGATGGGCAGTAGGCACAGGTCGCGTAGTATTGGGTAGGGTACATTTTGTGGAGGAGCGTACGGTGGCGGTAAGAGTTAGTTTGTAGCCTTCGGAGGGTAGTGGCTTCGAGACGACTAAGGCGAGGGTGAGGGGGAGGATATCTGCGGCGGCTGAGGCGGTAGTGGGTGAGGAGATCAGGGGGGGTGAGAGGGGTATCTGGGCAAGGAGACTGCTGGTCGGAGACGGCCTGGCGTGCATACTCGCAGGCAGCGGCGTGGGCCGCATCGTTTCCGGGGAGGTCAGCGTGGCCGGGTGCCCAGATGAGTTGGATGTCGGGTAGTTCGTAATTAGCCTGAAGGATGCGGAGAGCTGTGGGAGCAATTCGGCCGCGAAGATATCGGCGGCATGCCTCTTGCGAATCACTAAGTACGGTGACGTAGTCTTTGGCTGTAGTGGCTGCTAGCGCAATGGCTGCTTCTTCGGCCGTCGTGGCAGTGGTGGTGCGGATAGTGGCTGCCGAAAGCTGTTGAAAGCGGTGGTCGACAACGGCAACGGCGAAAGCTCGCTGGGTGGAGTAGCGGGCAGCGTCCGTGTACCGAGTGATGGAGCTAGTGGAATGCGGCCGCACGAGTAGCTCGGTGGGCGACGTTGTATTCCGGATGCATATTTCTGGGGACAGGAGCCACCGTGATTCGATTCCGGATATCAGGCGGTATGCCAACCGGGCAGTCGTCGGCTGGGGGAGTGGCATAACCCAAGCGTTGAAGAGTGCAGCGCCCCGTATATGTAAGGAGAATACGTCGTTGCTGTGACAGCTTGTGCGCTTCAAGAAGTTCTTCCCAGGTGTTGTGAATTCCTAATTGGAGCAACTTGCGGGTGGATGATAGCGGCGATCAAATATCCGCCAGGATGCTAAGCCTACATTTCACATTCCCCGAGCCGACCTGAGCAATAAAGCCGGTTGCGGGCTCAGCGGGCTCTCATTAGCTGTGGCCTCCCAACGATCGGAACAATGGCATCACTGCATCTGGCTTGCCAATCGCACGTCGTGAGCCTCCTCCGACCAGCGAATGGCGCCAAAACAGGTCCTAACGATCAATCGTAACGATCAGTCGCAAGCGAATGGCGTGCACCAGTCCAGCGCTTTGCTACGAATGAATCCACGATTACAGCCGATTTGCTCCTTCTTCGATGCCCCAACGACCTTAACCACATTATTGTTGTATAAGTGTGAGCTTCGTTTATTTTTCTTGGAGGTGATAATCATTGAACATCACCCTGGAGCGGCTTCGCTATCACGCGCCCATTTCGTTCCGACCAAGTGTTACTACGATTACGGCGAACGCTGGAGTCTTTCCCGTTCCGAGCAAGTGTTGGCGGCGAACCCTGATTCCTTTTTTATATTAGAGGGGGGGCAATCACCTGGCTTGACAAAAGTGCGCACGGGACGCCGGGCGGTCGCCGTGAGGCACGCACGCACGAGTGCCTGTAATGCTCGTAATTTTTCTTGGGTATTTTAACTGCCGGCCGTTCGCCGCGGGGCACGCGCTCACGTGCGCTCTGGATTTTCTTATCTGTAACAGCTGACACCATGTTCTAGCAATTTTCTAAACAGGTTCGCTCTTAAAAACTCTTTTACCACCTCCTTACGATTACACGGAATCATAAAGGCTTCTGCCAAAGCCGACAACCCCGGAGGCCTGGGATTTGTTTTCGTCTTGCATTTTCCCCGAAGTCGGTTATTAGAAAATATCTGTTCCATTTGTTCGAAATATTGTGCTATACAGAAGCTGACGCCCAGCTCCGGCGCTTCGCGCTCTGCACAGTGCCGGTTTCGCGAGGACTGGGGCGACGCCGGCTACGTTTCTTCAGGAGCAGCATCAAAAACTACTTTCAATAGCGCCTTGAGCTTGTGTGTGCGATTTTAAGTCTGTTATTAGGATAAAAAGTTACGCACTCTAAAATCTGGTGTGGACAAGCATCAAAAGTCAACTCAGCACAAACAAACAGCGGAGGGAGCGATCCCGTGTGAAGCAGGCGACAAATGCGAGGACCTTTAAGCCGGCGTCACGGAGACGCACTTCGCAGCGCCGCCCATGGTCCCTATCGCCGGCAATATGCAAAGATAGAATGTACGCACTCAAAGGCGAGCAGGGTAATATTATAGACAACATCGACGGGATAAAGTAGCAGAACGTTTCAACACCAGGCCTGCGACGTTACACCAGGGGAAACAAGTAAGAGTACAGGCTTAGCTAATGGAGTGCCACTAGTAACTAAAGGGGAAGTTGTAAAGGCCTTCAAAAGCATGAAAAGGGGGAAAGCTGCAGGTGACGACAGCATAACCATGGATCATTGAAAGGAAGGGAGAAAATGTTGTACTGGGAAAACTTGCGGCGCTATTTCCAGGATGCTTAAGGACTGTAACAGTGCCCATAGCCGGAAAAAACGCCAACCGTATTCTGAATTGCAAGAAGGGGGACACCAGGGACCTTACGATCTACCGACCCATCAGGCTGGTCTCAGTTGTATACCAGCTGTTTACCAAAGTGGTAGTTAACCGAATAAGTAACAACCTAGATTCTCATCAACCCAGAGAACAGGCTGGGTATACAAAAGGATACCCTACAATGGATTACGTCCACGTCGTCAATCAAGTGATATAAAAATCAACAGTGTACAATAAACCCCTTTACTTGGCAATTATAGACTACAGAAACACGTTTGATTCGGTGAGCACCGCATCAGTGCTGGAAGCACAGAGGAGACATGCATAAGACTCCTAGACGACCTATATAAAGGATGTACGGGCAGGATAATCCTTCACAGGCCAACCGACATATTCCCGATTCATAAGGAAGCACGACAGGAAGATACCGCCTCGCCAAAACTGTTCACAGCTTGTCTGGAGGGGGCATTCAGGAGGCGTGAGTGGGAAAACACGGGATTATACACATAAACAGAGAATAGATGAGTCATTTGAGGTTTTCAGGTCACATAGTCTTGCTAAGCGAGTTCGTAGAACACCTGGAAGAAATGCTTGAGGAACTAAATACAGAACGCAGGGCCATCGGACTAAAACTAAATAAAAATAAGTCTAAAGTAATCATAAATAAACACGCCCAAAGCGCCCTGTTCCGCATATTAACGAAACTCTAGAAAAAGTAGAAAATTATAACTACCTCCGTCAGGTCATCTGTGCTGATTTCAACGACGAAGAGGAAATCCGGCGCAGAATCGGAATGGGCTGGGATGCATTCGGCAAACACTCCAAAATGATGAAAAGTAAGCTACCTTCATCAGTGAAAAGGAGAATATACAAAGAATGCATCCTGCCGGTGGTGACACTCGGAGCGGTAACGTGGCGCCTTACTAAACAACTTGAAACAAACTTAGATCCGCTCAATGTGCCATGGAACGGATAATGATCGGAGTAACACATAGTAACAGGAAACGAGCTTCCTGGATCAGACAACAAACTAGAGTAGAAGATACCGTATAGTTCAACTAAAGAAAATGAAACGAACGTGGGCTGGCTGCGTAGTCAGACTAAATGACAATGGGTGGACTACCGGAGTGAGAGAGTGGACACCGAGAGACGGGTTCAGAAAAAAAATTGCACCATCTTCCCGTAGGGGAACCCTGAGTAGTATGCGAAGCAGCCATGGTCGACTCAAGTTTCCGTTAGTTTTCAGTTCGATCGCGGCGTTGCGGGAGGAGAATGAGGGCGTCATTTATACCGCGGAGCTACAGTGGCGCCCCCAGCGTAGTATGCAGCGGCTACCGTCGCGTCTCTAACCCTAAGCTGCTTCGCATTACCGCGCGCGGAGCCGCAGGTGTTGCCATTCGTTGCACAATCCCGGAGAGGAGAGAAGCTTCGAGAGGACAGGAGGAATGCCGGAGAAGAGAGGAGAGGAGAAATGCCTCGCATACTACTGAGGGTTGCCCCTACGGGAAGGTGACGGCGGTGGTTGAACGCGAAGCTATCTCGTGATGGATTCTTTGGTTGGCCAATCCCTAGGGGCATCCTGCCACAATCATCATCAGCGGTGCCTGGCCAGGCATGCTCAGTGGGAGTGCGGACGGCGGACAATGACGAGGGAGGGAGGGACACAGCCCCGAGCAGAGATGATTCGAATCTAAAAGAGGAAGGCCAATTACTCGAAGGACAAAATAACCAATTTCGGAGGCAAATAATGGACTTGATCGGCGCGGGACAGGAGCGGTTGGAGGTCAGTGGGAGAGGCCTTCGTCCTGCAGTGGCAGTTGATGATGATTATTAACTGATTTCGTCCGTTTTCAGATATGTCACCGAAGGGAAAGTTGATATTTGCAGTATGGTTCTACGACACTCATAACCAAGTCACACGTTTGCGGCAGAAACATCCGTAAAGGAACTGCGCTATGTTTTTATTTCCGCGACTGTTACTGTCGTATTCGGCGCATCGCGGGGAAGCAGTCGAGTGCAGCGCCTCGTTTCATCCAGTATTTCAGCCCTTTGCTTGCTTGCGCGAGACATCGGGAACGAGGAATAATATGCCTCTTGGAAAGTGTTCAACTACTCTTAGATAATTTCCCAGAATTGGTTTTCTTGGTCACCCACGCGCTCGCCTGGAAGATATGAACGAGCGAGAAATGGGGACGAGCACTAAATGTTCACCTTGATATGCCTGTGTACTATATTGCTGGATGCAGGGCATTCAGGCATGATAACACAAAAAGCGAAACAAGAGTTTACGAGCGAACTGCTCTGAAGGCGAACTCCTGACGAGTGGGGGGGTCATGGCGCTAGGGAACAGCCTGCCCATAAAAGCAGCGCTACCAGCAGACCTTTGATATCCGGTTTATCACGTCTCGTGCGATCACATCGCCATAACATTTTGTGGGCTGCCATCCTGCGTGCAAAACACGCGAGAGCTCAGATTCTTGTCTGAGTGAAGAACCGCCAGCGGCCTCCTCAAAGGCACGTGTTCATTTCAAGCAAGCGCTGTGCCAAGGATACAATTATTGCAGCATGTGGAATTGACAAACAAAACGGTCGCTCACCTTCCGCTAATCATACATACAAATTAAGTTGTGGTCGTAGTTGGCCATGCATTTTCTGATAAACTAGTGGTAGTGCCCGGCGGTGCCCGGGTGTGCCATTATACTAATGACACTGATGGGTGTAACACGTGTTGAGGAATTTCTTAGTTGTCATAATTAATTAGTTTACCATGAAGTTTTTCGGAATTATGAACTCCTGCTTTCTGTCAAATACGTGCGCGTTTAATGGAGGCATTTGATGGTGGGAAACGACTGGGACTCGTCTTTTATTGGAACCATCCCGAAACAAACTGTACCAAGGTAGTCTGGTCAAACGACTGCTTACAAATGGGAAGTGTTATTTCGGTAAGTGGGATGGATAACCATCAGTCACAGTAATATAAAAACTATAGTGGCTATCTACGGGAAGCAAGTGCTTATAGAAAGTCGCAGCAGATGGTGCGCTCTATTCGAACGCGCGAAAATTGAACTGAATTCCACTTATTGAGGGGTGAAGTTTAAAAAATTCCGGGTCACCTATTTGTATGTTTAACGGGACAGAATCCTGAAATTTATTTTTCGGAATTTGTATGTGCAGCGTTTGCGAGCAAAAAAGATTTGGTTATATCAACGGTCTGAGTAGCTATTGGAAGTCCGTAAAAAGCACGACATTTTCTGAAAATCCTGATTATCCCTATTAAGTAGCTGTTATGTAAACATCTTCTGTCAGTTTTTAGACCTTTGTGTGGGTTACCTATATCAACAAAAGCCTCTTCCACATGTCAACGGGTCTGCGATACAAAGAGGAAATTGTGAAAAAAAAAATATTTTATCACTTTTCGAACCTTCAGGGGTGTAGTTCTGTTATTTTTAATTCAGAAATATTGAGCTTCTACACTGTGCTCCTGAAATTTGAAGCCTCTGGAACCAGCACTTTGGTTGGGCGTTGACATTGCCTATTAGGCCTTTTCAGCCCATCAAGACGTAAATTATTAAAGGGACGCTGCAACACTTTTTTCAACTTTTTCCGAAATCTTAAATGCTTCCAAAACATATTCACTGCACTGCAAGTACTTAGCAGGGGTGAGACAGCTGCGCATATTGCGCCTTTTTGATACAATTCCATTTTCCTGCGCCAAGCTGCTCCAAAAGCACGAAAATGGCGAAAATTGCGCCAAACTGCTCCAGAAGAGCCTCAACGGCACGGATTTTGATGCTCATGTCAATTTCGGCGGGGACAAAAGCCTCCCGCATATCCTGGTCACCGCTTTTATCGTCGGTCAATCGCAAACACAGAAATGGTAGAAATAGAAAGACTGAAACGAAGCAAGCGATAGCTTCTAAAACTCGATTCGCTTTCCGTCCGGGTTCGCAGAAACGGCCTTCTCGATTAGGCATCGCTGTGTCAACAAACATGGCCGCCGCCTGATCTGGCTGCTACCAACGTGCTCAGTGCGTATCACCGATATTTTCCCTGGTTTATTTTACGCTATCAGCTGAGTTCCAGTCTATTCATTCTATCTGTTGTGGATCTGAACGGTGGCGTTAACGCAAGGATAGGTTTGAGATTGGTGCCAGGTTACAGGAAGTTGGGCGGCTCGAAAAAAAGTTCATTTAAATGTGGGGCCTACGACTTCGGCGTGGTTTGTCCTTGAGTGCGAAACGCGGTGCGCGCGTCTATAATCGGGTTCGTGAAGTGAATTTTTTGGCTGGTTGTGCTGTTGTAAAATGTTGAGGTGTTGCTGTACTTCGATGCGCGATTGCGAGCTTCGGGGATGGAACAGTCGATACGAAAGTTGCGGGCTGTGCTGCGGCGCCGCGACCTGTTCAGGCAGCGCCCAATAGCTGCAGGACTACACGGTTGCCATAGAACGCGACTATAACACTTGATGTATGCAAAGTGAAATTTAATGCCAAACTCTAGGTGGCTAAACATTAACGCTACTCAAATGACCATAGGGTGAACCTGCGTCCCGGGGACTGAAACAGGTACGCTGGTTGGGCTATGCGATCGTTAGCTCGAAGCTGCTCAACTGTTGCCGTGACTACAGTTGTTCGTACAACACAGCCTGGGATTACAAAAATAATAATTTTAGCATTAAAACAGAAAAAAAACGCCACAATTGCGGAGCCCTTAAATTTGACAAGAGTTTAGCAGTCCGTCTGTTCCGTCGTGTACGTAGTTGCCGTGCTCACCGGGACTCGTCTGGGCACTTGGGCATTCGTAGCCGTAGGGGGATTAGTTGCCCGCGCCTCCTCGCCCTTCCGCGCGCGCAGGCGCAGACCGGTCCGGTCAACCGGGTAACAAAGTAACCAACAGAACAGACTGACTGCTAAAACTCTCTAATGTTAACGGCAGTTTTGTTGTCAGTGTTGCGTGCAGGCGCAACACAATATCACCAATTAGGAAAAAGGTAGTGCAGTTAGTACTTTGTGATACAATTAAAAACTCTTTCAGGTAAGGCTGTTTGAGTGTTCTGTGTATTCAAAACTGATTGAAATGTGCACTTGACCCTGCAAATTGCTGAAATAATGAGTTTTTAAGCTCACAAGACGATGTATTAAATGTCCCTAACTGCTCCAAATCAAGATTCTTCTGCTCCAAAATCGAAATTTTGCTGCTCCGAAAACTGCTCCCAAATGTGGTGGGGCTGTCTCACCCCTGACTTAGATTAAGTGTCGCAAAGTACCTGAGCCAAAAATCGCTGCTCTATGCCCATCAGATAAGCTATAAACTGGCTCAAAAGATTTTCCTCTCTTTCCCGGTCTTGGCGTCTCGAATTACGTTATTACAGACCTGTAGCTGCTGTTGGCCGCCTTCTCTTCTGTTACAGCAATGAACGCATTGGACAGCAAATTTAGAAAGAAAGCCACAATAGCAAGGGAGAAGCGAAAGGCTCCTACCACGAGCCAATCACGCAGTGCTGCTCCATGCTGGCGATAACGATAGCATTCACAGTGCTTGCAGACGCAAAAGGAAAGGGTGAAAGCGATTATCTGAAGTGTTGCAGGGTCCTTTTAAGCAATCCTTTTTAGTTCTTTTAGCGGCGTCTCAGGTTCATTTACATGAGTAACTATACTATCAGCAAAAACTAAATGCAGATATCAATCAATGACAGATATATTGAGTAATTTTTAAAAACGTCGAATTTCCTCCGAAATGCAGATTCGCGCCATTTGTGTTTGTTAGGGCAAAACCCTGAAACTACATTTTAGAGAATCTCACGGGTATATATCATCAAAAAACACTTATATATGTCAACGGTTGAGCGAGAGAATCACAAATCTGCGAATATGCAATTCCCCCCACCCCTCCTTTCCAGAACGAGGGATAGAATTTCCGAAAATCCCGACTTAGTGAGCCCCTACGCCATGATAAGATATGTACTCCCAAAGTATCAAGTCTTAGCTTTTGCTGGGCGTTGATGAATCAGTCAGTCAGTCAGTCAGTCAGTCCGTCAGTGAGGCAGTCAGTGTATCAGGCACTTCTTTTTATATGTATTGTGGGTTTCTACATTTCACACACTAGTGATTTCCCACACCGCAGCCATCCGCGCTCAGCAAACATGCCTTGCGAGCGCCGGCTGCGGACGGGTCCGTTGTCTGCGGAGCCAGACAAAGGCAGGAGGCGGCGAGGGCAAAACATCAATGGCAGCATTTATTGCAAAGTGCAAACCAAATACACTGCATACAGACTGATCGTAGGCCATAGCGGTAACATTGGGAGCGAGGCATTAAACAACGCGAGAGATCGAGATGGTTCGACTCACCGATTGCATACCGGAGCAGCGGAGCGCTGCTCGTGCGAGCGCGGGTGCAGTCTCCCATCTCGTCCGGACGCGTCCTTTGTGGCGCGTTCCCCCAGGTCAGGACCAGCGCACCGAAACGACCGCGCGCTACCGGATCCCCAAGACCAAGAGCCCGTCCCCTCGTCATGCTACGTCCCACCAGACTTCGCGTTGCGGTGGCGCTAGTATCGAGGAAGAACTGGTTCTCGGGTAAGGCAGGGAGGAAAAGGGTCAACGCCTTCACCAGGGGCGACAACAAACCATCGGGTCGCTGGCGCCCTCCCGTATGGTTCCCGTCGCGTAAGCGAGGCGCGTTGTGCGCCGGGCGCGATGGGAATCTAGCCAGAAAGGGGTTCGCGTGAAAGTCGCGATCCCCACAGTATATATAATTCATATTTCATTTCCTCCTATGTAAGGTACATTTTTCTTTACGTTTTCTACAGAAGCTAGGAAAGCCCAATGCGCAGTCAGGATGGTGTGTTATCTGGTTGCTGGTGTCAAGTTTGCTTTGTCATGTTCCAAATGTGTACAACGCTGAAGATAACATTTTCCACATAGCGAATCAGGCAAGAAATACAAACTTCTCTGCGGCTCTCTTATGAGCTGCAGGGTGACAGCCTATTCCAAAAACCGTACGTGTTATCTGCTGCCGCGTTACTTCAGTTCTTTTCTTGGACTGGTGTGCTCCCATATTGTTCAAGTCTTTGTAAGAAGCCGGACGGCAACAGCCAAGCAGAGTTGTTGATTTTCAGGGAAGCACAACTTTGCAAGGCCATTTAATCGTTGTCTGCTTATGCAGAAGAGGACAGCCTCTCTGCATGCCCCTTGCAGCGGGAGAAATCTACATAAACATGCGCTATACTAAACGTTTTCCACCCTAATAATCAAGTAAAATTCTCAGATAGTATCAGCAATTAGTTTTATTTGCTCATTGATAGATTGCAACGACATCGCTGTTCGAACTGTCTGAATGGGTAACGTAAATTACCGATATTGTATTTATATACAGCGGCATGTGAAGCAAGTCGTTTTATTTTCAAATTTTAAGGTTTATTAAATTTGTAGGATGCAGTGGCCTGGCAGCGAAATTGTAGTTTGGGGCCCGTCATGGTGACCTCTTACACAAGAAGTGTATAAGTATCAGCATGTATCGAATATAGTCACTTTTTTTCATTTCTCCCCATCTTCATACGTCTCATCCTCTGTTCACGCTCTTTCTGTCCCTTCCCACATGCGGGACAGCTGACAAGCGCTGATATCATCAGGCCTATCTTTCTGCGTTGTTCCCCTTTCAATAAGGTCTCTCTCTCTCTCTCTCTCTCTCTCTCTCTCTCTCTCTCTCTCTCTCTCTCTCTCTCTCTCTCTCTCTATCTATCTATCTATCTATCTCTCTCTCAAGGTTCTTTACGCGCCGAAGCTACATACAGTTGACTATAATGCGTGCCTTCGTGGAGGTCCACGTATTAATTTAGACCCCTGAATAGCTATAGCGCGCGCTACAATATCGACACACGGCCTATATCCTACTTCGCCTCTCCCAACGATCAAGCCTCATTCTTGGGTGTTAGCTGCCCAAAATTTTCGACTCTGAGCAACCGCGGAGATTGGCAGGTTGCTCTTTAAGGAGGCGTCCACACTACTTGTAACAATCTGACTACGATCCTCAAAATATAGAAGGCAGACAATGTCTAATACGCCGTTTTGCTCCCCAAACACGAATGTGTGCCACAGGTGTGCAAACTTTCTCTCGAAACCAAGGTATTGGCAATAGCACGCTTTTGAGCTTTCTTTGACAAATCTCTCGAAAGCAGGAAGTGATCGCAAGCAAGCCTGGAGACAAACAAGTCAACAATAATGCAACTGTGCCAGCAAGCAAGCGATAGAACGACTGAGAAAGCGGATTTTTGAGTGACCGTCAACCACTCAGAATGCGTAGGAGGCAATTTATCAACCGAAGTGCCCAAACCGGTTTTTCATGTACACGAAAGCAAACACAGTTCAACAGATGGCTTGAGCACTGTACCCTGCAGTACTCAACACGCTTGAAAATACTGACATTAGCTGCAACGCGGCCGCTCCGTGGGTTACGCGCCTATCTCCCCAGCCGGCAATCGCTGCGGTTGTCCCTGAATAGAACGGCAAGGAAACAAACCGTGCGATGCCTTTGGCCTCGCGCAGTTGCCGGTCTGCGAGCATATTGCTTGGGGCATATGGCTTGGGCCATTTTCTACTTCCTTACAATAGTGACAAGTAGCGTGACGTTCCTCACTGTTTCCGCTCTTCTGTGGACAATAATTAGTGGCTGATGGCAGAAGTTTTTGCTGCTGTGTTTTGCATACGTCACGCGGTTTTCCCTTTGCCCTCCCGGTGAGCGAGGTCGCCGTTACATCGCTGACTGCGCGAATGAAGTTTCTGGCGACAAGCAGGTGGCCTAAGCTGTGTATGTTGCGTAAGTCTTCACATGGCGATGAACTGTAACGTTGTTCTCTTGCGGGTGGACTGTGCTTACCATGCTCGGAATTTTTTTCTAGCAACTACTCAACCCCGCACCGGGTAGAGTGCGTGCCGCTAAAAGCATTCTCGGCTTACGCCAGAGTGGAGGGACTTGCTGCTCTACCCCGCAAATTTCAAGACGGTAGCGCCCGTTTACGACAAACAGGATGCAATCGATCACCCGTTAATCTCGCTTCAGCCTTAAAGCGCATGCATGACGTTGTGACCGTTAGAAACGCATCTCTGAATTGTTTTAACTTCAGTAAAATGTATGCGTCAAACCCGGTCTTTTGGTTCAGGACGTTGTGAGTGAATGGACAAAACGAGTGCCACGGGGTTTCAATGCTTCTTTTATGCAGAGTACTCAGGTGAGAGGATGTTCGTATCATGTAATGGACGTTTTGCATTTGATACTAACGGGAATGCGTGTTTTTCCACTGGTTTGGATAGTCGTAAAAGATGGGCCGATGGGCGAGTTGTTTTGCAATTTATCCAACAGGTGACGCTGTAAGCATTGAAGGTAAACGACCTGGAAATAGAGAATGGACGCGAAGAAGTCCTTAGATATCTACAGGATCGGGAAGCAGGAGATCACAAGGGAAAAATTATTCGATAATACCAGAAGGAGTGCACTGCTTTCTGAAGCCCAGGCAGGTTGCTTGCGGACAAAAGCGCTTATCCGCGAGCCGGTACAGGAAGAACTATGCGTAGACTGCGGAAAGGAGCCAGAAACCATGTGACATATTGGAACGGAGTGCAACAATATCCGTCCAGTCCTGAGTGAGGGAGCCATCCAGCTTCCGATGGCCCTTGGCTTTAATGTTAGCGGAAAAGTAAATTGGACAGCAGTAGAGGTTAGTAAAAGAAGGTTGGAATGTTGGTGGGAAAAGAGCAGAGAACAATCTGGGAATACATGCGAGCAAAGAAGTCAGACTAGCACCAAAATTTCGTAAAAGTATTTTTCTTTTTATATTACTTTTATTTATTTTGTTTATATTTTTTGGCGAGGTGACTGTGCAGTGGCGTTGCGACTGAGGCCGCTGTGCAACGCCACCCCAATACAAAGGGGAAGCCGCTAAGCATCATCATCATCGGGAAACGACGCTGGTGGAGGCTTTGAAATTTGGGGCGTGGGGGAACCTCAACTTCAAGGCCATAGAGGTGACGAAGAGGCGACTGGAGTGGAAGCGGAGTAATCATGCGCATGAGAATTTAGAACAGCGGAGTGACAAAAAAGGGGGTGGGTGCGAAGAGTGTTTAAAACAGAGGTGATGGGGAGATGGGAGAGGAAGCAAATCAATTAGGTTAGCTAGGAGTAGGGCAAGTAAGCGTAATAAAACAGGCAAGTCGGTTGCTGACCACCGACGCCCCGCTTCAAAGGGAGAGCCACTAATCATCATAATCATAATCATCATCATCATTGCGAGGCAAAACTGACGACACGCTCTCCTAAAGATACCCTCGTTGTGTCCATGTAGCGGGACGCAAACATTAGTGTTTGGAGTACACCCACCGCGGTGGCCCAGTGGCTAAGGCGTTGTGCTGCTGAGCACGAAGACGCGGGCTCGATTACCGGCTCCGGCGGCGGCTTTTCTGGTGGAGGCGAAACGCAAAAACCCCGTGTGTACGAGATTTCGGCGCACGTTAAAGATCCCCAGGAGGTCAAAATTAATCCGGAGCCCTCCACTACGGCGCGCCTCATCGCCTGTGTTGCGTCGGCGCGTTAACCCCACAATCAATCAATCAATCAATCAATCAATCAATCAATCAATCAATCAATCAATTAATCAATCAATCAATCAATCAATCAATCAGTGTTTAGAGTACGCAAATACAGCAAACGCTATACTAAAACTTGTGCTATTAGGGAGTTTTCGCATACCATTACCGTGTTTACGTTACCGTGTACCGTGGTTGTGGGAATCGACTGCGCGTGCTTAAGTAGGTACTGTGAATGGTAACTTACAGGTGTTGGCGTAGCCACCAAGCTCCCTGCGCCAGTAAAGTGTACCGTCGCTTCTTAATTACAGTAGCCGACAGATTTTTCAGACTTGGAGGGGAGCGAAAAATAGTCCGAATAAAAGAGCTGTCAGAAAATCCCGTGAGTAGCAAAAACGAACTTTATTTTATTTATATAGGACTGAAAAGAGCGCGAATGGTTCCTTGCCTTAAATTCGTCTTTCGTGTGAGGAAGTCTCTTTGCATATCTCTAGGTAGACACTGAAGGGCCGGAAGACAATCGTTGTGATGGTACGCATAGTGCACAGGCGATGGGTGATCACCGGGAACCACAATAACCACGATGGCTAGCGATCAACGTGGACGACGCGCTACACAGGGCAAACCTGGTCACCTATATATGACTTGTTCCCGGCTTTTGAGATGGCTTCCGCCGCAGACTACATGCAAACTGATGGCCTCCAAGGCCAAAGTTCGTGAACCCTGCGGAAGGCAAGCCAATCTACATTCAATCCAAAGCATACAGGTGGCTAAGGATTCAGGGTGAAGTCGTCCTAGAGTCGCACCGTGGCCCTGTCTCGGAAAATTTACTCCGGAAGACCGAACTTTTGGCTTTATTTTGTCCATAATATTCGTTGTTCATATACATTACTCCTATGGGACAACTGGGGATTCTCGGGAAGGTCATATTCAGCAAGTCCGAATTTTCGGAGTCCGAAAAAAACGGTCGTCTACTGTACAGCAAATGCAGTGCGCTCGGCGCCTAATGCTTGGTGCAACCAGTAAAAGTAGTCTTAAGTGGTGCTGTCTAGTAAGTTTTTCTTGTTAAATGATGCGTAATAGCACGACTAACGCTGATTTTTCCCAGATGGGCGAGCAAAATGGCCGCCCCTGCACCTGCTAAGCCTCGCCCGCCTCGAATAATACCGACAAGCTACTGAGTTCGCAAGGCGTTCTGTGCCTCCAAAATGGTGCTGTGCCTCCAAGAGCCTCCAAAATGGTGCCTCCAAAATGGAAAATGTAGGTTATTGCGTAATTATATCAATATATTTTGCTAATTTTCTGCGCAGATATTTAATGACGGCGTGAATTCTGATATACAATATTCGATGTTAATTGTGCCCACGAGATGGCGGCATCGACATCGTGCTTTGTTTTTTAAAACTGTACGGGAGGGCGTTAACAGTTATTTCAAACGAAACTTATTGTATCGTGAGCGGCTAATATAATTAGCCCGAGATTAAAGCTATTTCATGTGTAAGCGAATAGTTCCGGGCAAAAAGGTTTTGTGTCTATAGTTTTCAGACTAATTCGATCATGAGATGTAGCTAGTTGCGTAGCGGCGCCCGGCAAGCCCGAATACGGAACCCGCAAACGGTGTGCTAAAACGTGTCCTACGGTTTGCAGCGGTAGACGGAAACTCCGTCTTTCGCTAAAACGGTAAAGGGTAACGTGAACACGGTGGCCATTTGCTAAAAACTCCCTATTTCCCCGACACTAATGTTTGGGCGACATTGCCGTCCTAACCACTTGGCTGTGCTTGGGTCTGTGGACTGAAACTTGCAGAGCTCTTAGGCAGGATGGTGAGGTAGTGTACGAAGAAAGTGTCCCGTTCGGGACGCTTTCCTCGTGGTTTGCGAGCTGGGGGAAGACAAAGGGAGAAGGTCGGTGGCATGCTGGGGCGGCTGTGACAACTCCTTTGCAAGCAAAAGTTACCCTGTAAATAAATGTTTCAACCATCACACGACTCAGCTCTTAGAACGTTGTGGTGGTGGGCGTGCGCAAAGAGCACAGGGTCTAGATGCGCTCTTCGATTCGTTCTAGTCTATCCAGAGCGTTTTATCCTTTGCCTTAAATCACATGAGACACACGGGATTCTAGATAATGGTTGAATACCTAGTGTCATCATCAAGCATATTTTTGATTAATTTTTTTCTTGCACTTTCCTCCCTTTACGACACCTCTTGGTGTCCCTGACGCGTTGGCCTGGTAGATTTATGCGTTGCGATGTTTAGATGTGGCAGCCCGGTGCGCACTTGGGAAGATAAGGTACGTCAGTAATAGCGGTGTTGAGCTAGAGATTTTAAGGCTGCGTTCGAGCGATCTAGATTATGTGCTGCGTTGCAACGTCTGCTATCAGTGAATAAAGTGGTGTCACCCACAATGAGCCCCCGTATGTTATAGCGCCGACGTCTGCAATCACTGCAAGGGCGCCAGCTTTTCATAGATGCTGACGCCCTTTGGGAAAAACGAATGATAAGGAACGGCATAGATTTATGTTGCTATCTTAGAAACCCTTTCGCTATAGACATGCCCTCGTAGATTGGTAGCCAAATTTTGCCTCCAGCTATGTCTTCACCATTCTCGAATGCGTTGCTTTTGGCGTTGGTATAAAAACTACCATGGTGCGATAGCGGCACGCAGTTGCCAGCAATGCGTAGTTCGTCGCACGTGTCTTGCGCACTGCGACGGAAGACACAGAATGTCCGTAACTGGAACCAACTATCCCGCGACAGAAAAATAATCTTTGATAAGGATCTGGGCTACGAATTAATTTCAAATACAGCTCAATAAAATCGATAGTAGGGCTAGTTGGTGTTGATACATCGTTAAGAAGCGCTTGAAACGGGACGACAGCAGAGAAGACACACACGACGGCGCTAACTCGCAACTTATTTTATAACTACATGAAACAGAATTTATTTTCTTATCAAATGCATTAACTTAGGTGTTTTGAGGGTTGTGTGTTGAATCTGTACAGCGTAATCTTGTGTTTTTCCAATCGTAATCCCGTAAACTTTGTGTTTATCCAACCGCACTTTGGAGGGGTTGACCTGGGCACGTGTTTTGTCTGAGTATATGTTTGTGTTTGTGCATAATAAATTCAGTTGCGAATTAGCGCCGTCGTGTGTCCTCTCTGCTGTCGTCCAGTTTCAAGCGCTTCTTAACGATGTTTGAAATACAGCTGTACTGCAGGCCATTCGGACC
Source organism: Haemaphysalis longicornis (assembly GCF_048455015.1). Lineage (NCBI taxonomy): Eukaryota > Metazoa > Arthropoda > Arachnida > Ixodida > Ixodidae > Haemaphysalis > Haemaphysalis longicornis. Next base: position 141,239,972 of record NW_027526460.1, on the reverse strand, counting down.
GTTAGCAGTTACGACTTCTTGTGTTACTTCAAACCTGAAGACCCCTTCAAGGAGACTCATTTGGTGGAGTCTACGAAATTCGATGCAGCTGTTGTGGTTATCTAAAAGCAACAGTGACGGTAATCGTCACGGGCACCGATTTTGACCGACTTATACTATAAGAGAATTTGCCGTTTGTCGGGGTCACCCTAAGTAGCGGGCGTGGCCAATTACCAGTAGAAGGCGGTGAATTGATGGCCACACATCAAACACTTAGGAGTACGCAGGTGTTCGATAATACCTTGGTACCACACCGGTTTCTTCGCACTTTACCTTCGCCTATTCCACCAATGGCGTTCTTCACTCCTGGCTTTCATTCTTGGTTTGTTAAACAAGTATTCGTACTCAAAAAGATGTTTCAAGGTTGTCAGTACACTGCATTCACGACATTGTATGCCAGGGGGCGCTAAAGTCAAATTGGTCGAAAAATATGACATTTGCGTTTTTGCGATCGATGTGACTGTTCAGTTCTGAACACAGGGTTCCTGCGTTGATCAATCGCCAGTTCTTGTACGAGGCAGAGCGGCATTTCATTCCACTTCTCCTCAAAGTGGGCAGTGGGCAGATCTCATTTCCTTGTGGTAATGACGCAAATGAAAACGTGTGAGAAGCAAGAATCACTAATCCATACTTAATTTTGTTGGAGCAGGAGGGAAACAAAAATTTGATTGAGACGATGAAAGAACTCCACGTGTACCGTAGCGATCATAAATTTAGGTACTGGACTGCTCACGCATCACTTTCACACTGTGTGGAATGCGAGGGCCTCGTAAATTTCCCTCGTACACTGATAGCGATTGCTTGCGATTCATATAAAACAAGTGCGACGCCTGCCGCCGGTTTTCCGCGGCGTTTATGGGATTTGCGCTGCGTTGCTGATAGGGGCTCGTGCACTGTTTCGGTTCTTTTTCGCGTCTTTTTGCATTTCCGAGCCCTATAAAACTTGTTATGGTGACACCTATACGCAAAGCGTACGTTTAGGTCACTTAAAAAGCAGCTGCGTCTCCGTGGCGTTCTCGAACGCCAACAAGAGCTACCCTAGGACGCGGTTCTGCGCGCTTCGTCGCCGCTCTTCCGGGCGTAGGCGACGGCAGCCGCATATCACCACTGTCACCTCTGAATACGTCAGGCACAAAGAAATTCTACTGTCGCCTCGTTTAGACATGATAGTGGCACAGCGAAAATATGGTTTCGTTTTGTTCGGAATATATACGTCACAGAAAAATATGTTTCGGGGATGTGATTATCCAATCCCGGACAATAACTTATGCCTGTTATAAGAATATAAGCCATGCGAAAATACGTATATTACAAGGCAGTGCTTCGTTAAATATGTGCCCACTCACGCCTTATACCAAGCACCAAGGAAACTACGAGCGAATGAAACCACGGAGAAATAAGCGCTGTGCTAGTGCGGAAGAAATATAATAGCTATAAAGGTAACGAAAAAACCCAGTGCAGCTTCTGATATGCTAAACGTTCGTCGAAACTTAAGCCAGGTAGGATTCACCAGACCAACTAGACGCGAAATGCACAGCTATTTCGCGACACATGGGCGGCGGAAAGGGAGGCGGACTCTGTGTACAAATGCGGAGAGAAATCAAGCAATGAACGTTTATAGTAATCACACACACAAATCTTGCGTTCACTTCCCTTTTGTTTTTGGACTTGAACGAACAGCTGATCGTCCGGCAAACGCATTTTTTAAAGTATTTCGGGTAGGCAGTTCACAAGCGATGAAAAGTGTCGTTGGAAGAGTGTGGTATCTGATAAGGCCCTCTGATTTCGATTTGGGCTTTTTCAGGGTCTCTAAGCCATATGACGGTGTTTCGAAGAAGCGTTTATATTCTATATAAACGTGTTATATTCTAAGCCCGTCTCCACGCTGCTCGTGGAGGATACACGAGTATGGAGCAAATGAATGTTTACGGGCGCTCACCTCACGACAAGACGACCCTATGTCGTGTGCTGATCCCGAGTCTAATTCTGCATTATCCATCGTACTTTCATTGAATGTTCGCGAAATTAGCACACACTGGCTTGTAAATGGGGGTGATAAATATATGAGGTATGATATTGCGAACGTAATTGGCGTGCGGCCAGGTATGAGTGCTCCGCCAGAAAATGTAAGCTCACAAAACCGATTTACATCGTAGTGTATAGCCATAGCATGAACATCTGAGGAAACACTGGTTACGGAGACACTGTTAGTAAATTTCAGGGCAGTGTATCTACGAGCAGCTCCATGTATACGGTGCAGGTTCCGTGACGCCAGCCTGTGAAACACACCTGGCGCTTAATATCCAGGCCGAGTTTACCACACTAACAGATCGCCTCAGAAACGTTTACACTCTCGTAAACACACCCTGTTCGCGAACAGAGTGACTGCTCCACATAAACATGGACTTCCAACGCCCACAAACGGTAAATATCAGTCGTGAACGCGCCGCCAAAGCAGCAGAAACAGTGGTGAGCGGGCCAGAGACTTCCGCGGCTGCTTTCGAAACGGGCTGTAAGGGGGATTATAGTGGCGCCCCTACAGGCAGCGCTCGAGGCGTATGGACCTTCAAATATTGAATGTCGCTCGTAGCCACTACACTGATTTCACAGAAAATATTTTACTGCTGGCGCCATCGCGTAATTGCCTGTTCTCCGGGTCGGCTAGTCCTACTATAGGGTACCATTCCAGCTGTGTTGGACTCATTCAAAACTATCCCGACACGACCTATGTGTTGCGCCAAGTGACAGACGTAACGTACGAATTGCTTGTGTCCCGCCTAACACGTCCTCTAGTAGCACGGCTACCGGTATTTCCCGCGTGATCCGCTCGAAGCATTGTGAATTACCCCATCCGGTTCCTCTTACCGAAAACTGAGACAGTGTTTCTTCCTCCGGGGATCACCTGATGCGGCGATCAAACTACATGACAAGAACAAAGGCGATGTGAGTTGATCCGCGGTAGGGACAGGACGAGTACCAAGACGATCGTTTTTGGATGTTGGTAGCTACTTATCAAATATTCCCGCTGCAGCGGACATGTAAATACTAGTAAATATACTTCTCCATGCGATAACAATATTCGAAGATTTCACGGAAAGGAGCTGTATTAGCTAGTAGCTTGTTCGCGCAACTTCTCGTAAAGATTGTCGTGATTACCATAGTCGCTGTAGAAAAGAAGGACGAAGCGGGCGTGAGCACGCGCCACGATCGTCATCTCCCCAGTTATGGAGTCAGATTGTGAACTTGAAATGGAATTAGAGCTTCCAGCTACTTCGACAAGTAAACGGGCAACTTCATCGCTTTCGCAACAACCTACTTCCCCCACAGAATCCAAATCCAAAAAAGCTAAAAAGGGCCAAACAGAAATTAAGCTTAAAGAAAGCATCTTGGAGGCAGCCATGGCTGTTATTCACTCCCCCTAATGTCCCTCCGGGTTCTTCAGTGGAATTGTCGTTCGATAATTGCGGCTCTCACAGATCTTAAATGTCTCATTAACAGTCAATGTCCTGATATTATTCTCCTTCAAGAAACTTGGCTGTCCAAGGATAAGCCATTCACTCTTCCGAATTTTCGTGTGTTTAGATTAGATAGGGAGACCCGAGGAGGTGGATTATTGATTCTTGTATCTTCCAAATTTTGCCACAAAGCCAAACTGTATTTTCAGTCCTTGTCACCGGACTGCGAACTGCTGGCGATTCATATGTGCCTCCCTGGATGCGTTTCTTTTTCTTTAGTCAATGCATATTTCCCTAACGGAGTGACTTCCACAGGTCCCCTAGATCTTGCTCTCTCGTCGAGTAAGCAACACCTTGTGATCGCCGGTGACTTCAACTCACATCACGTCAGTTGGGGTTTTAAAACAGATACCTGTGGCTGGCGATTATTAGACTGGATGTCCACCAACAATCTTCTTTGTTATAACACGGGTAGTGCGACATTTTTCCGGAGCCGAATACGATCTGTCTTGGATTTAACATTTGCAAAGGGCGTGTCAGTCTCTTCGTGGAGTACTGTCGATTGCCCGACAAATAGCGACCACATACCGGTAGTTTTTCATGTAGCTGTCTCTCCGAGTACACCGGAACGGGTATTGCGGACGCTGGTAAATTATGAAGTTATGAAAAAGAAATTGCATTCGGCTATCATATCGCTCCCGAATGAGTCTGAGGAAAATAGGGCTAAGAAGGTAACAGCCGCATTGAAAAACTCACTAAAGAAGTCTGAATTCATTGTTGCTTCTGCAAAGAGAGAGGGTATAAGCCCCTGGTGGGATCAGGACTGTTCTAGAGATTATCGGCGTCGGAAGGCAGCGTGGAAGAAGTTCATTCAAAATCAGAGTCCCGATAACTGGTCAAATTTTAAATATTATTCGGCTATTTTCCGCCGAACAATCTCTACGGCCAAGCAACTGCATCATTCGCATTGTTTCTCGGCGCTTTCTGATACAAAAAACAGACGTGCTCTCTTTGCTTTCTTGCGTAACCGCAAGAGTGTAGACAATCGCAGTAACGATGTTTCAGTCGTGGAAACGTCTGATGAAATCGTGAATTCAATCGAAAAGGTCGCCCAGGACTTACAACTCAGGTTCTCATCTACACTGTCACCAATTGTCGTAGAAAGTATATCAGTTGTAGACTTCTCCCCTGTCACGATGGGTGAGATGGGGGATGTTGTAATGCGGCTGCCGGGAGCCTCCCCGGGGCCAGATGGGGTTTCTACTCCCGCGATAAAACTTTTGTTTGAGGAATCTCCTGACGATCTATTGAATATTATAAATACTTCATTGGAAAAATCATGGATTCCTGCAGATTGGAAAATCTCAAAAATTGTCCCCCTTCTAAAGATCCCCAGCCTAGGTGTTATTCCGGACAATATTCGACCAATTGCACTAACTAGCAACCTAGGAAAATTGATAGAGAGAATTTTGTATGGCCGATTAGCCCAATTTTTGTCCAGAAAAAATATTCTGAGTCCGCATCAAATTGGCTTCCGTCCGGGATGCTCCATTTGGTCCGCCCATGTTGACCTGGAGAGCCGTATTCAGCTTGCGCGCAGAAACAAACAGGTATGCGCACTCGTCACTCTGGATGTTGCTAAAGCGTATGTCAGCGTGGAATATAGCGTACTGCTAGCCAAACTTAAGGAATGTGGGGTACCCAAGTACATTCTTTCATGGATCCAACAATTTTTAATTGGACGCAAGTTCTTTTGTTCGAAAAATGGCTTTAAATCATCGACTTTATATCAGACAAGGGGCGTCCCCCAAGGTTCGGTGCTTTCCCCCATCCTATTTAATGTACTAATGAGCTCAATTCCAATAAATCAGGAAGTCTGTACTTATGTTTACGCTGACGACATAGCCTTTTTCTCTGCTGCCCAGGACATTCATGTTCTTTATGAGATGCTACAGGCATATTTGGTTTCCATCGAAAGGTGGTTAACATACATAAATTTGAAACTTAACGTCAATAAGTGCGCTGTCATTGTTTTTCCGGTATCTGCTCCAGTTACCCTCTGCCTGACGTATCGGGAGGCGACTATTCCTCAGGTGGCGTCTTTGAAGTATTTGGGTGTAATATATGATCAGACAATGGACTGGCGCCCTCATATAAACCATATTGCGACCAAAGGGGAGCGGGCACTTGGACTGTTGAGGAGACTCAGCAATAGGTCTTTTGGAATGAGAAGGGACACTTTACTTTTTATTTACAGGGGGTACATGCGTCCCATTTTAGAGTTTGGCTGCGCCCTCTTTTCTGGTTCACCAGCTTACAAACTTAGAAAGCTTATTATATTGGAGCATCGTGCACTGAGATTGTGCCTCGGCCTCCCAAGGTGCGTGGCCAATAATATCCTGTATTTGGAGGCCCGCATTCCACGCCTGGAGTCTCGGTTCCGGCTACTAACAGCACTGACGGTTATGAGGATTTTTGAATCTCCACAGAGCAGATATTTTTCATTGATGGTTGCTCAGCCAGCACTCTTTTTCAGCTCTTGGTGGCCTCGGTACATTCGACCACAGTGTGTTTATGCCCAGACGTTACTTTCACCATTGAGTATCAATATTCCCACAGTACTGACAATGCCCTGTGACGTTCCTCCTGCGCCTTTAACTTTCCATAATATTTTCCCCAGCAACGCTAAAATGCTTACTTCGCGATTTTTAACAGGAATACTCCACGACCATTTGGCAAGCTTTAAGGATTATGCAATAGTTGCAACAGATGCATCCCAGCGTGAGGAGCGAGCAGGTGTGGGAATTTTTAGTCCACACCTTAACTGGTCAGTCTCGCTGCGTTTGCCTGACTACACACCAATATTTCAAGCCGAATTCCTTGCGATAGTTCTGGCCTTAAAAGACGTACCTCCGCAGTACTTTAACGTAGCAATAATTACTGACTCTTTGTCGGTTTGTTCAGCTCTTTCTTCATCCGAAAATTCCGCTCTTATTCGTACATTCAGCTCCCTTGTGCCTTCCCATTTGCGGGACATCTGCCTCATTTGGGTTCCAGGTCACAAAGGGTTACAACTTAATGAACAGGCGGATTCCTTGGCGCGATCGTCGTTAGATGGCCCTCCAGTTGACCTATGCCCTATTCCCTTCATTGTAGCAGGAGCAAGGTTTCGTACCTACCAACGCCTAGCAGGAGCGCAGGAAGGAATCATCACTAATTTTGAAGATTATGTCCATTTAAGACATAATTGGAATACCCGATTTTGTGAATCTCGACAATGCGAAGTCACAATGACTACCTTCAGATGCCGAGTCCTCCAACTCAACTTTTATATGCACCGGGCTGGTCTAGCCTCCTCCTCCCGATGTGCTGTCTGCGGTGATCAGGAGACTTTAGAGCACTTTCTATTGCACTGCCGCGGTTTTGCTATGATGAGGCAGCGTCATCTTGCCACGCCATTACGACGAATTGGCCTGCCTATTTCCATGCCCGTTCTACTATCTTTTGGGGCCACATCACTGGGATATTGTCACCGAGGGGTGGCTGCAGCCATTCATGCATACGTTTCCGAGTCCAGGCGCCTGCCCTGTTAGCGTTGATTCTGGCGTGTATTTTTTCCGCTCCAAAAAGCTCAGTTCTAATAAAAAATCCACCTATAACTTTCAACCAATTCCATTTTTTCTCTTTCTGCGTATAAATAGAGAGGTGTATTAGTTTCCGGTGTTTTAAGCGGGCGCATTAGCCCTTCTCACGCCCGATTCCTGGCCAATCCCCCACGTGGGTACGAGCCATATCGCCAGGAACAACAACAACAACAACAACATCATCGGTAGTGGTTCGAGGACAGCCAATAAAGAAGCACGTATCGCTCCGTCTAGGGCTCTGGGCCGTGACTCGCGGTAGCTTCCGCGACATCTTTGGCGCCAATCAAGCCGGGAAATCGCCCTTCGGAGCATCATCCGCATGGCGTCCATCGACCGCCTTCGGAAGGCTCGTGGCGTCGTCAGGAGCGGCGTCACGCGAGCGCTCAACCAGCTGAATGACCTGCTGCAGCAGCCGTCTCCCGACGCGGCAACCCTGAGCTCCCACGTCGAGTACATCGTACAGCGAGAGCCTGAGCTCACCGCCCTCAACGAGAAAATCGCAGATGCCACGGATGACGACGGGCTGGAGCAGGAGCTCGAAGGAGCGGCAGAGTATACCCGCAAGATACCCTACGCCGTATCTCAGGCACGCTTCCTCCTACGAAACGCCCAGCAAGTGCCCATTGCGACCGATTCCAGCGCCAGCAGAGGGACAGCCGCTCCAGTTACTGCTCCCACGGGTGCGTCAGGCGGGCACACTCATGCTTCACGTCATCAGACGGTTATGCTTCCCAATCTCCAGATCCCCGCGTTTTCGGGAAATCTGCACGACTGGCAAGCGTTTTGGGATCATTTTAATGTGACGATCCACGAAAATGCCGAGCTGCCGAAGATTGAGAAGTTCAAGTACTTATTGACATACTTGATCGGCGACGCCAAACGAGCCATTGAGGGAATCCGGCCTGCTGACGCGAACTACGACCTCGCGGTGAAGACCTTAGTTCAGCGGTTCGGCCGACGAGACTTGCTCATCAACGAGCACATTGATCAACTCATGGCAACGAAGCCGATCAGAAGCTCAATGGACATCGAGAGGCTCCGCGAAATGTACGACAAGGTGCAATTCCGTGTCAGCGCCCTCGAAGCCTTGGGAGTTCCGCGAGAGCAGTACGCCGTAATCCTGAACCGTGTGCTCCTCCGATGCCTGCCGGATGACCTGACTCTAATGTACCGGCAGAGGGTTAAGGAGACGGACAAGGGGCTAACGGACGAATCCGCGACGCGGCAACAAGGAGCTGGCCAGGTGAAAGAGCTAATGGAATTCCTAAGAATTCAAATCGAAATTCGCGAGGAAGGAAGACAAGGACAGCCTCCCCCCAACACAGGTCGTCGATCCGTCCAAAACGCCGACTTGATCTCTCCAGCGCAACCGGAGGCACCCGCCCCCTCAGCGTCAGCCTTGGCCACGAAGTCTGAGTCCGTAATAATACCAGCGTGTCCCTTGTGTGACAGCCATGGTCACAAGGTGGCGGACTGCCTAGTTGACATGTCGGCGAACGAGAAGAGGACGCGATTGCGCAACGCTCACTGCTGTTTTCGGTGCGGCCGACGCAACCACGTGGCGCGTCAGTGCAGAGCTTCCCGCAACCTGACCTGCAGCAGTTGCAATCGGCGCCACCTAACCGTCCTGTGTGACTTGTTCAATCCGACTGGCAGCAGCACGCCCAGATCAACACACCAGGTACAAGCTAGAGAAAGCGCACCTGCCGTCATGACGGCTTCGAGCGGACACTCCGGGGCAACGTCCGTGTTGCTCCAGACGGCCCGAGCCTTGGCAGAGGGTGTACGGCGACGCCTTGTTGTTCGAGTGCTGCTAGACACTGGCAGCCAACGCACCTTCATTCGCCAGGACGCGGCTAGGGCCCTGAAATGCACGGTTCTCGGCACGGTAGACCTATCCTTAGTAACGTTTGGTACTGCGAAGTCACGCAAGGTTCTACGGTGCCGGCGAGTACAGGTGACGCTACGCGGACAAGCTGGTGGAAGGCCGGTCGTGTTGGAAGCTTTAGAAGTTCCGAAGATCTGCTCTCTTACGAGTCCGGAACTCGACACCGCGATTGTAAAAACCCTTATAGAAAAGCGGTACGACATAGCCGACGCCTTCCATCCGAGCACATGGAAGGCAAATGAAATCAGCGTACTGGTTGGTTCAGACGCCTACTGGAAGGTGGCCACGGGCAGGGTGGACAGAATCAACGGAGACCTCACAGCAGTAGAAACAGTTCTAGGCTGGACCGTTCAAGGAAGGCTCGCTTCTACCGCATGCCCTTTTACCAGTGCCATGTTCCTGTCGTGCACCTCACCCGGACATTTGGACTTTGACGCGTCCGCCATGTGGCGGACGTGGCGGATGTTGCGGACGCCATGTGGCGGATGTTGCGGAAAAGGAAGAAGCACCCTTGCCAATGTGCAGATCATCATCATTAGATAGTAAGGAGAAAGAGGATTAAAAAGGTGTTCTCAGCAGAGCCATGGCGCGGGTCTAGTTTCTCAATATTTTTGGTGCCGTGAAACCCGGGAGGAACGGCCTGGTGGACCCGAGATGATGGCGCACAGCGACTTCGAGGCACGCGAGGCCCGGGAAACCGTTTGATGTCCTGATCCCGTGGGCCTTGCCCTCGAACGGCGCCCCCCATGGCTGGCTGCTCGACGCACCGCACCGACCACTGGGAACCCGGTAGTGTCCAGCAGCAGCACCGTATACAGAAGACCCTCCCTGCGGACCGTCAGCCTACTGAGCACAGGGAGGGCGTGCGTGAACTGAAAGAGCTGAGGGAAACTCTCCGTGCGAGGATAACCGAACTCGTCAGAACAACGGACAACCTTGTGGAATCACCGACACCGAGGATAAGTACGCTTAAAATCCTCCTCGAATCTTTACTCGAAGTGCTGGACGACATAAATATTCTTGACAGACAGGTACGGGATCTCCTAGATATCGAAGACTACGAAAAGGATTATGAAGAATCTGACAAGTACTTATATATGATTTTCAGTGCGAAGTGGCTGCTTACTGATAAGATATCGAAGATGAGCTTGATGCGGAAAAAGATAATCACGCAGTGCGTCACGAATTTGGAACCCACTCAAGTCGCACCCGTCCAAACATCATGTAGGTCGTTGATTACCTCTACAGCTTCCCGTAATGAAGTATCTGAGTGCGAAGACCCATTACTCACAACGAATACGGCAACGGCAGAAATCATCCCATTTCCAGTAAAAACCTTGAGCGCGTCCACAAATGCTAAGCTGGGATCACGGATGGATTCTGTACAGAGTGAAGAACGCTTAACACAACCTCCAGAGTCCCATCCCGATCATCAGAAACCCGTTGTTTCAATGCATCTGATCACGAACACTGATGCCATGAACACCGACATGAACCGGCGCAAGAAGCGAAGAATTCTGGACAAGCCCAGCAAAAGGACAAGGACTGCCACACTAAAGACAAGACGCAGAGTTTGTGGACATTCGCCTAAGCTACGACCCAATTCCGTCAGGCGGAGTGCAACTAGTTCCTCCAGCTTTACAAGTCGTGTTCAGACACGGGAGGTTCGGTCGAGGAAAGTGCGATCCCGACCAAGACGATGTGAACGACCAGCTGGGCGCGAGACAGCCCGAATTTTTTTCCCTGCAACACAACAGAGTGCTGATGTACGTTCATCGCCGATCCTAACGAAGGCCGTCATTAGAAAGCACCATCGGATGACAAAGCACCGATGGAAAACTAAGCTGCTGACGAACGGTCACCGAACGGCTAGGCGGATTCAAACCAGGCTGCTGGACTGACCATCGTTTTATTTTTTTTACATGTTTTTTCTACTCAAGTCCTTTTTATCCGTAGATGCATCACTGTCGCGGGCGGGAGGATGTTGCGGAAAAGGAAGAAGCACCCTTGCCAATATACAGATCATCATCATTAAATAGTAAGGAGAAAGAGGATTAAAGAGGTGTTCTCAGCAGAGCCATGGCGCGGGTCTAGTTCCTCAATAGTCGCTATCATAGATCTGTGTTGCCCTTAATTGTCTAAACACTGTAGGGCTGCATTGCTAAATGATATCAATATGTTTGGACCAAAGCAACCGGGTTTAGCAGTTGTGCCGAGCAATATAAATTTAAAGGCCCTCTCTAGCAAGGCATTTTGAAATCAATACATGAAAGTGCTAGACAAAATTTTGGGAATCTTGGTCCAGACTGTTTTAAAAACAGAGCTTGAATAACACCACGACAAGAATGACAGGACCAGGTCAAGGACAAGGATGACAGAGAAGCAGGTGCTTCTCTATCGACCTGCTTCCTTATAGTTCTGTTCTTGGCGCTGTAATTGTTTGAGTACTTAGGCATCAGGGATCACGTTTTATTAGCGCTAACTTTCCTTTTTCAGATGCTGCACCATGGGATAAAATGGAAAAAGCCCAATGTAAGTGATGGTATTGGAAGGTGATAAAAATTGCAGTCGTCAGTGTCAAGGTGCATGAGGGTACAATAGGAAAAGATGTGGACCGACTAGCCATCCACCTGTATAACGAAATATAGGCCAACAGTAGGAGATGAAGTGTAGTCAAACAAAATAGTGGTGCGTTAAAAAATGGTATCGATTCAATTATAGACGGTGGGTTAATTACTCAGCATATGAAGAAATTAATGCAAAAGAGAGCAGTGGGTTACCGTGTTAAAGCCCTCCGTCTATCGATTAAGAATAGTACATCTATTTCTTTACCTGTATCTAAGCATGGGTGAATTGGACAAGTTTGGTAACTTTACTTAAATCCCAACGGAAATTTGTTTCGAGCTATGTCATCATCATCAGCAGCAGGAGCCACCTCTCTGTGTCAACTGCAGGACGAAGGCCTCACCCAAAGATTTCCACCAAACTCCAGCTAGCTACCTCAGCCGCCTACCTCCTATTCCACGCTCAGGCGAAATATTTATTAACAAATCTATTGCGAATTCAGCCTATACACCCGAAACACTTCACAAGTGGTATACCCCTCACCTGCCCCCTCGATGTATTTGCTGTCATACCGCCACTTCAACAGACCTCACACACCTAGTTGGGTGGTGCCCAGCTTTCGCCAGGCACCGCACATTCAAATCACCCCAAACCGCATCCCGATCCACCACAAACTGATGCGGAACTATTATCTGAAATAGTATTTCATTCAATTAAAAGCGGTCCAGCACAGGCTGTTTGAGTGGGTCCTCCCCCGAACTAACTGGCAAACCTGCACAAACTCTTGACTCTACTGCGATCCCTATTGCGATCACCACGGAATGGCCCATTAAGTGCAGGTTCCAAGAACTGGCCCAGTAATTAACACTACTGAGAACGACCAGCATTTGTTTATTTTCTCTCACCCTCCTTCCCCATTCCTTTCGTCCATCGTGACCAGTGGTCATCCTTTTCTAATAAAGGTTCTCTCACTCTCTCTCTCTCTATGGTGAGACTAGCGACTGCATTCTTCAGGACCGAATCTTCTTCATCCATCTCCATCTGCATCCAACATCTCTGCGTCGAGTGCTTCATCTTCCCCTAGTTTGTTTGGGCAGTAGCAATGAACGGACTCAAAGTTAGGTAAAGCCCAATGTGCGAGTCTTTCCGGTACACGCTGCCTTGCCGCTATTAATAAGCATGTCCGAAAATTGGAGATCTTTATTCTTCCGTGCCGTAAATTACTGACGTGCATGAAATGTCTTATCCTTTATGCCTTTTCAACCGCATGACCCATTTTTGCACGAAGGCAGAAGACTCATTAACGGACTCGGAGCGCGTGCGAAAAGCGCTTTTGACGAGCCGTTATTCCGTGTCGTTTTGGAATCCCGTGAAACGCCGTTTGTCCGTTTCCGTCCGGCCAACTAATCTCAGCCATAAAAGCACGCTGCCATAGCTTACTTCCGGAGATAAGCGGGACGTCGTGCGGCGCAATTATGGCGTTTAGTTGGCACACGTGCCTGCGCGTAAGCTGAGGCACGTGCTCGTGGAAGGCAAGGACAGGCCTCCGAATGACTCTTTCCAAGAGAAGTCTTACACACCATGAGCAGACTACGATTATGCCTAGATTTATGAACCGCGTGCACCTGTTTTGCCGTAGCGAATTCTGTGAACTCGAAAACTGACAATTGTGAGCTATGTTATTGTCATACGTGCCCCCGCGCGAATAGCTAGCTGCCTCGGTATATCTCAGGCGTATTTCTCAATTGGCGAACCCTTAGTTCAGTCGGTTCGTCGTGCCTTCAAACCGAGTAGTCACGGTGGTAATTTCGGGAACCACACCTGATCACTCAAAACCGTCGGCAGCTCGTTTATTGGTGCTGCGTGGCGTGTTTGGTTTTTCTTGTGCTTATTTGCTTCTATGCCGGCGTCCTGTGGGAACGCTTTTGAGTTTTCGTCGTTTTTCTAGGAAGACTGATGTTGCGCGTACTACGCCCGCAACGGGCGGAGAAACTTATGTAGCCGACGGAGATATTCGCGGTCTGATCCGGCACATTTGTTGTCTCGCGCTGGAGGGAATACAGTAATTTGCGTCACTCAATTAAAGGAGAGCGGGAATCCCGCTGGGTGCAGGCCTCTGCCCAACCTCTTTTCTCTGTTATGATTGGCAGCCGGGACATGGGCCGCTTTAAATAAAGTTTGATCTCTCTCTGTCATGAGCCATGAGTTGTAAATACTCCGTCTAAATTAAGTGCACGTATCGTACTCCTCGTTTGCTTTGAGTAGACCGTCGTCTGCTACGTATCGTCGGCCAGCGAATCGTCTATCATCGCTCAGCGATCGACCGATCTCCCATAGGGTTAAATCGTTCAAGAAATTTAGCACATGGGTCCGAATCTCTATATTGCGCATTTTCACTTATAACCACGTAATTTCTTTCTACATCCAATATTTCCCGTTACTATCACGGATACTTTTATTCCTGTGCGGCAAAAGTGGGACACGTCAAACATTACAAACGGCGAGACAAAGTTCCTCGTTGACTGCACATAGAAATGTTTCACATTTAAGGAAAAAGCTTTCGAGGCACATTCACCAGAGCGCACATGATGTTCAAAGGCGCGCTGCAGGATCTCTGTGCCCGTGCCAGGCTCGCTCAGTATAAAAGCTGATTCCCTCTTTCCGTGCAGTACACCTCACTCCGGGAAGACGTGAATTGCCTCTTTTTTCTTAGTGACCGTTGTAGATTTTATATGTGCACTTACAGCGGTTGTTCCCAGCCATGACCGGAAGGGTCCGGTTGGTCTCGCGGAGAGCTTGGGTATCAGAGTCGGTCCACCGAGTCGTGGTTCGCGGGAGCGACATAAAAAAAGGATCCCGCTTTTTTACTGACCTTTTTCTCTGCTCGTTGTGCTTATACAACACAGTTTTGTCGCACGTGCCGCTGCCACACAAGAAAGCGCACGTGTGGCCACCATTGTCTGCTGTGTTTAACCGCTCTTGTGCAAGCACAGTTAACGCCCCGTGGAAGGGGCGATTGCAGACCCTCGAGTAAAGGGCAATGAGGCCCCTCAGCCGCTGTAGCTTTTTTTTTCCAAAACATTCGCAGCGTGTCCGCTCACAAAGAAAAGTGCATACTGCCGAGGGGCATATTTGACGTCGGGCTTGCCAATGGCGGTTGATGTGCGTATTTTACTTACGTACTGTGCGAAGGTGATCATGGGACAACAGTAATAAAAAGATCAACCACCCCTCCGTTTAACGATGAGGATGGTTGAACGCGAAGCTTTCTCCATATGAATTCTTTGGTTGGCCAATTCTACACTGCGAGTATGTGCTACGCTTGAGGTACGCACCACTTTTCTAGAGTACCCACAGCAGCTCTCGGGGGAGCACTCCGTAGGCGTAACGTTTGACTTTGGGGTGTACGGCGTGAATCGGTGCCTGCTGCTTGGCGTTCGCTTCGCCCATGTCGAAATGGAGCAATCGAATAGACGCCGGCTTCATAAAGCGAGGGGCCCAGGTTCAACTTAGGTCACGGGAAGCGTTTTTCTTTCACTTCACCCAGGATCATCATCGTTAGAGAAATTTGGTTTCCTGCAGGGTGTATTGGCGCACAACAGCATCAGTGAGGGCACTGAAGCTTCGCTTTAGAATTGGCGATAAGCGTTTGGCAGTTACAATTATTTTCACCCACTGAATTTGGTGTATTCTAAAATACGCACTTGTAAAACGAATGCTTCAATAAGTCGCATAAAAATGACCAACTTCAAGACCAACTGCATCACTGTAGTTTCAAAACTTCTAGTCCGAGTCTTGGAATAGCTTGTTGCGGTCGCCACTTTATAAAATTCATATCTGCGATTTCCCTGTCTCGGTTCTGCAAGGGAGCAAACGTGTTTCGGAATACCGCTCTCAAGTTCCGGTTGGATTTTCACCGCCGTGAAACCTTCTGATCGCCGCTTCTTCTGTCAGCTGGCCGCACTCTGAGGGTCTGTACCGGCACCGACTGGCCCCGACTGGCAGTCGCGGCCGGTAGAACGTGTGAGATATACGTTACCTCCTGGCGAGCAGTTCTCAGGACATGCGCATTGATAATATTGACGAAGACCGATTTGCACATCTGCTAAGCGTTGGCGCAGCTAACATGCAAGTATATTCGCGAGCTCAAAGAATTGTCTTAGAGACGGAAGATCGGTGGTGAATGCAATGCACACCAGAGGATAACGGAAAGGGTGTTGAGAATGGACATCCTAGGAGGGCTGAGCAGCTTCCCGAAAAGTGACGTCACGGCTTCTTCTGGGTGTGCTTCCTCTGAAGAGCCCATCTGTGAAGACAGGTGGCGCCTGGTGGCCTCGAGGGGGGTGAACTACCACAACCTCACTGTATTCGTCTTTCAAAACTGCTTAATTCAGAATAAATACAGTTAGCGCTAACCTCACAACGTTAGCCTAGCTACCATGATCGTCTGCTGACAGAAGCAGAGTTTGTGCCGCCTTCATAGCCCCTTCAATCTGAAATACGCGAACTTCCCGTTGGCCTTGGAGTGGGCCTGGCGAAAGAATAGGGCATTATTTAGTTTATGAAATGCAGCTACTGACACTGCATGACTACAATGTTGTCGCAAACAGTGACAGCTGCCTGTGTACAATCAAACGTTTTCCCATGTCCGTACATACATGCGTCAGGACGACGCATCATCATGTTCCTCATTAGCGCGAGATGCGTTACCCTTGACAGACAGTCATAGGTCTCCTGGCGACTCTAAGAAACGGAACAACTTTTCATAAGCAACGAGTAGAATTCCCCTGGTGAGGAGCGCCATGATCGGTCTTAGATAATGCAATTTCCGCCTAGTGGAACCTTCAAAAAAAAAAATAAACTCCCACCTCCCCTCGCGGGAACCCCTGTGTAGATGCGACGCATAGGGGGTTCACGTTGCAGAGTTGGACAGCGGAGGAACGGCGCTGGAACGATGGAGCGGAGCGGCGCAGGCACCGCGTTTTATAGCGCGCATAACGGTGAAGGGACGCGCCGGGGCCAGTGCGTCTGCCGCGGCTATGACGCAACACAGTCCAATACAATCCACTTTAATCCAATCCAATCCAAGCCAAGCCAATTCAAGCCAATCCAATCGAATCCAATCCAATGCCCCTTGCGAGAGAGTGTTCGCTATCGGAGAGGAGACGGGGTGAGCGGCGTAGAGCGAAGCTGGCGCGGCGAGGAGAATGGGGGAGGGGCGGACGCCGACGACGCCGGATGCAGGGACAAGGCGAGTGAATGAGATGCAGTCGCATCTAATAACACAGTGCTTCTCTTCCTTACGTCAGCGAAGAACACATCGACGTGTACTTCATCTGAACGAAAACGCACCTTGAGATGCACGTTTCGAAGTGGTTTACAAGTACTTTAGCTGTGCTTCGAGCATCGAAACACCTTCGCCACACATGCCGCATTTCAACCGATCAGTCCTGATTATGATGACAAGGTTCAGAACATACGTTCATATTGTATTGGGAAGAACTAGCCTTGATTTCTCACCAAAGTCCCAACCGGCCCTGGAGGCAACCGTTTCCACCACAAGAAGGTCACTAATATTCAAAAATTTCAGATGTCCTTTTACGCAGGGGTAGCACTCTAGCGGAGAGTGATACCAAAGCACAGTACTGAGGGTTGTAACTCCATGCTAGCGTTCCAGCGGTATGATCAAACGAAGCCAGAGTCGTCACTCGCTTCGCAAAATTATTAGCGCTAGCTTTAAACTAACCCCTAAGCACCACAAACCAGGCGCCGTTGTTTTGACCGTGCAACATTGACTCAGTGCCTTGTTTTGCGCTTATTTGAAAACGCATAGAAGCTGAAACCACCAGCTTGAACGGGGACAAGTTTTTAGAACCGCCGCGGTAAATCCCTAGATAAGGCGTTGTGCTGCTGAGCAAGAGAACACGGGTTGAATCCCGACCGCTTCGGTGGTGTTATAATGTTGCAAACGCCGATGTTTCGGAATTTGAGCCACGTTCAAAGTCCCCAGCTTGCATCAATTGATCCCCCACCCTACATTACGGCGTGCCTCATGGCTCAGCTGCAGCTACGGCGCCTCAAAGCTGAAATTTCTCATTTTTTTACACAATTTGTTCCTCAAGTTTCCCCTTCGTGTTCCGACATAAATTTGACGGAACGCATCGCTACTGGCGGATCGCTCTGTACCCAGTTATGCAGCATGTTAAGCGTGAACCGCATGGAGCGTTTTCTGCTCGCGAAAACGCGCCGCGCACGCCACAGGCGCGCTGCCGCTATAGTGAACTAGAATACTTGTATTCTAGTTCACTTTACTGCCGCTGCCGCGGAGCTACCCGCACGCTGCGCGCGGCGCGGCAGGCGGCGGAAACATGGCGGCGGCTTCGGCCGCGAAGTGGCGTCGGGAGCTCGAGCGACCGCTTCTGAGCGCTCTCTCAAGACACGCACGAAGTTGCTTGAGCGATAAATGAGCTTATAATGTGGGTGAAAACGGTACTATAAAACATCATCCGCGCCGCTACTGAATGCGCCGAAGCAATATCTCCCGGGGTGGTAAGCCTAAAGATCCCCGGCGGAGCCAGCCGGCTCTCTCGAGTGCTTTGAAACCGCCGCCATGAGGCGCGCGCCTCCCCATTGGCGCAAGTCGCCAGGCTCCTCCCACTGCTGCGCGCGACGCGCGTCAAAATCTAGCCAAGGCAGATGCTGCCGCGGGCACGGAATCGTCGACGCGGGCGTCGAAAACACGCACGCGCAACGCCGACGCGCGCGAATCGCGTGAAAAAACGCTCCATGCGGTTCACGCTTTAAAGCGTATTTGAATTAATACCATTCTCCTTGCTTTCCCAGCAAGCCTCCTCGTCCTGGCCGCCCATCAAAGCTTTTGTTTCGAAAGCGACGCTTTCTTTCACTCACTGATTGGGACCGTCCAAACCAAAGTGCGCTGCGGCAAAGCCAACTTTCTCTGATGATGATGATGACGACGATTGTTTATGATGATGATGGTGGTGGTTGTGATAACAATAATCGCAATGAAAGCCGACAACAACAACAACAAAAATTGCGCCCACCTCCCCGCGAGGGGAACCCTGTGTAGATGCGACGCATCGTGGGGTTCACTTGGTGTTTCCGTTGGATTGATTCTGAAATCGCGTGAAACGTGTCGGGAAATCGTATGATTATTATGTTTTATTATTATTATTATGTTTTATTGGCCAATCTTGGTCAATCTCTCTAAGTGGTATGCTTGGGGCTTCGCTGCGAAGCCCCATTGTTGCTGTAAGTGGGAGCTTCTTTTCTTTTATTGCATGTGTTAATCATTGCCCCATCATGCGTTGTATCAGTAGCATCTTGACGTAGCTTGAATGAGTCAAGGATATAAGGCGCGTTCGTAGCATTAGATTCTGTCTCGGTTTTGTAGCGCAGTGGGAAGAGCACCGTGTACCTCGCGTTCCGCCCACAGGGTCGTGGGATCGAAACCGGGCGCCGGTAACTATTATTTTTTTATAGTGTAGGGGGAGGGGTGTGGGCGGACAACAACGCCGTATGGAAGGACAAGGCGAGTGAATTAGATGCAGTCGCATCTAAAACGCTTCCCGTTGTCTCAATGCAGCCTGTGTCAATCGCGTAATGAAACCAACGGCTATCCGATTGCGCCATCGTCGTATTCGGGTCTCTCGGCATTTCCTTTGGGTTTGTTGTGTGGGCGTAGGCTTTGGACTTTGGCAGTTCGGATTTTGGACTTCGGTTTGAAACATGGTGCATGGAGAAAGCCTCCCGTTTTGCCCACCTTTCTCTTAAGAACGGAGCTTTAATTTCCTAATACAAAGGGAACACCAAAAACTTTTCCCATCTCTGCATCCTAATTTTGAAGAGAGCTTACAATATCTAGATACCTTCTAAATATGGTAAAGTGTATATAAACGTACGAAAATTGTGAAATCCAAGCCCAGATGTCGAAGAACAGAAGACTGCGTCCTCGACCGAGTTATATGCGTCCTCAACAATATCCCCTTCCCAGATTATTCCAGGATGCAGTACTGCGCGCCGGAAGCGTCATCGACATCCTAGATAAGGCAAAGAGATAAGCATCCCGGACAATGTTTCGCATAACAGAGCACTCTCCACGTAGGTTGCTTGTTTTCTTTCGCGTACGTTACGTTTGTTATCTGTTCACGGCCCTGCATGCTGTCATCTCGAGACATTCTTTTGATGTGATCGGGACAATGCGCCGGAAAAGTACAACGCGGCAGACAGGACGGAAAAACAACAGATAGGCGTATCTGCTATGCATTACATACACTCCCTGTCATCGGCGTATAGGAGAGGGGCGAGTGCTTCTCACTCGTTCCCTCCCCGCCGAGATTTTGTTGCGGGCAGGGAGGGCGGGGCAGGGCTGACAAGGCCTCCTGGCCCGAAGTGCATTGGGCTGGGAGCTGGTGAGGCTCCGGTTGCCAGCAAATAATAAACAAATATCAAATATCAGGCGAACAAATATCAAACTACCGCAAATGAGATCATTGTTCTCACTAGAACAGAAAGCTGAGCTAGTTGGATCGGATTCATATTTAAAGTGCAAACAGACGTAACCCAAGAAGTAGACAACACAAGCGCTTTCTGTCAACTGCTTATTAAATAAAAACACACACCTTCATACTCGATCCTTCCTTTGAAACACATACCCGATGTACACGATGATAGCTTTCATTGTTGTAATTGAAATTAAATTGCTTTATTTCCGTAAAATATGTATAATTGTATGGTGAAGTTGTCGGGAAAAAAGCTGCTCAAATAAAGATTTTATTTAGGCATTCATTCATTCAGCTTGACATTGACATTTTCATTTTATCATCCTGCTTGACTTCTCGAGCGTTGCGTCCGAAAACTTGACTTCATTCGCCTGTGGTGCTGTTATCGACGTTCGACATCTGGGCGACGTACGTGCCTCCTGATTAGCTTATCTTGTAGGCTTCAATGATAAGTCGGCACATCTCATCTCTGTGCGCAAACTCTGCTTTGGCGCTCCCAGAAGCTGGTTGGCACCTTTTGCACGCTTTACAATGAAGTGCAACATTCGAATTCGGCGTTCCTTTCGTGTAATTCTCATGTTCGCGCCATCTCACATCCAAGTAGCGACCGTTTTGACTGATATAGTGCTCCCCTCATGCCGAAGGGGGAAACGCCGCGGGGGCTCAGTGGCTAAGGCGTTGCGCTGCTGAGCACGAGGACACGGGTTCGATTCCCGGCCGCGGCGGCTGCTTTTCTGATGGAGGGGAAAACCAAAAACGCCCATGCGTACGAGATTTCGGCGCACGTTAAACAACCCCAGCTGGTCAAAATTAATCCGGTGCCCTCCACTACGGCGCGCCTCATCGCCAGCGTTGCGTCGGCGCGTTAAACCCATATAATCAATCATGCGGAAGAGATGTTGTACATTACACCTTTTTAAATGCAGAGCATTTCTTTAACTCACGATGTCACCCGTTCTAGTTGTCCGTAGTAGTCCACACCCCTCCCCCTACACTATATAAAAAAATAATACTTACCGGCGCCTGGTTTCGATCCCACGACCCTGGGGGCGGAACGCAAGGTACATGGTGCTCTACCCACTGCGCCACAAAGCCGACACAGAATGGAGGGCTACGAACGCGCCTTATATCCTTGACTCATTCAAACTACGTCAAGAAGCTGCTGATACAATGCATTCACTACCTGTGGGCGGAACGCGAGGTACACGGTGATCTTCCCACTGCGCCACAATAATCATACCCACCTGCTAATAAATGATGTCACGTGACCACGTAATTACGTCTCCTCATTTAATTACAATACAACAACCAACAGCAACAAGTGCAACAACATTAACGTAACGCAAACTACTTAACGTCGTGCGCCCCCGGAAATGCTCTGCATTTGATCGTGCCCCTCGCGAGGGGGATGTTTAGTTTCCTGCCGCAGCAAGAACCAGGCGGCCTCCTGCGCAGACATTTCCACGCCCTTGAGCACGTTCACTTGCAGCTTGCGGAGCAGTTCCTTGTAGTCGTCGTTGGGGTTCTCCTTTTTTCCATTCCACGTAGGGGTCCAGTGCTTGACCACGCATTCTTCAGAATCTCTGCACTCTCCACTTATCAGCCTTGCTACGCTTACGCAGGTCCCGCCAAGCTAGTTCCGAGCTTCTCCGTCGCCCAGCCGTCGATAACACTACAGGCGAAGGAAGTTAAGTTTTTGGAAGCAGCACTCGAGGGGTCACGTGGGGTGATAAAATGAAAACCGAAGGATATCATCGCGTGCTTCGCGCATATGTTGTCAAGGAAAGATCCAGTATGAATGTGTGTGCTTTCATTTGCTAAACTGTTGATAGAAAGCGCTTGTATTGTCTACTGCTTGTGCTACGGCTGTTTGCACATTAAATATGAATTCTTTTCACTTCTCCAACGAAGCAGCAAGCTAACACTGATTCGAAGTCTGCTCCCAAATCGGTGACCATCGATTACGCAACGTCCGAGCAAACAAATATCCAACTACCGCAAATGAGATCATTGTTCTCACTAGAACAGAAAGCTGAGCTGGTTCGATCGGATTTATATTTAAAGTGCGATGACGAAGAACGCGGAAGTTCATTTAAAAAAAACGCACTGCATTTCTTGTTTATTTCATTTTACATTTAATGCGGGAGCAATAGATAAGGATATCTGAGGGACTAATTCGTTGTCGATTTCTCTTCAGAGCGTCAGATAGAGAAGGGAAAAAAATGGCCGCGTATCTGCTCACTTCGTTGCACATGTCGACGAAAGACGATAGTCTACTGGCGCCCTTGCCAAGTAAATGCCTCCCTTCTCTTTCCCGCTCACCCCTCATGCTATTCCTCTCCGGTCTTGTTCCTCCCAGGATAACACGGAAGAGGTTTTCTCAAGTCAATTTATATTTACCGTGTTCCACTGCTCCAGGTAGGTTGCCTCAATGCCAGCGCTCCCGTACGGCGGAGAAAGGCGCGAATCGAGGCACGCTACTTCAACGTTTGTAGAACCACGTTGCCCTACTCCATGAGCGTTCCAAGCGGAACGTGGAACCTATCTAGCGGAACCTCTCGTTACTGTTGCCGTTTGATTTCTTAAAATGCCGCCAGAAGCTACAGTAGCGAGGGCAACAGCAGGCGACGAAGTGAACTTTTTCTGCAGTTGATTATTTCATTTGCTATCGCAAAAACCAAGCGTCCACATTTTTTAATAAAGGAACACTGCAAATGTCGCTTAGGTATTGATTTTTGTCTCATATTTGTGTAATGTCCTATTCTTGTTCAACAATGTTGACGAGTATGAACATTGCCCCCGCACTTAGACGTTTAGATTTGGCTGTAAATATATAAACATATTGCGCAACTTCGGTTTCACTTTGGCCGGGTGGCTGAATCGAGTCACAGACAGACAGACAGACAGACAGACAGACAGACAGACAGACCAAAGTTCCTGCGTTTTAGTAGCCCAAGATAGACTACCATCTTTGAAAAACAAGTGGGTGGCGTAATAGCGCTGCCTTCGTTCCGCTACCGACTATGGTAGGCAGACGGCAAGTTGACGCGTGGCTCGCCACCTCTCTGTGCAGACGCCGTCCCGGCGGGTTCCGCAACTCCCGTTGCTGCTTGTACGCGTTGTAAAATGGTACGTGCGACCGCCGCAGTGCGGCAAAGCACGAAGAAGTATGAATAACGGTGGCGAAATGCCGGTACTGGTGGACGACAAAGGGAAAGACAGGCAGCCATTTCGCTGTTGAAGTGAGCAAGCGAGATCACCGAGACGGTTAGACCGCTTAGCAGGGACTAGAACCACTAGATGAGGTTTCAGAGTATCGGCACTCTTTTCTGTCATTGTTGTGTGCCGCCAGCAGCGGCCATTGGTCGAACCACGTCACGTGACATTTGTTTACCCCGGGAAGATCCATGGGCGCTGACATTTTGGCGCCTCTGTGTTGCCGTGCGCGCGCTCTTCGATAAGTCGTCCCTTTCGGAGCGCAGTGCGGCTGTATGACACGTTCGGAGGGAGTGTTTAAGCCCCCAGACAGAGTAGCGATGCCGTGCTGCCCTGTACTGGGCTGTTCCAACCGGCGGGAAGGTGGAAAACGCCTGCATCGCTTCCCGCTGGGAAAGAACGACAGTGGCCTAGGGTAACTTATAGCCACTTAAAAAGCGAGCTTAATTAGTGGCTCTTGCGTTACCTAGAGCCACTAAATGAGCTACGCTAGCGTAACCGAGCCTGACCCCATCGCACCTACGCGCTGTCTCTACATCTTCGAAAAGTATACACAGCTGCCATGGTTGCCAAGTGGCGCCCGGACCGATTCCGCCCGTCAACGTCAGCTGCAATAGGCGCATAAAGCTGGCCACCCTGGTGTCAAGCACCAAAATGGCTCCCGCCGTTCGTCAGTGTCGTTACTCTTAGCGTAGCTTATTTAGTGGTTCTAGCAGGGACGTTAGAGAAGCGCCACGTTGTGGTCTTCGGGAGCCTCCCGATACGTGCGGATCAGGCACAGCCTCGAGTTGGAGCCGGGGAGGACCGACATGCTCACGCATTCTTGCGAAAATTCTTGTGAAAATGAATCTTCAAGTACAGTAGACTAGCGATCATTCAAACTCGGGCAATTTAAACTTTCTGTTAATTCAAACAAACTTCGAAATTTTGGTTGGCCCGCTATGTTTTCAATGTATTTTAAAGCCGCTTAATTCAAACTGCGGCAGTGTGTAAATTCGGTTGATTGGTACTTTTTCCTTGTCGTTGCCGAAACATATCTGCTGCATTTGCCGCGTCTACGGCACATTTGCATCCTTATATAAATAACAATCACAATTACAGCCGATTACCTGCGTGTGTTTGTCAAAGCACTTTACTAGCTGCACTTACTGGCATCGAGAACTTCATATTCGTTTTTCGCTACCTAGCTCTCAAATTTCTCCTGACAAGTTATGTTTTTTATACCTTTAGCTGTTCAACGCACCGAACCTACAGCTGGGCTGTGTGGCGCACCGTAGTGAAAGGTTGTAGAATAACTTTCTTAACCAAGAAATGAATAACCAAGAAAGTGTTTTGTGTGATTATCCAGATTTTTATTTTCCGCTAAAAGAAAAGTTGCGCCCGCAAAGGCGCGCTTTTTGGCTCGTCTTCGCCACGGGCATAGCTGGGCTAGCGCCAATTCAGTGAAACATCGCAAATAAAAATAAGTAAAAGCGCGGGTTCCTCTTTTAGAAGGACGTCAAAGGTTTAAAAGTCCCTGGTGTATACCCGGAAAATGCGAACAGACACTTTAAAGCGGAGCTTTCTACCTCTACCAGCCAAGGGTTCTGTCGCGATCGTTGGCGTCAACAGAAAACTCCCGCGAACAAATAAAAGAAACTACTGGCACTGCCAGTAATAGAACCTGGAACGAATAGAGAAACGGAGCGGGAGCCCGTTCTCTTACCAATATAGCTGCAAGCGCACGCGGAGACGAGTGAGACAGACGGTGTACTCACCGAGCACAGCTGCGGGTTTACGCCCTGCGTTCTCGCTTAATACCACTTGATAGGATGTGTAGCGGCCGTGTGCTACACGGCTACACTGTACTAGGAGTTAGCAAAAATAAAGAAGGCTCACACGAACGCATGACATCTCACTGCTCCACCGTCTTTGCCGCCGATATCGTCGCCTACGTTGGCTGCGGCAGAGACGGAGAAGTGAGATCGTCTAACACCTGGTTTGAGCTTTCTTTCATATTATATAAAAAAAAGAGTTTCCACTCATGTGCTTCACCAGTAAAACTCAACCAACCCCATTCATAGATCATGGATTGATTTAACCTTAGCAAGGAATATTTCTTTGAAGTAACAAAAGGTGTGGTTCAGTGCATTTAACTTGTATCTGGGTTCACTCTTTGTAGAGCCACGTGTGTGAATTCAAAGGACATCGCGTGGGTAATCGTTGTGGGTGTTTTTTACAGCCTCGCTTTCCAGCTACCTTCACAGGGTGGATTGGAACGCTTTTCTGATTAAATCGCGAAGCCATAAAAAGCAGCCGAAGTAGCGGATCGCTCAGAACGGAAACGCGTCTCGAACGCGTGATTTCAGGTGCTTATAACTTTGTCAGAAACAAGATGATGCAACATGTTTTTCAGTAGTACTGTTGCCCCCCTTGAGGAGTCTTTTCCCCCAGTTTTGAAGAAAATTGAGACCGGGTTTTCTTGATTTTGATTTTTAAAGTCCCGCGTTTTTTATAAAAAAGCACAAAAAAGTTTTTTCTGGAAAACCGATATTTTACAGATATATTTACAAATGTCTGATTGACACTACCCATCACAAGTTAGTCACAATGGACCTTTTCTACGACTTATATCTGCGCATGCGCTTGCAGGCGCCACCATTTTTTTTTTTTTTTTGGTGACCCAATCCCAGATCCTGACCTCTTCTTCGACAACCACCCAGTACCCAATGTCGCCACACTAAGAATACTCGGACTAAGCATCTCTAAGAACGGTAGCGGCTCTAGCACCATCCCCCAACTCCAGCGGACGCTCACCCAACTCACTCAACTAGTCCGCCGTGTTGCCCACCGTCGGTTCGGCCTTCAAGAACACGATGCGTTTCGCATCATTCAGGCAATACTGACCAGCCGCCTGATGTACAGGACTCTATACCTGGCGATCAAACTTGCGGAGCGAGACAAGCTTGTAAGACCGCGATCATTCGCCAAGCTTATAAAACCGCGCTCGCCCGTCCGCCCACTACATCCACCCGCAAGTTGCTCCAATTAGGAATCCACAACACCTGGGAAGAACTTCTCGAAGCGCACAAGCTGTCACAGCAACGACGCCTTCTCCTTACATATACGGGATCGCGTGATATCCGGCATCGAATCACGGTGGCTCCTATCCCCAGAAATATGCATCCGGAATATAACGTCGCCCGCCGAGCCGCTCGTGCGGCCGCGTTGCACCGGCTACACTAGCTCCACCAGTCGGTACACGGACGCTGCCCGCTACTCCACCCAGCGAGCTTACGCCGTTGCCGTTGTCGACCACCGCTTTCAACAGCTTTCGGCAGCCACTATTCGCACCACCACTGCCACAACGGCCGAAGAAGCAGCCATTGCGCTAGCAGCCACTACAGCCAAAGACTACTCCACCGTACTTAGAGACTCGTAAGAAGCATGTCGCCGATGTCTTCGCGGCCGCATTACTCCCACAGCTCTCCGCATCGTTCAGGCTGACTCCGAACTACCTGACATCCAACTCATCTGGGCACCCGGCGACGCTGAATTCCCCGGAAACGATGCGGCCCGTGCTGCTGCCTGCGAGTATGCAAGCCAGGCCGTCTCCGACCGGCAGCTTCCTTGCCCAGATACCCCTCTCACCCCCCCCCCCTCATCTCCTCACTCACTACCGCCTCAACCGCCGCAGATATCCTCCCCTTCACCCTCGCCTTAGTCGTCACGAAGCCACTATTCTCCGAAGGCTACAAACTAACTCTTACCCCCACCGTGCCCTCCTCCACAAGATATACCCTACCCAATAGTACACGACCTGTGCCTACTGCCCATCCCCTGGCACCCTATACCAACTGGTATGGGAATGCCAGCAATCTCCGTCTTTATTTCCAATCCGCAACCCTACTTACGAGCAGCGGTTGGACCGGCTGACCAGCTCGGACCTTGCGGCGCAACAAGAAGTCGTCGCGAGAGCCCGGGCAGCCAGCCAGCCAGAACCAGGGCATCCCGGACTAAGGGCGCCCCCCACAGGGCTGGTGCCCCTGCCATCTAGCACCAAATTTGCTCGTTTTCATTAAACGTCTATTTCCTCTCTTCTTTCGGTGGCTCGCTTATCGAAGATACCGCGTTTGACGGGTGCCTTAGAAACGGCGCGCGCGACGCCAATTCGATACTGGTCTGCAGGGGGGCCGCTTCAGAAGCGCCAAGTCAGCGGTCGGCAACCACCGCAATCACAACAAGTACTAAACTCGTCAACAACGCACTCGAACAGCGACCTCTGCGCACGAAGTTAACAAAGTGAGCGCTCCAGGGTTTGCATACAAAGCAACCATTTCATCTGTCATTATGGCAGTTCCCCGTTTTTACCAATATAGGACTACAGGGTCACCGGCTCCCATCCCATGGCTCAAAGGGCCATAAATTGTGCTTTTTCTATTTGCCGCTATGAGCGCTAACAAGCTTGGCCTGGAAAAGGTCCATTACAGATACAGAGATATATAGGGGGCGCCAAAGTTAGCGACAATCTGACCTCTGGCGCGATTTCACGTTCTTTTTTTTTTCTAATTTTCTTGTTCACGGCAGAACGCGCAATTTGTTCTGACCTGTTTTTTTATTGTGGGTGTAAGTTTTGTTTAAGAACAAATTTGAGTCAGAACGATCAACTCTTGCCGTGGGCAAAACCCCAAAGTTGGAAAAAACTGCAGCGGCCGGAAATCGCGCGTCACCCGCGCCGCCTTTGCACATTTTTTTGTCGTGAAGTACGCACGCTAGAGGATAGCGGAGTGCTGTTTTAAGCTGTTCTCTGGCTTGCGCATAACTGATAAAAACATGGCAAAACACTCTTGGAATCACCCGAAAGGGTGAGTACATCCAAAACAAAGCGAAAGGTCATGGAGCAAGAATAACAAATTTTCCTTAAATGTGCCACATTTCTCGTGCACAGCTGAAGCAGTGAACATTTAAGCCTGCATGGCCATTGCATGCGTAATCAATCCTTTCTTGCGGTTATAAGGCAAAACGTGTAGATGATACCGATGCTCTGATAGTTTTCAGGGATGCCTAATTCTAGCGTCGCAAGCGTGCACGCCGACGGTATTGCTTGAGTGACACCAGTAGTGCGAACGTGCATACCGCAGATATCATCGCTCGTGCTCCGCTCGGCCGGCACATTTATCACTTCCTGACGCGACCATCATGAAGAATCAGTGTCTCGCTGAGAATTCGTCAGTTTTGGCGCCGGTTGCAACGTGATGCAACCACAATCACCCGGAGATAAGCCGCCCGCCTATCTCTCATAGCGGTGAGATACAAGCGAGCATAAAAGGTGCATAACATGAGAAAGATAAAAACACAGCGCAGAAACTAAAATGAGTTACAACCATAAACAAGACAAAAAGAAGGGGGAAGGGGGCGCCCTTTCCATTGCGCTCTGATAAAACGCAAAGGACGGCCAAGGATGTTAATAGTCAACCCTGCGTTTCTATCGACGGTGCACGGTGCGCCGAATGTCGCGGGGCCCCCTTTAAATACAGTACAGCGTCGCCAGAGGAATCAACTCGTATCATCGGCCTCCGAAAACTCTTTCGTGCGCGTGGCTTGAGAAGGAACTGTGAGAATCGGATAACCAGGCTTCCACGTTGAAAGTACCACCGTGCGCCAACAAGTCATGGTGAACGCTAACACTGGCATTTACTTCATCAAAGGTGAGCTAACTTTCTCAATTTTACGCGTTTCTCATGTGGGCAAACCATCTAAAGACCGTAGAAGGCCGAAGTGAGGACGGCTGGATATGTGGGAGGGGCTCACACAGTTTCTTACAACCATGGTCGGTTTAGGTAGACCGAACATACGGAGAATATGACAGAACCCTGTACATCCCCGGCTTTCGCGCTCAAAATTCCGAATTCTTACGCACCTAGTGGAACTACAGCAGGAAATTGATATTTCGCATGGAGTAGAGAGTCGGCTTGGACATGAACACTGTGAAAGAATTTTCCATAACTCTAAATAGTGTTCGCCTCACTCGCTGTAAATGGTTAGCGCCCATACACTTCAATGGGATAGTTTCCTTGGCTCTAAAACAAAGCAGAATTAAGCGCAGAACTTCAAACTTCGCACAATGCAAGCTATCGCCCTCAGTACTAGCAGTGCCAAAATTCTTTAAATTACGCTAAATAACTGCATAGTAATTACTTCTGAAAGAATTGCGATTACCCGAAAAGCTGCACATAAATTTATCGCTGCAATTTAATGCAATTACCACTATAGGGCCTCTTTCAATAGTTTTCAATCGCTGGAAGAAGCACTCGACAGTGTCTCGCATGGGTGAGGCTGCATTTTAAGTGCGTGGTTAGGGACAAGTTTTAAAAAATGGAAAGTCTGGTATCGCTAACGATGGCGAGTGGTATTTCCGCAGAAACTGGAAGGCGCCACCGCAGGCTACCGAATGAGAAATAATCTTGAAAAATTCCTATATTGGAAAAGAGCAACGGTTTCCTTCCAAGAAACAGGTGGTACGGACGGAATGACAATGAAGCTGACAACCCTGATATACACCGTCGATCAGATAACGAGGTAATGCGATACGTAACTGGTTCAAGAGTAGGCCAAATTTAATACGTAAAGCCATAGAAAAATAACAAATTATACACACCGTTTATTGTAATCTCAGGGACATTGACGTTCAGAAGGCTGGCTAGTATAAGAAATTCAGAAATGTGTGGAAGAAAAGGAGGAATAAACTTTATCAATCAAGGTTAGCCGTAGGAGAAAATGTATGGGCGCCCAACTGGTGGGTGACTTCCTGTAGTCCGGAGTACCCCTGCCTGGCTACCCAGGCCCTTTCCACCAGGCAACGTTGGTAGAAGAGGTCAAAACTGGCAAGCTATGCCGTCCGATACTTGTCGTGGCCCGGAGATTAAAAGCAATGAAGAGAAGGACATGACAACATCGCGAAGCTTCCAAATCGATTGAAACAGAATAGGCGCTTGCCGAAAAAGTTTTGTCAATACAATGGAGTTGAACAAAGCCTAATGCCGGGCTAGTTTGTGGAACATCGCTTGCGAAGTGGCGTTTATCCCTTTTAGTGAAACAGAGCCAAAAACTACGTACGAATGGTCGCGGATACGGCGCCCGGTCTACTGGTTTTATTTCGAATGGGGCGAAAACTGGACGAACCACGAAGGAATTCAAAGTTGAGAAACTGAATGATTCAAGGAATGCAAACATGTGAACATTACAGAAGGTCTCGCCCCATTTAGAATAAAGCCAGTCGTTTCTACACCGTCGCATCACATCAGCATATGCCTGTCCTTTCTGTCTCTTAGTAAGCGTCATCAGCGCAATACATTAGAACAATAACGCACTGCTCCAAAATTTCAATGTCTGATGGTAGACTATAATAGCGAACTTTTATGCACATTGAAGGAGTATATGATAAGAAAAACAGACAGTTTCTGGGAAATAAATTAATAGAGTAAGGATTAGATGGAGGTAACGGGCTAAGAAGATATGGTGCACTTGGTGGTGGGAAAATCAGATATGCACGCAGCATGTATTCACCGATAGACGGTGGCAGCAGGGATCATACGTCGGCAAGGAGAAAAAGTCCTGAACATGATGCGCAGAATCACGAACAGACAAAATGGACTCAGGGAACACGACCTCCTACGACTACGGGATGCACTTCTTATTTCACGAATAAGGCACCATGCAGCATACACCAACTTCACTAAAACCCAGGAAGAAAGAATCAACGCTCTCATTAGGAAGGCGACGAAGATTGCGCTAGGCATTCCGATCAATGCCAGCACCAAGCGACTTCTAGAGACAGGAACGCACAATACGCTGGAGAAGATCGTAGCTGTCCACAGGTACAACCAACACCTCAGACTCCAAGCAACGGTTCCAGGACAACAGATACTTGAGTGTCTAGGGTACACACCCCAGCAGCCTATTTTACGACTGGAACGTCTCAGCCCACGCACGGCCAACCTACTCAAAGTTGTACCCATACCAAGACACATGCATTGCCAACGAAACAAGGTCAGAAGGAGCATTCGAGCCAAATACCTCGACAAACGAGCAGCTGCGGACCAATTCAACAACCACGTATACACAGATGCAGCAGTAACATACACAGCAGCAAGCATAGCGTATGCTGACCTCAAAGGAAAATTGGAGTATCAGCAGTGCTTCCCCCTTATGAAACCCATCTGGGCTGAACTCACCGCCATCGCCACCGCCATTGACCACACATCCAGCCCCACGAAGCACACGTACATATACACTGACTCAAAAAGCGCCTGTCACCAACTGCTGAACATGGAACTGCCACAACCCATAGCTACGGCCATCAACAACAGCATCAAGGGATCTGTAACAGTGTACTGGATACCTGGGCACGAAGGAATGGCAGGCAACGAAAAAGCTAATCAGCTGGCCCGAGAAGCCGCAGCCCGGGCTCCTGCCAACTTCCAACCAAATCAAACGCTCACGGTCCCAACAGCACCTAAATTGAAGGACTACTCCACGGGAACGAGGGAACTGCCACAGCTCTCTGACACGCTCACAAGACACCAAGCAACCCTAATAAGACAAGCTCAAACAGACACCTTGGACACTCCAGCTAGACTACACAAGATATGGGGAGATCCTGACACACCACCCCCTACTTGCTCTACCTGTAACGTCATACTCGACCAAGATCAGATACTCTGGAACTGCACAACCATACACAACACTACAAACACACCCAACAAAGGATGGCTGACCGCAACAAGCACCACCGAAGAGCAAAGGCAACTGGCGGCGTACATCAGGCAGCGGCTTGAAGACGTCACCAGAGGTTATCTGGAATGTGAGGACTAAACAGGCCTGCGTGCATATTTTTTAAAAAAGATTTTCTCTCTCTCTCTCTCTCCTTTGAGCCCTCTACTGTTCATGGTTTCCATTGCAAGGGTAAAAAAGAAGCTCGAAAAAATTAATTTCTCATTTAAGGTAACCTTTGGGGAAAGGCAACCGGGGGGGGGGGGGGGGGGCGGGAACGTCGTATGCCTGGAATGAAATACGCAGACGACGTAGTAATTTTGACTTGGCTTACATCTCATAGTAGCAAAGTGGGTTATTCTTCCCCACTTTTTAAACTCATTGACAAGGCATCGATCGAGCATGCCAAACGACCCAGATCATAGAGATGCAAGCATTTAGAGGTGCGGATAAACGAAGAAAAACACCACCTAAAAACTACCGACGAATAACTTCAAATAAAACAAGAGCGAAGCGTGGCTATAATGAAGCGTGGAGCACCATGTTGGTATAAAAACTATGAACTCGATCCTGCGACGAATTTGGGAAGGCGTAACGGTTCCGGGTCTCTCATTCGCGAACGCCATACTCTGCTGAATGTCAGGCATGCTATCAGTCTTATAGATATAAACCTGAGAGAGGGCACCGTTTGGTTTATCCGCGCATAGAAAAAGACTGCATGGCGCAGCACATGGAGCTAAGGGGTGAGTGTAGTTTGAAGTTAGAGGAGTTCAGGTTAAGATTCGTTTTGAAGAAGTTAAGACGTAATGCACGTACGTGAACAACTTAAGTGTTTACGTACCTCTACATGAAAACGTAAGCACACGGGGGCGACAAAAAGACAATGAATTGTGTGAAAAGCATTGACAGCCAAGAAAAACAACAAACAAGGAAAAGACGCCAACACATAAATGGAAGGCAGGATAAAATCGAAAACACCGTTACAGATTTACAGGCCTGATAGAGAGTAAAGTCTCTTCAAAACTTCAAAGGTATTGCTTTCTTTTTTTACGCTAGAGACGGTTGTTTGAGAACGGAGTGCTTTCTAGAGATATGTATACAAATTGAAGATGCTTTTGTAAAGTAAAAAGAGGTATCACGGAAACTATTCGGCACTCTTTGCTATAATGTGATAGTAGCCACTGAAATCTACCGTATAAACCGGAATATAGGTCGAGTTTTTTCCCAAAAAAATCCGCACAAAAGTCACCCCTCGTCTTATATAGC
Organism: Haemaphysalis longicornis; assembly: GCF_048455015.1. Classification (NCBI taxonomy): domain Eukaryota; kingdom Metazoa; phylum Arthropoda; class Arachnida; order Ixodida; family Ixodidae; genus Haemaphysalis; species Haemaphysalis longicornis. The sequence continues at coordinate 141,206,626 of NW_027526460.1, read as the reverse complement.
GGTCATTGGCTGAATGTAAATCGTTGTCTGGCAACAATATGCAAGCGCAGTCCGTCGCCATCGCCATTCGTGTCAGACTGTTCTCTCGCACCATCAGGCCTTTATTTGATTTCGTTTATCTCTAATTTTTCGTCTTTTACTCGTTTATTGTGCGTGCGTGCGTACATTTCTGTACGTCTCGGTTCCGAGATGAGTGGCGGCAGTCGACGCCAGTTCACCGCGGCGTTTAAGCTGACGGCGTTTGAGTCACCGAGCAAAATGGGAACATGGCGGCGCAACGCTAGTTAGGCGTTTCGGAGAAAAGTGTGCGGTACTGGCGGAGCCAGAGAGCTAAGCTGTGCGCGTGCAACCCCCGAAACCGATCGTTCCATGGACGTCAAGCGGTGCACCCCGAGTTGGAGAACAAAGTGGCGGACTTCGTTCGGGAACTTCGTCCGGGAACTTCGCTCACGATCGCTCCGGAGGCCATGCGCGGACGGGCTCCGCGAACTGTACAATGAGTGGATAGCCGGCGACAACAAAAAGACTTATACGGGCCGGTTGCGACCGTGTCAAGCTGGGTGTCCTTCTCTGGGCAGTCGCTGCCCGACGACATGGTTACACGAGCGTTCAGGAAGTGCTCCATCAGCAACGCGCCTGGTGGCATGGAAGATGACAGTGCGAAGCAGTCATCCGTGGACGACTCTGAGAGCTCGGACGAGTGACTTCGGCAGGCATAGTGAGTGGCAGTGACCGACGGGCGTCGAAAATAAATATAGACATTGTGAGTGCGCTTCTGTGCCGAATTATTTTTTTTGTCAACTTTTCCCACCTCAAGGTAGGGGGTCGACCTATATACCGGGTCAACCTATAATCCGGTTTATACGGTATATGACGGAAATGTCCACCTTCCCAAAGCCATGTGATAGTAGCCACTCAAATCTCAATGACGGAAATCTCCACCTTCCCAAAGCCATAACGTTAAAGGTAATACAGGGAAGATAGACCACAAAGCCGTGGACGTGACTAAAGGGGGATTGGAATGCTGCTTGGCGAAAACCAAAGAGAAGAAAACCAAACATAACTGTACCTGCTACGGACTAAATTGAATTGAGGTGAGCTTGCCGCAATTAACAGGGTAAAATTAGGAGAATGTTGTCCCCTGGATGTACCTGCGGCTTCTGCGGTGGGATGACACAGGGCACCACCATCATAGGAAGAGAATACCAAATCAGTCATTCAATCAATCAATCAACCAATCAATCAATCAATCAATCAATCAATCAATCAGCCAATCAAGCAATCAGCAAATCAATCAATCAAACAAACAAACAATCAATCAATCAATCAATCAATCAATCAATCAATCAATCAATCAATCAATCAATCAATCAATCAGTGTTCGCGCTGCGAAGTTTAGACGCTTGGAAACCGCTGTAGAAGAACAACGCCAAGCTGTACGTAATGCGGACCCCTGGACGCGGCAGCAGAGGATTCACGCAGAATAATTCGCGAAGTAATCAATCAGTAAAACGAGGATACCCGACAGCAGTATCCTAAATACGAGAAATTCCGGGCTTTCGCATTTCAGTGAAAAGTGTACCGTGGTGACACGGGGAGCCATGACTTCCTGATGCCGCCATACTTAATGAGCGAATGTCGTCTGTCGTAGTTGTGAGTTTCAATCGATGCTTCCCTTGTTTTCGTTGCGCGTTTCGTCGAACAGAATGTCGTAAAGCATGCTCCTAAAGGTGGCACGCGTGTTTGCACTGCTGTAAAACCACTTCCCAGATGACTATGTGAGTGATTTTAGATTCATCACCTTACTAAAGGAATAAGCCAGAAACTTTTTTTTGGGCGTTCTGGGTTTTCTTTCTTTTGTTTCTGCAAGTAAGTACCGTTCCGAACTTCGCGTGTGTTCTGAGTGCTTGCTTCATTGCAGTGTTAATCGCGCCCCGCGGCAACCTAGTGCATGCGCAAACCTTGAAGTCAAGACCTGATGTAAACATTTTTAACGATATATAATCAAATAACATTTATTTTAGGCAAGCAGCTTTAAGCTCTTGCCATTTTTCAGTGACAAGTCTTCATATTTTTCGCCAGGCGTGTGTGCGTGGAGCAAGCTAAAATCTGACGACTGGGTTGCACTGGCGTCAGACTGTTGTCGGAAACTTGTAAAGTTTCTGAACAATGACGTGCAACACGACGTCGCTGCCAACCGAATTGCGTGGAGCGCCGTCTTTTGCGCCTATACCTTATGACACGTCTGTTCTGTCCGCAGTCCGGGCATATAATTGAGGCGCTTAGGGCTCTATCTAACCGACCTCCAACTTTAAGCTGACGGTGCGATAGTGCCGTGGCCTTGGCCGCTTGTGCCACGCTAGTCTGCACCTTGTCTGTCCGTTATCTTATCAAGCATATCTACGAGAAGAATTGTGCCGTAGAAAAAACAATATTTCCGGCATATCTGCTCTCTTCACTGCAAACTATGTCAAACTTGGATAAGACGAGGTGTGAGTCGTCCTTTTGTTTGCGCCCGTCGACGCGCGATGTCGTCCGCCGGACGTTCTCGTCATTCCGAGACCTATCTTCGGAATGACGTAACCGCAGTGCGTATGCACGGATGCCAGCTTCTAACGTTCTGCTTTCCATTTCGTGCGAAACGCTGTTACATTGTTATATGTTTGCACATTGTTACGCTTTGTAACGCTTTGTTATACACTTTACCTCTAAGCGCGGGTTAAAATGCCACCGCTGATTTTATTCTGCGGTTCTGTTTATTTAGAGCAGGCGCTCTGGGCTGGAGGTTAGCCACCGATTTTGGTTTGCAGTTTGCGATAACCAGGTTCCTATAGGAGATGAGTTACCGTGGCAACAAGAGTTGCTGACGAAACAGATGCGAAAACAGAAATCTGGAAGCGTTTATCATTAGGGTAGCCTAAATATATGTGCAAATGGGGTTCCGACGCTCATCAGGATAAAAAACGACTTATTTTGAAGCAGATGTGACGGGAATATGCGCTAGCCCGTATTTGTTTCTTTCAGCTGTCTTTCCTCCCCTGTCCTGTAATGGAGTAATTTGTTGTTCCATTTTGTACCGTCCCCTTGGCAACCCTTTTTTGTGAAAGTTATTATAATTCATTCCTCATTCTCCCCTATACAATGGTCCGTGAAGGTGATGTATGTACCAGTATAAATAAATAAATAAATAAATAAATAAATAAATAAATAAATAAATAAATAAATAAATAAATAAATTGCGTATAGCAACGCCGTTCTCGTGACTCTTTATTTTCAGCTGACCTCTTATTGTTCACTGCATACCTGCTCCTAATACCTAGAGGAAATCGAATGATGTTCTCGAGGAAAATAACCGTTTACACATTCGTCTAGTCCAGCGGCGTTTGCTAGACATTGACAATTCATGGTGAGGCGGTGGTAGCGGAAATGTTTCCAGCATGCCGCACGACTCTGTTGCCTTATCACGAGAATCAGCACGTAAACGACGAAGGAGGAAATGCATTCACGGATACGAGCGTTGTTGTTTTGCTCCTTGCGATTCTTTTCTTCGCCGTGGTTTACGCGCTTCTCCTCGTCGTACTGCAAGAGAATAAACTAGCCCACGTTCAACCCGTAGTTTCTCCTCTTGCCCAAGCCCACGATGCTGTCAGGCAACCGGCAGAATTTCGGTGCATTTCCTTGTGTCCTTACTAACCGTATAACTATCTCAGTGAAACGTTTCGTCTCCGCGTAACAACCCCTCGATTTATGATTCGGTCGCTTCAGCTGCCAACAACCTATGAAGCGAACTTGTTTTACGTGGTCGTAAAACGGCCTAGTTTGCTGGGAATGCCATGCGTGGAGGCGACGCTTCCGCGCCCGCTTTCGCGAGATTCGAACGTACGTCCTGTTGGTGGCAAGAGCGGCAACGTGGTCGTCAGAATTCGTGTAGATGGCACTTTTTGGACGTGCTGACGCCATCGCGGACATCCGTTGGCACGTGAATGCTTCGGCAGCAACGCGCTCACGTGCGAAAGCGCAAACAGCTCACGCGACTTCCAAGGCCTTTGGGCAGATAACAGCGCGCAGGGATTGCGGAGGCGTCATGTGTCTTGCCATCATAGAGCGCCGGTCTGGCGGCCGCCGCATATGGCCCAGCTAAAATGCTAGCTCCGTAAATACCCCATTGCCACTCCTATCGCAATCTGTATCTCGCCTCTGCTTATCCCAGATGTCTCTTTTTCTTTCTTGTTTCATTTCTGTCTGTTTTTGTTTGTTATGTTCGCTGTTCACAAACAAACAAAAAATGCCGGCCTTTTCCACTACATTGCGCAATGTACAATGTCGAGCCGTTGCGACGGATCAAACGGCGAAGCATATCGGGAGGGGGTGATCACAAAACAAACGAACAAACAAACAAATGTTGTATTCGTACCAAGCAACGCACTTTCCTCCGCACCCTCCAACGTTACGGAAACGCCAATAGAGGACGCCACGCCTTAACGAGTGACCGTTCAGCCTATTGAAACCAAACGTCAGTTCGGCCAATACGAAAAACTTGGGCGTTGTTCGGCACTACTTGTTTCAGACTGATTTTCATGTAAAGTGTCATGATTCCGTTAAATGCACACACAACCTAAGCTACCGCCGGAATTATCCACATGTCTACTGCAAGAATGTACCCAGGAGGAGGAGCCTGGAGCGCACAAGTGGTCATTACACAGATGGAAATAAGGTGAAAGCCATTGAACACGCAATTTCTCAAAACAAACAAATCAAGGCTACAAAACTGACCTGACAATGGCATAAAAGTGCAATAACTATGCAAGCGGATCATAATATACAGCGCTGAACATTGTACCCAAAAATAAAATTACAGAAATACGTAACAAGAGAAATATGGTACTCTACGGGCTAGAAAAGATAAGTACACACAGTTACAGGCTATAGAAAAGATAAACATTACAAAAACAAGTGAGAGACTATTTTAAATTCCTACAAAATGTGAGAAACGCGGTTTGAACAGAAAAAGGGTCTGTTTGTTTTACCAGGCTAGTATTCCCTTCGTTGATTGCTAATTCAAGGAGTGAGTTCTGATATATATATTTTTTGTTCGGGCGAAAGTTGGGCAAACTGTATGACAGTGGACGGTGCGTGCGTACATATAGAGTGTGGGAAGAATAAATTTGTGAGCGAGCGAAGGTGAATGATGGTACAACGTGTGGAAAAGGATAATCTTCTAAACGTCCTGCGCAGGGTGAGAAGGGGGCAGTTAAGTTGGTCCTTCAAGGCACAAAGGCTTTCGTATCCCGAGCACGACAACAGAATGAATCGCGCGGCATTGTTTTGTACGACTTTGATCATCATTCTAGTGAAGAACGGATCACACTATCGCGCACGTGAAGCCTTGTTTCTGAATTACATTGGTAAAGGCAACACTTGAACAGTACGAGCTTTTCACGCCCCTTTGAACGTGAGTTTTAAAGACGGTAGTCTTTCTTGGGCTACTTAAACCCGGAAATTTTGGTCTGTCAGTCTGTCTGTAACTCAATTCAGCCACCCGGCCAAAGTAAAATGCTTACTGCGCATTAGTGTTATATACTCACAGCCAAATGTAAACGTCTAAGCCTGGTTTATATGCTCATACTTGTCAACTTTGTTGAACATGAACAAGACATTACGCAAATATAAGACAGGAAATTACTACACAAGCGATATTTACAGTGTTCCTTTATTAAAAAATTCATGGATTCTTAGTTTTTCGATAAAAAATGATATCCTACATCTACTGAAAAAAAACTGCCGCCTCCTGGCGGCATATGAAAAATCACGCGGCAACAGCAACGGAAGGTTCCACTTGATAGGTTCCGCGTTCTGCTTGGAACGCACGTGGAGCATGGCCACGCGGTTCTATAAACCTTGTAGTCGGCCGCCTCCATTCACGCGCGTCTTCGCCGTACTGCTGGCATCGAGGAACAACGCGGTAAATTCAAATCGCCTTGCGCAAACCTTTACTGTGTTTACCTTGGGATGAGCGCGACGGTACAGGAACAGCATGAAAGGTGAGCGGGAAAGCAAAGTGGGGCATTTCCTTGGCAAATGTCTACAAAGACTATCGTCTTTCGACGACATTTGCAACGAAAGGAGCAGATACGCAGCCAATTTTTTTGTGCATAGGGACGCGGTTAAAATTGTAGGTGAATGTGGCTCCAAGATATTTAATCGATGAGGGTGTTTCAATTTTTGGCGTTGTCTGTTTAATAATTACAAGTGACCGACCTGCTCACAGAAGAAATTTGCACATGTTTAGCTTTTTCTACGCTTAATTATTGCGATCAGCCATTTTATGCAAAACTCAATCACGGTAAATAAATCCCAAGGATGCGGCTTCAATTCCCGGCGGCGGCGGCTGCTTTTCTGATGGTGGCGAAAATCGAAAACGTCGGTGTGTTCGAGATTTCGGCGCACGTTAAAGATCCCCACGTGGTCAAAATTACTCCGGAGCCCTCCACTGCTCCGTGCCTCATCGCCTGTGAAGCGTCGGCACTTTAAACCTCGTAATCAATCAAAGAGTGTAAATAAATCATGCTGGGGTGCAGTAACGTCGTCGGAAAATAATATTATTACACAGTCGCATGCGAATAGATGAACTGGCAAAAAAATGTTGCCGGCTATGTCCTTCGTGCAAATTTAAAATCGTAATTGGCCTAGTACGGATCCTTGTGGTTCCTGAAACGACACCCACAGGCTTAGAAACGTGGTCATTTATTTTACTGATATTTAGAGGTTTGTCGAGAAACTTTCAATCCCACGTGTTGCCTTACCATAAAGCTTAATGTTGCAAATGTTAAGTATTATGCGCTGATGATGAAAAATGGTGCGCGTCCAATTTAAGGGGGGCAGAGCGTACAGAAAACTAAACTTAAGACTACTTCTCTTAACCGATTTCGATGGATGTGTAGACCGTACCCCTATCGAGCTATCCAAACTGCGGGTTGTGCCCTCAATTACGGTACAGACGCATTCAAAGAGACTCGCTGTGTGCCACGTGCAGTAAAGATGGCGGTAGCTTTCATGAAATTGTGTATAGCATTTAGTAAAGAAAAGCTTTTGTTTCCTCCATGGTGTATAGAGGCGCCCGTTGTATAGCACCACTCCCATTCAGCCAGCAGCGCCGCTCTTGGCAGAACGCTCGTCAGCGGAAGGTGGTGTTAGCGGAGTGGCGCGGGCAGTTGCGGTCACCGAGGCGCAAAAAGTTGTTACTCCTCCTTCTCCTCAACCTCCTCCCCCTCCTCCTCCTCCTACTCCTTTTCCTCCTCCTCCTCCTACTACTACTACTCCTACTTATACTACTACTACTACTACTTATACTACTACTACTACTACTACTACTACTACTACTACTACTACTTATGAATCGCTCTACGCGTATTTCGGCGGTGCGTCTTGCTGTCACCGTTTCGATGGGGTGCTACTGGGAAATGGATCCTCAACTCTGCCGAAACAACAAACCCATCGACACACACAGTACCAGTGATAAGTGGATGGCCGTCTGACGCTCAGCTTTCACTGACAGCAGCGAAGAGAACGAGAAAAAGTCTTGAATCCGAAAAAACAAACTGGCTATTGGACATCCGTCAAAGAGAGAGAAAGAGAGAGAGAAAAGAAAACCTTTATTGCCTCAAGGGCTAATTCGGGGAAGGGTTGGTGATCGAGGGAGAAAGTTTCCCAGTGACCTTGGCATCCCGAGCGACGATGGCCTCTTGCACCGCCGAATCCGAGCTGTTCAACGTCCTCGCCCAGTGCTCACCGTCTCGATATGGGGGAATGGGTTGGGGGGGGGGGGGGCATTGCCCGAGGAGGTGATCCATGGTTTGGACCACCCCACAAGCAGGGAAGTGGGGAGAAGACCACAGACCGATGTACATGCGGTGCAGGCGGTAGAGGCAAGGAAGGGTGTACGTTTTCACTAACCTCCATAGGCGTTCTTCGGCGTGAGAGAGCGCCGGGTGTGTAGGGGGCAGTAGACGGCGGGAGAGGCGGTAATGGGACGTAATCTCATGAAAGGAAACGAGCCGATCTCGGGCTGACAGTGCTCCATGGACGGGATCAAGGCTCGGAAGGTGAGCTCTCGAGTGGCTCTGTCTGCTGCCTCAGTCCCTTACACACCCGTGTGGGCTGGGGTCCACACCAGCTCGGTGGGGGAGTCAGAGTGATTTTGAAGAAGGATTTTGAGTGCCAGGATGTGAATACGACCGCGGGTGAAGTTTCAAATGGCCGTCTTCGAATCGGAGATTATAATCGCAGGAGAAGGCCGGAGTGTTAAAGCAATCTTGAGCTATAACCGCCTCTTCCGCAGTCGCGGGAGGAGAAGTGCGAAGGGTGAGGATGGTAAGAGGGGGAGTTCGGGACCGTTGATGATTGCTACCGCGTAAGCGTCGTGGTGCCTGTAGCTAGCCGCGGCAACATAAACAGTTGCCGGATGTAGGGAGTATCGGCGATCTTCCGTAAGGGCCCACACACGCTGCCCCCGGCGGGCTCGATTGTGCGTCGGGTGCATGTTACGGGGAATGGGCTGGACGATAAATAGGCCATGGATATCTCTAGGGATGGGAAGCGAGGACTCTGTAGCGAAAGTGAAGTTGAGTGAAAGTCGCCGCAGGAGAGATTGACCTGTTGTGATGGTTGCAAGGTGGGGGTACTGACTAACCAGATGATCGTCTGCGAGATAAGATGCGGTGTTGTAGACACCAAGCGATTCTACACGAGCCGTGGCAGCGCTCTGCGGAATCCTCAGCGCCGACTAGTACAAACTGCGAATTAGACAGTCCACCTTTCTGAGTTCCTTAGATGACTGTGCTAGGCAAGGAAGAGAGTAAGTGATGGGACGTATGACGAAAGCCTGTATCAGCCGCAATCGCTCTGCCTCTTTGAGCCCTTCGTGGTGGGGGGTGATGCGGCGGAGAAGGTTGATGGTTTGATTGACTTGGGATGTGAGGTGAGCAAGGAATGTGGTATTGGCGCGGTTCTGTTGGATATTGAGGCCTATGACTTTAAGGCATGGCACTCGGGCAACGAGGTGGTCATCCAGCCGGATGGTAGTGTTCGGAGCTGCGAGGGCGCGTTTCTGGCTGTTAAGCAAGAGAAGCAGCAGCTCTGCCTTCTCTGGCGAACAAGTTACACTAACATGTCGAGCATAAGCAGGGACACAATCTTTGCGTCACTGCCGCCTGGAACCCACAGCGTGACGTCGTCAGCTGACAAACTATGGCGAAGCGAGGGATATTACCAAGAAAAGGGGGGAGGTTCATCAAGCGATATTGAAGAGCAGAGGGTAGAGAAATGCTCCATGTGGAGTGCCTATGGGCCTCGTGCGCTGGTATGATGGCGCCACTGATTTGCTGTGTTCCGCGCCACCTTACGGACAACGATGGCATAACTTCTGAAGACCGCGAGCAGGCGACGTCGCGTAGCGTCTCGTTCGGCAGTGTACGAATATCAGCACAAGAAAGAAAGAATGGCAACTATTCTTTTGAAACGTGATACAAACAGCCAAACGGTACTTTAATAAAGCGAAAATGTTTCGCAAGGGCAACAGGAAAGCGAATTACCAAAACAAAATTGATTGTAGGCTAGCGCGGGTCTGTTTCCGCGCCGTATGAACACTCTGCCATTTTGCAACGGCTTCAACTGAGCACCAGCGGCGTCGCCCAAATGAAAGATAAAAATAAAAAGTCGAAAAACGCGACCCCACTTACGAAAAGTAACATTAGTGCAGGAGTGTGCGTGTGCGTGTGTGCGTGTGTGTGTGTGCATCGCCTCATGGAAGCGATATGTGTGAGAGAGAAGCCAGAGAAGCCGCGTTCGCTCCACCAATGGAGACACTCCTGTGCTCCTGTTCTGTGGGACCCCTCGTCCCCGCAAGACCATTATATCCTCCCTGTTCTGTTCTGTTCTGTTGTGCTCCTTGTTCTGTGGCGCAATGTTCCAGCAGCGCCGGCAACGATTTGAATTGTTCGGTCAGTCGGCCAGTTCGGTTTGAGCCTTTAGGCAGGTCCTCGTCAGGGCATGATTGGCGTAAGTGGCATCATTTGGCGGACAGCTCAATGAAGAGAAGACCGGTGACCGGGCTTTGACGGGCCTTGCAGAAGCGAATTTCTCTTGTGTAAACTCCACTGGGCCTTGTACGTGTCAGGAAGTGATTTGATATGTCCGTTATGTGTGTGAAATCGCGGCGAAAGGTTCGTGTGTAATGTTGCGACACCACGGATATGCGGCTCCAAGAGCCCGAAGATTCAGGGTTGTAGAGGCAGGTATTTGAAAATGCAATTACTTGGCTAATCTCTACCTCAAACTGCTGAAACTACGATGAGTTTGTTAGATGGGCTCAGAAAAATATAAAAAAAAAATTAGGTTCATAAACGCCTACTTAATGTGCGAATACTTTTGGACGTAGATGCGCGTGAGTAAGCGTTCATGAAAGCCTGTAAACGTTTATTTGACTTGTTGTTTATCGCTCCAATAGACACGGGCACAGCTATGGCAGAGCGCACAACAGGAGCTATAATTGTGCATAAATGGTTCCTCTCGCATTCTGAGTGCCGATGAAAACAAATACAATTTGGAATGATGGAGATCGTTTCAAAGCTGATAGAGTTGTACGGGATGTTCGTGTAAGTACATGCCAGAGTGAATAGTGCTCGTGCATGTTATAATCTTTGTCAGCAAAAATGTTTTGCACAACAAGCTCCCCTTGAACTCGTTTCCTTTCACCTACTCTGGCAGAAACGCAAACTACAAGTTGTACAGGAGCATATGTTTGAGCGATATTTCAATAAAGCGTCATTTCTATAAAACTAGATGCGAGCCTCCGAACGGTGGCTGGTGTGTTTCCATCTGTTTATTGTTGTTTTGCTGTGTAGCGTACACATTTACGTTTATAATGTTTTCATTTTAAAGCTTTCTTCATATTTTGCTGGTATGACTATGTACAATGGAAGCATGCATATTCGTGGGATGATTCATGTATTTTTTGATGCGTACACAGTTATACTGACACGAGAGGCTATATTTGAGGAGCACCAAAAATAAGCACTCGTTCCGTTTCGTTGGATACACGGCATATTTTCGCAGCGGTCTTAAGCCAAGTAGCGTGCAGATACGCAAATGCACCTATGGATCAGTTCTTTTTATTGCTCGGGTACTATGTGCTTTGGGCACGTCGACGTCGCAGGCAGCTGATCCGTGTACTGTCGTCTGCTTTTATTGGGGAAGGGGCGCTTTCTAAAAAAATATTTCAGCTTGCATCCCCGCACAACTAGTCAGCGGAATATTTCTATGAATGTTACAATTGTGAACGTTATAAAACGCGGTAATTGTTGTGTACTAATTTCCCGCTTGTTGTTTAAATTGAGCCCCGTGGCGAACTGCTGTATATATTTATTTCGTTCTTCAGAAAAAATTCCACCGCCGCTACCAGATGGCGCCACATGTTTACTTGAAACTGCAGTGCTCGAGGCCCATAGAGGGGAGCGGAATGACGCCAGAGCGTAGATCAATTATCTGAGTGACGGCCGCGCGATCAGCGAGAAAAGCCCCCACGTAGTTGTAGGTGCGGGCTCCAGGAGACAGAGCAGCCAAATGGCGCAGAATGGCATGATGGGAGACCCGATAAAAGGCCTTTTGATCAGGAGACCCGATCAAATGTCTAGCGCTAGGGCAGCTGACGAGTCGGCAGGGGGGGGGGGGGGGGGGGGGGAGGGGGGGGAGCAAGAAGGTGATGCTTGAGCTGCAGTAAGACGTCTTTGGTGGAAAGGCCGGCTCGAAATACGAACATTGTGTGCGGGTAATGTGCTTAACCTTCTAGTATTGGGTCAGACGGGCATGTACGATTTGCTAGAGGACCTTACCTGCACACGATGGGAGGGAAATGGGCCTAAGTTGTTCAAGAGCGGGCGGTTTACCCGACTTGGGAATGAAAGAGATTTTAGCATGCTTCCATTCGGGTGGCAGCTCCCCAGACTCCCAGTGACTGTTATAGTAGTTTGATAGGACCTCTATTGACTGATCGTCTAAATTCCGAAGGACCTTGTTGGTTGTTACATCCTCTCCTGGCGTTGAGTTTGGGTGAATTTTAAGAAGAGCTGCGCGGACCTCAGCTGTGCAGATGGGACGATCCATTGTCTCATTGGACTGGCCGTGCGGGCCCTGAACAAGGAACAACGACGGGCGAAAAGCTGATAGCTTGTACCAGGAAATTTATGTAAGAGGGTGGTAGGTCGATTGCATCTGGTAGATTTCAAATGAGAAGGATAAATCATGAGGCGAAGAATGGCCCAGGTGCGCCGCATGCTAAGGTTTCCACGCATGCTGTCGGAGAACTGACCCCATTGCGCACGAGCCAGTTCAGCCGCATAGTTCTCAATAGTGGTGCGTAGATGAGCCATGCGCAGTCGAAGACGACGATTGTGCTTTTGATGGCGCCAGTTTTTCTGATGGCCCCGGTACGCCGCCCAGAGACGCTGAAGGCGAGTGCTAGCAGTTCCGAAGGAATGTCGGAGTCTAGGGGCGAATTGTGGGCCTTCTTAATCTTGAGTAGGTGTTTAAGTCAATCCTGACCCGGAGTATCATCGGTAGGGGGGTGGTTGTTCTTGAAAAGAGAGCCAAAACATTGGCCAATTTGTGATAATATTCTGCTGCAGGTAAAAAGTAAGGGACGAATGCAGTCGCAAGGTAGACTGAATAATGAAGTGATCTCATCTGCTAAGTTGTGGGGAGTACATTGCCATTTCAGGTCGGTAACGCTCAAGGAAAGTGTGAGGTCAGGAAAAATATGTGCCTGTACACTGTTGCCTGTTGTGATAGCAATACAGGGGTCAGATTCTATTCTTAAGCATCGAGTCTGAATTGCTTCCCAAAGTAAGCGGCCTTTCTTAGTGACGCGATTGTAGCCCCAGGCGGTGCGAGGAGCGGTAAAGTCCCCATGTATGAGAAGGGGGTGGCTAGTCACCGCTTTTGTGGGCCGAGTCAGAAGGATGCTAAAAGGCATGATTCGAAGCTTTAGGACCACTGTAAACGTTAAGTACATGAAGGCAGGAGGCCTTCATGTACTTAACGTTCACAGTGGCCTATAACGAGAAGGCGTACGGCTGCAGTCAGGTCTATGTCAAACTTTCCTTCATAGCAACTTCCTCCAGCTTGGGAACTTCCCCTAAATCTGGTCTATTAACAGGAGGCAGAGCGTTTTGGTGGATGAACGAGGTGATGAAGTCATGTGGTATCGCAATATCGGCAAATGTTTGGTGCTCAGAGGGAATGTTACGTTGTACCAAAACCGCCGTTGAGATATTACCAGGAGCATGGAAAGCTTGATACCCAGTGAGCTTGACCTCTCTTGCAGGGCAATAACAGCTGGGGGCTTGGGTTCAGGAGAAATTAGGTGTTGAAGATCTTGGCGCTTACGGAAGAAACCACGGCAATTCATCTGCCACGCGACAAAGGGGTTGCCGTGCCTATTCATCGTTGCCATCGGTACAGGGAAGGGGAACAGTCTGTGCTCTGTTCAGGGCTCCGAAAAAATGCCGAAGGTTATTGTTGATCGTTTCTAATGTGGACTGCATCGCCGTTTGGTTGGCTAGGAGGGCCTACGCTTGGAAAGAAAGACCACCACGGAGGGGCCCACCGAAAACGGGGCACCCATAATCACAGCAAGGAGGAGTCAACAAAAATCCCAGGCCATCTCCACTAACGTGAAACCTTGAGGGCGAAGCATGCGGTGTATAAGTGTGTTAAAAGATTGTAAGTCTCTCTCTTGCCACGCGACGGGCGCTGATTTGGCGCCTGAGAAGCGCCGGTGGGAAGACCACTCGCGCGCTTGCTTAAGCGGTGGCTCCCTCTCTTGCGTTGAACCGGAATTCAGCAATTGAGAGCGTGGACTCCGCGATCGGCTACCGGCGCGCCGCCGGCAGCCGATCGTGGAGGCCGTGATTGAGAGACTGGCCGTAAGTTGTCTTCGTGTCACACTCCGCCGCATGCTATGAAGTTAGCTTTACAGGGGAAAACGTGGCGTTCCAAAGGAATTTCTAGACGGAATGTAACAAATTTTTGTTATTAAGGCAATTTAATCCTGATTGTTCCTGTATTTTAAACGTATAAATTATGTTGATTGTTTTGAATGGGTTTTATTTAGTGTACAACTTGTTTTTGAAAATCGATCCACAAGTGCTACAGTTTATTCGAATCTTTCTTGCTAACCGCACGCAGTTTGTATCCGTTAATGAAACTGACTCTCCCGAGGTGGCGGTACATTCAGGAGTACCTCAGGGTTCTGTGCTGGGGCCTTTACTGTTTCTAATATACATTAACGACCTGCCTTCTAAAATTTCTTCCCCAGTTTGCCTTTTTGCTGATGACTGTGTGCTTTACCGTAAAATTACTAACGATACTGATATTGCGTGTCTACAATCCAACCTTAACAACATTATTTCCTGGTGCAACCTCTGGCACATGGATCTTAACGTTTCTAAATGTAAATCGATGAGAATTTCGCGTAATAAACTACCTAGCCCTGATTATTTTCTTAAAGATACCTTGCTAGAGACAGTTGAATCCTACAAATATCTCGGTGTGCACATAACCAATAACCTATCCTGGGCGCGCCACATTGAATATGTAACATCTAATGCAAACCGCATGCTAGGCTACTTGAAAAGAAATTTCTCGCTGTCACCGTCTTCCTTAAAAAAGCAGCTATATATAACCTACGTACGCCCTAGGCTTGAATATGCTTCCTCAGTTTGGGACCCTGGCTATGTAACACTATCTAACAAAATTGAAGCTGTGCAAAACCGCTCCGCAAGGTTTATACTTTCTAACTATCACCGCACTTCCAGTGTAACTAACATGAAATCCAGCCTTGACCTTGCTACTCTTGCCACTCGCCGGAAACTGGCTCGCCTTTGTGTGCTGCATAAAGCATATCACCATAACCCGGTACTTAAATCACGTTGGCTAAAACCTCCCTTTTTCCTTTCTGAACGCCTCGACCATCATTACAAGGTTCATATTCCGCGCCAAAACACCGTAACATACTCGTATTCTTTTTTACCTCAAACATGTCATGATTGGAACAACCTGCCTGCGTCACTAGTCACCATTACTGACCATGAACGCTTTCGGGAGGCACTCGAAAATTTTATGCGTTGATTTGCTCAACGAATTTTTTTCCTAGTTGTTTGCTGTTGTTCGTTTACCGTTCACTTGTGTCTCGCATTAATTTTATGCCATTTTTTTTATTTTTTTCACCGGCACTTCCTTTGTGCATTAAATTGTCATTACGGTATTTTTTGTCGCGGTGCTTCCTTGTTTGATTCTTTCTAGATATTGTGTATATTTTGTATGCATTGTCGTTTACACGCTGTTTTTGAGAGTTATATGCCTGTACTGAATGTGATTTGTTTTTCACGTTTCACTTGTACTTTACTTGTCTCCTAAACCCACTCCCCTCTATAATGCTGTATGCCCTGAGGGTACAATAAATAAATAAATAAATAAATAAATAAATAAACTTGGTTTACCCCGACGACATGAGACGACGACGACGACGACGACAGAAGACGCCGACAGCCCTGGCCCCAAAGGTGCTTCGCCCCTTAAACATTTCCCGTGGCCGCAATCGAACCTGGGTCCCTCCCGTTGTGAAGCCAGCGTGTATCCGATTGTTCCATTGTGGCAAGGTCGAAGTGAACGCCAAGCAGCAGATACCGATTCGTGCCGTACACCCCAAACCCAAACGCTAGGCCTGCGGAGTGCACATCCGAAAGTTGCTGTGGGGATTCTAGAAGACTGGTGCCTACCTCCAGAGTATTTTATTTATCATAATACCCACAGCGCCTTTTCAAGGCATTGCAGTGAGGGGGAAGGGGGGGAATTCGATAATCGTACAAAATACAGGCAGAACAGAAATATCACTTAAAGCACAATGACAAGCCAAAACCTTAGGGGGACTACGGCACATGCACATGACTACAGACGAGCACATGCTTAGGGGAGTACAGCGCAGCTTGCACACGGACGGAATGGAGAACTAGACACACACGAGCGCTGGGTCCCCTAACCATGTTCAACCAACAAGCCTAAATATCCCCTTTAGCACATACTCAGAGCGTGGGATTTGCCAACCAAAGAATTCATCACGAGAAAGCTTCGCGTTAAACCGTCGTCGTCGTTAAACGGAGGGGTGCGCGATTTTTATCCCTTTAACGGAAGGCTGAATCGCGGAACAGACAGACAGACAGACAGACAGACAGAGAGGTCAAAATATCCGCGTTTATGTGGCTTAAGAAATTCTATGTTTTTAAAAGGGTGCCTGTACGCACGCGCTCTCCGGAGCGGCGTAGAGCGCGCGCATCCAGGCGCCTATTTCAAAAATCTGGTAGCGCCATCTTGCGGCGCCCACTGAAACACCCGGGTTCGTAAGGTGCTTCCCCGACAGATGGCGAGCGAGCAGGAGCGGAGATTCTAGTTCCCGCGGGCACTGCCATGGAGGAAGTGGGCACTGCTATACGGGCACGATGACGTCAGCGCTAGGGTGTAATGCGCCGTGGCCGTAGCGCACGCTAGCTCCTGATACAAGTCTGATGGATGCGCTGCTCTAATCTGTGTCGGGCGCTCTCTAGAGTCTTCGTCATTACCGAGTACGATTGCGCTATCGCGATCCGCAATTAAAGCGAATTTTTAAGACGGAGCTTTATTGGTCTCATTTGTAGCGGTGTCGTAACGAAAACGCACTGCAGGAAAGCAAGCTTTACACAATGGGAGGGGACATGGTGGTGGTAATGGCGATGACGCTGATGATCACATTTTTGAATATTATGATGAAACAAGAAAAATGCTTCCCGTGGTGGGAATCGAACCCACGGGTCCCTCGCGGTATGAAGTCGGCGTCTGTCTTATGGCGCCATCACCTCTTCGGGTCGGTCAGCATTTCCTTTGGCGTCGGCGCTGGACTTTGGCTGAGTTGAAGTGGACATTTGCTTTGGACTTTGGCAGTTCCAATTTCGGACGACGACTATGGTCTAATCTAACGACGGCGATTGGGGGGGGGGGGGGGGGGGGGGCGTTAGCATTTTTGTGAGGAGGGACTCGTTTGCTGCTGTGTGAGTTTGGACTTTGACTCGCATGTACTTTGCAGTTTGATCTTTGAACACTTGGACTTCGACTCTCCGACGGTTTGCACTGTGATTGTTGAAGATTTAACATTGATTGCAACGGCTTTGACTTTGGCACTTCTCCATTTGATTTTCGCACGCATGAAATCTTCCCCTTTTAACCATCGTCGTCGTTGTGCGCAGGGACATCTGATTTTTCTACCGACATACGAACGGTTCATGTGCTCTAAAACAACGGTCGTGATTGTTTCACGAAACTCCCACCAATCGGGCAAGGTCTCAGAAACCCATGCTGTCAAAGGTGTGGGTAACCGCGGCGATCACGTGATTAAACCCCGGGCCGCTTTATACGTTGCTGCGCTGACTGCATTTTGTTTCTTAAAGGGGTCCTGAAATACCTTCCGCCGATGCATGGATGAACATCGACCCAAATAAAGCAATTTATTTGCAACCTCCTCCCGCAAGAATTTTGTTAAAGCGATGAGTATTAGCTGAGAAATCGTAAATCAAAAACCACGCATTATCGTCGCTCCGCGTTTCCTCCTCCTTTCGACTTACTCTCCGCTGTTGACGGCGCGCAGCCTTGCCTCCCATGATGCTGCGCTCCGCAGCGGTGACGTACTTCCGCTAATGCGCTGATCAAACTGTCGTCTGCTACGGGCAAGCTTTGTTGACACCATGAATCCCGCACTCCGCCGCTCAAGGCTGGAAAAGCTAACGAAAAATCTGGCCGAATGCATGCGGCGGCCTCGCCTTGCCCTTTCGCGGTGTACGTTGCTGGCGGCACATGACTTTTTATCGGCGGCGAACTCGCAGCCGCACGGGGAGGGTCGTGCGCTCTAAAGTCCCTCGATCGGCGTTTATCGAGGGACTTTAGTGCGCTCGTTCCCTTGATGCACCGCGCACTGTTTATCCAAAAAGCGCCGTATCAGATGTGGTCCCGCTGGTGCCGGGTCTTATTTTGCGGCAGTGGTAATTCCTGCCGGCGGCATGTAAAAAAGTCGTATTACACCGATACAGAACCCGTGCACAAAACGCTTCAATCATGTGACCAGTTCAGCTTGGGGCGACGCGTGGTGTAGAGCGGCAACGTTGGCAAAACATTCTCCGCCGCGGCTCTGAGCTTTCTAGCGCTGGAGCGAGCGCCATTTCTTTGACAATCTCAAACATCGGTTGCCTTGGCAACAAGGCACAAACCGCTTAGAAGTCACTTATGGTTCCGTGATCCCGGTTCAGCTCGGGGCCCCACCTCGCGACATGTGGCCACTGCAGGCCTATCATTCATTCCCATTGGGAAGTGCGAGATGCGTTTGGCATTACAGGACGCGATGGTGTGTGTGTTGTGGACGCCTTTGTTTCGCGATGAAATGCGACGTTGTGCTTCTGCGGGTGGATAGTGCTTCCCATGGTCTGGATTATCTTTCTCGAGCGACGTACGACTCAACCTCGCATGGGGTATGTGCAGTGTGCGTGGCTAAAAGCCATCTCGGCTTGCGCGCCAGAGTTAAGTGACTTGCTGTTCGTCCCCGCAAAGCGCGCGCGAGGTGAGTACCGAATTTACGACGGGCAGGAGGCAACCCATCCTCTGTCAATCGTGGTTCAGACTTTCAACGCATGTTGTGACGTTGTGTTCGTTAGAAACGCATCTCTGGATTGTTTTGAAGTTGAATAAAATGTATGCGTCAAACCCGGGCATTCGGCTCAGGGCGTTCTCTGCGATTGCACGAAAGAAGTGCCACGGGGCTTCAACGCTTTCTTTATGGAACGTACTCAGGTAACAGAATATCAATGTCGTGTTATGGCCGTGTTGCATTCAATACAAACGGTTAAGCGTTTGCTTTACACTTGTTTCGTTTGTCGTAAAATGCCCAAGCACTCTGGCACTCCGCTGGCAGATAAGCCGGTGAGCCGACGCTGAGCAGACGACTCATCTCTTTGCCGGAAGTGCGTGAAAAAGCCGCCCAATAGCAGGGTGTCTAGCTCATGACGAACATCTGGGAATCGATGATGTAGACATGTGAAGATGGCGGCGTCCAAAAACATGAAGGAAAGGGTGAGAAAAAAACGACAAACTTTGCAACAAAATTGTGAGCTTTCCGCTGCGCGTAAAAGAGTAATACTTGGCACAGAGGACGTTGACGACCCAATCTAACGGTTGCGCTAGTTCATTTAGCGTGCTCAAAATGCCTTTCAGGGCCCCTTTAATAAGCTCCTCTGTTCCTGACGCCGCTTTGTTGAGTCTATTTTCATAACAACCGACAGAACGCGCACTTCTTGATTGAAAATTTCACTGCGAAGAGCGGTCATGTAGCTTTTTGCCTGACGACCGCAGGCACAATTTGTTGCAGCTTTGAATAAACTTGTTTTTGGTTGTTGGTTTCCCCTAGCTGGTGCCAAATAACATTCATTCATTTACCAGCGGATGATAACCCGTGTGCTGAGCAATGCCGACATGATATGAACCTTATCAACGGTGGCAAAAGTTTGGAAAGTTTTTGCTTACATACAAGCTCGGTCTTCATGCTCTCGCTTATGGAAGGTGTTAGTGGGCTAGAGGTTTCTTGCAGCACGAAAAGCGCTGACGAAAATGTGGGTCGAACCGATCAAAACCCCCTATAACTAGCCAAAGAAGGCTACTCATTAAACTACCCGCGAATCAAGTCTCAACGCCATTTCGAAAACGCTGGAAACGAACTAGGGTATCAGGGTATCTATTTTTTTTTTCTTACTGACTCCGCGGCTCCCGAAGAATGCGGCTGCTCCCGTAGTAACTCGTCACGCCCGCATTCACGTGATCCCATTGTTACGCTGCGAGCAGGACGGGGCATACTTTCACTCAGCCAGCCGTAGTGCCCGCAGTGTTACGCGGCTGCGAAGCCAGCATTGTTTTCCTCTCATTGTTTTTCCCGCCTTTACATCTGGAATACGTAGAGAGCCAACAATAGCAAACACAAACGACCCCTTTGTTCGCGCGACGACAGAAAGCCTTGCACTTAAAAAACACGTGCACATGCAGCTCAACAAAGGATGCTCGAGAAGACAGAAAAGGGGACAAACGCGGATCAGGACCTGGTCGGTCGTAACCGGCTCGGAACCGGCAGCGCGGACTCCGGAGTTAGGGTCGCCATGCCAGCCTGCAACAAGCTGCCATGTACGGGTTTGGCGGTCTTGAAAAAGTCCCATCTTTCCATAGGCACGTTACCAAAGGAAAGTCACAGTACCCGTTAGCCTCACAACAGAAAAAAAATCGGTTCTCGCTAGAACTCAAAGTTCAGTGTTTATCTTGTAGCATTTACGTTTCTTTGCGCAATCCCGTCTAAAATCGCAACAGGAATACCGCAAAAACCTAACAGGAATTCCTCCCGCACGACAAGAACTTTGTTGTGACAACAGAAGTCCTGTCGTTACGAAAAAGACACCTGTTGTTACGACACACATCTCTGTCGTGACGAGGAAGTCAATTTTCTCTATGACAAACATTCCTGTAGTCACAACAGAACTGCCATTTACGCTGTTCTTCACTCACACTGTTCTTCTTTACACTGTTATTTGTACGGTTATTCGCTGTTATTCACATTCAAACCATATGCAGCTGCTGATGGAACATCAGAATCACAAGACAGGAATTGGGAACGACGGAACATCAAAATCAGGACAGAAATAGGACACCCGACAAAACATCAGGATCACGACACGACAAGAATACGACAAGACGACAGTGCGACACGCGAAAATACGACAGACTACAGAAATTGTTCTTGTCGACATTTTTGACTAGAAAGTAACATTGTTAAAACTTTTTACTGTAAAAGGGGAATGAAGCGGTCACAAAAGCTAAAAGCATGGCCTATTTGAGATACAATTGATGAGAAAGATGACGCGGTCGCATGAGAAAGTAAGAGTGACATTTGAGTTAATTTCAGCTGGCCATTTATGGCTCCATACGGCCTGCAGTGATCGCCTCTTGTGATCCAGAGTTTTGTTTGCGAACTAGCAATTTAGAGCGAGTTTTCATTACAGCTGACTGAGTGAAATTTCTGTAAACACCAATAGCTTTGCTACATTTGTCTACTTATGTTTTACAATCAGCATTTCTTTATGAGCGGGAAAAGTAATTTTCTTTTCTAACAGCACCTAAGGAACTGGAGTGGCATAGTCCTTCACTGTGACTGCTTCATGGAAATGTAACAGTTGTCAGTTCCGGGACTCGAGAAGCAACAACGCGTTACTTCCAGACCATCGATATTTTCGTGCTCGGTGGCCAAAAAATCCTTCTCATAACAATTCATAACCCGTTTTTACTCCGACTCCGTCCCACTTCCAGTGTACCATTGAAAAATGTAGCTTGCTGAGAGCTTCGTATCCATCGCCACATAAAACCCAATTCAAAAGAATATCTTTAGGAGAACAAGACAGGTCTTTGAGAACTTGGTCCTTGGCAGGCGGTAAATCCAAGGCTATCATCGATGCGATTTCCGCGGCTGGTGTTGAAAGAGGCTCGTTGAAATCGCGAATTCTGTCTTCTCGGTCAAATGCCAGCGCAGACACCTCGTATTGACCGATAGGTTGAACTGTAGCCATGCTCATACCCTTAGGTATGACCAGTAGAACAGCTGATGTTTAGGAAGGGTAGTCGAATGCGGTTGGCAGGAATGAATACATCCGTATGTGGAATTAAGTGTCACATTGCGTGTAGGCGCAACATTTCAATGATAGGAGAAACGACATAGTCGCCGTCGGAAACCGGAGGAACGGCACTCGGCAGACAGCTTGCGACGGTAGTCGAACATGATCAGATGAACATAAGCAGTGCTTGAATTCGGCTTTATCGTTCACGCAAGAACGATATGGGCAATCTTAACTATAAGTACTCCTAACAAAGTTTACTCGGGTTAAGTCTGCTAGTTTCTTTTCTCCAGATATCATGGCGGAAGAGTGCAATAGTTATTTCGCTAAACCAGAGTCCACATACGAACTACCGCAATACTTGTCCACGCCACTCTTCGGTCTCAAGGTAACAGTGGGAAAAGTAAATGCTCATGTGGTGGCAATTTAACGCCGGGTTTGTTAAAGCTGTACTTCGCTATGGCTCCGGGAACACGAAACTGGTTCGGCGAGTGTACAGGTGATTAGGAAATCATGCAGCCATGCAGCTAGTGAAAATTTGGACCGTCGGGTCAGCAGACTGAAAATGTACAAAGTATCCAGGCACGCGTATTGCTTCGTTAGGGAAACAATGATTAAATACATAAAGGGCAAAATTACGGAGGACAGTAGCCCCGCCGCGTCAATAGGACCTCTAGTGGTGGTGCCATATTTGCTTCAGGTTTCCCATAGGTTAAAGAAGGTTACTGCACTACGTAAAATGGAGGTTGCATTTTCCGCACGCTAAAACTTATCAGCATGTGTAGAAAAATAGGACTTAATAACGTATGGGTCCGCACTTATTTGTATTGTACGATCTACCGCAGTTTAGCGCAAGCACTTTCACACAAATGACAGGGCAGACGAGGAAAGGCGGTAACTTCCAAATGACTTTTTTTTCACAAGAAAGTGCCAACTTATAGACGACTCCCTCTACAAAAATCAGTTCGAAGTGTGCGCATTTCCTCGTCTGTCACGTCCTTTGTCCGAAAATGTTTGTGCTTAATTGTGGTGGTATTTGAGTAAAAAGGTTGACAAAGAAAGCTTGCGAAACGGCGCGAAACAAGGCACCTGGGACATGACTAATGAGACATGCCTCCAAGTTCATGGAGGGCAGACAAGCTGTTTTGCATTGCATTGGTTTGGCATACGCTAGACGGTACATTGGACAGACGGGGTGGTTCCTGAATGAGAGATTAAGGGAGAATCGTCGTAAGTAGGATTTGTTACAAAGTCCAGGCCACTTTCCTTATCACTGCAAAATATGCAACTGGTCTCCTTTATTCAAAAACACAAATATTATACCAAATACCATAAGCCTCATATAAAGAAACTTTTGAAGCACACACCATTATTCCAGCGCCTGATTTTAGCATCCGAAGGGTCATGTTGCCGGAAAAAATAATTCTTTGAGACTCCATGATAAACTTGTGTGAGGGCGCACCTGGAGAGTGAATCATAATATAGTTGCCACTTTTCATGAAATGCATGTTATTTTCTCCTTATCCTTTGATTGTTTGCTTTGCCAGATTTGTTTCAAGCAAATACGAGCTTATTATTAGCGCTTTGTATTTTACCTGTCGTTTCGTAATCCATGTCTAACGACCCGCCGTGGTGGCTCAGTGGCTAAGGCGTTGCGCTGCTGAGCACGAGGTCGCGGGTTCGATTCCCGGCCGGGGCGGCCGCTTTTCTGATGGAGGCGAAAAGCAAAAACGCCCGTGTGTACGAGATTTCGGCGCACGATAAAGATCCCCAGGTGGTCAAAATTAATCCGGAGCCCTCCACTACGGCGCGCCTCATCGCCTGCGTTGCGTCGGCGCGTTAAACCCTACAATCAATCAATCCATGTCTAACGTCTTGTTCTGGTAGCATACTAAGTGGTATTCTTTGCCGCTAATTACCACCACGATCATCACACCGCATCCTGCATCTACTGCAATTAATAATACAAGCAATAATGCTTTGTGTACAATATTATTAATATTACTAATGCTATTCCGTATTCTCACGGCAACCATTTGCTCCAGTCTGTCCGTCACTACTACAACCATCCGCGCTTGATCTCTCATCTCAGCCATAGTAACGGCCGAATACAAGTGTTGGGTGCGAACGCTCTGAGCTTCCAGAAAACCAGCACGTACGCTCCATTCCTGGGTATGCCGCCTTGATCTTGGACCTGAACACTAAAATTGTTATGAATAAATATGGGGCAATAAAAAATCCGCCAGTGAGGCTTTGTTGGTCAATCGTATAATTGTGATATATTGTTACAAGTTTAAAATTCTCTGTCTCATGGAGCACCCTAAAACTCCCGTGAATAATCGTAAAACAGATTTTATGAGAGTAGGTAGCAAAGAACCAACATCTGTACAATACCCTCCAACCTATATATCCAGCCGCAAGGGGTAACAACACGATAATTGGTGAATATTCATGTCGTACCTCGCCATTCCAAGTGGCTTTTTCTAGAAACTATTAAAGACAGGAATGCCTTGCTTGAAACCGTTCTTTACGCCCATTATGAAGTGTTCGCGCTGTGCTTTGGAACCACTTGCGTGAA
This sequence comes from Haemaphysalis longicornis, assembly GCF_048455015.1. Taxonomy (NCBI): domain Eukaryota; kingdom Metazoa; phylum Arthropoda; class Arachnida; order Ixodida; family Ixodidae; genus Haemaphysalis; species Haemaphysalis longicornis. The sequence goes on along the minus strand of NW_027526460.1, from coordinate 141,182,275 downwards.
GTGCAGCATAACTCGTAGCCGTTTGCATTGAGTGTGACGCTGAAGTTCGCCGTTTTCGCTGCTGCTAATTGCGTGTGCTGCCGTTTACGCCAAACGTATTTTTTAAAGACGATAGTCTTTCTTGGGCTACTTAAACCGAGAAATTTTGGTCTGTCTGTCTGTCTGTCCGTCCGTCTGTCTGTCTGTGACTCGATTCAGCCAGCCTGCCAAAGTAAAACAATGCCTGCGTAAAAGTCTTATATAGTCACAGCTAAATCTACCCATCTAAGCCCGGTGTAATGTTCATACTTGTCGACATTATTGAAGAAGAACAAGACATTACGCAAATATAAGACAACAGATTAATACAGAAGTAATATTTGCACTGCTCCTTTATAAAAAATCATACGTGCCTGATTTTTGCGAAATTAAATACTTCATCAACTGCAGAAAAAAAATTCACTCCGCCGTCGCTAGCTGTCGCCCGCGCCACTATAGCTTCTGACGCCATCTTAAGAAATCAAACGGCAATAGTTACGAAAGGTTCCACTAGATAGGTTCCACTTTCTTCTTGCGGCGCACGTGGAGTGGGGAAACGCGGTTTTATAAACGTTGAATTAGGGCGCCTCGATTCACGTGCGTCTTCACCGTACGGCAGCGTTGGCATCGAGACACCCGGCCTGGAGCAGTGGAATGCGGTAAATTTAAAATGATTTAAGCAAATCTTTGGCGTCTTTACCTTGGGAGGAGCGCGACGCAAGAGGAACAAAATGAGAGGTGAGCAGGAAGGCGAAGGGAGGCATTTACTTGGCAAAAATGGATAGACTATCGTCTTTTGTCGACATCTTCAACGAAAGGAGCAGATACGCGGCCAATTTTTTCTTCACTGTTATGGCGCGTTTCAGAATACTCGTGTCTATTTATGCGTAACATCATCTACCCTCTCCCCTTGCTCAAGCAATGTTATAGGGCTAATGTGGGTATTTTAATAATTTTATAAATAAAGCTTGGACGTCCGCATCGCAGCTGCAGATGGCGCGGCAATCACGCGAGGAGCTGAGCACCACTCGCAGCACTACGCCTATCGACACAGACGGTGAGAGTATGAAAGCAGGCAGCAAGCCTGCGTCCGTACTCTTGCTGCATTGAAATTAAAATGAATCCTGGAACACCTGAACTTCCCACTGAAACCAAAAACTGAAACGTTTTTTTTTTTCGGCTTCGCTCCTGAACGAAATAATATTATGTTTTCGTTTTTGTTCCGGCCAAAAATATCGCGTTTTTTTTTTTTTTTTTGTCGTTTCCAGTTTTCGTTTCGTTCCGACACCCTGGTTTGGCTCTCTCATTCTCTCTGCACGCATGCACTGCCTGTATACGCTCTGCCACTGGAACCTACATACTCTCTAAGAAGTCGTCCAGGCCCATTTCAGTAATCACCACCGCGAGACGTGCCTTCCTTGCCAAATGTCACCCTACCCCTCCACATCCTCCTGTTTCTCAGTCAATGCCCCCCAGACATACGGCATAATATCCTCATTCCTTATAGATGCAAAGTCCATACGGATCGGCGCCCCACCTCATCCCACTATTTTACAGAATATCGCCCCCAAACAGCGAATCAAGTCAAGTAGATGATGCTGCTTGTCGACACTTTCCTGCGTTCACACTTGCAGTCTTGGGCGTGGCGGACACTCCACTCCCCTTACTTACCTCTCCTTCCCTGCTGCAACCCCACACGAAGCTGATGAACCTACGGCCGACCTAAGAATACATTATCTCTGATTCTATAACGGCCCTTCCAAATGTCGCTGGTGGTATAATTTGCACACTGGCAACCAAAATGCCCCTCAAAATTTGTCGCCTCCTCTCGTCGCCCCCATGGAGTCATCACGGCGCCCAACGCCGTCATCCGCGCCGCAGCGGGGGGCCCCATCGCTGATACCGGCACAACAACTTCTAGTGACAGCGTCAAGTACTTGGCAAATAATATGAACTTTAGTGATGATGATGATGATAGTTATGAGGGGGCACGTGATCTCAGCACGCTGCGCGGCGGGCTCTGGACTCGTACCCTGCCTCCCACAGAGGCGCAGCATTCATCAGAGATGCAAGGTGCTGAAGCAGGGCTCGCAATGCTGGCAAATTCATTCAGCAATTGCCCACTAATGTAGCCTAATTCAACAATACATAAAGAGTACTTAGATATCCATGTACTTCTTTTACATTTCAAGAAAGAACCACGTGTGAATCAGTTACAGTTCCGTCCCTTCGAGCGATAATGAAATTCGGTTTCGGGACTGCCGGCTTTATAAAGGTCGACTTTGCCATGCTTGGCGATCCCGTGGGGGAAATTTGTCTTTGAATGGTCGGTTTTTTTTTTATTCTTTTTGACGCCCCTGTTCCAGCTTCCGTTGCATTTGATCCTGGCTTACTAAAAGTTGGTCGCTCTTTTTCATCTGCAGTTCGCCCGCTTTTATAAGCACTTGCTGGGTCCGCAAGTGTTTTTGCCTCAGCCTTTATCTCAGGTCGTTGCTCGTAATCTTACCTATTCACCCCGGGGGGGTAGTACACACCGGCTATGGGCTCGACTGAGTGTTTACAAGACGAGATTTTGTTTTGTATAGTACTTTCACCGAGCACATTATCGTACGCGAAGGTAAAGACGGGCGGCGGCACGGCAAAGAGAATTTTGGACACTTCACTCCTACTTGCGCTACCTAAACACAGATGTCTGCCTGTCTGTCTGTCGCGAGGGAGGACAGGAGGGAAAGTGGGTGTGTATATATATATATATATATATATATATATATATATATATATATATATATCCCGTAGAGCGAACAGACGAACGGGTAACAAACAAATTTTATTGACTTTTAGGCCTGGGACAGGCTTTCGTCAGAATAAAACCCAAGCGCACGAGCATAAGCTTATAAGACTTCAAGGGCCAATAACAGTAAAGAGCGTTACACTTGCTGCGTGGTACGTCAGAACAACTGATAAATCTTTAAAAATGATGTGCGATGCAATAGCAAAACATAACTGGTTTTCACAGTAACATGTCATTCATGGATGTAGCGTACAAAACAAAAACAGAAAAATGGAAGAGAGGGTGCAGTACAACAGAACCAGCATTCAATTACAGTGCAAAGTAAAAAGAGAGCAACCGCGACATTCGACCAATGCGTCACTTTTAGACAATATAAGACGGGGCCAAAGAAACTGATAATAGAGTAAAAACATTAAAGGGACACTGAAGTGATATGTAAACATTGCGGGATTACTAGCGCAAATTGTAGTCCGGAGTCCCCAGGCCATGTTTCGACCACTCTAGGCGCGTTTACGCAATTTTATTTAGTAGAAATACTAATTCGAAAACACTGTCCTCCTCTCTTTACGCTCGCCCATTTTCTGTGGCGTTTTCGTGTGACGTCAGGAGGGGATGAGCTGGCAATTGGCTGCGCCACGGCTGCGCCACGGCTGCGCTATTGCACGGCTCCCCGGCCGACAGAGTCAGTCGGCCCAGCGTTTCGTCCGGCGGTCGCCGGCGGGTCGTCGCAATCAAGGAGGTTAAAAAAAATTGCTTGGTCGCAATTCGTTCGCTTAGTTGAAACGAAGCCAGGACACGTTTGTGAATGGAAGAATGTGCCTTTCTTTACTTGGTTTGTTTGTACACTGTATCTAGCTCCAAGTCAAGGTCGCTTCACACAAGCGCTGCACATGCGACGCTTCGCTGACTGGTACGCCAGTAGGAAAATATAAGGCCTCTTGAAGGCGGGAGAAGAGTCAGCGAAGTCAATATAGGTACTAAGCAAATAAAATCAACTGATATTTTTACCGTACAGCGTAAAACTAGGGCGCGGGAAGCACTGTTTTTGCGCTGGGCGAACAAGCACAGCGGTCAGCAGCACGACTACGCATCTGCGAACGCTTTTCCGTCTACGAAATGCAATTGCTAGACGTGAGCTACTGTGGAAACTCGGGCGACGCTTACTGCACGATCGCAGTACAACAAATAGTCACCTAAGCGGCTTGAAATGCCAAAACTAAATAAAAGTGTAAACCGGTTGTACAATATATACCCTATATTACCAACGCATTCGCGTCCCGCTCCATGGCCTAGCGGTCTGGGGCGCTGGGATTTCACTCCAAATGTTTTGCGAGTCACGAGTTCGAATCCCCGCGGGTACGTGCTTTTTTTTTTTTGTAAGTTAACTTTTTTGTTTTCCGCCGATGTTTTCTATATTGAGTTCACCTTTTTTGGGGCCGCAACGTTCATGGCCACACGAACTAGTTCACAAAACGCGCGCAGGCTGGCACTGGCGCGCTAGCGAGTTCTCGTTGGCGTGCTGTTGCCATAAGCACCGACTGCTTGCAGGCAGTGGGCACAGGCCAGAATCAACAGACCCTTGGCCTGGTGCGAGCACGCTTTTTACGATACAGGCATGAGTGCGGCAAGCTCCAAATATGGGGGAAAAGCGCATGGCATTTGAGCGTCTGCGGGGACGCGGAGGGCGTTCATGCACTGCGTAGGCCTCGGGTAGTGAATGCTACGATTCCAAGCCGTCCTGGGAGGCTTATCTTACGCATTTTACAGCCGACAGCATGGCAGAAGCGCGGTACGATGATTACTGAGATATTGAGAATGCCCATCCAACAAAGCCATTGGTTATGTTTTACAGAACCGAAAGCGAAACCGAAACTTGTGTGATTGCTAACCTTGGGCATCGTCCAATCACGGCGCCCCTCCTCTCAACGTCACAGCCTTAGTTGGTGCGGCCGCCGCAAACCGCGCATGGTAGTTTTTCTTCTTTCGCGCTTTGTAAAATAATTACCGATTTGTCAACCGGATAAACGATGAAAAGTGTGCTAATTTGAGCCAGTCTACGCAGTGCAAGCAAAAACGGGAGCTTGACAAATTCACTTCAGTGTCCCTTTAAAACTATACCAGTGAAACTGCGAGCACGCACGCATTATCATACACGAATGCCCATGCACAAACATGTGTAATCAAGATGTGAAAGTTCACACAGACGACTATGAGTGCGCCAAAAAGGTCAGCGCGCCGATGTTCTCGTTTAACCCTGTGAAGTCATGGATTTGAATTTATGAATAAGATAGGATTCTCTGACTTCTCTATCATTGTGCGAACGGAAACCGGATTCAAGAGTTGTCACTTTAATTTTATCAAACGAATGGCCAGCTGCATTTATATGTTTGGATAACGGCAGATTGGGAAGGGTCCTAATGTGTGACTTATGATTGTTTAAACGTAGTCTGAAAGAGTTGGCGGTCTGGCCAATGTACTGAAGTCGGCATTGCGCGCATTCTAGCAGATAAATAGCATATTCTGTGTCACAAGTGAAATTTCCTTTGATATTAAAGGGGCACTGACACAAAATTTTGAAAGCGAGATAACTTCGGAGATAGATTGGTGGGAACACATATACATCATCTGCAAAATATCAGCGGTGAATACAGCCTAGAACATATTTAAAATCAATTTTGAAGTGTGCGAAACGCAACCGAGCGGCCAGCAGAGGACCACGCGCAAGTGTAAATAAACAACATCCAAACACGTCACGAGTTTGTGTTTGCCGCTTCCGCACTGCCGGCTCGCCGCTCCAATCGGAGGGCCGGAGGGCGGAGCTTCTGCTCTCGAGAACGAACGACCCGATCGTTGGCGGCGGAGGCCGCGGAGGCGCCGTGATTTCGTCAGCTCATCGGGCAGCTGGCCGCGACCAAAGTTCTACAGCGATTCCAGGCACTCTGTTTCTATTACTGTTTATTACCATTGGATGCGGAAACGCGCCGGAGGCCCGAAAAGGCCACTGAGCAAGCCGCACGGTCGCTGTGCAGGCGGCGGCCACGGCCGCGAAGTGGCCCAGGCCGGCGCAGGTAGCTCGAGTGATAGCTTGTTACCGCTGCACGAAATTGTCCCCAAGTCCCGACCATGGTGGCTTACATGAGAAAGGAGTTAATGATGCCATGGCGGGTTGCATTAAAAATTGTCATCTGCACCGCTTACGAGAGCGGCACTGGAATATCCGCCGCAGTGCTAAGCCGAACACATCTGTAGGCGGACCTGTAGGCAGACCGGCCGGCTGCTCCCAGCGCGCGTCTTGCCACCCACCGTCTCGAGCGTCGCGCGTCGTTCGTTAGCCGCGGTAGCATTTGCACTCGCAGCGCCTGCGTCACATCCACAGTCGCTTTTTAATTAGGCGCCTCACGAGATCAGTACGGGGGGGCATTCGCAAAACTGCCGTCGATGCGGATTCGACAGTGCTACGGCGGCTCTGCTCTATAACTGTGATATCCCTCCGACGGTCACGTGGTCAGCTTTGTTCACACAAAATCCACAAAATCCATCGTTTCGCGGCACTCGCTGAAACCGAAACTGCGACTGGCCGCATTGAAAATGCCTCTAATTAAACAACCGTCGCACGCTGAAGCAAATGAGGTTTCTACAGGTTATAAGTAGGTCACTAGCTACTTATCGCAACAAAAAAAACAAGATGCAAAATTTTTGTGTCAGTGCCCCTTTAAGCTTAAAATTTGAAGCTGTACTAGTGGCTTTTGTGGTGGTCGTCATATGGGGGCAAATTTGGCATCGCGGTTTTTGGAAGGGCCGACAACCGATGTAAGATGGGCGAGTGGTTTTAGATGAAGTGAGTGAATCTCGTAGGTTCGTGGAACGCCGATAGACTACGCGGGGTGGATGTGGAAAAACGCGTTGAAGTTTTTGGCCTTGCATGAGAATATTATGGTGTTTTTTTAAGAATTGAAGTAACTTTTGGGGCTGACGCTGAATAACTTAGAATCAGATTAGTAGTTGGTTGGGCAAGAGGCGGCCTGGTTGGGAGCAATAGTTCGTTCCGATCAAGTTTGCTAGCGCGTTTTACTGCGTCATCAATAATCTGTGCCGGGTATTTCTGCTTTGAAAGGGGGTCACGGAGTACTGCGCAGTTTTGGTTAAAGTCGGCTTCTTGCGAGCATACTCTTTTGAAGCGAACCGCCTGACTGTAAGGTATGCTGCTCTTGTTATGCTTTACGTGGCTGCTTTCAAAGTGTAAATATTGATGGCGATCTGTGGGCTTTCTGTAAAGCTTTGTGGTTAATTTTCCGTCATGCAATGACACTGAGACGTCAAGAAAGTTGATTGTTTCAGCCGAATATTGGTGGGAGAAAGAAATTTGTGGGTGGCAGTTGTTGAAATCTCTAATGAATGAAAGAAGTTCTTGTTCGCCGTGTTGCCAGATCAGAAAAATATCATCGACAAAGCGTTTGTAATAGAAAGGTTTAAGAGAACGTTTGTCGAGAAATGCGGTTTCGAGAGAGCACATGAAAATGTTAGCGTAGCTTGGTCCGACCCTCGTGCCCATTGACATTCCGTTGATCTGAATATAGTGCATATCATCAAATTCAAAGTTATTAAGCTCTAGAATTAGTTTGAGCAGCGTTGCCAGTGTTTCACTGTCGATGGGATTAGATTCGTGAAAGGCGTCATACGTTTCGACGACAGCTCGGACGCCATCGTCGTGAGGGATATTGGTGTACAGAGAAGCGGCGTCCAAAGTGACGAGTAGTGAGTCGGGCGGTACGCGAAGTTCAATAATATCACTCAAGAAATGGTTTGTGTCTTTTACAAACGAAGGAAACTTAGTTGGCATTTTGTTTATCAGTGAGTCTGCATAACAAGAGAGTTTTCCCGTTACCGTGCCGATGCCGGATACAATAGGACGACCTGGATTATTCTGCTTATGTATTTTGGGCAATAAATAAAACCTACCGGCGACAGGACTAAGAGGGACAAGTGATTTTACTGCATGAGCTGCTATTTTTTTTCTTCCTGCCAATGTTTGAAGGGTTTCCTTAATTAGAGTTTTAAACTGTTCTGTGGGATCATTATGAATACGCTTATAAAAAGAGCTGTCGGATAATTGTCGGAGGGCTTCATTAAAATAATCACTTCTCTTCATAATCACTATTGCGCCTCCCTTATTAGCCTGCTTAATAACAATGTCACTTCGCGTCGCAAGACTTTTAAGCGCATTGGTTTCCTCTGCCGAAAGGTTCTTCCGGTATGGGAGCTGCTTTTTATATATATCCAGAATGTCGCGCGTGACTGCCGAGATATAAATATCTAGGTATTTGTCGCGCTGAGCCGGGGGAGTCCAGTGTTTGTTGGAGGGCAAGGGGTCATGGGTCTCAGAGCTGGGATGATCATGGAAATATTCCCTGAGTCGTATATTGCGGCAAAAGTTATCTAAGTCTTTAAAGAGTGCAAAATCGTTGACACCACCGGTTGCTGGGCAGAAACTCAGACCACGAGATAGAAGACTAACTTCAGTAGGAGGAAGAGTGGCACTAGACAGGTTTACAATGCAAGATTGATCTGAATTGGCTGGATGCAGTGTTGATTCGCGCCTCTCGACGACTTCAACATCTGTCCGCTGCTGAGCATAGGTTGGTTGTGAAACACCATCACGGAAAATTTTTTTTAATTTAACCAAGCCAATCTCGGGAACCCTTTTCTGCTCGTATTCCTGCAATAAATGTACTTCAAGCGGGGCAAGGTGGGACGACATTTTGAGCTGGTTTTCAGTGTTGCGCAACGCTTTTTCTGATGACTCATAGTGAGCAACGAGTATTCTTGTAATTTCAAGCGATGCATTCTTTAAAACATTGTCCCATTTATCGATGTGGCGCGCAGACATTCCGGACGTGGCTGGTCTTAACACAATTTGGAGGCCTTTGGGAACCTTAGATTCTTTTACGTAATTTTTAAGAGAAGCGGCATGCATCTGAGAGCGAATGCGTTTGTCAGTTATTTTTCTTAAGCACAGAAATTGGCGGGAAACATCTCTGGAAACAGCACTGCTTGATGCCTGCCTGAGCTGTCACTTTTGAGAGGAAGGTTTAGCGACGTCAACGTACTTTCGGAGTTGGTACCTGGGGCCCTCGGGAGCGGTAGAGGCGCTGCAGGAAGCACTGGGAGCATGTGGTCCGGGGGCGGTCACTGGTGTGGGACTGCTGGTACCACGTGCAGACGATTGTTCCCCCGGGTTTTCAGTTGGCCTAGTAGGTGGGGTTTTGGAGAGCACTGAGGAGGCGCCGTGGCTGGTGCTTCTAGTGTGGTTGGTTAAAGAGGGGCCTGGGGCAGCTTGCGGGCTTGGCAGCCTGCTTTCATGCGGTTGGTGGAAGGGAGGCTGGTGTTTGTTTCGTAGGATGGCTGGGTGGTTCCCGGGTGTGTGGGCGACTTGTGGCGAATCCCCCGACGCGGCCCGTTGCTGGTGCGAGCTTTCAAGTAGTGGAGGTGGCGGGTTTGAAGGTACGCATTCCTGCGAGCTGGAAATGGTTGCTGAAGGGACCAGTGGTACGGGTGGCGACTGTGCATTGTGAGGCGAATTGGAACAACAGAGATGAGAGAGCTCATCAACTGGTTTTAAGCATGAAGGCACTATTTTTGGCAGTACGCTTGGTGAGGGCCCCAATCCTGTAGCGGGGACGCTTGCACTGTCAGCCCAGGACGAAGAAGACGAATTTGTTTCTTTGAGGCACAGATGCCTGATGTGGCTTGCCATAACGGCAACACCTTCATAGCTAAGGTGCAGTCCGTCGGCTGCAAGCACTCCTGGTGCTGGCATCCATTCCAGCTCGTGATTTAGAACGTGCAATAGTTTTGAAGGCCGGCAAAGGCGGTGAAGAAGGTTGTTGAAGTAGTATGCCTCTCTGTTGAACCTTCGGATGAAGGCTAGGTTCCGATTCCCTTTACGACGGTTGGTGCTTCTTAGTAGGACAACAGTGGCGTAGATGCGTCTGATTTCCGGGAGCCCTTTTGCGATGTAGTCGCATAAGGCTTGGTACTTATTTGGTATTTGGTATTTCGTCATTTTAGAAGAACACAGAACAGTATCGCTGGTGTCCTTTAGAGCGGGGTGAATTTTTAGAATCCACGTGCCGGTAACTTTTGGCACCCGAAAGCGCATTGCGGACATTCTTTAGGGTACCCAAGGCGAACAGCGTAATCCTTTGTATCTGTAAAATATGTGTAATTGACGGACTTTTATTTATTTATTTATTTATTTATTTATTTATTTATTTATTTATTTATTTATTTATTTATTTATTTATTTAAGAATATCTATGGTGAGTAGGCTAAAGGCATCTTAAGTCTGCCTCACTACTGGCCTTGACGTCCTGTTAGTGTGACTGAAGATGTAGGAAAACAACAGAAAAACAAATCCTGAAAACTGTCTAACGAAACGAAACAAGCAATCGCCAAGTTTGGCTACTGATTACCAAATATGGCTACCATCGCCCGCCGCAGAAAATTAAGAGCAAGTGAGTGAGTGAGTGAGTGAGTGAGTGAGTGAGTGAGTGTGAGTGAGTGAGTGAGTGAGTGAGTGAGTGAGTGAGTGAGTGAGTGAGTGAGTGAGTGAGTGAGTGAGTGAGTGTGAGTGAGTGAGTGAGTGAGTGAGTGAGTGAGTGAGTGAGTGAGTGAGTGAGTGAGTGAGTGAGTGAGTGAGTGAGTGAGTGAGTGAGTGAGTGAGTGAGTGAGTGAGTGAGTGAGTGAGTGAGAACAACGTGCATTTGAGCCGAAGGAAATTAAGAACGAAGAAAAGCTGGGTGGCGTATTCTCAGCAGAGAAATAAAGCAGCGAGCTGTCACCGCAAAAAACAAGAATATATAAATAGACAAGCCACTGAAAATGAGGTAACGAATTCGCAAATATCTTTCTAATTTAGCGCTCTCACTCGAATAACTAAATAAGACAATAACACAAAAATAAGAAGCTATCTGAGTCGACGTTTCCCTTTAACGCCAACAGTGGAATGTGAAGTGCAACGCAGATGTGCGACAGGGAGGCTGACTCATTACTAGGCGTTTTCAGGATTTCCGTAGCGTTTTCATAGCGACAGGATTGGCATATTTCACTTGGGATATGCTTGCGAGGTGCGAATAAAGCATGTGGCTTTGCATTTCCTCTGCTCGCGTTGGCGTAGTTTGGTCCCCCAATTGTTGTCCGCCTATACTTCGTTTTCCCAGCTATTCAGTGGGAAGAAGTGACCGTAATCAGAAATTTATACACCCCCCCAACCCCCCCAACACCCCTCAGAAGGATATCGACACCCCCCAAAAATATTCCACAACTACGAGCACCCCGCCTGTATATATATATATATATATAACACACAAATAAGGGTTGGCAGTCGAGAAAACCTCGGAAAGCAAAGGGGAGGATGTGGGAGATCATTGAAACAGATTAAGAATTTGGAAAGAAAGAAAGAAAGTGAAGAAAAAATGCCCGCCAGGTGGGATCCGAACCCACGACCTCCAGAATACCGGTCTGGTTCGGATCCCACCTGGCGGGCATTTTTTCTTCACTTTCTTTCTTTCTTTCCAAATTCTTAATCTGTTTCAATGATCTCCCACATCCTCCCCTTTGCTTTCCGAGGTTTTCTCGACTGCCAACCCGTATTTGTGTGTTATTTTCAACGAGCCCCTCATTTCCTATTCTGATTCGCTACATATATATATATATATATATATATATATATATATATATATATATATATATATATATATATATATATATATAAATGCACACATCCCCCCCACTCGGATGATCTCGACACCTACAAGAAATGAAATTATGGATAAACTCGTTATCGTCGTCATCGTCCCTCTTCAAAGTTTCCGTAAATTTTATATTTAGAAGATTTTCTGCCGATGGCATTATTATAAATATTACAATCACTGAGGCTGCTGCTCTGCAGCTGACAATCTATGCACGAAAGGTGGGGAAAATGCGTAGTACGCGTCATCGAGCTGGAAGAAAGCTATTTATGGTTCCTCACGGGCTACATTATTTTTCTGCCGAGCACGAGAGCGCGGGTTCGACCTCGACCTCTGTGCCTGTTTCATAAAGGGGACGAACGAAATTTTGCCACGCAAAAAAAGATTCCCCGAGTGATCTAGATCAATTCGTATCCCTCTATTACAGCTTTGCCGATAGCCCACCTGTCGCTTCAACTGTAATTTTGAAAGACAGCTGTGCGTGGCGCCGCGTACTAAAAACCTGGTTAGGGTTTTGTTTAACGACAACAGGCGATGCTTCAGCACAGGCTTCCGAACACAGCTTCCCGCCGACCTCTGCAGCCCACACTCGTGCACGACACACTTCTGCACGCGTTCGAAGCGCCAGCTGTTTGCGTGTGCCGGGTCTGCCCTGAAAACAGCAGCCGCGATGATGCATTCGGTGTGTGTGTCAGAACAATCTCTTTGTCGGCTGATACGGCCAGCCATTCACCTCAAACTGAGCGATACACACTACGCTGCTTGTGCTCGTTGAAAGAGCGTTGGGAAGCAAACCGCTCAGAAGCCGCAATATGGAGAGAAATGGGGAAAAAAAAACGTCGCCCAAAGGCCTTATTTTGTGATGGCAAAGCTCAGGTGTCCCACTTGCGCGCAGCGACGAAGAAAAGAGCGTTTAAAATGTACATCAACTGAGATCATGAACATAATTTGAGTTTGCATCCACTTCGAGAGATGTCCCTGGGTGTACAAGCGATTCAACGACATTGCATGTTCGCTAAGACGTACTACATGCAACAGCCTCTAGCCGACGTGGAGCCGTCGGCTAGAGACTTAAGCTCGAACCCGTATTGCGACAGCTGCGGTTCACCGAGAAAAGGCGAGCATATATTATTGGAGTGTCCTACATAGAGTCAAACAAGAAACGACCTCGCCGAGAAAATGGAGTGCCTCAACCACAGTTTCCTAACTTTAAAAGCACTTCTGGGACCATGGCCGTCTCCCTCGTCTCAACGTTAGGTGCTAGCCGCATTTTTTTAATACTTCCATGACATCGGTGACGCTGAGATGATATAGGACCAAAACATCCTTGCACTGTGCAACCGTCTATAGACTTTTCACGTGCAGCACTGACGGTCCCCAACACACACGCTACCTTCTTTCTTTTTTTTTACTTCTTTTATTTCATTCTTTCTGCTCTCCCTTCCACCTTACTTCCTTGTTGCAACTTTATTACCTCTCCCCACTCAGCAGAGTAGCATGTAGACATTAACATGCTGACAGGCCTCCCTGCTTTCCTCTAATAAAGATCTCTCTCTCTCTCTCTCTCTCTCTCTCTCTCTCTCTCTCTCTCTCTCTCTCTCTCTCTCTCTCTCTCTCTCTCTCTCTCTTTGTGTTCGTTGCCGTCGACGGTGAACTTTACGCCTGCGGCGTCACAACCTACACAAGACTGAAGAAACCAGGCTTCGCAAACTACGGACAAATGCATTTCCTCACAGAACTCTGCTCCGCGCAATCTCTCCTTCGGGCTTTCCCCAGAACATACCAATACTGCCATCTCCCTGCGCCCTTAAGCCGTTAAAAATTAATGTTTCCCTTACAAAAACATTTCGAAAATTGATGGGAAACAGCAGCTGATCAAGGTTTATTGTGGAAGGTTTACAGCCAATGGGAATATAAAATAAAAACACGGAGAAACACCGAAACAGTATTTTTGCTAAGGCTAATCGCTCGTTGAACAAAAATAAAACAGCTTTTCCTACTTCTTGAAAGCTACCGCAGAGAGTGCCAATTTATCAACGTCTCGCCAACTCCCACCACACACTTTGGTGCAAATATTTCAGCAATCAAGCTTCCGAAGTGTTTGCGACACGTGATGATGAAAGACACGTCCTGGGACTCTTTCATTTCCTTTATTTATTCCATGTTTCCGGTAAGAAAACCAAACAAATTGGGGAACGAAACCCGCTCCAGCCAAGATATATGGCAGGACCCTGTCCCAGGACCCTGTTCCCCATGGCACAGAAGCGATCTCACACGCGTACTTTGTATCCTCGGCCAACCCCTTCCCAAGTTGCAGCGGGAGGACAAGCAGGCCAGATTACACCTTCAGGATCAGCCTTAGCTGCTGGCTGTGCCTACCTAGTTCATCCAGGACTGATGACGCCGCCTACGCGAGCAAGCGCCTCAACCATCTTCCGTTTTGCTTTTTCAATAGACGTTCACCCATCTTCCTCACATCTACATATTTATTTCATTGAACCTTCACATTACCGGTAAATGCCACTTTTTCTAAAACACTCTAAAAAGTTTGCTGAACACTTATGTGAACACTTGAATAGAGTCATTAAGGATCGTTCTTTTTCTCTCTGAAAGCACGGACTGTTTTGTATGCGGCGCTTGTGCACCAGCGCTCAACTATAACAGCCGGAGTTCCTCAAGGTAGCATCCTTTGGCCATTACTTTTCATTCTATACGTAAACGATCTAGTGAACATTGCCCCATCAATCAAATTCGTCATCTATGCTGATGACACTACATTACTTCTAACCTGTAAGGATGGTACAAGGCTATTGGTTGAAGCAAATCGTGCATTAAGTACACTGCATAGTTGGAGCGTATGCAACTCGTTAAACATAAATACCACTAAAACGAAGGCTGTCCTTTTCAGAGCAAAAAACCGAAAAGGAAATGTTGATGGGGATCTTATGCTTGGTACGTCTAAAATAGAAATAGTAGATCACGCGAAAAGCCTGGGAGTGATATTCGAAGAACACATGGTGTGGAATAGGCATATCGCAGCGATTTAAACAAACTTGGCGCGTATTACAGGTGTTCTTGCACGGCTGCGTTTCTATCTCCCAACAAGTGTTAAGCTAATAATTTATAATTCCCTTTTTGTATCCAAACTAAATTACTGCCAGTTGGTCTGGGGAAACACAACAATGTCAAACATAACAAAACTTACAAAAGAATCTTACAAAAGAATCTTACAATCTTACAAATATCTTACAAAAGAAAGCTGTGAGAGCTATTTCAGACTTGCCGCATGATGCTCACACTGCACCCATTTTTAAAGAACTTTGTATCCGCGCTGTTCCACAATTTTATAATGACACGCTCCTCAAGCGTTACTACGCAGGAATGAAGCGAAACAACATTATCATCGATCAATTATCAACTATGAAACGAAACTGTCCTGTTCGTCATACTCGCCATGCTGACACATGGGTGATTCCCCTTACACGCACAAATTATGGTCGCCAGTTGCTCTCCTTTACATTGCCGTCATTACTTAACTCGCTGGGTACGTAGATATTCCTTTGTGTGAAACTGTTATTATAGAGTATTTCTCATTTTTGTGTCTGAAATGTGTCTTCGCGCATGTGCTGATCAAGAATGTTTGCTGTATAAAATTTCAACTGTGTGTATTAGTTTGTTACCGTTTCCCACGC
This sequence comes from Haemaphysalis longicornis, assembly GCF_048455015.1. Lineage (NCBI taxonomy): Eukaryota > Metazoa > Arthropoda > Arachnida > Ixodida > Ixodidae > Haemaphysalis > Haemaphysalis longicornis. The sequence goes on along the minus strand of NW_027526460.1, from coordinate 141,167,024 downwards.
ACGATTAGTTTTTTTTGTACATTACTACGAAAGGGGCACAGACCCCGTCAAGCCTTCTTTCTCTGGCTTTTTGTCTGTGCCCCTGGTATCTGTGTTGTTGTTGTTGATACCAAATAAACTACTATTTCAAGATTGTGGGAAATATTCGCTTGCGCATAGATGGATGAATACAGTAGCTGGAAGGGAACGAAAAATAGTCCGACTGAAGGAGCAGTCCGAAACATCCGCGAGTCATTACGCCTATGGGACAGACAACTGGCGGTTCCTCGGGAAAGTCCGAAATATCCAGCAAGTCCGAAATTTTGGAGTCCGAAAAACGGTCGACTACTGTATTGGTATTGTTTTTGTGTGTGTGTGTATGTGTGTGTGTGTGTGTGTGTGTGTGTGTGTGTGTGTGTGCGTGTGCGTGTGCGTGTGCGTGTGCGTGTGCGTGTGTGTGTGTGTGTGTGTGTGTGTGTGTGTGTGTGTGTGTGTGTGTGTGTGTGTGTGTGTGTGTGTGCGTGCGTGTGTGTTAAGCAAAGAGGAACACATGTCGCCCGTGCCTCAAGAACTACCGAACTTTTCACTTCACATCTTCCCATTTTCCCGCATTGTTCTGAACTAACTACCTGGCAACAAACAAGCTTGAAACCATGCATTGCTGTAAACAACGTAAGCGATTTCGGGCGTGCACTTAGTTACGGACTGTCGGTAAGAAGTTAAGGGTTTGGTTGATTTTGTTGTCGCTGCGTTGCTGTGCCTCCAAAACGCATCACCAGAGGATCGAAAGTTGGCCCGGTGTCATTTAAGATCTATTGCAAAGAAGCAATAAACCGTGACTGCAGGTAAAACGGAGAGAAGACACGACACGGCGCAGTACTGTGGGTGCGTTCCAATTTACCCTTTTGACGGCTTTGTTGCCGTCTTCGCGGACAGTCCGCCATTTTAATCCCCGATCCAATTCGAACGAAGCAGTCAACGAAGACTAATGCGAGAAGGCGGAATCAAAGTCAACAACGATGCAGGCTACCTACCTGTCTAAACTAATAAGCGACGCCTTAATAAGCGACGCCTTGGGCATTAATGTTGTAACAAAGCACTTGTTTTTATTCAAATATTAAGTGTAAATTACTAGTGGGGAAGATGATTCCATTTAATTTCTCAATCACGTAATGTTTGTTTTAATAACGGCAATATTATTTACGAAACTTTTGACTTGCGTTGCTCAACATGTCTGCTACGAGGTTGTCATCTGCATTGGTGTTGCGTTCGGAACAGCTCATTCTTAACATTCTTAACTTATTCATAAAATTCTTATTCTTAACAGTTCCGATTCTTATTTCTTTCAACGTCTAGTTAGACTGCTTCGTAAGCTGTGTACCAAACTGTCCGCGAATTGGAACGCAGCCTGTGTCTCACTTCCCTTCCCCTACAGCCCGGGTGTGTTGAAATGAACGCTATAAAATAATCGCAACCGCCTTCAATCTGCTATGTCAGTGTTATTTCCCATGCGAAGTATTGCTTCATAAAATTAGTGCAGGCGGTCAGTGACCGGGCAGTGACCCGGCCGTTCCAAGCGATATGGCGCAGAAAGGATATCGTCGTGATTGCCAGTAGCGAACGCACTTGAAGGCCTTGCGAAAGTGCGCGCATCCATTGTCCCGTTTATTCCTGGAAATGCCCTCCGCAGAGCCGCATAACGATTCGCGCCTACCGCCAATCCACCAACACGACTCGCACGCGCACAGAAATCGCAGCATTTTGTTCCCATTTCGCAACAAACTTTACAACAAACTTCCATTAGATGACCGCCGTGTGATGTGTTCAGCATGTTTACTAGGACCATGACCTGATGCGGTTCTTCAAAATAAGGTTGTTCGTTCCCTGAATGTGTTTTTTACCTCGACAGGAATAGCTTCAAAATATTAGGCGGCGTATTAGCTTCTTCACGTTAATCCATGAACACCAACCCAGGAGGACATTTTTTAGACAACTATTAGAACTCACGAAAACTGTCCTGAACAGTTGATTTGTATACACGAGTCTATGATCCTCTATTGGTGAAATGGAGTAGCCGGGCGCGCTTTTGCTTCCAACCTCTCCAGTCAATAAACCAGTTAAACCACATCTCAGGCTGAACAACGTTGGCGTGTGATGATTGGCTCAAGTCACTTGGAGATCGGACAGCGAAACGTAGGAGTGACGTTGTCGTTTCGTCCTTAGCTATATACAGTGAATAACGGAGTGAGTGGCGATCACTCGATGGTGGCCGTGAACGATTAGTGGGACTATGCTCCTGCTCGAACACTAACTACCTCCTCCGCGATAAAAGGTTGAAAAAGAAATCGCTCCGCAATACTCTCTGACTCTCCGCAATACACTGTCTGACATCAGGACCGTGTGAGCACATCGAGGCGAGGACGATGTTGATGACCAGCGGTTCTACGAACGAGCGTGCTTTTGTTTCGAACCAAAAATGCCTTACACTCAGGGATATACAACCATATGGAAAGCGGGGCACCAGTTGTGTGATGAATCCCGGCCGCGGCGGCCGCTTTTCTGATGGAGGCGAAAAGCAAAAACGCCGGTGTGTTCGAGATTTCGGCGCACGTTAAAGATCCCCAGGTGGTCAAAATTAATCCGGAGCCCTCCACTACGGCGCGCCTCATCGCCTGCGTTGCGTCGGCGCGTTAAACACCACAATCAATCAATCAATGTGTGATGAATTTGCGTTGACCCAACGATGAACCCATGATGTCCTCCAGAAAGTCGGATGTTTCTGCCGGCGATATTCCGGGCCGCCTTGACTCAACCCAGTCCTCTCGGAGTTGTATTTTCTCCTTTGCAACCACACAGCCGATCGCGCTGAAAGCGTATGCTAAGGCAGCCGGCCTGTGTGTCGAGGATATCTCGAGTGATCGCCGATACGCGGCACCGCGCGCCGGCGTTATACCCGCGAGTATACGCGCCTCACAAGAAGAAGCTGCCTCACTATCGGCCGCCGAGCAGTCATCCGCGCGCGACAAGGGTTCGTCCTCTTTCCTAAACAAACCGGGAGATGTGCCCCCTCCTTCGCTTCCTGCCTTGCGCCTCCGGTAGCGGCGAGCGGCGGCGACCACGAAATACTCCCGGCCACGACCCGCTTCTATCGAAGCCGGCGGCTACACGTGATTTTCTCGGCTCGCTTCGCTTGTCCTCGACCAGGAAACGGGAGCAAAAGCGCGGAGAAAGAGCGGAAAGCCGAGTGTGTCTGTTGTTCTCGCCACCTTAGCCGCTCGACGAAGGGCGCAGGACTTGGGGCGGAGTTAGGACGACGGCGCAGCGGCGCAGCGAGCGTTTCCGCGTGCGCGTGTTTGGCTCCTCGCCGTGGTCGCTCTGTAACGTTACACGCCGCGGGAGCTGTCAACGCCGGTGCGGCGCAGACGTGGGAGGAGGGAAAGAGAGCGCTCGTGATACGATCAACAAGGCCGCGCGATTTGGGCGGGCCGAGGTGGACTAGCGCGAAAAATCCGGCCGGTCTCGGATCCGTGGGTGCCTTTGGGAGACATTGTAAGACTGCCCGCCGCGAAAAGACCCCGTCTCTCACAGCTCACTGCGCGCAGACTCACGTCTGCTCTTGGATTTACTGCATTCAACTGGAAGCGTTGCAGCTTATTGGAAGACGCTGCATGTGTTGTTTTTTTGAGCTCGAAGCGTGTGCTTTGTCGAAATAGTTTCGCAGCCGACCGCCCGCTGGTGTTCTGACATTTGGAAGCAGTGTTTCCAGTGTGTAAGCACATAGCCTGTTTGTGGTCCCCGCGTCGCCTGGGCCGTCACTCTCAGAGAAGACAGGACGACAGCGCGGAGAGTTAGGGTGCACAAAACAGATGCTGCTCCGGGTAGTTTTGCGTCGACCACCGGCTGACGAGTGAGCACAGCTTGACTAGGAGGATCGCGCAGTCGCGAAAACCCGTTTCCCCGTGACAGCTGAGCCTCATCTCTCGTTGAGCGACTGTGAAGTGCCTGCTGCGTGGCCAGCATGGGTCCACCACGACGCCGCACGGGAAGCTGGAACGAGTACGAGCTCCTTTTGGACGAAGACAGACGTGAGTCACTTATGTCTGACGGCATTTACCATTGATACGTATTGTACACTAACGATTTACACGTTGGGGAGGAATGGGTACTTGAAGCAAAGGACGTGGGATGATGTGCAACAAAGGGAACCTGTGCCTTTTGTTTGTTGTGGTATTTCCGAGTAATCTGCCGGAGTGAAATGTTTTCTTAATAATTTTTGTTTTGCACTGCATGGGGGTGATTTGTGAGAAATTGCGACGCTTCCCACCATTTTTAGTGCAGTATTTGTTTTATTTATTTACATGATCTCAGGGCCATCCAGGCGTTACACAGAGGACAGGGTACACAGTACAAAAATAATAATAGTCCAGTAACAAGCAAGTAACGGATGAGAATGGCAAATAATCTCAGGTTATACAGCCAAGAAGTGCGTTTCTGAAGGTGGAATCGTATGTGATTGAGACAACAGAGGCCAGAAGGTGGTTCCAGTCTCTGCCGGTTCTCTGTACAAAATAATCATAAAAAAGCTTAGTCCTGCATTGGGGTAGGCCAACTTTCAAGTCGTGGTCTATGCGAGATGATACGAGGGAAACGACTTTCTTTTAGGTTTACATTTTTATACAAAAAGTTATGAAAGAGTGACAAACGAGATATTTGTCGGCGGGACGAAAGATCTGGAAGATGTAACGAAGATTTCATTTGCGTGATACTGGCAAAGCGGGATTAATTTGAAAGTATAAGTCGTGCTGCGCGATTCTGGAGTGATTCGAGTGTGGTAATGAGCGTGTTAGTTGGTGTATCCCAAACTAATGATACGTATTCTATTTTTGACCGCACCAGCGTTTTATAAAGCAACAGTTTTAGTGCGGTAGGTGCGAGAGAAAAGTTTCGACGAATAAAACCAAGCATCCGGTTGGCATTGTTGGTTATGTGCTGAATGTGAGTGTGCCAGGTGAAATCATTAGTAATGTAGACACCAAGGTATTTGTAACTCTTGACGGGGGATTAAGGCAAGTCATTCAGAAAATAAGCGCGGTCATGAGGATTAATCTTCCGTGAAATTATCATTGATTTGCACTTGGTAGTATAAAGTTTGATTATCCAGCGGTCAAACGAGGCAGAGATGTTGTTAAGGTCTGATTGGAGGCAAGAAACATCGGTTTGGTTAGTAATTTGTCTATAAATTACGCAATCATCGGCGAAAAGCCGTATGGAAGAAGAAACAGACTCAGGAAGATAATTCATGTATATGGTAAAAGAAACAGACTCAGGAAGATCATTAATGTGTATGAGAAACAGGAGAGGAGCTAAAACTGACCCCTGTGGTACACTGGACGTCACTGGGTGAAGGTCGGGTTGGTAACCATTGACACTGACAGATTGGGTACGGTTATGTAGGAAATATTCAATCCATTTAATCACGCTCGCGTCTAGGTTAACTTTGCTCAGCTTAAAGAGAAGAAGTTGATGGGATGCGGTGTCGAAAGCTTTCGCAAAATCGATGAAGGTGCAGTCAATGAGCAATGAGTGATCTAACGCCGAAAATAGGTCATCGGCAAAGGCTATTAATAGGGCCTCACATGAGTGATATTTACGAAACCTGTGTTGGTATGGTGAAAACAAAGGAATTTCATTCGAGGAAACTAATAAGGTTAGTATAGATTATATGCTCGAGGAGTTTACACGGAACAGAAGTGCGGCTAATTGTTGTACAGTTAATGGGAGAATGAACATCACCAGACTTGTGCACTGCGACCACCTTGCCGATACCCCAGTCTGAAGAAGGCCGCCACTTCGCAAAGACTGTGACAATATGTATGACAAGATAATGGATGAGTATGCTTCAGTGCTATTTAGAAACTTCTAGTTAATTGCGGCGGTACTGGAGAAGGATGAAAGCTTGGTCTTACGACTAAGGATAGCGATGCCTTCTGATTCAATTGTAATAGCATTCATTTGTCCAAACGGTACGGTGCAAGAAGAAGGGAATGTTGTTAGTGTAGAATCTGTAAACGACAGTAAAAAAGTGTTATTTAAAACGGCGCAACATTGGTGAGAGGGTACAGGTGTATCATCGGGTAGTCTTAATTGTACGTCATTGTACGCGCATGGTAATCACGTTCTAAAATTTCCGTGGATTAGTGTTTAATAGATCAGGAAGCGTTTGCGTGAAAAACTTGTGTTTCCCGCTTGAGAGAGCGAGTTTGTATTCTAAAGCTGCGGAGAGATAACATGATAGTCTGCTGCTCGACATGGAACGCTTGTAGCTGCGGGAGATGCGCTTTTTTTTTATTAAGAAGGCGTTTAAGCGTTGGGTTAAACCACGGTGACTTGTGCTGTGCCAACCGACGCAGTGGGATATATTTATCGGCTAGTGTTTAACTATATCTTTGAATAAGCATCAATTATCGTCAATGCTACACTCCCAGAATTGCGGAAAATATGAATCGGCAAAGTTCGCAAGCTCCGAGTTAATTGCGTCAAAATCAGCCTTACTGTAATCTCTAATCATTTTGCAACACATGAGCGGACGGGGTAGAGCGGAAGGAATGCTGAAGTGTATAACCGCATGGTCGCTTAAACCGGGCGAAACAGTTGCTGAAGAGACGGAATCGGGTACCGTAGTCAATATTAGGTCTATTACATTGGCTGTAAAAGTGGTTACGCGCGTACGTGTTTTTATCATTTTGTGACAGATGGAATGTGTTACACTAGTCAATAAATTCTACACCTTCCGAGGAACCATTTGTTCCTATAAGCAGATCTTCCCGTGAGATGGCAGGAGAATTAAAGTCTCCCAAAAGAAAAATTGAAGCGCAAGGATACCTCATAATAATTTTGCTCAAACAGTCAAATAGGTCTACAGTTCTACAAATAATATACAGTTAAGACGAAACCACGCGTTTTTAAAAGTGTTGATGCACCTGCATATAACCATATTCAATGATGTCACTTCCATGCAATGAATATTTTGGATATGCTGTGTTAATGGGATGACCTTTCGAAATTCTCTGTGCTTATAAAACTAAACATACTACGATACAGTGGCGGGTGAGGCCGTTGTCAAATGTTTGAGCACTTCTATAGAGACTCGACAAGAAAACCAGCCTGTCGTTGGCAAAGCTTGATATGTCATACTTTCGTCGCATGCGAAACAGTTTTAATCAAAGGCGCAAGGGCGTTTATAACTTGATATATCTTGCCCTGGAAAGGTGTCTTTCCAGAAATGCGGCCGTGCACAGTAGTGAGGCCGACTTTAAAGAGGCTCGGTGGAGAGGGCTTCATGGGAGTACTGGGGTATTTACGGATATATTTAACATGAAGCCATATGGCTTTCATATCTTCATATCTGGCATGTTATATTGCCCCTGAAAAACGCCTTCCTAGCAATGCTTTCGGATAACGCAGTGGCCGACTTCGGAGGTGCTTGTGCGGATACATGCACTACGGGGGTTATAATTTACATTTAAACTTCTTTATGACCCTTAGAAGAATGTCTTTCGAACAATACATTTGTGTAGAGTAGTGCATTCTATTTTTATGGTTCTCGCTATAAAGAACTCCACGCGAATGGAATATGACGGAGGTATTTGATAATATATCATTGAACCGTTATACTTTGTTATCAGACTTACATTGTCCCTTAGTTAATGTCTTTCCCCTGGAGCATTCGAAGGAAAGTATTTTCTGAGGTGTTTAATGGAGGTATTTAATTAGCGCCCTAGGGCCTTACTGATTTGGATTCCAACAGCTCATATATGGCGTTGATAAAGAAATTGGCCGCGTATCTGCTCCTTTCGTTGCAAATGTCGACGAAAGACGACAGTCGACTTTCGCGCCTGGCAAGTAAATGTCTCCCTTCTCTTTCCCGCTCACCTCTCGTGAGCTCACCTCCCGTCTCGCTCCTGCCGAGATAACACGCCAGAGATTAGCTCAATTCAATTTAAATGTACCGCGTTCCACTGCTCCAAGTCGGGTGCCTCGATGCCAGCGCTGCCGTACGGCGGAGACGCGCGTGAATCGAGGCACCCGACTACAACGTTTATAGAACCACGTTTCCCCACTCCACGAGCGTTCCAAGCGGAACGTGGAACCTATCTAGTGGAACCTTTCGTTTCTGTTGCTGTTTGATTTTTTTTTTTAATTCCGCCAGATAGCACGGGCAACACCAGGAGACGGTTTTCTGCAGTTGATGTAGTATTTTATTTGCTATCGCAAAAAGCAAGCATCCATAATTTTTTAAATAAAGGAACACTGAAAATATCACTCCTGTATTGATTTTCTGACATATTTATAATGCCTTGTTCTTGTTCGCCAATGTTGACAAGTATGAGCATTAAAACCGGGCTTAGACGTTTAGATTCGGCTGTGAGTATATAATACTATTGCTCAGAATCTGGTTTACCGAGGCTGAACCGAGTGACAGACAGACAGACAGACAGACAGACAGACAGACAGACAGACAGACAGACAGACAGACAGACAGACAGACAGACAGACAGACAGACAGACAGACAGACAGACGGACGGACGGACGGACGGACGGACGGACGGACGGACAGACAGATAGAATGACAATCAGACAGACAGACAGACAGACAGACAGACAGACAGACAGACAGACAGACAGACAGACAGACAGACGGACGGACGGACGGACGGACGGATGGACAGACAGCCAGACCAAAATTTTCCCGTTCAAGTAGTCCATGGAAAGACTACCATCTTTAAAATATTTACCAGCAATGCACCTGTGTAAGTGTTGACGCCGACTTGTAAGGGTTTCAATCTCGTGTATGGTGGCCTTATTTCTGATGCGAGCTAAAAACCAAAACATCCATCTATCGAGATATAGGCGCGCCCTAAAGATGCACAGGCAGTAAAAATCAATGGGGAGTCATCCGCTACTTTTTTACGTCATAGCCCAGTTGTATAGCTCCATCGCCTAAAACACCAAAAATGTTAAATTAAATTGGCTCGGTTCATAGCAGAGTGGCGTGAGCATTTATCCGACAATTCTCCCTTGGAAGTGCCTGCAAGATTATTAATTTATTCATTTTATGCTAGCTGTAATGGCCATCACTTGAAAGATGTGCAATGCGCGTACACAGATAACTTTCAGAACTAAGTACATGCTCACCAGTGTACTGACACTACCGATAAAAATGATTAAATTAAAGAGACAAAATTGTGACACAAGAGAGGCGTATGGCATAACTTTCGGTAACATGAAATAGATTACAGGCATCAGGGGGGAAAAAACCCCTGAGAGAAGTAATACAACACTTCGAGAAGAAAGCGCGGCCGGAAAGCATTAACGTAAACGTAACTACCGTGGTGGCGCAGCGGCTAAGGCGTTTCGCTGCAGAGCCCGAGGGCACGGTTTCTGTCTCCTGTTTTGCCCCCCTCCCACCCTCACGCTTTATTCTCCCCTCCCGCTCTTCCCATGAGAATACAATCCAGTTGGCTCAAATTAATTCGAATTTCTCGCGTTCATCCTGGTCGCGAGGCATCTGTTGCACCGTTGGTTTCTGTTGTATATGGAGACTCCTGGAACATCCTTCGTTTTACTGTTTCCTTTTATCTGGGCTCTCTTCGACACCGTTTTTGGCGAGTTGTTTCTTTTAATCTGCTTTCGTAGGGCTGCTCCAACGTGTATTTGAACAACTAAAGCTCTCGGTTATGCCCTTATATTTTGCTTAAAGCATGCGCTTACTGCTTTGGGCACTTCTGACCCTGCCAGCAGAAGTTTATAGGGTGATAGACAGACAGAGAGGCCGAAATTTCTGCGTTTGCGTAGCCCAAGAAAGACTATCGTGTTCTGAATGGGAGGGGGGCGACAGCCAAGTTGACAGATAGAGTGGCAACTTCGCAAGGGCACATACGACTCATAGAAAATAAAATACACATTGAGTTCTGATATTAAAAGCAACTGCAGAAAAAAGAGAATCTCAGGATGACGGGCTGACCACGTCATACGGAAGCTGGTTCCAGTTATTCATTGTCCATGAAAATACAAAAAAAACCTATCTGCATATGTTTACTGCGTGGAACGAGACTATCTTATTTCGCTTCTTTCGCGTATCACATATTGGGTTGTTTGCGCGTATTCGAATTAGTGTTGCATGATTACGGACAATATTATACGGGATTTTTAGGACGTTCTTTTTTTTTTTTTTTTTTAATTGCGATAGATTGTCCTACGGCATAGCAGGGAGGTTTAAAGGTACAACATTGCACCAGTTGCACGCGGAAAGCCAAGAAGGGGGGGGGGGGCGATGCGGAGTAGCAGGGGGAGGGGGGGGGGGTGATTCTCGCGTCGGGCGCCACACCAGTGCAAGGTTGTCTAGATGAACCGCAGCAGTTTGTCTGAAGGATTTCGACGCATGGAATGTCTTGTACCGGTCCCAGATCGTGTTTTCGTGTCCACCGAATGACGTATCCAGTTTCTATGGACCACGGGCGTACACAGTGTTTCAGATGGCGTTCTACTCCCCGAAAAGAAGAGAGGAAGTACATATAAAAAAGAAAATCATGAAAAATAAACAAACACAAAAAACAAGAAATCGAGGTAAAATACAAAATACTTGGCAATGCATTGGCCGAACTGATTTGATTGATTGCGGGGTTACACGCGCCAAAGCTATGCTTGGGCTCTGAGGCGCGCCGTAATGGAGGACTCCGGATTAATTTTATGTTAACGCAGGGGTATTTTCGCTTTTGCCTCCATCAGAAATGCAGCCACCGCGACCGTGATTGATTGATTATAGGGTTTAACGCGCCGACGAAACGCAGGCGATGAGGCGCGCCGTAGTGGAGGGCTCCGGATTAATTTTGACCACCTGGGGATCTTCAACGTGCGCCGAAATCTCATACGCACGGGCGTTTTTGCTTTTCGCCACCACCAGAAAACCGGCCGGCGCGGCCGGGAATCGAACCGCTCCCCCGTGCTCATCAGCGTAACGCTTTATTTCTGCTTGTAAGACTATAATTACAACCGCTTGGGCATGAACACATGAGACGATTTTCCAGTCGTGGCAGTTGCTTCAGGTTGTTGGAAAGAATATTGTTTCCACGAGGTATTAACAAATAAACGTCTGGTGCAAAAGGCAACTACGTGCACTCAAACATATGTACTTGGCAAAAAAGAGAGCACGAAAGAGAAACACAAACAAATCTAGAGCGGGCTAGTTAATATGAGATCGTAGGATCGAAGGGATGCCATCTAATTACCCTCTTTTGGGATGCACTAAAGCATCGTTTTAATTTAAAGCAGGACTCTAAGTTGGAATAATTACAATACGACGACAGAAGATTGTCTTGGCGTTGCTTTTGATGCGAAAAAGATTTTCTCCGGTATCAATAGCAGGATGAGTGCGCGTCCTGTTAATACCTCGCAGTGGCCGAGGCACAGGAAGGCGGGCGCTGGGTGTATAGTGAGTGGAACATCTTTTCTGGGATTAGTCAACTATACCTTTTCACAGTCGCCGCACGAGATTGCCTGTTGGGTCAGGTATTGAAGTGGAGTGAAATGAAGTGAAGTGAAGTAAGTTTATTTTCTTTTCATAGAAAAGAGGGGACTGAGGCGAATGGCGGTTAAGCCTCGGTACCCTAAGACAAAGTACAGATATAAACGCAAAAACCACTCAGTACATATAAGGTGCTGCAATCGTTATTAATACCGTAATATAGACGCAGTAACACTTATAAGAAGACACAACGTGTGCAAAATAATACGTATACAAGTACACTTTCGTACATAGAGGTGAAATAAAGTAAGACATTGGACTCAAGCACGTGTGTGAAACAGATAGAAATATTTATTACATTGCATTTATGTAAACACATGCATACACATACGCACGTATCTCGAAGACCATAAATTACATTTTTACATCAGAATTTCCCTTTCAATTATAAGTTATTCACCACAGATAAGTTGAGTTACAAGTAATCCGTACATAAGTTATCCACTCACTATGCTCTAAACAAACTGCAGCCTGTTGAAAATTTATTGCTGAGATTTTCAAAAGATGTTTGGAACGAGGTGGTACTGACGGGTAGAACACATTGAGGTGAATGCGGGAAAGCGCTTGCCGTGTTTATGGTATAGGGAAGGGCCCCGTGAGTGCAGGGTTCGTCGCACCCCTGCATATGTTGGATCGAGAAGGGGTTAGAGGGTAGGTGGCCAAAAAACGCGATGCGAATAAACATTCCTAATACGTCCTTTCAACGTATTGACAGATTATCAAAGATTCTTATGCTAATTTGCACACCTTCCGTTTTGGTACAAGTACGTTAGTTTAATGTTAAACCAACAATTGAACTATCGAGATGAAAAAAAATCTTTTAGGATAATGCCACTTGTGGTGGTTTGCGGAAGCGAAAGCAGTATTTATTGTCCAACCCAAGGCCGCCGAGTGCGTTGACGTCGCGGGAAATCGGTATTGGTGGGTCTGCTGTGAGTTTGTGGCGGCAGCTGTTATTGTCACTGTCCAATTTTTTTCAGTGGGTATGTGAACATTACGATGCGTGAGGTGCCGACGTCGCTTCCACCAACAATATCGCCGTATCAGCAATATTGCCAATGGCAATATTGCTCATACGGCCGCGAGCGTTTTGCGGCAGCTGTCATTGTCACGGGCTGATCCCCCGGAATGGGCATTTTGCTAGGCATAAAGTCAGCCTAAACGTGTGGTTACCTTAATGGTGAGCCACGCGATGCGCCAAGCAACGTCAAACGTATTGTACGTCGAGTGGCGTGTACCGTTTGTTGACGTTTTCGAAGTCTAAGACCAGAATGCATAACTAGGTCAACCTTTAGACAGCTAGAGCCATAGAGCCGTAGTAGTGTCGGGGATTCATGCCCGACTCACTCTTCGGATACCGTGAGTCGAGCATGGTTCGGTTCTCATCCGTAGTCACCAGTTCGCCCAGCTTCCATCGTCCCACATTCGACTGTTTTCAACTTGCTCGCGCTTTGTCATTCGCTTGGGGCAATGGCGCCTCGCCGTAAAATGAGCCTTGTGATAATTAACTCGGAACTGTCGTGACATAGACTGCTCTTATCAAAAGAGAGAAACGATAACTCACGCGTCCCTGCGACTGAGTAAACATTTGCCAGGAAACCCCTGAGCAATCCTCGGACAGCTCTTCTAAATTTTTGTTCTTAGAGACGGGGAATGCTGCTTCGCCTACAGTTACCCGGCACGAGACTGTCCCCACAATCTTAGAATATCACCCGCTCTGATGAGATACAAGCTTTGTGGCACGCGAGGTCGCAGTTGGGGGAGAGCGAAAACTACGTTGTGTCTAGCTTTCATCTCTGGCACTCCCCGCGTCCACAGTCGTGTCCTATCACGGATTCACATCTGGAGAGAATCTCGACAAAGGCGCCTGAAGGAGGGGCGCCAGTGATCAGTCAAATTTAATCACATCAGCTGATGTCTTGCCGATGTTGTCCTCCTGGCGAAACTCCCGGGAAGGCCACGTCAAGTGACCGAAGGCGCATGTCTTCAAGACGTTTGTTGCCGACGGCCGACGAGGAGTAAACTGGGGCTAGATTGATAATGGGTTGTTTGCAGGCCCACTCGTTCCGACAGAAGCACGATATTACCACCGGCCTCTATCGGCACGTCTGCGCGCGTTGTCTGAGAGCACGTCTGAATGTCGAGAAGAAAACTACAACACGTGATTTCTGTAGAAAGCTCGAAGATATACCGAAGTGAACGCAAGGAGCAGTTCTGCGTGACACCGAGTGTTCTTTGATAATTATGCTAAGCATTCAAGGTGAACACCTGTTCCTGGCGACGATAATTAAATTATTTGTGACCCACTGTTCTGGGATGCACGGTTCATTAACTCAGCTTTTATGTTCAGTTTTTACTGTTACTTTAGTCGGTATACTACTGCGCGCAATAAGGGTATTACAGAAATTGATCCCGGTGAGTTCTCTCGTTAATAAGACACCACAATTAGTACATCATAGAAGCAGGTCACAGTCATCGAACACTCACTCGACAAACACCTGCACTTGCCTCAGATCCTGCTTAAATCCTTACCGGTCAGACGGAAACAAACACTGTATTCATGTTTAACATACAGAGCGCGAAAAAATCTAAGCTAGAATCCTTTTATGACCCCTTCAATACCACCTACCACATGAAAAAATTGGCCGCGTATCTGATCCTTTCGTTGCAAATGTCGACAAAAGACGATAGTGTTTCGTCGACATTTGCCAAGTAAATGCCTCCCTTCCCTTTCTTGCTCACCTCTTATGCTGTTCCTCTCCAGTCACATTTCTCCCAAGATAGGCTTGCTCAAATCAATTTAAATTTACCGCGTTCCACCGCTCCAATCCGGGTGCCCCGATGCCAGCGCTACCAAACGGCGGAGACGCGCGTGAATTGAGGCGCCGTACTTCAACACTTATAGAACCGCATTTCCTTACTTCACGTGCGTTCCAAGCGGAACGGGGAACCTATCCAGTGGAACCTTTCGTAACTGCTGCCATTTGATTTCTTAAAACGCCGCTAGAATTTATAGTGGCGCGGGCGACAGTATAGGCGACGACGTGATTTTTTGTTTCTGCACTGGACGTAATATTTCATTTGCTATAGCAAAAATCAAGCATCCGTAAAGGCACACTGCAAATATCCCTTGTGTATTTTTTTTCTGCCGCATATTTGCGTAATGTTATGTTCTTGTTCAACAATGTTGACAAGTATGAACATTTCCACCGGAATGAGGCCTTTAGATTTAGCTCTGGGTACATAAGACTATTGCGCAGTATCTGTTTGACTTTGGCCCGCTGGCTGAACCGAGTGACAGACGGACAGACATACAGACATATAGACAGGCAGACCAAAATTTCCCCGTTCAAGTAGCCCAAGAAAGATTATCGTCTCTAAGAACTAGTAAACACGAGCGCACCGGGCGGCCGTTGCCGAGAAGGGGGGAGGGGGGGTTCAATGCAGCGTACCATTTGTAGATGTATGCAACACATACGGGCAAGCGTCGTAGCTTATCCATAGCGAAGCGATGTCCTTACAAGCTGATGGGGCTTGTGAAACCTGACCAACGACTCGCGCGGCCAGTAGGGAGGGGCTCGAACCCTGACCTCACATCCGTGCATGCCACCGAGCATGCAAGTGCACAAGCGTGGAAGAAACTCCTGGCAGTGATCCCTTTATATTCGACGTGCTGCACTAAGGCTGCGGGGAGGCCGTGAAATAAACTGCCGCAAAAGAATTCAGCCAGGCGAATAATAAAAGATGACACTGAAATTCTGAGATTTCTTTACTAATAAGTAAACATTTTTTCCAGCAGCTCTGCTACGCACCTAGCTCCTTTAAAATCGTCTTCCCAACCTTACGCAGATGCATTGCTGAGAAGATGTTCTACCAAGGCAATATAAGAAGCTTTGTGCCGAAGTATGAAGGCCCTATATTACATTTGCACGAAGCACCTTCACGAAGCACGAAGCATTTGCACGAAGCACCTTCACAGTTAGCTCCACTAGTATGCGTGACTGCCCTGCTAACGCTTGGCGTCACAAATGGTTTTGAAGGTTCTATGAATACAAAATAAAGGCTTGGTTTATTAAAATATCCCGGGCCACCTCCCCTTTCGTGACACCTGGGGTGGGGCGGAACATGCAGTGTATCAGTGTATTCTTGGCGCCTTGGCGTTTTAGCGAACGGAGATGAAACCGTTCGGGGGTGCAGGTATTCAGCTTTGCTGTAAAAGTCGCTTGACTTGGAAGCACGAAGCTCTCTAGCGCGAGGTGCATACGACTGTCCCGGTGTTTTAGTACCGTCACTACATGAGATGACGATTACGACGACGACAGGAGAAGCCAACAGCCCTAACCCTAAGGCGCTTCGCCCCTAAAAACTGCTTTCCCCTATAACAAAAACACCAGTTTTATCAGAAACTTCGAAAAAGAAATGTAGATATTAAAGAAAACAGTTGACTCAGTCGCGACTTCAGAACGACCTTCTGGCGAGGTCTCTACGGCGTCGCAGTGTCTTTTTCAACTCGAGGCCACCGACCAAAACCACCGGCGAGAAAACACAAGACTGTGCTATTGTAGTGGCACCTCCAGTTTCGCAAGCTCGTACCACTTAAGTGCTAACAGACAGTTCACACACTGATAACTCTGTTTTTAGTGTTTTCTCTATTCCGCCACTGCTTCCCCCTTCACTGTGACACTGGTGACGTGTAGGCGTAAACTCGAAAGCTTTTCGGTATCTCTTATGTTTTTAAACACGAAAGTGTTTTGTTTCGGGATACACGAAGATTTCACTGACGTCATATCCGTCACGGAAATGACGCCAGTACGACGAAGCAGGCGGCCTGTAAAGGGTGCACCCCTGCACGCAGGCTCTGCTTGCGGGGATGCTTCCCCTCAAGCATCCTCACAGTACTAAACATGTCCATGATGGAAATGTTGGTATTCTGTTATTACTTTCTTCCAACACAAATGCGGTCAATTGTTTGACGTGCGTGACGGGAAACTGCGTGGCCTCGCACACCTGTTGGTTCGGATGGATGCCCGGATACACCAAGATTTCACTGACGTCATATCCGTCACGGCAATTACGCCAGTACCCCTTTGCCGAAGCGACCCGATAGCAGGACGTCGCTCGCCAAGCACACCCACAAGACAGCCGCCGTCCCGCAAATCATGCTCAGCTGCCGATTTCGCTGCACATTTCACTTTCATGTTTTACCGATTCTTATGACAGGGAAATAAACTACAGTTTTTTTGGTTAAAGAACGTCTTTCGTGGCTGAGGTTAAGCTGAGTGAGTCAACAAAGATTAGTTATTTCAAATTGAACTAAGTGGTACTTTTCGTCGTGGCCTTTTGGATGGGGTCATGAAGACAACATACAAGATTGTTTTACTCTAAGCACTTGCTGTTCTAATTGTACCCCCAGCAGAAAACGACAGAAAACGGTGCTTTATTCGCTGAAAAATCTAACATAAGCGAAAATTTCAGTTCGCCTACTGTATATCTTGTTTTGTGACGTCAGGAGGTATGTATTCAGGCAGGTGTATTAAACGGGGAGTCAGTGTGTTAACTCCTCAAGAGGCCACGCCACAACGCGCTGCGTTATGGTCTGCCTTCCTAGATGGCGCAGCGATGCCGCTCGGCGATGGCAATATTCATTTCTGACCGTATCTGTCGGTACTGTTTGCCACTTATGCCATTTGGCCAGTATTTATTTATTTATTTATTTTATTTTCAATACTGCCAGTCTCATACGAGACCAAAGCAGAAGGGCATCAGTTCTTGGATACACAACGCACAGTTTTCAGTTTCACATTTGTACAGCGGCATATTTGTCAGACAATGTCTAAGAGGACACAGGCTGGAGGCAGAGATGCCTCAAGGGGACTCGAGGCTTTTACAAAATTCAATAGGTACATTTTGAAAAAAATGCCGTTGATTACATACAAACACTGAACAGTCGGTGCATACCTAAAGATGGCATACAAGACAGTTCTACTTATCAAGTAGACAATACGACACTAGTTGTAAGCAAACACAAGAGCACTGGCAACAATACACCACAAAAAACACACACTTTGGTAACGTAGAACCAGTTATTGCAACCAGAAAAATAAATTCGTTTACGCGCAATTGTACGGGAACATTTATACAACAAAAATAACCGCTAGAAGACAATACGGCTCACCAAAAGAGAAAAAGATAACTAAAAAATTATTTACAGAACATGTCCTCAATTTTTGAGGTGAACTCTGACATTGATTGTATACTGGTAATCGAGGAATCTAAACTATTCCATTCTCTTATCGACAGGGGAAAGAATGAATGCTTGAAGCAATCGCTGTTAAAGGTGTATTCGGTAATGGTGTACGCATGCTTGTGTCTTAGTTCTCTGGATTCTGCTAGGGAGATGTATTTTGATGCATCGATGCGGCTGCGGTTATGAAGCAAGTTGTGTATAAATTTTAATCGAGCCAGTTTTGCCCTCGTCGCTAGCGTAGGAAGACCACAAGATTCTAAAAGGTTAGTGGGCGAGTCGGTGCGTTTATACTTGTTGTAGATAAACCTTACGGCCTTCCTTTGTACCCGTTCTAACCTTGCAATATGAGTGGCATATTGAGGAAACCAAACCGTGTTGGCGTACTCTAAAATTGGACGGACGAATGTTGTGTAGGTTAAGAGCCTAGTTTGTGTCGGTGCAAGTCGTAGCCGCTTTCTTAAGAAAAACACCTTGCGCAGAGCTGCAGCGGTGACGTTGTTTATGTGCGCTTCCCATCTCAGATCGGAAGTTAATGTGACACCGAGATATTTCTGCTGCGTAACTCTTTGTAAAGGTGTGTTGTTTATTGTGTAAGTAAACTCAGAGGGAAACTTCTTTCTGGTCACCGTCATACAGACTGTTTTTGTTAAGTTTATCGACATTTGCCATTCTTCACACCAGTGAGCAATCTTTTCCAATGAACTATTTAGTGCCTTGTGGTCATCGCTGTCTCTAATTTCCCTGTAAATAATGCAGTCGTCCGCGAAAAGCTTAATTTTGCAGTCTATGTCGGCTGTAATGTCATTTATATAGATAAGAAATAATAATGGCCCAAGGACGGAGCCTTGGGGCACACCTGACTTAACAGAAGCTGTCCCTGATAATGCGCCTTCGTAAACCACAAACTGTTGGCGGTCGCTAACGAAGTCTTTTACCCAATTCGTAATCTCTCCACCCCCTATTATGTTTTCCAATTTTGAAATCAGTTTGTTATGACAGACACGATCGAACGCTTTCGACAAATCAAGCAGTATTATGTTTATTTTATTTTTTATTTATTTACAAGATACTGCAGGCATGAAGCCCAAGCAGGAGTGGTACAGGCAATAAACAGGAAAAAAAAAAGAATATGAAAAGGCATCAAGCCTAACATCACATACATACAACAACCAATTAAGCGGGATTACACGACTTACATTTTGCATAAAAGGGGGGGGGGGAGAGAAACATGGCACTGAAGTAAAGCAATGCAACAACACAATGAAACAGTGCATAAGACAACAGCAAATCATTTTCACGTCCCCAGGAAGACATGCGCGTCGATAGAATCTGTCGAAAGAAGGGCGGCAAGCGGTAGCGGGTTCCACTCACTGATCGTGCGTGGAAAAAACGAAAATTTGAAAAGATTAGTTTTGGCGAAATATGGAGTTAAGGCAAGAGCATGTGAATTACGACCGCGCCGCGTTGCCAGGAGACTAATGTAGGGGCTGGAATCAAATAAGAGCTTCCGGTTAACTAATTGATAGAGCAATTTTAGCCGAACTGATTTACGTCGGGATTCTAATGTTGGGATAGCATGTCTTTCCATGAGGGCCGAAACGGAGTCTGTTCGCCCGTACATACCATAACTAAAGCGGATGGCTCTTCTTTGAATTCTCTCGAGGCAATCGATATTGGTTTTCGTGTGAGGATCCCAAATAACGCAAGCATATTCGAGTTTCGGTCTAATTATTGAAGTATACGCTAAGTATTTAACTTGAGATGGAGCATCCTTGAGTTTGTGTCGTAATAAACAAAGTTTACGGAATGCTGCAGCGCATATGTTAGTAATGTGAGAGTTCCAACTTAAGGTACTGGTTAATGTTACGCCGAGATATTTGTGTTCATATACTTGCTTTAGCGGTTGGTCACTAGCACAATAAGTAAATTCCAAAGGGTGTTTCTTTCTAGTCATTCGGAGGTATACTGTTTTGTCATGGTTTAGTTGCATGTTAGAAGTTTTGCTCCAAGAAGCAACATTTTCTAACGCTGAGTTTAACGCAAGTTGATCCTCGATGCTATTAATTTCGTTAAAAAGGATGCAATCGTCTGCAAAAAGACGTATTTGGACCGGATTATTTATAACATTAACAATGTCGTTACAAAAAATTTGGGAACGGTTATTTACACAGACGGCAAGATCGTGAACAACTTCAGTAAGCTGGGTTACAGTTGATAACCCTTTCCGAAAGCCGTGCTGGTGGGGAGACAGAAGGTTGTTATTTTCTAGAAAGACAGTTAAATGCTTTAGGATTATATGCTCGAGTATTTTGCATGACGTACTGGTGAGCGATATCGGTCTGAAATTAGAGGGAACAGCTGTATCTTCGGTTTTGTGTATTGGAATAACCTTCGCTACTTTCCATTCGCATGGAAGTTTAGCAGTTTGAACAGATTTGCGATATGTAATGCCTAGGTATTTACTGCACCACTCTGCATATCGTAACAGAAAATTGTTGGCGATATCATCAGTATCGTGGTAGAATCGTCTGCATGCTGTACGGCGGGCCCGGATCCGGCGGTATGTTTCAGGCCGGTGGAGCAGCGTGCCTGTTTACGTGTTCTTTCGTAATGGTTATTGTTTATCCAACATTTCTTATTGCCATAAATAAGATATCTCCTAAGTTGTAAGCGCGAATAACTCGTTCTGCAAGTTTATAATTCCTGGTATTTTGAGTATTATATTGTCGGCCTCAGCCAATCGCACAAGCGGATTGTAATGTGTCATAACTCTAGTACGGAAAGGTAGCTATATATATAGCGGGTCGCATGCCTGTTTCTTGTTTTCCTATCCATTTAGATTAGCTGAGTGGAGTTCGCGTTAAAACTAAATACGGGCTTTTTCTAACATGGCAATCTTTCCAACGAACCAAACTTGTATTTGTCTTCATGACCTCTTTAAAGACGACAGCCTATCTTGGTTTGAATGCGAAAGCAGAAGTTAACTTGGTATTCCGAAAACCCGTCGTCGTGGCAGAGAGCGGGCCCACACAATGGCCGACTTATGGCAGACTCGCCCTATAATACTCGCTACCATGCGCTTCTAACCACATGAACTTGTAGGGTGCATTGCCGTAATTCAGTCCGTCAGTACCCCATTCCACGCTTCACTTCCTGGCAACGAGCATGCCCACTCACGCGCCCAAGACGTGTCCCTTCAGGTACAAGGAGGAAAGAGGCCGGAACAACAAGTTCGGTATTCACAGATCAAGCAGTTGGAAGTGTACTTACTTGGGCATTCAAGGACCCTTGAATGTCGAAGTAATTGAAATGAAGCACCCTTACTTGAACATTCACACTCGATCCGTACAAACGCCAGACGGGAGCAGTTCTCCCACCGCAAATATTTCTCGACCGAGTGGACGTGTTTTTTCCAAACTCTTTCCCAAACCTCTCTCATTTAACTCCTCTTCTTCCTAAGCCTACCCTAGAGGCTGCCCGACGTGCTGTCCATTTTTTTACACTCCCCAACCGAACGCCCCGACTCACCAGAGCATCAGAAACCTGTCCCCCGCTATTGCACTACTTTCCCTGTCCTTCGGAGACCCACAACAGTAGTAACGACTGATTGATTCTGTGCACGTACAGTTACCGGTAGAAGGGCGAGGTCCTGTGGAAAGCGCACCCTCTGAAGTCAACGGTGACCATCAGTCTACGTATTTAAACATAAAGAACAGTCCTTACCCTTCCTCCTAAATTAGTACTAAAAAATTTCCCCGCATTTCCCCGAGGGGAAGAATGTGAAAGTGCGAATGCACGAGTTGAATTTGCGCGGTTCGGTAATGTTCGCGAAAGAGAGATCACACACACACACACAACTACAAAGAAAGAAAGATGCATTTATTCACAGACACCTATTTGTGTTGTCGTTGTACTTGATTGCTAGAGCGGATCTCAGCTTTGAAATTTCGTGTCAGTACTCCTTTAAGCGGGTGCATTAGCCCTTCTCACGCCCGATTCCTGGCCAATCCCCCACGTGGGTATGTGCCATGTCAGCGGCCACGCAGCACGCGCCCATCTCCCCCCGTTGCCAAGGAAGACGAGGAGATTCCTGGCCAATCCCCCACGTGGGCATGTGCCATGTCAGCGGCCAGGCAGCGCGCGCCCATCTCCCCCCGTTGCCAAGGAAGACCAGGAGCGCGCGCACCCGCAGCTGTTGCTATGTGGACGGACGGCGGTCAACGGAATTCAGGGTCGCTTATAAAGTGCATTCGCACTTAAAATGTCCATGATGGATTCGCACTTAAAATGTCCATGATGGGAAGGTTGGTATTCTGTTATTACTTTCTCCCAACACAAATGCGGTCAATTGTTTAACGTGCGTGACGGGAAACCGCGTCATGGCCTCGCACACCTGTTGGTTCGGATGTGCTTGGCGACGTGGGAAGTTTGTTTGTGTTCATCTCCACCTTCAAAGATATCACGCAGCCGGTCTTTGTGACGCTTCCCCGCAGGTGTTCCGACCGTGCGTACAAGATATATTGCCAGAAAATACAGGCTCAATCGTGCCTGAGTGCTTGCTGGCGTTTGCTGCGTCGGCAGTGAAGATGTGTGTTACGAGCGCGAATAAGCCGACACTCGCACTTGTCGTATATGTTTTTTGTTTGTTAACTGTTTTCGAACGCCACTCATTCCCCCCGCACGTCAGGTGCAGCTGTGAGCTCTGAAGCGTCCGCATCGACGCACACGTCGTGTTTTAAATGACATGTGCGTACTGGGAAAGCACCCCTTGAGCATCCGAGACGAACACAAGCTCACGGTTTTTGTGCACAATTATGTTTAATACTCCGAATTTACTATTCGGAGTGAACTAACCAGAGAAACTACCGCACATCAAACCAACTAGCAATGCCTGCAGCTGCAGGCTTCGCTAAAACTTCTTGCTTGTACCGTGGAAGGGGCTCGAAAGATCGTGAAGACAAAATACAATTTTTTTTTTCATGATTACAAAGACTGTTGTGTCGAAATAGCAATGAGAGTCATTGCAACAAAACCTTGGACAAAAATGTCGATGTTGAGGAAAGCAAGCGATGCTGTGGCCACTCACAAGCCACATTTTCAACGAGATCTTATGACGTCACAAACGTCACTTGTTTTTGCGGTTGGCGCCCTCCAACCAAAGCCGCCGCTGGGAAGCACGACTGCACGGTTGCAATTTTATTGTGTGATCTGATCACTTGAATACTATCCTGCAGTTAACGCACTCTTTAAAAGCGAAGTTTTTGTGTCTTACTTGTGCTGTTGTCGGAAAAAACGTACTCCAAAAAGCCAACTTCACGGCTGGAAAGCCAACTTCACACAATTGGCTTCCACAACAAGCACATCAATCACACACCGCGTAAACAATGGCGCGTCTCTACATTCATAACGGGTCTCATTGTGGGAGACGAATGCAGTTTAGCGTCGTGCGGTTGAGAGATGCTGATGTTGATCAAAGCATTCTGTAACAGCCGCACATATGGCAAGTTAATCACGCCACACGCTTAGCCGATGGGAAGCCCAAATCAACGACAAGGCTGCGCTATCCGAATCAGCACATTCAGGTGACCCAATTTAAAGATAATAGGTAGAAAATCAACGCCTCATCACATTCGGTCAGTTCAACGTAGTCGTAGGTTTGTACTTTAGCTAATTTGGTTGTGGACTTTGCATTTGTATCGGTGAAGACTTTCAGTTTCAACCATCTTTCTTCCTGGTAAAGGGGCGTTAGATTGTGCCTATTATGTTGAGACTACACCGACGACAAAGTCATATCGTAATCTTCGGACGTAAAAAAACTGCATGTCACGAATTTCGGTTGGCTGAGGCTTGAAATGACGTCATTCGTTAACGTTATTATGACAGTTGCGGCAACAGTCTGAACCCGGCCTAACTCTGTTTTTGTGATTTCCCTCACACGTTACTGCTGACGACGTGTAGCTCGAAATTAAAGTTTTTCTTTAAGTTTTTTGTTGTTGTTGTTGTTGTTGTTGTTGAAAACGTCTTGCGGCGCTGAAATGCAGCGCAGCGAATTCCCTTAAGCTAAAAGCCACAGACAACTCGCAACCACTTTCTTCTCTGTCTCCCTCTCTTCGGAGGGCTAGTGAGAGGTATTGTTTGGTGTAAAGAATTGGAGGGAGTGGAGGGTGTGGTGGTGGATGAGTTCAATTTAGCTCGTCAACAGAGGTGTGTCAAATAGCCGTACGAATGCTTACTCCATCCCTGCCGACGGTCACTGAAGATTGTTTTGAGTCGTAGAGTGGTAGTCTTAAGGAGTACTGGACTAATGACCCCACCACTCTGTTTTGATCATAATAAGTGTTTCTTGTCTCACTCTGAGAGACGACGAATTCGCGAATTTAGCCTCTCGAGGATGGCACTCCAGATTTGTTTTTCTTTTCCCGAGTATGACGGAGGCTTGGCTTGGATTGCTATTAAAATTGCCAGAGCTTCCTTACAAAGGGCCAGCCTGTATCGAGGTCAGCAAGGAACGTGTTCGCATGCCCACTATATCTGGGACATTTTCCGAATCTCCACTGTATCACCACACGATTCGTGTTACGACGAATCCCGTTAATGGCGATCCAAAGACGCAAGCACGGAAATATGCCACTGTGAGCCAAGTCCTGCGCCAGTACCTGCATGCTCATCACTGACAAACGCGTCCTGTACTTCCCGTCTTGCGCCGCATGACCAAACTGGCGTAATTTTTCTGGTCCCTGCGCTCGCGTTTGACAGCCTTTATTTTGTTCCTATCTTAGCCCTTTTTTTTTTTTCATCCTGTTGCAATCACTAAGACTTTGATTGATTGATTGTAGGGTTTAACGCACCGACGCAACGCAGGCGATGAGGCGCGCCGTAGTGGAGGGCTCCGGATTAATTTGACCACCTAGGGGTCTTTAACGTGCGCCGAAATCTCATGCACACGGGCGTTTTTGCTTTTCGCTTCCATCAGAAAAGCGGCCGCCGCGGCCGGGAATCGAACCCGCGACCTCGCGCTCAGCAGCGCAACGCCTTAGCCACTGAGCCACCGCGGCGGGTAATCACTAAGACTTGCTTGGTTCCACAGAGTGCGGTGTACTACATGAACAATGTGCTTTCGCCCGTGGAAAAGGGGGCTCTTTTTAAAGCAAAACATTATAACTCCACCAGCCAACGGTTTCGTCGTGGCGTGCGCCGCAAAAAAACTCCCAACCAGGCTAAATAAAACTACTGGCACCGCCACGTATCGAACCTTGGGTCTGAAGAGAAGCGGAACCAGAGCCCGTCGCCTTAGCAACTAAGCTACGCCGACAGGTGAAGATGGGGAGACGGACGCTGATTTTGAATCAGCGGATGAGGAGGGGAGGGCGTTTTTGGAGGCGACGCATGCAACAGCATTGCGGGCGAGGCAGTGAGAGAGATGACGCAGTAGTCGCGCGTGCAGCCCTCCTCCTCACTCTTCAAAAGGCGCTCCTCTCGGCTTTCTTTCCGCCGACGCACGGCCGGGCTAGAGCGACGATGTCCGCCGCTCTAGCCCGGCCGTGGCCGACGCTTCTGCGTTCGGGACGCCGCCCCCCCGAATCCCAGAGAACTGTTGCGAGAAGCTCTGGTTGCACTCTTTGTAAAGCCACGTCTCGGGATTCCAGTGACGTCGCATGGGCAATTATTGTGGGTGTCGTTTACAGCTTTGCTTTCCAACTACTTTGACGGCATGGATTAAAGCCAACCTTTTTTTCATCCTGTTGCAATCACTAAGACCTGTTTGCTTCTACGGAGTGCGGTGTAGCACGTTAACAATATACTTTCGGTCGTGGAAAAGCGGCTCTCCGCCGATTCCTCCGACTTGTTTCAGATATCTAGGCGTGCGCGAGCTACAAAGCTTTGTTGACGTTCGTGGGCTACACCTGCAAGCCTGCACTCGGAAAGCAGGAGGAAGGAGACGAAAATATGTTAGAATGAAAGGCTTTTCCGGGGTAGGAATATGGGATGCGTGACCGTTGATAGCTGTATTCGCGTGCAGTCCAGCTCCCCCTCAGCTAACGACCGAATAACGTACAGTGGTCAAAAATACCCGCACCTCCCCGAGGGGGATTGTGAGGATGCAGAGCATAACGGACTGACTGGCGCTGTTTGAAGGTGCGCCAGACAGTTCGTTGGCAGATTCGTTGGCGTCCATTCAGCACATCGAGACGGCGCTGCGCAAATCAACCGAAGAAGCAACTGATCCAGCGGCGCAGGCACGGGGTATATAAAGCAACTGCCGTGGAGAGGAGGATGAGAGAGAGCCGCGCATGCGCGCTTATCACACAGCTTGCGGATGAGACACGGAGGGAAAGCGCGTAGCGCACAGACAGCGTGGAGAGGAGGGGAGAGGAGGGTACGAGCGCGCGGTAGCAGCTGCCGTGGAGAGGATGAGGAGAGAGAGGCGCGCATGCGCGCTATCACACAGCTGGCGGGGTGAAGAGACGGAGGGAGAAGCGCGTCGGTGCACAGACGGCGCGGAGAGGAGAAGGGGAGAGGAGGGTACGAGCGCGCGTTATCGCACAGCTGGCGGGTGCGGACGGACGGCGCGCGCCGACGACGCGTGACAGGCCGCCGCTATAAGATGCTCTGCATCTAAAATGTTGCCAACAATGAAACCGGCCAGGCCGATGAATTAACTCACGCTGCGATACGTGTTTAAAGGGGCCATACAGACAAAGTACAAACAAGTTTGTTTTATTCGAAAGATTTCGTGTTTTGTAGTGACCCCAGCGCCTGTCCGGCCGAAATGATGCCGTATTCACTGCGAAATTCATCAGTATGGGTTAAAATTTTGATCCTCTCGTCAAATCGTGTGTTTTTATGACGCCCGCAATGAAGTAATAACGCGCATATTCAAACGAACTTCCAGTGCATCATTCGGGTCTGCAGCCGTCTTTGCCATCAGCCCTCCCAGATGGCGCTACCATACTCATCCACGGACCGTTGTCCGCCGTTGCTTTGTTTTTTGACCTGGCTTGTTTTTGTTACTGTAGAAAGAAATCGCTTCGTAAAACTTGAGGTATCCTCGACAAACAGGGTAACGTAAGACAACGTCACTAACGCCAATCGGCCAGTGTCGTGTAAGACAACTCCAAAACGGCGGACTGCTGTTCAGCTAAAGCAAGCATAGTGCGCCCAGTACACCAACAGCAGTGCGCCTCGGTACTTCTTTGCTTACGTGTATTTCGCACCATTCTTACTGCTGTAAATTGAATATGCATTACATTTAAGCGCAGACAGCTCGTTCGTCAAGCTGCTAAGGCGTGCCTAATTTGCGTTTGCTTTTTCCGGCCTCAGCCAATCGCACAGCTGGGCACATATGACATCATAGGTTCTGTTGCGGGTAATAAGCTAGTGGGTCGCATGGCCTTTCCGTTTGCCTAATTATATAGCTTATTTGAGCGAGGTGGGAGTTGAAAGTGGTGTCAGTACGATTCTAACGAGGCAGTCTTTCGAATGAACCGAACTTGTGTTTTGTCTGCATGGCCCCTTTAATTAAGCAACCTTTTTTAGGCAGCCTCCAGTTCTGCTGCCTGTAAGTCATGGCCTACGAAGTCGTCGCAGTGTCCGCCATCCCCCCCCCCCCCCCCCAAAAAAAAAAAAATGCGCACCCCGAGGTAGCTGCCTTCTGGTCATTACAGAAATGCGAGACAGGCCGCGCACACCGAAGTCTAGTACTGAGAATTTCGTGCGATTGACATACCTGCTCTGCCATTAGAACTAACTTTTACGGTGCTTAATGACCTAGTTGCACGGGCACACTTACCCATGCTTAAGCAAACCGCTGTTGGACCAAACCGTCACACGACAGACAAAATTGCGGATATTCTGATAACCATGGTTAACGCAAGCTGAGCTTGGCATACTCAGTTCGGTCACGCAAACCGCAGTCGTGACAGCCGCAGTGCTCAAAATCGCGCAAGTCAGTTCGGTCGACGCTAGCTGTGCTAAATTTGTATATTACGTGAGTCGTTCGCAAGGAATAGATAAATCAGGAAATAATTAAGAGTTTTTAGCACTCGGAGACGACCCGCGCGCACGCCGGCCGTGCCTGCAAACACGCCGGCACGCCTGCCCACACGGCCCGCGAAGCGGCTGGAACCGGCCCATACTACGGCAGCAACAGCTTGTCATCGCTTTTCGAAATCAATCTTATCGCGCGAAAGAAGTTCGACATGCGAGAACGTGATGTCGCGGGAAAGAAGTACCACATGCGATAAAGTGATGTTAGTGTGGTGAAAATTTGTGCGATGGATTGTAATTCGCAAATGTACAGATAGCGGTGGTCAAATATCCACCGCGATGCTATAAGCCTCAAGTTACCAACACCGAGCCGACCCAAGAGACGCAACCCGATTGCGAGCTGTTGGGGAAGCCCCTCCCTCTCTTAAAACTCACCGCGCGAGTGTGCGTTGCGTTTGGGTCTGAAAAAACTGTCTTAACGATATTTCATTTTGTCTACACTGCTTCTCTTTCATTTTCTTTTATCGTGAGTAAGAAAATTTGTTAAATTAATTTTGTTACGCTCACAACTACGTGGCTGCTGTCGCCGCACTTGGAATTTCGCGTGACACAGCCCAACCCGCAGTTTGTGATAACCGCGGTTAAAGTTTAGTGGCCATAGTTCAAAGGACTGCAACAACTTCCGCCGTGTAACTATGGCGGAATTCTTGAGGGTAGATACTTTTTGTTATCGGATGCTGAATAACTTTTGATGACCGGCAACTTTGGTACAAAATGATGAAAACCACTCAACCGCGGTCAACCCGCCCCGTTGGCTAGATCACCATCATCACCATCATCATCACTATAATTTCGGTGCATCGAGCCGAACGGCCATGTGAGGAGACGGCGGGTGTCCGCGGCCCTCCGGGCCTGGCCCCGGGACTCGCCTTGACCACCACCGCCGCCCGCACCCAGGTACGCCGTTCTAATTATCCACACCGTGCTGGCACGTCTGCACATGCATCACGTTAGATATACGCGTTTTGGAAGCTAGATGCGGCTATAAACAACTCACAACCTATTGTTTGTTTAGTCCGAGTGCTCCCTTGACGTTATACGCCGCAGGGAACGCCGTAACACTGGCCTTATTGTGACACCGTACGAGTGCAGGCGCCCGAACGTCTTGATGAGAATGGATAAGTAGGCTTCGAAAAAAAAAGCGACGTTGAGTCGTCCAGTTGTCGCAAGCATATTCTTCACAGGTCGTGGCACCGCAGTTACGCCGCGTCGTTAAGTGCCGCTATGTACCGCAGACCCTCTGCACAGTTTCACGTCCCCCAGTGCCGTATTTCCCGTGAATGCCGCGCTGTGTATACAGTTAGTTATTGGGGGAACGTGTTTACAAACGCACAAGTGGTCCCACAAGAAAACCTGTCTGCAAAGAAAATACCTGCACTTTCCGGATGCATGACGTTGATGTGCAAAAATGCTGCGGTTCAAGGATTGCCGGGCTGCTTTCTTTTTTTTTTTCCCGATGAGGTAACTTGGCAGGTAATGCTTGACAGAAAATTGGTTGCCTTTTCTCACTGCCCACCGTTAGAAAGCGACAGGCGAAAGAAAGTTAATCCAAAATTCTGTATTCTGGATGCCGTTACAACTCCTGCGGCGTTCTCCGGCAATGGTAGAATGCTCACGGGAGATTCTTTTAACACGGTCGCTGTGAGCGACCGTGTTGTGATTGCACTATACCTTGCCAACAAATATGCTTCAAGAAATGTGTTAGGAATGCGCTGCGTGTTTTTTTTTCCCTCTCAGGGTAGCTCGCGCATATATAACGTCAATCACAATCACGCCCCAGGTTATCGCGGAAAAGCATGATAGCGTTGTCTTCGCTTTCACCGCAATATCGCAAAATTTCCTGGCACACATTCCTTGCCTACCGAACCAGCCCAGATGGGGAGATCCCGACAGCCCGACACTTTCGCTACCAGCATATCTTGCGCACCAGCACCACGCATCATCGTTTGCTCGTTCCGGGCGGCCGTCACTTGTGCTAATCCGTTTCAGTGTTTAAGCACTAGGAGGCTCAAAGCCACCGCATCCTTTTGTTGGGATGTGAGTGGCGGAGCGGCGGAGCGGCTGGCCGCGCCTGCGCAGTTGTTGAGCGTGACGTCACCTGCGGAGCACCGGCGCGTAGGTGCGTTTCACCCCGAAGTAGCGCACGCACGCGCATGCGCGAGGCACGGCACGCCACGTCGGCGAATGCGGCGCCCTCTATAATCCGTAGCCATAGAACGGCTACGCGTTCTGCTGCCCTGGAGAGCACGCAATGAAACACGTCTCTGTTCGCGACATAGACGCAAAACACATCTCCACAGCCTGCGCGGACTGGGCGCACGCTTGTTCGATGTCAAGCATCTTTCAATGCCTCGACAGTCGGCGATCTGAAATTGGTCCTGCAACTGTAATGCTTTTACTGGACTGGAACTGTAAAATAACTCAGAAGCCCATAGGGTAAAAATGCCGCCGTACAGCGCGGTGGTGTCTGTAGCAGCGAAACGCAACTGAAAATGTCCGATGGTAAAAAATAAAAAATACAGAAGCAACTGAACTTGGAAGATAAATTGAGAGAATTTGAGAAATTGTTGAATTGGATGGGAGTCGAATCCAGGATCTCCAGAATGTGAGCAAAACGCGCAAAAACGACGCCATTGCCCTTCATGTTTCTGGCCGAGGGTGGGCGTAGTGAACGCATTGGGCCCTTCGAATTAGAAAACCGGGGCAGCTCGTATACGCAGCGCACAACTTACAATGAGTTTGATGTTGCTTGGTGCGCATTGTCATCAGAATTAAATTAACCAGACGTTCAAAATTCACGTAGGCATAACAACGCACCCACTGAGGCGGACTGACGAGTGACGATTACAGCTGCCGCCAGGAGCTCACACCCGTAATACACTAATTCCCGTTTGGCCGTCACGTCAACATACCCGCCTACAATTTTCCAACACCCGTTCAGGGATAGTTGCCTACCGGGATTAAAGCTGCCGTGAGAATATCACCACCGATTCACTCATTCTCATTTGGCCGTGAATCAACATATCAACCCACAATTCTCGCATACGCACTCGAAGGGATTGGCGAGTGACGATGACAGCTACCGTCATGCTCAGGGCCGATTCACCAAATACAATTGAAGCGTCCACTTTCATGTGAGCGATACCCGCCTACTCAACAATGGGCCTGCCATAAAACGTGCGGCAATTTTTTTTTTTTTTATGTACAGCCACGATCAAAAGTTTGCGGACCAGGGAAATTGCAATAATAGCACCCCGACAAACTGTCGAATGCATGCGAGATGTCCTATCAGTACTGAACTAATGAAAACTACCACACATAGTACTCCGGGCTGCTGTACGGCAGAGAAATAACTCAAAATGGCTGCTTTCGTGGTCCGTAAACTTCTGCTCTTGGGTGTACGTGAAGGGTTTCCACATCGCCGTCCGAGGAGAGCGACGTGGCTGTGTTGTCGTGGCGTGCACTGACGCACCGGTGAAGTCGCTGTAGCTGCGCGCGCTGCGACTGAAGCGGCGTCGATAGAATATCCTGGCAATGCGCAGAAAGACGCAACCTCCTAGCGTAAGAGTTAGCCAATAAACGCCGAGTACGTCAATCCTCCCACCACAACGAATAAACCTTGCCCTCTCGACGTGTTGCCCTCCCCCCTTCCTTCCCAGCCAATGAGCGCAAGCTCCACCTCCTCAGCGATTTTGAAACCTCGTCCGCGGTATTCACTGTCTTCTCTTAACAGAAATTCCAGGACATTTAAGTACTCAAATTAGGCTCAGCTAGCAAGGCTAGAAAATGGCTAGTTGGTGGTGTTGGCTATATATTTATTATATGGCCAGTGAGGGAGCGTCAGGGTTCAGTTGCCGTGCCTTTGCCTTTTGCCCTTAAATACTTTTTGCCTTTAAGTTGCCTTTAAGTACTTTTCAGCCGAAACGACGCAGCCGCGTCGTTTATTAAGTAATCATGAACTTACAGACCAAGGATTCCAAATTACAGGACGTGTTGTGTTTTTCATACTTTTTCCCGTGCGTGGTACTGTTTGTAGTTATCGTTGAACTCATGCTACAGTTTCTCAACTCAATACCATTGCCGAAAGCGCCTGTCGGCAAATTTAAGTAGAAACTGTAAAGCCATCTGTGCGCTCCAACCTCAAACATCGTCAGACGAACGAAGTCTCGTTAGCCTGGCTGCCGCAGTCTTTCGTTATACGGAAGTCTAAAGGGAACTGAACCGTTAAGTCAAAGCAGCAGTCTGCGCCAAATCATGCGTTCCTTGTGAGGTCAATTGCCCAGTCAGCAGCGAAACCTGCTCTTATCTGCTTTAAGCAGCAAAGCCTTCAGGCTGTTTCAACCTGCCGCGAAGCGAATGCGAAGACTCGGTTGGCTTAGCACAATCTCCCAGGTAGCGCTTGACTTGGGGCTCGTGTGGCTCGAAATCCGATAGCTGTCTCGAATACAAAGCGCTGCTTGTATACGGCACGGTCTCTGAGAGCCCAATGCGAAACGTGCCGCATATGCGTCTGTCTTTTGCGGACGGTGGGGTCTGCACATCGCATTGGTTGTGTCACAAAGTGCTTCACCTTGTGGTTTGGGATGGTGCACTCAGGCTCACACTGCATGGCGCAGCCTGCCTTCCGCTGAACACCGAATGCGTTTGAGTAGGGTACATTTTGTTATTTGGGTCAGATCTTGTGTTCCAGCACGAGTTCAGTACTTCCAACAAAAGATCGGTTCAGTTGTAACCCACAGACTTCCTCCTGTACGTCAGTACCAGTTACACCATTATGACTGTCATAGAGCTAGGCCTTGATGATCTGGTCTTACTGGAATGACAGCTCAGGCTGCAGTGGAAACGGCGCCTCTGCAAGCGCAACTTTTGTTTTCTGAGTTTATTGGCGGCGCTTGCATGCAGACCGGGCCTCTGAATCAGGAGCGGAGCCTCGTACTGCATGATATCCTTCCCGACGTCGCGTCGCAGGGATGACAGCCGCTTATCTGCGAGAACTTCCTTTAGCGAGGGTTTCCCGAGAGCCAGAAAAAAATAGCTGGATTGCGCCGCAGGACGCTCGCTGCGATCGGCTTGGGCGCTTTTAAAAAGTGCAGCAAAGAAGCGTTTCCGCGGCTGAGAAGCGCGAAATAAGGCCCATACAACGCTCCCGACGGCGTGTATGCGTTTCCTAATGAGCGCAGCCAACTGTCGTCTGAGCTAGCAATGGGGTTACATCTCATTGGAAACCGGTATAAAGCGAACAAAACAACCAGAGCTTAACAGCAAATGCGACCCTAAAATGAACCAGAAAACCCGGTTTGTAAAAAAATCCGTACATATACCTGCTTACCGGCTTACTGGAGCTAGCTCCTGCAGCCATCTGTTTGTGGACCTATGCGGAGAGCCGAAACCAACCTAAAGAGGGCAGAAGCACTCAAATTGAAATACAAAATCTGAAAAAAAAGGCCTCTCAACAAGAAAACAACGAAGATGTAAAAAATATTGAGCAAATGTCGTCAAAACCGATATAAAAGAGGCGGAACCGCGAAAATGTACAGAAAGCAGTAACTGAAACTAACCTAAATGCAATAAAACTACCCGGAATTATCATCTGGAATGCACAAAGGTGTCATAAAAACATTTCACTCGTGATGGAAGACGCTACCCTTTGAGGATAACAAACAATTAAAACTATAAAGATTTGAAGCGTATCTGCTGGCTGCGTTGCCAGCGTCGTCCTTTGCAGCCTGTGCCAAACAACTCTTCCTCTCGCCCCTGTCCACTTCTTACGCTCTTGTCCTCCACTCTCGATGCGTCTGTGAGGAATTCGATAGAGGTGTGTTCATCGACCAGATTTAGGGGATATCCCCAAGCTGGAGTAACCTACTCCGCCTTGGGGATTTCCCCCAATGGTCCATTAACCCCTGTCCATTGCTTCGAGTGGTTGATCAATTCGCTCTCGCGCTACAGACGACCAGCCGGCTGGTTAGCTCAGTTGGTAGAGCGACTGCCCTGGATAGGCGGTAGTCCCGGGTTCGAATCCTGGACCAGGACGGACTGTTCTTCAACTGCGATGCTTCTGAGAAAGCTGTATAGCTTTCCGCTGTATCCGTACGGCTGCATTGAGGTGGATATCGAACTGTCCTTCGCGGAGGTGTGTTCAGTGCAAATCAGTTTCCGCGCCTTCGCGCACCGATCGTGTGCGATGTGTTGGGAGAGCGAGCAACTTTCATAGTTCATTTCTTTTTCTGCCTGAAC
Source organism: Haemaphysalis longicornis (assembly GCF_048455015.1). Lineage (NCBI taxonomy): Eukaryota > Metazoa > Arthropoda > Arachnida > Ixodida > Ixodidae > Haemaphysalis > Haemaphysalis longicornis. The sequence continues at coordinate 141,132,929 of NW_027526460.1, read as the reverse complement.
GAGCACGAGTTCGATCTCTGTTGTTTATGTGCTGCTTTTATCTTGCCTTTCTGCGTCATTTGTACTCGTTTTGTTTTCACTTGCTATCGTGAAAGTCAGCCCAACGTGTTAAATTAAAAGGCCGCGCGTATTCTCGGTTATATAATTACATTTTGCCTCAGTGCGCCTGACGTTTCCTTTACGCGAAGTAAAGTGAAAATGAATGACCGATGCCAGCTGTTTCAATAGCTTGAAACAACCCCACCTATATATGAGGTGTTTTTTAGAAAAGAGTCAAATCCATCAAAGCGAATTTCAGACAAAAAAGCGGGATTGTTACCGGACCAAAATGCAATCCTACCAAAAGTAGTATAGGGTATCATATGTTATGAAATGATATGAAAAAATAAACCTGATGAAAACACCGACAACACAGCCTGAACAGTAATGCCAAAAGCAAAGCCTCATTGGGCAAATTGAGTTGACTCATATTAATCGGTAAACAGCAAGAACCGGCTCATTTTCGGTAGGAACTACGATCTGCGTACACGTTTGCACCGCGTTCTCTTACTTATTTTCTTGCCACCTTTTTTCTTATGGGAAATTTGTCTTGTCTTCTTGTCACTTTACTTTCATCTGAGTTAGTTTCGGTATTTAGATCTGGCTCATTTCTGAAAAAAAAAACACCTCATATACTTCGCGGTCAAGTATTCTCTCACTTTTGGCCTGGCGGCTGAATGTAGTAACAGACGTTAAGTATATAAGGCAACGCCTACCGGTACCACCGAAGTGTAACCGGTTAATACCCAATCGTAAAGCAAATGAATAGGCCAAATGACAAGTGGAAATTTGGCCACGGTGGTGGCGGTAGAATACAAGAGGAAAAGCTGCTCAGCGACCCACAGCAAGAGGTACGGGCCCAGGGAGATACCCCTTATCTCTTCTGGGATGTAGTCGGTTGGATGGAAAGGGAATCGGTTATGGTAATTGGGAAGGGAGTGGTGGCAGCGGGTTTTTGATCTGATCCAAGATATCTGACTCATTTTTCATATCTGAGCTCTCACCTTAGAAAGGGCACCAGTCAGTGCCAATTTGCAAATTTTGGGGCCCCTGCAACGGGTTTACCGCTTACCCATAGTGTCTGCTTGCTGAGCTCTGTCCGTCGAAGACAGTAAAAACCTTAGAATGGGTGACAACACTAGCTCCTCCCCAACACTAGGATCCACAGCCCTATTAAGCGTACTAGCGGGCCCCAATCAGTGGTACTGATGATTCATCCAGGAAGTTTTCCAGTCAACCTAGTGACAAATTGTCTGTGTGTTTATCTAAGTGTTTGTAACTGATAGCCTTCGGGCTCTGTTGGCTTTGATGAAACGGCCCGTGCGCCTGTATCATTGTTTTTAGATGCGACTGCATCTCATTAACTCGCCTTGTCCCTCCATACGGCGTTGTTGTCCGTCCACACCCCTCCCCCATTCTCCTCGCCGCGCGAGCTGAGCTCTCCGCCGCTCACCCCCTCTCCTCTCCGATAGCGAACACTCTCTCGCGAGGGGCATTGGATTGGATTCGATTGGATTGGCTTGGCTTGACCTGGCTTGGATTGGTTTGGATTGGATTTGGATTTGGATTTGGATTGGATTAAAGTGGATTGTGTTGGATTGTGTTGCGTCATAGCCGCGCCACGTTGCGTCATAGCCGCGGTCGTTCCAGCACCGGCGTTCCGGTTTCGGGCACGTGCATAGACTTGATCTTCGTTGCAAATTGCACGGTGGTCCCGTTACTTCACCATCCACTACCCGTACACTTCAGCGACCACAAGGCCGTCATCGTTAACGTTACGCCGCGTGTTAAATAAAGAATACGTCATACGCGTTCCTCACACGTTTCACGCAATTAGAGAATCAACCCAACGGAAACACCAAGTGAACCCCCAAGATGCGTCGCATCTCCACAGGGTTCCCCTCGCGGGAAGGTGGGGTAATTTTTTATTGTTACTTGGTATTATTGATACCTAGATTGTTTGGTAATAAATTTATCTTTTCATACACACAGACACACAGGCCAAATATTCGCGTTGAAGCATCCCGAGGTAGGCTATCGTCTTTAAAACACTCCACTTTGATAACCGTCGCTCGGAGGGGCGTAGAAGGTTGCTGATTGCAATGTTGTAAGCCCAAAGGGCTCAGAACTTCTGTCGCTGCCGGTGCAACCGGTGAAAAATGGAAATGGGCGAATATCCAGAAACTGCATGGCGCGTAACCGGATCTCTTCTACATCTAAAATAGCAGAAGTAATAATAAAGCATAAGTAAAAATAGTAGCAATAGCAATAGCGTAAGTAATAATAATAGTAATAAGTAATAAGTAGCATAAGTAATATTATTAGCGCCAATAAAGGCTCATAAAATAGCAAAAAAAGAAGAAAAGTGTGTAGCCGTCCCTTCTGTCGCGCTATCAGCAAAAAAAAAAATCACCTATCTAGACGGTGGCACATGGTGGTAGTGATGTCGTGGCTGATTTGTTATTTTGTTTTCACATGTTATGTGTCGATTTCTTTGTTGCCTTGATTTCTGCCGTATTTATATACCAGACGTCAAAGCCGTAAACTTCAGTTGTTAGTCAGCGCCTTTGTGTCGTGTTCTCCCTATCGTCCTTGTTTCTTGTTTGCGCTGTGAATTCAAGATTGTTAAGGCATGCCACACTAGCGCTAACCTATCAAGGACAGTTCGTGAATAGTGCAACAGCGAGCGTATGTTGCGCCAGGCGAGAAAAGTATAGTAGACGAAGTCGATATTGTGTATAAAATTTATTTCGAGCGTCGTCTTAGTCATGCCAAGACGGTGTTTGTCTCCTCTGCGGTCGCAATTTACGACTCTGCCACGCGAGTTCGTTTCGAGCGCGCGAGCGAGACTCAATCACATCGCGCCTTCCTCGAATGCACGCGCCCACGCCGAGGGAAAACCGCGGAAACAGCATCCCGGTCGAGGAGACAGAGCGCACGCGGCACGTGCGACTTGGACATCTCGCACGTGACCGCGCTGCAAAGCAACTGGCCTCACGAGTGACTTTGGCTCGACCGGCGGTCGCGCCGGAGAACATTTGTCCGGGAGAACGAAACAGCCATTTGGCACTCTTGTTTACTACGCTCTGTCCGAGCTGCGTATTTCCCTCGCAGGCCGGCCCGCTTGCATAAGCAACCGGTCGCCGCAGGTCTGGTTGTCGCTTGCGCCTCCTCTCCGATTTCTCAATGTGTAACGAAACGGGCCGTTTCTTTTTCCCGGTGCGTGGCGCAGAGAAAACAGGGGTCTCGGGTCACGGCGTCTGGGGGATGGCGACGCGACGAGGCTGGTCGCACAGACGGCCTTGAAGGTCATCCTTTCCCTCCCCTGAAACCATTCAGATATCACGGTGTACTCCGCGTACGCCTTCCAGCCTTCGCGAAGGTGCATAGGAAAGCCAATTCCCAGGAAAAACATGTCAGAATAGCTACAAATATTTTTATGCGGCTTTAAAATCGCACAGCCGATCTAATCGGTGCTACAATTTTTGAGGACGCACTCATGCACGAGAGAGAGAGAGAGAGAGAGAGAGAGAGAGAGAGAGAGAGAGAGAGAGAGAGAGAGAGAGAAATGAGCCACTGTCATCCTTCGGCAGCGGGTGAAGCGGGTCTTCAGGTGCGACCGTGCTCCACCCAGCGAATTGGGGTGGGATTGGTGATTGCCTTCATTGCTACAATGCTGTGTTAGGCACTTCTTATGGACTTGATAATTAGGTTACCCTCATATTTACAGCTTGTTTTTTTTTCCTATTTACCCATTGTTTTTTTTTTCTCGGCTCTTTTGAACAAGGAATGAACAAGGGAATGCTCGTGTAAACTGCAATCTGTGCACGCTGAATACGCAGTGTTAAGCGCCGTATTTCTTCCCAAATAGCTTCTCTGAATATAAGACGGAGGAAAGGGCCACTATTCGAAGGTTTTGAGAAAAGGCTCCGCTAAACGTGTCAAGTTTTTTATTGAAATGCAGAAGTCAGCCGTATACGCAAAATACGGGACAGTGCAGTGATTCTATCGCGGGACGTGTGTACGAGATGTGCGAACACATTTAAAGGTCTAAACTTGCGAAGGCCTGCAAGGAAACTCGAACTCGAACGAAGAAATGCTTCTGGTGCTTCTTTTGAAGACAACCGTCTTTCTTGAACTACTTAAACGCAGAAATTTTGGTCAGTCTGTCTTTCTGTCTGTCTGCCTGTGACTCGGTTCAGCCACCCCGCCAAAGTGAAACTGAATCTGCGCAACAGTCTTATATACCCACAGCCAAATCTAAATGTCTAAGTCTAGTGGCAATCTTCATACCTGTCAACATTGTTGAACAAGAACAAAACATTACGCGAATGTGAGGCAGATAACCAATACATAAGTGATATTTGCAGTGTTTCTTTATTAAAAAATTCATGGATGCTTGGTTTTTTGCGATGTCAAATGAAATACTGCAACTGCAGAAAATCGTCGCCTGCTGTTGCCCGCGCCACTATAGCTCCTGGCAGAATTTCGATAAATCAAACGGCAACAGTAACGAAAGGTTTCAGTAGATAGGTTCCATGTTCCCCTTGGAATGCTTGTCAATGCGTAAATGTGGGCTAGTTGGTTCGAACTGTGAAACAAGTTAAGTAGCGCGGTAAGGACGGGACAAAAGTAGAGACCACACAGGACTAGCGCTAGTGGAGCAGGGAACGTGGTTCTATAAACATTGCAGTAGGGTGCCTCGAATCACGCGCGTCTCCGCCGTACGTACGGCAGCGCTGGCATCGACGCACCCTGCCTGGAGCAGTAGAACGCGGTACTTTTAAATTGGCTTGAGCAAAACTCTAGCGTGTTATCTTGGGAGGAACGAGACGGGAGAGGAACAGCAAGAGAGGTGAGCGGGAAAGAGAAGAGAGGCGTTTAATGGTCAGGGGCGCCAGTCGACTATTGTCTTTCGTCGACATTTGCTACGAAAGGAACAGATACGCGGGCCTTTTTTTGTTGTTGTTCCGCGCTTCGAAAAATTTGCGAAATTATGAGCCAACTATCAAATTAGTAGTACGTGTTTTAAATCTCATTTCTTATCATGCATCTTGACAACCTGCCCCTTTATACCGATCATGTTTTAGTTCACATTTGTTTGTACTGAAATGCTGTTCTTTTTCTTTTATTTCACTCATGAAATGACTTTTCTGTAGTACTGTTTGCGCTCAGTCGGCCTTCCGCCATTAAAATTCACATCCACATCATTATCATCATCATAAGTACAGCTAAACCTGGATGTAGGAAAGTTACATTATCATCACCAGAAGTACAGTTAAACCTGGATGTAACAAAGTTTCATTATCATCATCAGAAGTACGGTTAAACCTGGATGTAACAAAGTTTCATTATCATCATCAGAAGTACAGTTAAACCTGGATGTAATAGAGTTTCATTATCATCATCAGAAGTACAGTTAAACCTGGATGTAATAGAGTTTCATTATCATCATCAGAAGTACAGTTAAACCTGGATGTAATAGAGTTTCATTATCATCATCAGAATTACAGTTAAACCTGGATGTAACAGAGTTTCATTATCATCATCAGAAGTACGGTTAAACCTGGATGTAACAAAGTTTCATTATCATCATCAGAAGTACGGTTAAACCTGGATGTAACAAAGTTTCATTATCATCACCAGAAGTACAGTTAAACCTGGATGTAATAGAGTTTCATTATTATCATCAAAAGTATAGTTAAACCTGGATGTAACAAAGTTTCATTATCATCATCAGAAGTACAGTTAAACCTGGATGTAACAAAGTTTCATTATCATCATCAGAAGTACAGTTAAACCTGCATCTAACTTGAAAAAAGTTCCCAATTTTTTGTTACTTCCAGGTTTTCGTTACACGTAGGTTTCGAGTTTATGCTCGCGTAACTGAAGCAGAAACGAAGCCGGAATGCTAGACACCAGCGAAGTTAAACTCACCCTTCCTGGTGTTATTTCGCAGCTAAAACTTGCATGACTAGCGCCTGCTGCCTATGCACAAGCTTAGGCTCTACACGGCACTCCAAAGAAGAAGCAAGGTGACGTCATACCCCCGTATTAACAAACGTAGATTAAATATCAATTTCGCCTTTCGACACTTTTCGGTGCCTTAACGGGTTTCAAGGATCAAACGTATGCTGAATGGACGTCTCTTCGCGAACGTGATGCTCATTTCCGCACTCAAAATTGGTGAGAGGGTGGTAGCTGGGATACTGTACCCGGCGGCTACAATCTTCTTTCTCGCCGGCGGAGACGGCATTTAAAGGAGCCATGAAGACAAAATACAAGTTGGGTTTATTGGAAAGACTGCTTAGTCCCGATAACAATGATACGAATGTCATCGCAATCTTCGAACAAATAACGGAGATATTAAAGAAAACGTTTGAAGCAGTCGCGACCCCCTAGGCAATTTTCCGCAACTTTTCTATGACGTCACGGAACCTTGTTTGCGTGATTGGCGGCTGCTTAACTGAACTGTCGCGACGACGCATGACTGGACGTCTGTAATGGGGCCTCTAGTTCCATTTGGCCGCATCACTTGAATGTTAACGTGCAGTTAACGCACTGAAAATTGTGCTTTATTGTTGGCTTGTATGACGTAATCCTTGCTCATAACACGTCACTGTGGCGCAAAATTTGAAAGTTTTTAAACATTTCTTGCTTTTTTTTTCGTTAAAAAACGTCTTTTGGGGCTTTAATGGAGCTGAGTGAGATACTGAATCCAAGTTCTTTCAAATTAAACGAAGTTGTATTTTCTCTTCATGGCTCATTTAACATTCGGCGCTTGTCTTGAAAAGACAGCACAACTCATCACTGACGAACCGATACCATAGATAGCAGTGGAGACGCGCGACTACACGCCGACAGGCAGGCCTAGCACCTGAAAACCCGTCTCGAATCAAAACCACACTCACACGTGGAAACGCTCGGCAGTTTGCAGTGCAGGCGAAAACAAACGTCGAGTGTTGTTACCCTAGCTGCCTGGAGTTGTGTCACACCACACAAGCAAAACTAGAAGTGGATGCTACGTTAGGCACGGTATGGCGCTAGCCGCTCCGTTCATCGTCATCGTCAAGACGAATTTCCTTTTTAGGGGACTCCAAACGTTTTCGTTGCTGCTGGAGCCTTACGGTATTGCTAGTATTCGCTCAATCTATTTCATTTCTACGGCCGTTTTTTGAGTAGAAGTGCAAAAAACAATGGCTGATCAGCTTCCCGACTTTGTTACAACAAGATTAACCGCTTCAACGTTTCGTTACACAGATTGCGCAAACACATGGGCTTCAATGGGGGTGCAAATGGGGAATTGACAAATTTCGTTCAATCCAGCAATTCGTTATATAGAGGTCCGTTACATCCAGGTTTAACTGTACGCGTTTGCGTACTATCTTTACGGGGAAGTCAGGAGAAGAGTGGAAACCCCACCACTCGGCCCCCGCTGTTCTCTCGTGTCGGACAGCGCCTGATACGTGCTGCGTTTATGCCTCTCGTCGTGTCCGATACGTCTCTTCGAACGCCGTGAACAAAAGCCGCGCAAACGATCCAGGCGACGGTGACACCGAACCGCAGACTACAAGAGCCTGCTTCGCCTTCGTGGGTGCTCCGCTCTTGTAACGGCAGCTGTCCTTCACTGCATTGTGTGTCTGTAAAATGAGTTCTTCGTGAGATCGAAGCAACAGAGAGACGTTGGACAAACCGCCAGCAAGCATCTGCTGTGCGTTTCTATATACTCATTAATGGAACCCGCCTATTGGCCTAATTGTCCCGTGTTTACATAACGAGCGGGTTCCAATTGATTTGAGGTGCCGTTTTACGCCGCGTATTCTTCTTGGACACGCCGAATATAATGTACTCAAGCCACAAGTTAGTGGGCACTTGATCACGGTAAACGGAAGTGAAAATAGGACCACGTTGCCCCACTCCACGCGCGTTCCAAGCAGAAAGTGGAAACTATCTAGTGGAACCTTTCGTTGCTGTTGCCATTTGATTTTTTTTTAATTCCGCCAGAAGCTATAGTGGCGCGGGCGAGAGCAGGCGAAGGGGTGTCCTTTTTTCCGCATTGGATGTAGTATTTTATTTCGCAAGAATCAAGCATCTATGAATTTTTTATAAAATAACCGTGTAAATATCACTTATGTATTAATTTCTGTCTTATATTTGCGCAATGTCTTTTTCAACAATGTTGACAAGTATGAACATTGCACCGGAATTAGACGTTTACATTTTGGATGTGACTAAATAACACTATTCCGCAGATTTTGTTTCACTTTGGCCGGCTGGCTGAATCGATTCACAGGCAGACAGACAGACAAACAGCCATACAGACAGACCAAAATGTCTGGGCTTAAGTAGCCCAAGAAAGACTATCTTGTTTAAAATAGCGCATTGAGTCGATGCACTTGCTCTCTTGATGTTTCGCGTGCCTTCTTTCCTCTGTCAGGCTGCGCACGGGCATCTCATCTCAGAGCGAAGTTCCTACTAGTTGTGCCGCATTCCTGGCCGGCCTCGATTGTTCTGGATCCTAGGACGGTGCTCCCAATCGCATTTCACTTTGTTGAAGGAACCATCGTTGTGACAAAAATACCGGCTCACCAAACGCCCACATATTTTCGTCTGCTCACTGTCGATGGCGCGCGTCTGCTTCTCTGACTGTTCGTTTTCCTAAGCATAAAACTCGGTGCCCCAGTCGCGCAGGCATCCCACAGAATGACCGACAAGTCTAAGTGAAAAAAAAAAAATAGCAGTGGCTTAGCTCGGCTATGCCAGGATATACGTAACCTGAGCTAAGGTTCAGCTGGTTATTCGTAGGTTTCCCGGTTGTTTAGGATTAGCTGATTATCATGCTTACTGCTGCTAAAATGATTTCTAATCCAATTCAATTCAGTCCAGCCCAATCCAATCCAATCCACTCCAGTCACTGCTCCTCGCGCATGCGCAGCACGGCTCTCCAGAAGCCACGCGAAACGGCTGTCAAGCGCCTCCGGCACAGCGTCAGACTTGGCTACTGCGCAACGGAGGCACACAGCTGGGCACTCGCCGGCGCCAGTGCATCTGTCGTGGCTATGACGTCACTCTTCTGGAATTCGCAGACCGGCGAATGAACAGACCCAATTCTCTACACACCCGTTCTCCAACTGGATTGGATTTCCAATCCAATACAATCCAAATCCAAGCGAAGCCAAGTCAATCCAATTCAATCCAATCCAATCCAATCCGATCCCATGCTCCTCGCGCTTGCGCAGCACGGCCTTTCAGGGTCTACGCGAACTGCTCAACCTCGGCCAGTGTAACTTACGCTGCACAATGGCCGCGTATCCGCTCGCTTTGCTGCAAATGTAGTCGAGATAATGTGGTCTCCATCCGCTCCTGCCTCGTAACAGCCTCTCTCGTCTCCCGCACCCTCCACGCTCCTCTCCTCCCCTTTCCCTCCTCCCATTGAAGCGAACTCAGTTCTATTCAATTTTCCCGCGTTCTCACTGCTCGAGCGCCCATCATCGGTTGGGGTCTTTCCTTTCCATTGTTCGTGGAAATAGCTGGAGGGGGCGACGTCTCTGTTTTCGGTATTTACTTTTATCTCGCCTGTTTGTGGCACCATTTTGTGCCTCAATTAATTGAAACCAATCCTACCGCAATCTTTTATTAAAAGAACGCGGCTACCGTCAGTTATGTACTTATGTTTTGCTTGAAATGTGCCTAATGTTTTGTTTTTGCTGAGCAATGTTGACGTGCATGGTGCACGCCACCATAACTAATTGTTTATAACTGTTTTGCATATATATACTTGTTGTGCCGCATTCTTTCAACTTTGGGCCTGGCGGCTGAATCGAGCTACAATCAAACAGGCAAAACTTTTCGCGTTAGGTATCAGTGAAGTTCCGTGCGGGGAATTCTGCTTTTTTTTTTCGGGGAATTATCAGGTTCCATTTTGGGCGAAAGGGAAAAAGGGAATCTTCAATATACTCGGGAAATTTTACGAGTCTTGGAGAAGAAAGAAAAAATAATGTCACCAAACCCGACCTCGCATCCTTTGTTACTCTGTTTTTGTTGGAAAACTTCCCTAACGCTTCGTCGGATTTATGTTCACATATCCGCAGTCGTGGTCGCACAAGCCACAGACATTCCAAATCGTTTCAAATCGAGTTCAGAAAGTAGGAAGGAGCATAGAGGAAGGAGTACTCCGTGAGAGAGTTCGAGTAAAAGGTGAAGCGGTGGCGGCTTCACGGAGCCTGTTCGCACGTATTCCTGCGCAATATGCAAAAAAGGGTTTCGGCTGCGCATTATTCCGCGTGCTCCCAACAAGAGACGGCGCCCGCAGTTCCGGCGCTGAGCCAAAATTACCTCAATTACCCAACCATGTCGCGTTCTTTTCCACGCAGATAGTTCTGACTCAGGGCTTTAGCATGAAAAGTAAGCATGCTGCTTGGTACAAAACGTGAAATGCATAGTCAAGTGTTGCTAAGCGGCAGATGTAGTGGTATTTTGTTCACGCTGAAACTAATTTTCTGAACGGCATCTGCGTGAGGAAGGCTGTGTAATGTAGACAGAGGTGGCGCTGGCTAACAGCCCAAAACCGAACAGGAATCCGCATAAAGATCTGTCGGCTGCAAAACAAAAATGCAGGGAAATTTTCAGAGAATTCTAGAGAAACTTGCAGGGCAAAATGCTACATTGGGAATTGTTTACCTAGAAATGGGAATTTCTCTTCCCGGTACGGAACGTCACTGTTAGGTATCCGAGGGAAGACAATCGTGTTTAAATGAAACGACAGACGTCATGGCGGCTTCTTCAGCTGTTAAAATGAGGTGTCACTCCTCCGAAGATCCAAGTGTCCCCACGTCTTGACAGCGACGTGACCAGTCGCGTTAATTCCTCGCTGTAGCAGCACACCGAACCTGAAGGCCGCTGGTCGAGAGTTGCCGTCATAGAAGGCATTATGCAACCTAGGGTACGTCACCTATTGATCAAGCAGGAGCAGAGTACCTTCGTGTTTCTTATTCGCGCACGTTCGTCCTTGCGAGGAGGCCGAAGTGTCGGACAACGCGCGTGCGAATGGTGAACGTCAGGTTCCCAGAAAAGCCCGTTCAGCGCATTTCAAAATCTGTCGCCAGGCATGCGCTCGTGGCGGCCGCGTGTTGAGCGGTTTATCCCCGGCAGGTCGTGTCTCTGGAGCGTCCAGGAGCCACGGCCGACGGGTATTGAGAAAGTTGCACACTTTCTCAATACCCGTCGGGAAGATGAAAAACAGTGGGAGGAGACAAAGGGGCAGTCTGACAAACTCGCAGACGGTGTTAACCGCCCTGGTCAACAGATGCACCCAAGTCGCCACCCGGCACAAGCTGGGTGCCAGTACAGCCCTTTAGAGCACATAACGCTCAACAGTGTTTCAGGCAGCGCAGCAGATGCGCGGTCATAAATATGGTGCCTTGCGGCCGACGAAACTAGGTGTTTCGTCGAGTAATTCGCACTTTTTTTTACATATTTCGCACTTTTCTTCGTCGAGAAAAAGTACTATTTCAGTGACCGCCGTCACCACAAGTACAGAATTGGAATAAAGGTGTCGCTTCAGATATCTGAACCGCGTTAAGCACTCAGAATATCCAGAAGTAGCCAGAAATGTTAAAGAAAAAAATCCCGGGTCATCTCCACTAACGTGAAATCTGGAAAGGGGTGAAGCATGCAGTGTATTCTTGAAGCATGAAGCTCTCTAGCGCGAGGCGTAAACGAGTGTCCCGGTGTTTTTTAGTACGCGTTACGTTCTAGCTCGAGGCGTAAACGTGTTTCCCGGTGTTTTAGTACCGTGACTACATGAGACGACGATTACGATGACGACGACGGCAGGAGACGCCAACAGCCCCAGCCCCTAAGGTGCTTCGCCCATAATAATGGCGGGAGCTCGGTGGTGGAGGGGTTCAAGAAACCTGCTGGGGTTAGGAGGCTCAGCTAGGAATTGTAGATTAGAGTATAGGAGCCATGGCACACCGCAGATTGTTTTCTGCGTAACGATAGCCTCGTTTGCACGTGCTTTCACGTAGGTAAAGTTTTATTCTCGCATGTTATGAAAGTGATGAGAGCATGCTCTACTGCTCAGAGGGCGGCCACTCCCCTGTAAGTCGTCCCATTAAAGTCGTCGTCACCACTATACACGAATGCTCTGCTGGGAAGACATATTTCTTCCCGGTTTGAAAGTATGTTGACCCTTGGGCTTTTTACTAAATAGCTTCGTGAGACCCACGTACCCATACGGAACGCTATGCGCCGAAACCCTTTCAAGTCGTTTTCACTCCTTCGCTCATGGCTAGAAAGCCATTTTAGGTACGAAGCACCTTAAGACCTCGCTTTGTCCGGGGCTTGGCGTCCGTGTACACAGTGTTTCGCACGAACGAGGAGCATTGGACTGGATTGTATTGAAATGGATTGGATTCGATTGGATTGGATTAAAGTGAACTGTATCGGATTGGATTGGATTGGAATTGTATATACTGTACACACGCGTTGTCACTCATTTACATGCGCGAGTGGGCAATGCCACGGCTGATTCACGGTAAGAACGATCCCCAGTGCTTCGCCCACTCGTCATGCTTCACTTCACGGGGATGCGTGAATTTTTTAGGGTACAGTATGAGTGGTGTGGTGTAAGAATACGAAGCCTCTGGGGACTTTTATTCGTACCATTTTTTTTGTGCGACGAAATTATGCCTCATCAAGCCATACAGACGGACAGACGGCTTTCCTCGTTGAGTGCGCACAGAAATGCTTATGAATTAGAAAATCCCGGGCCATCTCCATTAACGGGAAACCTGGTGAGGGGCGAAGCATGCAGTGTGTAAGTGTATAATTGGCGCCTTGGCGTTTTTGCCAACTAAGATGAAACAAACCGTCGGGGGGTACAGGTATACAGCTTTGCTGTAAACATCTCTTGTCTTCGAAGCACGAAGCTCTCTAGTGCGAGTCGTAAACGAGTGCACCGGGGTTTTTTTAGCCCGCGTTACGTTCCAGCCCGAGGCGTAAACGAGTTTTTGGTGTTTTAGTACCGTGACTACATGAGACGAACGACGATTACGACGACGACGACGACAGGAGACGTCAATAGCCCGAGCCCCTAAGGGGCTTCGCGCCTAAAAAAACACGCTGCTTGAAGTGTAGATTTCTGTTTTGTTGCCATGAACGTAGGCGGACAACTTTCTTCGAAGCAAATGCCTCACTTCCTCGAATCCTACGCATGTGCAACAAAACCAAACGGAGGGCGACTACAGCTCGGAGCCCTTCGTCTCTGCTCTCTAGTCTGAGTGGCGGAAGTAGTGCCTGCCAGTTATCAAGCGCGGGACGGGCCTTAACTAACGGGGATGTCTAGACGCCGACTGTCGGTTGCCAGCCCTCTTGCATATATGTCCTCCAAGGTGTCACCCGCGGTCCGGATTTCGGAAACCATTCTCTAGATGCACAACTTCTTACTTATTTTCATACTGATACTGTGGTCTACTAAGATAAGTCATTTCAGCTTCGGCAGGTAACGAGGACAATGCGGACTCGGTACTCAACTCTCATGATACGAGTGCGATGGTTCCGTAGGGGTCACCGTTGCACCTACGTATGTGCGTTGTGAGACTTAAAATGTACGCTGGGATTCTTCCAATTGGAGTTGTGTGCGGTAACTATGTTTTTCTTCCATGTGATAACGCGGACAGTGCTGTTGCGGGAATCTCAAAATGTTTGAAGGCTGTTTCTGTGTTCAGCTACGTATGCTGCCCCCACAAACCCTTCACTATTGTCTTCAGTGCCACCGCTTTTCGAAATTTCCAGACGTTCTACTTTGCCCATCGTAATTAGGCCTAGCAGGGTTTGGAGGTATTGCCCTGCAGTGCGCGTGGCTGTTGTTTACGTCTTGAGGTAACTCGCTCGGACGTAACCGCATATTCCTTGCATCCTGTCAAGCGGTAAGCAGATAGCGTTGCTTACGAAAGGAGGAGCGCGGGCTTTTAAGTTAATGTGGACGGTTCGGGTAAGGGGATCGGAAAACGCTATCTAATGCGATAAAGGCAAACAACGAAATAGGGGCTGTTGATGCCACACGCCTTCTGTTCTAATTGCTTTTTTTGGTCTGGCTACTATATGTCGGCCAAGGTTGTAGTGTACACGACAATGAACTTCTTCAAGTTCTTTTATCGTGGCACGAAATGCCCGCGCCACTTACATTGCTTACATTGTCTGCTGCATTCCATTGCTCCTTAACGCGTAAAACTTCGTACCACGTATTCACGACGACTCAGCATCACACTTCATTGGTGTGTTGATATACTGGCGCCTCCAATAGCTGCTGTAGGCCTCTAGGACGCCAAACTAGCCGTCATGAACCAGTTTGGCCCCAACACATAAACACCTAAAATTAATAGTATTTTTTTGTTTGGACCCATATATTCCATTTTTATAGTTTTCTTCCGTGTTTTATTTTTGTGTGGTATCTGCTCTTGAAAACTGGCCTCTAAAATAGTACGAAATTGTTATTCCCGTCTTTCTCGCAATCTTGTGAAATCCCTAGTTGTGAGCATGCGGTGCTTGGTGTTCGCAACGACCAATATTTATTTATTTATTTATTTATTTATTTATTTATTTATTTATTTATTTATTTATTTATTTATTTATTTATTTATTTATTTATTTATTTATTTATTTATTTATTTATTTATTTATTTATTTATTTATTTATTTATTTATTTATTTATTTATTTATTTCTGTACCCTTATGTCCCAAAGTTCATTGAAGAGGGGAGTGGTACAGCCTACATTTTTAGCAGGGAGCAATGTTTAACAGGATTCTTTACAGAAATTAATTAAACGCAAAAAAGACAGTGGCGTTATCCAATACTATACAAAGGCAGGGGCAAATGGAACAACTTTTTATAACCAAAAATATAACAGTCAGTGACTTCGAACCGCACAAAAAACTATAAAGGTTCACATAACGACAACACTGCATAGCAGGAAACTAATCAGCAGCCTATACTCCAATTTGCGCGCGCAGCGGCTTTTTAATTCTTCTAAATCGTTAGTATCAACGACAGGTGCTGGAAGGTGGTTACACTCTGATGAAGTCTTTGGAATGAAAGGTGGTAAGTAAGAAGCACTAAGACAAAAAGGCCTGCGCACTTTGGGGCGATGATCCTTGCGCGATGAAACGTAGTGTGCCGGGGTGAGCAATGCTTTCCTTAAATATGAATTCATGTTATATATTTTAAAGAACAAACTTAAGCGTGATTTTTTTTCTGCGTAGCTTAATGGCCATCAATTATAAAGTTTGCTTAATAAGTTTAACACTAGCTGAAGATCGTAGTTAGAGAGAATAAATCGATCTGCGCGATTCTGAACAGCTTCAATAGCATTTGTTAGTGATTTAGTTCGGGGGTCGCATATCAAAACCGCATACTCAAGCTTACTGCGAATTAACGACTTATACAGGATAATTTCAACCGAAGGTGACGTCTTATAAAAGTTCATTTTAATATACCCTAGCATGCGGTTAGCGCTGGCGATTACAAGGCTAACGTGACCATTCCAAGAGAGATCGGAAGTGCGTAAGACACCCAGGTATACATAAGATTTTGCTTTTTCCAATAGCGTGTCTTTAGTGGTTTAGAAAAAGTGGTCTGTAATATTGCGACGTGAGAAGTTCATGAGTTGACATTTGTTAGTGTTGAGTGTCATTTTCCATATAGAGCACCACTCCAAAATCGCGTTCAGACCTGCTTGGAGTAACACGGTGTCATTAGCATTTTTAATTTCTCGATAAACAGCAAAATCATCGGCAGAAAGTTTTACACTGGATGATAAGTTGGTTGGCAAATCATTGATACAAATCAAAAGAGGAAGGCACCAAGCACTGACCCTTGGGGCATGCCATAATTACTGGAATTGAAGAAAAGGTATAGCCATTGGCACAAACAAATTGTGAGCGATCGGTTAAGAAAGATTTCATCTATGTAAGCACATTCGGGTCAATGTTAAATGAAAAAGAACCAAGTTCGAAAAGAAGCAAGTCGGGCGGTACTTCATCGACTGCTTAACAAAAATTTAAGTATACAGTCTGCTTCAGAACCACGATTAAGAACAGAATGAACAACGTCAGTTAGCATTAGTAGTTGTGTTTCGCTTGAGTATAGTTTTCTAAACCCGTGTTGCATAGGCTGGAAGAAAGACGGGACTCAAGAAAATTACCGAGCTGAGAAGATATGACATGTTTTATTCATTTGCAGCGAACACTAGTTAATGATATTGGGCGATAATTTGATGGTGAGTGCTTATTTCCGGACTTGTGAAGTGGAACCAGCTCACCAACCTTGCCTTACCAACTGCTGTAAAATAAGAGGCGAGACCAAGGGCCGCGACGTGCCGGTGGCACAGGGGTGGTTCTATTTACAATATGGCGAGGCGAGAAAGGGAATCCTCGATTTACCACTCCTGGACGGTCTGCGGGCAGTCCGAGGACTGCCTTCGGACTGGAAGTCCTTTAGGAATACATGGGAAAATCGAGCGCTGGACCGCAGCTCGAGCAGTCCGCGGACCATCCGGGGCTGGTAATCGAGGACGCCGAAAGACGAAGCAGCTTGAGCTGGAGCTGGTCACGGGAATTCGGGCACCGGTGAGGATGAGCTCATCGGTGCAGGGATGATGATCATGCATAACGTTTCAACTGCTGCATACCAAAACTGGTTGGGTGGATTGCTCGTTCTTTTGTGACCCGGTGACACGACGATAGACGATCTCGGCACGTGACACTGACGTCATCTGTGACGTCACGAATCGTCACGCAAATAAGGAACTGTGGTAATTTTGTATTGGTGCCTGTATTTTTGTTTTCAGGATTTTTTTGCGTAAACGAGTGCAGTTTATTGAATAGCTGAACGCGTCGTCGTATCAATTCACACCAACTTGCTTCTTGCCTTCGCCAAGAGACATCGACATAAGCGCGGGTGAGAACATGTCCGTCGTTTTGCGCATGACCTGTACGCATCTTTCTAGAAGTGCATCCAGGCGGGCGTTTTTCCTCCAGTCACCCGATCGTGACGTCACTCACGCTGTCACAGGGCGTTATGTCCACAGGCGCCGTTTAACACAATGGGAGAACCTTTATCCCAAATATTAACTGGGGCGAATGCGGCAAAGCACTCCATGCCGACCCTGAAATAAGATAGCGTTATTTTTATTAAGGTTAACGGTCGGGTCTTACCGTATCGCAAACCATGCAGCGGGATGTCGTCGCGACAGCGACAAAGGCAAGTATTATCGGCGCTTTAACGTTTACGGGAAATCTCTAGAAATATGCTAGTTTTCATTTCCATCGGAAATTTACACATGTTATTGTACGAATTCATTTACCGTGATAGCAGCCTACCTGGAATGCCTCGCGGAATGTTTGTTTGAATGTTTGTTTGGAATGATTTGCTTGGAGTCGTTTCCGGTCTCTGTATCGTTCAAGCATCCGACCTCTCCATTGTTTTCCTTGCCCTTTTATCGGCTCCCCTGCCTTCTTCACCTTACCCCCTGTGTAGGCAATCAGAGCTCCACTTACTATCAGTGCTTGCAGCCTTTACACCGAACTCCGGTTAGACATGCCACGCAGTGCGGGCGATTTCCTTCGGGCAAGAGCAAAGCGTTCGCGCCCGCCTGACGTCCGAGGCATCGCTTCCAAGCAATGCAGTCATCCGACGCCGTGGCATCCTTTTCCCCTCTATTTACCCCCTCTCTGCTGCTTTAGTTCCGCGGATACTATTTTCGTTCAAACACAACTGTACACCCGTTCCACTGTACAAACGCTGCTCTAATCGTTTTTCCCGCGGTTTGCGCGTCTGTGGACAGCTCAGAGGCTTTGCAAAAAATCGCTCCATCTCCATTATAACCCATTAGCGGCGCCTTGGACTCTCCAAAGCGCACAGGTAACACAGGCGCCCAATTTTCTCATGGTCTGCTCTTGTTAGGCGTAGTTGGGCTGCTACATGTCGGTCCTTGCTTGGCCGGCGGAAACAGACTTGCCCCTTCTCCTAGGCGACTACTCGGCTGTTAGGGGTAATCGATGATGAAGCCTAATCATACAATGTGTCCGCAAACCGGCTGTTGGCGTCGACTGCCCACCGGAAGTCTCTCCCCTCGAAGAACACAACAGCGCCTAACGTCGTCCCGTAGTAGGAGGCGGCTCTCCTCCCTGCGCGTCCCTCCTCGCGGTTGACAGTGACCGGCGGCGCCTGCCTGCCGCTCCCCCCGCCTGGATGCCGTTTAATGATGACGTCGCCGCTCAGGGCGCCGGCTGATGCGGCGGCGTGCCTCCGCGCGCGCGTTTCCCCCGGCGCGCTCCCCCTCTCCCCGGAACGCCAGAAGCGAAACCTGGAGACCGCTCGCGGTGCATCGCACGTACGCGTCTCTCACCACCACGCTGGGGCCCCCAGAGTCGTCCAGCACGTGCCGATTCGGACAGCCATTCGCGGACTTCCCACCGGTTCGTGTGACCCGAGCCGTGGCTTCCGTTATTTCTGCCAAGCGGGTGGTGCGATTCTCTGGGACCCGGTCGTCCCGTTCGAGGCTCGGCGAAGCGACGACGTTCCCGCGACCTGTCCACTTCGACGTTGTTCTTGTCCAACGCCTCGGTTCAATGCAGCCATGCACGTCCGACTAGTCGCGGAGCGTCGCTGAAGACGTGATTTCGAAGCATTCGGAGCAGTGCTTGGTGTTTGCCGTTTTGTTTGTGCCCGCGTGAGTTCTGACCGCGGTCATCGGAAGCGGTAGCTGGTGGCTTCGTTCTGGCAGCAATCGGGAGCCCCCGACAGGACGACGTTCGACCGCCAGCGCGGGCCATCGAACCGACTGGCATGCCTCCAGACACGCGACAAGCCGAGGCCGCGCCCCAGAGTAAGTGCACTGCAACAGCGCAAAGTCATGCCCGTACTACGCTGCGCGGACTTTCGCCCCTCGAAACGCGCGCAATTACATCGCGCCTCTCACGCGCGTTGGCGTTTATGGGCTTCTCGCGTGAACTGCTTCATTGAGGATTTTTTTATTATTATTAGCGCGTTTCATTGCTCGCCTCAAACCAACTTCATCTGCGAAAGAGCGCTCGGATTGCTTTGCTGATAATCTTCAGATTGAACAGCGGGAACTGTTTGGCTATCCTCTCCTCGCTCTGCCACGATCCTGTTTGACCTCTGTCGGATTCCGTCGCAAACCTCGGATGGAGAAAGCGTTACTTGTTACCCACTTGGTTGATTAATTGATTGTAGGGTTTAACGCGCCGACGCAGCGCAGGCGATGACGCGCGCCGTGGTGGGGGGCGCCGGATTAATTCCGACCACCTGGTGATCTTTAACGTGCGCCGAAATCCCGTACACACGGGCGTTTTTGCTTTACGTCTCCATCAGAAAATCGACCGGGAATCGAACCCGCGACCTGTTCCCCACTCGGTGCCTTACCGGTGCATTACTTCGCCCCTTTCGATTCGACACACTTGCCTGCACGGCACAACCATAATCGCGTAACTCGAGTCGTGTTCATGTTGTACTCCCCCTGTCGTTTCTCCCAGCTGTGTGACGAAATGAGGCTACATGCACCCAAAGGGAGCCACACCGCATAGCTCATGATCCCATTGCATCCAGTGGTTCCACTTCGCCCACATATAGTATGTGCTATAATTAATTACACTGTTCATCGTGCCAGATCTGCAAACCAAGTTACACTGCAAATATTTGATCCTGATGAATGCCATACAACACAACATGAAGAGGTCCTAAAGTAAACACTGTAGTGGGACTTTTTGCTAATCCGTCGCTTTTTAACGACTAAACATTACAAACAGGAAAAAGACTTGGCCCACAACAACCCCAAGACAAAGGGTAGTAAAACCGCGGTCGCTGTGTTTATCCGCGTCGCTGCCGAGTTTACGTATTTTATCTTCACCACTTTGATGGTCAACGCGTGGCGCGGTAAATGCTGTCCGCCGTGTGTGGCGTAAAGAGGTTCTCCGAACTCGCCGAGCACGTGTACTGCGAAATAGTGCTGCGCTGCAACGTAAGGGTTTATCCAGATACGCGACCAGAATCTTGTTGTAGCTATTAGTGCCGTGCCCTGCCGTCTTCACACTTAAGATGGGGAAATAATGCACACTTAATTGCACAGAGCGCCTGCACACGATACCTAGACAGTATTTTTGTCCGAAGTATCCCCGTCGCGTATATACAAACGCCAGGGCTATTTATAGAATTAATACACTTTGTATGGGAAACGATAACTACAGTTCAATCGCTCATTTCATCCGCCAACGCATAGCACGGGGCGAACTTGACGGTAGCCTATGAATGTGCTACGTTAAGTCAGCTTGCAAAAGCGCATGGGCGACATCTCCACCTTATGTGTTTGTTTCCCAAGTTTGACTCCTGAATGTTTCCTGTAATATAGGACGCCACTTGCGTTCCTTAGGCGCAAGGCACAACCCACGCGTGACATCATTAAAGTTGATTCAGCGCACTGTCAATACTTTTACCCGCTAAAAAAGATTACCCTTCTGAGTGCAACAGGGGTCACATCATGTTTCCGGTTTTATAGTTCCGTTTCGCAATGGTTATCTTCCTTTTCGGGATGGTGCGTACGCTGCAGTAACACACAATAAACTTTCAGTGTAGTCAGCGCCGTCGTGTTGCTCCCTTTTTTAGATGCGGAGTACCTTTAGACCGCACAATGCCCGTCCGCGTCCGTGCGCATAGCATTTGAAATCGCAAAAAAAAAACAAAAAAAACAGGCACCAGCAGGATTCGAGCCTGTGTCTGGTAGAGCACACAAACTTACTGTCAGCCGTCTTACCCGATGAGCTACGACCATGAGTTCGCACCCGAGAGTCAAACGGCTTACTCCCTCGCCTGTAACGGTGCGGAGTACCTTAGGATCTCCCAATGTCCGTCCGCGTCAATCCGTGCGCACACCACCATCAAGCGAAAATCAAGCGAATTCGTTTTGAGCCGTGAGTTGCAGTTTCATTGAGGGAATAATAAAGGGGCAACTCACGGCTCAAGTCAAATGACGGTCGGGGCGCAAATCGGATGTCACTCGGGGTGCAACTTGGATGTCATTTCGAGTCCCCGTACTCCGCACCCTCGCCACCATCCACGGAGTGGCGATGCTGACCTTTTTTTTTCGTTCGTGCCGTTCGCGCTGTTTTACTTTCTTTGTCATGCTTCATCAACACGCCCAAGATTCCACGGTGTACCCTAGGCACGAATATTGTCTCTTAGCTTCATTTGTTAGCTAACTTAAGAAGTTAAGCTATCAACAGGGACTATGAACGTGGGGGCCAGTGGGGGCTTGGAAACACAGTATCGCGAGCGAGTTTGCAGGTATCGGCACCTTATCGTCATAATGCTGGCTACGTCCAGCAGGTGAGGGAACCGTTTCCTGGATAGGAGATATCGCAAGCGGGCGAAGTAAAATGCATGTATTGTTTGTATTGTTCGCGGTTCGCCCAGAAAAAAAAAATCGAGTGTCTGCTGCTAGCGGAAATCATGTCTGCCGCAACTGACCAGCGATAGGTTGCTTTTGAGCGCCTGACAAGGCCAACAATAATGCACCGCGCGAGGACAGCTGCACGCGGATTATTTCTACTTGTGGTCTGAAAAAGCATCGGAAGCTCTGCTTGGTGCGGCTGGAGTCACTTCGTTTTATATCCTGCCACAAACTCGACGCGCCCGTCACCCGGCGGGATACTGCCACCTTACACATGCTTCCATCATATTTGGAATGCGCAGAAAGGGTAAATGAAACTTGTATTCACCCGCGTCGCATTGATTGCAGCAAAATTCGGGAGCGTATGTTGGATAATTGCATGCCCACAATATCGCTGCATGACATTGCCGTCAATCTCGCTGGGAGGGCAGCTACTCGGCGATTTATGAAACCGATCTTTTTTCCAAACTGCCCATTACTGAACGAGCCAAATACCCCAACTCTATTTGTGTCTTCAGCCAATCATCACTCCTTGGCTTGATCCTCCTCAGTTGCGCGACGATTGCTAGCCGCCTTAACGCACGGTCCCATTTTGCTCGTCGGCCGTCTCCTATTCCCAAGCATGTCGGCAACAGGGTCGCCATGTGCCAAAGAACTGTGCGGCGCTGGTCCTCCCTTGCCGTCGCGCCCCGTCCTCGCGCCCTTGTGTCGACTGCTCTAGAAGCCCGCGCGGTGGGCCCTTTACTAGTCACGTGACGTGCACTCCAACTTGCGATTTCTTCACATCCCCACGTACAACCGCAAGTGTTTTGAACAAAATATGTCCTGGTCAAGAAGCGTCCCCCGGGGCTAAGAACTGTTAGTAAAAGCCGGTTTGCAGGCAGGTTTGTGAGGCCGTGGTTTTGCGTCTGCCAGCCCTATTATCAGGCCTTTATTATCCCTCCAGATATGCGGTTTTAAGCTCACGGGGAGGCCGGACCGTTTCTTTCCGAACAGTTCTCATGCGCCCTTGGAGCTTTTCCCCAGCCTCCATGCTTGTGAGGTTGTATTCCTGGAAAATTGGGGTACCACCCATGAGTGAAACCCAGCTCTTAATGGCATCCCTCGCCTAGGCAACAACGACGTTTTTTCCACGTTGATACGGCACTAGATGAGAGCAAATGGTAACCGAAGGCGTTGACGCCGGACTCGGATATGGTTTGGGGTTTGCAGTCGGTAGCCGAATGCCGCTGCTCCATTTGTCATCCGCGATTCGTGTGAAATTTCTTCGCAGCGTTCTCCCACGCGAGGTACGAGCCAAGGGGCGAACCGGAAGTTCAGTCGCTCTATCTCAGGGCTGGCCCCAAGAAGGAAATAATGAATTCGCGTTGTTTTGCCGGGAACTCGAAGAAGCTGCAGAAACTAAGGAAACAGGCTTTCGGTTAAGAATATATGAAATATTTTCTGACTTTGATGGCTGATACCTGTTAAACATTTAAGAGCTACATGTGGTGACACCACGTACCGGGCAGTTTGCAAGGGTAAGTGGCGTGTCTAACGTGTGGCAACAACGTTCGGAGCATAAAGGATACGTTGTTCGTCTAGCCCCAGTCCCTATGTTGGTTTGTACCACGGCTAATATGCATCGGCTGAATATGAAGTATCTGCCGCGCCTGGCGTCATCATGGCTTGGCCGTCGTGTTCTATAACTTCCAAGATGGCTGCAAGAGCACAGCAGCACTAAGCCATGGGAGGGAATTGCAATTATTTTATCGCGTGAAGAAATATCGCTCATTTAAAAGCAGAGAGCTACTGCCAAGCATCTGCTGCAATCAGCGATATCACGTCCGTAACTGCATTGTGTTTCATTAATACTGTGATGAGATCGAGCCATTTTAAGCAGCCCAGGAGAGACAGGCAGTTTTTGCAGTCAAGCTGTATCAGGTTGCAACGGGAAAGTTTTTTCATGTATTTGTCGCCGTTGCGTTCAAAAAACGAACTGCTAAAACTTAAGCTTTGCGAGGCCCGTTGCGCGGGGCAAAGTAACCCCTGCGTCACACTGGAAACTTCGACCTCATCGTCGCCACGATGTGTACGAGTTTTCGTCTGCATGCTGTAACATCGGCCGCTGACGTGTCTTGTTTACGGCTTCTGCTTGTGTGGACGGCACTGAAATTCGTAAACACTAATGGCGTCGCCTGTTACTATGCGGGCCCAAGCCGGCAGCGGGACGTGCGACAATATTCTCGCCCAATGCAGAATGAGTGAGCACAAGTTCTGCATTTGGAAGTTAGCGATGCCATAATTGATTTTTTTTGTTTCATTTACATAAAACATGCGTCGCATTGGACGGGATCACAGGACAGGACCAACTTACTACTTAAATGTCTTTACTTAACCTTTACTTTACTTTACTTTACTTTATTACTTTACTACTTAACCTGGCCACTGGACAAAAACGTAATGGCCCAGTGCCTGAAAAAAAAAAGCATCGAATAGACAGGAAAATGGTGGCGGAATGCCATGCAGTCCCACTGAGTGTCGCAACAATCTTTGCACAGAACGCATGTTCTTTTTCTGACGCGCAACCGATGTAGAGCTGGCGCATATGTCACCTCAAATGACATGTTTGTCTTCGTTCAGTTGTATTTAGATTTATTTCTTTTTTTTTTTTTTCGCACATCGGCCTGGGTGACAGTGTGTATCGAGATGGTCGCTAAAGACCCTTTCGATGTTGTACGTTCACGGACATTTTTTTTTAATATACCGTCTAGCCTGTGCTACTTATTTATGTTTTTGCTGCACATCTATACTTGGGTGCCGTGTACCATTAACAGCGTGCACAGCTCCTGATGGCCCTATGCTTCCCACTGGTGAGCTATCTCGGGCCGAGGTTGACTATGCAGCAGAGTCTCAACAACTGGTTTGGGGCAAAACACGTTTATCCTGAGGTAAACCAATACGCTTATGGCGTATTCACACGTAGGACACGACCGGGTTCCGGATTCGTGACGTCATGAGCCCGACGCGGACCGTACGCCGGCAGAGGGAACGACAGATTATACTTTGGTCCTCCAACTCTTATCCGAGCCGCTATGTTATTGTGCATCTTCAAGGGAGAAGGGTGCAGGCTTGGAGGCTTGCTACCTAGACTTAGCTTCGAGAGTAAGAACCCGATAAGGTCAAACCGGCCTGGCGGCCCGAATATGGCCGGGCGGTAACGTCTGGCGCAAATGTCTTCTGTTTCGCTTACGTATAAAGACGAAGTCTCTCAAAATGCGAGTGAGGAACTGACTAGTTTCAACCCAGCGACCCCAACACTTCAACAGTAAATCCTTGTGAATACTACCTATCATGAGTTTTCAAAGTCCCTGCGTGAGAACCTATCCCTAACCGCCGCTGTAGCAAAAGCCTGAAATTTCAAGCAACATAGCCCTATTCAACGATACATGCGCAGTCGCAATCTGCGCAGGAAATCTTGTAGAACATGCCAGGGAACGATTCTTTGCGAAGCCTGTCCTTACCGCCCACAAGTGCGTGTCTCAGCTTACACACAGGCACGTGTGCGACCTCAACGTCATAACCGCGCAGAACGCGAGACAATATTTCGCTTATACCAAGGACGTAGAGTATGGCAACACGCTTTCCTGGTCAGGGATCAGCCGGTCAGACGGAACTGGACCGGCGGAGTTCCACTGCATTCAAGAACGCCGTGGGATAGCCTCTTGCCGAGAGATCATTTCGCACCCTGTCGAGGTCGAGAAAAGGGTCTTCTGCTTTGGAACAAATGCGGTTCGCAAGGTTGATCAGGGAGGAAGCAACACACCTTTTGTGGGCGTCAGGAGGAACGGACTGAAAGTTTAGGTAGCGGCTGCAGTGTGCGAGCCCTTTCGATACACGTTAAACGAAAGCGCTCCATCGTCTCTCATCGTCGCTCTATCGTCTCAAGCACGTTGGAAAATTTTACATTGGAGGGCATGGCGGAAAAACGTGCTCGAACGACCTTCCTTAATTCCACACCGGTTAACTATACCGAAAGCCAAAGATCGCCGCGGAGGAGTGCCTCTCGCTTTTCGGTAAATTCGAAACGGCGGGAAATCTTTTCGCGCAAACCTGCAGGAGTCAGGTAGCCACTGTTGACGTTTACATTGGAAATAGTCGGCTTGTTTAAAATTTGCTCCATTTTCGCTGGCTGGGACCGTTTAGGTTACCGCGTGGTTACCACCGTTGCGAGAGCGTAGATGGTACAACGCACATAAGCGTGGCTATCGCTTATAAGCGTATAAGCGGTATAAGCGTGGCTATCGCAGAGGAGCGATAGAAGTTCGCGTGGTTTTTACAGAGAAAGAAAATAGGCGAACACAAGATCCCACAGCTTGGTTCAACTTTAGACTCAAGCTCTCGCAGTGCTGCGTGGCTGGCTCGCTCCGACTTCCGAACAGTGGGCGCAGTGTACATGTACAGTTAGATGAGGCTTGCTATAGCATGACTGCTAAAGAGGGTAGATGAGCTGAAACTAGGCTGGCTGGTTCATCGTACCCGATAGCTTAAACGAAACATAGCGCTGCCAGACAGGATGAGGCACTGAACGCGTCGCGCCGACGAATGCTGTAACCCGAGTGAACTGGGTCGAGCGTATGTAACTGTATCTCACAACCTGCGTGCGCGTCCGATTTGCCTTCATTATTTTCCAGCGTATGGGCGCAATGTTTATGCAATTGGAGCTTACACAGTGCCAATCAGAAAAAAGATGGTCTCGTCATTTTCGGGCTACCCCTTTCAGATAGAGTACTCTGGAAGTTTTCCTTGATTCGTTGGAAAGGCGCCAAATTAGAAATCAACTTAGCGTTGTTGATCAGACGAACTTCGCTTAGCAGGTGCATTTGCAGGATGCGGCTCTTCTTTTTAACACAAAGCGAATCAAAGCTGAGAGAGAAGAGATAGAAAGCTCTGTGTAGGGACGAGGAAACAAGCCTGCCATTTGGCCGATGACCTAAGGTTGGAGGAGTAAAGAGTAATTGGAAGGGCGCTGGACTTCCTGGTACAGTGGTGCTTAATCCTACACTGGACAGCCTTGCCCACCACAGGTCAACAGATACGAGCGTAGAACGAATACTTATCCGCAGCGACACTTTCACTGGTTCCGACCTTATAGGAGGTTTATCACCCCGGCATTATGGTGGACGCCGCAGTGGAGAGGGTTTATTACACACTGTCAGTGCAAGACGCGAAAACCTGCCCTGGACTTATCGCCCCTGCAAAAGTGGAAAATTTCACTGAATCCTGGCTCATTGAGATATATCATTTCATTCCATTTCAAATGGCATAAACTGAAATGAAATCTGCTAATTTAGTAATAACGTAGCAGGCATAAACTAAATGTTCCGAGCTAAGCAATTGCCTAAAGGCAAAAAGAGAGGTATCTGCCGATGCGCGACAGTCCGCTTATTGGTCTTCACTAGAAAAAGAAAAACATCTTTTTCCCCTAACCCCCTAGAAAATGTCGTCTGGAACGCGGTGAAACTAGACCGTCCAGCTGCTTCAATATTGCGTTACGTTCGACGTGTGTTCAGAAATATTATGGAGGCATCCCGCGAATGGAGGTACCAACGAGCACACCTTGCGAAAGACAAGGGAGTGTGTTTTTCAAAATAAATAATAATATTCACCATCATTTACAGAATGCGCAGCAGATAATGCAAGCGCTTCGCCACCGTTTTATGCAAAAGGTCCAGAGTTGCATTGGTTGGTGTGGTATATCGCCTTGGTGTGGTATAGCCATACGAACGCCGAGCTGCAACTCTAGTATTTGTGCATTCATACCTTTGGAATTTTTTTATTACTGAGAGTGAAAATCCACTCGCGGCCATTCTGTTCACTCACTAAGCAGCGCGAACGAGAACAGGCACCAGCGACGATGATGATGATGATGATGATGATGATGATGAACAGCTGAGAGAGCACACAAAGGTCCGCGGTCTAGACAGACGATTGCGATGACTTAAAGGGCAAATAAACGAATCTGCATTTCCCAGATCGATGCTCGAGGAGTAAATGCACTGGCAGCACTGACGACGCTTTTGCGGTCCTGTCGTCAATTTAGTAGCAGCTGACTTGATTCGTTGCCTTTGCGCTCTCCGTAAGTTTTTGCGCGCGTATACGTGCGCGCGTATACGGAGTCAGCTGAATAGCTTCATTTTGAATACTGTCAACACCTGGTACACGTACGCTTTTTATTCTGCTGGCACTTTAAGTCTGTGCACAGCTCCGAACTCTGGTGGTGGGGTTGGCGCGCTGTGAATGTTCTTGAATTTTTCGGAATTCGTCAATGGCGTAACGACTTACAAGAGTGTTATAGGAGCTTTAGGGAACTGTCAAGGTATTCTCGTTGGCAAGACAGGCTTAGACTGGGGCCCGTCTGGAGATGTCACTTTGTGCGAGCGTTGTCACGTATAGGCTCCAGCAGCATGGGGGAATTCATGCCTGTACATACTGCGACAATGTGAGACGGCGAGAAGCAAGTATTGGGGACCAATTCTCGAAAAAAGAGGAGTGTCGTTTTGAAGCAACGCGGTAGCGCCGTGCGTGTGCATGTATCCCTGGGCTGGGGCGTCGCTTTGAGTGGCGGGTAGGGAGTGAAAACGGCACTGAGAAGCACTATAGCAAGGGTTCAAAGTGACAAGCAGGACGACAGGGGGCAGTACTGTGCGTCGCTTTATGCCCAATTTGCCACAGGGCTCCTCACTGCCATTTTCGCTTCCTATGCCCTCCCCTTAAAGCCCAGGAACACACGCACACGCACGGCGCTACCGCGTCGCTTCAAAACGACACCCCCTTTTTTCGAAAATTCGGCCCCAGGACTACAAAATTTGGTCCACGTCATAAGCTTAGTTCTGACACCAGCACAGCACATCGGCTGTATGTACCAATTCTGTGAAACTAACGCTTTAATTGCCGTTTAACTGCGCAATGACTTCAAGTGTGTATAATATTGGTCAGATTAGTGTGACTAGATAAGGTTACAGAGTATCGGACCTGTTTTCTCCTATTGTTTTATGCCGCCGCCATGATCATTGGTCAGTTCGCATCACGTGATACTTGTCTTCACTGCGGTGGTTCATGGGTACCGCCATTTTGTTGCTTGTGCGCTTTCAGTCGGTCAAATCTGGTAGACTAGCCTCCGCTCCCTGCTCTACGGCTGCGCGCGACTGACGTAGTTCCGAGTGCGAATCAAAGATAACGCGTGTAACGCGAATCAAAGAAAACAGCCCAATCGTGAAATGTGGAGCTCTAAGGCGTATCACCCGGAGGGGTTGGTCTTTCTATACAGAACGTATTATGTATATTAGGCTGCCGTTACATATCGACAACTTCTGCTAGCGTCAATAGTTTAATCACAGTCGCTCTCAACTGTTTACTTAGATTATTTAATGAGATGGGAAAGGGTGGTTGTAAAATCCTCCAGAATGGGCCATAGCTCAGCTTTTGCGGTTGGATTCGAAACCACAGCAGACAGCAGAACTTACCTTTTGCCCCAGTTGAGTCACGGCCGCCACTACCAAGTTTTCCGACGTTGAACGCCTTGTTTATAAGCTGCAGAATGCTTTAACTTAATGAAGGATCCTTTGTCCCCCAAAATGAACTACATTTACATCTACTAATGTCTTCCACAATGGGAGCACGCGTGCGGGCAAACCACACACAGGGCGGGAAACGACACTCAGCAAAAATACCACGCGGTATACATAGTATCACGCGTTTCATTCATTCTACTGGCGGTTCTTTCCTCAAGATGAGAAGTTTATGTACCACACAAACATTGGCCGCTCATTTATGTGGTATACTTGGTACGTTTCAAGGTCTAACGAGATCAAGTCGGAACGGGAAAGGGTTCCTTTGCTTTCCTTCGGGCAAGTATCGTGTTGCATCGTCTCGAATGGCTTCGTCTTCTCGCACAGGACAAGGCTTACCACCCCGAACTATCACCGTGCGATGCCGAGCTATGCACATTGCGTAGACTGTGGCGCGCATCCCCGAGTTTGGCGGGACAGACATCAACCAGAAACTGACTTTCGCCGTGTTTCTTGGTGACGTTTGTTTTGTTTTTGCCTGGGCAGACTGTCAGAATCTGCCATCGTATCGCCCGTCACCGGTTAGAGCACTGTTTCCACTTCGCTGTTGAACACCGACAGCCGATTGACGATGGGCGACGGTTTCGTCAAGCGCAATGTGACCGATACTGCATGCCAAGCTGGTATTGTTACAACGCCTCGCCCGTATTGAGGTGGCAGGGTCCTGTCGCGGCTGATAATGAAGCCAATAAGTTGAGAACGCGCGTGCCAGCTACTGAGAGTCCTTTATTGACGACATACACCCGGATTACCTGAAGAATGAGCCATTGTAATTGCACTCTTCCACACTAAGAGCACGGACATCCTTACGCACTCCCGAGCTGTATGTCGGGCTTCTTTGCCGGAAGGGTGTTCCCACTAACTCCATAGCTCCTCCCGCGGCATCAGCCTCAAAACAACGTCCAACTTGTTTGGACCCGCGCCCAATGCTCACTGACGAGCTGTGATTTCGCCCATCAGCATGCCCGCACCTTCTCCTATGTATCAGAGAAACAAGCGCAGTGCACACCATTGGTCACATTCCAGGATCGACTCTATGTGCAATATTACCCTGAACGTTCCCCCAAACTTTCCAAATCAGAGTAAATGACTCTTCGTCGCTACATATTCCTGACCTCATCCAGTTCGCTTACACCACGCATTTGCAATTTCCTAACTCCAACGTAGACAATTACAAAACTCCATCGAAGACAGTGGTGAGAATGACAACGGCTAATGCTCAGCTTTTTCGCCAGTCTTCTGCACCAACAAAGACTACAACCGTTATCGTCTGCATTGGTAACGTAACGAGCGAGCGAGCGAGCAACATGGTGGTCTCCAAACAATACCCAAACAATACCTTCCGAGCGACCTACACAGTTATCTTCCTTCAAACGCAGCAGCTGCGCTTTTAAAGTCTCTTTCTGGGATTCTCCACCTACTTCGCAAGAAATAACGCACATAAAAACGAAACTGCACACTTAAAAAGACGCTGACTTTCAACAAATGCCCATCCCGCACCTGCTTCGTTCGGGATGACTGACGTAGTTAACGTGTCTCGGCGTTAAATAGCAAAGTATTCGTTATAAAAGCTAGAGCGGGATGGACACAGGGACACAGAAGACGCACGACACAGTGCTTGTCCTGTCCTGCTGTGTTTGTCTATCGCGCTCTAATTTTTTGTTATAACGAGTGCACACCAACTTGCTCGACAATGAGCTTTAAATAGAGAAGTGGTCATACGGCAGACTTCTGGGATTTTGCCGCGTGCGCAGGGACGTTTCCTTTTTTGGAGGAATCCCTCCAAAAAAGGAAATCATAGTGAAGCTTGCGCAGCCCACTCCGCGGCGTCACAACCCAGTGTGCGCGCAGTCTGCTATTATCGAGACTCCTGTTTTGCTGCCAAGGCACGCGTAATGTAATCCGCCACCGTATCCGCCACAGTGACTAAAATAACGTCTGGGAAAAGGCCGTCGCATCAAGTTTCACATTAGGCGGTTATCGCTGACTGTGCGTCGCTTGACCCGGCCGCGTAATTTTGCTTCGCCACAAACTTCTGCTTTTTTTTTCAGGACAAAGCCTACTGCGCTGTGTAGAGTGCTCCCGGTAATTCATATTTGCTTAAACGAGAGCTTAGTTATTTTGCGCTTGTAGTGCCGCAAAACAGGCGCAAACGTTGGGCAGAGACAGTAGTATCTTGAGCAGATCTCTTCACCTAAAAATATTATTTACGAGCATGGGGACGTTAGACCTGCAAGTGTTCTTGATTGTTAACGTACGTCCTCACTTGCGGCAGTCCGCGCGCCCCAAAACGCCGTTTCGCGGCAACATTCGTAGGCCGCGCAAGGATGGGTCTCGGACCCATTTTTTGCGGCGCGCCGCTTTGCGCCGAATTCACGAGCCAATTAGAGTGCCCGGGTCACGTGAGCTGCGAGGTGACCCGGACACTCGCCAAGGCGCAGTTCAGTGCGAGACAGTTGTGGTCACATCGGACGAGCCGAAAGAGCGATTGAAAAAAAACTGGTTGATTCCTCTGTCATATAGGAATCGGTAAAACACGAAAGTGAAATGTGCAGCGAAATCTGCAGCTGAACATGATTTGCGGCTGCTGTCTTGTCGGTGTGATTGGCGAGCGACGTCCTGTTGGCGGGTCGCTTCGGCAAAGATTTACTTCCGTACTTCCCGTGACGGATATGACGTCAGTGAAATCTTGGTGTATCCCGGCATAAAACCTTTTCGTGTAAAATATAAAACCCGAAAACGAACAACCCTAAGTATAACGTGCATCCTGGTACTAAAGGTTGCTTCCCCGCAAGAAGACGCGATGTGCAGAGGTGTACCCTTTACAGGCCGCTTGCTTCGGCGCACTGGCGTCATTCCCGTGACGGATATGACGTCAGTAAAATCCTAATGTATCCAGAAATAAAACATTGTCGTGTTAAAACGCGGGAATCTTCCAGTGCTCCCCCGTCGGAAAGGGCGATGACCGGTTTCCTCCGCCGCCGCCGCTTTTGAGCGCGCGAGCTCCCAATAGTGTGGCCCTCAAAAAGCGGCTGCGTTTCTGAGCGCGCACGAGTGTCTGGGCGCGCATTAATTTTCTGTGGTTGAAAATGGGGCCTAGGTTCCTCTGAAGCGGAGATGAAATGGGCCTGGCGACTTTTTGTCAGAACATAACCCTGATAGCCACTGGTGCAGCCTCAGCCCGGACTTGCAGTGCGGTTGCATTGGTGTTCAAGCGCTATCACCAAGGCTAAGAGTGGCCCGGGCGTAAGCTTCCCGGGACACGAACAAAGATTCCTTCACAAGCTACAACACCACCGATATCCTAACCTGTAACGTCGACATCTTAGAACTTCGTGCCTGTAGAGTGAAGGTAGCTAGCTATGGTCCTGTAGCAGCTCTCTTAAACTAAATAGGATGTCATTGGTTTGAGCTAGATGCTGTGTTATCGAGGCCATTCAGACAGGAGCTAGCTTTGTCTAGAATCCTTAATCTCCAAGGAAACCGTGGTAAATCTGGTGGCATACTACAGCATTATAATGCTGGATTTCTTCTTTTGCATTTCTCAAAAGCCTATGATACCATCCTCTACCATAATCTCTTAATTAAGCGTCATGCAATAGCAGGTGAAAGGAAAATATTTTCATGTATTGCATGCCATGCAAAAGACGGAGAGCACTGTGTAGCTTCAAATGAACATATCTCGCGGAACCTGAATGCATTTTCCGAAGTATCGCAGTGTTCCGTCCTCGCTCCAATTAACTTTAATTTATGTCAACGGCATCTATTTATTCGTTGACGTGTCTATACCAACGAAACTCATCGCATATGATTGTGTTACGTATACAGCAGCTAACAACATGAAAATCAAGTAAAACTTAAGGAGTCCTTTACTTCTACTCAGGTATGATTTAAAAAATCGGCCATGACACTAGATGAATTTAAAACCTTCACCATTAGTTTTACCAATGAAAAATCATTTGAATTTTTCATATAAAATTGAGGATACTGGCGTTGCCAACGTTAGCCACATCAAATAGCCGCTTCCTCTAAAGAAGGAAAAAATAAAGAAAGAAGGAAATACCTAGGCGCCACTTTCTCAGGTGATTGGGAAAACCAAATTGATAACGTGTAGTCACGCTCTAGCTAGCTAATCTCTGCGTCAGTCTCCTTTAAAAGGAGTGCATGTAAATGTCGTGCTGAACGAACTTCAAATTATGCATGGCGGCATAATTCGGAACCACCATCAGAGGTATATAGCCTAAAAATTTTAACGGGTCACCTGGCTACCCGTTTCGTCTTCTTCAGCTGCTCCCGTTTTTTCTTTGTGTTTAGCATCTACGTAAATGGGGAGACCGTCGAATTCTCGCCCACTGCAGGAGAAAAAAACAGACTAAAATTTTAATATTTGCTGTTCCACGGCCAGTATAATAAATTTATAACGGACTACCTCCATGACAGCACTTAAAAACTGGCCCCGACCACGAATGTTTATAAAAAACAAAAAGACGCTCGTAGACTACGTTCATGGTATCATGGACTACCTCCATGATCCTCTCAGTTATTTTTCGCGATCGAGTCCCCATAAAACTATCAGGCTACCAATAGCAACATAACGCACATAAGTGCTCTATTTCCACGAGCCATCGCCTGACCCGCGGAAGCCGCCAACAAGACTCCTGTAGAATAACTTTAAAGGAACCTTCGATAAACTGGAATTGTAACGCTCGATTGCCCGCAAATCTTGCAGATGTGGTCTTGTACAGTTTATTATGCCTGTTGAGCATACAACTATCTATATTCATGTTTCTGTGCGTTTAAATTTTTCCTGCCTTCTCTCTTTTCCTGTATATTATATTTATACCAAAAACAAACCCAATGTAGCCACTCGGCATGGACCCTGGTAAGCCTGTTGTGTGTTGAAATAAAAAAAAATGGCCATAATGCAGCGGTCGTTGTAACGAAGCTAAATGTGAGAGATGCTGAAAGCAGTTGAAGCCCATGCGCCATCTTCTAGATATGAGGATGACGCTGTTAGCAGTTTACATGACGATGTCGACTGGGACATTATTAACATGATTATTCAGTACTGCATTGTCGTTGGAGCATTCCCATTGGGGGCGAGATAAGTACTACAACCAGTAATTGCGAGGACACCTAAGCACTCATTGTGGGGCAGTGTTTGCGAAAGAATGATGGTCCAATTGTCAGCGTGCACCCTCCCACTATACGCCTCGAGCGCTGCCTGTAAAGGCGCCGCTGAAATCCCCCTAGCGGCCCGTTTCGAAAGCACTCGCGGGAGTTACCGGCCCGGTCACCACTATCTCCGTTGCTTTTGTGGCACGTTCGCGACTGATATTTTTCGTTTGTATGCGTTGGAAATACATATTTGTATTGGGTAGGGTAAATCGCATGGAGTAGGGTTCTGTGGGGGTACGTATTTGTCTGTAGTCTTCGAAGGGGGGTGGCTTCTGCTCTTGTTAAATGGGAGTGCGGAGTCGGGAAGTTTCTTCGGCCTTGACGATATAATAAATGAGAATGTCAGCATACCAGACAAGCGGTTCTGTTTTGGGGGCCGCAAGCGGTGTTTGTCCCTCTATGGTAATGGCCCGGTGTATATGCGCGCGGGCAGTGGCGTGAACCGCCTCATTACCTTCGAGAGATTCGTGTCCAGGTATCCAGATGAGCCGCGTTTCAGGTATGTGGGCAGTATTCTTAAGAATTTGAAGTGCCGTTTTGCTGATGCGGCCTCGTTGGTAAAGAAAGAAAGTGGAGAAAAAATGCCCGCCAGGTGGGATCCGAGCCCACGACCTCCAGAATACCGGTCTGGTCCGATAACTACTACGCTACCGGCGGGGCGATTTTCCCCTCCACTTTCTGGGGTATCTATGTTTAGGTATTTTTGTTTCCTGTGCTTGGGGGCTGTAGCCAGCGCCACTCGGACTACTCGGGGTGAAGGGTACCTTCTTTTTAACCCCCGGGCCGTGACTCGAGTGTCTACGACATGTCCAGAGTGGTCGACCAGCGTTGAACCCTCTTAAGCTTCCTATGGCACCAAGACTGCCAGAACAGAAGCCCTCGCTATGCATGTAGCGAATCAGAATAGGAAAGGAGGGGCTCGTTGAAAATAACGCAGAAATACGAGTTGGCAG
Source organism: Haemaphysalis longicornis (assembly GCF_048455015.1). Lineage (NCBI taxonomy): Eukaryota > Metazoa > Arthropoda > Arachnida > Ixodida > Ixodidae > Haemaphysalis > Haemaphysalis longicornis. The sequence continues at coordinate 141,097,681 of NW_027526460.1, read as the reverse complement.
TCAAGAAAACCCCTGAAAGCAAAGGGGAGGATGTGGTAGGTCATTGAAACAGATAAAGAATTTGGAAGGAAAGAAAGAAAGTGGAGAAAAAATATACATATACAACACATACACACACGCGTGCATACACGCAAGTGCGAGTTATATATAGCGTGTATGCGCGCCTGAAAAACTTTTAATACCCCTCGAAGGGCTCGTTTCCCGGCGCACTCGCGCCGATACGAGCTCTCGGCGAATGAGCCCCGTATTCCCTGCGCGTCGAGGAACACCTGGCGAGCCGCGTCTCGCCCTTGGTCGGCCCGCCTTCGGCGTGAAAACACCGCGCCGGCCACACCACACGCGCCGCCGACCCGCACGGATACTATCACCCGCTCCGCTGTCCGGTCGCTACTGGACCACGGTCACCTCGCCCACGGCAGCAGCTTGAGAAAGAAACACACGTTGCATGGGTGAGCGCTCTTTCTATGCTCTCCTTCTTCGCGAGGAAAGTAAATATCAATGCGTGCACCTGTAACGCCGGCCCGTATTCGCGCCGTTTCTTGCTCCACTTGAGGTAAATGCTGCACGAAGGAGTTATAAATTGTTGGCTTCCGCTTCCTGGAGTTACTAATTGCATAAACGTCATTCCTTATCGAATGGGCAGTGGCTGTGATTAGTGGTTCAGAACACCTGATTTCTACCTGTGGGACTCAAAAGGGTGCTGTATTGTTTCAGCCCGTCTTGATAGCCTGAACTTGGGCGCGCGCATGCTCAAAACGTTGACGATAAATTGGGTCTAGCTGAGAATATTTCATGGCGTTCAAAATGTTGAAAGTGTACAAACAGAGTATAAAAATGGATAGGTCCAACACGGATACCGATTACATTGGATAGCTGTGGTTTTTGTGCTTTAAAGTGTTCTCGCATAGTTGATTGTGATATCCAAAAAAACGTACCGGTACAAACCGATGTAAAAAGTTGACATAATCAAAAACATATTTCATTTTACGAACATATATTGTTCCGACTTACTACGATACTCCTAAACAAGAAATTGTTTGATAGGTTCGGTAATTATGTATTATTCAAAATTTAAAATCACGTCGAATATTACAGTGGGGTATCAAATAAATGGTAAGAGTGGGCAACGATAGGTCAAACAGAAGAATTTTCGTAATATCGCTTATAGTATACTCGGTGAAAACTTAAAGGAGCCATGAAGAGAAAACAAAAGTTTGTTTTATTCGAAAGATTAGGTGTTTCATAGTACCCCAAGCGCTTTCCCGGAAGCAAATGATGCTTTATTCGCTGAGAAATAAGGCAATTTAAGCCAAAATTTTAAATCTCCCGCTAAAATTGAACATTCGGTGACGTGTACAATGGCGTCATAGAGCCGGTCCATGAAACAGATACTTAGTATGTCGACTCCATATAGCACCCACACGCGGGAGTCGATCGAGACGGCGGCCATTTTAAAAATACTAGTAAAACCTAGTGCACCCGCAGCCCTAGTCATGGAATCGCCTGATCCGGAGAACAAAACTCTCGCCGAGGAGCTCGGGCTTGCATTTAACAACCTCACACCACAAAAACGCTCAATGCTTCTAAGTGCACGAGCGGCAAGAGTTGTGGGATACGCGGTGGACGGGAAAGCGACAATTCCGCGATAGCCACAACAGACGAACGCCCAGCCGTCGGCACCGCTGCCTCGTCAGCCCCGTCGCGACGGACGAATATAGACTGGTACGTATGTGCCGTATTTTGATTACGGTTAATAATAGTTCAATTTCAGTAGCAGTATCACTTATGCCAGTTGGCCGGTGTCGTGTATGGAAAGCCGTTCGCGCGAGCTCTCTGCTTCGACCAGAAAGATACGAGCGTCAATGCGCGGTGTTTACGGCATTTTTTTCCCCAAGGTCAGAGCGATTTGACGAAGTCGGCGACGAGCGCCAGCATGTCCCAGGAGTGAGCTAACGTAAGGGTCCCTGCCGTAATCACTTCCTCGGAAATGAAGCGAGCACACTCGTACTTCCTTTAGCTCTCTTTCTCCTCCGTTTGCAAAGTTCACAAAACGTAGCCACTTGCTTCGCCTAGGTTCGTCGTTGGGCAGCACATGAAAGGAGATCTCCTCACCGGCGGGGATGTCGTACTCCCTCGACGATTTTCCCGTACTACATGGGCATTTCAAAACGCAGCAACGAAATTTCATTGTAAAGTACTCGAACAAACTGAAGTTTTCAGTGGTTGTAAACTGGAAACGAGCTCGTAACGACAGCAGCAAGCCAACACCATTCGAAACTTACGCGACGACTGGCACTATCTCGTCGCTTCTTGCTGTTCCTTACTCCCCTCGTTTCTATTTTTACCTTTGCTGGTTGGCGATATGACGGCCAACCTCCTGTGAAGGGATTACGATACGAAGCAAAGTCGCGGCTGTGCGTGCTTGAACGGTTCGTTGGCCCCGAAGAGCCTCGAACCCGAAAATTCGTCTGCGCGACGGCGAGATGTCGAGCTCGGCCGGCTCTAGTTTCGTACGCATCGGTGCACACGCTTGCGAGTTCGTTCGGACCTTCAACCGTTTACTCCACCGTTCTTTGTCACACAAAGAATGTGCAGTATGTTTCACGGGCATTTAACTCGCTATGCAAACTGTAAGCCCTGCCTAACCTGCGTTTGCTTTTGCCGGCCTCCGCCAATCGCAGAGCATTCCCAAGTGACATCACAGGTTCTGTTGCGGAAAATGAGCTGGTGGGTCGCATGGTCATTTCCTTTTTTTCCTAATTATGTAGCTTATTTGAGCGAAGTTTGCGTTATAAGTGGTGTCGTTATGGTTCTAACGAGGCAATCTTTCGAATGAACCAAACTTGTGTTTTCTCTTCATGGCTCCTTTAAGAACGGCACCGGAAGTTGCAGCTGTGCCTTATCACCGTAGCCGGATGTTTCTCCGCGCGGCGCAAGTAGGGCGTTACTTGTAATATTTTGAACATGGCGTGAGCCGTTCCCGTGATTTTTTTGGACTTAATATGCTTATAAATGACTCCAGTGACGACAAACAAACTGCGTGAGACAAGGCAGACGATATCGCGCATTCATAGCAAACCCCTTTCAAAACGCGCGCGCACTGACGTCATGGGTCCGGCGCTTTGGCGGAGTGATACACTACATGAGATGGTACCGTTCTTGAGTTGTAACCGAGTATAGTAGTGATTAAGAGTTAAACGTTAACACTTGTGATTCAATTGAGGTGTTTGCACAGGGAATACGACCTAGCTAATAACTCGGTAGCGTGATAATGAAACGCATGGGTTGAAGTACTTTCATGCATCTCTTGTCGATAAGCGTGGGAAAATAAACTTGCTGCACATCGAAATTGTGTACGGTGCTTTGCGATCGACAAATTTCTGTGAACGCCTTGAGATTTCGTTTTGTTTCGATATTGTCCCTGATTCGAACGCTGCTTTAGAGACAGAAACGGGAAGTGTAGCGCGCTGTAAACTCGAATACAACTACTCGGCTACAACAAGTGCAACGGAAGCTATCCCTGCGCCTCATCCCCTCAGCCGGCTGTTCCTCGGCAAAGAGTGCGTTACTGCGAGTAGTTTGAACGGGAAACGAGCCGTTTTCGGGGCATTTTTCGAACATAATTTGCTTGTACAATACTTCAGACAATGTACGCATTGAACGCAATTTCCTTTTAAGACGAGCGAGCGCGCTTTGATATCCGGGTCCGTCGCTTCGGCGCAGGCATACACTGCACAAGCTGCTGTCCTTCATAACTTGTACACAAATCGCGGGCTAAAGAGGTACAACACAACGTACGTGACTAACGACGGGAATGTCCCAGGGGCACTGAATGTCAGGCTGCCATCCTTCCTCACTTCAGTGACGCAGCACTCCCCTCCTGCACCCACAGAGAAGAGGGCGGCTGTCGTTCAAATCACGGCCAGCCTCGCTGATGACCAAGAAGGTGGCCGCGTAGGGGAGGCTTACTGTGGGGCAATACATAAGCACGCTAAGCAAGGCTTCTCGCCTTACGAAGCAGGAGCAACTCATCGTATAAGCTCACTGCAAGGACATTTCTTGGTACCAACGAAACGAAATTGTCGTTGAGCAAAATCGCTCTGCGTCTTCGTCCTATTTTTCCCCTTTTATGAATAGCCGCCACGGCTGTTGACGATTCACATCACCATTTGTGACTGTCGTTCAATGATTAAAGCGAAGCTCCAGTGTTTTTACTTACGGCGTCTGTATCGGGAAAACGTCGGAGTGTAAGAAAAAAATCACGGAGCCCTCCGTCAAACGACGACCGTGGTTGGGCGCGAAGCCTTCTCGTGACGAATTCTTTTGTTGTCGTCTAAATTTTCCAAACCGCTTCGCTCGTGCAGAAATTGAGCAATCGGATAGACGCCGGCTTCACAACGCGAGGGACCCATGTCAGTGCACTGAAGCGAAGCTTTAGTGCACTTACTAATGGCGTCAGCAACGCGAGAACGCCATGCAGGAAAGTCAAATTTATCGGACGATCAGGATGAATGATCGTGGGTGAAGTGAAAGAAGAAAAAAAAACGGTTCACGTGACGGGAATCGAACCTGGGTCCCTCGCCTTATGAAGCCGTCGTCTATCCGATTGCTCCATTTCGACTTTTTTTTTTTGAACAATAACTTTATTTGCAGCAATAAATATGAGTGTAGTTGACATGGGGGCAACAGATATGACGCGAAAGTACAGGAGCAGATGTATACAAGGCTTATTATTACACATGTACACGAAGGCATATGCATATATATAGGAAAGACGCCAAGAAAAGACGCCAATAACAGGTGGAGGACTCTGCGGAATATATACAAAGCCTGAATCAGACGAGAGAAATCAAAATAAAAGAGAACGGGCATAAAGAGATGGATAAGGTAAGTACTGCCGTCTGCAATATCTGGCGTTCATGCCTTCAATGCCCACCCACCCCTTGCAGCGTATGGCCTAAACGGGATAAGTAGGCGACACATACTCGCGTTTATCGAGCTCGGCGGAGGGGCTCATTTGTTTTAAAGGAACTCGCCGCCTGACCACCTTTCGCCAGCGCCTCACGCAGTGTCTCGTCCGACTCGGGTCCCTCTAGCGCACTCATCATCCAGTTTATCCTTTGAACGAAGGGGTGCTAGGCTGGTTTTGCGCTCACCGAGCACTCAACCGCGTCCACCCGTGACCTCCAGACAGAGTGGAGGCCCAGGACGAGGACACAGTCGCGAAGGGCTGGACATTCCGCTTCCGCCCTTAGGTATGGTTGTAGCGGTTTGGAAAACTTAGACGACAACCAAAGAATCCGTCACGAGAAAGCTTCGCGTTCAGCCATCGTCGTCGTTTCGCGGAGGGGTGAATTTCTTTCTTTCCCCCAGGAAGCTCAATGACCCTGTTTTTATTCGGTGAGTTGAGCAGACCAATAGCTACCCAGTCAGTAGAAGAAGCAGACAGCCCTTCCTCTAACTAAGCGATTCCGAAATTTGTATCGTTTGGAATGACTCTTGTGATGATATCTTAAAGGTCCACTGTTAGCTTGTCGTTATTCCAACAAGTCGTCGCCAGTTCGAAGATGAGAAGTCAGCTTTAACTCGGACTAGGGGATTTTGTTGCAAGTTGATTGATTGTAGGGTTTCGCACGCCGACGCAACGCAGGCGATGAGGCACGCCGTAGTGGAGGGCTCCGGATTAATTTTGACCACCTGGGGATCTCTAACGTGCGCCGAAATATCGTACACACGATTTTGTTGCAAGTTATTGTGCACATTTCAATTTAGTTGGATTCAGAGGTCCGTATATTGTGCTTCCAAGAAACCGCATCGATGATTTTTCTAGTACAGCCACGATATAGCACCCACAGCTGCTTGCGTCAACCTCATTTGTCGTGTTACTTTTGTGCGGTCGCCGCAAACGCGAGCCCTCGTTTGAATCAGGCGCGCGCAAAATACTCCTTTACCTTTCTGCGAGAGATGGCGCTGTCATCCCGAGTCTTGCGGACTTACTCCAACAGAGAGCACCGATTCTAGCGCCATCTGGGCCGCGCGTACTGAAACACACCTTCTGCAACGCAACGGGACCGGGAAATTGGAAAGCCGTTCTCATGGGTTGCTGATGCTTTTCCACGTAGCGTTCCTTGCGGAGTACCCCACAGCACCCACCGAGTAACACCCAGCATTTAACCATTGTAGTGGTGTAAACATGGGCAAATGATTCAAGAAAGTTTTGAAGAACGAAGAAATACAAAAAATGAAAACTAAAGACTGAACGAAACAAAGTTGTCTATCTTCTACGTCGCTAACAGACAGCGAAGAGAAAATTTTAAAAAATGCGCCTAAAAAAACGAACCGAAACACGAAAAAAAATCTTGCAAAAGAACCAACCATGAACGCCCTGTGTCTGAACAAAAATGCATAATTGGCAAAATGAGCGCTGTTAACCGTTATAACAGAGCAAGTGTACATTATTTGTCAAAGAAAAAAAAACTAAAATGAAGAGAAGCTGCAATGATTCCGCAGAAAAGCACATTTCGTGCAATTTCTGTAAATGTTTGAAGACAAAAGGTCGTATATTTGGGTAAATAAACGCTGGAATGTCGGTCTATCTGTCTGTCACCCGAATCATCAGAAAAAGTGAAAAAAATACACAGATGTTTCGAAAACTTTCCACCCATGCGTAAGTTGGTTGGTTCGTCTGTACGATGTTTTATTTTCTGTTTCGGTGTGTTTTTTTCGGTCTTCTTTTACATCTGATTTCGCAGTGGGGGAGCGACGAAGGAGAATTTTTTAAATGCAGAGCATTTCTTGAACTCACGATGTCACCCGGCGTTGGCGTGCCTCGGCGTCCGCAACAGCCTTTCCAGGTTCGCCCTCTCCCCCACTCCTCCTCTCCCGCATCACGCTACCCTCCTCGCTCTCAACAACAGGTCCGCACCCCTCCCCCTACACTATATAAAAAAATAATACTTACCGGCGCCTGGTTTCGATCCCACGACCCTGCGTGCGGAACGCAAGGTACATGGTGCTCTACCCACTGCGCCACAAAGCCGACACAGAATGGAAGGCTACGAACGCGCCTTATATCCTTGACTCATTCAAACTACGTCAAGAAGCTTCTGATACAACGCATTCACTACCTGTGGGCGGAACGCGAGGTACATGGTGCTCTTACCACTGCGCCACAAAACCGACACAGAATGAAAGGCTACGAACGCGCCTTATATCCTTGACTCATTCAAACTACGTCAAGAAGCTGCTAATACAACGCATTCACTATCACCAACTCCCCAAACACTAAACGTTAACGCAATACACCCACCCCCTATGCGACGCATTTACTCGAGTCCCCCTCGCGGGGAGATGGGCCCTTTTTTTATATCGTTCGTTCATTGTTACCATCTGTTAGTTTTTATTTCTCGCATTATCTAATTTTGAAAATTTCCTTCGGGCAAATATCTCCATTTCGACTGTTATAAGGAATAAATGTGTTATATTCTCTCATTTGCGTCATAGTGCAGACACAGGGCGTTACTCAGCTAGTGCTCTTGGGCGGTTTTTTTATTCGTGTTTCGTTTTGTTTGAGAGGTAAGTTTTGTTTTGGCCTCGTCATATGAGGGCGGTGTATAAGAGCGACATTCTTGGTTTAGTTAGTGGTATTTAGTGTTTTTTTAACTTCTGGTCTTATATTTAGTTTTTAAAGCAAAGCGTTGTACCTCTACCAGCCAACGGTTTTTCCGTGGCGTGCGGGACAAGAAATTCCCAACGTGGCTGCGGAGGGGGAGGGCGGTTTTCACTCATGAAGCACAGTGTAGATGGCGCGGCGAATTCACCCAGCGTTACCCGCACCCTCACGCCGGTGGGCGCATCGGCACGACCCGGTTTTGTCGTCTGGTTTAGCGACAGTTGTTTTGGGCCTGTTTAGGCGCAGCTTCGCGTCCATTGCGCGGTTACTTCGCAAGGCTTGATTAAATTGTTCGACAGACCCCCTGGGTAACACGGACACAGCGGAATTAAGTGGTCGTATGGCAAAGATACGTTAAAGATTGGTTTGCAGGGCTGGAAAACAAAATGTGGCGACCACATACAGACATCTGGCAGCTCGACAAACACTACCTTTTGCGCACTGCTTGCCACGACTGGGACTCCGTTCTCTAAATTTGTGAATACCAATTCGGTTGTGTTTTAACAGGTATTACAAAAGGCGAAAGGAGCAACTGGTTCCGATAAATAGCGATTATAAGAGTTTCATGAGCTTTCTCGGAATTTTCAAACTTACTAAACTCGCCAGTTTAAATCGGCATAAATGGGAACCACAAAGCTCACATGCCATGTCGGATTTTTCGGTGTCTGCGCTTGTGTCGCGCGGTGGTGTATCTCCGAGCTAGCACACCAGGATGGCTAGGATCCGCTATCATACCCTTGGAATGACGCTCCTCGCCGTTTTCGTTCTCCCGACGCACGGTCGGGCTACAGCGGCGTCGTCGGCCGCTCTAGCCCGGCCGTAGCTGACGCTTCTGCGTTTGGGACGCCGCCCCCGCGATTTCTGGGTAACGGCAGGCAGAATCTCTAATTTCACTCTTTATAGAGCCACGTGTGTGAATTCAAATGACGTCGCATGGGCAATTGTTGTGGGTGTCGTTTACAGCTTTGCGTTCCAACCACCTTCACAGCGTGGATTGGAGCCAAATTTTTTATATGTATTCGGCCAACTATCTGCACGCACGTTTTTTTTTTAACTATTACAGCTGTTAACTCCGGCAATTATGCATTTCTGCGCAGATGCGGGGCGTACTCGGCACAGAATGCTTACGCATTAGAACTAAATTTACCAGGGCGTAACGGGAGCAGAATTCACATCGTATGTGTGGAAAATGAGAGTGCTACCGGTCGGGCCACGCAAAGCATATTCTTGTGGTGCTTTAAGAAGAATAACAGGTACGTGTGTGCAACGCCACCGCATTTTGACACTGACTTCACTCGAGGAGATTCTCCGTGCAGAACCGCGGCCCGGCCGTGCCCAGAGAGACGCATGTATAGTCACCGCTGTAGTTTAAAAGTTTTTCGTGCTGCTGTAGCGCCCTCGATACGGTCCCAATGCGAGAACAACTTGCGTCCATGCTGATTATCGCACTAGGGCAACATCACTCTAAGGGCCCTGTGATTTACTTTGGGAATTTTCCATCTTGATCGGAAGCACTCCGATTTGGGTCACGTGCTTCCGGTTGGCAAAGTGTCTCTGTGTGTGCATTCGCAACATGGAGGTAAGAAAAGCTTAGGAGGTACCCTGACGTCACGCATACTAATTTCGGAAACGACATTTTCAAAGGTCTCGTTATTTTCCTGTATTTTGCGAACATTCGCCACTTCCACCGCCTTTGGACGCTGCGCCGTCTTCTGCCGCGTCTGCGCTTTCTCAACACTGGAGTGACGTCAATTAGGCGGCGCTGTGACGTAGAACCTCGGTGGGCCGGCCCTTCGCCGTCGTTGCCAGTGGCTTTCAGAGGAAGTGAAAGGGGAGCGTTTTAATGCCGGCAATTGTAGTTATGGTGTGACAGCATCACAATAAATGCCCGCCATTTACAAAGAACCCAGTGCGTTGCATCCATCCATCCTGTATTCATTTTGTGAATCATATGCGACCAAGCCAAGAGAAAAACAGCGAAATTGCGGTTTTATTTGGCCGCGCCGGTTCAGTTCGAGATTAAGGTTCTCCAGTTCGGCACACTCCTTCCTCCCGCAGTTGGGCCAATTGCCTTCTGGTATCGAAGAGAAAAAAATCCCGGGCCATTGTCACTAACGTGAAAACTGGGGAAGGGCGAAACATGCAGTGTATAGGTGTCTTGCCGGTGCCTTGGCGCCTTGTCGTTTTTGCCCATGGATATAAAACCATTGGGGGTAGAGGTATACAGATTTGCTGTAAAAGTCTCATGTCTTTGAAGCATTGTTCTTTTCACCTGTCTTTTTTTTTATTCTTTGAGCCGCCAGCCATCTTGAGGGCCGTCTCTTGATCACGACAACGCCTGCTTTTTGATCTACCTAGTTTTCTGATCATAGGGGATTCAAACAGTAACGCGATATCTAGCTGCTGTTCAATCACGAAAGCGACTCGACCGATCAGTTTGCCACGTTTGCAAATAACTGCTGTTCACTCAGTTAAAGGGGCCATGAAGACAAAGCACAAGTTTGTTCCAGACGGCTTTGACCTGATAGCAGTAATGCCAATTATATCGCAAATTTTAACGAAATATTTGACATACTATAGAAAACAGGTGAGGCAGTGGCGACTCCACGGCCACTTTCCGGCGATTTCTATGACGTCACAGAACCTTGTTTATGCCATTAGCGGTCGCCAACATAAGCCACCGCCACGAAACATGACTGTGAGATTGTAGTAGGGCCTCTAGTTCCGTTTGATCGTATGAATCACTTGCATGCTAACGTGCATTTAACACACTTATAAGTGTACGTTTTAGTGCTGGCCGATATTACGTCATTCATGCCCGCAATACGTCACAGACGACGGAAAGCTGAACATTTTTGAACATTACCCTTTCGTGGATGCAGTAGAGCTGAGTGAGTTATAGCAAAAGGTTAGTTTTTTTTCTTTTTTTTTTTAAATTTAACGAGGTTGTGTTTGCCACTTTCTGGATTCCCGACTGCCGTGTCTGCTCCGTGTTGCGTACCGTGGAAGAGGTTCTTCACCGCCTCTAACTGATGTTCGTGGGAAGCGAGATGATACTGCGCTAACAGCATAAGACTTTTATGTGCGAAGTACCTTAGGACCGCACAATGTCCGTCCGCGTCCGTGCGCTTAGCATTTACAATCGCAAAAAATCACACAGGCACCGGCAGGATTCGATCCTGTGTCTTGTAGACCAGAAAGGGTAAGTGGCAGTGGTCTTACCCATTGGGCTACGACCGTTTTTTTTTTCTTTATTGCCTGCTTGGCGACAACACAACACGCACTGTTCAGTACACAAATTACTAGCTCCAGCCACCAATCGGCTGAAGGGAGTGGCTTAAAACATCTTAAATTGCGCTAGAACATCCAGAATGGGTAACCACTCAGGCTCTTCCGGCATGACTCGATAAACTTCTCTTATATAAGCAACGCTTTCAATGAAGTACTCTCGCACTGTGCGAGCATCCTCTTCGGAATTTTGAACCGCCATGCGAGTTTTCCACATAGAATGCAGACTAAGTGCCATTAACATATCATAGGGCACGCCTCCGTCATTGTTTACGGGCAAAAAGCGAATGCCATAAGGCGTTAATGGTAAGTTTTTTTTCAGGGTTCGTTGGAGGATGTCCCAGTGAAACACCGCATCCCAACAGTCCAGAAAGATGTGCTCAATTGTTTCCAGCTTTTGGCATAGTACATATAGTCCTTTTTCCTGCAGCCAAGGTTTTACCGGAAGCGTGCCGCTATGAAGTTTAAAGAAGAAAGATTTAACAGATGAACGTACTGGCATTCGTTTCACTCTTTTTAGAACATCTTTTCGTGAACCCACTGCATATAACTGACGATAAACCGGAACAGGCAGACACACATCAATCATATCTTTGTACAAATGTTTCCGTGGTACACTACTCAAATACTCAGAGGAAAACCTAACCCTTAAAATCCTAAAAGCATCCACCACTTCGCGCAAGAACCCACGCACACGTACACATCGCATTTCAGAAGTTGAAACTACATAGTCTGGAATGACATCACGTAGTCGGACTTGTACCACAGTACGTAGAAAGCAATCTCTCTGATCTCTCAGAAACATAAACCTAGAAACTATTTGTCGGATAAACAAATGTGCCAGTCCCAATCCACCACTTTTCACCGAGCGAAACAAATCAGTTCGACTCATGCGCTCCCAACTTGAGCCCCGCAAAAACACCGCAAAGACTCTGTGCAGCTTTTGTATGTTCCTTCTTGACATACAAATCGCCTGTAGAACGTACCATACCTTGGCAACAGCAAACACATTACATACTGATGCACGGGCAAACATTGACAGATCCCTTCCCCCCCATTGTGTTAATTTCTCTCTAACTCTATCAGTTTCTCCGTCCCAGTACTCTCTCGCATCCTGGTAGTTTTCAAGGGGGATGCCCAGATACCTGGCCGGAGTTGACGTCCAAGGCATGTTCTCGAAAAACAGTGGCCTACTTTGCCAGTCACCGTGCCAAAATCCTATGCACTTGTTCCAGTTAACTGCACTGGCAGACAACTTGCAAAATCGCTTTAGATCGTTCACCACCTCCCTCACACTTTTCCTATCACTACAAAAAACAGCGATGTCTTCGGCATATGACAGAAGTTTAACTTCACTGCAGTGCAAACGGAATCTGTGTATATTTTCATTTTGAAGAATCTTTTAACAAAAGGGTTCAAGATAAATCGCAAACAACAAGGGACTCAAGGGGCACCCCTGCTTCACCGACGACAGTATATCAAAACTTCGTCCCACTTTTTTGTTTACAATAACACGAGCTGAGCACTGAGTGTACGACATCTTTACACCTTCGAGGATGACGGATCTTACGTTAACGTGTTCTAACACTGAGAAAAGAATGTTATGCGCAACACGGTCAAATGCCTTCTGCAAATCAATTTGGATCATCGCCATGTGGCCCCCTAGAGCGTCGCAACGTGAGTTAGTACCCGAGAGTCAAACGGCTTACTCCCTCGCCTGTAACGGTGCGGAGTGCCTTAGGACCTCCCAATGTCCGTCCGCGTCCATCCGTGCGCACACCGCCATCAAGCGAAAATCAAGCGAAATTCGATTTGAGCTGTGAGTTGCAGTTTCATTTAGGGAATAATCAAGGTGAAACTCACGGCTCAAATCGAATGACGGTCGGGGCGCAAATCAGATGTCACTTGGGGCGCAACTTGGATGTCATTTCGAGTCCCCGTACCCCGCACCCTCGCCATCATCCAGGGAGTGGAGATGCTACCATTTTTGTTAAGGACGATAGTCTTTCTTTGGCTACTTAAATAACAAATTTTTGCCTGTCTGTCGGTCTGTGACTATATTCAACCGCCCGGCCAAAGTGAAACAGAAGATGCGGAGTAGTCTTATATACCCACCGCTAAATCTAAATGTCTAAGTCGGGTGTCAATGTTCATACTTGCCAACATTGTTGGACAAGAACAAGACATAACGAAAATATAAGGCAGAAAATCAATACCCAACTGATATTTGCAATGTTCCTTCATTAAAAATTTATGGATGCTTCGTTTTTGAGATAGAAAATGAAATACTACATCAACTCGCAGAAAACCGTAGCCTGCTGTTGCCCGCGCCACTATAACTTCTGGCGCCATTTTAAGGAATCAAACGGCAACAATAAGGAAAGGTTCCACTAGATAGGTTCCACGTACCTCTTGGAACGCTCTTGTAGAACGGCAACTTGGTTATATGGAGTAGGGTGCCTCGATTCACGCGCGGCTCCGCCGTAGGGCAGCGCTGGCATCCAGGCACCCGCCGATTCGTACAGGCCTATTACAGTTACCTCAGTGGCATACAGGCTGGCAATGCAAACCATAAAAGCGGAACTACAGGCGTGGATAGAGGGGAACGGCATACTGGGAGAACTACAAAATGGATTCAGATGAGACATACGCTTAGAGGACAATTTATTTGTCCTAACCCAATGCATAGAGGTGTCAATGGCTCAGAAGCGACCACTATGGATAGCATTTCTCGATATAAAGGGAGCCTACGACAACGTAGATACAGAACTTCTATGGAGCATACATTATCGGAGGGGATTAGGCCAGGACTTTATACAGCTGTTGCAGGGAATTTACAATGAGAGCGAGGTGCAAATTACTTGGGAGGACCAAAAGTGCACGGAACCGGTAGTCACAAATAGAGGTTTAAAGCAGGGTTGCCCTCTGTCGCCATTGCTGTTCATGCTGTACATGGCTAGACTAGAAAGAAAGCTTGAAGGCAGTAAAATAGGTTTCAATCTGTGTTATAGCCGCAAAGGACAGGAAGTGGAACAACATATCCCGGGACTGATATATGCAGATGACATAGTTCTACTAGCAGATAGCAAACAGTGTCTACAACAGCTCACAGAAATCTGCGGGGAAGAAGCCACTGAACTGGGGTTAGAGTTTAGCACAGAAAAGTCGGGAGTTCTGGTTTTTAATGATAACGCCCGTAACGAATCGGTATTTGTTCAACAAGCAGCAATACCGTGGGTAACGGAATACAAATATCTGGGCATATGGATAAACGAAGGTCAGGCGTATCTAAAAACTCATGAGGAGCATTTAAGAATGAAAGGCAAAAGGAACGCCTCTACCATGAAGCACAAAGCACTCTGGGGATATAACAGATATGAAGTAGCGAGAGGAATCTGGAAGGGAGTAATGGTATCAGCACTCACCTTTTCAAACGCGGTAGTGTGTGTCAAATCAGAGATTCAATCAGGGCTAGAAGTAAATCATAGGGTGGTAGGTCGATTGGCATTAGGAGCACACAGTAAAACAACAAATGAGGCAGTGCGCGAGACATGGGATGGGCATCCTTCGAAGTGAGAGAAGCACAGAGCAAAATATGTTTTGAAGAACGGCTTAGAAATATTGATGACCAGAGATGGGTGGCCAAAGTGTTACGGTATCTTTACATGAAAAGTGTGGACACACAGTGGAGGGAAAGAACCAGAATGCTCAGGACAAAGTATATGAAACCTGGAAGTTCAGGGGAAACGACGAAGGCAATCAAAAATGAGGTGAAAGAATCAGAGACAAGGACCTGGAAAAAGAGGATGGATAAGAAGTCCTTAGATATCTACAGGGTCGAGAAGCAGGAGTTCACAAGGGAAAACTTATTCGATAATACCAAAGGGAGTGCATTGCTTTTTGAAGCCCGGGCGGGTCGCTTGCGGACAAAAACGCTTATCCGCGAGCCGGTACAGGAAGATCTATGCGCAGGCTGCGGAAAGGAGCCAGAAACCATGCGATTTTTTGTAACGGAGTACAAAAGCATCCGTCCAGTCCTCAGTGAGGGAGCCATCCAGCTTCCGGAGGCCCTTAGCTTTAAGGTTGGCGGAAAAGTGAATTGGACAGCAGCAGAGGTTAGTAGAAGAAGGTTAGAATGTTCGTGGGAAAAGAGCAGAGAACAATCTGGGAAGACATGCGAACAAATTTCGTAAAAGTATTTTCTTTTTATTTTTATATTATTTTGTATTTATTTTGTTTGTATTTTTTGGCGTGATGAATGTACAGTGGCGTTGCGACTAAGGCCGCAGTGCAACGCCAACCCGTTACAAAGGGGAAGCCGCTAAGCATCATCATCATCATCATCATCATCATCATCATCATCATCATCATCATCATCCGACTTGGAGCTGTGGAACGCGGTAAATTTAAATTGACTTGAGGAAACCTCTAGCGTGTTATCTCGGGAGGAACGAGACGGGAGAGGAACAGCATGAGAGTCGAGCGGGAAACACAAGAGAGGCATTTACTTGGCAGGGGCGCCAGTGGACTATCGTCTTTCGTCGACATTTGCTACGAAGTGAGCAGATACGCGGCCATTTTTTTGTTTCCTCTTTGTAATGCATAACGCCGCCCCATTGCTGCTCCTAAGGAGGTGACGACCTACGAGTTTGTTGGGGACGAACAATCAGATTCTGACGTTGCCACTCTTGGAAATTAGTGCAATTTCATTCTACCCCCAGAAAGAAACATTTTTCAAATCAAAAGCTTGAAACCATTGACTTTAGCCCCGAAGCCTCGCTTGTCCGCGACCGACTGATTGCAGTTGCTTTGACGAGCCACGAATCTTTATTTAAAACTTGCTCATGGGCTTAGTATCACCGCTTAGAATAAACTTCGCGATAACCGAACACCTGCGAAGGAGAAAATAGATTGATTGATTGATTCTGGGGTTTAACGCGCCGACGCAACGCAGGCGATGAGGCGCGCCGTAGTGGAGGGCTCCGGATTACTTTTGACCACCTGGGGATCTTTAACGTGCGCCGAAATCTCGTACACACGGGCGTTTTTGCTTTTCGCCTCCATCAGAAAAGCGGCCGCCGCGGCCGGGAATCGAACCCGCGACCTCGTGCTCAGTAGCGCAACGCCTTAGCCACTGAGCCACCGCGGCGGGTGAAGGAGAAAATACCAGCAAGGCGTTGCTGTGACAGTTTTCTGTTTGTTTTTTGTTTGTTCTTGGTTTGTTTTTACTTCGAGTAAAAAATAGAAAATGGTTTTTCAACGTTGATGCTTGGGCAAGTAGGTGTTCCGTATTCTTCAACGTACACCGCAAAATACGAGGACGTCAGAGCAATAAATTTCAGTTGTGAGTGAGAACCTGTGTGTCTTCTCCTGCCTCTTGTCTTCTGCATTGTAAACGGGAGGACAACCGCGGCGTTACCAAGGTGCAAAGCTGTCACTGCCGGGTGCTGTAAATGTTTTGGCTGATTTTTCGTTCTAGATAATTCGGTACTGCTAAGATGAAAATATCACCAGCATTGGTGGGGAAACCTAAGCCTCCTTTAGAATTAAAAAAAAAAATAATATGCAGAAATTCAGAGAATGCAACGAAGGCGTAGCATTCTTATGCCGTTTGTTTGGAGTGAGTTCTTTTCAGCCAAATATAGCGATGAGTAGCGAAAGCCGTTGGATTATTTTATTCTTGTTCATTTTTCTTTCGTTTCTTTTCGCCAATGTTGTAAATGTATACCATTATAGCGATGGAGTGCTTTTACTTCGCTTATAACTGATTTTTCGGAAGGGGTGTTGCAGGGCCAATTTGAGCTATATTTATACGTATTTCCAACGTTATTTTGGGGACCTTTTTGTTTATTCTTCGGTTTTTGAGGGGCATGTATAAATGCATATTTTTTAAAATTTTGTCACCTTATTTTTGTGAAAATTTTATTTTTTCGATTTTTTTTTCATTTCTTGGCTTCCCAAAGTTCTTGTTGTTGATTGTAGAGTTTAACGCGCCGACGCAACGCAGGCGATGAGGCGCGCCGTAGTGGAGGGCTCCGGATTAATTTTGACCACCTGTGGATCTCTAACGTGCGCCGAAATCTCGTACACACGGGCGTTTTTGCTTTTCGCCTCCATCAGAAAAGCAGCCGCCGCGGCCGGGAATCGAACCCGCTACCTCGTGCTCAGCAGCGCAACGCCTTAGCCACTGAGCCACCGCGGCGGGTTCCCAAAGTTCTGCTCGACCAATTATCTCCATCTACGCTATTATAATGATTACAAGTGTTACTTCTGCCAAATGCGCATTTTTGTTGAAATGCAGGGCGTTATACGGTTTTTCGTCATTTTCGCCATTTTTATACGTATTTCCAACGCGTTTTGGTGGACGTCTTTTGTTTGGTCCTGGGTTTTGGGGAGTTCATGTATAAGATGCGTAGTTTTGATTTTGTCAGATCATTTTTGCGAAATTTTTGTTTTCTATTTTTCTTAATTTTTAAAATTTTCAAAATTCGGGTCGACTGGCTATGTCTCCGTTTACGCTATTCTAACGATTACAGGTGTTACTCCCGCCAAATGTGCATTTTTCGTGGAAATGCAGGGTGTTATACGGTTCTGGCTCGGCGATACTCGGCAAGGAATGATACGCATTAAAATGAGTACCCGTTAGTATTCTGTGAGAAGGATGACCTGCGAAGCTGGATGTAGTCGACGGAGCGCTCGAAACAAACCCAGTTTGTTCGTAATTTGCCATTGAGCACACTTCCTACCCATTTACATGAACGAAACTTGGGAGCACTCGAGCTTCATTCTAGCGAACAAACATAGGGCTGTCTGTGTCCGTCCCGCGTCGTTGGCATCTTACTGACCGAGTAACACACAACCCAACCCGCTTTACCAGTGAAGACACCAGACAGGTCGCATTCGGCTGTTTGACGTCCACCTATAACCTCCCGCCAGCACAACCGACGCGTCACGAGTGACGGCGTGAAAGCTATAGCTTCGCTTGCACGCCCACCCCTCCCCCCTCCACTCACCGCACGTGTACGGTGTACATAATCAGGCAACCGCTTTCGTGCGCGTGCTTGAACGTGAGACACACCGGCAAATAACGGTTGTGAAAGAGGGGTCGGTGATGGCGAAAAGGAACGCCGGAGCGGCGCCGAGTAATACAGCTTCACCGGAATGAAAGCTTGGCTAGTAGAAATACACTGCTTCGCAGTAAAAATAATAACGTCGGCGGAAGCCACACAGCAGTGAAAATCTACGTAACGCGAAGCTTCCGTCGCGGCGATTTCTGGATTGAGGTGAACAT
Source organism: Haemaphysalis longicornis (assembly GCF_048455015.1). Lineage (NCBI taxonomy): Eukaryota > Metazoa > Arthropoda > Arachnida > Ixodida > Ixodidae > Haemaphysalis > Haemaphysalis longicornis. The sequence continues at coordinate 141,079,430 of NW_027526460.1, read as the reverse complement.
GGAGGAGGATTTTAGAGAGTGCGGTTGCGCCTGGCGTAGTTACTTTTTCAGAACGGTGACCAGTAAAGTGCGTCGAGAAATACAAGACGTAACCAGGACCGCTAACAGCTCAACCTCCCTGGCGAAGACGCCGCCAGCTCCAAGCGGAGTGAAAGTTATGCACGCACGAAATGGGGCGAATTCCCCTGGGCTATCCGAAGTGGCTGGCCCGTCTACCCCTCGGCGATAAGCCGAAGAAGCAGCTCTTTCCTCCCCCCAACACCCCCCACCCCCCGGAGTCGCTTTACGGGCCCCGCGGGCGCCATACTCAGAAGCCAAAGTGATCTGGTGTACGGTACAACCTAGCGGTGCAGAGGATCAGAAAGCAGCAGCAGCAGAAGCAGCCCCCGTAAGCCGGACAAAGAGCCGAAGCAAGCTTCGCTTTGAAAAGCGAATGTGTGCTCCAAAGTAGCATCTATCACCTCGATATAGCCACACTGACAAAACGTGACTGGAAGTGCATTCGACCCAACTAATGTCGATGCAGCTACGGTGCACCTGTGTTTGTCTTTGAGGTGAAGTCGGCGACCGTTTGGAAAATATTAGTTGACGCATATTGTTAGCAGCGCTGTTTACATTGTGCTTCAAGTGCACTTGACTTATGGCTTTCGCACAGCCGCTGGTGACGTCTATGTTGTTACCAGCACTGGCGTCGTTGCCCGCACGTGAGCTCTGTGAGAATACGTCTACAAGGCGGCAAACGTGCCTCCTATGGAAGGCACTGCCGTGGAGGCTGTCGCCTCGTCGCTGGTGAAAGCAAAGGCAAAACAAACGAGCGCTACCTCTGGCGCTGTATATAGGTATTGTAGCGAGCGCCTATGCACCGTCGCCAGGCCACAAAGGCGACAAAGCAGCAATAACTCTGACAGTTACATCCACGTCAGCTGGCTGAAAGAAGAAAAGAAATGGAACAAGTGACATTGAGCCCTTTGAGAGTACGTGGCGTACATGGCGGCACACATGACGCCCGCCACAACGGCGCTGCCCAAGAGTGTTGGGCAGCGGTTCGGGTGTTTTGCGCTGGCCCTCATTTTGCGGGTCACCGAATACCCGCTACCCTTCCAAATGTTCAGACTCCGCACGTTTTGTGTATACCGCTCCGTTGAATTGTTCGACGCCTCGTGCATGACTTCCAGCCAAACGTTGCTTCCAGCTGTGAAACCGATTCTGACGGTTCAACAACCGATATTTACGCACAAATATATCGACGTCATTAACAAGTGCTACGTGCGCTACTATAGCTTGTAATCCAGACTTAACAATATTGTAAACACGAATCACAGCTTTCCTTCATTCAGATGGCGACGCTCTTTATTTTTAATACGCGTTTGCTAGACGAGAAACCATTCCGTTATGCCTCATAATTTCCGGCTGCTGGGGTAGATTTTAAACTAGTCGCCTCCTTCCTTACTACTTCGGGATCTAATCGCTTGAGCAACGCGCGATCGCCAATTGGACTAAAGACCCCACGCCAGAACGCGAACAACGTGGTCCACAAAGCATCAAAAACACGGTTGCCAGTGCAGTTGGTAAAGCAATCGCGTGAATCATGCCGCCGCAGCTATCGCTTCAACGGATGATAGCTTCGCTCACAGCATAACATTGAACAGAAATTCGACTATGTATATAGAGTAGATGAAATCGGCAGCCGGTAGTCTTGAAAGCACAATTCCAAATCGTTGTTCTCTATAACATCGTTTGTAATCAGCTCCTTAGTTCCACTGAGTACGATCCCGTTCTAGCCAAAAAGCTAAACCTAGTATCACTAGATAAGGTATAAGAGTAGCGCCACTGAGGCGCGCAAGTCAGCAACGGCGGCTGTCTTGGTGTTCAGTGTTGCGAGATTTCCTCTTCTACGGCCTCGCCGTTAACTTTGCCGGGTCGTTTGTTAACAACACTGCCGAGGATGCATTAAAACGGAATCTTCGGACACATTTCTGCTCCTGAAATGCTGCTACAAGCGTTATCTTTGATTCTCGTTCGGAACGATGCCAGTCGCGCGCAGCCGCAGAGCTAGGAGGACAAGCTATGTCTATTAGAGTTGACCGACTGAAACGCAAACAACAAAATGGCGTCGCCCATGAACCTTCGCAGTGTGAACAAATGGCACGTGATGCGAACTGACCAATGATCATGGCGGCGGCAAGAAACAATAGGAGAGAAGAACGCCGATACTCTGTACCCTTATCTAGTGACACTAGCTAAACCCTTAGATGAACATGCTCGTAACAGTAATGAGAGACTTCATGAGTGCTCGCGCGGTATCGTAATGAACCGGCAAACAGCATCGGCTTCGTGGCTGATATATTTTTTTTTCTAAATTCGCGGATCTCACAGCTCACGCCAGCTTCGAGGAGCTCGATGAGACTTCACAGTGCATAGCCCCAACTAGCATCGTGCGCTGCTCGCTATGCATGCTGGCGAAATGTGCCGCTACGTGACGACGCGTACTTAAATTATGTGGGAAGAGAGATCGTAGTTGACTTCAAAGGCGCACCAGCGTGACGTTACGAAAGGGGAGTTAAGCCCTACCAGGACTTTTAGCTCCATGTTTGACATAAACTGTGCACAGAGTTGGCTCTTGGCGATGCTGTAGGTTACGGATGATAAACTACGAAAAGAGCGCGAGAAGCGAAGCACGATAACGTAGACAATGCATACAGAGCGCTGTCGATGACAAAGTGGTCGTGGGGCGGCGAGGGTTCGTGCATCGGCTAAGCGATGATGGGATTCATGAATGAACCGCAGGGGAGATGGGGGGGGGGGGGATATTGGGTTCGATTGGCTCAAAGTTCATAGGTGACCATGTGTCGATGAACTGCTATGCGCTTCAAGGAAACGCTTCAAAAACGAAAGGAGCAATTAAAAGCCGCGAGAGAGGAGGCGAGTGCACGAGTCGCTGCCCGAGCCTTGCTTGCAACACAACAGCAGAGCAATCTCTGTATTTTTTAAAGCTAATTAAGCTTGCGGCCTCGCACTGGTTTCGTCTGCAGTCCACGCAAAACGCACTGCAGAAAAGCAAACTTTCTCTGACGATGATGATGATTAGAGACAAATTTAAGGCAAATGCCGATTTTTTTTCTTGCACTTCTGCCCCCCATTTTGGTATGTCAACATGAATTAGAGGTTAAGAAGAGCTTTTATGGTGTTTTTATAGTGCCTATAAACGCTTATTTTGGAGTTTGCACCGAAATGTATATATGGGCTTATAGATTCCTATTTTCAAAATCGGCGTCTGTAGAATAGTCCTTAGCCTAAAGTTTCGCTTTCGATTGCAGTTTGAGATCGTTGTTAATGTCACCAGGCCACCGTTGTTCATGTCACCGTTGTTCATGCCTGGTGACGTGAATAACGCTCTGTTCGGTACACTATGGCGATCAAGCTAGTCCTCTAGTTCAGCCAGCTCCCGGGAAACAACCGCTAGTGGCAGTGAAATCAGACGCTGATGCTCCGTGACAAGAGGCACGATTTCGAATCCAAAAGTCTGGATATTGTGGTGATTCCTAGGTTATTTTCTGCGTGCTTTCCAAACAGATTTCTTCAAATATGTGCAGTCGCACCCTCGTTTCTAGAGCATGATCAAATTCAACTGCATTTTTCGACTCCAACTCCATGGAACACGCCTTCGTTAGCGGATCATTCCTATATTGAAGAACCAACGCGAATCGTCACTGCGCAGCCGGATTTCCCTTACGCCTCAAAATTCACACTGCCGTCTTTTCCATCAAAAAGCTGTTCGGCTGCTAAACACCCTTTGAAAGGTGCTCCTCGAATGTGTGGAAACGTATTTGGTAGTGCTGGGATGTCTTGCCTGAACATCAGAAAAGTTAGTACCTGAGCTGGTTGGTACATAACTTTGAGGGTAAGAAGGTGTAGCGCAACAAACGGGACGAAATGGAGACGAGACAAACACTTGCGCTTACTAACAAAAAAAAAGCGCAAGTGTTTGTCTCGTGTCCGTTTCGTCGCGTTTGTTTCGCTACCCTTACCCTCAAAATTGCCTCAACAATTCGGATAATATCATTTGATATGAGGAAATTGCTGTAGAGTTATCTAATAATTTTCATATAAAAGTATGCCAATTATGTCAAAAGTATGTCAAACAGACCGAGAAATTCTTGAGGCCTTCATGATAGGCAGAGAAGGGGAAAGGCGCGTCAGTACACCGTTCGTGGCGCTGTCCGCGAAGAAAATCGGATTTCTGGAGAGACAGGGATCTGGGTGTGCACGAGCCTTATACACGTGATTGCCGTGTACACGTGTAGCTTTAATTTACGCCGTTGTGATATGGGCCGGCACTGTGGTGTGGCTTTGTGACATGAGCAAGAGTGACGTGTGCAATACTGTTTTGTGTTACCGCCGTGGTTTTATCTTCACCCTTTGTGCGTTTCATGTACATATAGACGTTTTCCGTGTTTCTGCGGCATAAACTGAGTTGAAGTTCTAGCGTGTGTTGTTTCATCTCCTCCTTAGCTTTGTCTCTGTATTAGTGTTCGCTAGTACGATGAATTCCTTGCTTGAAAAGAGTTATCGCGGTGCACCGCGAGTTCGTGCCACCACTCGGTCGGATCTGATGAACTGATGATGATGCCGCGTGGTCTGATACAGCTTAGGAGAGGAAGAAGTGACAACAACAAATAGCGGTTGTCGCTTACGCCGTTAGTTGCTACTTTGGCAAAAAAAACTTGTATACAACAAAGAGTGGGCTGTGGCTCTGTAGTTCGTAAGCTATTCGGCCTTGTTGTGGATCAGAATTAGGTTTTTTTTCCAGACTAGGGCCACCATTAAAGTTCGGAAGAATTCTAAGAATAATTTTGCCGACTTTTCTAGTATAATTTGCTCCCCATTCTTTTGTAGATACGCGGTTTTCTATCGCCTCCTGCAGCGTTCATATCTTCATCTTTCTAAGCAACTTTTTTTAATTGTTTATTATTGATCACTAAGACTCCGCCAACTAAGTAATTTCTTACACTACTGTTTCCAAGCCTGATCTTGCTGTACAGCGTAAAACGCGGCAAAAATATTTCTGCTAATATGACTATCTGGTCCGTGTGGAGGTTTTCTACGTTGGTCCGTCTATGAGTACAGGTGTTCTGTTTTTGCCAATAGCAGGCTCTTTCTTGATTGCTTTCAAGGTTACTCATGTTTTCAACGTTTCTTTTATATTTGGCGTGCTTTCGGTACGAATGTCACTATATAGAGCCTTATCTTCTGCTAGTCAGTTTCGGCATCTCCGCAAATTTGATTTGCTTAGCTGTTGACACTTCTTGCGGTAGTTCAGGAATTTCTGTGGATTCACCTCCTCCAACCCCTGCCTCTGACCCTGTGGTTATCGTCGTTATGTTTTCATTCAGTATGTCTGCGTTATATTCCTTGTCATTGGTTAAAGCCACAAATACGCTCTGAAGTGTTCTTAAAAACTCTGGTGATTTTTCTCTATCTCCTTAAAAATTCCTAGTCGCAAGGTCCCATTGATATGCGAATTGGCGCACTTAAATACGTTATTGTTCTTTTAGCTCCAATCCTTAACACTTTGCACAATTTAGCCGCAGCAACCGGCTCTTTTTCTACGCAAATGCAAAGAGCAAAAGTTGCAGCCATCCATAACGGCCGTGATGAATGGCTGCAACGGCTTTTCAACCGATAACAAGGATAGCTATTTTATCGTAAACATGAAACAAATAATCGAGATATTACAGCTGAGAAAACTGACAAAACAGCGGTGACTCACCAACCACTGGTGATTCTTCTGTGACGTCACATATTTTTAGGTTCGGAGTACCTTAGGACCGCACATTGTCTGTCCGCGTCCGTGCGCATAGCATTTACAATGGCAAAAAATCACACAGACACCGGCAGGATTCGAGCCTGTGTCTGGTAGATCAGACGGAGTTAATGTCAGTCGTCTTACCCATTGGGCTACGACCGTTTTTTTTTATTAAATGCCTGTTTAGATATACACAAACAAAAGACACATACACTGGTTAAAAGTCGCCAGCTGAAACCCGGCTGATGATTGTCATACTAAAATCTTTTCAAAGAAGCGAGGTCATTCAACAACGCCACCCAATCAGGTGGATGGCTCTGTATACTGTACAGTTCTCTCATTTGCACCATACTTTCAATGAAGTTCTCGCGTACCGGTCGGGCATTTAGATCTGCATGACGTACACCCATCCTAGTCTTCCGTAGGCTGTGAAGGCCTAACAGCATGAGCATGTCATAAGGGATTCCTCCGTCGTTTACGACGGGCAGATACCTGATTCCGTGCGGCGTTAACGGCAGTTCTTTTTTAAGTGTTCTTTACAGCACGTCCCAAAAGAGTATTGTGTCCAAACAAAAAAAAAACGTGTTCAATGGTTTCTGGTTTTTTACAAACAGTACAACTAATTGTCCAGGGAGCGAAAAAGCCTTTTCCTTGCAACCATGCATTTACGGTAATGTACTAGTGTGGAGTTTAAAGAAGAAGGTCTTAACAGTGGATCTTACTGGTATTCTCTTAACCCGCTTAAGAACGTCCTGCCCTGGTGCTTAAGAACACACGGTTCTGTAAAGGGGTAACGGTAGCATTGTGTCGACTAAGTCTCTGTACAATTTTTTCTTTGTAATTGCGGAGAGACATTCAAACGAAAATCGGCTTTGTAACATTTGGAATGCAATTGTCACTTACTTGAGGTAACCATTAACCCCTTGTCGGGGGCCGCCAACAGAAGGCACTATAAAATGCGGAATGAAATTCATTAATCTCACTTGTATAACTATTTTCAGAAAGTCGTTACTTTGGTCCCTGACGAAACAAAAACGAGACACTAATTGCCGAAGAAACAAATGGGAGAGACCGAGCCCTCCGTCTCTCACATGGCGGAACAAGTTAGGACGGCTAACTCTCTCCCAACTCGAGTTCCAAATAAATACGGCAAACACCCGGTTCAACTTTTGTAGGCACATTCTGGGCATACATATAAAACTTAACACATACCAGACTTTGGCAATGAGAAACACATTACATGCAGCGGCCCGTGCGAACATCGAAAGATCGCTCCCCTGCCAAGCTGCAGCCTTTTCTTTTATCTTTTCGGTATCATCGAGCCAGTATTGCTTGCTCTCACTATAATGGTTCAGCGGGACTCCCAGGTATTTCCCCGGCACCACAGACCACTCGATGTTCGCAAATCTTTCGGGCGTACAGTCCCATGCGCCATGCCAGAAGCCCTGACATTTGCGCCAGTTGATTTCAGACCCTGTTTGGGCACAGAATGTGGTCGCTACCCTTATGACTTCCAACAGACTTGCCCTGTCATCACAAAACACAGCCACGTCGCCCGCGTACGCAAGCAATTTCACTTCAGCCGACAGTAGTTTAAAGCCTCGCACATTTTCGTTCTTGATTACTCGCACGCAAAACGGCTCGAGATATAAAGCGAAAAGCAGCGGGGCGAGGGGGCAACCTTGATTCACAGACGTTCTGACTTGGATGGGTTCTGTGAGGGACTTGTTAACAATGATTCGTGTGCTGCAATCTGTGTACACAATTTTGACCCCTTGCAGGATCACGTCGCCAACGTTGACATACTCCAATATACGCAAAAATATGTCATGTGTCACTCTGTCGAACGCCTTCGCCAGGTCCAGCTGTAGCATCGCTACTCGGCCCGCGAATGCATCAACACATTCCAAAACGCCTCGTGCGACATGAATGTTGGTGCTTATGGATCGATTTTGTATACCACAGGTTTGATGAGGCCCTACCAATTCCTTAATCACACTTTGCATCCCTTTAGCTAAAATCTTCATAAAAATCTTGTAGTCGACGTTGGTGAGTCTAATGGGTCGATTTCCTCAACGGACTTCAGCTTCTCCTGATCATCTGTCTTTGGGATTAGCACCATATGCGCAGCCCGAAAGGAAGGGGTTACCAATTGTTTTAAATCATAAACTTCAACAAACACTCGGTTTAGAATAATGGCTAGCTGGCATTTGAACGTTTTATAGAATAACGCCCCGAGCCCGTCTGGCCCAGGCGACTTTCCTGGTGACAGCTCGTCTATAGCATTCTCAACTTCTTTGAGACATATGGGTTCGTCGAGGCGCTTTTTAATATCGCTACGCAAAATTGGCATCAAATGTAGAAAGTCTTTTTCGAATCCTCCCATTAGGCGATTCTTCTGACCAAACAATTTGTTGTAATGCGATACAAATGCTTGCTTAAATCTTGTCATTTTCACATTGTACTTCGTTTTCAAAAAATATTGTCTTTATTTCATTTCTGCTAACGTACCCCTTTTCATCAGCTAGAGCACGTTTGGTAGGTGCCTCGCCCATCCAGAGTTGTTTAGAACACGCTCTTATCGCTGCTGCTCTGTACCGTACTATCTCCAATGCCTCCAGATGATTCTTGACTTCTCTTATCTGCTTAGTAAATTTACCGGGCTCAATTCCTTCCATACTTAAAAGGAACTGCAATTGTTGTTGCAGTTCTCGCTCCTTCTTCCGTTCTTCGTGGCGAAGGATGCAACCCCTTTCAATAGACAAAGCCTTTATGTCGCCTTTAAAGACCTCCCATGCCTCCGCGATGGTTATCTTTTCAGCCGTGAGTATCTGGTTCATCTTTTCTTTAGCAGCTTTTACGAAAAGTTCATCGTTCAGCAACCGAGCGTTGAATTTCCACAAGTCCCAGTTGAACCGCGTCTTTCGTTCAATTTTTCCTACTTGAAACATGACCAAGCTGTGGTCGCAGAAGGACACAGGTTTTACGTCATATTTGCTACAGTTTGGCAGCAGTTCCAGGGATACATAAACCCGATCAAGCCGTGCGTTGCTTTCCCCTTGAAAGGGCATGAAAGTGGGTCGCACGCCAGAATGCAATACCTGACCGATGTCTTCAAAGTTATAATCATGTGCCAATTCACTTAGAAAAAGTGCGCTCTTGTCCCTGACAGGCCGATTTTTAGCGCGGTCTACAGCGGAGCAAGCACAATTGAAATCGCCAAGGATAATAATTATTTTTTCCGTATTTAAGTATTCTTCGATGCGCTCAAAAATACATTTCGCTCAGCTTCATTATTTGGGGCGTACACACAGATTAGCCGCCAGGACATAGCAGACAACTCAAAGTCTACGACAAGCAGTCGACCAGATTAACAGCTCACAACGGCCTGCTCCACAACACCTAGGTCTCTACGAATAAAAACGGCGCAACCACCAGAGGTACCCACGGCGTGACTCACACACACATTATAATGTGCACGGAAAGACGACACGATGCTGTCGGTATGCGCTTAGCTCTCTATTTTAGTTTCCTGTACAGCACCCACGTGTAGCTCATTGTCCTGAAATAGACGATTTAATTGGCATTGCCACCTTCTAGACCCAAGACCCCTAACGTTTAACGTTGCTACACGTAGTGCTGTCCGGAAATATGCATGGTCATTAGTGGTACCAAATGCGCGGTGCCTCTCCCGTACAAACAAAGGCATTGGCTTGTGACTCACAATGTAGGGCTGTAGTTCTTGGCCTTCCCGACTCGTGCTGTTGAGGCGTGGTCCATTCCACACACATACAGCCGTGAGCTGAAGTAAACGGACCACGGGAGCGGTGGCGAAAACTAATCGCTGCGCCGTCTGGTTGCGCGGAGCCTGCTGTCGAGAACGCGTACAGCGCAGGCGCGGCCAACCAGTTTTGCATGCATGCATTATCACTTGCTTCTTCGCGACTGATTCCTGCTTCGATAAATCAGCGCCAGGGGAATCACGCCGCGCAGTTACGGGAACACTGCCGGATACCGCCCTATATTGAAAACGGTGCGACTCACCTGATATGCGGCAAGGGTTCTACGCTGTCACACATACCGTGCTGTGGATGCGTATACGGCTCGTACCATTTCTGTTCTTCGGTATCACAAGGTCGACGCGGGAAAGCATAGCAGTAAATACATCCGAAAAAAAAAAAGGGCCGACCAACGTGGGTGCTTTCTCTTAGCTCAAGATGGTGTACGGGCTATTTTGCTTGTTTTTATTGTTTGTTTATTCGCTTTTATGTCGGCTGGGCTGATGTGCGTTGGGGGTGCGGAGCACACGTGTGGGAACGTTTTTTTCCTTCCGTCGCTTCTTGGAAAGTCTGGATGTCGCGTATTATGCCCGAAACGGGCGGAGGTGAGCTTGCAAGGTGTATAATATTTTTACCAGTGTTTTTGTCACTTAAGCGGCACCATTTTTGTCCCGTGTTAGGGAGGCGACGATAATTGTTTTTGAGTGTGTTATAAGGGTGATGGTAGATAGAAGCTCCCAGTAAAGACACGAGAACTGTGAGGTCAGTCGAGAGGTCAGGAGGTTTAAATGGGCTGAACTCGAAAATGTGTCCACGGGGATTATGCTGTTAAAGCTACGCAGCCTCGTTTCGTTTCCTCGCGGGTCTACGGCTGTAGCCACTACCGCAGAGATATGTTGACGAAGGAGTGAGTGATGGCTCTTTTGTAATGCGTGCGCAGCCCGTCTTCTTCGAATACCGGCACCGGCTATCAAAGAAGGGAATCTTCTGCGCCGAGCTTAATTTTAGGCGTGCATTGCATGGCTGGGAATTCCTACGGAGCACCCGAGGTGTTATTGTTGAGTGATGCAAGTTTCCCAGTGGATATCTGTTGTCTTGTTGTTTCTTCGGCAGCGTGTTTTTGATAAACACCTTGGAGTTTCCGCATGAGGGTGCGAGCTAGAGTTGGGTCATATGGCTATCTGTGTACACAACAATTGACTGAATTTGTGGCTGATCAGCGGCCTAAAATACGGTTAATCGATAGGTCCTCCTCACTCTCCGTGGTGACGTATCTTTTGGAGGCGGGACTTTTGTAATTAAACTTAAGTGAATGGTGTTGTTAAGGAAATAGGGCTGGCCGCAGGACTTGGGATTTGCCCGACCTCTGATCTTTTAGGTCAGTGGTACTCGGCCGGTAGCATGCCGAGGACTCCTTCTTGGCTTGCAAAAGTGTTGGGGGATCCCACGATGAAATATGGTGATACGTTTCGTATTGTCACAGAATTAAGCCTTGCAGCCAAAGTCGCTCATACACATCTCTCTATGCCGGTATGGCTTTTCTGCATAACTGAAGCGTTGTGCAAAAAAGCCAGCTTTAAAATTTGTGCTGTGCGGAGAAGTTTTTCTAGCATATCATGCGGCACATTCACCTTTTTTTTTAGTTCACGGCAGGGTTTTGAAAATAAAAAGGAATTTGGGAGTATAGCGGAGGGACCCACAGAGTCCGAAGTGCCTTCACGGGCCTTTTTTTTCTCTGCGCACCCCCATCTGAGAACGACGGCCCTGTGAAATGCTTTGTAAAATAATACATGTAAATAAACTTGTTGTTTTTTAATTATAACGTCGTTTGTTTGCCGCATGCCGTCGACCATAAGCTAGTAATCTTTTTATCTTAAATCATCTACTGACCGATCCGTCCTTGGATCAACTCCTTCAATTTTAACTCGTGTCACAGAAGTGCGCAAGAACTGTCAGTACTGTTTTTAAGTGCAAATAAATCTCATTGAAAACTGTAGTTCGTATGCGTTTCGATAGTCGCTGGGGGTTCAAAGCGGGGTTCAATGGTACCCCACATCGCAACGAAGTTTTTGAATATTAAATGTATGTGTCGGTGCCTCGAACTTGAAAAACATTGCGAAGCTGGATTTTCCCGAGCACTTGCGAAATGGCCCATATGCCGCATACGCAAACGAAGGTTCATAAAGCAATGCAGTACATACCAAAACACAGCAGTATTTGTCAAAACCTCATGTAAGCTTAGCATCAATACTTTTTCAACTTCGCTGACATTCTCAAAACGCCTATAATTTTGCATCTATCCTCAAAACCCACGAAGATGGTTTTTTGTCTTATTTTCTTCGACTGCACAGTGATTTTTTACTGCTTCATTGCCTGCTTCAATATTTGACGCGGTGGGGTAGGGGGTGCAAAAAAAAAAGCTACAAGCACGAGATAATCACCAGCGCGCCAACTCTGCCAGTGGGGCCGCGTTGCCGCCGATTTCGCGCCGTTTCCACAGCAGATAGCAAAAGGGGCGCGCGGTTCCCCTGGCGTCAATTTATGGGAGCGCGAGGCAGTCGCGAAGAAGCGAGTGATAGTGGCATGTGTGCTGTGCAGCTAGGCCGCTCCTGCGCTGTGCACGGTCTCGACAGCAGGCACAACGCAACCAGACGGCGCAGCGATTAGTTTTGACCACCGCTCCCGTGGTCCGTTTACTTCAGCTCACGGCTGTACGTAAATACTCGCGCACGCACACACACACACACCACACACACACACGCACACACCAGCACACACGCGCACGCCCGTGAAAACGCGGTAGAAATAAGTATGAAAAAAGTACTTCACAATCAGTAAGAGCCATGAACTGCTCCCTTGTCCGGCCCACGGGTCCCTAGCCGGCGAAATCACGCAGCACTTGAGTGTCGCGGTGGTTGTGCCCCCCCCCCCCCCCCCCCCCCTGGCCGCTTGTCCGATGGACTACTCGGCGGCACTTTCATACTTGGGTGTCGAAGCGTCGGTGGTCTCAGCGGTGTCGCTTTCGATGGTGGCTCGTCCGTGTTCCGTTCTCCAGAACGTCTTGCCTCGTTGCTCACGTCCCCGTGGGGACGTTTCGGGACAACGTTGGCGGTTGTTGGTCCCGTGGTTTCCTTCACTTCCCCAGTTTGACTCGGCGTCCCCGTGAGCACACCACTAGTTCCCGCAGTTGATGTGGCGTCCTCGAATTCCTGTCGAGGTGTCAGCAGAAGCTCACCTTGACGTTGCTTGGTTGCTTCCGCATCCTTTGGGGGCGTTTCCTAAACACGAGTGTGGGTGGGCGTTTCCTGCTTGGTAGTATTCTCGGCAGTCCCCATTGCAGATTCTGCCGCTTCGTCCTCGTCCATAAGGAACTCAGACGACTCGTCGTTCCTTCTGGGTCCTACAACTTTCGCGTACGTGCGCACACAATTCGCCTCAGTATGTCCGAACCGGTGACAGACGGTACACTTGGGTACACGGCATTCTTGCCTCACGTGACCCATTGAGTGGCAGCGCAGGCAGAGTGGTGCCCAGCTTCCCGCAACCACCCCAAGGGCGTTATCCCCCGCCACTCAAATCCGATGTGGGATATCTTCGATATTCACTCCTTCCTTCAGTTTGAGGGACACCGTGCGAGTTGTAGAGCCCTTGTCGGTCACGCCTTGCACCCTCCATCTCTGTTTTGTTATTTCCGTCACCTTGCCGTACGGAGCGAACGCCAGCCGCACATCCTCGTCCGCTACATTGTGAAGTGTATAGCCAGTGCAACTTCATCCGCCCGTCCTGGTTGATAGGGTCAATCACCAAACACCGACGACCCTTCACTTTGAATTCCGTTTCGGCGACCAATTTCTTTGCAGCTTCAGGGCTGCTAAACGTCACGGCCCCCACATGGCTCATCTGATACGCCCCCACTGCGATAACTTCGGGGAGCAGCGACAGACGAGCCAGTGCGCCGCGAAAATCTTCTACCCGATATGGGCGAGCCCGGAGATCACCGTGTAAAAATAAAGTGTTGACAACACTCTGACCTGTTGGCAGGGTAGGCAGCGTGACTTGATAATCCTCGTTTCCATTTCCAAACGTCCGGTTTCCGCGGCCTTGCTTAACCGCTGTAGCCGCCCCTGACGGAGCATCCATCCTGCGTCCGTTCACTCTCGTGGCCGGAAGCGGAATCCATTGGGCTACGACCGTTTTTTTCCCTTATTGCCGGTCTTCGACATTGCATAACAATGGGCACACAAAAGATGTACAGAACCACACATTCGGCTACCAGCCTGATTAATGCTGGCATTGTAGTTTAAAATTCCTTCAGTGCCATCAGGGGTTATAACCTTGACAGCCACTCCGGAAGGCACTCCTTTGACTTTTGCACTTCCACGAATTGCGTGACATTCTCTATAATATAAAATACTGTCTTGTCGGCCTCGCATCCACGTCCCCCGTGTAGCCAGGCCATGCGCGAACGGGAAATGCAGTAAAGACCCGACAACATGACCAAATCGTAGGGAACCCCCTCTTCGTTGTCCACACTCAAAAACCGGATGCCGTGGGGATGCAGTGGAAAATCCTTGTGGATGGTCCTCTGAAGGACATCCCACAAGAAGACGGCCGCCCAAAAATGTAGAAAAACGTGCTCGATATTCTCCGGTTGCTCCAGGTTTTCACTGAGAGTGTACCCGTGTGCAGTTTGAAGAAAAAGGACTTGACTTTTGGATTGACTTCCATTCGTCTTACACGTTTCAAAACGTTTTGTCTTGGGCCTCCACAGTACAGGGCTCTGTACAACGGTATTGGAAAGACAGTATCGCAGACATCCTTATGCAGCTTTCTACGTGCAACCGAACTCAAATATTCAAGAGAAAAACGAGCGGTTAGAAAGTGACAATATTCCAAATAACCGTGGATGCCACCCGTCATGCTTCCTGAGGATACGACAAATGATTAGGCTACGACCGTGAGTTAGTACCCGAGAGTCAAACGGCTTACTCCCTCGCCCGTAACGGTGCGGAGTACCTTAGGACCTCCCAATGTCCGTCCGCGTCCATCCGTGCGCACACCACCATCAAGCGAAAATCAAGCGAAATTCGGTTGTAGCCGCGAGTTGCAGTTTCATTTAGGGAATAATCAAGCTGCAGCTCACGGCTCAAACCGAATGACGGTCGGGGCGCAACTTGGATGTAATTTAGAGTCCCCGTACTCCGCCCCCTCGCCATCATCCACGGAGTGGAGATGCTGCCGCTTAATTTTTTGTGCGGCTGGCGGCCGCCGACGGAAGCCAGAGCCGAGAAACGTGGCTTGGCTAGTGTCTCTGGTTTCCTTTGGCCATATCTCTTGAAAGCTGATGTTAAGGTAGCACACTAATAAGTAGGGTTTTAGTTATGGCACACATTGCGCCACTCCTGCCATACTGCGTCCTTGTAACGGGAAATTAAAAGTTTTGCAATATTCCTTGCGTCTTTTGGTTAAAAAAGATTTTTCGTGGCTGGGGTGGGGCTTACTGGGTTACAAAGGCTGGTTCGCTAACATTCAACGAAGTTGTATTTTCTGTTCATGGCCCGTTCCTACACCGTAAAGGCCTCGGAAAAGATGCACATTCACTGTGAATGCGCTTCTTATGAGGCATTATTTTCTTTTTACGGGGCAGTACGTACGGTTATCAAAATTACAAATACACGAATTAGCCAAAAGGAGTGTACACTGAATGCAGTGGAGAAAGCGTGTCGTGCCAGTGTTAACATTGCATCTGATGGGTAAATCATAAAATACTATTATTTAAATTATACAATATGTTCTACATGGAAATGCTGTCTTTTGGGCTGAATTCGCGATTTTCGGCATCAATATGTAAGGTATGTCAAGCCAGATAACCACGGGTGTACCCAAAGAGAGCACTCTTGCCCCTTTTTTATTTTTACATTTTACATATCTAAACTTTTTCTGACCTGCCGTAGACGCTTTATGAGTATATTATACTGATGCAACATTAATTCGTTTCCGTGGTGTATATACGAGAATAAATCATTGTGCTAGGGAAGTAAAGTTCTGAGAGATCTCTAGAACGGTAATTTCTACAAATCAATAAACGGATGATTCAGCCTTAAGCATAAGTTCGGATATATCTATAAACAAGTAAGAGCATGTTAAAGCACGGCGTTTTGATACCTGGAAACTCAAACGGGATTTAAATGTTCAACGTATGCAGTAAATTAAACAGAGATGCTGGTGAAGTAAACAGGAATCGCTGCGTTTCACCTTTTCTTTCATTTGTCTTTCGCTTCAAAGAGCTCGAAGATCAAGTTCAGGTGGGAAAGGAATTTGGACAGCGCTACTTAAGGGGCAATACAGGCCGGTTGCAAATTAGTTAAGCCGTTGTACTATTGAGCCCAAGGACACGGGTGCGACCCGGCCGCTGCGGTCGCTTCTCAGATGAAGAATAAAAGCGTAAATGGCAGTGTGTCGAGATTTCTGCGCACGTTAAAGGTCCTCAGGGGATAAAAATTAAGACGGAGCCATCCACTACGCGTCGCTCCTGATAATAACCCGGGTGTAAGTCTCCTACCAGGTGCAGCTTAAAACCTCCGCCTGCGCATAGAATAAATGTAATGATAAGCTTGCCCCAACGTTGCGCTCGTGCGTGTTCTCGTGCTTCGCGCCCGCCTCCGGAGTTCTGCGCTTCTAGTGGGCAACTGAATAATTTCCAGCCTTAGCGCCACCGCAAACTGATGAGGATAAATGGATCGGATTTCGCAGCACTCGTCAGTGGTGCCTGCGCACAACGCTCGTGGCTCGCAGGCGACCCTGCGCCACGCGATCACGTTCCTCAGCCCGTGCTCACGGCCAACTTTTGTTCGAGTCGGCAGGCGCCCGATGCTCGCGCGTCACAACTCGGAATGTGGCTTGGTGTGCGCGCCCCGAAGTTATGCGGCATTTCAATTGACAAAGGCGCTGCTGCACAGCGGGAGGCCGTTTTCTCCTCCGCGGGTGGCGCCAACCGAGCGAGAACGTCACCGATCTTCCCGCGCTCGTGGCGGCCTCCCCGTCACTTGCTCCTTCCTTCAAGGCGGATTCGCACGGGCACTCGAACCTCGGGAACGCGTGGACCCGGTCACCACAATGAGGCGCTTTTCCCTCTGGGTTGCCCCGCGGAAAGGCAAGACGTGTTTCTCCTTTTGCGTGTGTCAACGCTGCAGACTCATTTTATACAGTCGAAGTTGATGGGAGAGAAAGGTAGTTTGCGATAGTGGAGAGGGAAAGAGAGAGTGCAACTTTCAATTGAGAATTTCTATGCGTGAGAGTAGCTATGCGTGAGAATTTCTATGCGTGAGAGCGTGAGGGTACCTGGTCGGCGAGGTGTGCGCTGTACAGCGCCGTCTCCCACTGCTCTTGTGTGGGGTTAGGAAAAGTGGGTGACAATTCCATGGTTCTGACTACGTTCCCAGACTATGTGGTACAGGGAGTCAGAGTGTCCACAAAGGTTGCATTGCGGTGAATTTTGCTTGGGAAACTGTATTAGATTCGGACTGGGGGAGGGCACGCATTGGCTTGTAATAAGCCTTGTTTTTTTTTACCTAATTGTGGGGACGCTGTGCTCTCTGTGTGCGGCCAGGATGAAAGTTTAATGAGCAGGGGCGGAATTCTGAGTTGTGTCAGTTTCGAAAATGGTCATTTCGCGTCCGTTTCAGTCATTACGTAATGGCACTTTCGAGGCCTCTGACCAATGATACTACCTTGGTTGTGCAATGTCACATCCGGTTACCTGCTTTCAGCCAATCAAGGCTCGCTCGAAGTGGACACTTTGAAACAGACATGAAATGGACAAAACTCAGAATTCTGCCTGTGTACTGGGACATTTTGGCGAGTATCACTAACACGAAAAAAACATGCAAACATTTCAGTGGCTTGAATCCGGAAAAAGAACCTTGTTTATGAAGAATTCGATTGGGCTGACTCGGGGCAGAGACGGGGGGGGGGGGGGGGGGTCGTTTTTAGGGACATTTTGGGTTGAGGAGCCTGCGCGTACATTCTTCTATGCTAGAATTGTGGTATTGCTGATTGGAATCACACACAGCTACACTCACATGCACAAAAAATAAGCACTAAGAAAGGAAAATTGGAAAGACAGTGCTGGAATTCACCAAACAGTGGCTATATTAGTGGATCAATTACGTTAGACCCATTGCGCAGCCGCTTCTTGTAGAATATATTCATTCAATTTGAGTTGAATGCTGTTGGTTTTTTTTTTCACCGCTGTGTATACCTTATGTCTATTTGCATGCCTGCAGAAGCTCTGTACGAGGCTTTTGTACGAGGCATTTACTCTTACCGTGTGTTTGTTGGTTAGGGCAAGCTAAACCTACGTTTCTACAAATCAATGAAATTTCAATGCACAAGTCAGTGAAATGAAATCAATGCAAGATTGATTTCGGTTGACGGTAAAATCTTTAGCGAGCGGTCTCTGAACGCGAAATTATGTCCGGGCTACTGATTTTAAAACACCCAGGAATAACCAAATAAGGAAACTGTTTAACCTTGAGGCGGCGTACCTAAACTCTATATACTCTATATACGCAGCCAGATGGCCACAAAAAAAAAAAGATATATAGCTTTTTAAGCAAATTTCGCATTTGAATAAAAATTATTCATTGCCCTTGGTTCTAGCCCTGATGCACCGCGTAACATCGGCAGTAGGTATACCAGCTTATGTCGCCACGTCGCTGTGTATTTGTAGGGCGTGAAAGATTGAAACTACAAGTCAAGGCTCGGAACAGCTGTTAATCTGAGTTCATTTGCTCACCCCGCCCGACGCGCGTGCCGACATCAATTATTGTGTCGGAATCCCTATTTAGTTTTTAGTTGGTTCTCTCCCACTTAACAAGTTTTATTCCTTCGCACGCCATCGCTACTTTTGTTCACACACAAATGGTAGGCCATCCTTCACCGTCATTCCTTAAAGGTAGCAATTCTGCTGGCATTTCGCAAGAGCTTTCTTTGCGAGCTGTTGTAGCATTTATTGCTTCAAAAAATCATATATACGGCTAGTTACGCTAACGGGCTACAATAGCTTAAAAGTAATACATCCGCCGCGACTAATGACAGCAGCTTTTAATAACCTCTAGACTTCAGGCGTGCCCCAAGGAACGGTTCTGTGCTCTTCGCTCTTTCTTTTTACCTCAATGAAATGTCTAGCGTTATTCTGTTCTCTCCAGCTCACTTACTCAATGATCACTGAGTTTCTTTCGAGAAACAACTTCGGGCCTTTTCGTATATTCACTAGAGGCTCTTGCTGCTTTACATGAGAGATGAGGATTAATATCGAAATGTAGGTTTATGCGCTCACAGTATCTTCCCTAGCGTTGCTTACGGTGGCCTTTAGGACGTTGCCCTCATATATGTCTTGTGCTGTAAATATTGATACGAGGCCGGTAGTATTGCCACGCTATATTCACAGGTATATATACACCGGATGCCAGGAGGAAAAAAAATTAAAGCCGTTTCACTCAATGTGAAAACTGTTAAAAGGGCAGAGCAGCGATTCGCCATAATGGGCTGCAGCGCCATTATCCCCTCACTGCTACCACCCAATGCAATTCAAATTTCCCGCCTTCGCAGTGCTCGCGCGCCCCCTGCCTGAAACTGCGCCAGCGGGAGTTCTGTTCTTTTTTGTGCTTGCTTTTCCTCCCGCACGTGCCGGCGTTGCACTGCCACTTCATTTCCCTTACTAACGTAAAAACCAACTCAACCACCGTTCCTAACTAAATGAACGCGGACGCCGGCGGTTAATTACGTATATTTTGCCTCAAATGTACCTACAGTTTTCTTTGCGCTAAAGAACGCGGACATGTATGACAAGCGCTAGTGGTTCACGACGTTCGAACGCTTATGACTATTAAACGGCTTCGCTTTCAAAGCCTCTGCGTTACGCCGCGACGACAGCCGCTACGACGGAACTCCGCGTGGCTCTACTTGGGTCCAGCGAGCGACCTACGTCGACAAGGCGAGACCCTAAAGTGCTCTGCACTTAAAAAGCGTCTAGCTAGACAGGGAACGGAACAGCTCCCAGGGCGACTGACGCAGCGTCCTTGTCTTCCCTCTTCCTCGACGATGACGATTGCAGCGCGACACAGCGCATGATGCGCACTCTTGCACGTGATGCAAGGTGTCTCGTAACAATATCTTGGTTTTAAAACTACGCCAACCTTTCGTATAAAACCTGCACTGAGTTAACTTCTAGGGTAACTGAAACGTAACGTTTAGTATTCATTTACATGTACCTAACTATTTATCTCCGAGACAATTGCAAGCACTCAGTTCTTTGCTAGTTTTTGTTTAATGCGATAGCATTAGTAACTCGGTATATGTCGGAAATCGAGTGTCGTAATTGAAACATGGCGGACGAAATCACCGACTACGCAAAGAGAAGAAAAGTAAAGTAACAGAGTTGAAAAGACAAATTGGGTAAATGTGGGTCAGGATGAGAATCGAACCAGGCGCCTCAATAATTGGAAACGAGCGGGCACTAAACTCCAGCTGCGGTTCCATGGCTCTAGCTGACTAAGGGGTGATCTAGGAAATGGGTTGAGGCTTTCGACTTAGAAGCGGGTGTTAGAGACATGTGTTGAGGCCTACAAGTAATTAACCAGCCTCCTGGACTGCGCCCCTCAGCGGTGCTTTCCTGGGGGCTGGTCAAGTGGTGTAGCGTGCGGCAGCGAAGTTCAACAGAACGTTGAACCGCTGAGGAACATGAGGTCCAATAAGACTATTGATTTCACATTGTTAAAATGTTTTGGGTATCCTGCGTACTTTTTTAAGGGTGGTAAAGTGAGGCCCGAAGCGACTTTCTTGGAATCAGTACAGACCGCAAAATTCCGACTTCGAGCCGTTCTTGAATACAAAAAAGTACACTGCTACATGCAGAAATCGAGCGCATGTGCCTGGAGCACTTTCGCGAAGAACGAGCTCGTCTTTCCGAATTCACTTGCGCAGAAGAAACGTATTTCAGTGGATCCTTTTCACTTGCCGCAGACTCAGCAAAACTCCTTTCTTTTAAGCAGGAACTATAACAGTATTCGCAGGTTCATTCAGGTCAAGTTTGCTTTCGCAGGTTTTGAAACATGCATGGCCGAAAGAATGGCCTGTAAATTGTTTAAAGCCTCTGTTGTTGTGTTGCTTTTTATCATCATGGGACCATTATGCGAACTTTAGCGTGCATGCGTCTTGAGCCGGAAGTAGCGCGCTCCTATGGAACACCAATTTCTCACAATGTGCGCGACGCGGTTTGTTGCGTGATCGGCGACGCTGTTTGAAGTCAGCTGCGTTATTTCCTCCGGAGTAGTTGTAACTTGTGCTCTTAGAGGCATGCCCTAGCTTCACACACAAGCATCGGTAAAATCCGGTTGGGCTAAATTCAGGTGTCGACGAACTCGAATTCCAGGGGGAAATGACCTCCGGAGAATTTGCTACAAATCTACTACGATGCCTGTGACAGAAACACGAAAGCGTTCTTCCGTGCGGGACATATATCTTTGCCCTTTCGGAACACGTTTGTGACATCGCCGTTTAAATTTCCGGGATACTGTATTCTCTCCAAGCTATTGTTCGAAACCCCTTGAAGCGGCGTTGAGTAGGGTCTTTTGTTGTGCATATATAGGGGCTGCTTCGCGCGGTTAAAGGGCTTCCTTGATTGTATCTCTTCCGCGAGGGAGGTCTCGTGCGATGCGTTATTTCTACTTTCTCAATTGTACACTTGGAAAGCCACTTTCATCCGTCGGAGCGGGTGGCAAACTCTTATTTCCAAGGTATCTTGGTCAGGGAGATGTGACGATCGACAGCCGCAGCTTGTGCGCAGCTTTGGCCGCTCGTTACGTTAGGCTCTTCTGAATCTGCAGGTCTGCGAAGTCCAGCGCGTCCTCCCAATGCTCGCTAGTGGGTATTATGGGAAATGGGCGTCTTGTGAAGCATGAGGTGCACAAGACAGCGGCATCGCCTTCTCGGGGCTTGGCTGTGCGACCCCCCCTCCCCCCCCCCCCCCCCCCCCCCCCCCCCCCCACCAATCGCTCTCCACAGATGTTCTGTCGTCTGTTCTGTTGCTCTGTGTCCGCGAATAAACGGCGCAAATTTCCGTCGACATGCCCGGTCAACTGCTCGCTCAGTAATGAATGAATGAATGAATGAAGGAAGGAAGGAAGGAAGGAAGGAAGGAAGGAAGGAAGGAAGGAAGGAAGGAAGGAAGGAAGGAAGGAATAAAGGAACGAATGAACAAACGAACAAAGGAAGGAAGGAAGGAAGAAAGGAAGGAAGAAAGGAAGGAAGGAAGGAATTAATGAGGACATTTCGTATCGCCGCCTAAAGTGAATCGGCATTCCTTTTTTAACACTATTCAGCATAGCTTTCTCAAATGTTATGTCATTTCTACTGTCCTTCCGTTGACGACCCATGTCGCCGTAGGGTGACTAGGAAGTTTATTTCGTGCCACGACGAAGAGCCAAAAACAAACTTGAAGCCCTTTAATTAATGACGAGGTAAACAGTACAACAAGGTGGCTTCAAGTGTAGTACCTAGAAAGGTATTCAATCCGACTATGAGTATTCAATCCGACTGCATAACAGCTCTCGAGTACTGTCCAGCGCCTATACAATGCAGTTCACGCAGGCCAGTAATCGCTAATGGTCAGACATGTTCGCACCCGGCACGATAGAAGCAGTTACGTAATAAAATATCCGCTTATCTGATTGCTTCGCTGCAAATGTAACAAAACGCGTCTTCTGCTGCCCCTGACACGTGACTGCCTCTCCTCCCCCTTCCCTTCCCACCGGTCACGCTGTCACCCTTCCCTCTTGCTCCTCCCGTAAAGACGCAGTGGAGGTTGTTTCAATTCAATGCGATTTCATGCGTTCGAGCTGCGCGCGCCCCTCGTCTGCCATGTCTAGTCTTGCATCGCCTCCTCTTAGTGGTCGTACAAAGAGCTTCCGTGCCTCTTTGTGCCCTTCTGTGGTAGCAGGTACAGGCCGTTCTACATGGTGCCAATTTCCCCTGCCGCTTTTCTGTTGGAGGTGAAAAGCAAAAACGCCCGTGTGTTTGAGATTTCGGCGGACGTTAAAGATTTCCAGGTGGTCAAAATTAATACGAAACCCTTCACTACGGCGCGCCTCATCGCCCGTGAAGCGTCGGCGCGTTAAACCCCACAGTCAATCAATCAATCAATCAATCAATCAATCAATCAATCAATCAATCAATCAATCAATCAATCAATCAATCAATCAATCAATCAATCAATCAATCGATTTCGGCGCCGCACGTGCAGAAATAACGATCTATTCTCATTGCTGTGGTACATTTCAAATATTCGGAACACTCCAACTTCCCCTGTGAACGCCGCTTAGCATTTGGCGATTTGTAGCAGCAGTGAAAATATGAAAATAGCTAGTTTTTCCGCACTAGCGGCGCCGCCGCTGAGAATTCGCATGAGAAATTCGCAGCGTGTAAACGGGCCTACGTCAGGCGTTTCTAGTTTCGTCCGGCTCCTCGGGGAGGCCGTAGTCGTCCACTAAAGATATACAAACCCACAAAGACAATACAATAAATATGTGCGCACCTTTCGCGCGATGACCTTTGATCAAAACAAGAATCGGAGATCATTTCTCTAAAGGGGCCATGAAGACAAAACGCAAGTTCGGTTCATGCCAAAGATTGCATCGTTAGAACCATACTTACACCACTTTTAAAACACTGTTCGCTCAAATAACCTATATAATTGGGAATAAAGGGAATGGCCATGTGACCCACTAGCTCATTTCCCGCAACAGAACCTACGATGTCACACGCCCAGCTGTGCGACTGGCTGAGGCCGGGAAAAGCAAACACAAATTAGGCAGGGCTTATAAGGTTGCCGACCAAGCTATTTGCGCTTAAATGTAATGCATATTCATTTTACAGCAGTAAGAATGGTGGGGTAAACAATGAAAGTTACGAAAACACACGTACACATGGAAGTACCGATGCGCACTGCTGTTGCTACTGGGCGCACTGTGCTTGTTTTAGCTGCACAGCAGTCCGCCACTTTGGAATTGTCTTACACGACAATGGCCGATTGGCGTAACCGACATTGTCCCACCTGGCCCTGTTTATTGAGAATACCCCATGTTTCACGAAATCATTACTTTCTACAGCAACACAAACATGCTAGGTGCAAATGCGGTCAAAAAGAAAGCAACGCCGGACAACGGTCCGTGGCTGAATATGGTAGTGCCATCTGGGAGGACCGACGGCAAGCAAGGCTGCAGAGCCGAATGACTCAGTGTAAATTCGTTTAAATACGCGCACTTATGACTTCATGGTAGACGTCAAGAAAACGCACAATTTGGTCGGAGAAGCGAAATTTTAACGTACATTGACTAATTTCTCAGCGATTACAGCATAAAACGAAGCTGTTGGGTAAATTGATGCATTAAGATTGAAAAATATAGCGCAACTTGGACAACGATAGTAAAGAAGATCGCTTGTCCCGTCGTCCTTCTTTGCTGTCGTTGTCCAAGTCGCGCTCTATTTTTCAATCATGATTACGGCATAGTTCGCTGCCGGACAAGCGCTGGGGGCACTATAAAACACGAAATCTTTCGAAGAAAACAAATTTGCATTTTGTCTGCATGGCCCCTTTAAGAAAAAGATGGTTAAGACGCCTAACTTTCTCTCGTGCTACATGAGTCAAAGTCGAAGTCCAAAATCCAAACTGCTTCAACCCTCTCCGAATGGCGGAATCGCACAGACGTCGGTTTCATGACGCGAGGGACGCCGGCTCGATTCAAACCATGGGAAGCGTTGTTTTTAGGTGCTTGTGTAAAGTTGGCTCTCCTGTAGTACGTTTTGCCCGCCGAACGATGTTTGCGGTAAGGCATAGAGACCTTCGCTTTAATAAATGAGTTCCTTCCTTTGTTCAAAATTCTGTGGCACCCTAGCTTCTCTGGTTATCCACCATCACAGAGTGGAATGGCTCATAATTTTTGGTTTCTAGCTTGACATGCACTCGCTAACGATGTGGGATTGCGAAGGAAAGTTTGACATCCACCTAAATGCAGTCATACGGCTACAACAGAAAGCTATACAGCTTTCTCAGGAACTTCGCAGTTCAAGAAAAATTCGTCCTGGTCCATGATTCGAACCCGGGACCAGCGCTTAACCGAAGCAGTAGCTCTACCAACTGAGCTAACCAGGAGGTCAGTCGTTTGTAGCGCGAGAGCGAATTGATCAACAACTCGAAGTGAAGGACAGGTGTTATCGACCAGATTTAGAGGAAAACCCCATGGTGGAGTAAGTTTCTGCGAAGGCAAGTTTGACAACCGCCTAAATGCAGCCATACGGCTACATTTTTTTTCAACTGAGAAGTTCCTGAGAAAGCTGTATAGCTTTCCTTTGTAGCCGTATGGCTGCATTTAGGTGGATGTCAGACTTGCCTTCCCAGAAACTTACTCCACCTTAGGGATTTCCCCTAAATCTGGTCGATGTGGGATTGTGTACACGTGCTGTGACTTTGCTCCGGATTAAAGGAACATTCAGAGCTCTATTCCTGCAATAATGCAAGCCTGCTCGTTGCTGCGATTTTTTCCGTGATTTGTAGCCACTTCAGTGGCTATGAACTGGCCGTTCGTATGCAAGCCCCCTGCAGCAAGGGAGACTGCGGCAAGAGAGGCTGCTTGAAAGCAGGTGGCAAGAACGCCACATTTATGAAACGTTCAACACCCCTTAACTGCGTAGTAAGACCGGCGAGCGCGATTTCGCCGCCTCTGTATGCGAGACGGAACCCTTTGTTTTTGTTATTACCGTGTTTACCTGCAGTTAAGTACCCTGCAATTACGGCCACTTCGCTCGTCCCTTTCCGAAAGGAAGTTGTACGTGGTGAAACGCGCCACTCAATGTTAAAGACCGTCGTACCTAGCTGCCTTTCCAACTTCGACAATAAAGTGGGAAACGATTTTCAACCAAGGTGGCAGAAGATTTGGAGGAGACAAATACAAAAATTTAAAATCGCTACGATGTGTGCGCATTTCCACGAACTCTACAGGACCCCATGTGGGGTCCATCTTCCAGCAGGCGTTGAGAAGGGGGATTTTAAAGCGGTGGAAACGCGATGGGTTGCTATGTGGCAGAGCGAATAATTCCCGCTCGTTATCTCTAAAACTTGACATCCACATCAGCGCGTGCGATAACAAGTGTGCATGTGTACGTAGGCGA
Organism: Haemaphysalis longicornis; assembly: GCF_048455015.1. NCBI lineage: Eukaryota > Metazoa > Arthropoda > Arachnida > Ixodida > Ixodidae > Haemaphysalis > Haemaphysalis longicornis. The sequence goes on along the minus strand of NW_027526460.1, from coordinate 141,053,618 downwards.
AAATAGATGGCTCTGGGATTGCTGCCAACAAACAACTTCGCAAGGTTGCCATTAAATGGCCAGCTTCGCGCGCGCGTGGCAGAATTCGACGCAATTTTGAGCGGGAAACAGCGGCACGACCTCGCGCGCTAGACGCTAGCGAGGACGTTAGGTACACGTTGGCTGCCCATGTTGTGAAGCTTCTAAGAGAGACTTTTTTACCCGCTCTACGGATGAGGTTTCGGGTTCCGTTTTTGTCCCTGGTGGACGGTCTAGCACGACGAAGAAAATTTATTGGCAGGAATGCACGACAAACAAAGCTTATTGATCTCCTTTCAACTCGAAAAGAAAACACCACCATCAACAACAACAAAAAAGAACGGAATTAAAAAATGGCAGGAATGCACGGTGAAGAACGCTTACTGATCTCATTGCAATGTAAAAAGTAAACAAAACGAAGTCATTAAACTCTGCGCGGTGTTTATGATGTCCAGGATGTTATACGACGTGAAGACTCCTGTATTTTCACTTACAATGCCACGTAAAACTGGCACTGCACATATCAGTTGGCAGATTAAATAATGCCCCCATCGCTATAACCTTCTAACCCCCCAAAATACCACACGATTGACAAAAGCAGAGGCTATTGGACCACTTTATTGGCGGGTACCGTTTCTCTTGGTCGGTTAGGATTTCCTGTCGGAATTTCCTGTTCTTGGCGTGTGAGAAACAGTTGTACGCCACGCGGATTAATCACTCCTCTACGAGGGCGTGCAAAACTTCGCGGTGCGATTCTGCACCCATACATCCAATAACGACGGCATGGTCACGTATCTCACAAATAAATACATAAGCATGCAGTGTATTATTTCTGAGCGGAACTGCAACGTGGCTTATTGGACCTTTTGCCTCGTAAGCTTCGAAGAACACCGAAGAAGCGTACAGGTTAGAGGCGTGTAATTTCATTATTCCGCCTTTTATTTCACGAAATCCGCACGTAAACAGGAACAGTGTTGATGCATAAAAAGTTGAAAGGCGCTTTATTCGTGTTATTAGCAGCCTTATATCGAACGAGTAGCCTTTGTTGTCTCCTTAGGGTCATTCCGTTCGTTCGTGCGTAAAACGTTTCAGATGCATAATTTTCTGCTTCTCGTTTCCACATTCACTACTGTGCCGTAAGACCGCTATATAAAGGTCACCGTTCGTAACCTTTGCAGAGCAGTTACGGAACCTAACATTCCTCGATTTTTTTTTGTTTGCTTAGTTTTTCTTCTATGCGAAGCGGTGGCTACAATTTATGCCGTGCATCAAGGGCTGCCTACGGCGTGTGTATCATTTTGTCGCTGAAGGTGCACTGAAGCGTGACGAGAGCTAATCGTATGCATGCGACACACCTGTGGACTCGTCGGTAGTCGCAGCTGTTTTCGTCCGGGAGTGGGGTGCATACGCATGGAACGTGCCACACAGTGGGCGATTTCCTCCGTGCTGACGGGAAAAAACAGCCCGTCAGGGGTAGCAGCGCGAACACGACTGCACTGCCGTGAGGAAAGCACGGGACGCGGTTGTAAAGGGCAGCTTTTGTTCCCGAAAGTGAATTGGCGAGGGAGTCATTTCAAAACGGTAATTTCTTTGGGAGCTGAACAGGGACTCGGAATGGAGGGACTCGGCCATGGAGCGGAGCTCTCTTTTGTTGTGCAAAAAACTGTGGTTGATTGCTCTGTCATAGAATCAACACGAAAGTGAAATCTGCAGCGAAGTCCGCAGCTTAGCATGATCTGCGGGTCGGCGGCTGTCTTGTGGGTGTGCTTGGCGAGCGACGTCCTGCTGGCGGGTCGCTTATGCAAAGGTGTACTGGTGTCATTTCCGTGACGGATATGACGTCAGTGAAATCTTGGGGTATCGCGGCATGAGACAATTTCGTGTTAAAATATAGAACCCAAAAAATTCTCCCGCATTTCCCCGAGGGGGAGAATGTGAAAGTGCGAATGCACGGTTGTCGGCCCGCTTGCGGCGCTTGCGCTCGGCCCCCGCAGCCCACCGCCTCGCCGCCTTCTCTTCCATCTCTTCCATCGGGTTTGTAGTATCACGTGTACACCACGCAGTTATCAAGCCGCTATAACGCCGCTGAGTCGCCAACGCACGCCGCTGACGACGTAGTTTGAATGCGTTAAAGATATAAGGCGCGTTACTAGCACTGATATCACCGTCGCGTCCGTGGCTTGGTCGGTAGAGCGTCGCGCTGCGGCCGCGAAGTCCTCGGATCGAAACCTGGCGCCGGATGCTGTTTCTTTTTTAAATATAAAGGAGCACTGCGGACGCCGCCGCCGACGCCGACGCCGGCGGTGGATGGTTTGGGGTCGCTTATAAAGTGCATTTGCACTTAACACGAACAACTCAAATTATAACGTACCCTTTAGTACTAAGGGTTGCTTCCCCGCAAGAAGACCCTGTGTGCAGGGGTGCACCCTTTACAGGCCGCTTGCTCTGTTGCGCTGGCGTCACTTCCGTGACGGATATGACGTAAGTGAAGTCTTTGTGTGTCCGGCAGTAAAACACGTTCGTGTTAAAACATGGGCTTCGCGAAATAAAGGTAAATTAGGACGCAGGCCAATAGAGCGCGCAGTACGTCGTAGTTGTGGGGACGAGGCTTCCATTACCTGGAGGCTACTATTCTAGCTCGTCCAATGGTCTCACTCCTGGAAACAACGAAAAGCAGTGAGGTTTTCGTGGAGTATATTGATGCTTTTCTGATTGGCCAAGTGTTGCATGGACTGTTAAAATTACAAGCGATTGCGAAATTATTTGAGTGCCGTCGCTCTTGCTCCCCTGACAAATATAACACTGATCTACTACGAGCTTCCCCTGGCGTCATTACTTCCAGTGCAGACCTCCACGTTGCCTAATTTAGTCCATCTTTATGGCGCGCTTAGCCAGGTGCAGTTTCGGCGTGAACCACAGAAGGAACCCTCCAGCACGGGAAGATCAATTATTCCAATTTTTTGCGAACTGTTGTTCAACGAATGAACCCGGTTGACTACCAGGTTCATTAAATCTGTACGAGCAGTAGTGTGTGGACGGTATGATTTTCGAATCGAATCGAATTAGAACATTTACAAGAAAGAAACAATTGCCTCTAATTTGAAATAGAATGTGGCAGATATTGACGCTACATAGCGGGGTGTTGGGCTATGCCAGGTAGTAACCAATGAAGCCCAAACGTCTAGTGCCCGCAAAATGTCGATCCAAACGCAGGTGCAGGCTTGGTCTGCGCCTGGAATGCACGCAGACGCATTAGGACCGTCTTGATTGCTCTTGAGGCTGGAGTAGATATGTTGTCATTGTTTCAGCAGTGTCGTTCTTATTCATTGTAGCCATTGTCACCACCTCCTACACTTGTTAGCATGATTAAACCTTGGTTGTTGTTTTTTTTTCTTGATGTTCTTGTTTCTGTTTAGATAAGTCGTGTATAAATTCGTGTGGTTTCCGTTGAATGAACAGTTGGAAGTTAGCGCCTGTATCTGTCTTACATTGTCTTCTTCGTCGACGTCTAGTTTGCGGCACGTTTTTTTTTCTTTCTTTAACTACAGGGGTCGTTGCAACTACCCCTAAGAGCAACCGAGTTCGCGAAAACCTGTCTGGGTAACCACCCAGAATCGAAGATGACACGCTCTCATGAACGTTGCACTGCCTCTTCCCGTCGGGTGAGACAGGGAATCAAAGTTGATATACCCGGTCCTGGCAACTTTGTCGACGCGGGTCGAACACAACAACGCTTCAGCGCGGAAAGCGACGCTTTGTGCCAGGCGTCGCTTTCCAGGTCGTTTTGGTCCAGAGACACACTTTGGAACAGGCGGGCACGCTGTGTGCTTTGTACGGTTCCACGGCCAACCGCGAGACTTCCGAACAGAGGAATATATGCAGTTGCGTGCCAACACCGCGTCGCTTCAAAATGGCAGCCGTCGTTTTTGAGAAGTGAGCCACAGGTCTGCGAGTAAGTCGTTTGCTCGTCCCTGACGCAGTGAGAATATACAAAGGACGTTTCGGGAGCGCTACGGCATTTGCATATTTTGACTTTGGTCAATGACCAGCAAACGACTTCAAGCATGTTTCCTCACCAGACGGTATGCCGTCAAACACTCGACTGAATTATTTTGACTCTGTCCGAACATTTGCAGTGTGCCGGAATATTGGCACACGGGCGTGTAGGCGTTCTGTACTAAGTCGGTAAAGACCTCGCCACGGCCAAGGTCGAACCCGCGTCCTTGGGATAAGCAGCGCCATGCCTTCGCCACCACGCACGGGCGGATTTTCGGGTGCGTTCTTAGGTGTGAGGAAGGGAAAGTGCTTTTTCTCAGTGATAATGTTGTTGTTGTTGACGATGATGATGACGATGATAGTAATACCGATTGCTCTGAAAATATTATTAATAATAATATTAATGACAATAATAATCGCTCTCATTTACGCTTACACGGACACGCAGTAAGCCTTTATGGATGTCCGAAACAGAATTTCGCTCAGGGGGGATGGGCGCCCCCATATCCCTCAAATTTTCCACTGCCGCCACGGTGGTGCGAATTACACAGCGTTGACGCGCTGGTCCTGCGCTAGAGTGGTGTTTTCCTCCGAGAGTAACGATATTATACATATTATTATGCGAGGCAGCATACATAACCGTCTCAGGCTGCCACGGCCGGGCCATTGTTGCTGCCAGTGCGGTTAGCGGCGCCCGCGTGACGTAGGTGCCCGCCGCGTGTCGGCGCGGCAGGCGAAGTGGTAGGGGGCGAGGGGTTCCTCAATGCGAGCAGACGACGCGCCAGCACAAGCGCCACTGGGCCTCTTCCGAGCGACCGACCGAAGCGCCCCTGCGAGACCCGACAGCGAAGGAAAAGAAACAACGGGACACGAAGAAACGCGCGCGTTTATCGATCTTGTTCGTCAGTGGGGCAGGTTGCTGGGCCGCCGCTTCACAGACAGCTGCGACAGTCCGCCGGTGAGTCTTTTCGAACACCCGAGACACGTTGTATCACCCAGTCAGACCCAGTCGTCTGGGTGTGCTCCTTATTGCCACACGGTCTGTTGCCGGTGGGTTGCCGTATCGACGCATTCACGGTCGCGATCAATTCCCGTCGGGGTAGTCGCCCGTGAAATTCGAATCCGCCGACTCTCACGAACTGCGCTCTCGCTGAATATTTGCTTCCCTTCGAGCTGCGTATCGTCTCGCAACGCCAGCGCGTGCGTGAGAAACGTCGCTTTGTGCACGCCCGTCGTCCCCCTCGCTTCGCCGGTTTTTCTTACACGTGAGCTCGGCCGGTGGAAACAGCTGTTTTGCCGGTCGCCGGCTGACTTCGGCCGCCGGCTCGCGGCGATGAGGGTGTGGGGTTACCGCCAGTTCCGGTGGCCGTTTCTGCCGAGTTCTCAAAGGCGCCGTTCCAGTGCTAGATGTTACAGGCTGCACACCTCGTAGCTACCGTCGAGCCGGCGCCAGAGCAGCGCTTTGCGTCCGCCGACTTTTGAGCAGTGGTTTGTCTGCTCGAAATTTCTGGCTCCGCAACGTCGTTAATGATTGCGTCGTTTGTGGGATACCATCCATCCCGCTGTGACGACAAGACAGACGAGCACAACAGCTTTCTTAAGCGCTTCAAAAATGGAGTGGCTAATCCTTTATTCTACTCGACCGTGCGCCACTTTCACGAGCCCCGGAAAAAAAAAACTGTTCATCGAGATGAAACCGCGAAAATTCCTCGGCACACGCTCTGTCGTATGCTTTCAGCAATCGGTCGTGGATGTTTTTATTTTTTTATCCACTTCAGCTAGGGGCGAGCATGATGCGGTGCTCCTAAAGCAGGAATATTTCAAACTTGACGATGGTGATGTGACGATAGCGTATGCAGATCGAATCGAGGCAGGTGACGGGGAGGCATGTTGCCCAGCGCAAGTCTTTCAAATCTGACAAGCGCAGTGCTGTCCGCTCGCGTCGCCGCATTTATTTTGCGCGGTTCTATTCTAAGCTTCCAGCGTGAGCAAAATATCCCGAAATAATCGGTTCGCTTCGTTGTGGTCACAGTTGCCGCGCAAAAACAGCGTGGCGGGATCGCGGAGGGTGTTGTCGGTGTATTTCAGGTTTCGTTCCTCTAGAACCCGTGTTCAGAGAATCGGCGCATGCGCAGGTACGCAAACGCTGAATCCAACACCTTACTTGAAAATGATAGTGTAACCCCATTTGGGACGACTTGCTTGCTTGATAATTCGCTCACGGGCCTCGCAGTGGGTGGTTGTGTTCCAAAAACATCAAAGTTGTACCTTAAGCTTCAGCATGCAGCGCTTATTTTGTTTAGGGCTCGTTGTTGGGCGCGTTCGTGCATATTTAACGTAAATTAAAAACTGCGCGAAGTGCGACGACCACAAAAAAAAAAAAAGTACACAAGGATGGCTGCAGTGTTGCCGTGTTGGGAATGTGCCGACGATTCCTTGTAATTCGGACATTGCGAGACTTCATTCGGCGGCAATGTTTGTCCCGCAGAACCTAAATGACACATAGCAATATGGAAATAAGGACGTTTACGTCGCACTATTGTGAGGAAAAAACTACAAGACGCTTGGATTACTCAGCCGAAAAGAACACGAATGGGTTGAACATTCCTAAGTCAACCATACTTCAAGTTCAAACTAACGGTTAGGCTAATCTGAGTACCCGATAAGCGTCGCCGATCAGTCTACATATGTAGTACATCCTCAAGCCCGTCCGATTAGTGTAGGCACACGAAACAGGACCGCACGCAGTGTGCAACGATCTGTGCGGCGCTTCTCAGCAACTCATTCTTTTCGAGTCTTGCAGCCGTTGAGCTCTGCACACTGCGCGCCAGATTTGCATGCGCGTTCTTCGCTTCGTAATTCTGATGAGCTTGTTACGAAGGGCCGATGCTGCCGTATTCCTTCGACTGATGCCATACGCACGGCATGGAGTAGTCTGTCGGCAATGGGTATATGCACGACTGCACATACTAGCCAGCATCGCTTACAAATAAGTTTCATATTGTCTTTATGTTGTCGAGGTTCCGCCTCCGGCGGTTGCACATAGGCTGTGGCTCGAACCCTTCTTTCATTCCGTTTTTTTTTTCCGCAGACCAGCTTTCCTTAACGTAACCGCTCAATTTGTTACGCTTCTATGGTCTAATTTTCTTAGCTAGAGGGAGATAGCAAGCTTTAGTCGGCTATCTGCACAGTGCACATGAGACGCTGCTCTTCGCTTCGGGAACTCGCTGTTTGAAGGTAATTAGTGAATTTATTTCACCATACTCGGTATTTTGAAAGCCTGTAGAGAGGGCTTGTATACCTTTTAGGTCGCTGTCTACAAAGCGTGCATAAAAGCAGCGTCCAAAATTCGGAAACTACCGAAAGCATGCGTATAGCCATTCAGGTAGGATTGCAGGATGTCGGGCGTATAGCCATCACCCCGTACGCGTGATTTGTCATGTCAGTTGGCTTGAGATGTATAGACGCTACTGCAGCTGGGTGACCGGGCGTGACGAGGCAGCCCGCCGTGTCGCACGCGCTGCGCCGAGAAACGCTGGGAAAGTTCATCACGAGGCGGAAAAGAATACCGTTGCCTGATCTATCTCATTTGAGGCCGGCCAACGATGACCTTAGTCGTCTTTGCATTAAATTCCAGATGGTTAAAAAGCACACGTTGATGGATCTCAGTTCCGCGTCTTGCCTTGCGTTAGTGGTCAATTACGTGCTTTCAAGAGAAAAAAAATGCAAATGGAGTTGTTGGCATGTAAGTCGTTGGCTTGCAAAGTTATGCAAGTCACATGGAACAAACAATAGCATTGAGTCGCATTTGACTTCATCGGCATTGGACCTCGCGTGATATTGTCTGTACAGTGAGGCGATTTGGTGTGGAGTTTCCGACAGGATTACAAGAGTTTAAATACTGGTTCGACAGGAAGACGAAGACAAGCCTTATAGAAACGTTGGCACCGCACTGACGCCGCTCCTTATCCAAAGTTTTTTAACACTGTTTTATTATCAGATGCGCACAGGTTTCACTGACGTCGTATCTGTCACGGAAATGACGCCAGTGCAACGGAACAAGCGGCTTGTAAAGGGTGCATCCCTGCACAAAGGGTCTTTTTGCGGAGAAGCAATCTAGTACGAAAGAGTGCGGTATACTTAGAGTTGTTTGTTTTCGGGTTTTATGTTTTAACACGAGAGTTTTTTATGCCGGTATACATCAAAATTTCACTGACGTCATATCCGTCACGGAAATGACGCCAGTACACCTTTGCCGAAGCGACCCGCCAACAGGATGTAGCTGGGCAAGCACACCCACAAGACAACCGCCGACCCCCAAATCATGCTCAGCTGCCGATTTGGCTGCACATTTCACTTTCGTGTTTTACCGATTCCTATGACAGAGGAATGAACCACAGTTTTTTTCATCTCTCGCTTCCGCACCGTGTTCTAAAGCCAGCAGTCAATAAAGCTAAGGAAAGCAATAGGGGAAGCACTTCGCAATTTTTTCGTGTGGACATGGAAATGCTATATTGAAAGGCAGTGAAGAAAAACATGCTGCCCTGCAGTTACCCGGATTCCTGACCCACATTCCGTTTCGTGCGCTGTGCGTGTGTGCGTGTTCGTGGGTGCGTGCCACGATTTTCACTTGTTTGATATTCAATGTTAAGCAACGTCGGAATGATTCTTTCGCTGAAACTGTAATATTGTCTCTCTTGTACGTAGAGCTCGCTGACTGATCAGTTATCCCGTCACTAACAGAACGCTAAACAGACATCAACTTCTCACTAATTATAGTGAGACGTTGATGGCTGTTTAGCGTTTCGTTATAAATTCAGTCATAGAAATAAGTTACAACAATTAGGTCCCAACTGATTTCTATGACTTGTCCGGAGGCACCTTAGTGCCTATAGTAGTTGCATGTATGTGGCAATGGTTCGCTGATAAAAGCAGTGATTTATATCTCAAGGTGTGCCTAAATCTTATCATGCATTCCCGCTAACACTGTTATTGTTATATCGTACTGTAACCATGAATATATGGGGAGCATAAAGCAACGTCAAATTACCCATACCCGGTGTCATCTGATCGATAACTACACCATGAGAAAAAAAAAAGAACACAGGACATCAGCCGCTCACTTAAAACTGAATGGAAGCTACCTAAAGCCCTGTTATCACAAACATCAGGCACACAGATTAATTGGCAGAGAAATTAATGTATTCTCAAAATTGGTGTTATTGTGCACAACTACTGTCTATTGTAAATTAAAAGGTCGCTGGTCTCTTTCTTACTTGATATAACGCTATACTGCAATTTTTTTATGAATTTCATAGTATTAGATATAATACATGATGTAGTCACGGCAATCACACTTTCGCGTTATATCGTCTTTTAATTTACCTGTGACTAATCATTTAAAATAAAGCGAGTCTCTGGGTGAGCTCGTGTTGCATGGTGTCATCTTGGTTACTTAAATGAAGAAAGCAGTCGTTAATTGGCCGATTTTCTTCAAAGGTTTCTCCGTTTTAAGAGAATACTTGGGCAAATTATTTCGATTCAGTCTTGTATAGGAACACGGCGCCTCAGCTCTGCTCCCCGCAGCCATTCACCCACCGGCAGTGCACTGGTTTGTCGTTCGAGTTTCGCGCGTGGCCTCTCGCGTTACGTAAGAGCGGAAAATAACCGACAGCGAAGGCGCGGGACAGGCCGGGCAACGCGAAACCGGAAACATATCGTAGCAGGGACGACGGGCGGCGACACTGAAACAACGAGAAATCCGGGGCCGCCGCTCACAAGGAAAGGTTGCCACTGGCTCTGCCGTCGAAAGGCAGCCGTCCTGCAACGCGGAAGCCCGGCGCTACTGAATAGCGATTACAGAAACGTCCCTCCCGGCCACTCCGCGGTTTCACGCCGGCTGTTCTCACTGAAACTTTCGGCCTTAACGCGCCAAAGCCACGCCTTGCTTGTAGGTGCGCTACTCCAAGGGCGGGGTTGTTAACGAGGAATGCTAAGGTCCCGAAACGAGTGGGCCTATGTTGATTGAACGGCGTGTCTATCTATACTCGGCGGCTGTATAACGCTCGGCAATAGCGGAATTCTGGGACGCTTCAAATTTGAGCGGGAAATATTTAGAGCCACTCCACTACTGTGTAGTTGGAAGGCTAGCGAAGCTGTATTGGTAGATAACTGTATTGAGTTACGTGTGGTGACTTACTATATCCATCGAATAAGACACACACGCGTAACTTAAACAATTAACTTAAGTAACTTAAAAAATGAAAACTAACCTAAATTAACTTAAACACGCGTAATTAAGAAATAATTAAAATTCTCGTTTAATTTTTGGAGGGTATATTGTTCCGGTAAGACAAGAGCCAGAGCCATCTTCTGTAAGCATACTCCCTTTGAAGACGGCCATGTTTTGACGGCAGACGGGAAATTCTGTGACGTTTACTTCACCGTGAACTAATCATGACAAGTACATGAACCTCGGCGTCGTGATATCAGTCTTAGCGGTAAATTTCAGCGCGATTCTTTCCAAGATTCGATCAAGAGCTACAGAATATTTACACAAGTCTGGAGTGAGCGCGTGCTATTCTTTTTGGGCGAAACCGAATAGACGCAATCAATTTCGGTCAGAACCCTGCGCAAGGCAGCTTCGCGTTAAAAAAAAGCACTTCACCAGCTGCACCGCGGAGCAGAACGATTCTGCACTTTGCGGAAGCGGACGGGTTGGGTTCACTAACATGAGTCACCTTAATGAAGGTCATCGAACTGCCTGTTCTGTAAACATCTGGCTATGTTTGGTACGCAGTTTGCGCCGCTGCCGCCTGTCAGCAACGCCATGGTTGGCCACGTCCTACTTCGTAGTCGAGGGGGGAGGGGCGACCGAGGGCGAAGTTCGTCGTTTATTTTTGGTGTTTATGCGACGGAAGCACCTGGCGTGACTCATTAAACGCGTACTAGGCAAATGTTCAAGGTCTTTGAACTTGAACGGGAGCTTAAACGTTCCAGTTCCTAGCGTTATCAGTCGCCTAAATGGCGTTACCGCTTTCCGCCGACTCAAACAAGTGAAGTTGCAAATGGTCGGCTTGAACCTCTGCTAGCCTTCGAACGTCCCAAAAATTGGCATTTAATGCCGTAAAATGTGGCCGTGTCACTCGACATTTACACGCTTGTTCCCAATGTGTGCCGTAGTGTACAGATGCCATCATAAGTAATTGGAACAATACTTCTTACTGGCTTTACCAGTTTACGGGAAGCTTTTTCTATTAGGCATAAATTCTTTAAACGAGCACCAGTGCAGCTAGGCAATTTCTGGAAGAAGATATTCTAATAAATTTACGAGACCGTGTTCCATTTACTTTTGACGGCACCTGTACGTAGAAGCGGGGTGGCGCACTCCGTGCGCTAAAGCGATTGCATAAAATGAGCGCGACCCGCATGCTGGTCACAATGCCAAATTAAAAAATTCCCCCGCATTTCCCCGAGGGGGAGAATGTGAAAGTGCGAATGCACGGTTGTCGGCCCGCTTGCGGCGCTTGCGCTCGGCCCCCGCAGCCCACCGCCTCGCCGCCTTCTCTTCCATCTCTTCCATCGGGTTTGTAGTATCACGTGTACACCACGCAGTTATCAAGCCGCTATAACGCCGCTGAGTCGCCAACGCACGCCGCTGACGACGTAGTTTGAATGCGTTAAAGATATAAGGCGCGTCTAACACTGATATCACCGTCGCGTCCGTGGCTTGGTCGGTAGAGCGTCGCGTTGCGGCCGCAAAGTCCTCGGATCGAAACCTGGCGCCGGATGCTGTTTCTTTTTCAAATATAGAGGAGCACTGCGGACGCCAACGCCGCCGGCGGTGGATGGTTTGGGGTCGCTTATAAAGTGCATTCGCACTTAAAAGAATGAAACGCCGGCTGCGATTCAGCACGAACGGTGCGGCGCTAATCTTCAACTGATGGCCTCCGCTACGCGCCGAGCAGCTATCCGAGGCTGGCGGTCAAGGTCAGCAGCAAGCCACCAGCGGAACTTTTCCGACGTCTCAGCTCGGTCTGCTGCCGGTTTTCCCGTAACGGTTGGCGCGACCTCCACTCAAGAGAGGGGCGTGTCGAACCGGAATTTTTTCGGGTTCGGTTCGGGTTCGGGTTCAAGCCTTTCGGGTTCGGTTCGGGTTCAGTTCCAGAGCACCATTCCGTTCCGGTTCGAACCGGTTCAAACGGGTTCAAACGGGTTCAAGCGGGTTCGAAGAAAAAAAGCAGGCGTGTTTTTTTCTGTTAATTTTTTGCGCTCGTTTTTCGTTTCCTTATCCAGTCGGCATAACAACAAAGTCATAATGAAGGTTTCTTTGTCCAAATATTTTGTCTTCGCCAAACTAAAGCGACCCTGCAACACTTTTTTCAACTTTTTGCTAAATATTGAGTCCTTGCAGAAAGTAGTCAACCAACACATTAGATTAGGGGGTCGCAATGTGCCTCAGCCAAAAATTACTGCTCTCTCCTCGTCAGATAACATAGAAACTTGCTCAAAATATTTTTCTCTCCTTCCCGGTCTTCGCGTTCTTCGACCGCTGAATGACGTCATTACAGCGGTGTAGCGGCTGTTTGACGGCTTTCCTTAAGTTGCAGAATAGAACGCATTTGATAGCCACTTAAAAAAAGCTACAAAAGCGAAGCAGAAACGGAAGGTGTATTCACAGCGACGAGCAAATCACGCAGTGTTGCTCTGTGCTGGCAATAGCTATAGTTTTCGCAATGCTTCCAGATGCGAAGAGGAGTGAAAGCGTTTATCGAAAGTGTTGATTTATTTAGTTAGTCATTTTTATTTATTTATTTTTTATTTATTTATTTATTTATTTATTCTTGGGTTTAACGCGCCGGCGCAACGACGACGACGAGGCGCGCCATAGTGGAGGGCTCCGGATTAATTTTGACCACCTGGGGATCTTTACGTGCGCCGAAATTTCGGACATATGGACGTTTTCGCTTTTCGCTTCCATCAGAATGCGGCCGCCGCGGCCGGGAATCTAAACCGCGTCTGTGTGCTCAGCAGCTCAACGCCTTAGCAACTGAGCCACAGCGGCGAGTTATCTAAAGTGTTGAAGAGCTCCTTTAACTGTACCTGCAAAATGTTTTCTATGGTAGCGTGACGAGTATGTGGCGCCGACTGCCAAGCGTAGCAGGTGGCATTTAGAGAAATTTCCTTCTGCTCATCTTTTATCTGCTAACAGAGCTGTTCGAAAGAAAGAATGGCTCTAAAGACTCATTGGACGGCGTGTATAGGACGGCATTGGATAGGTAACCACCGGAGATAGGAACTTGCTAATGGCCCTTCAGCGACTGGTGACAGCGATTTGGCTCTAGGAAAGATGATAGCCAAGTGAAGTCACAAGCAGCAGTAATGATCACTTGGAGAGAGAGAGAGAGAGAGAGAGAGAGAGAGAGAGAGAGAGAGAAAATGAAGTTTAATTCAATCGAGTCAAAGTTTCAGAGAGGCGTCCTCATTCGAGGGGGCCGAATCGACAGCCGTTTCCATCAAGAGCAACTGATCTTCCAGGCCGGAGCTGGCCATGGCTGTCTCCCAATTCTCTATGGAAACGTGCAGGTTGGATGTATCTACGGCACACTTGTCGCAGCCGCCTACTATGTGTATGAGGTTCCCAGTCTCTCCACAGAAGCAACGAAATGGAGAGAGTTGTGTTCCGTCAAAGAGGTGAAGTCTGGTGTAGTGTGGGAAGGTGTATGCCCACAGGGTGAGGAGTAATCTTTTCTGGTTAATCGGTAGTGATTTGTGCGGGGAAGAATACGCTCTACAGAAGAGGCCATAGTGCTGAGTAACTTCCTGGTCTGTGAGTGCAGGATGCATGCACTCGGGCCGGGCTTCATCAGCGCTGGCTAAGCGAGGCAAATCTCGACCCACGAGGTTGGTGATCTTGTTTGCCGGGGATGCCAGTATGAGGTGGTGCCCATACAATCGTGACTGGCCTCGTTGGTGGTCTCTGATTGATCATCGGAAGTGTTGTAACATACAACTGACCGTTGGCAAAGTTGGACCACGCCTGCTAAGAGTCTGTTATGAGAGTTTTGCCACCGCTTTGGCTAAGCGCACGTGCTATCGCCGCTTCCTCAGCTTAGAGGGGGCTGTGTTCGGGGGTTGATATGCTACACCTGTGGGAGCCTGCAGAACAGTAACACAAATAAAGAGAAGGTATTGAAGAATGCTATCGGGCGTCTCTTGCATCAAACCAGTTGATCGTTCCTCCCTTTTTTTCTTGGAGTTTAGTTTCTTTCCAACTGTCTCCCCTCGTATATATACACACGTTTTGAAAACCCTTTGATGAATATAAAATATGCATTAGGCAATTAGTTATTAACTTTAGTGCGAGATGTCAATTTTAATATAGCAACAACATAATAGCGCAATACGGGCATAAAGAAAGACCTTTTATAGCATTCAGGCGGTCGTCACATAATTCTGCGGCTACTTTGTGCGTGACAAAATTTTCTGATTGGTCGAGAAGGAGATCGCTGCAAAATTTCCAAATGCCAAGGACACCAAAGATATCATGTTTGGTCCGACCGTCGAATCCGCCTTAACTGACCCGCTAATTCCTTTAATCCAAATTAATCAACACACCAGTCCCACTAATTCACATTAGCTCATTCACTCACCTAACTAATTCACCACAGTCTACTCGCTAATCCGCACTAATCGACTTCAATCCATTCGCCTCTTAAGTTTACGGTTGAGCAAATTCAAAATAACATGAAAATGCTATCAAATATACTTTAAAAGTGTAAATTAGGATTCCCCATTTTTTTATATCTCATGTTCTCTTAGAGCAGTAACCAAAGGACACAACGGCAGTGTATACAAGAAAAACTGACGTTAATTTTTAGAACTGCGAGTGTTTGTGTCTGAGTGCTGTTTGTATATAACTGCCCATTCAAAGTAGAATAAGTGAAAGATATGGATTTATTGTTGATGGTGTCCCTGAAGGCCTTCACAAGCGGGCAGTGATGCATACGAATTAACAACACATTGAAAACTTTACACAATTTTAAACACCATGTAGATAGAAACCATGAAGAATATTTCATGATATGTTGCCTCGTAATATGCGTTATAACTTAAGTTATGCTAAATGTAAAAGATAATTGGGAGAGATGGGCAGTACCTAGCGCAAACTGATAGTATATACGGACAACTTTACATTAAATTGAGGGCAATAGTTAGAAGAGAACATGATGGGCCTCTGGAACTGCAGACACGCAAAATATTTCATGATTCTGTCTGGCGAGTGGCATAATATCTTCAGACGCAAGGTAGGGTACCGGAATGGAAAACTAGAAATCACATTTATGAGGCCCCGGAACCGGTTCGGAACGGTTCCTTCCATTCGTTCCGGTTCGGGTTCAGTTCCAAAATGGCGGAAAAAATACGGTTCCGGTTCAGTTCCGGTTCCGGGCAAAAATTCGGGTTCG
The DNA here is from genome assembly GCF_048455015.1 of Haemaphysalis longicornis. NCBI lineage: Eukaryota > Metazoa > Arthropoda > Arachnida > Ixodida > Ixodidae > Haemaphysalis > Haemaphysalis longicornis. Next base: position 141,038,139 of record NW_027526460.1, on the reverse strand, counting down.
GTTCCGGTTTTCGGTTCGGTTCCGGTTCCGGTTCGACACACTGGGCAAAACGCGAAGTGCACGGGTCGCTAAAGCCATCACAATATTGACCATTGCGTGGGAAAGAACTCTATAATCAGATAAACGCGCCCATTCGCCACTGGAGGTGATAGTATTCACAATTTCCAGCGACGAATACTTAGCTGTGTCGTATTGTAACGCTAAACTGCGTGCCGCTACTACCGTTACAAGAACGGCCACTCGTATGCTGTGCTGCGACACCTCTTTCTTCCATCCAGCGTTTAAAGGGACCATGAATACATACTTGCCCAGTTTGAAATAACTAGCCATCGGTAACTCAGTCAGCCCCGTTGAAGACACGGGAAACCATTTTTAAAGGAAAAAAAAATACAGGTACTGAAATACTTTCATATTCCACACTACAGTGACACACAATGAAAACACAGTTGTCAGTATACGATCAAACGGAACTTCCCCTTTGGCTGCCTGTAGGCAGACGTGTCCCTGTTGGCCGTGACGGCCTAACAACATTCGCCAGTGACGTTGACAGCAGCCGTCAGGAGCTCAAACCTGATTCAACGATTCCAATATGGCTGCTAACGGGGGAGGGGGGGGGGGACTTAATAAGGGTAGCAACCTGGGCATGTTGGTGCTCCATAACTAAATAAAATAGCGCAAAAAAAGGGGAGACACGGACGAAGTCAACTGCGAAGTTTCTGAGAAAGCTGTATAGCTTTCCTTTGTAGCCGTTTGGCTGCTATGAGGTGGATGCCAAATTTTCCTTCACAGAAACTTACTCCACGTTGGGGGTTTCCCCTAAATCTGGTCGATGAAGACGGACACACACATGCTGTGTGTCCGTCTTCACTTCGTCCGTGCCCCTCCCCCCCCCCCCCCCCCCACTTGCGCAATTTTATTTAGCTGTGAGGGTGTGGCCCTGGCGTCCCTATTGGGCATAAGACGTCCCGACGTTAGCCCTAACGATATACGTTTTGAGATCTAACGTCGCCGGTACCTGCCGCTTGACGTGCAATCAGTTGGACTTGCTCCGCATGTCGTTAGATGCAATGTCAATGTCACCTGAAATTAATGCCGAATATAGGCGTTACGTCTGTCCCACTCAGACGTATTGGCCAATGGCGGTGGCAGCAGCCGACGAAAGCTCAGTGGCGATTCACAAATTTTGATTTGGCTCCGATGTCAACGCACCCACCAACAATTTACACGTACGAGCTCAAGGGCATTCGTCAGGGGCGGTGACGGCAGCCGTCAGAGGCTAATGGCTGGTTCCCCTAACCTAACTGGGAGCGACGTCAACATACGCGCGCACACGGTACGTTTCCAAGCGCAACCAGAAGGGCGAGAGAAGTATGGAGGGAGAAGCATTATTAGTCCGCGATGGGAGCCATCCCACGTGAAGGCTTGAAACGAGGTTAAGTCCTTTTGCGTCATCCGAGTGGCGGACTGCTGGTCAGAATGAACGTAAAGCCGGGAAGTATTTGGAATGTGGTCAATTTAAGCACGGGTCAGGGCCACAGAAGCTACAGATTTCCTTCGTTTCATAAACGTCTGGATGCCTAACAAGGCACACTGAAAATTGGCGATCGTGAGGAGACGCCAGGAGGATGAAAGTAAAAGTAGAGAGCCGGCGGTGGCAGGGCTGCATGGTCGGTTGGCTTCCTCACGTATCGGTGCCAGCTGCAGCGACAGCCTGATGTTGCTGGGTCCGGCTGAGTGGAGCTGGTTTCGAGCAATAAAGTCTCGGGGGTTGGCGAAGCGGTAGCAAGCCCGGGTCACAAACACCTGGAGCGCTCGGGAGAGGCCCGGTGGAAAGGGGTCCAAATTCGAGGGATCCAAGCGCAGTTTTCAAGCCGACGTGACAGTAGCGGTGGTGTTAGTCCGTGCCGGAGTTCGAGCTTCCGGGCGCTCTCGTACAATGCCCTGGGCTCGAGGTCCGCGTCTTCTGGGACGGAATCGAAATGGTGGGTGCCTGCTCTTCACTGGGGCCCGCCACATACGCGAAGCTGATGGCTGCCGTGGCTGTAATACCGCCGCGGTGGTTCAGTGCGTATGGCGTTGTCCTGCTGAGCCCAAGGATGCGGGTTAGATCCCAGCCGCGGTAGCTGCTTTTCTGATAGAGTCGAACAGCGGAAACAACAGTCTGTGGAGATTTCGGCGCACATTGAAGAAAGGTCCCAACCAGAGTAATCGGGAGTACACGGCGCGCCTTATAGCCCAGATGTAGCTTCCTCGCGCTAAACTCCGCACTCAATGAATCCCGTGTCTGCTTATCAAGAGGTTGGGACACGAACAACTGACGTACGTGAGTGGATGGTTCGGTGAACATGGGGCAGCGATGTGGGGTCACATTGGGCAGCGCCATCTTGACGCTATTTCGAGGTTCCGGAGAGCGTCCTGCGAAGGTGAATGGGTGGGTCGGGCGGTGCTCGCTCATAGGCACGACGTAGCAGTCGACGTATTGTCCTACGGATTATCGGTGATCCCCCTCCGTACGCGCTGGGTCCGCGAGCGTCCGCAGCACCGCCTGTCGGTACACAGCTCTTCAACCCGCGTGGTTACAAGGGAAACCTTGTGGTGGCCGTCAAAGCATCCCGGACCTCCCGCTGGTCAAGTCCTGTGACAACGTCCTAGAAAGGGCCGCGAAATGCGCCGGACATGCGGTGGATCAAATGCAGAAGGCACAAGTACTTCAGTTGGTTGAGCCGCGCTTGTGCGTCCTGTGGACAGGCACGGCAATGAAACATGGCAAAAGAGCGCGGCTAGAGACAGGACACAAAGGAAGAAAGACACAGGACCAGCGCTGGAGTCCTTTCTTCCTTTCCGTCGTGTCTCTAGCCGCGCCGTTTTACCATGTTTCATTGCTACAACAAACTAGCCCGCCTCCGAACATTGAGAGGCAACATACGTATTGAACTAGTTCAGGGACGCATTTTTAGGAATCTCCAAAAATGGTTCGTCCATTTGTATGAGTACGAGGTAGCGAGTCATTAAGTAGCCCAGGAAGAAAATACAGGAATCGCTGGCAAACTTTCTTTTATGACCCTGAAAAGCAGGTAAAATTCCCCTCCAACGAAGGGGCCCAAGTGCTCTCCTTTCACAACCTACAAGTCCCACGGGTGCGTTACGATGGGTGTTAGTTTGTGCTTAAGAGCGCACGCATACGTTATCTCCGATCTGGGTGCGCTGCGTGCATGCGTGCCATAGCAGCGAAGTGCACGGCATCTTCGATTTCCCAGTTTATAACCGTCGGCGCCGGCCGGCTGCATCCCGCTGTTTGGTTTAACCGCGGTGCACGCGAGCGCGGGTCAAGGCCAGGGATGCGCCTGCACGCACAGAGAGCCTCTGGACGAGAATGAGAGGCTTATTAATAAGGCCACTGCGGGGGTCCGCCACGTAGGCTGCGCTCAGCTGCCAGCAGGGGTCGCCACATTGCTGTCCGTGTACTTTGCTTTGATAAACCAGATTACGCAAGCTGACTGACATGTTGCATATATATATATATATATATATATATATATATATATATATATATATATATATATATATATATATATATATAGCGAATCAGAATAGGAAATGAGGGGCTCGTTGAAACTAAGACAGAAATAAGAATTGGCAGTCAAGAAGACCTCGGAAAGCAAAGGGGAGGATGTAGTAGCTCAAGATAAGGAATTTGGAAAATAAGAAAGTGGAGAAAAAAAATGCCCGCCAGGTGGGATCCGAACCCACGACCTCCAGAATACCGGTCTGGTGCGATAACCACTACGCTACCGGCGGGGCTACTTTAGCCTCCACTTTCTGGGGTATTTATGTTCAGGTGTTTTGTTTCCTGCGCTTGGGGGTGGTAGCCAGCGCCACTCGGACTACTCGGGGTGAAGGGGACCTTCTTTTTAACCCCCGGGCCGTGACTCGAGCGTCTACGACATGTCGAGAGTGGTCGACCAGCGTTGAACCCTCTTAAGCTCTGGAGGTCGTGGGTTCGGATCCCACCTGGCGGGCATTTTTTCTCCACTTTCTTATTTTCCAAATTCCTTATCTTGAGCTACTACATCCTCCCCTTTGCTTTCCGAGGTCTCCTTGACTGCCAATTCTTATTTCTGTCTTAGTTTCAACGAGCCCCTTATTTCCTATTCTGATTCGCTACATGCATAGCGAGGGCCTCTGTTCTGGCAGTCTTGGTGCCATAGGGAGCTTAAGAGGGTTCAACGCTGGTCGACCACTCTCGATATGTCGTAGACGCTCGAGTCACGGCCCGGGGGTTAAAAAGAAGGTCCCCTTCACCCCGAGTAGTCCGAGTGGCGCTGGCTACCACCCCCAAGCGCAGGAAACAAAACACCTGAACATAAATACCCCAGAAAGTGGAGGCTAAAGTAGCCCCGCCGGTAGCGTAGTGGTTATCGCACCAGACCGGTATTCTGGAGGTCGTGGGTTCGGATCCCACCTGGCGGGCATTTTTTCTCCACTTTCTTATTTTCCAAATTCCTTATCTTGAGCTACTACATCCTCCCCTTTGCTTTCCGAGGTCTTCTTGACTGCCAATTCTTATTTCTATATATATATATATATATATATATATATATATATATTACTCAGGCAGACACACCGTTGGCGAGAGAGACGCAAGCTTGGACTACGGGACGTTAAAACAATGCTTCAGCGAGACGGTGAAGCTTTTCTAAACTACTAAATGTGGTGGCAATGTTGATGCTTTCCGGCCGTCTTGAGCAAAAAGAAAAAAATAAGCATATTTGAAGCAAGAAGTCAATACATGGCTTCTCTATTTTTGCCATATAAAACAAAACAAATACGCCGTGAAATAAACAGAGCTTGCAGCGCTGCCTTGTGGCAGTGTTCCAAGTTCAAAAGTAACAAAATATTCCAGTAGATCGCACGAGCAGCGGAGCACGGCCAAAATGAATTGGCGTGAACGGGAATCTATCTGCTGGCTTTGACGTGTCCAATGAAGCTATGCATTGCGATTAGGGAAAGCGAGGCAGTATCGCTGTTAACACCAGCGTTCGAGACATCAGGTCAATAAATACAGTCTAGTCCACTTATAACAATATCCAAGTGCCAGGGCAATCCCATCGTTATAACCGATAATTGTTATAAGTGGGTTGCGAAATAAAAAGACGGAACAGAGCTCAAAACATTTTATTCGCATGCCAGCAAGGTTGTACTACTAGTAATTTGCGAAAAAGAAGCCGCAGTCGGGTCACCTTTGTTTGCCGCGTGTAAATCTTGGGAAATCTTATCCAAGAGCATCTAAGGTGCTTCACCTAGCTGAGGTAAATGTCCTTGGCTGAAGCAAAGTCCCCGAGGGACTGTGTAAAGCATTGGGCCTCCTACGAAGACACTACCTGAGTTGGCTGCGCAACCGCGTCATTAGAGTCGTCACTGTTGCACTTTTGGTGCACAATATCACCGGATTCACTCGTTATATCCGATATCGTGGCACTGGAGCATTGTAATAAGCGGTTTATCTTACCATAGAAAGAATACAAAAGTTGACGGTGCCATAGCTGTTCATCCTTATATCGAATATAATGTTATAAACGGCATCGTTATAAGTAGACTCGACTGTATGTGCTATTTTTTAGAAGCAACAGCTGGCCAATGGGAAGGCAAGTTAGGATGATGTTATCGAACTGGATTTTGCGGCTAAGAAATATTTACAGAAGTGTATCAAAATAAATTCAAATCAAATCAATAAATTAAATCAATAATTCAAATCAAATTCAAATAAATAAATTCAATTCAAAATCAAAACCAAAAAGATTTTTATTCGTTTTTTTATCAAGAAGATCGACCAATAACATCTGTTGTAAGGTCTATGGAAGAGCGAATTTTTAAACTTAGGTTTTTCATAAATTACTATCACAATGAGCTCGCAAATAGCTAGCCGAGTTTCCTATTTAGGTCTGTCCGAAATGTTGTTGATTGTGTTATTACATCTAAAGATAGCCGAATGTAGAATAGTCGAATAGTAGAATATAGTGGAATAGTGGAATTTAAATTCCGGAAATTTCACCTCTAATGAAATTTGGTAGAATCATATCGCTTGGAATCTGAGAATTAGGGCTATATAAATACATTTCATCGGTAACGTAGGTGCTCATTAACGGAGCATTTGCTTTTATTTTTTCTATTTCCGTGCATCAATTTTGACAATTTGGTTTATTGCGTCTTCAGAGATTCATTAACATATTTTAGTCCCCAAAGGCGTACAACGGTTCCTACTATAGAAATTACTCTGGAAATTCTTTAACCGAATTTTAGTCCCCAAAGTCGTAAAATGGTTCCTACGTATACAAATTACTCTATAAATTATTTAACCTAATTTAAGCATTTTTTTCTCTGGTACGAATTCGGTGGTCAAAATTAATGCGGAGCCCTCCGCTACGGCGCGCCTTAAACCCCAGAATAGATTAATTAATGAGACCTCCCACGAAGGCGGTTTTGTGGATTTCTTTTCGGAACCTGGACACCAACAGCCCCACTAACTCTCTGCGACGATTCATCCTATTTCTGCGCAATTCGTGGTGTCACGGCACGTGAGCGAGTCAACAGAGTGTTTCGGAATCAGCCACGTACGGGAGAGATTCGGTGGGTGTTATTTTTCAGCTCTGACTCAAAACCCTTTCGTGGAAACGAGTTGTTATAACCCGCATTTCGTTTAGACGTGGCTATTAATCTCGATGGAAGGGCTGGCGCGCATGCAGTCTTCGACTTGCATTGGCGTTGCAGCGTGCCCCCTCGCCCCGCCGAAAATAAAATCTGGTTTGAAGCGGTCGCGGTCAAGGTTAGGCCCCTGGCGCATTCAATTTCCCTGAGCAGTCTGGGCCGTCTGCTTTGTATATTGCCTCGCGTGTTGCTGGCACAAATCAGCCCCTATTACGGTACAGTGCCGCTTATTTCCGGCTCCGACGTCGGGTTGCGAGATTGGCCGAGAATGAGCGCGGAGAGAAACCTTTAACCAAGCGCCGGGTAAAATGGGGACATAGCGGACACATTTATGCCAATTAACACCCGCACTCATATGCCTGCACAAAAGGTTCCACTGGACTCGCTTCCACGCCAGTGTCCCTGATATGGCGGCAAGTCGGTTTGTCAGAGCGACAATTTAATTTAAATACGTCGTTCGGCTTAAACGGGCCATGCAGGCGAAATAAAAATGGGTTTTATTCAAAATATTTCGTGTTTTATAGTGCCCCCGGCGCTTGTCCGGCAGCAAACGACGTCGTATTCACTGTTAAAGTAATCAATTTAGAATAAAATTTCGATTCTCCCGCCATATCGTGTGTTTTCGGGACGTCTGCCATGAAGTCACAAGGCGGGTATTCATACGAACTTCCAGTGTGTTATAAGGCTCTGCAGCCTTGCTTCCGTCAGTCATCCCATGTGGCGCTTGCATACTGAGCCGCGGAGCGTTGTACGCCGTTGATTTGTTTGTGACCGTATGTGCACCTGACTTGTTTTTGTTACGGAATAAAGTAATCGTTTTGTGAAACATGGGGTATGCTTCATGAAGGACAGGCCAGTGTCGTGTAAGACGACTACAATACGGCGGAATGCTGTGGAGCTATAACAAGCATAGTGCGACCAGTACCTACAGCGGTGCGCAGGGGCTTATCTAGAATTTCGATTTTGAGGGGGGTGTCGAAACCCTTTTGGGGGAGGGGGGGAAGGGGGTTAGGGGGTGTTAGGGGTGTGTGTGTGTAAGTCCCTTAGCTTAGAAGCTTAGAAGTCCTGCCTAATTGGCGTTTGCTGTTGCCGGCCTGAGCCAATCGCACAGCTGGGCATATGACATCATATATTGTTACGTGGCGGCAGGACACAGATGAGACGAACCATGCGAAGGGGTGAACGATCTATTTACAGAATGTACAGTCTTTGTCAAAATTTTGTGGCCAAGCAGCCGTAAACACGCAGGTTGCGAAAAATTCAATGTACAAGCTTACGTCCCGAGCGAGGCTGAAAATTTTTATGCACGAAAGCCAGAGAAAACACCTTTCTTTCTTACTGTCTTAACATATTTTTGTCACATTCAAAGGTAAAGCCGATCCTTTGAATTCTTCGTGGTCGAGAAGACTTGGGATTGGCCCACAAAATTTTGACAAAGGGTGTACATGGCGGCCATAAGATAGCGCGTGCAGGGACACAACCACTCCGTCGTCTTCGTAGTCTCGATCCTGCCTGAGCCCACGCACTATGGGACATCATTGCCCGCCTATATGTTTCCCGTGACAATATGTTCTGTTGCGGGAAATGAACTAGTCGGTCGCATGGCCATTCCTTTATTCCCTAATTATATAGCTTATTTGAGCGAGGTCTGAGTTAAAAGTGGTGTCAGTATGATTCTAACGAGGCAATCTTTCGAATGAACCGAACTTGTGTTTTAAGTGCAATGCACTTCTTAAGCGACCCTGAACCTGCGTCCACCGGCGATGTCCGCGCACGTGGAGATGGGCGCGCGCAGCCTGGCCGCTGACATGGCACATACCCACGTGGGGGATTGGTCAGGAATCTCCTCGTCTACCTTGGCAACGGGGGGAGATGGGCGCGTGCTGCCTGGCCACTGACATGGCACATACCCACGTGGGGGATTGGCCAAGAATCGGGCGTGAGAGGGGCTAATGCACCTGCTTAAAGGAGTACTGACACGAAATTTCAAAGCTGAGATCCGCATCTTTCTTTCTTTGTAGTTGTGTGTGTGTGTGTGATCTCTCTTTCGCGAACATTACCGAACCGCGCAAATTCAACTCGTGCATTCGCACTTTCACATTCTTCCCCTCGGGGAAATGCGGGGAATTTTTTGTCTGCATGGCCCCTTTAAGGTGATGTGCACTCGCATATGCCCGTTTAGGCGCGACTGTCTGGCCGGTTACTGCAAGTGACTTCGTTCGCATTTGCGTGTTGTTTAGTCTGCGATTGCACGCCTTTATTGGGGGATGTGGCTTAAGCTTCGTCATGTGTACGGCGGGAGTTGTGGAAGCGCGTAGTCTCTTGGCGCCTGCGTTATTTTCTGGCTCAGTCAGCGCCACTGAGGCGAATTCGTATGCTCACAGGGCTCCTGAAGCAGGTTTTGAGTATGGTAAGTAAACTCGCGCGACTGAGGGGGTGGGGCTGGGGTGCAGGTGTTCAAGCGCAAGCACTGCAAAACGAAACAGTCTTTACTTCGACGAAACGCAAGGCGCGAAAACCACTGCGCTGGCTTACACCCCAGATTCATTCTTCCACGTCGCGGAGCACATAGACCTCGGCAGAGGAAAAATGCAGGAAAACAAGAGATGAAACAGCGTGGCAAAAATGCCTCGACCTATCGTCGACTTACACAATCGCGGAACGCTGTATACTGAAGGGCTTGTTGGCACATTTTACCCTCAAGAAAACAGCGCAGATCATTGGACTGAGCAGCGCCTGTGTTGTGTTTTTCTTGTTTAGTCCCGTCGTGTGCGCTGTTTTCTTGAAGTTACGTAATCGCTTTGCGTCAAAACCACGTGTATGGCATCTGAGGGTCAAAAAGTCAATTTATTTTTAGGGAGAGCGTCACAAAGGGAATTTCCATTTAATTTTCTTGTTTACATTTCGTGTTATGTACCGTGCTCATGTCGCAAAGCGATGTTGTAGGGCGACGATCGATGGAGGCCTATATCTCCTGCTTTCTTCGGTTTCAAGTTTCTCGTGGCACGTCATACATGCTGCATCACATCGGAACAATAGCCAGGGTCGCGCTATTCTTTCGTGCCCGCGTTTCGTCAAGAAATGGGTGCTGTTTGCGTTTCGCAGTGCCCAGGCGCCACCACGCCCAGACCTCTGTCTTGGCATGCGCAAAGGCGACATCTGAGCCTAGTATTGCTCTTTCGCGAACAGCGAGGAACAGGCACTTGAAAGTCCGGCACCATCTTTCCATGTGTAGTCTTGTCGAATAGCCGTTGTCCTGTTTCGTGCCGATTGTACATACATTCCCGGACTGCTTTAGCGCGCACACAGAGTGCAAATTTGTCAGCTTTTTCGTGCAAATGTCTCTATGGGAGCCGATGCTCTGGAGCTTGTCGGGCAGTGCGCTTGCACTCACTTTTCGTGGTTCTGGCTTGCCGCAGTGCACCCGAATTGGTGATCACTGCGTTGAACGGGGCAGATGTGGCGACTGCAGAAACATGACATTTAATTTGACTCGCAAAAATGACCTGCTCTGTGACAATTCTCGAGTCAGATCTTGGTCCGTGCCTCGTCAGTGGCCTATTGTTCTGCTGTCATAGCAGAGGTCGGTCTCTTCAGTACCTTGTGTTAAAGCAGACTCGTTGGCTTATTTTTGTTGAAGTGCGCGCACTAGCACGTTCGCCTATTTTAACAATGGAGCTGCTTAAGCCGAGTGTTATGCGCCCGTCGCACCAAAAACATCGTGGAGCGGTGATGTCACCCCGCGTTGCCTAGCAACCCCTGGCCTACGCGTGCATAGCTTCGCGCTCGCTTCGCTAGCATAAGCATGGTTCCGCCGAGCCTCACCCGCGTCCGTAGACCCGTGACGTCAATGTGCAACACATGGAATAAAGGCTGGTGTACAGCGGCGTCGTCCAGGCTTGCGCGTTGCCTTGCGCATCGTGAGGAGCTCGCAAAAAATACCAAGGAAAATACCAATCGTACGTGAGCCCAGTCTGCCAACAAGGGAGAGCGGCCGTCAGCTTTGCTGTTTCGCCAGCCTTGCACCACTAATGCAAGCTGCGCCGTTTTTTTTTTCTTTACCCTTTTCTAAACGGCACATTTTTGCACGCCTTGTTTTGAAGCGCGCTGTGTTAATTGGTATTTTGGCTTCTGCTGAGTGCGAATTTGATGAGTGACAGTTTGTTTACGCATTCCACCTTCGTTTTCATCCAGAGTACCCGCAACACGCTTCAGAAACTTTGGTCCCCTTAAACTTACATCGATTTCTTCACCCATATTTGCAAAGTACTTGAGCGAAGCGTAAAACTGCTGGAACTTGACCTAAGTGTTTAGATCGTGACACACGTTGGCATCTGTTCGTGTTAAAAACTTGGGCCAAAATGCGGAAGTAGCTGTGCCGCGGGAGACACATATATTGGCACTGTGAAGAAGGGGAAAATGAAATGAAAATACCAGTCGGTGCATGTGTGACGTCTTCGCTGTTGCGCGCCCGATCAGGCAGGTCATCGTTCCACGCCAGAGCGGCCGCGGGCACGGGACAGAAAAAAATTAGTAGTGGCTTAGCTCTGCTATGCCAGGATATACGTAGCGTGAGCTATGGTTCAGCAATCCAGTCCAGTCGAGTCCAGTCTAATTCAGTCCAATCTAGTCCTGTCCAGTCACTGCTCCTCGCGCATGCTCAGCACAGCTCTTCACGAGCCACGCGAGACGGCTATCAAGCGGCTCCGGTGCAGCGTCAGACTTGGCTACTGCGCAATTGAGGCGCATACCTGGGCACGTGCCGGCCGCCAGTGCCTGTGCCGCGGCTGTGACGCAACGCAATCCAACACAATCCACTTTAACCCAATTCAAATCCAATCCAAGCCAAGCCAAGCCAAGTTAAGCCCAGCCAAGCCAAGCCAAGCCAATCCAATGTCACTTGCGCTTGCGTAGAACGGCCCTTTACGGCACACGCGAAACTGCTCAACCTCGGCCAGTGTAGCTTACGCTACAAAAATGTATGACCTATAGGGACCGGGCAGCTGGACGGGTGGCGCCACCACTCGGCGCTCCCCTCGTCAGTGGAATGAGCCGGTGCATTGGACTACACAGCCTCCCGTTGTTTTTGTCGTGTTTGCTTCGGTGCTTTAAATGTTTTGGTGGTGTTGTGAGCGTATACGTGCGGTGAAACAAAGTCTAGACAGACGTGTTGGGTTCTTAGATGCAGTAATGACTACGTAAACTTGTCGGACGCTTCTAAAGTTGGGTATCGGCTGCAATGGCATGAGCGCTTTTTGCAGCGATCTGGGCTTGGCTACACCAGTTCTGAGTACGAATAAAACTACTATTAGTAGCATTATTTTCTTCTTAAATGCATTAACGGCTACGCAAAGTTATTGGATGCTTGTAAGGTTGGGAATGGGCTACATTGACACGAGCGCTTTTTGCAGCACTCTGCGCCTGGCTCCGCGCGATCTGAGTAGGAATAAAACTATTAGCAATATTATTATTCATTTCTACCTCTTTAAATTATCTTCACTGGTTTCAATGACTACGGTTTCCACGCCAGCCTTAGCGCTGGGATACCTCGGTACGTGTGCTTTAAATAGAAAGGTACCTGCATACGAGATGGATTACCGCTTGTGTTGTACATCCCTCCGTCTTTCGTCCTGTTGTTTTGCGCACTCTGTGTGTTTCTTACCGTGTAGCCGTAGAAATGTTGCGGTAGTTTACACTTTCTGTAACCGTGAGCTTTGTGCCTTCGGTTTTGGTGAGCGACACTGTGACAGCATGGAAGCCTGAAAGCCGAAGTGGGGATCCTACATTTGTGGTGGTCATTTTATCAAGAGCCAAAGTTATTCATCAACTCAACAGCTCAAGCTACAAACCATCCACCATCCCTCCTCCCCCTCCCGTTTTACCACCTGCGTAGAATAAAGGCTGGCACCGATAGTTAAAAAATGTGGCAGTGTTAACGTCAGCCGGTGTTTTTTAATGCTGAAGTATCCTTTACAGAGTACCTAAAAAATCGTGTAATGCCTGGTGAAGTGCACCAAAAACGCGCGATTAGTTGCCTCAAATATGGGTGCATCAGCCCGAGTCCTCCAGCGCAGACACATTTCCGACACGCTGGACAAAGTTTAGATTTCTAGAGGGGTGCATGGAAGTTCAAAATTAAACAGCAAAATCATCTAGCCCTCCGTCTAATGATTATGATGGTTGAACGCAAAGCTTTCTTCCTGCGAAATCGAATGGGAAATGGTCAAAGTCAAAGACGCTGCGATCAAAAGACCAAACTGCGTGCTGGTCAAATTGGACGCTCAACTAGTCAAAGTTTAAATCCAGAAGGCAACCAAGGAAACCCATACGATAGAGCTTTGCGATAAACCCTCATCGTCGTTAGACGAAGGTGTGCATGTTTTTTTAAGCGTAGGTGGCAGCATTCAGTTGTGAAAATGAGTACAGGTTTTGGGCACCCTCCTGTCTTGCGTCCTTCAGCCACGCAGGAATTGGTTTTTGAAAAACCATTTACCAACTAGCCAGCAACCATTGCAATTCTTGTAAAGCAATGCTTGTCCACGACAAGCAATAACACTATCATGCGGTATTTATTCTATCAACGATTCCCGATGACTGTAGTAAGAGCATTTCTGTGAAATTAAACATGTTTCAGCCGTATGAAGTTACGGAAGCGTCGTCCATCACAATTTCTGTTTTGAGGTAAATCTTAGAAGACACCCCCCTTTATCTTTCGCTTAAGCACGACGTCGACGCCGTTTCGTCATCAACTGCCCAAGGCCAGCGCCGCAGCATTCCTAGATCGGTTGCACACACCGGCTTTGTGGGAGCATTTAACTGTAGTAAGAGCATTTCTGTGAAATTAAACATGTTTCACCCGTATGAAGTTACGGAAGCGTCGTCCATCACAATTTCTGTTTTGAGGTAAATCTTAGAAGACACCCCCCGTCTTTCGCTTGAGCACGACGTCGACGCCGTTTCGTCATCAACTGCCCAAGGCCAGCGCCGCAGCATTCCTAGATCGGTTGCACACACCGGCTTTGTGGCAGCATTTAACTGCAGTATACTCCTCGATACGCGAAACTGCAAGCAGGCATAAAAAAATTGCATGAAGCAACGAACTTTCACTTCCAGCTTGACTTGCAGCTTGGCGCATTGAGCGTCGTCTGCTATTTGTAAATACTGAGTATGGGCGTAAATAACACACATGGCATGCCTCGTAAACGTCACATCCACGCTCAAGATTTACCGATCTGAAAAATGCACGTTGGGTTACGTATGCTTTGCAAGCCGCACCGCAGAAAAACGACAGAAAGCCATGCACAGTTACGCTGCGCTGGCCGCCACCGGCATTCCACTGACGAGCGGTTCGCCACGGGCGGCGCTGTTCGCTGAAGCGACGGTGGTGCCATACAACGGCCGCCCGGTCCCTATACTCTTCGGCGGGAATTACACTTATAGTGATCGCACTGATCCAAATTCTCGCGAGACAATATTACTGTGTGGCTGTTCCAAGGAGGTTAAAAACAATTGCGCTGTTCAGCGTGGAACCATCACGTACTTCGTTCACAGACGGCGAAAAGCGGCACGTACGGACCTTTTTAAGGCCGACTACCATATATGTTGTTAGGAGACATACGTTCTGATATTATTTCCTCACTCCTCGTCTATTTCGTGAGGCGAGGCCCGTACGAACAGAACAGAGCTGGTTTTAAGGCGGGGTAAAGAGCGGATCCTGAGCTTATTTTAGTCGCAGCTCCGTGGTCGCAGCTCTTCCAAATAAATTCTCGTAGCTCTCGGGAAGTTCTCAGCAGGCTAGCGTGCATGTGTGTGTGTGTGTGTATTTCGTGAGCATTGCTTTATTCATTTAAGCTTAAGGGAGACGTTAGTAATTCCAATCACCACCCGCCGCGGTGGCTCAGTGGCTAAGGCGTTGCGCTGCTGAGCACGAGATCGCGGGTTCGATTCCCGGCCGCGGCGGTCGCTTTTCTGATGGAGGCGAAAAGCAAAAATGCCCGTGTGTACGAGATTTCGGCGCACGTTAAAGATCTCCAGGTGGTCAAAATTAATCCGGAGCCCTCCACTACGGCGCGTTTCATCGCCTGCGTTGCGTCGGCGCGTTAAACCCTACAATCAATCAATCAATTCCAATCACATTCAAAAATACATTCGAGGTTAGAGCAAAACCGACTACGCCTTAATAAACACAAAAGTTGTCTTTTGTAGAGGAATATATGCTCACCTTTTGCACTCACAGCGCTAAAGACAAGCGGTCTCTTTTAAATTCGATGCTGAATTAGTTAAAAATGGAGGATTCTTCTGTTGGTTAATCTACTCTGGAGGTACGTACCGCTTTTCTAGAATAGCCGCAGCAACTCTCGGGTGTGCACTCCGTAGGCCTAACGTTTGGGTTCGTGGTGTACAGCGTGAATTGGTACCTGATGCTTGGCGTTGGCTTGGACCATTTAGAAACGGAGAAATCGATTAGACGCCGGTTTCATAACGCAAGGCACGCAGGTTTGATTACAGCCATGAGTAGCGCTTTATTTTTTGTTCACTTCACGATCATTCATCATCGTCGTCAAAGAAAGTTAAATTTCCTGCAGGGCGTATTGGCGTACAAACGAAATCAGTGATGGCACTAAAGCTACACTTTGAAATACATATCTGTTTGTACGGAAGAGATGCTAGGTTTTCTAACAATACGAGGCTATTACCATCCCGTTGAAAATAATGATTATATCATGATTGAGGCTGCCGCATAAATAACTATCGTATTGCATAGCCTCGTTAACGGGGGAGCATGTTAACATTTTTAAAAATTCTATTGCACAAGTTAGATCGACGCGCCGGTATTGGGTCTTTGTTAAAATGCGAACTACAGCTTCTCGCGGTACCCTGTGCACCTGTAATTCTTATTTTATTGCCTTGGGTTTATCAAAGTCACACATAGTTGGTGCCAAATAAAAATTGCCCGTTTAAGAACATGTGAACGAACGGAGAAATTCGGAAGGTTAAATCGTTGGTCGCTTAAAACAGCTTGGATAGGAGTAGCGTATTTTGATTTTGAAAGCTGCTTTGGTTATACCGAACATGTAGTTTACAAAATTCATTGTGTTTCTCTCGATAGCTTGCGCTTTCTGGGACACGGCGATAGTGACGCCTTTTTTATAAAGGCCACCGACATCACGTCGGTAGCTAACAGAGGCTTGGGCCGTCGTTACTTGCTACTGTATCGAACTTATACTGGACGGATATTAGGCGAACAGAAAAACTAAACTCTTTCCAAGTCTGCGCAACAAATAGCAATTTGTCTCTTCCCTGTCCGTTGCTCGTCGAACTAGGAAACACACGCACTATATATGTTTGGACCGCTTAGTGAAGATTTTGCACAGGTATGTGTTGCTCGTAGTTTTCCCTGTGCCTTTCGAAAAATTATCCAAAGTTGACCGCAAGCTTTAGTTTCAAAATCAGAAATAGGTTCTCTGGTCGTATATCCGTTGTTTTATTTTTTTATTTCCTCTGTGCGCATCGAGACACAGTGAAGCGCCTTGTAATTTGTCCTGTAGCGAAGACGCATTTCCGTACGTTAATCAACGCCACGTGTCTTTACGCTGTTCCTGCGATATTTTTCTGCTGTTATTTCAATCGTACACACATAAACGAAGGGATACGGCCTCGCACAAGGGCACGCAAACACAAGGTCGAGCGAACACGAGGGCCCGACGCGACGACGTTCGCGACGACGGTCAAAGAGCCGGCCCGAATAAATCGGCGGTGCCGCCCGCCGATCATGAGATAATATGCGTGCGCCAGTGTGGACCACGAAGTTTCGCGCCCGCCGCCGGGTCCTTGGCGCCTAATTGGCCACCCGGCCTGTACTGCTGCGTCCCGGGAGCCCCCTCGGTTTGCGCACTCTTGCCCGCCCCTTCGGTGACCGCGAGAACAAAGCGTTGCGAAACGGACGGGCGCCGTCGGCGATGCCACTCTTCTCGCCTCTGTGCCAGGCAGGGTCCCACCGGCGGAGAAGGGAACGGAACCACCTCCCGCCCACGTCACTGGTGGCTTCTGTGGATGCTCTCTCTCCCCGCAAAGTATACCGACGCGCCTCGCTGCAGTGTACTCTCGAGTTGACGTGTGACGCGCGAGAAGACTTGCACCGCGCGATTGCGTCAGTCGCCTGCCATGTGCCCGTGGCTCCCTTGTATAAAGACATAGTGCCGAACCGTAGAAGCGTCGAGTGTAACGGAAGATCCCGGGAGCGCGACGCCAGTGCGGCAGCGAGAAGACTTGGTCTTGCGCGTCACCGACTCTTCTCTGCTCGTCTTGCGTGTGCCGGGATACAGTTGCCGCTGTCGTCGAGCTGCGCCAGGCAAGCCTGGACATCGATACACTTACGAGCCGTCACTACGCGAGTATATGTGAGAGCACCCGTGCGCACAACGTCTCTAACTGCTTCTTTCACTGGGACCGATAGTGGGTGGGAATTGCACGGTTCCAGGTCTGGAGCCACGTCTACCACCCGAAAAGCTTTGTACCAGCGCAGTAGTCTGAATGTTGCTTCCTTTGTATGTCACAATGGTACCACGTGTGCTGGAAACGACTTTTTCGGGGACGCGGCCAACCGAGCAGGAGAACGATTCGCGAGAACACTCAAAAGATGTTGTTCAGGCTGCTCTCCTGTGCCTTATACTTAAAGGCTTTGTTATTGGTATGACCAATGGTGTGAAGTAGTTTGTCAACTGGAAAGTGTGCGTCACCTTCTATTTGGCACAAAAATAGAGCTGGCTACAAATGCCTTCTGCAGTCTGTCAACAACACACGAGACAGACTCGGCAAGCAACATGGCATTCGTCTCTTTGTCTGGCATATATTGTTACGCTTATGCTGAATTGACTAAGCATCAACGAGTGCAGTTAAGACCTTTGCTATCTGTTTTAGCCCGTTTCCTTGGTCTTGTGATATTTTCTGCAGTATGTCAGCAAGCGGCGCAGTGCACTGCGCACGCAAGCATAACTCCAACACTCGTGCGTTGCTTGTTCTATCGCCTCATGGTCGCTAGTGGACAGAGGTGCCTGAAGGCGGTGCTTTGTCCCTCCTCTGTTGCAGACCCGGACCGCGAGGGGGCGGCCGGTGGGGCGCGGTCTCACTCGGTGTCCGAGCCTGGCTCGCGGGCCCACGTCAACAGCGCCTTCAGCATGGCCGAGGAGGGCTATGGCGCCATCGACCGCGATGACGACCACCCTCACGAGCCCACGCTCTCGGGCTCTGCGGTCGTCGTGCCATGGTGGATCATGGAAGACAGCAAGGTACCGCACTTCTATCCTCCCCTTCTGCTCGTCTTCTTCTTCTTCTTTTTTTTTTTTGCCTTGCCACAGAGGGAGAAATACCTGCATGGACGGCATGTCACGTCAAAAATTTCAAATCTCTAGCCACAAACTGCCCGCGTTTCTGCTTGTTTCGCTGCGAACGACATACAAAGACAATGGCTTCTTGTCGCAACTGCCCCGTGAATCCTTTTCCCTCTCCCCGACCCCACTTCTCTGCTTTCCCGACCCTTGCCCCTTTTCCCCCTTACAGAATTCCTGGCGTTCCAGATAGAGAGAGAAGGCTTTTTAATAAAGCTTTTTCAAGGGGCTACGAATACAAAATGAAAGTTTGGTTCATTCGAATGATTGCCTCATTAGAATAACTCTGACACTACTTTTAACGCAAACTTTACTCAAATACGCTGTATAATGAGGAAAAAGGAGACTGCGCATGCGGCACCCAAGATGATTTCCCGCACTAGAACCTATAACGTATATGGGTAGCTGTGCGATTGACTGAGGCCGGTAAAAGCGAACGCAAGTTAGGTAGGGCTTACAAGCTTGTAGAAGTAACAATTAGCGCTTAAATTTTATGCATATTCTTTGAATAGTAGTCAGACTAATGGGGGGGGTAAACAATGTAAATTGCGAACGCACACGTAAGCATAATCACCAGTGCGTATTGCGGGTACTATGCTTGTTTTTGCTGCACAGCTGTCCGGCCCTTTGGGGTTGTCTCACCACACTGGCCGATTTGCGTAAGCCACATTGTCTTACGTGACCTTGTTTGTCGAGCACCCGCTGCTTCACGAAACGATTACTATCAACCGGAAAAAAAAAAAAAAAGCCACGTACAAATCCCGTCAAAAACAAAGCAACTCTGCAGAGCGGTCCTGAGCGCTATCGTAGCGCCATCTAGGAGGACGGAAGGCAAACAAGGCAACAAAATACGTTTCCCCGTTCGCTGCAGCCTCAATCAATATTGAAACATCCGTTTAAAGAACCTGCCCCGGATACGTCATCGCTTACGCCACGAAACACCCGATGCAGCAGGAATATTGAAAGTTTGCCTTTGTATAATTTCTTCGTGAATGAAGCTTAATTTCTTAGTGAATAAAGCATAGTTTTCTTCTCTTAAAGCGCTGAGGGCACTTTACAACACCAAATCTTTCGAATGAAACAAACTTGTGGTAATTCTTCATGACCCCCTTAATGCGCTAGCAGGATCATCCCATCTAGCGGCAAGGCTTGCTACACCAGATACGGATGACTCTGGGACTGTGGGGGACGTCAAACACTGTGGAGACAACAGCCAAAGGGAAAACAAAAATGCACGAGAAACTCGGTGGAGGTATATGCGTTAACTAATGGATTAGAACGCGGAGTTGGCTCCTAAAAGAGCTCCTGGGTTTAAATCGTATTTTTGGGGTTAAAACGCGTGTTTTTATAACGCGGTTGATGCGGGTATTTTGTGCATGCTTGGAAAGATTATAGCGGCAGCATTTGTTTCTGTCTGAATTAGTTCAGTTAGTAAAGCATTGAAAGCGTATAATCCTAGCTCTTTATTGTGGATTTCCCAGTTGCAAAACTTAAAATTCTAAGAAAACATCCTCAGCGTTTGTATTTACTGACCGATATTGATGGTTAAAGTGTAACTGGGGCAAAAATTACGATGCACCACTATGAGATTTAAAGTGCGGGGTTAGGGGCTGGAGTTAGGTTTTGTCTTGGCGCTTTACGTCATCTTAATACTAAAACTCATATTTAAGTTTAAAAATGCATGAGGGCATTGGCGCTGTCGAAAGGAAGATATTGGGGTTAGTGTTTTCAGAATGTGACAACGTTAACCAAAGCTATCGGGTTATGAATAGTGAGCAAACAGATAATCTAAGAGCATATTGCCGGAGCTCACGCTTTGCATCCTTCCTCGGCAGTGGCCGGGGAGCAAGTGGTTTACTCGAGTAAAAGACAGACAGACGGACAGACGGATGGATGGACAGACAGATGGACAGACAGATGGACAGACAGACGGACAGACAGATGGACAAACTGACGGACATACAGATGGACAGACAGACGGACAGAGGGTGAGAGGGAGACAGAGATGGGGAAACTTCCGCACGGGGCACCTTGAGTATTCAAGGTGACGGTGAGTGGCGTCACCGCGTACCCCGAGCCCCATAAATATAAGTTGTCACCAGTCGTGGCGATATGTTGAAAGGTGGAGGGAAAGTGGAGGGAAGAGCCCTGGTCAAGTTCCGGCTGATGGGCTCCCTGTCTATCTACTAGGTAGGGAGCTCCCGGACCTTGCTGGGAATTAGGGTAACCCATGTGACTATGTGTACTACCCGTTCCCTAGTTCTTTTTCTGTGCCTAATGGAAAATTCAACCCCCCTTATAAAACCTGGTCGGTCCCTGGAAAGGGACTGTACCAAAGTTTTCTTTCCACCTTCCCGACCATCACTTTCCCGAAACATGGTAAATACCTCGTTTCTTGATAATTGAATCTGTTGATAAAGAAAAGCCTGTGTGCTCAAAATTTGTATTATTAATCGCGAAGAAAGCATTATCGGTGACTCATGTGAAGTTAAGAAAAGAAGAAACTTCGACAAAGAACTTTGTCGAAGCAAAATGCCAACAGCAGGTCACGAAACTTGTCACTCAAGCCCGCATGTTAAATCTGGAGATCAAGGTCGCACCTCAGCGCAGCTTTAAAAGCGCTCAAGGTGTGGTCTCTGAGCCAAGTCTGATAAGCGGAACGGACACTGACCTGCTGGAAGGCTTGAAGAAACAAAGCGTTGCAAGCCCGTCGCCATACGCATAAATATCAAATCCCAACCAAACATTTCATCCTGACTTTCAACCGTTCAACAATTCGACTCTTCCGCACTATATCAATGCAGGCTTTATCCGTTGTTCTGTTGGGGCTTACATTCCAAACCCGCACCGCTGAATGAAGGGTCAGCGTTTCAGGCATGCAACCAACTCTTGCCGTGGCCGACTTACTTTCGCAAAGTGTTCTTCACACGACTACAAAACAGAAACGTGCGAACTACACAGTTCACCTGCAGCAGCGGCCAGGGTCTACACCCCGCACGCTCCCGAACTCGTGACGAGTTTCAAGTTGAAAATAAAATAATAAACACCAAAATAACTGTGAACAACTATTTCTCAGACACCTGAAGGAGGTTCGCCTCCTTCCCCCTGGGGAGGTAAAACGAAGCTGGCTGCTCGTCGGGGGGCGGAGCGGCGCCTGGTCTCGGTGGCGACACAGTGCCGTGAGTCCGGCCTTTTCCGACCCTGCCCCCTGCAGAGTTGTCAATGGCAGCCCAACCCTTCAACCCGTAATCGCATTGCAAGCCGAGCCCACAGCGGCTGCTGGTGCAACTACCTCTGTCGGCAGCAATGTCGCTCCCCCCATTTCCACTCTACCGGCCTTAAGCACACCTGGGCACGGATGGAATGAAAACGGAAGGGCCCGCGGCGGCTTACATTCCCGCAATACCGCCTTTGCCACGCGTGGCGCACCTGACGCCCTCGGCGGTGGCGGCTCATGCAAAAAGCAGCCGAAAAGGTGCTAGGTCCAGGGAGCCCGATTCGTCTTGAACTCTCGGGACATCCGACAATGACATGGACATCGCCCAGTCCCTGCGTGCATCACTGCGCAAGGAACGAAGTGCGACGTCCAAGTCTACAGAGAAAACAAAAAGAAAACCTCAACGAATCACTGCCATGAAAGGCAATACATAAACACATGCATCCCAGCGGCTCTTACACTTAATAGTGGACAGAGAAAACATAAGTCCGCGGAACTGGGTGAAAACCTAGAGGATGTGTGTGAATTACTGCATTCCAATCAGCCAAGGGTAATGTCTCCAAGTAACTCATCTCAATACTAGGAGGAGGAGGAGGGAAAACTTTATTAATGTACTAGACAGAGTTAAAGAGAGGGAGAGGTGGTAGGCCTCTCTTGCGTGGGTGGTATTACTCAGTCCGTGATCAAACTTCTTTAATAGCTGCATGGTATTGAGAAACAACAGGGACAGTTGCACGTACTCTTCGAGTAATGTCGCCAAGCGGTCTTGTAGCCAAGGGAGACCAACCTTCAAAAAGTAACTACAGGCGACGCAATTTGTTGAAAAGCAATGCCCCGGCTGTAAAAATTTTCGCACCGAACGAAGGCGTGCGTTGATAAACTGTCACAGGGGAAGCCTTCCCGCAAACACTGCAAGGGAAGGCGCGATGCGTCAGAAACCACTCTTTGTTGATCGCGCAGTGACCGCACTTTCCTGAAAGTCGTTGCAGCATACGTAGCTACCGTGTGCAGCAAAAGAACTCGTATTGTTAACAGCCCCCCGGGACACCGACAGACACGTAATTGCAAATGCTCTCATTAACGGGATGGTTATCACCACCGTCTATATCCCATGGGGTTGCTCAGCTTATGTAGAGTTCCGTAGCGTTTAAGCTAGAAGCTGTGCCTTCAGAAACTGGTTTTAACGCTTCAAGTGCCGGACAAGTGCCAATACCAGGCAGTCCAGGCCTGTGAAGTGATTGCGATGGTCCTGGAGTCGATGCATGGTGACGGCTGTGCTGTCCAGCGCACCAGGGAAGCCTGGTGCGCCAGACGTGGTGCGTGAAGATGCGCAGTCGCAGTGGGTGGGCAACACCAAGCAGGGCATTGCAGGACAAGTTTTTGAAATTTCTATGTGCTGACGGAGCGCATGATTCTTCGTTTGTGGTGGAAAACAGTCCCGTATATCGCTTCAAAATACTCGAGCATAAACGGCAGCTGGTAATTCGTCTCGCTCACGAAGGAACGGCGGGCAGTTCGTGCATTCACGAAGCCTGCCCAACCAAGCACTTAAGCACTGTGCAGAAGACGCTACAATGTCCAGAGCTCCTTATATGTAGCCGAGAACATGAAGCGCTATGATTTGTTTGTACCTCTATATCGCCTTACGCAACCCATCATGGAACGCCGCATGTCAGAGCGTCATCGCTCACATTCAAGGTGATATGCATCGCCTGGCCGTGGTTCAGCGCATGCGTGCACTCAGTTTCCAGCTGCCGATTTACGCGCCCTACAGCTGCACCTGTGCTCCAGAACGTGGCGTACTGCTGCTACCATTTGAGCAACCCAGGCACCATTGCTGGGAGCAGCAATCGCCACACACGGGCGATCTGGTTCCTCGCTGCCATAGGAAGAATGACCGCCGAGAACCGAGTCGTCAAGCTAGCTGGACAGTGCACTTACACCGAGAAGTGTCGGAACAAAAGTTCGCCAGCAACTTTTAGGGGCGAGGCCCCTTCGGCGCGGTGGTGTTGGCGTCTCATGTCGTCGTCGTAATCGTCGTCTCATGCAGTCACGGTATTAAAACCCCGGGACACTCGTTTACGCCTCGCGCTCGAGAGCTTCGTGCATCATAGACCAGAGACTTTTACAGCAAAGCTGTATACCTCTACCCCCCAGCGGTTTCATCTCTGTTGGCAAACACCCGAAGGCGCCAAGCATACACTTATACACTGCATGCTTCGCCCCTCCCCACGTTTCACGTTAATGGAGGTGGCCCTGGATTTTTTTTTTTTTTTTGCATAGCATCTGTCTCCTACGTGGCTCGATTATAGCATGGTCGAGAAACGCCCGTGTGTCCCCGTACACGTTCGCTATCTCCAGGTGGTCCAAATTAATCCATGTAGATCTGCAGCACTACGGCGCTCCTCATAGACCAGTTGTAGCCCCAGTGCACAAAACCCTAACTTTGGCCGATTTTGTGACGGGGCTCTGCTTAACATCGTTTGAGTTACGCGCTCTCGACACCGCGTCAATCCTTGCAGCTGACTAGGCGAGCAAGCCACGTGCAGGCGGGTCTTGAGACTGCGGCGGTGTACAGGAGCTGCGGTAATAATTTCGCGCTTCGCTTGCCAGACGCAGCGACGGGAAGCTGCTTGACGTGTTTGCGTTCGCATCTCCCGCCGGTGCCTATGCGAGCCAGGTGTCGTCCGCACGCCGCGTAAGACGGAGAGCACGCCGACGGGGTATTCCAACGGCACGTGTAATTTCTCGCCCATCACACGTGGCGTTTACTGTTATAACCGCAGGGAAAGCAGACTTGGCACGGAGAGGATAAATAAAAGCATGGAGCGGTATCGATTACCTGAGCTGTAATGGACGCGTCACCGCGCATTATTCTAGGGCCAAGTGCATGCTAGCCGTCCACATATACTGCGGAATTGTTTCGGACCAACTAAAGAACCACAACAAACCACATGCATACATAGGCTGGCCGAGGTTACTTAATGACAACAGTGAACAGCGCGAAGAAAGAGTGCGTTATTACGACAATAAATATATGAAAGGGATGTGTGTTTTTGACCAGACGAAGACATAAGTTAGACGGGCCGAGAAGACTATCTTCGTCTCTGGATTTTAGTCGAAGGAAGGAAGGTTAGGCGCGGGTTTTCGTAGCAATAGCCGCATCTAGGGATAGAGCAGATAATAGCACTGAGCGCGCGCATGCGCAGATAACCGCGGCACCAATGACTCAATGGAGACATGCGGTATTTTATTCAAAAACGGTTTGTCATGCGTCTCCTTTACCATTCAAGCATCTCAAAAAGGTACCATGAAGGCGTACAGTGTTGCTTTCTTTTAAAGTTTGGGCACCGCACTAAAATAACTGAGGAATTCGGGTTGAAAGCGGGAATTTCAAATTGCCCTTTCATTGGACCAATGCACGACGTAGCGAGAGCTTCGCGACGTACATGGGGGAGCTGCCGAAAGCAGGTAGCCAGGACAATGACTCAATGCGACCTGAGGAAAACGAAAGTTTGGAATCTCTGATCAACCCCGGTTTAACATGGCATGACGTTCCGCCATGCCACGGGGCGTAGCCATGGGCCTGGTTCTGTCTTAGGGCGATGAAACTGACTGGGATTGGACGACTTCAGCCCACCTGAACCCTCTGTTGGATGCCGCAGCTTGCTTTGTAACTCTTACGACTTTAAAAGCTGTCGCGCGTTTACAAGACCACGCAAAAAAAAAATGGCCGCGTATCTGCTCGCTTGCAAGCAAATGTAATCGAACTGCATTTCCTCTCTCCTCCGCACACCCCTCACGCTGTTCTCCTATTCGCTCCTCACATGGTAAACGCAATAGAGGTTTGCTGAATTCGATTCAATTCGATCAATTTTTCCCGCTTTCAGACTGGTGGTGCGCCATGTGTTGAAACCTTTTGTTACTGTTCGCCATCGCGAGCAAGCCACGAGGTTGCAGCTGGAGCGCGAAAACTTTTTGCGTTCTGTGGCTAAAAAAATGTTTTTAAAACGTTTTTCGTTTGCTGTCACAAAGGTTACGCTCACGTCTATTTTTAACTGAAAAAACAGTGCTACTATCATTTACGCATTTGTGTTTTGATTCAAATAAGCTGAGTGTTTTCTGTTAGCTGAGGAATGTTGACAATTACACAGTGAACTTTTGTGCACCCTAAGACTCTAAATGGTGTTGTGCAAGTGTGATTATGGTGGTGGAAAGTGGCTGCACCCATTTTCTTTAGGCCCTACCACCTTTATTCCTAGCTATGGCTGTAACTAAACCCATTGTCTGAGTGAACACCCTCGTATCTTTATAGGGTGTTGAAATGGTGCGGATGTGCGGGATCAGTAGTAAATTAGTAGTAGTAGTATGCAGTTTTGAACACCGTGAGGCACATCCCTCCGCTCGTGGGAAATATTCAAGAGCACCCTTGTAGCTTCTCATTTGTAAGAAGTACGGCCCTCGTCATATCTAAAGATTATCGTTAAGCTATTAGCAGTTGTTACGCGACAATTCTACAGCACACCAATCTGTGTTAGTCGCCATAACATTCTATTCTTGGTAGTACTCATAAGACGTCAAGAATGTGTCGTAAATCGAGTAGAACGATAACACGATATTTTTCCGTCATTTCATGGTTTGCTCGTATCAGTGAAAAATGAATTTTTTTGAAAAGCATAGAAACAGGAACACACTGAGTGTTCACAGTGCTCTACAAAAGCTGTGAAATGTGTTGTAAGATGGTTACACCTATTTTTTTGTTGTGTGTTATTTTTATGCTGTGCGAACACGATTTAACGTAACAAGGTGAAGCAACGAATGCATTTCTTGGAGTGTTGAAAGAGTGTGGTATAGGTATGGGGTAGGTAATGTGATACCATAACGTATTGAGCACAATAACTACAGTGCTTTTCCAACTCCACGTTACGATAAAGAGGCTGTTGCAAATCTTCATCCTGACTTGTGTTGCTGACATTAATATGGCTAATTCGAAAATTAGTGCTATATTGTCTGATTTTCGAGAGAAGCCCACCGACTCGAGCAAATTGTTGTCCTCTGGTGGATATAAAACCAAGGACAAAAGCCGTATTTGTAAGGTACCGTGAGTATATATTCGCTCTCCCCTTGTCTAGCGTTCATTTTCCTACCTCATTTGTGACCAAAGTGCGAATGTTGTGCGTGTTGAGTTTGTCAATATGTCATGTAGCACGGTCAGCGAACGCCATGGCAACACGTAGCTACTAATTGCTAATAAGCCCAACCTTCTTTTTTCTTTTAATCGTCCCGCCCTTTTTTTAGCCGAAACATCTTTTAAAAGTCTTTTTGCGCCCTCGTGAGCCAATAAGGGTTTTACAAAGTTTAGTGTGTGCGGAACAGTCTGGAAATGTTTGGTGTCTACATCTCGTTCAGGATTTTTTAAGTGCGAATGCACTTTATAAGCGACCCTGAATTCCGTCGACCGCCGTCCGTCCGCAGCACAGGTGTTATCGCGCGCCTCCTCGCCCCTAGCAACGGCGCGGAGCGGAGGGGAGCGTGTGCATAGTAACGGCGCGCGCGTGTAGTAACGGAGCGCGCCACGTGATGGCGCGCGCATCGACGGCGCTCCGGCGGTGAGCGCGGGCCGGCGCGCGGGCAGCCGCGGCGGCATGCGCGGCGGCCTCGCGGCTACTCGCGGCGGTGCGCTCCTCCTCTCCCCTCTCTTCTCGCCGTAAACTGCGGGCGCTGCTCTCCTCCTCCTCTCTCCTCGCAGTGACTGCTAGCGTTGGCGCGCCTCGTATACTGTACATACTCTTTCTACTCCTCGACTCTTTAATCCACAAATTAACAGCCGTGCATTCGCACTTACACACTCTCCCCCTCGGGGAAGTGCGGGGGAATTTTTTTTTCTTTTGGCCGTGCGGGCGGCCTAATCGAGAGAGAGAGATACAGGCAGGCAGAGCACCGTTTTCGCGTTTGATTTTGCTCAAAGAAGCTATCTTTTTCAATCTGCATCGTCCCAGCCACTCGTTGGTTCGCCTTCGACTCATGTTTATTTCCGGCTAGTTTTTGTTCTGCACCTTTTTGTTTGTCGACTGCCGTATTGCAGCAAAATAACGTTATTTTTTTAAACACTGAGTTGTAGCCATACACATGCAAAAATGTTTCAATTTACGGTTTATTCTGCCGTCATCAGCCAACTGCGCAAATTGCTCACAAGTTCGATGAGCTTAAAGTAGCAGCGGGCGAGCCGCCTCCTTTGCGTTTTCCTTATAGCTTATCTGATTGGAGCTCGCTTTAAAATTGGCATATGAGTTCTTAGGAGACAACCTTTCAGACGAAGCGAAGTTGCATGTTGTCTTCGTGGTACCTTTAAAGCTGCCCTCATGCTATCGCGTTTTCGCTCTGCCATACCTGTTTATTCGCCCAGTTGTTCACGTCGGTGCTGCTCTCATTCATACCTGCTTGCGCATTCCCTGAAATTACGGTTTCGTAGCTATTATTGTTTATTGTTAAATTTTGTGGTAATGATGGTGAAAAAAGAAAGTTGCCGTTCCCACCTGAGTGCATACAACGTCGCAAGTAGCATACAGCACAAACACAACTGGTGGCTACTTTTACGTCATCAATTCTTGTGATTGCTGAAGACGTATTGGTAGTCCTACGTTAACGGCCGAAAAATGTCCTTGGTATTCAACGCGAACATACGCTGGCTACGATTCGTAAGTGTTTGGTTGCTTCTATACTTCTATGCAGGTAAGTGGTTTAAGTCATTTGGCTGGCTTCATCACGGAGCGTTCTAAAAAATGTTGCGTGTAATAACGTGAAAGTTGAAACAGTCCGTAAGGCGATGGTGAGTTTCCAGCCTAAAGTTTATCTCACCTGGTCACGAATAAAAACATGTTAAGGGACATGACATTTCACGCTGAAAATAACAAATCGGATCGTCATGATCGAGCGTTCGCCACACACTCCACACACTGTTAAAAAAATCGAAAGGGTGCCTGCAACTAGGATTCGAAAATGGGACTAGGTGATTCCCAGCTTGGTATTCCCTGCCGACTTTGCTACGAAGAGATGGTGTCTATAGAGAGCAAACAGTCAGTGGTCATTATACCGTACCCTACCGTAGCGTACCCTACCGTACAGTGACCATTGTACTGTACCGTATCGCTTGCAGGATTACGCTTGGGGTTCATTACGGAAACAGACACAAAAGAACTTGCACTTGGACAAAATACGGCGCACTTACAACTCATTTTATTCGAAATGAAGGGAGAGAGCATACGGGAAGCGCGAAAACAACGAGTTTGTTAAAGTGGGGAAGCAAAGGCTACAATGATTAAGTGAGGCTAGCAAAGGTCATGCCAGTGGAATATGTGGCAGTTGCAATGATTCTTCTAAAAACGGTCTCACGCGTATATCGAGTGCAATAGAAGGGGAGCTCAAGCACAATCTTTGAGCACCGACATCGTAGCAAGGGAATAGTGTGTATCCGAAAAGCGGCTGCGCACTTGCACCTTGCTCGGTGTGTGCCAACACTCCATCAGATTCAATTATGCCCTTGAAATAACGTGTCATATCACACCGCATAGTCATAGGATCTGAAATTAACCACTCGCTTCTGTAGAATGACGCTATTAATTTCACACTTTTCGAAGCCTGCGGCAGGCTGCGCCCTCTCGGATCCGGGGGTGGAGCCATACTTTGTCCTGAACTGAACCAGTCGGTGTACATTCATAGTAAAATTACAGCGGAAACTTGACGGTTGAAAGACCAGAACACGGCATAACTGGGCGCCTCCTCTTCTTGATTAGCAGGCTATTTTTGCGGTTTAACTTTGGCACACCAGAAGCTGAGATCTGCTGCTCTGCTGCTCAGGAGGCCAGCCCCAACAACAACAACAACCTGGACCTCGGGCGGCCCCGCATCCGGATCCACCGGCAGGCCATGAACCAGGAGGAGCTGGTCAAGAATTTCGGCAACGAGAGCACCGACGCATCTCTCTCGCAGAAGGTGAGTAGGCTGATCCAACGTTACTAGAATAAGCTCAGTTTCGGAGCTCCTCATCCCCGCCAGCGGAAGAGGGTGTCCCGAACGGCGGTCGCGAGAACTAGCGGCGCTGCAGTCAAGTCATGCGCTAAGGGACCTTAGTCATGCGCTACTCTCGGCGCGTCGTCTGCTTCGTTGGGCTGATCGTCGTGAGATGTTAAGTTGACCATACTCTTTTAAAACGTGAGTATGAGACGGACCGATGGCTGCGTAAAGGCAAAAATAGTCAGGAGAAGGCGATTCTTTTCCAGGCCATTCCAAAGCATCGCGCTGTCTTGAGCGAAATGAAATTGAAAAGCACTCAAGTTAGCTTATGTCAGACTACGTTCGGTTAGGTCCAGGGTGCCGTAGGTTTGGTTCAGGTTAGGTTAGGTGAGGTTTACGATGGATTGGGTTAGATTACGTTACCTTACGGTGGAACGGCCATTTTAGGTGCCTTATCGTATGCCATTATGTACAGTTCAGCGCAAAAATAGACAGGGACTAGAAAAAACGCAACACCAGAGCGCTAGTCCCTGTCTTTTTTTTTTTTTTTTTTTGCTCTGAACTGTACATCATGAAATACCGACCAAGGCAGTCAATTACGTATACCAGACTGCTATCTGGATAGGCCCTGACGTCCCTTCCGGTGAATCCACTCCTGCCATGTTAGGATGTCTACGAATCTCCCAACTTTTCTTATTTAGTATGCGGCGCTTCGCCCTCTTCACCGCAAATTATCTCCAAATATCACTGATAAAGCCCCTTCTACATGGTGCGAATTTACCCCCTAATTCGCAGGTGCATTTGCCTCATGTAGAACGTGCCTAAGGCACGCGGGGGCTCGCCAACTCTCGAAGGAACTGGGGACACCGCCAAATATGTTGAAAAATCAGGCGTTCTAGTCTTCTCCGCTGGCAGTTTCGTTTACACTAATAGCTTTCTAGAAGCTCCGGGAAAAGTGATCGCGGCATTTAACCAAATTTAGCCCCCGTAGCAGTAAAAGATTAAGGCACACTCTTCATGGACCGTCTTGAAATGGCGTCACTTCTGTCCCATTTTCTGTAATGCGTTCATGATACTTTGGCTCAAGTTTTGATTTCTTCGTGGATGACTAGGACAAGTCAGACTGTATGCTCAGGGATTCGCTATTTCTTTCTGCTACTACACAACTCTAAAATAGGCAAGTTGAAACTCGTAACGTTATTTAGCCCAAGTAACAAAATTTGTTGTCTTCGGCATTCGTTTGCTGCTTACTTGACGTTTGGCTGAAAATAGTCCGGTTACTCTTCCTGGTTAAGTGAATTATGACTTCCGCCTGGTTTCTTAGCACTCAAGGTGGATTCACCCTGCTAAGCACTTCTCAAGTGCAGAGGCATTTTTGAAAACTCCTCTTCTCTCCGCCTAATAATTAAACGACGCGGGGAGCGTATGATTTATAGGTCCATGTTGAGCTCATGCGACCTGAACAGCCAGCACACTCCCACTAAGGCTTGCAGCATGGAAGCTTCTCAAGATCACACGTTTTAGGCACAATTTTTCCGTCAGCCTTCCTTCGTTAAATTTCGAGGCCCGCTCGTTTTAAACCGAAACTATGCGCATGCGCAGTTGAGCCCGACTGAAGCTAATCTTTCTCTCCTTCCTGTCCTTTGCACGCTGCTGACCGGGTGGCGTCGTTGTCCCCCCGTGCGCAGGTGAAGCTCAAGTTCCTCAACTGCTGCGCCTGCACGCCGCTGAGCCTGCTGTACTCGGTGCTTCCCGTGCTGCAGTGGCTGCCTCGGTACCGGGTGCGCGAGTGCCTCGCCAAGGACATCATGGCCGGATTCACCGTCAGCATCATGCACATACCACAGGGTACGCGCCATCCTCCGCCGCGTATCTGCCGTAATGAAGACGGCGACACTTCTTTCTTTCCCCTTGGGTTCCTGCGCGTCCATACTAGCTGGTTTGTTACACCTTTTGTAGGCCAGGTTTGCGGTTCTACACGCATTTCGGCCAGCGGTCACGAAAGCGCGGTTGTGTGAGTAATAGAAAACACAAGAAAGTTGGGAGAAACATCAACGACATTATCAAAAATAGCCTATTTAGGTCCGCTGCAGTACGGCCTCTCTCGTTGACCTCAAAAGCAGGTAACAAAATTTGGGGACACCCAACAACGCGCGCGCGCGCGCGAGAGAGAGAGAGAGAGAGAGAGAGAGAGAGAGAGAGAGAGAGAGAGAGAGAGAGAGAGAGAGAGAGAGAGAGAGAGAGAGAGAGAGAGAGAGAGAGAGAGAGAGAGAGAGAGAGAGAGAGAGAGAGAGCGCTCTTTATTACATGAAAGCAAAGAGGTTTGCCGGCATGTTCCCGCCTGCATGCTACTCTGCGGGGATGGGGAGAAGGGAGTAAAGGCCCTAAAAGAAGTAGGGCAGAAGAAAGAGGGGAAACGAAGAGATTAAAAGAAAAAGTGAACACGAAGCTTTGCGTGGTGACCTAAAAGTCCACACGATCTCTCACGTAAAGTTCTGAACTGTCTCTGCGAGGCCGATTCCGTGTAAATAGTCAAATAAAGCAACCAACACTTTTCTCTGGGACGATGGAGAGGGCCAGGGTCCAAGGAGACCTTTCAAAGATATAGATGCGTTGCTGAGGCACTCAATCTTTTCTGCGAGGCGATTTCTTTCTTGGATGTATGCCGGACACTCTAGAAGGGCGTGCTACACAAATTCCCAATTAAACACCGCTGGATGCTTCGTCAAATTTTGCGCTGGAAGTAATTGTAGCTGTTGCGCCGCTGGGGCAGGTCAGCGGGGTGCTCGCCTGATATGCCACCCAACACCACCCTCCTAGCCAGGGCTGCAACTCTCCGCTTTCCCAGCGGCTCTGCATTGCTTAGGAGCGTGGTCCTTGGCGTGTTGTTTATTCTATTACGAAGCTCGGAGCCCGCACAGACGACACCGTATCTGCCATGTTGGCTCACGCGAGAACGATGGGAGGCTGATAGCACCATTTTACTAAAACATTATCCAAAATGATCAACCATTGCGTTGGCGCTCTTTGGCCATCGTTGCCCTTGCACCATAAAACAAACAGATACTACTATTGCGATGGGAGGCTGATAACGTGTTTGCCACTCTTTGCTCGGACAGCGCTTGGAAAGTTGGAAGCAGTGCAACAGACGCGGTTGCTGTGATGTCATGTGCAAGGAACGGTATACGGCCCATGAGTTGTTTTTTTTTGCCACATGCCGACGCCGGACGCCGTCTTTCCCGCACAGTGGACCATTTTAAAGCTTTCGCATTAAAAACACGGTTGCTTCATCTCTCAAAGTCTGAAAATTGGATGGGATACGTGCACTCATATATGCGCGCACATACTCTCCTTTGCAGTGGAGGGACGATTGCGTTGTCCTTGTAGAGGCGAAAGATTCGCGCCTTAAATCGCCGGGCATGACGTCACTGTTTCCATTCAGCAAATATATCAGAAGCCTCATGAGTGTCATCCGTGTTATTCGCCCGTACCTCAACAAAACTGGATAGATGTCACTGACGCTTTTAACAAATTCATTTTTTTCCCAAGCATTAACTTGAACTCACCGCTCGCAATCGCACCCCGTCCTTCCCGCAGCAAGTCCGATTCACTTGCACTCACCACTCGCATTAGCAACTAACTGCCTCTCGCACTCGCTACCATAACTCACTCTATACCCCACAATCAACGGGTGGCGAGCTGCACTCACAGCCGTCGGCGAGGGGCGTTTCTACGCGCGGCCCAAGGCCACAGCGCCCAGAGGTAACGCCGCCTGTATAACATTGCCTATCGCGTCAGCTGATAATGGCGAAGCAGCCACTTTCCTGTTGCTCCCTCCTGCCCTTGCCCACTCGCTAGCCTTTCTGCGTGCTACTGGTCGGAGTACTGTCCGCCTGGAAACGAGTTACAGCCGCTCGTTGAGCTTTCGAAAGATGGCAGCCCTACGCCTCCATGTTTAGGACCCCCAGGACGCCTAGTTTTTCCCCTGGTCCGTGGTGTGGCACGAGACGGCGTACATGCCCCAAGCATTCCCACTGCTCCCGTTGGAAAGCGGCTGACGTTACAGGCAACGTGATTCAGGCCGCGTTGCCAGAGGCCACTCTTGGCCGCTGCGACCATCTTCGTGCTGAGCGGCCGTACCAGTGAAAGTACCGGGCAGCGCGGCTGAGCTCTGTAACGAAGACCAGTCAAAGCGACATGGCAAGCGTGAGCGCAACATCGGCGACAGCGCCGGTGTGGAATACGGAAGTGCTGTGGATCAAGCACGGACAGTGCTGGACACACTCCTGCCATCGACTGACCCGAGATGAGAAAGATGACCGCTGAGAGCGACACTAGAGCCACCAAATAAGCTACACAGAGTAACAATACTGATGCACGCCGGCAGTCATTTTGGTGCGTGCCGCCAGGGTGGCCAGATTAATGCGCCCAATTGCGGCCGACCTTGACGGGCGGAATCTGTTTGGGCGCCGTTTGGCAACCACGACAGCTGTGCTTACTTTTCGAGGACTTCGAGATACTGCGCCGGCGCGACACAGTGACGTTCGGTTACACTAGCTTAGCTTATTTCGTGGCTCTGCGTTACGCTAGAGCCTCTAAATAAGCTACGCTTTATAAGTGGCTATAGGTTGCGCTAGGCCACTGTCGCCTTTCCAAGCGGGAAGCAAAGCTGGCGTTTTCCGCGTTCCGGGCGGTTGAAACAGCCCAGTACAGAGCAGCATGGCATCGCTATTCGGTCTGAAGCATTAAAACTCACTTTAAACGTGTCATACAGCCGCAGTGCCCTCCGAAAATTATGATTTATCGAAGAACGCGCACGCGGTAAACCAGCGGCACCAAAATGTCACAGCCCACCATCGGTCGTCCGGGTAGACAAATGTCGCGTGACGCAGTTCAACCAATGGCCGCTGTCGGCGACATGCAACAATGAGCGAAAAGAGTGTCGATATTTTGAAACCTGATCTAGTGGTTCTAAGCGGCACCATCTTTGTTCCGGATTCCGGCCCCTCCACCGCTATTTTTTAAATGCATAGCATTGTAGTAACTCACAATGTCACGCGGCGTTGGCGTGCCTTGTCGTAGTCCGCAGGGCGCGCCTTGTCGTAGTCCGCAGCCAGGCCACTACACCGACCGAGCCACGAAACCGACACAGATTTCGATGCACCGAACGCGCCTTATATCCTTCACTCATTTCTGGTTTGTTTCGAAAGCGCCACAAGTTGTCCCGCGCCTCCGAAAGATGGCGACACGGGTCCCGCGATCGAGAGATACGACTTGCCGGCGCACCCCCTCGGAATTTACTTAAAATCCTCCATAAAGAACTGCTGCTCATTTTGCACTCTAATGGTGGTGCCGCTTGATCGGAGAGGACGAGCCAATGGTGTGTTGACAGTTCAATATTGAACAGGCGATGGAGCGTGTATTCAGTAAGGACAAATGGAGACGTGAGGCCGGCCGGCATTCGCAGCCGGTTGGAATTTATGCGCTGTTTCGCTGCTGAAGAAAACCCAGACGCCGAAACCGGGTTTTGAGCCCAACGTGTCATTCAGTGATCTCGCATTAAAAAGTAACACGCGTAGTCTCCCTCGGATACGACGGCAACAAACCCTGTGTCGTAACTGAACAAGTGGACTAACGCGGGCTGGTTAGTGCATTGTCCTTTTTTGTCATATTGTCTTTTGTGGCTTAAAGGGGCCATGAAGACTAAATACAACCTGATTTAAGTTACACGAACTTGACCTTGGCAACCCGCACAGCTCCGTCCAGCCACCGAGAACGTTTGACCCAAGATTCGTGCTGCACGACGTCACCGGTGATGCAATGAGGCGTTCGGATTCAAGTGCTGCGACGAAACAGAACCAGAGAAACCACTAAAATTTTAGCGGCGTGTGACTAATGTTTCTTGGTGGTGCCTTTTGTCAGCGTCCTGAAATCGTCGCCCAAGATCCTGTGACGATGGAAAAACCAGGAGGGAAAGAGCTCCGGAATCCATTTCAGCGCGAAGATGGACAATGGCTACAGGAAAGAACAGGGGAAAGGCGCTTTCCCGTGCTCTTCCGTTGTGTTCGCTGTCCGCGTTGAAATGTGTTCCAGCGCTGAGTACCAACTTTCCCAGCTGCATATTCTTCGGCACCGGGATAGAAACTGGCTCGTGCATCGTCACTGTTTCATCCTTTTTCCTGAATGCCTAGATTATTGGGTTGAAGCTACCGATAAAATTGGTGCCAGTGTTGTTGGGACAAAGCCGCCTCATTATGTGCCCAACTTGTATTTCGCCTTCATAGTCCCTTCAAATAACGTTGGGTGCTGCCTCGCCCCCTCAATTCCGCGAAGCAACATCTAGAGAATGTTATTTTAATTAATGCGTGGGTTGACACCTCGAACTATTCGCGGCGTACCGCAGGGTGCCCGGCTAATGAGTTCCTTTTGTGCATCGGTTTGTTTCTGCGGTGTGTTGAACTTTCTGTGCGTGTGCACATATCCTTAATTCATCATAACATTGTTTGTCGCAGAAGATAATGCGTCGTTGCTCTGAGTCTCATTGTGTTGAGCTCGGCCGTACGTTGTAATGTATTTTTGCTGTTTTATGCTTTGTTTCTACGCTGCTGCTGAGTAGCACAGGCAAACGCGGCGGCGTGAAGTCTGCTTGACTGCTTTGCACTGCCGCTTCTTTTTTGGTAAATACATGAATTAATATCGCTATTAATTAACATTTTCATACGCCAGAGTCTTCTCGCGAAGAGCAAAATGTTTATCTTACTCGTGATTCCGCACCCTCGGGATCTAGCCTTAATTTCATTAGGATGACGTCATCACTACGCATCGGACCGTACGTACGTGCCAAGAAAATTACCATTTAAAGGGGCTTGCGTCATTTACCAGGAAATAATCGTCACACCCAGCAATTCCAGTGTGAATAAGCGGCATTTATTAGAAACAAGTGCAGCAGCAAAAAACAAGAGCATTCGCTCGTTTTCGGTCGCACACGATGCGCCAAATTCTAAGGAACGCAGCGAGAGGCTGTCGTGGCAAAAGTGTCACCAAAAATGTCTTAAACAACGAAGTAATCGCTGCCACTCTACGCACAGAGCGGCAAATTACAAAAGTCACCAGCCAGTGCTCTCGACGCTGACGTTCTGTACTCAGCTGCTACAGCGCATGTGCATCGCTTGCCTAGCTTTCTAACTGGGCACCATTGTAAGGTACCGTGCTGTGCATAGGCTGGCTCCCGATTGGTCGTTCTTTTTTGCACTTTTGACGCCGGCACATGCAGGAGACAAAGTGCGAATTTTTAAAGCAAAGCTTTACTACTTTCGCCCAGAGGTTTCGCCGCGGATGCGCAAGTTCACTTTTTGACCGCAAACACATTCCCTTCGACACACCCCTTGAAGCATATCACGTGAATCCTCGGGCCCGCTTTTGACGCTGCGTCCAAGGCCCCGTTTTCAGTCGTTCTGTTCCACCATGAGCGGCGGCGGGTTTGCGCGATCAGCTGCTAGGCAGCCAACCAGCCCCGCAGCCTCCCACGCATGCGCCGCTGGGCCGCCTCGGGCTACGTGACTCGTCTTGCGCCTGGCTAAAGGTGCGTTTACACTAGCGTCAAACTTGCCGTGCCGCCCTGCCGTCGGCCGCCAGCGGCGTCGCCCGCGCTGCGGGTGAAAGCCGCGGCGCGACGCCGCTGGCGGCGGTCGGCAGGGCGGCACGAAAGTTTCACGCTAGTGTGCACGTATAGATTAAGAGGAACGCCGCGTTCCCTGAGACTGAAAGCGAGGCCGGGCCTCCTTCTGTGAGCGTTGCACGGGACCGAACGGCTTCGAGCCGTGGTCGGTAATACAGCTACATCAAAGGTTAACCAAGCGAAACCAAGACTAAAACAGACTAAGCCAAGCTTTTTCTTTGCATATCCAAGGTTAGCTGAGGTAAGAAGCTTCCATTTTTCTTATCACATGCAAGGTGTGATAGCTGGAAAAGTGTAATAGCTTTTCAAATGTCTTTGCGGGGCTTCACTGCTTTGAAATGCGCTTTTCGCAGCAATGAAGAAAGTATACAAGAGCTACAAGAGCTCTCTGCAAATTGAATTCTTATTTTGCAAGAACTTGATTTGATGAATGTGTATTGATGATGACATATCAAATAATGGCACCACCAAAGAGGCGGGAAAGTGAACTTGCGCTGCGTCTTTCGCCATTTCGGACAGCGAAAGTGAACTAGGAAGAAATTGACGCATGTTACGGGCACTACCTCAATACCTTTCCAGTCACTTCACAGAAGTTCAGACCGCGGCCGTCTTATCGGTCGTATGGGGAAATGAAATCCCCAGACAAGCGAAATGCCCAGAGAGTCTAAATTAGTTCTTGATCGTTTACTATTGTTCGTCTCGCAGCTTCAGCACGCCAAAAATGAATTTGAATTAGAATGATGACATCGAAGGGCGCCATAGATGTCATGGCGCCTCGCTCGATGCGCCAAGTTTTAGGCAGGGAAGTGAATATAGGACGAACTGCTAAGACGAAGCGCCACTGCGCCATCTTTTGGCGTGTTTCAGGACTCAGCGATGTTCCTGCCCCCTAACGCAATACTCAAATGGCACACATCCTTGCAGCAGATTTGGTCAATACGCTAAATTCGCCCAGAGGCTAGCAGATAATGCTCGAACTCTGTTCGTGCAGCTCGTATAGCAGTCGCCACACGCAGTACACGTACGCACAGCCGTGCCCATCGCTTGAGCTTAACACAATATTTGTAGCGCTAGCCGTTCCACATGCGAAATGTCCGCACAACGTGTGAAGCTACTGAACGAAAGAATGGAGCATGCCAGCAAGGAAGAGGAGACGGCATCCCCGTTTCTAGGCAACGCCTAGGCAAGCTAGCGCCTCTTTCGACTCTCTCTGCTCGCCGCTGTCTGACGCGTGTGCGAAGTGTGAAAGCCCCGTGTCTGCAGCTTACCCATTGTCTGGTGACTAGCTGATTGATTGATTGATTGATTGATTGATTGATTGATTGATTGATTGATTGATTGATTGATTGATTGATTGATTTCAGGGTTTAATACGCAGACGATGAGGCGCGCCGTAGTGGAGGGCTCCAGATTAATTTTGACCACCGGGGTATCTTTAACGTGCGCCGAAATCTCGTACACAAGGGCGTTTTTGCTTTTCGCCTACACCAGACGGGTGACTAGCTGCGCCGAAGCGTCAGAGCGCTGACGTCGGCGCAGTGAAACTTCCGCTCAAGCTAAGTGCGCCTGTGCCTTGCGTCAGCTTTGCCAAACCCGCCCAAAACATCGTTTGACCTTGCCACAGCATTGCTAAACCATGCTGCAAGGTGGTAGCAAGCGCGGCCACATCTACAGCTCTAGCGCGCAACCACCGCATTCACCGGTGGAACTGCTCTCAAGGGCACTGCGGAGGCTTTTGCTTATTCGCAAATGCATGACTACCTTTAACACAACTGCAAGAGAACAGCCCGGAGGCAACTCAGCACGTCTTATAGGCTGTCGATGCGAAAGCGGAAACGTCCATTTGAGCGCATGAGACGGCATGCTTCCGGCTCAAGTAGTCGAAGGACTTCGTAACCTTGAGGCTTGGTACACATGGCTTTGCAATCCGCCTTAACGCTTTCGAACGGCTTCGATCTATCTTCATATGCACTGCCATTCCCTGCCGCCGTGTAATGGGGGAGCGGACGACGGTGGTGCATTTCACTTCCTGCCTGTCCGCTCCCTTGGTGGCGTTCTTCCGCTCCCTTGCTTCATCTGCGCTGAACTGGCGGAAACGGCTACCTCTCGCCGCTGTCGAATTTCGCTTGTGCCGTAGAGCGCTTCGTGGATGGAACGCTTCTGGAGGAACCGTTCTAATGTTAAGGACACGGTACGCCGTACTTTTCGCTCTAGGCACCATTTATTGCTTGCTTTTGCAGGAATAACAAATAACCTATAGGGGCAGCCCCGTTCTCGCGCTAGCGTCGATTTCACCATGAAAAAATACGCTATTTCATCACAATACAGTTTTTTTTTAGATGCAAACCGAAAACATAATGAAGGAAAGGGGAAGCTTGCGGAATTGTGATAAGAAACTCTGCCCGCTGAAATAACACTGAGTTGATAAATGTGAAATGTAAGCGAAGCTTCTGTAGAACACTGCTGATTACTATTAAAACCATTTATTTCACGTTCGCAAACCGTTAAAACCGTATGTTTTCTTGCAGGAACATTATTTGCTCTACTGGCCGGGCGAAAGTCGATGCAATGCCGGATTCCGATACCGGATAGCGGTCTCACGTGGATCACGCGTTTCACTTTTCCAGCGGGATAATCTCTTGCAGTCTGTACACTCTTGTACACCTGCAACAAAACACAACACAGCACAGCCCAGCCCAGCACAGCACAACACAACACAACACACAACACACAACACACCACACACACAACACACACACAACACACCACACACCACACAACACACCACACAACACCACATAACACAGCGCCTACATGCGCTGTGTACTTGCCTACGCAAGGAACGGGGACAGACGAAGCAGACGGGGCCGCTCTCACCGAAATTTACGGCCTTGTGCGAGGGAGCTAATGGACAAGGCTATACCACTGAGTAGCGCCTACACGCAGTAATTTTTCTTCCGCATGCGACAGTGCAAGCTTACACGGATTCGACATCATTCTCTTACCACGGTCACCGCTAATTTAACTGTGGCCGTGAACAATAACAAAGAGCAACCTCTAATCCGAAGGTAATGTACAGCACACCCCCTGCACCACGAGATTTGTTTGTTTTGCAGTAGATGTTGCTTGATTTTGTGTCACTTCCCTCTGTCGTTACGTTTCGCCATGGAAAAGAGAGGGGCGCACAGCTCCTTCCGAATTAGAGTTCTGCGTACGCCAGTGGTTGTGTGTACTGCACGTGCTGGTGATGGAACAGCAAAAGAGCGCAAAAATAAGGAGCAACAACAAAGACTCCTAGTCAACCAGACCCGGGAGAAGGCCAGACTCAGTGGAGTCCTGGACTAGGGACCCCACCCATCAGCGTCACCAAAAGTCTTGTTTTTCAATAAAAGTTTGTTCCTCCTCCTCCAGAATAAAACATAAACAGGAGGCGTGTGACGAGCGTCTCTTTCCTCTCCTCTCCCAGGTCTCGCGTACGGAGTACTGGCCGCAGCGGGCGCCATCAACGGTCTCTACGTGTCCGCCTTCCCCGCGATCATCTACTTCTTCATGGGAACCTCCAGGCACGTCTCCGTTGGTGAGCAGACATGCTTTGATATCAGTGAACATTGAAGGGCTCGTTCAAACGGCTTCGGTGACATAGGGTGTCATTCATGGGATCGTACAACACACAACACGCATGCGTAGGCGTGACTCCCACAATAACGTCATTGCTCGAAGTAACGGTGTTTTTCTGTCGCTCTTCACGTGAATTCTGCATTTCAAATCGGGCCTTAACTCTAGTAAAAGCGAAAGTGGTATTCCCGAATTGAAAATATTAAAAAAAAAATCGTCTTCCGAGGTTTTCTCGCATCCGATATTCAGCCTCGTAGAAATCATTCGTCGTATGGAGTGCGGGGTGCCTGTGAATTTTGGCCTTTTTTGCTTTAAGCTTACCCGGTTTTCCCAAAAACTGGGGAGAATAGAATAACGGTACCTTTCATCACTCAAATCCACCAACACAACGCCGAATTTTCGTCGGGCCTGTTAGTGGTGGGTGAGAAACGCACGTCCTGCGTTCAGTCGA
This sequence comes from Haemaphysalis longicornis, assembly GCF_048455015.1. Lineage (NCBI taxonomy): Eukaryota > Metazoa > Arthropoda > Arachnida > Ixodida > Ixodidae > Haemaphysalis > Haemaphysalis longicornis. Next base: position 140,997,073 of record NW_027526460.1, on the reverse strand, counting down.
TGGAATTAAAACCAGCCGGCCGTGACGTACAGTGTCGTTGTAAACAAATCACTACGCAAGTGTTTTTTTTTTTCTTTGGTGAGCTGAAGGCGCCGGCGGGAATTTAAGGCGTCAGTACTGGCGTGCTTGTGACCTAAAATAGGGTGTCAGTGGAGCAGTGTGCTGTCTGAACACGCTGCTTGTCGCTGCACGAGGTTCATGCCTTTGAAGGCCTACGTTCTCCCCCACAGCCACCCCTCTTATTGGAACCCCTGTGTCCGAAAGAGTCTTCGGTAGGACGCCAACAACTTTCTCCTATTCTCCAGAGAAATGAGATGGCTTGTGTCATTTTGCATGCAGAAGTGGTTATATTCAAATAAATTCAGGTTCAGTTCCGGAATTCGCAACAGTTGGTGCGCTCGTGTTGTCTACTTCTTGTTTTTCGTCTGTTTGCGCTCTAAATGTGAATAAGAACTAGATCGACTTTCCGTTCTCCTAGTGAGAACATTGGATGCGATGGCAGTGATGGGGGTGCACGCGTACACGCACACAAGCTCGATAACGTGACAGCTTTTTTCACGAGGTTCCGCCTTAATGGCGTGCCTTTCCAGGAGCCCTAAAGCAAGGAACGGGAAGGCGTGCATGGCCTATCATTTTCGTCCCCCGGTCATTGTCATGATCACTTGACGTCGGGATGCCACCCATACATCGTATTCTACGATAAAACAGAGAGGACTTTTTTTTTTCTTGTAACACAGCATTTATTTACACATATGTACATAAGATGCATAGGCACGAACGAAGCACTCGCAAGTGTGCGCGTACATACTGTCGCGACATAACCTTCGGCCACCTTCAAGTGAGTCTTCGCATAGTCACAAAAATTACAACGCATAAGACTGCGGGTGCAAACTTAATTACAGGCATGAAACCATGACGTTGCAGAACACCGTAAAATCAAAAGGACTGGACAGAGAACGCTGGAAAAGAACCTAGTTCACAGGCGAGTGTATACTCTTGGTGGATACGAAGGACGCCTGATAAGTGGAGAACAGCGTTGAGAAAACTTAGTCACAGCCGTTGCCAGCGATGCATTTCTTTTCTCTTTGAACTTCTTCAGGGCTTGACATCCCTTTTTCAGTGAGTCGCGAAGGTCTGTGTCGGTAGCTGGTTCGTCCATCTCGCTCAACGTCCAGTCAACCTTTGCCCTAAAGTGCCGCCAGGCAGGCTTGGGGCTCCCAGCGCACTCCACTGCGTCTACTCTAGCATCCCACAGAGAGTGGAGCGCAATGACAAGCACGCAGTCTCGAAGCGCCTTGTTCCTTGTAGGGGCGCTCAGGCGCCGAAGGTCTGACCACGACAGGTCCCATCGCTCAGTGAACGCAGTCTGTAGCTCGTCCCAGACAACGGCTGCTGTGTTGCACTCTATGAGGACGTGTGCCGCAGTTTCCCCTTTTCCGCTGAGAAGGCAACCCGCGCCGCCGTGGAGGAAGAAACCTATCCTCCAAACGTGTTTTCGCCGGCAGCACTCCCATGTGGAGGCGGAAGAAAAAAGTCATGGGAACCTGTGGGCACAGGGAGTCTTTTTCCCCGTCTCAATACGTCTTCGGGGGGGGGGGGGGGGGGGGGGGGGGGGTCGTCGGTTGAGAGGGGGCGGCAGGACCTTCTCCACGAGGTCCCAGTATTGTTTCCCGGGCTTTGCTTTGAGTAGGTACTCTCAAGGAAAATGCTGCTCGAGCAGGGCTAGGGCTAGAGGGACTTCTTTATAGAATCCGGCGGCGCGTGTGCCGAAGCAGAGAAGTGCTATGGTGGCGATCCACGGTGCCAAATGTCTGGCACCAATGCTCTGCATGGTTGCCCTGAAAAACGAGTCCCTTCGCTCCAGAAAGTACAGAAATCGCTGGATGGCCGGTTGGAGCTCCACGACCAAACCCAGCCCTTTCCATACTCCAAAATACGTTTGAGCGGCGCTTGGGTTCGTACGTGGAACGCCAGAGGAACACCGCCGAAAACCGGGGCAGCTTGTTCAGGGAACCTGCGTCAATGGTTGTTATGCTGGCTCCATACAGCACCGCGGGGTATGCTATTGCGTTGCATACATGGGCCCTCGTGAACAGAGCGATGTGTCTGTTTCTCCACGGCTGCAGCTTTCTTTCCGCCCCTGACAGCTTGGGTTTCCATCGTTGTGTGCCTGCGGCGCTTTGGTTGAGATTGATGCCCAAGTAACTGGACATCTCCTCTTCCCACGCCAGTTCAAAAAGGCAACTTGGTTTGGAGGCCCACTCACCCAACCAGGCTCCTCTCGACTTAAGTAGGTTTATCTCTGCTACTGAAAAGTGGCAAAACTGATTCGTTAGCCTGATTACCTCACCCACTCGTCGGCGTAAACGTAAACACATCGTCGGCGTAAACGAGAACACGGAGCTCCTCGCTTCCCAGCGTGAGGCCATTTATGACCTTAGATGCAAGGGTCATCGGCACAGTGGCTCAAGGTAAAGTGTGAATAAGATGGGTGACATGGGGCAACCTTGGCGTACATTCCTAAGGATGTCTATGGGCGTGAACACCGCCCCATAGCGGACGCCCCATAGCGGATAAAACATAGCGGACGTTAATGTAGCACACTCAAGGAACTAAAACCTTTAGGACCGTCGCAGTCACAGATTACTGGGTTTCATGCTTATTACTTTGTTTTCTCGGTCTGGAAGCAATCTGCGCGGTTTGAGACGCCTTCTCTTCTCTTGTTTTACCTTCTACACAGGGACGTTTGCTGTGGTCAGCCTTCTGTCTGCGTCGTCTGTAGTGGAACTGAATGCTGTGATACCCGGAGAGCTTGACACCGCAGCAGTTTCGAACGTCACGATGGGGGGAATAACGAGTTCCTCCGACTTTGTCGTCGGCGCCATCGATACACGGCCCACCAGCATGGAAGTCCTGGGAGCCTTGGCCGTGGTAGTCGGCACTGTGCAGGTTTGCCTTTCTTCCTTAATTTTGCGATTTGCCTCTGCTTTAAGCAGCCACGCAATTGCGAGAAGATAAGCTTTAAACGATTGTTTTTTTTAATGAAATTAAGGGAGAGTGCCCACAACTGGAAAATGAAATGAATTTGTCGTGCATTGTGAAGTGGACTGCTTTGTGTTCTAAATGGCAAGAAGGCTGGTTAGTTGGGTGAAAACAGCGAGTCAGGTTTACATTGAACCTGTCTCCGTCCATAATTGCTTTGAAATCCGCAAAAACTGTGGACACGTTAACGCTTCCTTAAGGACCTGCCGCGGTGGCTCAATGGCTAATGTCGCAAATTTCTTCATCCGTTGTGTCCACTTTCAAAACGGCAGCCTTCGCTTGGGAGATCAGTCTCGTTATAGTAGAGCGTTGAACACTTCGTTTTCGGTATAGCTGATCTCCAGTAGGCTTTCCAGTAGGCTTCGTTCGGGATTGGGTCATGATGAGAGTGGTTTCAGTTCTTTTCAGGCATTGGTCGCAACCGTTGCGTACATACCGTTGTTCGTTCATCCCGGGTTTCGGCACCACTTTGTCGCGACTACAACGCCTTCGTTAAGAAAAAAGAACTGTACTTAGATAACATCACCAGCAGAACACGCCCGGTCGCCGCCATCATTCCTCATCGTCCTCTTCTTCTCATATGTGCGATCACTTCTTTCTCGTCTAGGGAGTAAAGTTCCAACAGCTAAGGCGTAGTGCTGCTGAGCCCAAGGACGCGGGTTCGAATTCCGGTCGCGATGGCCCCTTTTCTAATGCAGGCGAAAGCGAGCGTGTGTTCGAGATTTCGGCGCACGTTCAAGATCCTTTGGTGGTCAAAATTAATCGTGAGCTCTCCACTACGGCGCACCTAATCGCCTGTGTAGCGCCGGCACTGTGCAGCGGCCTTGTAATAAGGGGGTGACGGGGACAGAAATGTCACCAGTTAGCAGCACGTCGCCAATGCCAGGTTACCAAAGGGAAGGACCACGTAGGATAGAACCGTGTAACTGACGTACGAGCTACAATTTGGCGCGCGTCTGAAAAAAAGCGGGAAACAGGCTCGCCTGTTGACAGCGTAGCGTAAATATTTGAAGAAATTGGAGATCTTGCGCTATAGTTATTCTGACTGTAGAGCTTATATTGCGCTGATTATTCCTAACATCTTAGCACCTAGATTCATGGGGGATGAAAACTGCGCAAGGTATAGACAAGTGCCAAATAGGAAACGACGACGGCACACGGCTGTGCCGTCGTTATCTTCTTTGGTGTTTATCTATACCTTGCGCTGTTTTGAAAATCATGAATCTACACCAACCCCAGTCCTAAAAGACACGAAAAATTTCTATAGTTTGTCGTATTTTCGCGTGTCGTGCTGTCGTCTTGTATTCCTGTCGTGTCGGGATTCTGATGTTCTGTCGTGTGGCTTATTCCTGTCCTAAGTTTGATGTTCCGTCGTGCCGAATTCCTGTCTTGTCGTGGTCCTGCCCACTGTGAAGAGTATATAGCGTAAACTGCAGGTCTGTTACGACTACAGGAATCTTTCTCGTCGACAAAATTGACTTTCTCGTTGCGACAGAAATGCGTCGTAACGGCAGATGGCTTTGTCGTAACAACAGGACTTCTGTTGTTACAACAAAGTTTTTTGTCCTACGATGCGAACTCTTGTTAGGTTTTTGCGGTATTCCTGCTGCGAATTTAGACACTGGGACTAGCCCCAATTTCCCTTCTTCTGCACATTTAGAGATCATATGCTATGGAAGCGTTTATGTGAAGCTCTTCATCCTAACTCGGTGATATTCTTGCAGGATGTACGTTGTGTACCCTTCGTTGTTGCAACGTATAGGTCGTCATGGTCACACCGTTGAATTAAAGATTGGCAGTAGACGGAGTCCTGGCTGAGCGCACTTGAAAACCACCGTGTTTACGTGCATCTCCTTTGCCCGCAGCTGCTGATGGGCATGCTGCACCTGGGCATCTTGTCCATCTTCATGTCCGAGCCCATGGTGTCCGGCTTCACGACCGGCGCCGCCGTCCAAGTGGTCGTGTCCCAGGCCAAGGGGCTCTTCGACATCACCGTGCCACGCTACAGCGGACTCTTCAAGTGCGTCTACGTGAGTGCTGCCACGCCTCTGCAAACCACGCGGGAGCGAGTCCCAAACACCGCCAAATTATTTTGCCTGACTACAGCCTATAGGCTGCGGAGGCGACTGATCTAAACTGGCTAAAAATGCGTTCGAAAGTGACGTTTTTGTTCGAAAACCTCGCACCATCCTCTCTGCTCACGTAGGCGACACACCTGCCGGCATATCTAGAGGAGGGGGCTCTATTTTGAGGATTTCAAGCTTGTTTATCGCGTACAGCATGTGCTTGAACAAAAATAGCTGACACTGTCCATCCAATAGTGGAACATGGAAATGTTGAAGGCTGGAATAGCATGAAAAGAGCTTGCAAGCTTTTGTGACATTATTTTGGTACTTAGCGTGGCACACGTGAACGGCTTATGATGCTGTCTGTTCTGCTGACCATTGCGAGGAAACCAAGACTGAAGGCGTCCGCTAAATAGTATAAAGGGGCAAGGTATAACACTTGTAAAGCAAGTTATCACGAGAGGAATTTCTCACTTGTAAACCAAGTTATCACGACCTGCTTGGCATGATTAAGCGAAAAGTAGGCACAGTCTTCCATGAACGTTAGGCTGTTGGGAGGTTATGCTACCGAACGTTAGACCCCACGAGAAATCAACCCCACCGGACGTTTTCCGGAAACGAGTAGGATTCACCCCTTAGGCGTGTGTATAACCGTTTTCGCTGCGTTTGTGAACGCTCTGGTTGCCGTAAAGAAACTGGTTTTCTTCTTTCTAATGACGAAAAGTGTCTATAGATTCCTGTTTGCATGTTCTCCACGTTACAGACGCTCGTGATACGATCGCATTAATCTTTGTTCTTCCTGCGAGTGACTCAGGGACATCAAAGCAGCATAAACCATCTGCGCTAAGCCCACGGAGCAAGAGACGCGACACTAGGGGCGACCGCTTCCTATTGCTGCCAGATAACGTCACTAGCTTTCGGCGGAGATTAAGTTAGCGGCATCTGTTGCGCGAGAAATAAGTGTGCAGTCGCCGCAGCCAAAACGTTGCGTGGCCGGTATCATCTCGTCCATCAGGTGCCGTTACACCTTCCCTCACCATCGCAGCTGTGAAGCTTAGTAGTCCGCATTAGTTGCTATTGTGACATTATCTGGTCGCTCGCAAGCGTACGCCGCAATTGGTGCTTCACCACCTGTATATATCTCTTGCTTTGTGGCCGGGACATATATCTGGTATAAACTCTCGTCACGATTTGCGTGATTGGGGGTGTGGTACATATGCCCCCAGAGAGAAGTACGTGTACACGGCTCACTTTCAGCGTCGATTTGAGCGACGCGACGCTAGGTGTCACGCGGGCCAGCGTTTGCGCCAGCCGTCGCCAGGACTGGGCTAATTCTTGGTGGCAAGAGTGCACGCTGAGGGGGCTTTGTGGCGCAGGTTGTGCGCGACGTGGTCCAGAACCTTGGCCAAACGAACCTGGTGACGCTGTCCATATCGGTGACAGCCATGTTGGTGTGCGCCGTAGTCCACGAGTGCATCAACGCCCGCTACAAGGCCAAGCTCAAGATGCCCGTCCCCATCGACCTGCTGGTGGTGAGTGCACGCTGCCGAATTTCAGTCTTCCATTCGACCACACTCTCCGAACAGGCTGTGCACAGTTCCTCGGGTGTGATTCATGACGCCTCCTGCACTTTTACAATAGCCGCTCGTGCAGCGAGTGTCGTGGGAAAAAAAAAAAAACGAGGGCTTTGCATGCACTGAAGGGCTGTGCAATGATGATGAGCAGTGCAGCGCCGTTTCTGCGTGGCGTTAGTGCACGTTCAAAGTGCGCACTTTCAGAGAAAAGGTCGTATTAAGGGTGTGTTTGGACACCCCCATGCAGCCTACCTCGGAGGCTGAGTCGCTAATACGTTGGCTGCTTAGCACAGGGGCGGTGGTTCAATTCCTGTCGCGGCGCCCGCTTTGCTGGCTGAGACAAGAACCAGAACTCCTCCTTGTCGAAATTTGGCGCGAGTTTATTACAGATTAGTTTATTCCACGTGGCGTAAACTAATATGTAGTCCTCCGCTATATCGTTGTAGCTTTGGCGCGTAACCCCCCTTCCCCCGTAAACCCGAACACCAATACCGCCGCCAGACGCCCCTGGTCAGGGCGGCTGAAGCAGTTGAAGGTCGTCAGGGTTTACGCACCCAGCTTTCCTGCTGTACTACAGCCCGCGCGTGGCTCCCTTTGGATAACACGCGGCTTCCTCCTCCTCTAAAGGGGTAAAGACAGTAATAACGGTCTTCTGAAACGAATTTGCGATATCGTAATGACCGTCGCCGTTAGAAATAGTCGTAAGCGAGCTACGCTAAACCCACGATGAAGCGGCTACAGCGCGGCACGGCAATGTACTGCGGAGGTGAGGCTCCTCCCTCTGCATTCCGCTACACGGGACAGCAGGACAGCAACGAAGGCTAAGACCAAGGCACACAAAGGCACAAAGGGCAGCTGACACAACGCTGGCTAAGAGCCGATTTTTTTTTTCTTCAGAAAACATGCAAATTACATGAAAAGCCAATCCTTCTCGCCGCGCATAAAAATCATGAAGCAGGATACATGCTGTTTGCCACTTCTCTGCTTCGTGATTTTTATGCGCGACATTTTCGCTTGACTCAGGAGCGTAACATTGAGTTTTCGGGTTTTTTTACACCTTTCCTCAATAAAAACTCATTTAATTGTAATCTCCTCAGTAAAAATGTGCCCATGAAATTCGTACTATTTTTTTATAGCGAAGTTGTAACGTGGCCGGTGCTTGGCATTGACACGTTAACGCTGCTCCTCCCGCAACGCCGCTTCCCCTGTCCGCCGTTTTCGCTTGCGCTGCACTTCACGCAGTAGGTCACCGCGCGCGCGCTCTGCTTTTTTTCCCTCATCTTTTCCCTCATCTTCCCATCTTTTTTCCCATATCTCCGATGCTCCGTTCCCACTTGCCAGCGTCGGTAGATGCGAGGGTCAGCTACGTAATCGATAAACCCAGCCATTATCTCTCCCCTTACTTCCAATTCCTCTCCAACCTGTATTTCTTTTTCGCGCATGCGTATAGGGTTCCGCTGGAGGAGTTTACTGCGTACACGGGGCCGCCGGATTTTCCTTTCGCCGACCCACGTGAAGCTTCGCTTTAAAAATATCCATTATTATCCAGCGCTGTTTCCTGTACTTTGTGGGCCTTCGCCCTTAGTCTCGTTGTTGGCACGCTGCTACGAAATCAAGCAGTGCCAACTAGCCCAGTTCACAGCACCTGTAGTAACGCGCGTCCAGATTATCGTCACCAAATATACAGGTGCCGCCATAAGTAACTGAAACAAGGATTTGTGAATATCACAATATATTTGTCTTACTGGCTTTACGACAGCCATTACCGGTTTACAGGAATTTTTTTTTTCTATTAGGGAGGACTCCTTTAAACGCACGCGAATGCATCAAGGCAGTTTCCGGAAGAAGAAATTTCTGGACATTTACGAGGCCGTGTTATAATTACTTTTGGCGGCACCTGTACGTTCGCGCTGCAAGGTCTTAACACTTGCGTGCAATGCACTCGCAGTCCGAACTGTCACCTCGCACACAGGGCTCTTCCTTCCCGAAACAATGCCTTGGTGCTCTACGTTTGGGAGGAAGATAGTTGGGCGAGTTGGAACGCAGTCGCTTGGATTGGCGTATACCGTATGCCGTAATTTCGCTTGACTGGCCCGCGGCCTTCTCTGCCCATGCGAGCTGTGTGTTTGTCGGCGTGACGGTGGGAAGCCAGGGAGTCGGGAACTAGTTTCAACCGGTGCTGCAGCGTCGTTCCCTGCGTCCCCTCAGCAGGGATGAAAGGAATTGCAGCGCGCTTCCGACCCGAGAGCAGTTTCGCTTGAGGTACACCACGTACAGTCGTCAAAACTGTTAACAACAACAAAACACGAGGTGCCAGCCTACGCACACTCTAGAGTGGCAGCTCACGACAGCTACAGCCGCATCTTTGGCGCTTGGTTATCGGCACTCGCGATGCTTCCCTACTGCACTCGGGTGCTTCCGCGCATGCGCACAGCCTGGCCTAGCAGCCCGAGCGCTATCGTAAGCTGCCGCTCTGTGCATACGCTGGCACCTCGTTCTTTGTTGTTGTTAACAGTTTTGACGACTGTACACGTTCCATGGGTCGCCAGGAGATGGGGGCGGGGGGGGGGGGGGGTGTCGAATTCAGCAGGAAAATTGAATTGTGCCCTCCCGTGTGCCAGTATTCGAAGAGAAGTATAACAGAGATAAAGCAACGTCTGTGCGATAACACGTCATCGCTCCGATATAATTTTTTTTCTTCGATCATTCTTTCCAGATAATCGCTTCGACTGCGCTCGCCTACCTGTTCGAGTTCGACACGAAGTTCGGAGTACGAGTAATGGGATACGTTCCAACAGGGTAAGCACCGTGCATGTTTGCTGGGATTGGTCTAATGATTCGGCTGGCGTGCGGGTCACGCCGTAGCGGGAATTCGCCACTTCGTTGAGTTGATATTTTATTCCCAAGTTATGCAGTATGTCTACTCCTGTGGGGATCTGGTTAATCAGTCATATTTGTTTAAGAACAGGTGGAGTTCTATAAGTTTTTATGTTGTATTGCGAATTCCTGGTCCTTCGAATTGGGATGTGGGGGTGCGCAGGGATGCGTGCATTGCGGATCTATTAATTGCCTATTAAAGCGGACATATTGAGTAAATCGTTTGTGTATGGTGCCCGCTGTTAAAAATACAAAGAAAATGCCGAGCTCTCGTGTGTGCGTGCCTCGCGCCGATCGCCCAGCGTCCCCAACTCACGTTTGGCAAGCCAAGCATACCCACTTCGGGTGATTGGCCAAGTTTGGCCAAAAAAAAAATAACTCCAGCATTCGACGTAATCGTGACAACACTTTCTCGGTAAGAAAGACACGTCATAGCGTACGCTCCTCAAGGGTAATGTCCAGTGATTATAACTTCAAAAAAAAAAAATGAAGTAAGCTCACACTTACAGCAACAAATGTGGAGTAAACGTCGTTGCGGCAGCAGAAAACCGAAAAAGAAGCAAATCGGCTGCAATTGTGGACTTAAACCGTCGTGATGGTCGTGAAGGTTGTGTACAGCTTCGCCACCTGCAAGCCTTACGCATAAGTGCTAGCTTTCTCTGTTTTTTTTTTTTATTTTCCACTTTGATTAGCTCTAGGGTGCTGGGGATTAGGTGAAGAAGAGTCTAGTTTATTCGTGTAATGATGAACACTTGTACCAGCCTGATCTTTTGCTGTTATTTTAGCCCCTTTGTCAGTTGCAAATCTGGCGTATCAGAACGATGGTTTCGTCGATATGTCTGTCGATTGCCTTGAGGACCGTAGTGTTCTGTTCGTCGAATTCGGAGGCCTACGATTTTTAGTAGTGAGACCTCTGGAATTGCCTTGTTGTTGACGTGTAATTTAATGTGGGTGAGCAGCTGTTTCCTGCGCTAAAGAAAGATTGGGAGTTCAGATTTATTGGGTAAACAAGTTATTTCTGCCTTCCTGCATCTTCTATTACCACCTGCGGTGCCTTTTGCAGTGTTTGTTTTATGTATGCGTCGCTTCTGCGTCTCATCTATTGAGTGATATCTGCATACAGACTAAATTTCAGATCAAAGATTAGATTATATTAGGATTAGATTAGATTATCAAGCATTAGATTAGATTATAGAGGATTAAGGTTTTCGAGGTGACGCTTCCTATGTTAAGTGCTAGTTCTCGTTTTTATGGTCCTGATATAGCGGTACGTAAGGGTTCCTGGGTCGGTTGTTTCTAGCCTTTCCATAACGGCAGAGGGGCTAGTGCAACGATTTCCGCCGTGTCTAAGCTATATGAAGTGGTTATAATGTCGTGACATAGCTGCAGGAGGATATCTTGCGTGGACAGTCCTGTTCTTAAGCCTATCATTGTGTGTGCGAGTTGTTGTTTCTTGGATGTGCTTTGTCAGTACTGCCAAAATCCCTGGGGAATGTTTTTTTAGCACAAATAAGACGGGAACTTAGAGAAGAAGATAGACGGGGCGAACTCTATGGTATTTTCCCGTCAGTGTTCTTCTCTAAGTTCCCGTATTTCTTGCGTTGGAAAACATGCCCCAGTTATCCCAGTACCAACTTGCCAAACTTTCTGCACTGCCAAGATATGCTCCATTAACGTCTCCAAGCCCGAGAAGGAATTTAGGGATGGCTTTTAAGTGTTCCAGATTTAAAAGGTTTGTACAGTTCGGCTCACAGATGATGGCTGCTGTCCAACATTGCTTGAAGAGCTTTGTGTGTCCATGATCGACTTACCATGTTGGTTCTTCAGCATCTTGTTCGTTATGTGGTCGGGGCCAGGGGCCGACCCTGAGCGAGGTTCGAGCTTGCTCCACAGACGGCGCTTGCACGGTTGTGACAGAGTCACTGGGAGCCGTGTGTCTCCCGCGTTGACGTCATGTAAACGGCACGGTACGGGCGCACACGCACCTGCGCTCAAAACATTCCATGGCCCCTTTGCACTGTTAAGCGGAATTAAATCAGCTACAACAGCTGGAAGCCGTTATTTAGTGGCAATAGTCCAGACTTCCCGTGGCCGTAAGGTTTTGCCCTAGTGGTTCCAGCGCGGCTTGAGAAAGGGGAGGCCGGCTGGTCTCGTTCAGCATGCGGCCTCCGGTACGAGGTCAGAGGGCCGCCATGTTGTCGCGTGAGCCGCTTTGTCTTCCTTTGCAGCTTCCCCACCCCTTCGCTTCCCCGGATGGACCTGATGGCAAAGCAGATCCTCAACGGCTTCGTGATCGCCATCGTGTCCTTCACCATCGCGCTCTCCATGGCCAAGCTCTTCGCCAAGAGGCACCACTACCAGATCGACCCCAACCAGGTGAGCCGCGCGCATGCGTGCATCTGTGGTTTCGTGCAACCTCTTCTTTGTGGGAGAGCAATTCTGCACAACCTTTGGCATTTCGGTCGCACCCTCAGGGCTGCACGTCCAAAACGACAAACAGACGGAAACAGTGGTCTATACGAAATTGCGGGGTGGACCGCGTAATTGAGTTGGAGTAAAGCAAATGGTACTACTTTGACGTGCACGCAACTAACCCGAAGCATGTAATGAGCGTCAAAACAACGGCGACGGCTACACGCCTAAAAAAACACCGTGACGCTCCATCCCACGAAGCTTCTGTGCAATTTCAAGTATACCTGACTACCGTTTTTCACCTAGTTACAACGTTGTTTGCAAATAGGTCACTCTGAGAAAACAAAATATTAGAACGTATCTGTGGCTCTGTCGTAGTGCCGGCATTTTTTATGATTTAACACTAGGAGTGATATATACTTATATATGTATATATAATTTATATATATATATATATATATATATATATATATATATATAAAACAGTAGTAGTGTTATTCGTATTTAAAATTTTAATACTAGTAGTGATATCCATACTTAATTACAGTGGTTACTTCGAAAAACTTGTTTTAATTAGTTGCCTCTAATGCACAACGCCTCCAATGGTCCAACGCTTCATCACCATAACTCTGTTCCAATAATGTCTTATTTTGCTGGAAAACTTCGGACGCCCCAATGAATGCGAGATAAGATAGAACGTTGACAGTCATGTTTTTCTGCTTGCGCGCTGTTTTTCTCGCGTCTAGGAGCTGAACGCCCTGGGTGCCGCCAATGTGATATCGTCATTCCTGGGCTGCTATCCATGTGCAGTGTCGCTGTCGCGGAGCTCCGTCCAAGAGAAAGCCGGTGGCCAAACTCAGGCAAGTGTTACTGTCCGTCTTTCGCTGTCCGCGCTCATGTTGCAGCACCACCGTGCGTCCATTAGCAAGAAAGACGCTCTTCCTCTTTCTTGCCTGCTGGGCATTGTGTTGCACAGCTGGCGAGCTGCTCTGCGTGTGCCAAGGCGTTGCCTAGCAACGGAAATGCGTACTCCTCTTCCTTGTTGGCCCGGCACTCTTCCCCTTAGGTTGGCTTTGAAGAGGGGGTTTCTTTACAAATGTGGTAACGTGATAGCGACGGCCAAAAAGCGGTGATAGCGCCGGCCGCTGTTGGTTTCCCTGTGTGTTTAGCCGCCTGGCTGTTGTCAGTCCCGGCCGTTGACGTAACGCCGGTCCTGTATATATGAGTTGGTCAGCGCAGAGAAAAGGCTGACTCTTCGTCATGACTACCGGTGTCGAAGTTATCTCAACAAGTGGTAGCGTTCTCGCGCTGGAAGAAGATCACTATTAAAGAGACTCTGCAACAGTTGCAGAGTTGCGACGGCCAAAAAGCGGTGATAGCGCCGGCCGCTGTTGGTTTCCCTGTGTGTTTAGCCGCCTGGCTGTTGTCAGTCCCGGCCGTTGACGTAACGCCGGTCCTGTATATATGAGTTGGTCAGCGCAGAGAAAAGGCTGACTCTTCGTCATAACTACCGGTGTCGAAGTTATCTCAACAAGTGGTATCGTTCTCGCGCTGGAAGAAGATCACTATTAAAGAGACTCTGCAACAGTTGCGATAAACACTTTTTAGCCATTCTTTCGCGCCTTGAAGCGTTGTGGAAGCTATAGTTATCGTTAGCAGGGAACGGCACTGCGTGATTTGTTCATCGCAGCAGATCCTCCTTCTGTTTGTGCTTTGATTTTGTGGCTTTATCTTTAAAGTGGTTACCGACTGGATTTATTGCTGCAACTGAAAAAAGAGATCCGGCAAATAGTCGCTACACCGCTCTAATCACGTCATTCGAGTGTTGGAAGAACGCCAAGACGGGAAAGAGAAACATCTTTTTAGCAAGTTTCAAGCATACTTATTCAGCATAGAGCAGCAATTTTTGGCTGAGGTAGTTTGTGACCTCCGTTCTAAGGTGTGTTGGTTGAGTACGTTCTGAAAGCATTTAAAATTTACTAGAAAGTTCAGTAAAAGTGTCGCATCTCTTTAACGGCAACCACATATAAGTTAGGTGACCTTTATGGCAATTCCGCTTTAACATCACGAAGCATGACACACGAGCTCGACCGACCGCTGACTAACGGGTCGGCCAGCATTCGCGTAAGCAGTTTCTGCAACTCTGCTACGCGCATCATTACTTGTCATCCAATGTGTGCTGATTTGGAAACCGTCTCCCTGTAGACCGATCCGGCTACCTCCCCAAAAATACAACTGCTGAGTTTGACGGCAAGGGTGTACGGTTATCCGCTCTTCGTGTACCTCCATTTGTGTAGCATGCAACGGCGTGTTCGCAGAATACACCTAGTCATTACGAAGACTGTGCAGTGCGTATGCAGTGCTGAAATGAAAATTTCGACAGATGTCGCCGTCAGATTGTTGCTATAAAAATGCTGTGTCGTGCACATGTTTTTCAATTTATGCTAATTTTTATGCCCTTCAGGTGGCGGCACTGATCGCCTCTGTTATAGTCATCGGGGTCATGCTGGCCGCTGGACCGCTCTTCAGAACGCTACCTAACGTAAGTTCTCGCCTGCATCTGAAACTATGAAATATTTGAAACATTCAATCGTATTCAGCTAAACGACACATTACAATTTATATTTTACTTTATTTTCGAATGGCCTCCGTTTCCTCCTTACGGTCAAATCAACCTTCACTCCAAGAACCTTCCATGCGCGATGAACCTGTACAGGGAATAAAAGCGCTACCAGGTTCAAGTTCCACAAACGGAACGTAACTTCTTATAAGAATTCATACTTCGTAATTAAATTATTTATTTATTTATTTTCATACCCCCGGGGCGTCCCGGGTGGAGACATTACATGTGGGGTGTTAGGTGCTAGGGTACTACAAGAAACGAGGGCGTCTGTCTGTCTTCATCTTCCCTTCCTCGTGCCGCTGAGGAATGGGGGAACGGGGAAAAGTGAGTCCCCTTGTCCGGTTCCATCCCCATGCGGTGGCCGTTAGAACATCCGGTGCGAGCAGTCGCGGCTTTTCTCGGTATGCACGGCGTTTGAAAGCGCCGCGCGACACGCCCTTTCCATTTCTGTACTGCTCTTCCCAGGGACCGCGCCAGTTAGTGCGTCGAGACGCCCGACAGGTGCTGTGTTAGCTTGTGCGCCATTTACTACCGCAAATTGTTTTGGCAAAAGGAGGAAATTTTCAATCTTGTTAAATGTGAACTGGTCGAGATTGAGCAGCAATAGTTTATGCATTCTGCGACGGTGAGGTACAAGCTTGTCGAATGCCTTTTCGAAATCGAAGAAAATTACGTCTATTTGTATGTTACTGTCGAGGTTTACGTGCAAATCATGCATGAATTATGCTAGCTGTGTTTCACCAGCTCCAGCACTGAGCTGCAGTATGAAGCTCGCAGTACTGCATTAGCTTCAACACTGCATTAGCTCCACGAGTTTCAGTACTGCAATGCTGTAGTACTGAAGCTCGTGCGTATTTCGAAGGTCGCAATAATTTGAAGAACATCGCAATGCTTTGCACGAGAGGAATTAATGAAACAATTGGCGCTACGAAGGTTCAAAATTCTGGTATTCGTAGTTACTCGTTTTGGCACTGTACGGAGGCTTTAAATGCTTATTTTTTGGCCCCATTTCGTAGGTGATTCGAACACAGAGGTTTTTGGGCCTACGATCGCGCGCGTACAGTACACACTGCATCTCAAGGAATGCATCCAACGTGCACACCTACAGTCCGGGTAAAAGTGTCGACGGAAGCGGGTACGCGAAGCACACAGCTCGTGGCTTCGGAATGCGCTACGTGCATGGTGGGTCCTTCCTGCGTCACTTGTCCCGGGGGAGGGTGGAACTGCTAGACTGCTTTTTACTGCAAAAGCAGTTAGTGGGACGCTTTGTGGCTGCGCTTGCGCTGCTGATCGCGAGGTCGCGGGTTCGATTCCCGGCCGCGGGGGCCGCTTTTCTGATGGAGGCGAAAAGCAAAAACGCCTGTGTGTACGAGATTTCTGCGCACGATAAAGATCCCCAGTTGGTCAAAATTGATCCAGAGCCCTCCACTACGGCGCGCCTCATCGCCTGCGTTGCGTCGGCGCGTTAAACCCTGCAGTCATTATTTGTGGCTTCGCGCCGTTTTCCTAGCTCTATATCGCCACCGGCCATTTTCATTTCTTCGAAAACATTCCACGCGACGTTCAAGGAAGAAAAAAAAACATCGAAAGCTGTTAGGAACATGCGTGATGCCATCTAACCCACTAATAAATTCTGGACAAGTTTATGCGGGGCAAACGAACAGATGCATTAAGGATAGAGCGAGGGCAAGAAAAAACCAGTAAAAAGTCACTGTTGGGCAGTCTGGCACTTCTGAACCAGTATTTGTAAATAAAAAATAATAAAAGCACATTTTCGGGTATATATGAACGTAAAACTGGCTTTGTACTTCTAGAGCCATTTTTCATCAAAAAGAATGTTATTTCGTAAAAGAAACGCTGGAAGGGGAGGGTGTGCGCCTTGCGCACTTATTAGTCCCTGCTTATTCGGTGTTTTTTGTATAGCGTGCATGGCACCTTGTACCGAAGTGACGTACGAATAAAATTGTTTTTAATGGTTTCACGACATGCTCCTCAGTTTTCGCGCCATCATTTTAGAGACGTTTAACATACCGTTACCGTGTTTACGTATCTGGTTACCGTGATTGCGGGGGTCAACTGCGCATGCGTGAGGAAGTACCGAGAGCGGGCGCTTGCCGGCGCAGTTTTTACCGTTCCCGCCGTGCCGCCTGCGCGGACTAGTGCTACCCTTGCGCCTTGCGTCGCAGGTATGCGACAGCTGTTGTTAGGCCTAACATCGGCTGGTAGCCGCAGCTCGACGTACATAGGTATGACGTTGAAAGGCAGGTCCTGAAGTCAAATTTAGCGTAAACCTTACGTTAAACCTAAACATAGGACGTGATGCCTGAAGTCACACTCTGATGTCTAACATTGTCAACCGCTACCCTTTAGAAAAAATAGTTATTCTACTCATTGTACGGCAAGCTGCGGGTACCGGTTCGAGTCGTGGAACTTGGGAACGAAACATTAGCCCCAAGCTCTGGCGCATACCCGGCAGTTGCTTCTGTTCTTCTATTGTGAAGTCATAACCAGTGTAGCGAATAATCGCAGTGGTTTATTGGACAAGGCTTTGTAAGCCGTAACGCATGGTGCTGCATGCTGCTACCAAGCATTCCATGCATCAACTGCACAGCAAGGCAGCAATACCTTCACGCTGTAGCCATGCCGAGGAGGGCAGCATGGCTACAGGTAGAAAGCGCGGTGTTTGGTTTTATCAGTTACCGTATGATTGTGTAACCTTCTCTTTTCAGTGCATCCTGTCCGCGGTGATAATAGTGGCCCTCAAAGGAATGTTGTTTCAAGTTAAGGACTGCGTTAACACGTGGAAAGTATCAAGATTAGATGCGGTGAGTTTCTTTGACATTCCTATTGTGCAGAACGGTGCCGTTCTTATTTACAACTTGCACACCAACGTTTGTGATGCGTTCGTTAGAAATTTACAATTCTTTGCACTCTTGGCCTTTTCCCCCTTTTTTTCCAATGTTTACAGCTCACCTGGATTATCACCTTCACGTCTGTCGTCATACTGGACATCGACATCGGTATCGCTGCCGGCATCGGATTTTCAGTTGTCACAGTCATTTTGAGAACCCTGGTGTAAGTTGTCCAGTTCTGTTATTGAAAAAGCACGCCTGTGTTCCTTACGTTTACTTAGTTGCGTTTATGATGATCATGATCCAAGGGGTTCGCTCTAAAATAGACCAAATCTAAGAAACCTTCAGGATGTATTTAACAATACGTTGGTGCATAGAAAGGTCACGCTTTTCACTTAATAAAAATACACACTGTGTTAATTTTAACAAAAAACTATATTAAGTGTGCACATATAGCGGAAAGCAGTCACGAACCGTCCTCATGATCCCATGCGCTGACGCACTGGTCACGGGGCCAACGGCCCCGCCACCAATAACTACGCCTCACTGTAGTGAATTTTTTTTTTTCAATTTCCTAGCGTCGATCTAATCGGCTCAGTTATTTTCTCTCACTTTTTTCATGTGGGTCCTTATCGGCTCGGTCTAGGAATACCTCTACGTTAGGGAAGGCTCGTAAAATAAAATACAGTGAAAGCTCGTTAATTCGAACTTCAATAATTCCAATTTATGGATAATTCGAACAGTACGATTTGGCCTGGCCGAGTCTCCATAGAAGTACAAAATCGGGCGGCACGTTTTATATCTAAATCATTTGACTTCAGCTCAATCGTAACAAAAATAAAACGCAATCTTTCACTAGAATATTGCATATCCGACAGGCAGAAAATGGCGCTTCTATGCATTTTTTCACGAATACGTTTACCGTACCAGACCCTCCCCATCACCCATTATGAGCCCACATTGTACATCACGCAGATTATTCAATCAACGCAGCTTCACCAGAATCTACGGCACTACAAACTAATTCAATTCATCTGCTCTCCCACGTCCTATGTGCTTGTGGAACGAGCTCCCTGATAATATCGCATCGCTGACTATGTATAGAGAAGCCCGTTAATTTAAACCCGAGTAGGCTCCGTCACGGATGAATCGAACACGTGACTCTGCGCTGGTACCTTAGCGCCTGTCCCCATGGACAGAGAAACGCACTTAGTGCCAACACACGAGGCTGTATAAAACGTTGAAGGCAACATAGGGACCGTACCACATGGCGGGTGTTTTGGAGACGTATTCTTTGGGAACTCCGTCGGTGAGGACGCGAGTGCAGTGGCGTGTGTGGTGCGCTGACAGACGAGGCAATCATACCGGTCAGAAGTGCGGAACCTGTCGCTGCCAGCGACAAGAAGGATAAGGACGGAGCGTAGTGCGTCCAACCGCGTGGAAGTCACGGCCGGAGGAACTGCCACCCGTCTCTTTAGTTTTGGAGAAGGCGGGAAGTGACTTTCTGAGCTACATTCGTTTGTTGGAGCAAAAAGTGTCGACTGTCGTTTTTAGGGACAGAAGGCAGGCCACATTCATAGCCTTTTTCAAGTGTTGACATGCCCTGCTGCTTCCTAATTGCAATGTGGTTTTTCATTGTTCACTTTCAGTAGTTCGAACTTTCGTTAATTTGAACTGAGATGGCGTCCCCTTGCGGTTCGAATTAACGAGCTTTTACTGTATTGGTTGGTTCAGTTCGAAGTGAACCTGGTTCGGTTTCATGGGTTGCACACATTCCTGGTTGACCAGGGCGCAGACCGAAAGAGTGCACGAAAGTGTTGCTCTTGTGTCCACTTGATTGGCGGTGAAAGCGACTTTGTCGGGTTAGCCGCCACCTTCTCTCCCTTCCTCTCGCCCTCGGTTTCGCTTATTCTTCGCGCGCCCTCTCCTCCTCTCCACCGCCATGTCACCATCTCCCATAGCCAATGTCACCTTCTCTGGTGCTTCTGCTGCTCTTGCCCCGCGCCGCCCCTCTCTACCCGGATTTCGGCTGGCGGACGCGTTCTGGTCGTTGATAATTCCATACTTGGGAAACTATTTCGAGAACGCATAAGGGTAACGCATATAGGGATTAGCGGTAAGCAGCTGCGGTAAAAAAACTCGTGCTAGTAATATCCTGCAGACTTTTATCTTCAAACAGCACGAACGAACACTCACGGCCTTCTCGAGAACGAGCTCATTTGCGCTTTTCACCCCCTTGCTTTGAGGGAGTTCCCCTGAATACGTGAAGGAGTGCTGCAAGCAGTGTCGAAGTTGCGGCTAACATTTCTTACCGACGTCCGTTCTAGTGGGTGTGCGGTATCTTTCTTCACCTGGCGGAATTTCTTGCTTCCCATAATTTTTCAGTGTCTCAATTTCCTAACCCAAAAAGCAGGTAAATCAACCAGGCTGAATCACGTCTTGCTTGTAGTGGGGGGAACAAAATTTCTGTCCACATAACCCTGTCAATCTACAATATATTGTCCTGGGAAGGACGAGGATAAACATCTTTATTGTGGGGAAAAGTTGCATAAACTCTTCAGGAGGTGAAGTCCTCAGTTCAGGACCTCATATGCCTTGCGAGCCGCTACGGCCCGCTCCACCAGCCGAAGCTGGTCGGACAGGCATGAGCTGGATAGGGCGCGCCTCCAGAGCTCGGGAGACTTATTAAGAATTCGGCTTGGGGAGACAGTGAACAATATGTTGCATAACATATTGTTATGCCTTTCTTGCAGGCCTTACGTCTCGTTTCTTGGAAACGTTCCTGATACTGATATTTACTTGGATGTGAAGAGGTACAAAAAGGTAAGCGTTTTTTTTTTTAATTTCCCTGTTCGTTTTCATAGCTTATTTTTCGCACATTCGGAGGCGCCAGTACGTAGTTGCAACTTTTTGACAGAGGGGCGCCGCTGTAGTGCGGACATCGGCGATGGTTTATATGATATATGGTGAAACCATCCTTACTGGGTGCTTTATGTGTGCAAGCATTTATTTACCATATGTAAGACGTTGGCGCACGTAATGACAAATTTTAATGTGACTGAGACTTTAATGAAAGTTCATTTAGACCATAAAAAGAATTACAACAGCACCCTTGGCTATCGCCTCCGTGGCTAAAAGAAAAATGGACGTTTGGAATCAAAGTTTGTAGCCGACAGCTGCTAGGAACTTTACGTCGTCCGCAGTAAAGAGTTTTGGTGCTTCAGATTGCAAAAGTACTTGCAGCGGATACCAGAAATCAACTTAATTAAGTAATGCTAATAAAAAGCATAAAAAGTTAAGGGTATACTTAGAACTTTTTGAGGTTGCGCAGGCGAAAGCTAAGTTGGACCTCCTGTTGCGTCTCCCGTGGAATTTTCTGTCGAACTTGACCAGTCCTCTGAACAGCATCCTCCGAAGCCCGTTTCGCTCGCACATCATCGTCAGGAGCCTTTTGTTGGCCCGTCTGTACCTTCACGAAGGCGGCTTGTGCTGCACGTGTTGCAGTGGCCTATGCCCTCCCCCAGCTTTGCTGTTTCCCTTTCCCCAAGCGCGCTGCGTTACCTTTTCTCGTGACCCTCGTCCGGTGCTGCTGTTTCCGTTTAACGGTGCGCGGTCCCCCGGCTCGCGCTGGTACGTTTTTACAGCGAAGCTGTTTAGAAAATCGGAATTTTTCGTGTCCGCATTTAAAAATACCAAGAAATTGCCGAGCGCGCGCGCGCGTGAGCGCCGGCGGCGACCGCCCGGCAGCTAACAAAACCAAGGAAATGCCTTGCGCTCGTGTGTGCGTGGTTCGCGACGACCGCCCAGCGTCCCCTGAGCATGTTTGTCCAGCCAAGCATTCCCACTTAGGCAGATTGGCCAAGATTGGCCGAAAAAAAAAAAAGAAAACTACACCGTTCACCGAAATCGGGGCAACACTTGCTCGAAAGGGGAAAGCCACGTCATAATGTGCGCCCCGTTTAAGGTGAATGTTCAATGATTATCACTTTCAAAAAAAGAAGGAAGTTCACACTTATAGCAACAATGATGGAGTAAAGGTCGTCGCGGCAGCGAAAGAGAAGCAATTCGGCGGCCGTCGTGGTCTTAAACTGTCTAGATGGTCGTGGAGGCTGCGTACAGCTCCGCTACCTTCAAGTCTTAAGTGCGTTGTGTGAGCTTCCTTCATTTTTTTGTACCTCACAACGATTTTATGTATACCTCGTAACGCGTTCCATGAAACGTAGACATCCGAGGCATTCGCCTAAAAGGGAGCGGAGGCTCTTCCCAGTTCCGCGGTTGGGAGCGAGGACAAAGCATTCGCACAAATGAACACGCAGAGTGTTCACAGAAATATTAAGGTTGGTCCAACCGGGACTTGCGAGAGTATCGAATGCCATGCATGCCATAAGGCGGGAAAATCGACCCGCTACATTTATCGAAACGGAAACTCGGGCGAATTGCGACTGTCGTGCGAAAAAAATTCACGCAAATTGCTCAGCGACTAGTGTCACGAATTACAAACGCTGAGCGATTTCAAGTATGTTTTTTTCTTCTTGTTGTGGAATGTATCAATATACAAACTAGAAAAGTGCGCAAACCGTGCAGCATTTTTTTTTGTTTGGGGTGGGGGGTCTATGGATTGCTACAGTCGTAGATGTCAGGTGTAAAAAACGGAGATAGTGCTTCTATGCTTATTACGACAAATGTCTTGGTTATAGTAGGACGGCCCGGAGAAGAATTTATGTCGAACGTTCTGCAAGAAAATGAAAACCTTTGCAAAACTCGTTTGGCAATTATTGCAATTGCCGTCACTACTATATATTTTTAGTCGCCCTAACAAAACCTAGACGGTCACATTTTGATTGCAAAGAATTTGTTTATGGTGTCAATGCGTGTACTGTATACAGTAAAGCGCACTTTTACTCATATTAGGCTGTGTGAAATCTCAATATTCAACTGCATTGTTCCATTAGCATTGCAGTTTCCCAGTGAGCTCTAAGGAGTGTGATGCTCAATTTAACTCCCAGCGCCATCTTTTTTTCTCTTTAAAAACCGTCAATACCTTCATGGCTTGAATTAGCGTGTAAAGTGGGGCCAGTTGGTTCATTCTGAACAGGAAGATAGCGTAAAAGACGGGGACTAACAGTTAAGAGTATATACCGAGATCCTGAGCGACAGCAAATCGAAAACAGTCATCGGACCACATAACAATCAAATCTCAAAGGCTGTAGGTTTGGGCGAGTTGATAATCTATGCTGTACTTCAATTGCGCAAAAAAGGAACGTAGTCTGAAGAGAGACGACACGAGACAGAGCGCACGAGACACGAGACTGAGCGCAGTCTTGGTTTTTGCGCAGTTTCAGTACAGCAAATCTGAAAACTTTTTTGTTGTTTTGTGTCTTTTTCCCTCTGCGCATGAAGCATTGGCGCCTCCACGGGGGCCGGCATAACTTAGAAGTCACCATTATTTGTGCTTACCCCGGCTTTGCCTTCCCTCTGTCCAGGCCCAGGAAATCCCTCGTGTGAAAATCTTCCACTTCAGTTCGGCGCTGTACTTCGCCAACAGGGATGTGTTCAAGAACAGCCTCATGGAGGCCATCATCGGCAACAGCGAGTGCGTACAAACTATGCTGTTGCGCGCCTGCTCTTTTTCAAGGAGAAACACTTTACTCCGGTACAAGTTAAGAATGGCATCAGCTTATGTAGCCTATATCACTCCGCCAAACAAACGGACTCCGTCAACGCGCGCGCGTTTTGAAGAGATTGCGCCTGTTGGGTGACATCGTCAGGTTTTTTAAAGACGATAGTCTTTCTTGGGCTCCTTAAACCCAGAAATTTTGGTCTGTCTGTATGTCTGTATGTCTGTCTGTGACTCGATTCAGCCACCCGGCAAAAGCAAAACAATGCCTGCGTAATAGTCTTATATAGTCACAGCTAAATCTACCCGTCTATGTCCGGTGTAATGTTCATAGTTCTCAACATTGTTAAAGAAGAACAAGACATTACGCAAATATGAGACAACAAATCAATGCAGAAGCGATATTTACAGCGTTCCTTTATAAAAATTCAAACATGCTTCACTTTTACGAAATTAAATACTTCATCAATTGCAGAAAAAGAATTCACTCCGCCGTCGCCTGCTGTCGCCCGCGCCACTATAGCTTCTGGCGCCATTTTAAGAAAGCAACCGGCAACAGCTACGCAAGGTTCCACTATATAGGTTCCACGTTCTGCTTGCAACGCACGTAGAGTAGGGAAATGCGGTTCTATAAACGTTGAAGTAGGGCGCATCGATTAACGCGTGTCTTCGCCGTACGGCAGCGTTCGCATCGAGACGCCCGGTTTGGAGCAGTGGAACGCAGGAAATTTAGAATGATTTAAGCAAACATTTGGCGTCTTTACCTTGGGAGGAGCGCGACGCAAGAGGAACAACATGAGAGGTGAGCGGTAAAGCGAAGGGAGGCATTTACTTCGCAAAAGCCGATAAAGACTATCGTCTTTTTTCGGCATTTGCAACGAAAGGAGCAGATACGCGGCCAATTTCTCGCGTAGTTTGCTTGTCGTCGCTGTCGTCACGGAAAGGGCTAGTAGTGTCAAGATTAAAATGCTCGCTGTGACGGACTCTCTGCACCGCGCGGAGGGTCAACCGGCTGCGGTTCTCAGACGCAGGGGTAACTTCTGTTGTTGTTTTTAAGTTGTACCTGAGTATAGGCCTTCACTTTGAATGCTATTCCTGGGCTAAGCACATATGTGTCTGCTCAGCCTTCCGCGCATTTTCAGATCTTAAAGCAGACTTCTGAGGACTGCGAGATGCAGTTCGTGCTCACTTCGTTTTGAAAAACGTCCTACAGGGGCCATTGTATGTGTACCATGTACTGTGTCAACTGCTTCACGTGCATACCTGTGCGTCTTTACACTGGGCCCCAGCAAATGAAATCTGTCATTTGATTTCGTTAAGAAGCGAACGATTCTCTCGCAGAGCCCGCGCACCAACTGCTATCTCTCTCTCTCCTCTCTCCCTTTACGCAGTGAGGCACGAAGTCTTCTCGAAGACCAAGGAAAGTTCAACGCTGCCGACGAAGGCTCCGTAGCGGCTGTCATCTTTGATTGCTCCGCCTGTGTCTACATCGACTCCTCCGGCATAGAAACGCTCAAAGAAGTGAGTGCACTTCACGCTCAACTGTACAGTTACCCTAACGCGAGTGTATCTGCGCTGCCGCTGCTCTCGAAACACTAAGTAAGATCCAGCAGAACGCAGCAGCTCAACTCACAAATACAGCGCTCCCTCGCACCTGTGCTCTCCTTCTGCGCACCCCCTGCTAATGGGCATCAAAAGTTAACATTTGTTTCCAGCTGTATGCTTAATGCTGTAGACACGACATTGGCCATGTTCGTGATCACTGCACCTATTTACAAATGCTGCGTGCCTTCTTTTGCTGCGACGGAACATGTAACGAACGTTATTAAAGCGAAGCTTTCGGCCTCTCACGAATGTCGGCTGGCGTCCACCCGAAACGCACTGCAGGAAAGCCAACTTTCTCTGATGATCACGATGATCGCGGGTGAAGTAAAGAAAAATTAAGACGCTTCCCGCGGCCGGAATCGAACCACGGTTCCTCGCTTAATGAAACCGACGTCTATCTGGTTGCGTCATTACGGCACGGCCGAAGCGGTTAGGATTTGGAGAGGGGTGCGTGGACGTGCATAATTAGAAAAATCATGCATCCCTCCGTCTAATGACGACGACGGTTAAACGCCAAGGAAAGCCATAGAGCGCTCGTATCAGTAAAACACTGAAGAGCACAGTCCCAGTGCAGTGAACTTTGCCGATAAGAAATAGGATCCGCGCGCATCTGGGTTGGTTCGTTAGGTGTTGGACTGGATTTTGGAAAGCTCCGCGTTCCCCCCTCGTTGTCGTTTTGACGGAGCGCTGGTTGATTTTATCTTCCTGTGTTCGCATTACTGCGAGTTAAGATGAAAGCAGTCTTCCTCTGAGATTATAGAAAAGGAAATTTTGGTGGCTTGTAAGATTTTGTGTGTACTCATCAATAACGTTTTCGCCTAAAAGGAAACAGGAAGAAGGAATTGGGGTAGTGTTTAGGTGCCACCCACACTCTACGGGTGTTTAGAAATCTCCAAGCTAGTCGTAGCACGAAGTTACTAGCTAGTAACGAAATCACGTTCTTTACGCGATACATTTGCCAACGTCAATAGACGTTTGTAATTCTCTGTATAAAATGGTTGTATTAACTATAGGTGATCTTTTCATTGCTTGTTGTTTTCTCAACAGATCTTGAAAGAACTGCGGGATTCCCAAATTGTTGTCTACTTTGCGTGCTGCTCAGGTGAGTCCCAGTTATTTTATGCTTATAAATTTCAAGTAAGGACATAAGGAAATGTTTAGATGTGCTCTTTACAGCAACATGGGCGTAGTAAATGTAGTAACGGGACGTATAATCGCAAAAAAGGTGTGTTGCCCCATTGGCATTCTTGTTTTTGGGCTGGTATTCTGCACAGGTCAACAACTAGAAATTCAACAACTGAAAGCTAAATTTTAGTGATAGAAATTATCTTCGCTGTGTGCCTTGATCGAAGAAGCAATGTATAAAATTGAACCTTTAGCATACCACAAAGTTCATAGCCACAAAGGCACAGCGACATGCTGATACTTGGAGAATTTAGACAACGTACTGCATAAATTCGCACAGCTTTCATTTTCTCGCACAGTTGCAGCAATATTTATTTGGCATTGTAATAGTATGACGGTTATAGGTTGTATTTGAAGCGATTCTTCGAGATATTACGTACGAAGTTATTATAACCTCAGTTATAATGAAAAAATATCAACAAATTATGTCTGCCCGTTTGCCGAAATCGTTTGAGTAACACAGGCGAGCTCAAGTAGACAAAGCTCGGCTCCAAGTAATTTGATGAAGTCACTGTTTGTGCCGCTCTTTGAAATGAGCTGAACAACATGGATAATTTATATGTGTCGTACGCCGTACCATGATTTAAAGCAGCCGTGATGGGAAATCGTTTGGTTCCAGGCCGATTGACTGTTTTGTGTATGGTAGAGGAAAGATGCCGAGCTGCCTGCTCGTGTAACGCTTTAGATAAGACATTTCTAATAGGCCAGCGCTCAGTGTAGTCAGCGTTCTCGTTTCTCTGGGCTCTCATGTTTACAGCAGCCGCATGGAGCGGTTTGTTGACACCTTCGCGCAACCGTGGCTGTTCCTTTCCCCCCGCAGTACCGACGTACAAGGTTCTCCTGCGTTCCGACATCCTGGAAATGTTCGCCATGCCCATCGTATTCCCCACTATCCACGACGCCGTGCTGCATCTTCCAGCCACCGTGAGGCCGGCCGCCCAATGACAACCGGCCTTGTCCGACGACCTGCCGCACATCGAGCGGGCCATTCTAACGGCCTACGCACAGACGTGCCACATTCGCTGTCGTGTTGCCACTTCAATTCGAGACTTCGCCAAGGGGCGCTAAGGGCCGTACGGGAGATGTAGCCACGTGGATAAGCGCTACGTCGTCAACTGGCGCAAAAGAACTGACAGAAGGAAAGCGTCGAAGGGAAACTGGACTGGAGACTGTCCTGCACACATCCCGCGACTGCGCTTGCCTTCCGCTACAGCTGACTGACTGGTGCCAGCTCGCGACTGCTGCAGTTCGTCTTGTCGCTCGAGAGTTCTTGCACGAGGTTCTCACTTCAGTGGCCACCTTAAGTTCTAGAGCAACGCGGTACTAGACTAGCGCATGTCACAAGCGCACGCCCCATGATGGCTGCATTCCCCGCTATCTCCACTTTCTAGCAGGGGACCACTGCATTTTGATAAGACGGCCGGTCGGGAGATAGCGATGCTCAATTTACGAACATGCTTCGCAAGCAAACGAGTGATGAAAAGTTATCGCTGAGGAGGTGTTTAACGCGTTATAATGTACGAACGTTGTAGCAAGCCCCGTGGTTTAGAGCCTTTGTGGCAGCTTTAGTCACGTTTGCGTTAGTTGGCCTCGAGGGTTGTGCAACGTGCTAGTATTAGGTAACTGCGCAAAGCGAATAGCTTTAGGAATTTTCGTCACAAAAATGGCGGTAGTGCATTACGGGTATAGCTGGCTGGCCTCAGCGGCGTAGACGATCGTTCCTTTTTAACACTTAAACTACAAAATCGAACATTGCGTGTGTCAAGAACGCAGAAATTAAGCACATTGATAGCTGTAATGCCATCGCGAACCTTCCGAATCACGCGTAAGTTTCAACAGTCCTAGAAAGGCAAGTTACGCAATTCGTAGCCGGGTTTTAAACTTCGCTCAAGTGCTATAAAAATCGAGACATTGCTCGGTGTAACAGCTGTACATGTTTGTAGTGTCAAATCATTCGCAAAAAATGTGTGGTCTGTAGCAAAAGTGTACTTAATCAAAAGATGTGTGCACTAAGCTACAATTAGAATGTCAAAATAATGTAAGGATGTTCTGGATTGCGTGTATTCCTGTCGTGCTGTATTGTGTAAGCGAATGCTTGCGCCAACGACTGTGAGCGTAAAGGCTACGGCGCTTCACAATGTCATTTAAAGCTGATGTGTCCGTGACTAGGTTGTTCGTGCCGCTTGTGGACGGACGAGTTGTTTGGCCGTCGAAGAGTTCTAGTTTTTTATTACGGTAAGCCCACCAAAGAGGGTGTGTGACGCAGAAGCATCCGCGTTTGAAAGCAGGTGCTGACTGATAGTGAGAAAAACAGACGTCAGCTGGTGCTTCCTTGTGCATAAGTTAGGTTCCTTATCTGCCTTCGTGCTTTAAGTTGGATGCGGGACGATTGCTTCTCTCGCGAACTGCATTCACCGCTGCAAGTCTCCCTGTGTCTCCGTTGTCGTTTTTTTACATTTATTTTTGTGCGCCTTTTTAGCCTTTACGATGCTTACCTTTTACAATGCTTTGGTGTGGTTTTAAAATGTGGCATTCAACGCGCTTTTCGCGTCGCGTTATGAATGTCGCACCTTTGGTGTCCTTTGCATGAGCAGAATAGCGTGGCGTACAATTTACGGAGGAGCGGGGACAAATCGGTTCACTTGTAATTTAAATCCAACCATAGCAGGCAACACATTAGCGCATTAGCGTGCATCCTTCGGGTAATTGCACATTGGGGACGCGTTTGTCGTTGCAAATTGTGATACGTGAATGTCAAAGATTCCGAAAAAATGTTTGAGAAAGGCATTCATTGTGTACGCGCATAGCATTCGGGCGTGATTCTGCTGCCTCGATTGGCAACAAATTCATTTCTGCGGCAGAAACGTTACACCATTTTCATAACTACGCAATGCCTTATGGGAATCGAAGACCGTTATTTCATGTACTGTGTTCACGCGTCATCATTTTATTATACCTTTGTCCTGCCTGAAGCCACGAAGTGCCGTGTGGTTGTACCATATCGAAGATACGTCACGTGTATACTGAATGTAGTGCCGCGAAGTCAGATGTGACACGTTGGAGCCGCAGTAGAAATAAGAACTATTTTGTACTAGTGTAAATATTCGCGAATTTTAAGTGTTATATACATAGCTTTATATTGCAATAATTTGTATATGCAAACAAATGTGATATAAAAGAAATCATTTCCCTTACCCATGATCTTCGTGTGGCATTCTTATTCCAGAAAACTTTTTGTGCCTTTATTGGGATTTTGATCCTTGGTCTAACTTTATAATAAAATGGCGAAAATAATCAGAGGAATACACCTAAATGCCTATCAGATCTAATCAGCTCTACACGAGCAGCTGTTTTTCGTATCTGCACGATATCTTCTCTTCTCCCTGTCTTTTTCTAATTCTTAACGAAAAACACAGCGACGAACTTTGTCCGTGCATCTGTGGCTCTCATAAAATCTTCAGTAGGTATTTTGATTTAAAATCTGGTCTATTTAAACCACAGAACAATGCGAACTGCGTCAGTTCATTCAAAGCACAGCAGCCCAGTTCACATCTATTTGTATGCGGAATCAAACTCGTGATTTTCACCATTCTAATTCATTTTTAGTGGTTTTTTTTTTTGCTTGAAATATTTAATGTGTTAACCGGGATTTGTCGTTGTCTGTGCCGTAGCCTGCGAGAAAGAATTAGTGACTTGTCTCCTCGAGAGCGCAGGTTACGCGCAAACGCGTCGATGCTTTTTAATTACGCAAGTATGGCCCACGTGATAATCTGAATAAAATTGTTAGGGACGGTGCGTTGGGAGGGTAATGTCAGAGGCCGCCCTGGAAGCACCCGAAGCTTCTTACGTGGCGAACTCGTGCCGAGTGAAGTTCTGGACATGCTCCCCAGAGGTAATCCAGAGTTTCATCACTGGCAGTGCGGCACAAAATAGACATGTGCCCGGGGAAACATGTGCCGTCCAAGAGACCCTAATTGCCAAAGTCGAAGCTGCGCGGATTTGGATTCTTCGGTGCCTACCTCTTCGCAAAGGTGAAATCTGCCAGGAAGTTGTTACCTGAACGGAGAGACAAGGGCAAGGGTGGAGCGCCGGAGGGACCCCTAGCGATTGAGTAGGGTGTCACTCTTACAACACCGAAACAGTAAAAGCCGTCGAGCCACTCTATGGGGATGGCAAGCCGCCTCAGCGCCGGCAACTGCTCCACTATCTTTGAACATGGATACGACATGGCCGGGCGTACGGCCAGAGCTGGGCCCTCGCAGAACAATCTGGCAACAATTGCGAAGCAACATTAGTAGATGCTGCAGACTATCCCAGGGACAAAGTCATGGCCGTAGTGGCAGTGGGCCGCACAGGACAGGCTCTGTTGTCAGCGACAATACTCGCAGCAAATGCTGTATTTCCAAAACAGGCGGCAATGGCTGTAGCGATCGTTACAATTCGGGCCAAACGCGTCATGACCCGCCATATGCAGCTACAGTAAAGAACGGATATCACGTGTAGCGCAATGCTGCAAGGCTACAAGAACGTAACGGCAGGGCAACTCAACGTGTCTGACTTCTGCACACGGAGGGCTTGGGGGTAATGAACTGTCCCACGCAACTGCTTGTGGCATCAGCCGAGCAGCATTAAACCAAGCAAATACTATATTGCCGAATAAGGTACAGGGAATTCAAGATCGTTAATTCGAAGCGCAAGGTGAAGACATATCACTAATATCTCTTCGAAATAACGAAAGTGTGAAGTAATAAAAGTGAAGGAGTAACCACTTGTCACCCCTTCACTTTCACCAGTACTCTGCGTATGGAGTGCAAGTATGACATGCCAAAAATGTTATGCTTGAAAACGTTCGTGATTGTAGTCTGCATTTTGTCCTTGAAGGCGGCATTCAGCATTTTTTTCTCTGGTGAGCGAACGTAGCGGAAGCCCTCCTCGCCACATCCTTCGAAACCGGAGAACACTTTGGCCTTCCATTTTAATAAAGTTTACAACAACAACTGCAGGGTGCTCTCAATCGGGCCATTACTATCCCAGAAGAACGCCACAGTGCAGGTGCTTCGCCCTCCTCTTTCTCCTCCTCTTTCCCGCCGCTGACAGCGACAGGGTCTGGCCGTCTGAACTTAAACGTGATGTCATCATTTGCCCGTGCACCACACACCCCTGCACTCGCTACCACATAGACGTAGTCCGCAAAGGATACGTCTTCCAAAACATCCGCAATGGTGATTGTGGATTGGTTTTACCAGATTGTGCCTTATCCTTTCGTTGTTCTTTGTGTATACGGGCAGCGGTGTGTTTCTCTGGCTGTGGGCTAAGAGAGGTCACTGGCGAAGTGGCATGCATACTCGTGAACAAGTTAAGAACGGCAATAGCCGTTACCTGGGATTCGCGGGGGCGCTGTCCCGAACGCAGCCGCGTCAGCCACGGCCGGGCTCGAGCCGCCGCTAGCCCGGCCGTGCGTCGGAAGAAAGAAAACGGAGAGGAGTGTGTTCCGAAGGGTGAGACAGCGGAACCAAGCCATCCTGATGTGCTAGCTCGGGGCTGCACCACCGGGCGACACAAGCGCAGACACCGAATCAATACGGCCTGTGAGCTTAGTGATTCCCATTTATACAGATTTAAACTAGTCTCGTAAGTTCGAGAATTGCGAGAAAGCTGATGGAACTTTTATCATCGCTATTTATCAAAACGAGTTACTGCTTTCGCCTTTTGTAATACCTCTTAAAACACGACCGAATTGGTATTCACCAACTTACAAAACGTAGTCGCGTTCGTGGTAAGCAGTGCACAAAAGGTGGCGTTTCTCTGGCGGCCAGATGTCTTTATGTGGTCTCTATATTTTGTTTTCCCGCCCTGCAAACCATTCTTGAACGTATCTTTGCCGTACGACCACTTAATTCCGTTGGGTCCTGGTTACCCAGAAGGTGCTGTCGAACAAGTTATTCAAGCCGTGCGAAGGAAGCGCGCAACAGACGCGAAGCTGCGCCAAAACAAGGCCTAACACCGTCTCTAAAGCACAGGACAAAGCCGATGGACGGGTTCCGCCGACGCGCCCGCCGCGGGGTGAGCACGGGGAACTCAGCGTAATAGCGCCCTATCGCCGCGCCATCTACACTGTACCTCCGTGAGTTTAAAGCGCCCTCCGCCTCCCCAGCCGCGTTGAGAGTTTCTTGTCCAGCCCGCCACGAAAGATTTAATTGGCTGGTAGAGGTAGAAAGCTTTAACTTGAAACTGCGCGATTTGTGCCTGCTGCTTTCCCACGAGCTTAGTCACTACACGGCTCTCCAAAGAAGCAAGATCAACTTAACTATCACTTTTGATACTTTTCGGTGCCTTAAACCATTTCAAGAAAAAAAAACTGATGCTGAAAGGGCGCCTCTTCGCGAACTTGATGCTCTTTTCCGAACTCAAGACTGTTGAGAGGG
This sequence comes from Haemaphysalis longicornis, assembly GCF_048455015.1. Taxonomy (NCBI): domain Eukaryota; kingdom Metazoa; phylum Arthropoda; class Arachnida; order Ixodida; family Ixodidae; genus Haemaphysalis; species Haemaphysalis longicornis. Next base: position 140,964,795 of record NW_027526460.1, on the reverse strand, counting down.
TGCTAGCTGGGATACTGTACCGGGCGGTGACGTTCTTCTTCCTCGCCGGGGGAGACAACATTTAAAACTTTTCGTTTTGTGGCCGCAGAACTCATCACCCACGAACCGACACCACAGATAGCAGCTGAGACACGCAACTACACGCCGACAGGTAGGCCTAGCACTCAATCGACACCGCACTCACACTTGAAACGCACGGTATATTGCGGTGCGGACGAAGTTCGCTAAATTAATGCATTTCTGCAGCAAAATTTTTCAGAAAAAGTGCGAAAAACAATGGCTCATCAGCGTAGAGATTCGTTACATCCCAGTTAACCGTCGCGATGCCTTCATTACATAGAGGTCACGAACACATGGGTTCCAATGTGGTTGGCAACTGAGAATTGAAAAACTTCGTTAAATCCAGGACTTCGTTACATAGAGGTTTGTTACATCCAGGTTTACCTGTACTTCTGATTTTTCTGGTGAACATACACGACCCCTTGGTTAAACATATGCGTCTATAGTATTACTTGCTTCCTGTAAGGTGTCATGTATTGCGCCATCACTGCCGCCGGTTACCCAAAGCGTGAAATCATCTGCATAGATGCTGTGGTGTAGGCCTTCTATTTTCTTCAATTCTGCAGGCAGTCCGATCATGGCTAGTAATTCGATCCAGGACGATTACAATTACGCATTAGGCAGTATCATAATCAGCAGACAAGTTTTTTTTCTTCAGCCAAGATGTACGAAACGAGTGCTTTTTGGGCTCCTGGTTTCTCTCGTTCTCTTTATTGAAACACCTTCTCACTTTCATCACATAAAATCCCTGCGTGAGTGGTCTTGTTATTAGTCGTCCGAGTGGTCCTGTGCAAAGAGCCCTGCACGCAGGTGTTGGCACGCGATAACCAATTATGACCTTCAATCTCGTAGCCGAACTGTTCATGCCCTAAACCGGTGTGCTGGTTTTATAAGACGAAAGACTTAAATCTATGTTTCAAGCAAGCGCGTTATGATGTGCAGAGAATAGGTGGACCAAAAAAAGTTGAAGTCCCACAATCAGGGCAGCGTGAGCCCGCAACCGCGCGCCACGGAGAGGATACAGCAGCGCGGGAGGAGGGCCAGAGGAGGGCTCTGTGAAAGGGCGACCATAGCGCACGCTGTGAGATGGCGAGTGATCGGAACGAGCTTTGGAGGGTGCTGCCCAAGTGCCTAGTCAACATGTGGCGGGCACGGCCGCAGACTCGAAACAAGTCCAACTCGCTTCCGCCTCCTTAAAGGAGCCATGAAGAGAAAATGCAAGTTGGTTTTATTCGAAAGATTTCGTGTTTTATAGTGCCCCCAGCGCTTGTCCGGATACAAACGGTGCTTTATTCCCTGAGAAATTAAACAATTTAGGTTAAAATTTTGATTTTCCCGCTCAATCGTGCGTTTTCGTGGTCCCAAATGACATCACAGGAACCGACCGCTTTGCAGCCTAGAATACCTTCATTCACGCATCCGCCGTACAGGGTAGAGACACGTATACGCTGGCGCCGCCATTTTCGGTTGCTCGCTCGCCGCCGAAGCAAGTCATTGTGTCAAAACCGCGCTAAAATTATCGCCGCAACGCGGTTTACTGAAGAAGTTTGAATCATATTGTCTGTTTCGCGTTGCTAGGTCTCGTGGGAAACGAAAAGAATAACGCGTTGAGCCCGTTGGCCCAATTGCGGCGGAACGGGACCGTTCAAAGGTTGTCGCCACCCTGTACAGCGGTGTTGGTTTGTTCCCGCGTTTCTTTACGTTCCGTAACCTAGATGGCGCCACCATACCGTGGCAAGCGTTTGGTTTGTTTCTGCCCGCATTTAAACCTGGCTTGTTTTTGTTCTGGGAGAAAATATTCGTTCCCTGAAACAGTGCTCGCTCGACAAATGGGGTCACGTAAGACACCGTTGCTTGCGTCAATCGGCCAGTGTCGTCTGAGACAACCCCAAGCCCCGTAGTGCTGTGCAGCTAAACCAAGCATGCTGTGCGCAGTACGAACAGCAGAACGCATCAGTACTTCCATGTTTACATGTGCTTTCGTAACTTCCACTGTTTGTCCCATCATTCTTATTGCTTTGTAAAGAATGTGCCCTAAATTTAAGCGCAAATCGCTCGTTCGTCTAGTTAGTAAGCTCTACCTAATTTGCGTCTGCTTCTGCCAGCCTCCGTCAATCGCAGAGCTTAGCTCATGTGACATCATAGGTTCTGTTGCGGGAAATGAGCTGGTGGGTCGCATGACCATTCCCGTTTTTCCTAATTATGTAGCTTATTTGAGCGAAGTTTACGTTAAAAGTGGTGTCAGTATGATTCTAACGAGACAATCTTTTGAATGAACCAAACTTGTGTTTTCTCTTCATGGCTCCTTTAACTACGACATCCCCCACGGAGGGAGAAGAGATCGCCATCGCGTTGGCTATGACCCACAGTCCCCACCTTCAAACAACTATTATCTGTGACTCTAAATCAGCCATTCTAAATTTTCTTTACGCAAGAGTTCCCCAGCAACTTTATCAGTCCTTTTGAAGGCACAGAACATTCGATCCCGCTCTTTCACTCTCGTCTGGGCTCCCGCCCATACCCCGCTACCTGGAAACTCTGCGGCCCACGAAGCTGCTCGAGCTTTGGTCTTTTGGGGGCTCCATGGCGCCGGCAATGATAGTGGGATATTCACTCTACGGGACAGGCTGCACACATACGGGGACATCCTCGCCCATTACCGCTTGGAGGGTGCCATTTTTCCTCCTCCTCACCCATCTCTATCCTAATCCTTGGCGGTCATCTATCGGCAGCTCCAGACCCGCTCTTTCCCCACCCTTGCCATCATGTGTGCGATCTTTCCCGACACCTACGCAGACGCATGTCCATATTATTCGATCCCTCACCCATCGTTATCTCATGCCATATGGACCTGTGACAGCATCCCACTATCCACGCACCGATCCCATCCCATTCTCCTTACCATCACCAGCGAGGCGCGCTGGGAGGCCGCCCTGCGTGACCCAAACCCCCAAGTTCAAGAAGACCTGGCCCGCTTGGCCGAAGGCACGGGACCCCTTCCCAAAAGGGGCCCTGCTGCCCGACGGACGATGGAGAAGACGTCACCGGCCTAATCGCCTCAGCTGTGGCCAAATAAAGTTGTTCTGTCTGTCTGTCTGTCTGTCTGTCTGTCTGTCTGTCTGTCTGTCTGTCTGTCTGTCTGTCTGTCTGTCTGTCTGTGGGCCTGCAATGCGATGGTAGCTGAATCGAATAGAGTGAGTGAAAAACGTTTTATTGAGCCGGTGACGTGGGAATGGTTCGCTATTCCAGGAAGCCATGTGATGAGCGGGCAGCCTTCGCTCTGGAGGCCAAATGTGTGTGGACATCCAGATCGCTGCTTGTCACCAGGTTCTCCCACAGCTCAGGGGTGGGAAGGGGGGATGGAAGAGGGGGGAGACTGAGGTTTTTCTTTCGCTCTAATATGATGTGAGGAAGAGTACCCGGTTGTAAGCAGAATTCGCATTCGGCCGGCAATTGCGTTGGTAACATGGAGGCGGACTGGGTGAGGGAAGGTATTGCTCTGCAGTCGGCCAAGTATGAATTCTTCTTCTTTTGAGAGTTTAGGATGGGGAGGAAGGCAGTGCTGTCTTTCGAACCGGTAATATTTTGTAATAGTCTCAGCATCAACCGTGCCGGAAAGTCACCTTCATTTGGACTCCTAGCAAGCCTGCGCCCTGTCCCTTCAGGCTACTGAGCATACCAAACCGTCCGTCCCTCTACTGGGTCGAATAGACGCTGGATTCAAAACACGAGGGACTCGGGTTCCATTTTGCCAGCGGGAAGCGTTTTTATGGCACAGCATTACTAATCTCGTCGATCGGTTTCGCCGTCGCCGAGGATTTCGCCTTCATTCGGCCGCAGTTGCGCCTCACAGTACTCGGAAGGGCCTAGTAACTTCGCCGAGGGCCGCGTTCGCCGCTGCCGCCGCCGCTGGTGGCTTGGCGCATGCGCTGTCCGCAGTTGGTTCACGCCTGTCCACGTGACTCTCCGCGTGCATGCGAGCTTGGCCATGAAAGAAAGCGGGACCGGGCCGTCTTCTGCGATCGTTGTGCGGTAGCTGGAGGCTTTGGGCCGTCGGCGGCAAGCGGCGTCTGACAACTCCACAGGTGTGGCCCGACAAGCCTTTCGTCCCGGAAAACGCCAGAATCAAGCGCATCTGGGCTCCGCACTTCACTGTGGTAGAATAGTTGTTCCCCAACAACTTTCTTAAGGTGGGGGTGATGTGATGAGTGGCTCGGAGGGGGCACGGTGAAAGTAGTGAAAGAAGATTTCACAACGCGGCAGACACCAAGTGGCCACTGGCAAAAAGACACCACGGAGAAGAAGAAGACGAGGGCGTGGTGCGAGCAAGCGCTACGAACCCGGGAAGTGCAGGGCGACCGAGACAGGGCACGGTTGGACTGGGCATTCCCACGTCAGACGTCCGGTCGACGTGCCGTCCGCTACGAGACCGTCGCCATCGGTGACCATGGCGAGCTTCCGTCTGGGTGCGGCTCGGGCACGAGTGATCGCAAGGCTCTGCCGTGTCGTAACGTTCCGGCTCGAGCCAGGGTTTCTGCTGCTGCGAGGCCGACGTTCGTGGTGCGTCAGCGGCTCCATGCTCCTGCTCGGACCGACGGGTTGCTAAGTCCTGGCCATGACTTCCGGGCCTGGTGTGCTTGGTCGCGGAGGTGTTCCGGAGCGTCCCACACCAGCTCGTTGGTGACCTGTCCGTGAAGCGGCCGGCCAAGTTTGCGACCATCAACCTCGACGACCACTGCGCCCCAACGAGACATACCTGTGAGCCGTGCTCAACGCAACTGTTTTGCGGGTCTAGCGACAGCCACTGCCGTGGAAAGCTAACCGAACCCGTTTTGCGAACATTTCTTTTTTGAGTGACCTTCATCTCCTTGAGTGGCTAAATATGTTGTAAATACATTCCGTCCTGTGTGTGCGTCCGGCATTCTTCTCATTGGGTTCTGCACGATCCTAGCGCAACAGCGGGATCACAACCAGAGACCAAGGCAGGCTTTGGACGAGTAATAATTGCACCTAAATCAAAGGGTAACTGACCGAGTGAAACCAAGACTCAACCAGGCTAAGCCAAGCGTTCGCTTTGCATATCCAGGGTTAGCTGAGCTGGGCCGTAGCCCGCATTTTTTCTTTCCAATTGGCTGCACACGCTATTGTTCCCCACCGCTGCTAACACAGTACTTCTCGCGCCTTTGGGGGCCCCGGTGGTTAGGTTGCCGGTTTCACGGCCTAACGTCCCGCCATCGATTCCCGGGACCTCCCCAACCACATTCTTTAACAAGAAAGTGTTTTATGCCGGGATCCACCAAGATTTGACTGACGTCATATCCGTCACGGAAATGACACAGCAAGAAAAACGCGGCTGCGCCAGGATTCGAGCTGCAACAGAAGGTGCCAGGCGCTTTACCGACTCTGCTACGAGCTTACGGCGTATGAACGCGCCATATATCTTTCCTATAACCTCCTCTATTTCGATGGTGCTGCCGTCTAGGAGAGGTTAAGCGAAGCAGTGCATCACGGTGCTGATGAGCGCCGGCAGTTGGCGCCAGCTGAGCTCGTTGCAACGCAACCGTCTGCCGTACACTCCCCGGAACATGGACACAGTGGTGACACATTTGCGAAAGCGACGCGCCAGCAGGTTGTCGCTCGCCAAGCACAGCCACAAGACAGCCCCGCAAATCATGCTCTTTCGCTGCAGCGGACCGTGAGTTCACCAAACGATTCGCTGGCAATCCGTTCGGTTTCGTTCGTATGGTTCGAGAGCGCGTGTGGTTTCGTTCGGGTCTACGCAGTGCTTCGGCGCGTGCAATCCAGTGTCCAATGTTCATAAGACTGATGGTGCCATACCGACGAGGTATAAATAGCGATGTGCAAGTTCATACCGATGCAGAATAAACATTCAACTGATCCTGTGAAGGACATCTCACTTTCGTGTTTTACCGATTCCTATGAAAGAGGGATCAACCACATTTTTTTCTTGAGGCTTCGAGGCTTTTGGGTACGCCGGACGGATTTGTGTCGGCCTAAACAGCTCTGTAGTTGAAAAAAGCTCACCATGCATGGTATGCAATTCGGCGTTAGTAGTTGCATGTATGTGTACCTTCTACGTGTTGGGTCCTTCATCACCAGGGTTATTTCATAATAAGGGTAGCGTCGTGGGAACGTTGGTACTCCATAGTGAAATAAAATGGTTGCGCTAAAAAGGGGGACGCGGACGGAGTGGGGACAGACACACACGGCGCACTCCTGTCCTCTGACGGAAGACAGAGTGCGCCTTCGTCTCCGCTCTGGCGGACGGAGTGAGGACAGAGGACAGGAGTGCGCCGTGTGTGTCTTCACTCCGTCCGCGCCCCCCTTTTTAGCGCAACCATTTTATTTAACTAAGGGTTATTTCCTTTGAGAGATGTTACTGAACTGAAGCGCTTCAACTGCTTCAAGCGCTTGAAAAAAAATATACGGGGCTTGCCGAGGAGCGCGCAATAAACTGTCATGTTTGTAGCTTCCTATTTGTTTTTCGCTTTTTTAAATGCAGAGCATTTCTTTAACTCACGATGTCACCCGACGTTGTCGGCGTGCCTCGGCATCCGCAAGAGCCGTTCCAGGTGCGCCCTCTCCCCCACTCCTCCTCTCCCGCATCACGCTACCCTCCTCGCTCTCAACAACAGGTTCACACCCCTCCCCCTACACTATATAAAAAAAATCATACTTACCGGCGCCTGGTTTCGATCCCACGACCCTGCGGGCGGAACGCAAGGTACATGGTGCTCTACCCACTGCGCCACAAAGCCGACACAGAATGGAAGGCTACGAACGCGCCTCATATCCTTGACTCATTCAAACTACGTCAAGAAGCTGCTGATACAACGCATTCACTACCGCCAACTCCCCAAACACTAAACGTTAACGCAATACGCCCACCCCCTATGCGACGCATTTACTCGAGTCCCCCTCGCGGGGAGATGGGCCCTTTTTTCTATAGTGCAGAAAAATAGCTCGAACCAAGGTAGCGCAGCGTCTTCTGATAAATAAATAGGACCAGTTAACGGTCTTGATCAAAGCAGAAAAATCATATATCGGGTGAAACTATGCACTGTGTTATGAAGTTTTTTTTTTTTTTTTTTTTGGAATTCACCTCGCATCGCATCCTTCCCCTGAACTACAGAACTGGTTGATTATTTATGCGGTTTCAGACGCTACACAGGCGATGAGGCGCACCGCAGTGGAGGACTCCGGATTAATTTTTAACGTGCACCCAAATCTCGAACGCACGGGCATTTTCACTTTTCTTCTTCACCAGAGCGGCCGCCACACCCGGGAATCGAACCCGCGTGGTTAAGCTCACCAGCACAGCGCCTATAGCCAGTCAGCCACCACGGCGGAAGTAGTACAGTTTTCGATCGGTGCTCCCGGATGACTGCTTTAATAAAATCAAAGGCCGCTACATTGGTTCTGCTCCCAATGGCTTGACTAGTTTCGCTTCTCCTTTTCTCAGTGCCCTTGAGTACGTATCCGCTAAAAGTAAAAGCTAAAGCAACGTATGGAATCAAGAAATTTTGATTGTAGGAAATCTTTGAGGACCAATACCTCTTATCAAAATTAAAATTGTTTCAAATCACTTGAGAAATGAATCGATTTTCACAAAGGGAGGGCGAATAAAAGCAATCAAATATTCGTAACTCCCATGCCCCCAAACCATCTATTTACAAATGGCAGTCCCCCCCCCCCCATTCCGAACTCGCGAAACAAAAGAACGTGCCTATGCCTCGTTGAAGCACAGCGTACTACAGCAGGGAGGGACAACGCTATAACAATTGTTAGTCAGCGCTGTGTCCGCGTCCCTCCCTCTGTCCTGTTCAGTGCGCTGTGAACATCCTGTTCAAGGATGTCGAAGTACCAACGAGCCCATCAATTGATTTTGATGGATTGATCGCGGGGTTTAACGCACCAATGTAGCGCAGGCTATGAGGCGCGCCGTAGTGGACGGCTCCGGATTAATTTCGACCACCTGGGGATCTTGAACGTGCGCCGAAATCTCGTACACACGGGCGTTTTGCTTTCCGCCTCCGTCAGAAAAGCGGCCGCCGCGGCCAGGAATCTAACCCGCGTCCTCGTGCTCAGCAGCACAACGGCTTAGCCACTCGGCCACCACGGCGGGTGAGCCCATCAATCCACACGTGCCCATGCATTCCGTCGACATGGTTAAGCAGCGAAGCTAAAACGCAAGGCTGGTATCACAGCAGCGTCGACCAGCGGGTGAATCAGCGTCTTATCATGGTGCGAAGCGGAGAAATGAGCGAGAGTAGTTAGCACGCGCATAAAGATCCCTAAAGTGCAACCGTCGTCTGCTAGGCTGTTCCCAGAAGCACGACACAACCCCTTACATCTTTGCTATACCGTGAACCAGGTGCACACGATATACCCATACTCAACCTCTCCCCTTACTGTGAACTCTTCCCGCAACCGGATATTTTTGCGCATGAGCATGAGGTAGTGCCGGAAGAGTTTTATGTGCACACTGGGCCACCGGTATATAATGCCTTGATTTAAACATAACATTGATTTCAATCATTTTTGAACAAATTTGACCACAGAAACGAAGCCAAAGTACACTGATTCGCAAAATCTTGACACAAATGCTTCGATTACATTTTTTATATGCCTAAAAGCTTACTAAGTTTTCAAGTGGGTTTCGGTTATCGCTCCGTATCTAAATATGTTGACCATTGCTGTTACTGATTTGTTCGAGAGTGATCGCTCAGTTCATTCAAATCTAGAGAAGCGTTGCATTCCAAATGCACCAGAAAAGTTCGATGCTCACACACTTAGCCCCACTACTTCACCACGGCGTAAGTGCGGTTTACAATCACTGGGCAGGACGTGGTACGTTTTCAGGAAGCTTCGCACGTGAAACCAGGAGTCGTCGTCCAGGTCGTCCAGTCGCAGGTCTTCTTGGCTGAGCCTTTCGCAAGACACCCTCCGGCTCACCACCCCCGTGGCCCGCATGAAGTCGTTGAGTCCTTGAAGGTTCCGCAGGCTGTCTCGCACTTTCCCGATGGCTTCCTCCTCAGGTACAGACGCCAGCTCGCAGACCTTGTCGATCAGAGCAGGGCTGTCCGCGACCAGGTCCAACGCGTTTACGCAACGCCTGCTGCTGTTTCCCATGACGAAGTGCGCGGCGCGCGTCACCAGGCTGGAGTTTCGTCGAACGACTTCCTTAACAGCAAAGTACTGAGGTGTCACCGCCACTATTCCGACATCGAAATCAATAGAAACGAGCGTTGAATTGTCGGAAAACTCCGGCGACAGATGATTCACGAATGCGTCAATAATTCTGGACGTTGCGAATAGGCGTAGGTTGCATAGCTTTGTGCTGCACCTTACCGTCTTCGCTAGTAAAACGGACTGAAATTCGTCTAGTACCATCGTTTTCAGCGTGAATCTCGTAACGGATCCATTGCGAGAGAGTCCGCTTAGAAGCCACATCCTGCATTTTGAACTTCCATTTCCCGGAGCGTCCACTGAACCTTCAAAAGTCAACGTGAAGCTTTTCAAAACTTTAGTTTTTTCTATGTATTCAGCTGCATCACAGGCTACTCGTTCGTCTATAACCGAAAGATTGAAGTCGATTTCCAGAGATGTGACGTGCTGGCATAAGTGAAGTGCTTCCAGGGCCATGGTAAACCACAGCCTATCGCACGCGTCGTGAAACCGAACCCGAATCTTGCGCAGTTGCTTGCAACCTAGAAGTATGACATCAGGTCTGTCACTTGGAGAAGCTTCTGTTTCCTTTCCAGAGGCGTCGTTGCACGTACGACGCCCTCTGCAGGAAAAATATAGGTAGAGATCTTCTATTGTGACTTTCTTCAGGTTGGGGCTCGTGCTCAACTCTTTCAAAAATGCCGCGCACTCCGCGGGAGAAAAGCCGGACAGCTGCAGCCTTAGCTCCTCAAGAGAGCGATTATTTCGGAGGACAGAAAGCCAGGGGTGTACTCTTTCCGAAAGCACGCCAAAGTCATCGGTGTCGTACCGTTCACTGCACGGGCTTAGAGACCTGTGCCGTACCAGGCCTCCCTCATACCAGTGGCAATATTTTATACTGAAGCTCCGAATGACAGAATTATTGCCCAGATATTTTTCTATCGCTTTTGCAGCTGCACAGTCAACAATGAATGACTCCAAAGAAACTTTCGAGAGTGTTCGGTTGTTTTCTAAAGCGGCAACGACCGCTTTCAGTTCCTGGAGTCGCCCGAATGCGGAGCCCGCAATCACAAGTGTGGTCAAAGTGTTGCTGTTTTCCAGGTAGCGAGCAAAGCCCACGTTGTAGTCTCCAGTTTCGGGCATCAGGCAGCTGGAATTTATGGAGAGCGCATTGACCGTGCTGCTTTTTGTCAGCGCATTCGTGAGGAGCTTAGCGTCAAGTGCATTAAAGCGGCAATCAAGCAAACAGAGTGAACTGAGTGACGATGACGTCGCCACCAGCGAGCACAGCGGGCCGATGATGTCAGGCCAGAGTTCCATCACGCCGCACTCCAGTTCCTCCAGCGCCGTTGAGTTGCCGATTGCCCGCGCAATTTCTGGAAGCCGTAGAAGATATTCAAAACACCAAGAGCGAAGTTTCAGGCTCTTGAGTTTCGACGAGGAACAAAGGGCGCCAATGAGGAGGTCTTCGTATTCGCTTAATTCAATCCAGCCATTCAGTTGTAAGCCCACGACGCAGCGATGTTTTCTAAGGAGCCAGTAGACAAGATTAGCCGCCTGGTGTCTCTGCGGCTCTGAGCGACCTTCCCGACCCAGGTAGTCCAACGCCACGAGCCACAGCTCCCAAGGAGATTGTTCTCTCAGTTCAAGCCGGAGGTGGCAGAGGAATTCGTTCCAGACGTGAAGACTTTCGAAAATGCGGCAGGGTCGATTTTCTGCGGCCGTGCAGAGTTCTGGAGAGGTCACCTTGGACTCAGTATAGGAGCTGCTGAAATCTTGAAGCTGGGAAAGGTCGAGGGCCATCGCAGCTGCACCTTCGGTGGCACAGGTGCACAACCCGCCAAAATCCATGTATAATCCGGGATCTCTACAGCAGCGACCTTGTGAAAACAAAAAAAAATAACAGACAGAGAATTAGTGCAATAAACGAAAAACAACTGAAATACGCATATAAATGCATACAGTTGTGACATACTTTCGGGACAATATTGCATGTTGATGCCACGAACCCGTGGAGTCGCAGAGGACTAAAAGCTTTGCAATAATTATTTTCAAAGAAGAAAAAGCTCGAAAGATGATAACAAACCCTTGAACCGCTCCATAGCATACCCAATCTTGAGTCACTAGCAGTACTTCTGGCCATCAAAACTTTCTTAATTAAGATAGTAAAAAGCCCATTGCATAGCAGAAAGTCAGGCTGGTACGTTTCACGTTCTCGTCTTATCCAATGTTGTATGGCATCAGGTTTTGACAGTTTTGGCGGCCAACTCAGGAATAAGTTCATTTTGCAACTTTACAACGCCACACATAACATTTGCTGGAAAGTACCCTTTTACTTGCTAGACAGAAAATGGAAACTGTAAACCTTAGCTATCAAATACCTATTTTGACATGTTTGCTCTTTCTCTACAGTTTACGCAAGCAATGCATAGCTGCATATGACGTACTGCCTCTCGTTCACTACAGCTTGTATTTCCTCCTGTAGTCTATGTTAAGGCTTCGGTTCTTTGTATAAACATTTTGGCAATATGTTACCCTATCTTTATTTTTTCGGTAAGACTTAAAATCAGTGGCAAAACATTTGCTAAACGACAAAATATTTGCGATATCACCAGCAGGTTTTAGGGCGTCTGGTGTCCCAGAGAATGCTTTGAAAACCAGCAAGAATATATTGTGGTGTTGTCATGTTTCCTTAAGTTGGCAGGTGAAAATTTTCACGCACCAGCAGTGCTTATAAATTTTGCCAGCAGGATATTTCCCCGGTTTATGAACAATCCAACAAGATTACACTTAGAAAAGAAAACTGACAGCCTCGCTTGTTTTGAAGTGTTAACGCAACTGGTAGTTTTACTCGTGAAATATTTACAGGCGAAGTTGGGTAAGCTTACAAATACCCCTGCTGAGTTGCGCAAACGAAAACATTCGTGCGAACGGCATGTTCAGCACAACGACGACGCTAAATGTAACCCGAACTGGTTGTAAAGCGGGGCAGTGAAATTTTATTATGTGAACCTAGAAATGAAATGGGTTATTGTGTGCGTCCAAGGTGCGACAGGAGGAAGTAGAATGCGACCAGTGGTCTAACGGAGAGGCGGAAAACAGAAACGGAGAAAAGGAAGTAAGTAGTGCAAAAAGAAGATTGTGAAAAACACAAAAAAATGGCTCCAATCCCCGCTTTGAAGGTGGGTGGACTGCGACGCTGTGAACGACACCCACAGCGATTGCCCAATTGGCGATTGAATTCGCACACGTGGCTCTACAAAGAGTGAAATCAGAGACTCTGGCAGCTGTTACCTGGTGTTCGTGGGGGCGGCGTCGCGAATGCAGCTGCGTCGGCCACGGCAAAAAGAAAACAGAGAGGAGTGTCTTCTAAACGTGAGGAGGAGGGCGGCACGTGCGACTATGGCGTCACCTTTCTCACTGCCTCCTCCTTAGTCTTGTTTCATGCGTCCCCGCCAAAAAGCGCCCTCCCCCTCCCTAGACGCTGAATACAAAACGACCATCTGCATGCCCGTCGCCACGTGTAGGCGTAGCTGAGCCCGCAAGCCTACGGGGTCTCTCACCGCTTCTCTAAGGGTACAGGCTAGATCCCTGGCGGTGCCAGTAGTTTGCGTAGCCTGGGTGTAGCTATAGCCTATAGCCTGGGATCTTTCTTTGTGTAGCCAGCACTAGCCTGGCAGTTTTCTGCTGACGAGGACACGAAAATTTCCCCGGCTGGTTAAAGCTATACTGCTTCGCAGTAAAAACTAATCAATGTAACACTGAAACCGGAACTTTGAGAAGACACTGCATGCGTAATCTAAGGTGGTTGGTTTGGTCCCTGAGGGGGACGAGCGTTTTTGCCAATTAGTTTTCAAATGTGCCTGAAATTGTTATTCCTTTAAAGGCGACATCATCATCATCAGCCTGTCTACGCCCACTGCAGGGCAAAGGCCTCTTCCATAGATCCCCAATTATTTCGGTCATGTGCGAATGCGACCAATTTATTTCCGCAGATTTTTTTATCTCATCTTCCCATCTAACTTTGTGCCGCCACGCGCCACGGTTTCCTTCTCTAGGGATCCACTCTGTTACCCTTAATGACCAATGGTTGGTTTGCCTTCGCATTACGTGCCCCGCCTATACCCATTTCTTTTTCTTAATTTCTATTGATATGTCCTTAACACGCGTTTGTTCCCTGACCCACTCCACTATCTTCTTGTCATCTTCCGTTCAATTGCTTGCTGAGTCGTCCTCAATTTAAGTTGGGCCCTTTTAGTGAGCCTCCAAGTTTCTGTCCAATAGGTGAGTACCGGTAAGACGCAGCTGTTATACACTGAAGGAGTACTGAAAGAGTAGTGTCACAAAATTGTTCTGTTATAGTGTTTTGCTGCTATGGGTGCCTACCGGCCCACTAATCATAGAATGGCACTTTAGATGGTATAGGGCACTGTAAATAATTATTTACAGACCCTTTTATTCCTGTCAGTTTCGGTTCCTCCAAACAAGCACCGAGGCGGCCGCCATGAATAGAGGGCGCTCATGACGTCACTAGGCAAGACTAAGCTTGAGGGCAGTAAAATAGGTTTAAATCTGTGTTATAGCCGCAAAGTACAGGAAGTGGAACAACATATCCCTCGACTGATATATGCAGATGACAGTACTACTTGTTGAGGAACTGGGCCCCGGGCCATGGCACCGCTCAGAACGCCTATTATTCCACTTCTCCTTCTCTAACCAATGATGGTGATAATGTCCTAAGCTCGTCTTCTTTCCTCAACACACTCCCGCCCGCGACAATGATTCATGCACACCGACATGCACAGGACCCGCGCAGGAAATACCAAAAAGATAAATAGCAGCCAGTTCAGCATCCTGGTTGTGATTCGTTGAGCCGTCGGTCTCAGGTCGTAAGTTGTTTCCTTTTCCACCGGTGCTTTGAGGAGCTTCCTTGTACCGGTTCAGTTTAGCGCTGGCAAGAAAAGTCCAACAACACTCGGTTCCGGGGTAGGAGTTCGATAGCGGGCGATCTTGGGTCGAGGTTTTTTGCAAAGCCGGATTGATGGGGATTCCTCGTGATTCAGACGTCGTTTTCGTCGGTAAAAGTGCACAGTAGTCCGCATCGCCCTCCTTCGTGAGAATGCTTGCTGTCTTCGTTGTTGGAAGTCAGCTGCAGTTAGCGTTGGGACTTCAGCTCGAGAACTCATACGTTGACCTCCGGCCCCCTGCCCAACTTTCCGTGTCTTGCGACAATTCGATTTGTTGTTTACGACGGTGCTATAATTGAATCCAGAGCAACCAGAACTGAATGCTCCTTCTCTTTAGTCACACACTCGACTGGTTCTGTTCCTGATTCGTCGGCCTCTTCATTGCCCTGTGGTATGACCTGGTATGACCTGCGGTATGTGGTATGCAGCGTGACACAGGGTGCAGAGTTTACGACGCATACCGAAGACTCGGTGGTTGCCTCCAGGGTCGCTGCTGTCAGGGATTCTTGGCAGGGGCAAAAGGTTCTCCAAAGGCAACTGAAGAGGCGAGTGGAACGCTGCGTGTCGTTCGGAGGGATCCACCTTTAGTGACGGTTTCAGGGGGCCTCCACGAAGGCTTTCCTTTACTGTCTTGCGGGGTTGTGCAAACGTAGCCATTTTTAAATGCGAATGCATTTCTTAGTCGAGCCATGTCAGGCGCCGTGCGGCGTCCACGCGCCCGCAGGTGTTATCTCTCCGCTCTCACCCCCTCTCCCATAGCAACAGCTGCGAGCGCGCGCGCTCCTCCTCTCCCCTAGCAACCGGAGGAGGTGGTGCGGGCGGATCAGCGGCGAGTGAGTGGAGAGGAGGAGCGCGCTCGGGCGTGTGAGGGCGCTTGCATCGCGGGAGCTCGACGGAGCTCCCGCGTGTGTGGGAGAGTGTAGGCGAGGGTAGGCGCGTTGCTTCGGTGCTTCTCCTCTCGACGCTCGCCCCACTCTCCCACGCCCGCATGCTTTTCAAAGACCCTTTGACTGTGCACTTTACCGACCACAAGGCAGTGATCGTGGCCGCCAAGTACAACGACAACACAAACAGGTGTTAAATAAATGGTTACGCTACAAATCACCGTCTCCTCATTAATTATAAATTCCGCGCACTCTCGCGCAAAAGAAATGCATTCGCATTTCCTCACGATTCCCTTCGGGGAGGTGGGGTTAATTTTTTGATAACGTGTCTCGAAGCATCAAATTAATCCAAAAAATCATTCCGAAGTACAAATCAGATTCTTCATATTCCTTTGTGTAGCCATCAATATCCAATAAGTTTCTCATCTGATTGTCGAGCTGTACGAGGGTGATCTGTTTTTGCTGCGCGGATTCGTGGAGGGTTTTCAGCGTACTTGGTTTCACAGGGCGCTGCTCCAATGCGCGGTCTGCCGCTTTGACGAGGTCTGAAATCTGTAGTCGGAGGGTGTCTCTGAGCCGTAGCAGTTGGCCCGCGTCCTCTGCGTCGTCTCCGGGTTCAGTGTGGGTGGTGTGGAGCGTCGAGCAGCCGGCCATGGCGGGCGCCGCCCAAGGGCACGGCCTCCGAGATGAGGGAATCACGAAGTATCCCAACCAGGAGTTTCCCAGGCCTCACGAGCCTCAAAGATGCGCTGCGCCGTCTTGCAGTCCACTGGGCCGTTCCTCCAGGTTTCACGGCACCAATGTTGAGGAACTGGGCCCCGGGCCATGGCACCCCTCAGAACGCCTTTTATACCACTTCTCCTTCTCTAACCAATGATGGTGATAAATAATGTCCCAAGCTCGTCTTCTTTCCTCAACACAACTAGCAGATAGCAAACAGTGTCTGCAACAGTTCACAGATATATGGGAAGAAGAAGCCACGGAACTAGGGGGTGAGCTAGTCGGGAGTTCTGGTTTCTAATGATGACGCTCGTAATGAATCGGTACTCGTTCAACAAGCAACAATACCGCGAGTAACGAAATACAAATCTCTCGGCATATGGATAAACGAAGGTCAGGCCTACCTAAAAACTCATGAGGAGCGTTTAAGAATGAAAGGAAAAAGAAACTCCTCTATCATGAAGCACAGAACACTATGGCGATATAACAAATATGAAGTAATGAAAGGAATCTGGAATGGTATAATGGTACTGGCGCTCGCCTTTTCAAGCGCAGTAGCGCGCCTCAGCAGAGATTCAATCAGCGCTAGAAATAAATCAGAGGGCGGTATGTCGGTTGGCATTAGGAGCAGAGAGAGAGAGAGAGAGAGAGAGAGAGAGAGAGAGAGAGAGAGAGAGAGAGAGAGAGAGAGAGAGAGAGAGGGAGAGAGAGAGAGAGAGAGAGAGAGAGAGAGAGAGAGAGAGAGAGAGAGAAAACTTTAATGAACACTAAAGAGGTTAGCCCCACAAACGGCGGGGCTTGCTACTTCGGATGGGGGTGAACATAGTGAGGTGAAAAAAAAAGCGGGGAAGAAGTGCGCACAAACAATGAATAAGAGGGAGAAGAAAATAAAATCAGTTCGGAACGTAGAAAAAATTTACAGCACTAGGAGAAAAAATCTGAGGATCCCAAGTTTAAAGAACATCGGTTAGTCCCGTGTCAGACATAAAAGTTAAGAGAGCCTTTGTCCCTCGCGCCGCGTCAGCGTGATTTTGCCACTGACCAAGAAAGTGACGCAGCTCTAAAGAGTGTTCCCGTAGCAGTCGCACTAGAGTTCTTTTAGCTGTTTCGCGTTGAGTTCTATGCTGCGGGCAGTAACACAAGACATGCTGTATGTCGTCTCTCACAGAGCACACAGAGCACAATGGCGAGACCGCCCAACCTATCTTAAAAAGAAAACTACCAGTGAAGGCAACGTTCAGGCGTAGTCGGTGAAGGACACCCTCAGTTTTCTTTAGGAGCACACAGTAAAACAACAAATGAGACAGGGCAGGGAGACATGGGATGGGTTTCCTTTGGAGTGAGAGAATCATGGAGCAAAATATGTTTTGAAGAACGAATTAGAAATATTGATGACCAGAGATGGGCAGCCAGAGTGTTACGGCATCTTTACATGAAAAGCGTGGACACACTGTGGAGGAAAAGAACCAGAAGGCTCAGGACAATGTATATGAAACCTGGATGCGCAGGGGAATCGAACGAGGAAATAAAAAATGAAGTGAAAGAATCACAGACAACGGCCTGAGAAAAGAGGATAGACGCAAAGAAGTTCTTAGATATCTGCAGAATCGGGAAGCGAGAGGTGACGAGAGAAGTTCTTTGATAATACTTAAGGGAGTGCATTGCTTTTTGAAGATCGGACGGGTTGCTTGCGGACAAAAACGCTTATCCACGAGCCGATACAGTAAGACAGGTGCGTAGTTGCGGCAAAGAGCCAGAAACCATGCGACATATTGTAACGGAGGGCAAAGGTATCCGTCCAGTCCTCAGTGAGTAAGACATCCAGCTACCGGAAGCCTTTCGCTTTAAGGCTAACGGAAAAGTGGGCACCAGTAGAGGTTAGTAAAGGAAGGTTAGAATGTTGGTGGGAAAAGAGCAGAGAACAATCGGGGAAGACATGCGAACAAAAAAGTCAGACTGGCACAAAAATTCCACAAAGGTTTTTTTTTTCTTTTTTGCGAGGTCATTGTACCGTGGCCTTACGACTAAGGTCACTGTGCAACGCCACCCCATTACAAATGGGAGGCCGTTAAGCATCCTCTTCTAAGGCCCCCAAGGCCTTACACTGTTCTCGTCGCACCGCAGCCGGTCTGGACGCGCGCGCGCGCGTGTGTGTCGTGACCGGTTGTGGTCGCACGCACCCGGACAGCATGACGTAAGTCCCGGAACTCTGTTGGGATGCACGGGGTGAAACTGCGCGCGCCAACAGCAGCCAGACATTCTACTGAGACTCCATCCAAACTTCTCTAGCAATCCCGCCTGGCTCCGCCATCAGGGACGCGCATCGTCTCCTGCCTGCAGCAAGCGCGCGGATCCGTACTGTCCGAGCAGGCCCTAGCCTCGAACCCTTTCACGGAGCCCTATCAGCTCGGGACAGTCTCTTAACCTTCCAAGACATTACGGCACATTTCCGCCTCTCACGCCACCAGCTCCCTCCCGCACACCCGGATTTATCCAACAGGGAAGAACGGCTATGGCGACTGGTGCAAACCCATACCCTCCCCTGTCGCTACCACCTGCACCGTATTTATTCTTCCGTCTACCCCTCCCCCAACTGCCAGGCCTGCGGAACAGTGGAAACCCTAGACCATCTCCTTTGGAACTGTCCCCACAACCCCTATCCCCCCTTAACAGACGGAGGGCACTGGGCTGAGGCGCTGGGCAGCTCCGACCTGTCTACCCAACGGGTGGTCACGGCGAGGGCTGCTGCGGTCACCGGTACGCCGGTCACCACGCCCCCGTAAGGGGCCTTTAAAGGCTCAATAAAATGTTTGTCCTCCACCTCCGAGCCCGAAATGGATAAGCACGTCCTCCGCCCAGTTTAAGGTCGTACTTTGAAGAGGCATACCGGCGCCTGGCTCTGCGAACCGCCAGCTTCGAAGTGCTGGCCTTCCCGACGGGTCTTGACCAGATAACAGCGTACACGGGCTTTCGCCGGAGCCCGCTCCACCACCTCGATTCCACGAGACTGAACCAAAGCGCCCAGCCTCCCAGGCTGTGGGGTCCGCAGAGTGTGCCTTTCTTTCACCCACTGTCCGCCCACCTTCACCCCTTCCCCACCACCAAGTTGTCCACTTTTGTGTGCACAGTAATGCCTTGGCGCAACCAAATCACTACTACTACAGCGCGTTGTCTACGTCACAGGAGCCCTGATGTCGGCAGTTCGTTATGGGGGCGACGCGCTCATCGCGCTCTCCCGATGCCGATGCCGAAAGGGTATCCGCTCAGAGATTTCTGGTCAGTGCAAAGCTTTAAATTGATTTGAAGTTTGTCATACTGAACGGTTACTGTTGACGTTTCCTGCTCGATACCTCAATATACAAAGGAAGCCTTTTACATAGTTATCTCATTGTAGTATCTGTGTTTGGATTTCAGCATTTCGGTGGTGTACTACCAGGGGGCTGCGACCGGGCTATAAAAGAGCGCTGTCTCGGTAATAAACGCTGTATTGGATCCCACCTTCAATGTGAGTGGCGTCTCTCCACCGTGCCTCTTCGGGGCCGTCGTCGTCGCGAAACTACACTAAGCTGGGAAATTTTGTACCAGAACCGGTCGAAGCGTATCCTCAATCCTTTCCTTAGCTTTGCAGACTGCTAGTTGTCCTTTGGTATAAAAGAATGCACTAACCAAATTGAGGCCAAAGAGTAAACTATTGCTACTTGTGACATTTTCTAGAGCGTCAATATACCGCCACAAGGGAAATAATATTAACTTAGGTCAGGTGCCAACCACTGGGTTTTTGTTAACAGAACGTATACGTGACCCAAAAAACGTAGCCGCCATCCCGCCGTACGAACATTAATGTCCAGAAAAGCTGTATCAAACAACACACATGCTGGTTGGGGTTTTGTTTTATTCTCAAGCTCCTCTTCCCTTAATTTCTGTCTTTAACCAGGCGTCTTTGATTTCCGTGGACTATCGATGGCAGTCTTAGAATGAACTGAATGAGTTTATGCGCTTTAGACTTCGCACGAGGGCTTAGAATGACGTCAGATGGCCCTTTCGAAAGCAGCTCCAACGTAATCCTTACTGGGAAGTCGTGGGAGAGTGTTTTTAGTGTTCACGGGGCGTCATCGTCCCTCATGCTGTTGCATGCTTGTTTGCATTTTTCCTTACAGAAACGAATATGAGTTCTATGGTGCACGCCTGATTAGCTCGACAGATGCGTTGGGCGTTCCTATTTGATTTTTGTTACTAGCGCGTGGCCGCGCTCGCCTACCATATCTTGTGTTAATCGCATGCGAAGCACGTTTTCGTGTTCTTTCGCGCGCCGCGTCGGCAAGCTTGACAGGGAAAGGGTTAAGCTACCCAATCCCTTTCGTCAACTGTTTCTGTATAACCTGCAGTGTTCTTAATCTAGTTACGTGTTTCCAGAAACGAGAACAGATAAATGCGTGGAAAGCATACGCTGCGAGATTCCATTCCCGACGGTCGCCTGTGCACGTCCCTGCGTTGACTGCTTCTTCGGCGCTTGTGTATTCTTTGTGTTTATTGCGCAGAACGGGGTGCGCAGTAGTGGAGGGCTCCGGAATACTTTTGACCACCTGGGGATCTTTAACGTGCGCCGCAATCTCGAATACACGGGCGGTTTCGCTTACCCTGCGCCGCCATTCGCTACGTGACAATATTCAAGTGATGACACGTATAAGCGTTTGCATAGAACCAAACTGTACCGCACCAAATTCTAAACCGGAAGTTTTGCGCGCGCGAAAACAAAAATATATCGAACCATAGCACAGACAGTTCCGCTGTAAAATTTAACATTTGATAGCCACGAGAAAATATTTTATATTTTGTGTGTTATTTTATAATTGGTTTTGAATTTTAAAGCTTGTGTTGCGTTGAGCAGAACCGAAGGAGGTAGTCTACAACTCGCGACAGAAAGCAAGAACCGCGGTGCGTGAGAAGTTTACGTGGGCGCAGTGGTAAAGCACGACATTGTGCAGAAGGAAGTCCGCAACGTCCGTAGCGCAGCAAGTGGTTAGGGCTGTCGTAACAACAAAACGGGTAGCAATATCACCTGCACCACGAGAAAACATAGTTACATTACCACCGGTTATTCAGGCAATTCCACCCGACAAATAACACAATACTAATCAGTACGTATAAAGGAAACTCGCATATAAACGGGCTCACGCCTTACATGACAACGTAACGAATCCTCCCTTACCAAAGGGTTTGGAAGCTATATTCACCAGTCATTCCCTTAGAACAAAATTCACAGGCCTGATAGGTAATCGCCCTTTATCTTTTCGCCCGCTCATTGATGGCGGAAAAACGATCGGATAATAGTTTTCTGGCAAATCGATTTCATGTGCGGTAAGAATAACGGCAACAGCGTCGCTGAGGTTAACCTGACTTCCATGAACGGATTGGTCTGCGCCAAGTAATTACGAATGGAGTTTAATTTTGTAGGCGGACATCTATGACGACTGCAGCCGTGCCTTGGCACCGCTGCACTGGTTGAGTAGTTAGGGAACGGAGACACCAGAAAACAACGTTAGGTACCTTAAGAAACATCGTACTCACGAAACAGAAGAGATAACACTCGGACACTGTGCTAACCCCGCGGTGGAAATACTAACTTAATACGCGGGTTCGACCCCCGGCCGCGGCGGGCGCTTTTCTGATGGAGGCAAAAAGCAAGAACGCCCGTGTGTACAAGATTTCAACGCACGTTAAATATCCCAAGGTGATCAAAATTAATCCGGAGCCCTCCATTAGGCGCGCCTTATCGCCTGCGTTGCACCGGCGCGTTAAACCCAACAATCAATCAAACAATCGAAATACCAACTTGCCGCCCAGGCTACACTCTTAAAGGCCATAAGCTTTATCTTTTACGACGGCGACACTTACCAGAAACGGCCAGCTGCGAATCGAGGTAGGGGAGCACGCTGCCTCTCCACTTGGCCGACAGAACGACGGGCGTCGACCTGCACACCAGGGAATTTTTACGGAATGGCCTGTGCGCGGGGATACGCGCGCGGTTGACACGTGCCCGCTTTGTGGATATTGGTCATGGCTTAGACGAGCTGATCCCGCCTGCAACATGCTAAAGTACGAGATAATAACCAAAGGAATCATGAAATATTTTCTCTCGGCACGCCAGTCTGAAGGTGTACTCAAAAGGCCAAAGCTTGCCGGGATTTATTAACAACTTGGTTACTGCTGCATAGCCCTTTCGTCTCTTTCTTCGCTTTTGTTTCTTTGTCTTTAGGCACGCGTTACTTCGACCAACTTCCTTTCTGTTACACAATGCACACGTCTCTTTTAAAGACGATTGCTTTCTTGGGCTACTCGAACGGGAAAATTTTGCTCTGTCTGTCTGTCTGTCTGTCTGTCTGTCTGTCTGTCTGTCTGTCTGTCTGTGTCACTCAATTCAGCCAGCCGGCCAAAGTGAAACATTATCTGCGCAATAGTGTAATATACCCACAGCCTAAGCTAAACGTCTAAGTCCGGTGTTAATGTTTATACTTGTCAACATTGTTGGACAAGAACAAACAAGGCATTACGCAAATATGACGCAGAAAATCAATACATAAGTTATATTCCCAGTGTTCCTTCATTAAAAAATTTGCGGATGCTTGCTTTTGTGATAGCAAATAAAATACAGTGGAACCTCGATGTTACGTCCCCCGGACTTACGACGACCCTCTTTTTACGATGGATCACCGTGGTCCCGGCAAACTCCCCATAGAAACAATGCATTGAAAACCCCGATGATATGACGCCCGGGAGCACGCGGTCCGCTTCATACGACGGACCCTGGCGCGGATAAACCTGCGTTTTTCCATCATTTTACACCGCTTCGCTGCCTCGTACCGACTTTTTTTTATTCTTAACCCCGTTTGACACTGCTTGATGTGCAAAGGTCTGCAGGCGGGCCAGACCATTTGCTGAAGGGACGCAAGCTAGCAGGCGAGCACTCGTGAGCGGAAGTAAACCTCCGACGGCCCCACGCGGCAGCAGTACACCAACGCACCAACCGAGAGAAGTCGAAGTTCAAGTGGCAGGCGGACCGTGAATTTGAAGCTCACGTCGAGCCGCCTACAAACACGAAAACACATACGACGCAAACCCACGGGGACGACCGATATCTCTGCTCTCCGCTTATCAGCGTCTTTCAAAGCCGCATTGTCACTCCGCTCCTTTCTTTGCTAGACTGCCCCAATACACACGTCCGCCGCAAGGGTGGGGACACGTACCCGTTGGCACCGCCATTTTGGACCACTCCATGGCAGCCGCAGCAAGTCACTGTAGTAAGACCGCGCTATAATTTTCGTCGCAACGCGGTTTACTCGCGAAGTTTGAATCACCTTATCTATTTCGCGTTGCTGGGTCTTCTGGGACAGGCATAGGTCGGCGTACTCACTCGTGAGTACACTCATTTGTACTCATTTGTACTCAAACTCACGAGTGAGTACGATGATGAGTGATCACACACCCAGAAAAAAATAGTGAGTACGATGACGAGTGAGTATAGGGGCAAGTCCACTACTCGTGAGTACAGTACTCATGAGTACACTACTCATGAGTATGAGTACTCATGAGTACAGTATTCATGAGTTTGAGTACTAATGAGTATGAGTACTCATGAGTACACAGCACTCATGAGTACACAGTACTCATGAGTACACATCACTCATGAGTACACAGCACTCATGAGTACAATACTCATGAATACTGTTTTTGCGAGTGCTTGCACTCTTGAGTATATGCACTCCTGAGTACAGTAGTGCAAACAGTAGTGCAAACAAGAAAACGGACGACAAAAGCTGCCACCCGAAGACACGCAGAAAAACGCAGTTTACGACCACGGCTGCACCGACAACCCCCGAGCTCCCCTGAGCCCGACCCGGCCTGAGAACAAGAGGAGACACCAGACGCAACGCGAGTGCTTACGTTCCGTTTTGCTTGTCACATGTACTTGCCTTCGCGCAGTAAGTCGCCCAACGACAGTGCACCGCGTCAGACGTTTTCTTCCTCTGTCCTGATTTATATGTAACCTGTGTTTTTCTAATCAATTAAACAATTTATTTTTTCTACTTAGTCTTTCATTCGAGCTACGACCTAGCTAACAGTGCAGATAAGTTGATTATTCGTGAGTAATACAAATTGAGTACTCATGAGTACAGATTGAGTACTCATGAGTGCAGAATGAGTAGTACTCATGAGTGAAAAATGAGTAGTACTCATGAGTACAGATTGAGTACTCATGAGTACAGAGTGAGTACTCATGAGTACAGATTCAGTACTCATGAGTACAGATTGAGTATGAATACTCGTGAGGACAAATGAGTTTGAGTACAAGTGAGTACGATTACAAATGAGTATTTGATGAGTGAGTACGAGTGATTTTGTGAACAGACGAACTTTTTGAGTCTGAGTTTGATTGAGTACAGCATGAATGAAAAAAATTGTGATTGAGTTTCAGTGAGTTCCTTCTGTTTTGCCGACCTATGGGGACAGGAAACCGCTGTGTGTTGAGCATTTAACCCAATAGCGACCGCACGGGACCGTTCAAAGGGTGTCCAACCATGTACGGCAATGCTGTTTTTTCATGTCCGCCTCGTACTATCGTTCGTTTTGCTTTGCCTTGGCAGTTTTACACTCGCTTTTTCCCCTCTCAATTTGCTCTACCAAGTCCGCTCATCTTGCGCGCGCAAGGCGCGGGGCTGGTGGGTTATAAATAGCGCCGGACGTCACAGATGTCGCGTAGCGCGCGGCGCTTTGCTGGCTGGCTAGCTGGACGCCATAGATGGGAGTGGGGCACTACATAGGAGTTGAGATGGCGTTCGGCAACGCGACACCGCTTCGAAACGTCGGCGTCGAGCAGCGGATGCCAAACTTCGAGAAAGTGAAGCCGCTTCGAAACGCCAGCATCGAGCAGCGGATCCCGCACTTCGAGAAATCGAAGCCGCTTCGGCACGCTTTGCATCACCACATAATTCCCTCCAGGGAGATGGTGTAATTTTTTTTTAACTTGTGAGTTCAGCTAAACATTTGCAAATCACACAAGAATAGTTTAAATAAGTTCTTAGCCCACCAGTCGCGTGAGAACGCCTACTAGGCCAGCATTTACCTGCACCCCGGTCGTACGACACCCCGGTCATACGACGCTTTCTCGCGGTCCCTTGAAAGTCGTATTATCGGGGTTGCAGTGTACCACATCAATTGCAGAAAACCGCCGCCTGCTGTTGCCCGCGCTACCTGGCGGAATTTAAAAAATCAAAGGGCAACAGCAACGAAAGGCTACACTAGATAGGTTCCGCGTTCCTCTTGGCAGGCTCAGGGAAAAAAACAGCGTGGTTCTATAAAAGTTGTAGTAGGGTGCCTCGAGTCACGCGCGTCTCCGCCGTACGGCAGCTCTGGCATCGAGGAACCTCGCCTGTAGCAGTGGAACGCGGTAAATTTAAATTTACTTGAGCAAACATCCAGCCTGTTATCTTGGAAGGAACAAGACGGGATAGGAACAGCATGAGAGGTGAGCGGGAAAGAGAAGGGATGCATTTACTTGCCAGGGGCGCCAGTCGACTGTCGTCTTGCGTCGACGTTTTGCAACGAAAGGAGCAGAAACGCGGCCAATTTTTTTCGCTTTCGTTTCTTCGTCTTACGGCGCGAATTACGCCAGCAAGCATGCTGGCACACGCCACGGCTTCCCTCGAATCAGTGTTCTGAGCAAGTTTTGCATACCTGTTGTACTCACGCGCCCTCAAATTTAGTTGGCGAGCGGCACGCACCATTATGCAGCTTTTGCGTTTCCAATTCACAGTTTTGTAAATTTTATGAAGCTGGAACAATGCACACTAAGGCTCCTGATTACTGGTCCATCCCTGAAGTGTGTTTTTTCCACGAAGAAAGTAACAACACCAGCGACAATAACTTTTGTTCTACGCTGGCATCCGACGGAAATAGGCCAATCCTTTAAGTGTGGTCGGGGTTTTTTTCCCTTGGGGCCCACTTACGAACAGGGTCTTTTGCTCTTTGCACTTAAACTGAGATACGCTCTCTTGGAAGCACTGTGAGGCCTGGCCTCACAGGCCTGGGCTTATTTTCCACATGACAAAAAGGCCCGAGAGATATGTCGTGCATCAGTGTGAACGTGGGGGAATGGAACCATGTTCAGCAAACCTCCCATGCGTTTATCATGAGAGGAGAGAGAAAGAAGGCGAACACTGTGAAGGGTGGCCGGGGAGCGAGGAGTACACGGGTGGCAAAACACAACCGTGCTTTGACAAAATCGTCATGCTCATGCCACCGGCCACCTAGCCCTCTTAACCGCATAGGTGACCGGTAAAAAGCGCAAAGGCTCATGGGTACGTCGTCTGCTCCAGCCACTTCCCGTTCGAGATCTCGCCTGGCCTCCCGTACGCCGGCGGCTTTCGCGCGCGTAAGTGCGTGTTGTTTATTTGTCACAAAGTGCTTACCTTTCAGAGAAGCCCGGAGTATAGGCTTCATCGTTGTTCCACATTGAATTTGCGATGCATGAGTGTTCTGTGTCAGTGGGAACATAAACAAGCACACATGCGCGTGAAAGCCGTCGGCGTACGGGAGGCCAGGCGAGATCTCGAACCGGAAGTGGAGGAACTCCGCGGGAGCAGACAATGTACCCATGAGCCTATTGTACAATAAAGTCTCTCTCTCTCTCTCTCTCTTTCGGGCCCCTTTGTTGCTGTTGTGCTTGGCGCTCGGGCCACGAGAAAGGTGCGAGAAAAGAAAAACGGTGGCACATAGCGCACCGTCCCGTGTTTTTAAAGTGCAATATTTCTGTGGGCGACCGATGGCGTCCTGTCAGAAAAACTAATGCATTTCCCCGTGGACCGGTTGGTCGACCGATAAGCTCTGATAACATCACTGGACACACGGCGCGTGCGTGGAACCGGGCTTCCTTTGTGTCAAAATGGTTACCTTGAAAATCGAGAAAAAGGAACGGTTCTAGATACAACAATACACGCAAGGATCACGAAAAAGGAGTACAATAGTATACCGTATTTTCGCACGTATAACCCACCCCTGCATATACTTTGAGCCCCCACTTTCAGCCCACCGGAAAAGAAAAGAAACTGAGGTATTGCCCGCACATTTGATCCAGGAAACGCTGCACCAAAGATACTGCTCAAGCTACACATCACATTCTATGTAGACAGAATAAGTGTATATTTGGCAAGTAGAATGCACTGATCGAAAGGCGAAAGTCACAATTCACTCAGTGTCACCGCTCTCGCTAGCGTTATCACTTGAGCCACAGTCCTCGCTGTTGTACACAAGGTCATCTTCGGCTATATCCATGGTGTTTGTGATGCAACATTTTTTGTAGCTTTTTTGCACCATCTCTCCTGGAATCGTCCTCCATTCCTCCATGCCTTGCCCTTGCATGTTTTGCGCGATCGCTGCCCTGGAAGGCTTAGTCAATGTTACTGCGTAGGAGCTTCACGGCACAACGAGCATTGTCGTGAAGCTCCAATAAAGGAAAAAGCCCTCTTATTATCCGAGCCATATACTTTGCCACTGAACTTTCCGCATTTTTGGTGCGCGTTATACGCGTGAAAATACGGAACCTCTATGTCAAAAACCACGTATTGGTATACATTTACATGGTTCGTAGACACCTTTATTTAGTGCGCGAAAAATCGTCGCAAGGGTTCGTTCTTCGTCTACTATTTGGTTCCTTGAAGATTTGACAATTAATTCGACGCACTTTCAGCAAAAATTGGACGCGGTTTTAGCTTTCGCTCTTCTCTCAACTTTCTTGTGGAGGGAGTGATGAATTTTTCTCGTTTGTGTCGCCGTATATTCCCGAATTTCTATTATTTAAACTGGGGTTTTCGCGCGTTTTCGCACGTTTTCTGTTTTCCATCGCCAAAATACGGCCACATGTATTTTTAATTAGAAGACACTGCTGCTATTAGTTATGCATTTATCATGGCCGGGCGCGGTGGCACCGTCGACATGCGACGGAGAAATTGGCCGCTCATATAGCTTTTGCAGTCAGTGTTTATGCTTGCTGCTCAACGCAGGAGATATGGGTTTGGAACTGCAGGGGCGACTACGACCGCGATGGACTGACGTTCAAAAAACAAACACGTATGGCGACACTGTAGACAGGGATCTTCATCGATTATCATTTGCATCAGCTTAGCGGCACATGCGCCCACCCAGCAAGAGTTCCTGTGCATGCTTTCCTGTTTCACGTCTGATGTCGACGAGCCGCTGCGCCGTCTGTTCCACCATGACAGGAAAGCCCGCTTTCAATGCTGCGCACGGAACTCCTTTCCCAGTTGTGAGCAGGTCAGCAGCTGCGGCTGACCCGCGCAGAGGACGGTGCAGACGGCTGCAAAGAACGCACCGTTTTCATTCCTCCACTGCAAGCCGCGCGTCGTCGCAAACCATGGATCACCTCCTCTGGCAATGCCCCCACAACCCATTCCCTCCATATCGAGACGGTGAGCACTGGGCGAGGGCGTTGGGCAGCTCGGATTCCGCGGTGCAAGATGCCATCGTCGCTCGGGCTGCCAAAGTCACCGGGGACCTTCCTCCCTCGGTCACCACCCCTCCCCCGAATTAGCCCTTGCGGCAATAAAAGTTTTCTCTCTCTCTCTCTCCTACTTGCGGGACGGGTGGCTTTCCCGCACGACTTTGGAACTCAATATGGCGGATGCAAGCGCAACGCTGCTCCCATGGGGAGCTTTCTATACCATCTGTCCTCCGTGGCTATGAAGTCTATATGAAACTTTATGCGTGCGACATCCGTTGGAGCAACGTCATATGATTGCAGGTTTTATTTGATGCCGCATGATGGATCCAGTGTTGCACACCATGTAGACGACATTTAGCAGGAACGCCCTTCGCGACTCACGTAACTCCTGCTGCTGTAATTAGCGTGGAAATATCACTCCTGGAGACCCCAGTACGTGTCCATAACACGTTTCAAAGCCGAAGCCCACAATGCATTTAGTCGGCCACGGCTGTGGAGTCTTAGTTGCGTAGGGGATGATGCGCGCTGGTCTCGCGTTCCGGATTTTCTGGGATCCGTTCTCATCGAGCCCCCAAACTATCCAATTTTCTGTGACATAATTGCTTTATTTTTTTTCTCTCTGTGCCGTCGCCATTGTGTCCGCCATCTCTCGGTTACGGCGCCGGAGATGACGTGTTTTCAACCTACCGAGCCAATTACTGAGTCAAACCCACCTAGCCTGAATTTCCCTAGAATCGCGCGTACTCAATCCCGACGTAACTATCCTTTGATGCAGCGGCTCTTTCATTATTGATTGTAGATAGGCTTCAAGCCGCATTAATTCTGTTTTTCTTATCTTCCGAGGGAGGAAGTTTGTATGGTTGGGGCCCGGGCCTGTTGGAGACCGTTTCTCACGAGCCCAATGGAAGCGAGGTCAAGAACCATCCCGCCACGGCTTGCAGAAGCCGCAAGGAGCTACACCTACGAAAATCAACACTGGGCCGTCCAGCAGGTCCTGCGGGCGCTCGCCAGGCATGAGACTCGCGAGTCGGCAACGGCGAGCTCACGTCTCGGATGAGTAGCCACCAGGACGACGCCGAGGCCCGCGTCGCGGCGCGTAAAAACGTCGTTCTGCCGGACTAAATAAAGTTTAATCAATCCAATCCAATCCAATCCAATCTCGTTTGTCAGTGTTGTCGGGTTTGATGTGCTTTCGGTGTTTGTGTATGTGTGTTGCTTTTGTGTATTTGTTCGGGTACTTGTGAGAGATTCGGGATTTCGTTACGGTTTAGCCAATGCGTCCTTTTACTGAAGGCGGACGAGGGGAGTACGTTTTCAGTTGAGTCGTGTGTTTTGAATTACCTGCCCCGAGGGGGCTACGTACGGCAGTCTATAAAGTGAAAGCTCGTCAATTCGAACTCGGTTAATTCGAACTTACGGATAGTTCGGACTGAGGCCCTGGTCCCGGCACAGCCCTCCATAGTTCAATGGGGGAAATCTCCCGATAATTCGAACGCGTCGGCATCCATATTGGTTAATTCGAACTGGGATCCCCTAGTTTCCATCGCTCCGAGCAGAAGTCGGCCCAGAGTGATTACAATGTGTTGCAAATCAAAATCAAACCAATTTTACTAGATCTGCAAAACAACTAATCAACAAAACAACAGCAAAGCGCACTCTACGCTACTGCGACAGCTTATTTTGCTTCCGCGCGCAGCCGGCGCCGTGCCGCCGGCCCAGTGCTCCGGCGCATGCCATTTCAGGTCCCTTTGGGCCACGGTCGCGGGTCTGGACTCCACAAACGTGTAGTAGCGCCTAATTCGCGATGACAAGCCCAGAGGTGGCTTCTTTGTGTTCTGCCCGCGCAGTGTGGCACGATATCCATCCATTCTAGCGCCTCCTGCTAATTCGAACAGTTTTATGGTTCCCTTCGAGTTCAAATTAACGAGCTTTTACTGTATAAGGCAGGTCGTTTCGAATAACTGTGTCTTCCAAATTTTTCTCGAGTCTACCTCTGCACATCTCTATTCTCGTCGGCCCTTCAGGATCCTCGTACCCGTCCCTACAGGTGTCACTGTGCGAACATGGCCAATATTTCCGCGAACCATGCATTCGGTTTGTTTCTTTATTTATGATTTGTTGTTACCGCCCGCCTGCGTCGGCCTGGGTGATGTGCGCCAAGTGAAACGCGTGTTCCTTTCTTTATTTTTTGTGCCGCACGTGTTATCTCCCATGATAGGGAGAGTGTTTCGAACTAACGTCACCGGCCTAGAATAATCTTATTTAATCTACCGTGCTCTGGATGTTATTCAGCGGCTCCAGAAACGCTCGAGCAGAAAGATAAATGTCCGCAGAGCAGTCGCCGCGATATACGATTTCCGACACTAGCCTGCGCACGTCACTTTGTTGACTGCTGCTTCGTCGGCTGTGTATTCTTTGAGTTGTTAGGGGAGCAGACGTTTGCTCCAATAAACTTGCTTTTGCTTCAAGACAGCTGCGTCGTATTTGGCTACGTGACAATATATTGCCCACTGAAGCGATCATCACACAGCTTGGCTATAGGGATTTCGGAAGAAAAGAACTGACGCCACTCTATTCACGTTTACAAGACACCTGAAGCACAAACCTCACGATTATGAGAGGAAGAGAGAGAGAGAGAGAGACAGACCGTTATTAGAGGAAAGCAGACAGGCCTGCCGGCATGTTAACGTCTACATTCTACTCTGCGAGGTGGGAAGAAGGAAATAAAGTTGCAATAGGAAGTGAGGCGGCAGGAAGAGAAGAAAGAAGTGAATAAAAGAAGTAAAAAAAAGAAAGGAGGTAGCGTGTGTGTTGGGGACCGTAAGTGCGACACATGAAAAGTCTATATACGGTTTCACAGTGCAAGGATGGTCCGGTCCTATATTTTCTCAGCGACAACAGTTTCATTGAGGTATAAAAATACTGCGGTTAGCACTTTACGCTGAGACTAGGGAATGGAAATGGTCCCAGAAATGCTTCTATAGTTCGGAAACTGTGGTTGAAGCACTCGAACTCCTGTGCGAGGTCGTTTCTTGCTTGACTGTATGTAGGGCACTCGAGTAAAATATGCTCGACTGTTTTTCGGTGAACCGCAGTTGTCGCAATACGGGTTCGAGGTTAGGCCAAGGCGATACCAGTAGGTATTTGTGAGCGCTACGTTGAGTCATAATCGATGGAACAAAGTCTCTAGCCGACGTGGAAGTCGCTCCGGTAACCTCAGGGCCAAAATAGGATCGCAGAGGACAAAGCAGGGGACGGGTATTCTAATCTGCCTGTCTCTGGATTTTTCGCCTTTTCTCGCGTTTATTGGAAGTGAGCTCAGTTTTCAACTTTGTGAAGGCAGGGTAATGACCTCCAAGACGGGCATGGCACCGGTTCTTCGGCTGGCCAACTACCTGGGACATTGCCAGCCGCCAACGGCCTCTTACCCTCTACCGTGCCGTCAGTGCCAGCGCTGCCTGTGATTTTCTCCGCAACGGCTTCCTCTACACTGGTGATTATCGGACATGCTCCCGAACCCGCCCTAGACCTCCGTGATACGGCGTCAGTGCCGACACCTGCTGGTCAGGTGGCACATGTATCTGCCGATTCGCCAGCTAGCCACCCAGCCACCCTCTGCCGGATGGCGATGATGCATTCTCTGACATATCGGATACGTCTGCTGCCCCAGTCATGTCTACTAAAGAAGCCCACGAGAGTGCGGAGGCCTCATCAGGCTACGAGATCATGCTTCCACGCAAGCGCCGCCGTGAATCTGAGAAGGTACTGTTGTCTGGAGATGGCCACACCACGATACAACCTCCGAAGTGTGGCGTTATAGTTATATTCAAGCCAATCAAAGAAGCTCAAATCATACCTAAATTGAATCCGCTTGCAATGAAAAAGGGTCTGGAGTCTATGGCCCCTAAAGGAGTTCTCCAGGTACACCCGAGTCATCGGCTCAAGCCGTGGACGTGCGGAACATTGACTCCATCAAGTGCCTGCTGAAAGTTGAGGTTTCTCTCTCTCTAAGGATCGACATGGCGCAGGAATGGGTGCTGGTCTTCCAGGAGAGACCAGACGGTGCTTCTTTCCCTGAAAACAAGCTCCTTTGATAGTCTCGAGGCATCGTGCTTCGTGAAGATGGTCTGATGATGATGATGATGGTTGGTGTTTAATGGCGCAAGGCCGACGAGGGCAAAGAGCGCCAGAGAAGTTATTTAATGAAAACAAGTGATTACCACAAAAGCTATGTATAAAATGTGTAAACTGGACAGAGTAAGATCAATAAAGATAATGGTGATGGCTGGTGTATAGGGCCAGATATGATTACGCATGATAGGAAATGAGGTTTAAAAACTTAACATCTGACAAATATTTAAAAACGCGTTTCACAGAAACCATGGCATCGTCACCTAGAAACAGAAATGGGTGTAGGGGAATATGTTGTCTGTAGAGTTCTCTGAAGTGTTTGTGTCGTGTTGTGTCAAGTGCCTTGCATTGTATGAGTATGTGGACTACGGATAGGCCCTCCCCACACCTGCTACACAGGGGTCTTGGAGATCCCGTGAGCAGGTGCGAGTGCGTTACATGCGTATGGCCTATCCGTAACCTAGCTAAAGTAACTTCAATGTGCCTGTTGTGTGAGTCAGTAATGTATTGTCCCAAGTGTGGTTTTATTACGTGTAGTTTGTTGTCTGTCTGTTCGCTCCAGTCTGCTTGCCAAGTTTTACGGAGTTGTTGTCTAATGTGTGGCTTGAGGTCTGTGTAAGGTAGTGTTGCCATGTCGACTGTGTTTCGGAGTGCAGCATTGGCGGCCATTTCATCCGCCACTTCATTACCGCCAATGCCAGAGTGGCCTGGCACCCAACACACAGTCAACCCAAGGTTTGAAGAATAAGCTACCATAATCGTTTTGAAGATAAGATTAATGACATAGTTTTTTGATGACTTTCCGGATGATAATGCACGGACGACGCTCAACGAATCTGTATAAATGACGGATGTAGGAATATGATGTTCAACTATGTGACTTACAACTAGAAATATGCCATATGCCTCTGCTGTAAAAATACTTGTATTAACATTCATTGTTTTACATGCTTCAAAATTAGGCCCATGCGCAGCACAAGACACCGCAGTGGACGTTTTAGATGCATCGCTGAAAAACTCTGCAGCCCTGTATTTATTCTGTAGATGCATGAAATGCTGCAAAATCCCACTTCTTGGTGTCCTGTTCTTGTTGTATTGTACGAAAGACAAGTCACATGCCACAGGACGAAGATGCCATGGTGCTACAAGATCAGTGTGAGATGATTTGAATGTGTCTAAGAGGGAGACGTCATGAATAGTCATCTCGTCCCTCACTCTCTGCGAGAAAGGAACAGCAATAGATGGGCGGTTTAAAAAGAGTTTAGTTGTGGACGTATCATTAAAAACCGGTTTAAAGGGATGGTTATTCATTGATGAGATTTTGGAGGCATATAGGAGGTCAACATAAGTTCGCTGGTACGCTAAGCACCATTTGTCGCACTCTGCATAAAGACTGTGGACAGGACTGGTACGGAACGCCCCACAAGACAGGCGAAGCCCTAAGTGAAGCACTGGGTCGAGCATTTTAAGTGCTGTTTTTGTGGCTGACCCATACACAACGCTTCCGTAGTCCAACCGTGACCCTACCAACGCGGCATAAAGTCGAAGCAGGAGTTGTTTGTCTGCACCGTACGATTGGTGAGACAGGACTTTTAGAATATTCATTGTTTTTAGGCATTTTTGTTTAAGTCGTTTTATGTGGGGTATGAATGAGAGTTTCTCGTCAAACACCACACCCAAAAACTTGTGTTCTCTTTTTACTGGAATCGAGTCACCAAAGAGTTTTACGTCGGGATCGGGCAGGATGCCCCGCCTTTTTGAGAATACAACGCAGGTACTTTTAGAAGGATTAAGTTTAAATCCATTTTCATCTGCCCAGCGAGAAAGTTTATTTACCCCAAGCTGGACCTGACGTTCACAAATGGATATGTTACACGATTTGAAAGATATTTGAACGTCATCTACATACATCAAGCAGGATATGGTTGGCGGCAGTGCCTTTCTGAGAGAGTTCATCTTAGCTATAAACAAGGTGCAGCTCAATACGCCACCTTGAGGCACGCCATTCTCCTGCACGTGAACATTTGAAAGTGCCGAACCGACCCTGACACGAAATGTTCGTGAAGACATGTAACTACAAAGAGTGCTCAGCATGTTACCCGAGATACCAAAAGCTTTTAGGTCTCTGAGAATGCCGTAGCGCCATGCTGTATCATATGCCTTTTCAATGTCAAAAAATACTGTCATACAGTATTGCTTATGAATGAATGCATCCTTTATGTAGGCCTCTAGAGAAACCAGTTGATCATTTGTGCATCGCCCCGCCCGGAAGCCTGCCTGGCAGCCCTCGAGAAGACCATTGTACTCAAGAAAGTACACGAGCCTACGGTTTATCATCTTCTCGAGGAGCTTGCACAGGCAGCTTGTCAAAGCAATGGGCCGGTAACTGGATGGAGAGGAAGGGTCCTTCCCTTCCTTTAGGATAGCCACTACTATGGCCTCCCTCCAAGAGCGAGGAATGTGCCCCGAAAGCCAAATCTTGTTATATAGGTGGAGGAGTGTTAAAAGAATGTCTGAGTGTAGGTGCTGTATCATTGTATATGTGATGTTGTCTGGGCCTGGAGCTGAGGGTTTACAAGTGCTCAGAGCGGTCCTCAGCTCATGGAGTGAAAACTCCGAGTTATAAGAGGAGGTTGACTTATCATTATCACGTAAAGACTTCTTTTCAGCCAATTGTTTGTGTTTCATGAAAGTGCTAGTGTAGTGTGCTGAACTGGACACGTGTTGGAAGTGTTGTGCGAGTGTGTTAGCCTGGTCTTCCAGTTTGTCCCCTGTTGTACTGACCAGGGGCAGGCTGTGTGTCTGTTGTCCTTTTAGTTTGCGTATTCGTGTCCAGACTTTGCGAGAGTCAGTGTAAGAGTTTATGGATGTTACGAATGAGCGCCAACTCTCTCGTTTTGCCTCACGGCGCACACGTTTTCCCATCGCCTTAGCCCTTTTGAACAATAAAAGGTTTCCCGACGTGGGGTACCTGCGCAGAATACCCCACGCCTTGTTCTGGGCCTCTCGCGCCCGCCTACAGTCCTCATTCCACCACGGCCTCCGCTGGTTGCGCGGGGCACCAGAGGCGTGGGGAATGGACTTTTCGGCGGCGTCGAGGATGTGCGCCGTGAGGAGTTGGGTAGCTTCTTCGACGTGTAGGTGTCCTATGGATGTGTGGTGTAGTTTGGATGTCTCTGTAAATGTATTCCAGTTAGCTCGTGCTTCATTGAACCTATTATGGGAAGATGAACTGCATGGGCCTTTACCTATGTATGTGAGTGAGGTGGGGAAGTGGTCACTACCGTATGGGTCAGTGCCCACACCCCACTCGAGAAGAGGAAAGAGAACTGCGGAGCCAATCGACAAGTCAAGACATGAGTATGTGTTGTGTCCTATGTTATGGTATGTAGGCTGTTTATTGTTGAAAAGGCATGCTCCTGAAGATGTAAGGAATTTCTCTATAAGGCGACCTCGGGCATCCGTGCGAGAAGAGCCCCAAAGAGTGTTGTGAGCATTAAGGTCGCCTGTCAGGATGTGTGGTTCGGGCAGCTGGTCAACCAGCGCCTCGAAGTCAGAGCTCGAAAGTGAGACATCAGGAGGAATGTATATGGAGCATACCGTTATCAACCTATTAAATATTATTAAGCGTATTGCTACAGCCTCAAGGACGGTGTTCAAGGTGACAGGGTGGCATGCTAAGGATTTGCGGGTGATTATGGCAACACCGCCAGAAGAGTGTGTGCAGCCATCCCTGTCTTTCCTGTATACCATGTAACTATTCAAGAAATTTGTGTGTTTGGAATTCAGATGTGTTTCCTGGACACACATTATACTTGGCTGATTGGCATGCAGAATCTCATAAACGTCGTCAAGATTATTCAGAAGGCCTCTGCAGTTCCATTGAACAATATTTTCTCTTCCCATTATTATGTGTTCAGAGCTACTGGAGATTGATTATTTATGTAGGGTCTTTCGGGGCTTGCACTCTTGGAAGGGGTTTTCTGGCCTTCTCTACTGGCCTGGACGTCGCAGCCCGTTCCTTGCGCTGCGATGGAAGCCGGAAGGGCTCGACGTCCATGTCGTCATCTGAAGGCAAGGGGGTGCCCAGCGGACTGGGCCCCCTTGGCGTGGTACCCTTTCGGGTGTTCTTTGCCTGCGCTGCCAGTGCCGAAGGCGTGGGGAGCACCACAGGTGGCACAGGCAGTGAGGCGGGGGAGGGGGTCGCTGCGACTGCCTCCGTCTCCATCTCCGTGCCCTTGCATGTGCTTTGGGCCGGTGGAGAGGAAGCAGTGGATGCAGCGGCATCCCCAACAGACGTTGTTGCCTCCACAGCCGCTGCTGGGTGAGCTAGCGGTGCAGAGGCTGGTTGGGCTGCCTGGGGCAACCCTGGGGGGGGCGGCGGCGGGACCAAGTCCGACTCGCGGTACTGGGTCCCCGCCGAAACTAGACGCCGCTCCGCCCCCCGGCGAGCTGCGTCGGCGTACCTCCCCAGGGGGAAAGAGGCGAACCTCTTTCGCGCCTCCGGGAAGGTGATGTTTTCCGTGACTTTGACGTTGATGATTTTCTTTTCAATTTTGAATGTCTCGCAGGCTCGCGAATACGCGCCGTGAGGTCCTTTGCAATTCACACAAAGCAATTGGTTAGAGGGACAATTATCAGAGTGATGACCTTGTTGCGCGCACTTGGCGCAGGTTAGTTGGCCCCGACACGAGTTGGTACCATGCCCGAACCGCTGGCACTTGTAACAGCGCCGCGGATTCGGGATGTACGCTCGGACAGAGCACCGGATGAATCCTGCATTGATATGGTCTGGAAGAGTTGCACGGTCGAAAGTGAGAATTATGTGCCTGGTAGGTATTTCCTTATTGTCTCGTCTTATGTTTATCCGCCTGACTGCCGTCACACCCTGATTTCTCAGGCCTTCTAGAAGATCGGCTTCCGTCTCGTTTGCCAGATCTGACTCTGAGATCACGCCCTGTGAGCTGTTGAGGCTGCGGTGGGGCGTGACCTTGATGCCAAGATCGGCAATACGGGTCTGGCTCAGGAGGCTTGTGGCCTGTTGCTGGGTGGTGACTTCTACCAGCAACTCTCCAGTTCTTTGCTTTTTGGCTTTGTAGTGTTTGCCTATTATTCCTTCTATGAATTTTGTAGTCAGAAAAACGGACATTGAGGCAACTGGCTTGTCTTTTTCAAGGGATTCGATAATCAAGAATCGGGGATAGTTATCAGGTTTCGGGAGAATGAGAGTTGGAAGGGGTGGGTACGTAACATCGGTGCGGCCCCTTTTCAGGGACCGATCGGGTTTGCGGGGGGGTTTTGATTTATCCATGTGGCATTGGAAAAAAGTAGGGGACGGGGGTACTTTCGTCTCAAACCTTACCCTAATAGCTTGAGAGGTCCCGGAGCTCCCTGCCTGGTGAACAGACAGAGAGCCCATCCGCCGGAGCTTGACCTGGGCTCCGACGGCCACCGTTCGTGGTTTCTAACCCTCCACCTATAAACACATCGCCACGGTTGGATCCAGCTTATGTTTGGGGGCTCGGGGTCCGCGGTATCGCCAGTACCGTCACCATGAATACTCAAGGTGCCCCGTGCGGGGGTGAAGATGGTCTGCCTACACCACCATTGGTGTTTCCGTTGAATTGGCAGTGCTTTCTTTGCACACACCGGCTGTTGATCCACCATGTTGTTTGCTCGAAACCAACACCAGAATCCATTTAAATTTTAGGTGTTGTTAATTGTAGGTTCTGGGAAGCTCAGCGCATGCGCAAAATACAGGGCGAGAGAAATCGAGCCAGGAAAGTCTGTACATAAAAGTTTGCTTCATAATTAAAGTGCGTTGGTGGGCTAGTTGGTAGAGAGTAGCTTTGGACTGAATAGCGCAACGAAGACGGATAGCTATGCTGTTTTACCATCTACATATATTTATCTTTGTCGTATTTTCTGTCTCCTTTATCTTTTTGCCAGGGAGTCGTGAAAGCAAAGTATTGTATTGCTGTTGTACCCTGAGGTCAATCCCTGGTGCCTGGTTCAAAGCAGTTATTTGGTTCGTGAACGCAGGAAGAAGAAGAAGAAGAAGAACAGCCACACCGACAGCCATGTATTCAGAAAGGACGGTAAGTCTTTGAACGAAACTTTTTTGTACATAATGCTGTGAGGACAGGTTTATTCGCGTTTTTTTTTTTTTTTGCTTCCTTACTGCGCCGTGGAACAGACTAACGATGCAGAGCGGACAAGAGGCCGAGGCAGTGCTGAAGTTCGGTAGACCTGATGGTCACAGTCTTCGTGTCTCATTTTATGAAATCTGACTAAAAACAACAAACAGGTGGCAAGTAAAAAGAAGTGGACAAAGTTAAACGTTAAAGTGAATTGGTTCTAACGTTTTGCCCAGTGTGACACTACAGCGTGTTCCTTTATACGATCTGCTAGGCTTAGGGGCATGAAGTACCTATGTGCCTCTCCGAAGATCCGCAAACCTTCAAAAGCTCCCCGAACCGTGTGCGCAGAAAAGAAAGCAGAAACACGTTTCTCGTTTCAAGATGTTCTGGCGCAGTAGCTCGGACGGCGCCGGTCCGCCAAGTGTCAATTTGTCGCTAAGTCTTCGACTGCTATGCCGCCATGCTCTGAAGGTATAGCTAGGACGCTTCAATGTTTCAAACCCTTGAAGGTCTCCGCCGGCACAGCGCAGGGCCGACACGTTCACAAGGAGAGGGGGTCCGATTCACAAAATTTTAGAGCCTGGGCGGGAGGAATACCAGGGGCCACTGACTCTACCTGTCATACATAAAGCGTTTACTGGTAAGTACAGACATGTTTATGCCTAAAGCTATCTACATACGAACCATATGAGGCTTCCAGGTCTGCTTTCACGACGACCATGAACGATTTTGTGATATCGCCTAGGAAAAAAAACACACTGTCGTGTAGAGTACGGCACTGCACGAAATTGCGAAGCTTTTTCTGTGTTTATGTGTGAGGGCGCATCTCTAGTGCCCGTTGAGGTCGGGTGCCATGGGAGAGTTAATATGCCGGAGTTGCACGCCAACAGTTCCGTTCGCGCAGAGTAGCCAAACAGCCACAGAGGTTGGTTGGACAAGGCTTTGTAGTAGCAATTTTAGCTGGGTCAGCGCCGCCCCTGGCGCGACAGCATGAGCGATATGTCGTGACAGGCTGCGCGGCCACGCGCGAGAAGGAGAAAGAAGGGAGAGAGAGAGAAAGAGCTAGAAAATTGCGCTAACTGGACACATAGAGGAAGGAAGACAAACAATGCGCATTTGTCCTTCCTTCCTCTGTATGTCCAGTTAGCGCAATATTCGCAGTTCATAATGCACCAACTAGCCCAACAGCACATTTTACACAGAGAGAGAAGTTTATTTGAAAAACTCCCAACCACGCAAGTGTAACTGCGCTGGTCTTCACGCCGTGCCAGTAAGGTGTCTTCCGCTATGCGGCACAGCTACTGTAGGCAGTGGTCTGGGTCAGTCAAGGCGGCATCCCATGCCGAGGGTGAGATTGATTATATTGTGTTCTTTGCGCAGCGAAGTTACACTGGGCTCTGAGGCGCGCCGGAGTTGAGGGCACCGGATTCGTTTTGGTCACTTGGGGATCTTTAACTTGTCCCGAAATCTGCTCACACGGGCGTTTTAAAGCCACGTCTTAGTGCCCTCACTGATGCCGCTGAACGCAAATACGCCCTGCAGGAAAGCCAACTTTTTCTGACCAAGATGATGATAAATGATCGTGGGTGAAGTGAAAGAAAAAAAAAAAACTGTGGTGGATCCCTCTGTCATAGGAATAGGTAAAACATGAAAGTGAAATGTGCAGGGAAAATCTGCAGCCGAGCATGATTTGCGGGCCGGCGGCTGTCTTGTGGGTGTGCTTGGCGAGCGACGTCCTGCTGGTGGACCGCTTCGGCAAAGGTGTACTGGCGTCATTTCCGTGACGGATATGACGTCAGTGGAATCTTGGTGCATCCCGGCATAAAACACTTCCGTGTTAAAATATAAAACCCCAAAACGAACAACCCTAAGTATAACGTACCCTTTAGTACCCTACGTACCCTAAAGGTTGCTTCCCCGCAAGAAGACCCCGTGTGCAGAGGTGCACCCTTTACAGGGCGCTTGCCTCATTGTACTGGCGCCATTTCATGGAAATCTTCGTGTATGCCGGAATAAAACACTTTCGTGTTAAAAACTCTTCCCGTGGCCGGAATCGAACCTGGGTCCCTCGCGTTATGAAGCCAGCGTCTGTCCTATGGCTCCATTTTGACATGGTCGAAGCGAGCGCCAAACAGCAGGTACCGATTCACTGCGCACACCCCCCTCAAAAAAACGTTAGTCCCACGGAGTGCGCACCCAAGTTGCTGTGGGTATTCTAGAAAAGTGGTACGTTCCTTCAGTGCAGC
Source organism: Haemaphysalis longicornis (assembly GCF_048455015.1). Taxonomy (NCBI): domain Eukaryota; kingdom Metazoa; phylum Arthropoda; class Arachnida; order Ixodida; family Ixodidae; genus Haemaphysalis; species Haemaphysalis longicornis. The sequence goes on along the minus strand of NW_027526460.1, from coordinate 140,923,944 downwards.
ATATACTCGCCTTGTGGGTTTGGCCAACCAAAGAATCCATCACATGAACGCTTCGCGTTCAATCATTGTCGTCGTTAGACATAGGGGCGCATGAAGTTTTTGCTTTTCGCCCCCATCTGGAAAGCAGCCTCTGCCGCCAGGATCGAGCCCGCATTCTTGGACTCAGCAGCGCCACGTTTTAGGCACTGAACAACCGTGGTCGCCGGTACGAGGGTGAGGCGATGCGTGTGGCCTTGGTGTGTAGCGCTCCGATGGGATGGAGGGTGTTGTGCCAGAGCGCCCAGCCCCAAATTCGACGCGCCAACAGCGGGGCCGATTCACGCCTCGTCCAAACCGGACCAAACCACCCGCGGCCGACGGGCCCAGACTCACAGCGACGCAGAGTCGCCTCTCCGTTTTCGTCGCTGGGGCTCGGCCGAATCGTGCATCGGGTGTACGACCGTCAACCGACAGGCCGCCACCCGCCTGGCGGTGGCCTCGCAGAGGTGGCCTGGGCGTCGCCCTCCCATTCCCCATCGTGGCGGCTCGGCTGAGGAAACCCCTTCGCCTCCATTCGCGGCCAGCGAGATTCCTGATTGGAGCGATTCAAACTTCTCGGGGCCACAACGGAATTCCGGGGGTATAAAAACCCGCCCGGAGGCACTTATCGCCGGCATTCTCTGGCGGCAATTTTCAGAGGCACCGAGTGGAGAGGTGCTGTCGCCTTTGTGCGAGCCATGTAACGTGGGCTTACCCTTGTACATACTGTATATAAATGTTACTTCAACTCTTCGTCGGCTCGAGAACTTCATCGCTCTGCTCTACGCCGCGTCAATAGCGGACGGAGCAAGGCAGCGACGCTACACCGGTGACTGCGCTGGGAAGGACAGTCACAACAAGAGGCATGGATATAAGGTGCGTGAAGTGACACAGATGAGGTGGTGCAATATTGACAAGCATCACCATAGACATGGAGTGTATGATGCTAGCCGGTCTCGGAGTGAGGGGGGACTGCGTTTCTTGAGTGCGGTATGGGATGGCATGTTGGCGTGTGAGGGAGCCGTGCGGTGGCGGTCACGAGGCACGGGGTCTCACACAATTCTGGGAGAATAGAACCTGTTTTTAAATCCAAGCTTTCTCTATCTCATTGATGGCGTATGTCATGCAGGAAAGCCAACTCACTCTTCCAGTGGTCGGAATCCCAGTGGGGTCCCGCGCGTTATGAAGCCGACGTCTATCCGATTAGGGGACTCCCACACGGTCGGAGAAGTTTGGATTTTGAGAGGTCTGCATGGATGTGCAAAAGAAGAAACATCCCCCTCGCGAGGGGCACGATCAAATGCAGAGCATTTCTGCGGGGGGGCGCGCCTGCAAGTCGTATGGATTACGTATTGGTTGTTATTGTTGTAATTGTTGTCTTCCAGCGTAGACATTGTCGATGAAGTCGATGGTGAAACGTGCCGTGAACCCCCTGCCGCGGCTATGACGCAACGTGGAGCGGCTATGACGCAACGTGGCGCGGCTATGACGCAGCACAATCCAACACAATCCACTTTAATCCAATCCAATCCAAATCCAAGCCAAGCCAAGCCAATCCAATCGAATCCAATCCAATGCCACTCGCGAGAGAGTGTTATAGCGCCGAAATCGCCACCACGCGAACGCGTGATGCTGACGTCACGATCACGCCACAGATGTTAGCGACCGCAGCGCGCGCGAACGACATATGTGGTTTAAGCGCGAACCGACCGCGGCGAGATAGCGCGATGCGAGCGCCCCACCTGTTCTTGCGCCCGAACCGAACGCGGCGAGAGAGGGCGTTGCGAGCGGAGAGAAGGCGAGGAGGACGCGGGGGAGAGGGCGCACCTCTGGCCGACGGTTGAATGAGTCAAGGATATAAGGCACGTTCGTAACCTTCCGTTCTGTGTCGGCTTTGTGGCTCAGTTGGTAGAGCACCGTGCACCTTGCGTTCCGCCCGCAGAGTCGTAGGATCGAAACCTGGCGCCGGCAAGTATTGATATAGTGTAGGGGGAGCGATGCGGACGCGGACTACGGACGCCAACGCGGGTGACATCGTGAGTTACTGAAATGCTCTGCATTTAAAATTAAAGCGCTGGACACATGTACGACTGGTACACGCGATTCGCATGCGACTGATCGTTACGATTGATCGTTAGGACCCGTTTTGGCGTCGATCGCTGGTCGGAGGAGGCTCACGACGTGCGTCTGGCAAGCCAGATGCAGTCGTGCCATCGTTGCAATCGTCGTGAGGCCACAGCCAATGACAGCCCGCTGAGCCCCAACCCCCCGCAACCGGCGTGCGTTGCTCTGGTCGGCTCGGGTGTTGGAAACTTTAGGCTTAGCATCCTGGCGGATATTTGATTGCCGCTATCTGTGTAACTGCGAATGACAATCCGTAACACAACTTTTCACCACACTATCATCCCTTTTCTCGCATAAGCTACTTCTTTTTAGCGATCAGATTGATTCAGAAGAGCAGCGACAAGCGCGGTTGCTACCGTGGTCTGCGCCGGTTCGAGCCGCTGAGTGTGCCGAGCTGGCAGGCGCGACCGGCGTGTGCGCGGACTGTTTCCGAAGGCAGAAAACACTTCGCGATTGCCTGCTTTATCAATTTCTTGCGAACAAACGCGCGGAATCTACAAATTCAGCTCAGCGATCGTCGTAGTTGAACATATGCGTAGCCTGTTTCGATGCTTCCGCGCAGGTATTGCCATCTCTCGACCGGTCGGCGCACCGCCCGCCGCGCGCCGCGGGGGCCGGTCAGCGTATACGCTTGCATCGCGGCAGATATCTGATCGCCGCTTTTAAAATAAGCCCTGATAACAATCCCAAGCACAATTTTTCACCACACTAACACCTACTTTCTCGCATGTGGAACTTCTTTTTAACGATCAGATTGATTCAGAAGAGCAGCGTCAAGCGGTTGCTACCGTGGTCTGCGCCGGTTCGAGCCGCTGAGTGTGCCGAGCTGGCAGACGCGGCAGGCGTGTGCGCGGACTGTTTGCGAAGGCAGAAAACGCTTCACGATTGCCTTCTTCATCCATTTCTTGTGAACAAATAAGGGGAATCTACAAATTCAGCTTAGCGATCGTCGTAGTTGACCATAGAGCAAAAACAGTGGGCGGAGCGACGCCGACGACGCATCGTAACGCGCATCGGGTCATGTGTCTCAAATTCACGTGTACGACAAGTCGTGGCAACAGTCGTAACGATCCGTCGCATGCGAATCGCGTGTACCGATCGTACATGTGTCCAGCGCTTAAAGATAAATCATGCATCCCGCGGTCTGTCTAACAATGAACGCGAACGTTTCTTTGCGCGAAATAAAATGGCGAAGGGCAAAGTACAAGCGGCTGCGATAAATACCCAAACGGCGTGCGGGTCCAACTTAAAGCTGAACGAGCCAAAGTCCAAACCGTCTACGGGTCAAAGTCTAAACTCAGACGACAACAAAGGAATCCATCATGAGAAAGCTGTGCGTTTACTATAGTCGTCATTAGACGGAGGGGTGCATAATTTTCAATCACACCGACGAGCACCGCGACCATGCACACCTCCAGCAAAAGATTCCTCGGCTTAAATGATATCCACGTGACATTTGTCTCCCCCCGCCCCGTTGAAAGAGCATCGTCCCGACACACGCAAAGCTGTTCAAAACAATGAATGCGATTGTGCCATTAGCTAAGAGAGTCCGTCAACACCTGACGTAGGACTTCATGCGCACGACATGAACTTTAGGGCGGCGGTAATGTCGGCGTTGAGAAACGTGTCCATCGTCCACAACCTCGCTAACATCGTCGCTGAATCGTCGCTAACCTGGCGCAACGCTCTATAAAGAGCAAGGTAGCGTTTAAGGAGCATTTCAGAGAGTGCCACGGCAGTCCTGTGCCGGAGGTTGTAAACGTGCATGTCATGGTGCCTTTGCTGCCTTGTTCGCAAGCGTGCCAGTTGGCGCTCTTCTTCCGCTCGTTCCGTAAACTCACGCAGTTGCCTTTTGTCGCCGATTGTGCCGTGAGGCAGCAGTGCGTCCAACATAGTGGTCACGGGTCGGCCGTAAAGAAGAACGGTGTTATACGGGTCGTGTCCTGTGGAACCGTATTCTAAGGGATTGTGAATAATGGTAATATGGCGTCCGACGTCTTGTGCTTGGCGTCGGTGTACATTATAAACATGTCCGCTCGTGTTTTTCTGAGACATCCCGTCAACACGTTCGTCTGCGGGTGGTACGCTGCTGACTTCAGATGGGAAGTACCGCTGAGTTGCATGACTACGTCGACAAGCCCAGCAGCTAACGCTTCCCTCTGTCGGTGATAACGATGACAAGGGCACCGTGGCAGAGAACTATGTCGGTAACAAAAACCTTCAACCTCATATGCAGTTCCTCGTTGGAGAAATTCGTTTTTGCGACCTGAGTGAGGTAGTCGGTGGCGACTATAGTCCACTTGTTTCCAACTGACGACGTCGGAAGTGGCCCCAAGAGGTCCATTCCGACCTGTGCAAACGGCTCCTCGGGGATTTGGACAGGGTGCAGGAGGCCCGCCGTTCGGCGTTGTGGTGCTTTCCGTCGTTGGCATTCACAACAGGTGCTCACGTAATGTTTGGGTCAGTAATGCGATTGCTGGATCCTAGTCAGAAAGCGGGTATGGCCGAGGTTGCCTCCCGTCATCTCGTCGTGGCAGGCCAGCAGAACTTCGCTACGAAGTACTGCGTCAACTACAAGCAGGTGGCTTCTGCCGCGCGGGGAAACGTTTTCTTAACATAGGACACCATCGCGGAAGCAGAATGATGATAGGGCTCTTGAAAACATTCGCGGCACAGTAGGGACACGTCCCTTCACGAAATCAATCAGCGGCCGTAGCTCGGAGTCTGCCTGTTGCTGATCCGAGGAGGACGCTGTCACAAACCCCTCCCGCGGATAATTGCGTCCGCTTGCAAATACCAAAGAAGGGGCGCGAGACAACAGTTATTTATATTTTAGCAGGGTGGCCGGCCCGTGAGTTTTCACGTGTGCCGAGATTTCTGGGGTGAATGAAATCACAACGGAGATGCTCGACTACGTTTTGAACTATATAGGTTTACTGCACAAACAAAAAGACTACAGCGCAACGCGCGACACAAGAAGAGAAAAAAACCTTCACACTGCCATCGACCTCGTGCGCGCAGGCACTAATCGGCCGTACACTAAGCGCACGCGCGCGCTGGGAGGCTAGCGCACAGCGCTAACTACGTAGTAAAACAACTAAAGAAAGCCAAATACACAGGGTGGCCACTATGACGACACTCGATCCACCGTGGCCTACGCCTTAACCTTCGACCTTGAACTTATAACTCAGACAGCCGCACGCGACACACTCTAGAGGCAAACACTTGTTTTAACCTCGACAACGCAACTACAACAAAAGTACTAACAAGTACGCAACACGCAAAACACTCTAGAGGCAAACACTTGTTTAAACCTCGACAACGCAACTACCAAAAAAATACTAACAATTACTCAACTCGCAAAACCCTCTAGGGGACAAACATCGTTAGTTACAAGTGACGCTAGAAGAAAAAAAAACCGAAGGCGGATATCCTAATCCGATACAACAAACAATTACGAAGGAGGGAGCGCGGGAAGAGAAAGTCTCTACGAGGCAAGGAGAACCCGCCGGTTCAACGGCAGAAAGTCCCGACGAGGTGGAGATGGCCTCGCCGGGCAGCAGCTCACGTGTTTCGGGGGTCCGGGGTGCAGAAGCTGGTCGGTCATGGGACTCGTGGCGACGGGCGAACTCGAGTGCTGAGCCGAGGCGTGGACCGGTCCGTCGCGAGCCTACCGATGTGCTTCTGCTAAAGCGCGTCACCCCCGGGACCCTTCCCCGCGTAGCACTTTCACGAATCTCCAGCCGACTGCCACAATCGACCGCGTGCGCTCCCTTAAATAACCTTCGCTGGCCGCCTGTAGTACTGCTCTGACGTCTTCCCATTGTTCCTCTTTTCTCCCTCTCGGGGCCCTCGGCAACTCGCCTCGATCGTCCGCGCGCGTCCGAGCAACACCGACTAGATCGGTGTTGGTCCGAGCCAGCGCTCGTGACGTCACCCCTCGCGCACCTGCACGTCCGGTGGAATGTTGCAGCCCGCTTTTGTCCTTGTAGCAGACGGGGCGAAACAAAGGAGGTGAGCACAAAGCCGAAGGGGACCACAAAATTCCTCAGCCAGGCGCAAAAATGGCCGACTCCGTCCGGGAGGCCGTCATGTCGGCCGTCCGAATATAAAAAATGGAGGGTCTGGCCTGCAGTTTGTGACATACGCGTCCAGCACGTCACAAAACCGCTTTCATCACCTTAGTTATTCGCCGACGGAGGGACAGCTAATGCGCGCGAGAGGCAACCGGCGTTGGCATGCTCTTATCGGCACATGGAAACGAGCTCGCTTTCGAATTCTTAAAGCCGCAGGCGTTATCGTACGAGTTCTCCAGACAGGCCTTTCAGGATAATTAACCAGCAGAATGAGTGATGGACACTGACGAAGTAAATGGTCGGCTATATACGAAAGGTCGAAATTTAAGCACGGTTCACACGAGAATGAAGGCCCGGCATTCTTTTTCAGTGGCCAAGTAGTTGGCTTCCAATGGGGGCAATGTGGGCTGGATAAATAAATGTACTCATAAATAAATAAATGTACTGGATAAATGTACTCAGAGTGATCAAATTTATTTATCATCATCAACATCAAAACATCAACGTACGGTCGTCTTTTCGAGGCTTCCTTTGTTATGCCTTCAGAAGCGCGCCCTATAGCTACATGAAATTGGTAATGAATCAACCGTTTCACTCAGTCAACAAGTTCAATCGATCGATCGATCAATCAATCAATCAATCAATCAATCAATCAATCAATCAATCAATCAATCAATCAATCAATCAATCAAACTATCGATGGGTGGATTTTATTTTTAAGTATTTTTAATTATGCGCAAGAATCTCACTCATCCGTCTGGTGCACTTGATCGACGGTTCCCCGATGGGCATGCTTTGCTATGGCTTTACGAGCCCGCAACGCGGCGTTTCTCGCACGCTCCTCGCACACCGTGCCGACCATGGTTCTCGTTCTACCCGTCTCAGTGGCCAGGTTTGCTGGCTTTAGTAGCAGCGTTGGCTGCCTGTCTCTCCTTGCGCTGCCCACTGGTGTCGGAAGTTTCTCGTCGTCACTCACCCCTATTCTACGCTTTTTTGCCGCCTTCTGAGGGCTGCCCGCGTTGCATCGTCCATTTTACAACAGGAACAAAGGATTATGGGACGCGTCGAGTGTGACGGGTACCGCCACCGTTTCGACTTCGACTTAAACCGGCGTTTTGCGAACGCTGTTTACGCATTCGCCGGATCGGCGGACCTGTACGCCCGTATTCCGTCATTGTTCGTGGTACGACGGAACAATTCTTAAACAGGATAGCTTTTCTTTGGTATACTTGTACACAAAAATTTTGGTCTGTCTGTGTCGCGGAGCCCCCGTTCAGTTTGCTTTTCCTATTCTTGCAGCATCCTTCTTCGGCCACCAAGGCCCAGCTTTCCTAAGAAACGCATGCGGAGTGTGTCGGTGCGCTGACCGACCGGAGGGCGCGGCTGTCGAGGGGGACCATCGGCCCAGCTTGGGTTTCGGCACGGCCGCGGCTTTCCATACCCCCCGTGGCGTGTGCGCTGGTCGCTTTCGGGCTCCGGGTCCTCAGTGTACTTCAGATGACCTTTCTGTCTCTTCCACTGTTTACTTTTGTGTGTTTTGTCTGAACTACTTTCTTTACACCCATAATTCTCCAAGCCCGCATTTTTTGGCGGGAACATGGCTGATTGGTGTTTACACGCGTCTCCACGATTGTCTGTAGAAAGTGCCTTAGTCTCCGCGATCCGCGCGCTCCAGAATACACTTTTTCCCCCAATACGTTCCCCACCGGACCGCTTGACGCGGATATAACGCGGCTCCGCCGGCTATTGAGGGCGGCCTGCACCCGAGCTCGCTTCAGAAACTGTGCCGCCCGTCGTAGGGCCCTTTCGCCAGGAGGCCGCGATCCAGTTAGCCATGTCCCGTTAAGTACCCTTGGTCTATTGAGTTTTTCTCATTTGATGTAATAAGTGCACTTTTTCAAATTTGTATATGTTAAAGATCAGTAAATGTCATCAGTAAAGTAAACAAGTTAACCTTAAAACTTCTTCAACACCTCGACTGCTTCACTGCGATCAGCGTGCTACCGTAGCGGCAGATATTTGACAAAATTTCGCCGTTACATCTGCATGCATGCATGTATGTATGTATGTATGTATGTATGTATGATGTATGTATGTATGTATGTGTGTATGTATGTATGTATGTATGTATGTATGTATGTATGTATGTATGTATACATGTATGTATGTGTGTATGTATGTATGTATGTATGCATGCATGTGTGTATGCATGCATGTATGTATGTATGCATGTATGTGTGTATGTATACATGTATGTATGTGTGTGTATGTATGTATGTATGTATGTTTGTATGTATGCATGCATGCATCCATGTATGTATGTATGTATGTATGTGTATGTATGTATGTATACATGTATGTATGTGTGTATGTATGTATGTATGTATGTTTGTATGTATGCATGCATGCATCCATGTATGTATGTATATATGTATGCATGCATGTATGTATGTATGTATGCATGTATGTGTGTATGTATACATGTATGTATGTGTGTGTATGTATGTATGTATGTTTGTATGTATGCATGCATGCATCCATGTATGTATGTATGTATGTATGTGTATGTATGTATGTATGTATGTGTGTATGTATGTATGTATGTATGTGTGTATGTATGTATGTATGTTTGTATGTATGCATGCATGCATCCATGTATGTATGCATATATGTATGCATGCATGTATGTATGTATGTATGCATGTATGTGTGTATGTATACATGTATGTATGTGTGTGTATGTATGTATGTATGTTTGTATGTATGCATGCATGCATCCATGTATGTATGTATGTATGTATGTGTATGTATGTATGTATGTGCGCATGTATGTATGTCCTTCGATTCAGCCTTCCGGCGAGAAGTTAAACGAATCCTTGAGAGAGAGGTCTACATCGGCAAACTTTTCCAAACCATTAAATCTGGAAACACCCTTTGTAGTGGTCTACATTGCTCAGTAAAAACAAAACATTAGGCATATTCGCGGCGATACGTCAATGCATTAGTGACATTTGCAGCGTTCTTTTCATATAGTATACATGGCTGCCTCAAATTCGCGATACAAAATGAGAAATTCGGCTTTGAAAACAATTTTTTCACCCCAAAATACAGCAAGCGCTAGCGCCCGTGGCGGCATTCCTTGTGGCGGCATTCCAAGAAGTCCCACAGTAACGAAAGGTTCCAGTAGACGGCGCGCGAGCAGCGGGTGGCGCTATAATTGGATTGACTGGGGCTAACCAGCGTCCCTAAATAAGCTACGCTTAAGAGCACCGCCACTTCGTGCACCGGGAAGCGTCTGGGGGCCATTTTGTTTCTGGCTTGCAGTGTTGCCATCTCTCCCAACGAAACCGCCGCCGGTTGTGACGGGCAGAGTGTGACCGGCCGCTCTAGCGTCCGCGCAGCAGAGAGAGAGGGAGAGAGGAGAGGTGCCCAGAAACAAAATGGCTGCGCTTATATGTAAACAAAAAATCACGTGGTGTCGACCGACCAATGAAAATCCTGGCCGCCCATACCAATGAGAGAAAAGAGTGCCAATACTCTAAAAGCCTTAATTTAGTGACACTAGAGCTAACCTCTACCGCGTTTACCGTGGGAGGACAGAGACGGGAGGAACAAATCGCGACCGGTGGGCTGGGAAGATAAGAGAGGAACTTACATCGCAGTGGCGGCACAGGACTCTCGTCTTTCGACCACATTTGCAGCAAAGTGAGGAGACACGCGGCGAGCTTTTTTTTTCCGACGTGCGCCATCACGGAATTCAATTTCAAGGGCTACTGTCATCGAGAAATGAATATTCCGGTGTTTAAAGCCACTGGCATGCGTCAGCGGCAGTCAAGCAGATCGCTGCCAGGCAAAGTCACTCTGTGCGAGAGTGAATCATCCCAATCAACGCGAAGGAGGGAAAGACTCTCGAGTGGGCAAGAAAAACACGTTGCTCAAGAGAGAGAGAGAAAGGACTTTTATTGGTTATCCTGCACTATCGGTGAGGGGGATCACCACACAGGGTTCCGCCCTCACCGTCGGCTGTTGGTGTTAAAGCCGATCCGGAGACGTGGCCGCGTCCGGCCGGAGGCGTCGGCGCTGGGGGGTCCGACCATTGACGTGATCGGGAAGCCGCCCGCGCTTCTGCCTGGCCAGAGCTGTCTCCAGCTGCTGGATCACCATGAGTTGGAGCACGTTGCTCAAGAAAACACTCATGATAGTCGGTGTGTAGTGCAGCCGGTGGGAGGGTTCGAAGTGCGTGGTCTCCCACCGTGCGTATACAGGTGGCGCGTTCGGCTAGTTGGCAGGCGTTAGGCTTCGGAGCGGCAGCCTAGTTCTAGCAGTCGCAGAGGGAAAACGTTCTTACTCACGGTGCCTAGAAAGGTATCCACCTGTTCCGCTTGTTCAATTATATCGCGTCGTACACCGTGGGGCCGCGTTTTGCAGAGCAAATGGGAAGCCCAGCGGCGAAGCACGCCGTCCTGCACCTTCTAGGGTGCGTGGATCGCCACCGTACATGTTGGAGACACCATTTTAACGGTCCCGTTCCGCCGCTATTGGGTCAAAATGCTCAACGCATAGTTGTTTTACTTTCTCACAAGATTGAACAACGTGAAATAGACAGGGTGGGTCAAACTTCTCGAGTAAATCGCGTTGCCGCGAGAATGATAGCGCGGTCTTGCTACAGTGACTTCCTGCGGCGGCGAGCGAGTGACCCAAAATGGCGGCGCAATGTACATGTGTCTCCACCCTGTATGGCGGACACGTATGAATGGAGGCACCGAGCACTGTCCAGCGGGCTGCTCCACCTCACGGAAACTGTACGACACGACTAGCAGGGTTTGTGCGTCCCTTCCAAGGTGGCGGTTATACGCTTTCATGTTTAGGGCCCCTAATACGCCCTGTTTGGCGCTGCATCCGTGGTATGGCGCGTCCCAGGGGACACGTCAGACGTCCCTACTGCTTCCATTCGAAAACGAGTGATGTGACAGGCAACGTATACAGGCGTCGTTGATTCAGCACTTACAAATCAACCTGCAGGTTCATTTGTAAGTGCTGAATCAACGACTTGTACACGTCAGTAAACGTGTTTACTGTCATTCTCTTCGTTCTGACCTTACTCTATTTTTTTATCGCTTATAACAGCTTTTTCTATCGTGTGAAGACCAAGTGCTTAAATGTGTTGCACTCAACGTCGTCTTCCATTTTCCAGTACGAGGGGAAATCAACGATCGAACGGAACCGCAAGAAAGCGGCGTTCGTGTTGGCATCTGGAGTTTCAGGGGCCGTGGTCTTCGCCGCCGCTCTCGCCGTTTTCATCACGCGGATGTTCCGTAGGGAGGAGATCACGGTACTCTACGAGTCCGAGGTAACTACGTACACGGGAAAACCGATAACTCGATGGAGGGACGGGACCAAAAAGTGTAGGCAAAGTATAGATTCGGACAGTGCAGTTTGCAAGTGTATATGAAGAGCTTTCGTTCTGCAGCAGAGCTGACTGGGATTATAATGATTGTGAGCACTTCTTGCACGTGTCCCCTTAATCGAAAAATAGCTGATGTACGGTCAGCAAAATCAAGCACCTCTTTTTTATATCGCCTTTGTCACTTTGTAGCACCCGGCAGGCTAAAAAAAAAAGGAATGTCGCAATGCTCACCTGTATTTTGCCGCCTCAGTTAGAACTGCTTTGAAACCAGAACATAAAGCTAGAGGGTACTGGCTAATTTTTATTTTGTGATGCTCACAGCGAAAACGAACGATGGGCAAAGAGAAACTAAAAACAACCTAGCACTGTTAGTTCTCTTTCACGCGGCCAGTGGTCCGTTTTTTGCGCTCTGAGCATTCATTGAAATCGTAAGCTGAAGCAGGTGATAACTCGATGCAAGCATAATTGTGCAACGCCGGAATTTGTCCAGTAAGTGCCGCTACGGTAGCATGATGATCGGTGGTGAAGAAGTCGAGACGTTGGAAAAGTTTTAAGGTTGACTGGTGACATTGGCTGATCGTTAACACATACAAATTTGAAAGAGTGCACTTATTACATAAAATGAGAAAAACAGTCAGTAGAGCAAGAGTACTTAACGGAACATGGCTTACTGGTTCACGGTCTCCCGGTGAAAGGGCCCGACGATAGGCGGCAGCGTCTCTCGAATCAGTCCCTGGTGCAGGACGCCCTCCCAGCAGCCGGCGGAGCAGCGTTATATTTGCTTCAAGCGGACTCGTGGGAAAAAAACGCAGTCTGGCCCCACTTTCTGTAGGCAATTGGCGCGACGCTTCTTTGCACCAATCAGCCATGTTCCCGCCAAAGATAAAACGACCAATTACACACAGACACAAAGTTTGAACTCGAAAACGTGCACTTGGAGAGTTATTGAATTAAAGAAAGTAGTTCAGACAAAACACACAAAGTAAACAGTTCAAAAGACAGAAAGGTCGTTTGAACTACACCGGGGGCCTGGAGCCCGAAAGCGGCCAGCGGACACGCCAAGGGGGTGTGGAAGGCCGCTCGGTGACATAACCTTGACATGCATCCTCACATCGTCAGTCTACGCGTAGGTGCCACCGTAGTTAACTTGTACACGCGCTGAGTGGGCTATGTGGGAAAAGAGCTTTCGGGCGCTACCAATTGGGCTCTCAGGAAAGGCGATGCACGTGAAACGTTGGGTTAGCTTTATATAAAATATAATAAGAATTGACAAGGCAACCAGTGGCTGCCCTCGTGCCAATGCCCAAGACATTCGCTAACACATCCCAGTCGACGAACTAGCAGTATTACTGCCAAACCAGTAAAGTGGCGATGATTTATATCGGGTGAGTAAGTCAGGCAACCCTGCTTAAAATAGTGAAATATGCAGAGGCAGCCTATTGGTCATTACCGGACTTCCAAGTAGATAACTATATCGGTCCATCAACTCAGACGTGCGAAGGACTACAGGAATCAAAAGCGTCCATGAATCAGCCATTTGCATTCACTTTGTATGAATGCGCGGCAGGGACTTTCCGTGCACATTGTTCTGCCGCTGATGTGCGATAAATTGCCCCGTGCAGGTGACGGGGGGCATCTGCGAGGGCGACCGGTGCGTGACGGTCTCTGAGGCGCTGTCCTCCATGCGCGACGCAAGCGCCGACCCCTGCGAGAACTTCTACGCGCACGTGTGCGGCCGATACCGGCACCCGTCGGGGCAGCTGCTCAGCCAGATGCAGGACCGCATGTACAAGGACCTGCATCGCATCCTCCAGGCGAGCGCACCCGCAAGACCTGCTCGCTCGAGCCATTTTGAATCATAGCTCTGGCGTAGAACATGGCAAATACACTGGAGTGAACAGACAGACGACAAACTACATGTAATAAAGCCGCACTTGGGACGACACACAACTGACTCACACAACAGACACACGGAAGTGGCCTTGGCTAGGCTACGGATAGGGCACACCCATGCAACGCACTCGTATCTGCTAACGGGATCTTCAAGACCTCTGTGTAGCAGGTGCGGAGAGGTCCTATCCGTAGTCCACATACTCATTCAATGCAAGGCACTAAACACCACACGACACACAATTTTCTGAACTGTAAAGACAACACATCCCGCTACACCCATCACACTTGGACGACAATCCAATTTTTTCTATTAAGCGTGTTTTGCATATTTTATCAGACGTCAAGTTTTTAAAGCTCTTTTCATATCATGCATAATCATCCTGGCCCTATACAGCAACCATCTTCATTAATTAAGTCACTTCAGTTTTTTTTTTTTTACTGAGACAATTTAGTAGTTTATTTGACATGTGTGTCATCATCAAATAACTTTGTCTTTGGCGCTCTTTGCCCTTGTTGGCCTTGCGCCATTAAACCCAAACCACCACCATCATCATGAATCAAAGCTCTATTTACAGGTGGCGGAGAAAAGCCAGGGTGCGAGTGTGTCCAGTTTTTGGCGCATGTGAATAACGCCCAGCTGGTGAAAATTAATCCGGAGCCCTCCTAGTCCAGTGTAAGGCTCCCAGCATTTAAATTTTAATGATAGCTGTCGTGTCAAGCAACGAGTCAAGCAACGTCACCCGGGTCAAGCAACGGGGATCACGTATTCCAGCTCTTTACAGACACCACGAAGGCAACACGCACGCGTGTTTCATCTGCAAGAACTAAACTTTTAATTGTTAATTAAAGGGACAGACAACCGATTTTTGTCGCGTATATGTTCTCTAGCTCATATGAAAGCGAGTGTTTTATATAGCCCGGTAACCACAAGCAATTTCTAAACAAATTGGCGGAAATAATTTTAATTTGGCAGCAAACTTCCTGAAATCAGAGAGGTGGCGGTTCGTAGTGCCGAAACTTGACACTACAATATGTGTCCCTGTCACGTGACCTGCAAACCTGGCAGCTACTGCAACCGCTGAAACGTTTATTTACGTATTGAAAACCTTTTCACCCAAGTATTTAAACAAGGTTAAATTGTATATGTATTTCTAAACATTATTTTGAAAATTTTAAAGACACGCCACCCGCCGTCGCTGGGTTGCTCTCAGTGTGGCTAACTGAGCCTTCATGCCTAGAATCAACGGCAGCGTTCAGTAAACAGACACAGCGAAGGAGCTTTGACGATTCTGCCTGAGTCAGGGGCGTTTGTTCGGGCAAAATGTTTGATTTCAGTTTCCAAATACGCCAACGGCAGCTTAAAAAAAACGTCGCGCCCGGGGAGAATCGAACTTCCCACCTCCACAACGTGAAGCCAGATTCTACCTGTCGTCTATCCCAACAGATGGCGCATTTGTGCAAAATAGACCGTTGCATTAAAAAGACATATAAAAGAACAGGAAAGCCTGCGATTCAAACTTTTTTAGCTGGGGACAAGTTTTGAGATATCGTTTTTCATTTCGCATACAGAAAAAAGTACGTTGCCGAGCTACTCTATGTCATGGTTGCCAGCATTATTTTTGGGAGGGACACATACGGCTCGTAGATCTAAAAATTTCGATTTAAAAAGTTCTAGGGTGTTATCAGCAAAACCGTTTCTCGTGAAGGTGCTTTAAGTGATGCCCTTTCATTTGGGATAGAGAAAAATCGGTTGTCTGTCCCTTTAAGGCAAAAGCCTTAAAGGACCCAAAGAGAAAACCACGGCCAGCGTGAACGAAACATTGACCTTAAAATGACCGGCATTGCGAAGCAGAATAGAATTATTGTGGAATTTGGTGGTCTGGAATTGGAACCCGGAACCTTCGGAGTACAGGTCTAACACGCGTGCTCTTCATTACGGCAGATTCGTGGTCGCATTTGACAAAAGGCCGACCTAAGTAAGGCGTTCTGACCTTCTGCTTAGAAGTATATGTTTGAGACATACAATGAGACCTACAGAAATAATCTGCGCATGCTAATTACGCAAGCAAAAACACGCTTACGCTGATAGCGTATATGTAGAGCTAATCCGGGTGATTAGTGACGCCTCGCGTTATTTACCATAGAGAAGAAGGAAACGACGCCAACAGAAACGGGCTGTGAGATGATAATGACATAATAAGTTATCCCTCGCTATCTCAAACTCGGATATCTCGAAGTATCGGTTAAGTCAAAACTTTTTTTTTTTCTCGCCGTGCATTTACCTCCAATAGGCACTATCTATTTCCCCCCGTTATCTCGAAATGTTCAAGGCAAAGAACGCGGTCGTGAACGGCAAATTTACGCTGTACGAGGCCGATCTTCCGTTACCGGCAATGCTGTTCGACGTCTACATCGTTGAGACAGCTGGGACGATGCAGCCGATCATGAGGACGAAGAGGAGCCTCGAGAAGTGAATGACCTTGGTTCGCACCCCAGCAATACCAGCAGTTTTCAAAGCAAAGCGTTACTAATTTCGTCCAGCGGTTTCGCCATCGTCCGCAATTTGACCTTCAATTGACCGCAGCTGCGACACACTCTTGCAGCGCATCACGCGACTCACCGGGCCCGCATTTGGTTGCGCACAAGAAGCCGTTTTCAGTCAGTTCTGCTCAAGTGGGCGGCGGCGGCTGCGGTCTGTCCCCGCTGCCTCGCTGTCCCGCAGCCGCTGGCACACGCATGCGCCCCTGGGTCATCTGGGGCTACGTGACTGTTCTTGCGCCCGGCGAAGAGGAACGCCGTGTTCGTCATTAATTAAAGTGAGGCTGGGCCTCATTCTGTGAGCATTGCACGGCCCCGAATAAATTTGAGCCGTGGTCGCCAATCGGCGTCTGACTACCCGGCGTGTGCCTAATGATGCCTGTCTACCCGAGCCTAATCAGTGACGTAGGCGCAGCCGTCATGCCTGGATTAACGATGAATGTGTACCTATAATTACACGTAAATGAAAGGTTTACTAAGTAAAACCAACACTTACCCGCGCTAAACAAAGATTTTGCTTTGTATATCCAGTGTTAGCTGAGCTGAGCCGCAGCCATTTTTTCCAAGACCCGTGATTTTGTTTATTGTAAAGTGTTCTATATGTTCAATTCCGCGGATTCTGTTCGTCAATAAAGCTGGTTTGGATTTTTTAGATCGGTTTGGTGGTGTGACCCGGCATATCACCATGTTTAATCAACGCTTTGCAGCGCACAGTAGTGCTGCGCTGGTACCTAACTTGGAAGGGAATCTGGCTCGCCTCTGCGCGTCATTCGTGCTTCAGGCGGTCAGGTAGTCGCTTCCAACTGGCGGTGATGACGTCCTTCCGCGGACGCTTTGAGTGTACAGCCGTTGGCGAAGGGCTGGCGCCGACTACCGATGAGCCTAGTTACGCTGTCGTGCTAAAAATAGCAATATTTAGCGCATACGGTGGGCGGGAGATGAGGTGCATCTGCACCCACTTTGGATTTCCAGAAATTTAGGTCTACAATTATTTTAGAGTATTGTTCACTTGGCAGGCACATATGGAAAACTATAATGTCGGCGTGGCCGGATAAACAGGCCGTGCAAGCTTCAATACTAGCGCTTACTGGAAACAGAATAAATCCAACCGGGCTTATTTTATGCCGTCATTATTGGGCCTCCTCGATTTACCAGTGCTGCAGGCAGTCCGAGGACTGCGTTCGGAACGAAGATTCCGTAGAAAAAAATAGTAAAGTTGAGGGTCGGATCGCGTCCCAGGCAGCCCGCAGACGATCCGGGAGTGATAATCGAGAAGGCTCAGTATCAGGGCGCTGGCACACGCTCGCTTCGGTCAACCACCTACAATGTGCCGCTTATTGGCTTCCTCGATGTCTGCTGTTGGTAACATAAGACCATTAATGCCCGCAGGCCATTACTCTGCCACTTTCGGGGCCCAAGAGCGCCTCGGAGAAGGCGGCCGCGCTCTACCGTGCGTGCGTGCAGGTGCGCGTCCAATGGTCAGGGTCAGGGGTCGAAGCTCTACGCAAGTTCATGGACGATGTCGGGCTCTCTGCGCGACGGTGAGTGAAACCATCCAGCGCTGCTTCTACATTGGGCAGCACGTACTTAAATGTGGCGGTTGCGAAGCCACGCGGTTCGTCGGCCTTCAATGGTGCCTCCGCGCTGCATTAACCGAGCGCCTCGCAAAGCGGGTATTTTGCTCGGAGTTGGCAACAAGGACATTGAGGGACGGTTCCCCGAACCGCTGTTTAGTTTTTCTATTTGAAATCATTGGGGCTCACATCACAGGCATCTGACGCACAAAGCGCACAACACAGCGATTCAGTGACCATTGTTTGGCGATGAAACGCCCGTCTGCGTGGAAATTGCTTTTACGGCAACGCCGCGATTCTGGCTCTCGACGAAATCTTTTGCGAGCTCGATCTCTCGGGAGCAGAAAAGAAATAAGTTCCCTCTCGCCCTCACGCTAGTGAGAAGTGCGTGACTTGGCATAGTGACTCTACAATGGAGGTGCTGTGGTTGCTCAAGCCAAGAGGACAGAAGGAACGACCTTGGTCGTCAATATGCCATTTGACGATTTAATTGTTGTGATTGGGCGGATAAATGATGGTCATCTCCGTTGTACCATCATTGAATCAGGTATCAATTTGCGGCAGTTTTTTTTAGTCGCTTACATGAAAGTTGTTAACAAGCCTACAGGCAGGGTGTGGACCATTGCGGAGTGTGCCGCTGCAGCCTCCCTGCAGCAGTCTCTGTGTTGGGCACTTCAGCATATGCTTTGCTCGACTCAGTATTTCGTCAGCTGCAGGATCCATTACTTGAAGGTGAACATTTTGACAGACTTCTGTCTGGTTGGGAAGTTACTGAACTGAGATTTAATTATACTCGAACCAATACATAGACAAAAACCCGACGTTTCGAAGCTGTCTCGGCTTCTTAACTGGGGCCACGCTGCAGCTGCGTCTTATAGGACGTCCTATAAGACGCAGCTGCAGCGTGGCCCCAGTCACCCCTGAAGAAGAAGCCGAGCCGGCTTCGAAACATCGGGTTTTTGTCTATGTATTGGTTGCAGCATAATTAAATCTCAGTTCAGGATCCATTACTCACGCACCAACTTCTGCTTGCCTGCACTGCGCTGGCTGACGAGTTTTACGGGGACACGAAGGAGGGAGGACAGATGTTAACAAATATCAGCTTCTCTGTACAATTCCATTTGGAATATCCTGCCCCTTCTAAATGCAGGGATTCCAGGTATTGCTTTTATTCTGTGTAAGAGACGGAAACCACAGTCGTCGGCGTGAATGCTCTCGAACGAAAAAGGGCGCCCGCACTCAAGCTGTTTCGGCGCACGTCAAGAGGCGGGCCGTGCTCCGGAAGACACTATCACTTTCAACCTCAGCAGACCTTTTAGGGGCGAAGCTCCTTAGGGCGTGGGTCTGTCCATCCTCGACGTATGTATGTAGCCACCTCTAGTTTAGTTCTTGGATTGTTTACTAGATGGCGTGGCTACCTCTAGTTTAGTTCTTGGATTGTTTACTAGATGGCGGTACTTGTATATGATGAAAAGATGCGCTTGGATTGTTTACTAGATGGCGTGGCTACCTCTAGTTTAGTTCTTGGATTGTTTACTAGATGGCGGGGAGCGTTGTAAGAAAATCCGTTCGCTGTTGGCGCGCGCTCGGAGTCGCCCGATGGATAAGGCTGCAGATGTGCGAGCCCGCGAGGCAGAAGCGCTCCGTGAAGCTGCGCGACGCCGCCGCCAAGATCCTGCCGTACGAGAGCGGGAGGCCGAAGCGTGTCGTCTGGCTGCGCGACGACGCCGCCAAGATCCCAGCGTTCGAGAACGAGAGGCCCAAGCGTCACGGCAACGGCGCGAGGACCCTGCCGTACGCGAAGCGGCACGGCTGCGGCGCGAAGAGGATCTGCAAAACGTCAGAGAACGGGAAGCGGCGAGAAAGCGCGCGTATCGGCAGGCAGACCCCGATGCAGTGAGAGCTCGGGAGGCGTCTGCAAAACGCATCAGGCGAGCTCAGCCCCAAGGTGCCGACGCGCGGTTTAAGCGAGACTTTCTAGACGTTACGTTCGGACACAGATGTAGTGGGCGAACTTTCACTGAAGAGTCACGGTTTTACCGATGATTTCCCCTCAGGAGCTTCGCCCAC
The DNA here is from genome assembly GCF_048455015.1 of Haemaphysalis longicornis. Classification (NCBI taxonomy): domain Eukaryota; kingdom Metazoa; phylum Arthropoda; class Arachnida; order Ixodida; family Ixodidae; genus Haemaphysalis; species Haemaphysalis longicornis. Next base: position 140,904,244 of record NW_027526460.1, on the reverse strand, counting down.
TCATCATCATTCACCCCGTGGATATGCTGTGAATTTTTTTTGAGCCGCGGTCATATTGCAGTAGCTTTGAAGTGGCCTCGAAACTTCTCCTTAATTAATCAGCGACGCTTCCCGAAGGCCACCTGGCGGGGCTCAGAAAACTACTAGCGTTTAAGAACTGAGAATCCCAGCAGTGTGAAAAAATGCACCGATGACTGTTATACTGCCTAATGCGAAATTTGGGCGCAGCACGAGCTGCTGTCTTATCTGCGTCTCAGGAAGTGATCGCGTCATCAGCGAACGCACGGCAGCGCTCGCTACTTTTCTGCGGTCTCATAGCGCGTCGCCGCCGCCGGCCAGGGTGTAGTTGGAAATAATATTTGAACCTCCCGCGCAGATGTCACGTGGTTCGGATTAACCACGCACGGGGAAGGAGCGAGCGAGCATGTTGTTGCAAATCGTGTTTGAACCTCCCGCGAAAATCATGTTTGAACCTCACGCGCAAATGTCACGTGGTTTGGATTAGCGGCGAAAAGAACAGCGTCTGTGGAAAGTGTCAGCGTGTCAGTGCCTTGGCAGTGAAGCATGAAACTAGAGGGAGCGGGAGGCTGTGAGACAGATGACGCCATAGCCGCGCGTGCCGCCCCCTCCTCACCCTTAGCCAGACGCTTTTCTCCGGCGTCTTTCTGCCATCGCTGCTGCGTTCGGTCACTCGGTTACGCGGACGACGCCAAGGCGAAACCCAGGTAACTGCTACCAGAGGGCCGCGCCCTGAAAGAAGTTACGCCTAGAGGAGCATAAAGAGCCAAACATGTGTGCGGAAAGCGACGCCCTTCCGCTCGCGTTTTCCCTCTCTGGAAACCGGACCGGCAGCAGGCAGGAGCACGCATGAAGGCTACAGGACAGGTTTGGGAGAGGGATAAAACACAAGCGCAAACGCGTCGCTTTCCACACACGTGTTTGGACCTTCAAGCAGATAGCGCTTCCCTCAAGGCATGACTGGCGCAGGTTCGCGAGCGCAGAGGCCCTGGACCGGATGCTGCTGCTGTTCTTCAAGTACCAGCTGCAGACGCTGCTGGGACTGTCGCTCGAGGACTCGTACCGGCGCCAGCGGCAGCTCAAGCTCTCGTCCAATTCGCGCCAGGCCTCGTGGTTCCGCGCGCGCAGCGCCCCCGGCGGAGACCTGTCGCTCTTCTACAGCGCCCACATGGAGCCGTTCGGCGTGCGCGCCGGCTCCGCGCGGGCCGTGCAGATCGCCGACAGGATAGCGCAGCTCGAGACCAGGGCCGCGGTGCTGCTGGCGGAAAACGAGCATCGGAACCACCACAGCGTCACCTACAGCAAGGTGCGCCTTATCGCCAGTAATGCAACAGGATTAAATGGGACAAAAGAATTGGCCGCGTATCTGCTCCTTTCGTTGCAAATGTCGACGAAATACAATAGTCGTCTGGCGCCCCTGCCAATAAATGCACCCCTTCTCTTTCCGCTCACCTCTCGTGCTGTTCCTCTTCCATCTCAGTCCTCCAAAGCTAAACTCGCTAGTGGTTTACTCAAGTCAATTTAAATTTACCGTGTTTCACTGCTCCAGGCCGGGGGCCTCAATGCCAGCGCTGCCGTACAGTGGAGACGTGCGTGAATCGAGGCTCCCTACTCCAACATTTATAGAACCATGTTCCCCTACTCTACGTGCGTTGTAAGAGGAACGAGGAATATATCAGGTGGAACCTTTCGCTACCGTTGCCGTTTGATTTCTTAAATTGCCGCCAGTAGCTATAGTAGCGCGGGTGACAGCAGGCGACGGAGTGACGGAGGCTTTACCGTGAGGATTAAATGGCGTTACGATTGAGCCCGCCGTTTGGCTTTGTTTCAACACTCCTCGCCTGTGCGGCGAAGTCTCCATGGCGTTCCGACGCAACAAGCAGGGACCTGTCCCAAGGACACGGAGGTCCCGCGTCCGCAGCGGAGTCCTCCTCTCTCCCCTCTCTCGGACTCAGCGTGCGCCACTGCTACCGACTGGTCACGAACTCTGGAAAGAGTGCGGTGTGTGTCTGTGACGTTTGTGGCGTGTGCACAATCGAAAGGGAACGCTGTTTTGACCGTTGGCACTTTTGGGTGTAAATGCGAGCCCCTCAAGCGCTATAACGCATTCCTGTTTGAGCAGTGCATGATTTCTGTCACTCTGCTCGAGTTATTCAGTTCTGTACTGTAACCTCGCCCGTCGGAGCATTGTTCTTTGGCGTCGGGTCACCTCTCGCTATGAAGTAAACAGTTACGTTAGCCTACGGCTTCTGGACTTCTTCGCGGCTGCAACAGCGGCTAGTCGCTCGCTTGACACCACGCTACCAAACGTATGTCGGAGGCGACAGAGCTCGGCTCGGGTCGGCCTTCCCGTTCGCTACAACGGGTTGTCAGTGGTAGGATGACAATGTCGCAACAACGGAGATAATCTTGACTGTCCGGCTGTCTCCTGCAGCGCTAATACGTCCGGCGCCTCTTGAACTTTGGTGTCTATGAACTGCTGTAGGTTCCCTCGTCTCCGGCGGAACCCACGGCAGTTCCATTGGCAGATCACTCATTTCTCGTTACTCCGGGCCATTGTTCGAATTCGATTCTTCCTTGTTAAATTTTGCCATGTCCGCTGAAGCGGGTCTTGTGTAATAAGGTATTGCGGATTTGATCGGCCCGATGCGAACCGTGCGGGAGTTCCTATGGGTAACATCTAAGGCTGAAAGCCGTGTTACCAGCTTGTCAAAGACATCTGTAGATGGCGTCGGTAAGCTTACAGATCGCGGCCTGAATGCTTCGGTACATAGTTTCAAAAGAAATCGAAATAAGAATGCTGTGGAACTTTCTATAGAACGCAACGATTAACTGTAAAAAGGGGGAAGTTTTTTTAATAACTAATTACTGAATAAATATCCTTTTATAATTACTTGTGGAATTCATAATTAATTATGTAACAAAATATACATAATTCTATTTATTTATCGCGTTATATGCCCAAAACCCTCAGAGAAGTATTACGAATGATGGGAGGGGATATGAAGAAAATATCAGCTCGAATAAATTTATAAATAATGTAACGTGTTGGTGGGATTATACAGAGTCAACATCAAACAATAATATTACTGTGACTGCGGCCACGTGGCTGCCAAGGACGGCGAGAGGGCAATTACTAGTGTGGTTTGCAATGTCGGTCCTTGTGTGTAATAATTCGCTTTGTGTAGACGATTTGAGCGGTGATTTCTTTTGTCCGCAGCAATCAGCTCACATTGATTTAGCCTTTATGAAAGTCAATATTTGTTTACGGCCGTGCACTTGCCGTGCTTCACGCTGCTTCACTTGACTGTACTCGCCTAACTCTCGTATACAGGGACATTCGTAAACAAGGTACAGTAGACTCTCGATAAACGGAATTTCAAGGGACCGGAAAAATTAGTTCCGTTTAACAGGAGTTCCGTTTACTGAGAGAGATGTTCTAAGGTGCAAATTTATGTGCGTACACACTTCTAAGGGCATTTCATGGAGCTCTAACCGCTAGAAAGTGACTGTAGCTGAGAGTTTTCAGAAAGCAAGAAAACTACAAGAAGCGTAGGCACAGCATTCACAAAGTTGATTTGGCAACAATGAGTCGCTGTGCACTGCAAAATGCGTCAATTATTTTTGTTTGAGTCCTTGCAACTGCCTCTTCACGGAGGCTAGAGGCCTCACCTTCGCGAGTGCTTACGAGCCACCGAATTTAGAAGACGGCAACGTGGTAATGAAGGACGAATAGCACAACGATGGCACGAACGAGGCGACAGGAGCTGAGCCCTGTAGCCTCGGCGTCTAGAATCGAGACCGAACGACTGGAACAAGAACTGCGATGTTGCATTCGTTGCGCTAACACGGCTAACTACTTACGAGACGAGGCTTACGAGACCAACAAGGCTAAAAAAGCATGGAGGAAGAAAAAAAAAACAAGAGCGAAACAGCCGGAACTGTAAAAAGCTGATTCTCATGCCAGTTCATTTCACAAGAAGTTCCATTTCTGGTTCTGTTTACACGGTGATGCAGAAATTTAAGTTCCGATTACCGAGAGTTTTTTTACGTTATCTGAATAGAAAACCAACCAAACCTTCTAGGCAGCTGTTCCGTTTAAGCGATTTGCGTTTTTCGAGATTCTACTGTATTTTTTTTTTAGTGTTAGAGTTACCAAATAATGTTTTGGGGAACAGAAAAATCATGCGGGGACCATTCGAATCTGTCCCAAGAATCACTTCATTGGCGCTGCTTACGTGGCTGGCACGGTACAGTGAACTTTCAATCAGGACTGGGGACCATGTGGATGGTGCCGTGCTGTTCTCGTAGTCAGGTAAACTCACAGCCGGTTTAACCGTAACCATTGTCTTATTAGGCTCTGCGCTGTGAAATCATGTACACCATTAAGGGAGATTTCTCTGTCTCTAACAAACACCTTTACACCCTAGCAAAAACAAAAAAAACAAAGCAAAACTTCCTTAAGGGTGTTCTGTCGTTAATAACATCCTTACAGCCTTGGAAAAAACCCAATAATACAATATTTTAAAGGTAGTTTTATCCCTATTTACTCTTTTTCAAAGGGTGCTTTTTTGTTGTGTCGTAGGGCGAACGATTTTATTACAGACAAAAAGGGTGTAAATCATTTTACAGTGCAGTGTTCGGGTATTGTTTATGTCAAGATATTAAACATATTTTTTGAGGCTGCGAGAGATTTTCTTCCACAGCGTTCTCAGCCTTTGTCCACCTTACGCGCCCTGGAGACGTTAAAGGAGCAAAGAGTTTAGTTTATACTTGTCATTTACAACAATCACTTGTTCACGCAGGTAAGCAGCTTAGACAAGTACACACCGGCGATACCTCGTGGCCGCTGGGCGTCGCTGCTGCAGCGTCGTTCAGGAGGCGTCTACGGCCCCAATGAGTACGTCGTGTTCAAGCCTAGTGCACTGGCCTACCTGAACGCCACCTTCGCGGAGCTGGGCAACACGGAGCTCTGTCTTTTGAGCGCCTGGGAACTGCTGCGAACTCTGGTTCCCCTCTCGTCGCCTTACGTGGCGCGGGCCTTCTACAGCGATGCCGACTTCCGCGCCACCTGCCTGTCCGCCGTGGCACGAGCCATGGAGGTCCCACTGTTCTCACACTACCTGTTCCGGGTGGTTCCCCAGGCGACGGTGGAAGCAGCCAACGCCCTCGTCGCCAGGGTCCGCGAGGCGGCCACCGAGGAGATCCAAGACTCGGTCTGGCTGGACGACTCTACCAAGTGGACCGCGCTCAACAAGCTGCGTGTGCTGCGAGCACACGTTGGATACCCCAGCCTCTTCTCCAGAGAGGAAGAACTGGACGAGATCTACGTCGGCTACCCGGACGCAATGGAGCAGCACTCGTCCGACTTCCTGGAGCACTGGCTGTCGGCGATGCAGCGCACGATCAGCTGGAAGACGTCGAACCACAGCAGCTTCGAGTTCCGCGTGACCCGCACCAACGCGGCCTACTACCCGGCCCGCAACACGATCGTGATACCGGCCCCGATAATCCGCTCTCCACTGTTCGTGTCCGGGGGGCCCGCGGCGCTCAACTACGGCGGCCTGGGCTACGCCGCGGCCCACGAGCTGGCGCATGCGCTTGACGTCGAGGGCAGCATGCACGACGAGGGCGGCCGGTATCGCGAGTGGTGGACGCCCAGGTCGCGCCAGCACTTCAACCGGAACGTCGTTTGCCTGCGGAGGTCGTACGGTGAAAAGGGAAGAGCCGAAGAACAGGACTCGGAGAACCTGGCCGATGCTGTCGGTCTCTCCACGGCCTTCCAAGTAAGCAGCCTTGCTTTCATAAGTGTATGTTGTTTTATTTGATCGGCAGTCAGATGTCAGGGCGATTGTTGTTTCCTGGCTGTGCACTATTTCTTTCAGCGACTGGCTACCCGTTATTTCCTCCCTGAACCGCAGTTATCCGCTAAAATTGTGACGATGTGGTCATTCGACTCCATTTGCAAAGTGAGGTCTACTTATTGCAGCATTAGATTAATTGAATGTGGGTGTTCCGAAACCGATGCCTTGAGTTATGTACAAATGCAGTCGGAGTACTATGGCGCTCCGACAGTTCTCGAATACCGGTCCTCCTCTTACGGGCTGTAAATAAAGGTTTGTAATAGTAGAGAATTATTTATCATAATTAGTCTATACTTGTCATCGTGAGGTATACGCGATATCATAAAGACGGAAATTCGTTGGGAAGGGGTGGGGAACAAAGCGGTGAATGTTTGCACCTATTCATACTTAGTGCTGTTCAAATCTCTTGTATGGGCAACGCAGATTTTTATTTTCTTGTGCATTGCTGCCATGGGTTTTAGTTTTTATTTTATGGCGCAAAGGTCGCCTCAACTGTATTTCTGCCAATTTTTATATTTTACACTAAAGACTGTTGTTTAAACGACGACGACGTGAAAAACGCGCGGGTGAGTGCATGCTTGCTTGAACGCCTTGGTGCATGAGCAATCGCGTCGCCGCATCTTTTATCGTGGATTTTTTTTCCTGAATGGTGTGAAATGGCCGCAACTTGTGTAGCACAACCCGCAGTTTGTTTGATTGCATCCTGTTGGCGTGTTTAAACGCAGTTGATATTAGCGGCTACGGTTAACTCATAAGAGCCTTCAATGCCGTTCCAAGAAAAAAAATCAAAGCCAGTTCCACGCTTGCGAAATCTTATGCGACTACGGAGCCGTTTTATCACATTTCAGACAATTAGGGTGTGGTGCAGTGCTGTGTTTTATTTTTACTGATGTGAGTTCACACAAAAGTATGGTATGATGGCACATACATATACATTTATTTACATGATCTTTGACCATCTTTCTTAATCCATTGCAGGCATTTGGATACACACGCGAGCACCGGCCAACGTCACTTTCTTTCATATTTGCCATCACCTTTCCGCTCAAATTTCGCTCCATTTATGCGCAGAGTTCGCTGATGTTCCTTTAGGGCGAACAACCGAATTTGCTCTTCGACGGCGCTGTCGTTCACGGGAGGGTGAGCGCTGACATTCCAGCCGTTCTGCGTGCGCTGTTAGTGAGCGCGTAGGGGGCCGGCGTTCACAGGCGAGCGCACAGGGACTTCCTAACCGTTCGGCGTTCCTGGCGACCGCCAGAGCCCGCGGAGTGACCACTTCATCACACAAACACAAATTATCTGTAGCGCTCATACACGCCCCCTACGAAATCAACACACTCTTACCAAGTCGGACCAATTCCGAACCAACATCCTAAACATCCCGCCCCCTAACACAGAAAGTGAGCTCAAAACACGGATCGCATTTACCCTACACGACAAAGAACAGAATACCTCTCGCATTGACCCCAAATTCCCACCCCATATGCTGAGCCTCACATGACTGTCCTATGGGAAGCTTATTGAGGCATCGAAAAACGATGGCGGAAGCACAAACACAGAACACTCAAACTCAAACTTGCACACCTCAAACACAAATGGAACAGCACTCCCAAACTCTCGCTCGATCGAGTTGGAACTCCCTCTGCGACGACTTCAAATGACATCTCTCAACGAAAAAGGCATGGCAGCAGCCTCATAGACCCCAGCAACACCAAACAACACTCAAATCACCGCGCAACCCATTTAATCCATTCACTCCAAACACCCCCGGACGAAACCATAAAAACAGTGAAGGACCTGTACATCCCCCAACCGCTACCCTCAAATCCCACTATAACTTGCTACATGGGAGCACCAAATGCCGCCCTCAATTCCTCTATAACTATAGAGAAAGTGAAATCGGCCATATCAACCCTACCCCGGAACACCGCTTCGGGCCACGACGAAGCCACAAATACGACACTTAGACATCTAAATGACGCCCCCATCATACCTTTCACCGATTTCTCTAAACAACACTGGATTTCACGCACCCTTACAGCAGCCTGGAAACACTCGGACATCACCCTGATACCTGAACCGGGCAAACCGTCCTCTAAGCACAACCTCCGCCCCATATCTTTGACCTCCTGCTCTGACAAATTGCTAGAGCACATCCTGTATAACCGTACTGCCCACTATCTAGAATCTAAAAGCCAGGGCTGTGCGAATATTACTCGAATATTAAATATGTTATATTCGTATTCGCTTCGAAAACTATGTATTCGAATAATGTTGAATATTCAAACGGGTTTTAATAATGGGCTCTTATCCAATATTTGGATTGGTTAGTTTAAGGGGGTGACGTGTCTTTAAACTTCGAAAAAAGCACACAACAACGTTTTTTTGAAAGTACATATTCGGATTCAGTTTTCTATCCCGTGCATTAGCAACATTTTTCAGCCAAAAATCGTCGCAAAGTGGCATAAGTAATACTTTTACCAGTCGCGGTGACAAAATGTGCGCGCAAATAGGCGAAAAAACGGCAATTTTCGGAGCGCTGGGTCTCCGTAACGGTGCCACCGGCCGCATACTTTTGGTACCGTTGGATCCGCCGAGCGATCCTCTTTCCAGCTCTTGCCATCTTTTTTATCTTCGTTTATTTACAAACGCATGAATGATAGAAAAAGAAAGGCGCACAAACGAAAAGAGATATAGATGCTGAAGCGCGGTTGGCCTTTCGGCCGCCGCGCGTTGAAATGGCCCTCCTGATTGGGCGTCGCTGCGGCATTTCAAGATGACGGCCGCCTGAACTGCGTAGTGCGTGTTTCTGAGTTCATTTGCACAGCTTATCTCGGCCAAGTTTCTGTTCAATCATTGTATCTGCTGTGGTATTCAATACAGGCATTATCGCGATTGGTATGCCTGAGATCATAAGCCATATTACGGGAAGTTGCGTGGCCCGTAAGGCGGAGGTCACCGAACGCTTCGTGGTGCGCGTGTCTTTACCCTGGAAGGTGTAACGCCTTAGCGTTTCACCATCACGCAGTGGTTCGCGCAGTGAACTTTTCGTCTTATTTGCGATGCTTACACGCTTACTTATTGCTAAGCTTGGCAGTAAGCTCGCTAGCCTTGAGAAAGAAACTGGCGACGCGTCAAAAGCTTCGGCGCGCACGGCGTAGCCGCTGCTCGTTGGAGCATCGCCTGACTACGCAACCTGGCACGATTGAACGCCAGTAGTTGTAATTAATGCCTGTGACTTTAGATATAATCTTAAGAGTGACCTGACGCGCCATGTCAGGAATAAACAAAGTATGACATGTAGCGGGATACAAGCGCCGCGATGCGGGTGAGCCACATCGTTTTCTTGTGCAGCGTTTCCCGTGCACTTCGAGTAATCATGCAAACAGTGTGAGTTGAAAATAAAAACGTGTTGACGGCGTTAAAAATGTACCTTACTGTCGTTCAATTTAACAAATTGATTTTTTTAGGGAAATTAATAATACCAATGCATACATCTATAGTTTCGTGCACATTGGCTGCAGTATGTAGTAGTAGTATCTGTTTGTTTTATGGCGCAAGGGCAACGATGGCCAAAGAGCGCCAATGCAATGGTTGATCATTTTGAATGATGTTTTAATAAAATGGTGCTGTAAATGTGACGATTTTAAGAGAGGTTAGTGTGGGGGGTGTATACAGCCCCTCATTTAAAACAGCAATAAAATAGGGGAAATGGGAATGGCAGGGTAAGAATGTAAAAAATAAATAGACACTCATAGCGTCCTCCCACTCTGAGGGGCCCCGAGGTTACACATGGTATGATATGCGGTTTAAAAAGCCAATGTCTCCCAGGTAAGCAAAAAGGCGTTTACTTGGAATTAAGGGTTGATCAGCTAAAAACATCGAGGGATGAAGAGGAATCATGTGAGTGTAGAGTTCCCGGAAGTGCTTTTTCCTTGCCTTGTGGAAGTACCCACACTCAACTAAGACATGGCTGACGGATAGGCGATGTCCGCACCTGTCGCATTGTGGCGGTGGTTTGCCCTGCAGAAGGTGCGAGTGAGTAGCGTATGTATGACCTATTCGTAATCTGCACATGTATACTTCCGTTGTTCTGTTGTGTTTTTCTGTGTAGTAGCTGCCTAATTGGGGTTTTATAGTGTGGAGTTTGTTATCTGTCTGAGTGTCCCAGTGTTGCTGCCAGCGTTGTCGGATTGCCTTTCGAATGAATGGTTTCCAGTCAAGATAGGGAAGCTGCTGAACGTCGACGCTGCAGCGAAGTGCTGCCGCAGCGGCGCTCTGGTCTGCGAGTTCATTACCAGGAATTCCACTGTGTCCAGGCACCCAACACACGACTATGACCTGTTTTAAAGCGTAGGCTGCCATTATCTCTTTAACTAACCTATTCAGCACAATGTTCCTACTTGGTTTTCCATAATGCAGTGCTGTCACAACACTCAATGAGTCTGTGTATATAATGGATTGTTGTGTCTTTGTTTGTATTATGTGTTCTAGCGTAATTAATATAGCATGTGCCTCAGCCGTAAATATACTTGTGTTTCTGTTTAGTGTCCTTGTGCTGGCAAAGTTGGGACCGTGTGCAGCACATGCCACAGCAGTGGCAGTTTTGGAGGCATCTGTGTAAAAGGCAGTGTACGGGAATTTGTTTTGCAAGTGCAGGAAGTGTTGTCGGATGAGTTGTGCGGGTGAATGTTTTTTGTAAATTTCCTTGAACGACATGTCACAGGTGACAGGGCGCAGTTGCCAAGGCGGCATGAACTCAACGAAGTCAGCTTTGTAAGATTCTGATAAAATAACCCCAAGTTCATCCGCATCCACCTTCACTCGGATAGAGAAAGGCAGAGGAAGCGACGGACGGCTCAAAAACAGCCTTTCGGACGCTTTGTTTTCAAGAATAGCATTTAGCGGATGACTATTTAAGGATGTTGCCCTTACGCAGTAAAAAAGTGCCATGTATGTACGCTGGTGCTCTAAGCACCACTGATCCGTTTCTGCATAGAGGCTTTCAATAGGACTCGTCCGGAAAGCCCCGGACGCCAGGCGGAGCCCCAAGTGCAGCACTGCGTCCAGCATTTTTAGAGCTGTTTTTGAAGCAGACCCATACACTACACTTCCATAGTCTATACGGGACCTGACAAGACTATTAAAAACACGTAAAAGGCATGTTGTATCTGCACCGTATGACTGGCGGGAAAGGACTTTTAAGATGTTCATAGTCTTCATGCATTTCATTTTAAGTTGTTTAATGTGTGGGATGAATGTAAGTTTATCATCTAAAACTACTCCAAGAAACTTGTGTTCTCTTTTTACGGGTATGTCAACTCCCTTAAGTTGTATGGTTGGTTGCAGATGGATCCCACGCTTCCTGGAAAAGAGAACACAAGTGCTTTTCTGCGGATTTAGGATAAAACCATTTTTGTCTGCCCACTTGGCTAGTCTGTTCACAGCAACTTGGATCTGCCGTTCACAGATAGAGGAGTTGCATGACCTGAAGCTGATGTGAACATCGTCTACATAGATTGAATAAAAAATGGTGGGTGGCAGTGCTCTCCCTAACGTATTCATTTTTACAATGAAAAGTGTGCAGCTAAGTACTCCACCCTGGGGAACGCCATTTTCTTGTGTATACGTCCTGGATAATGCTGCACCAACTCGTACCCGGAATCTTCTATCTGATAAGTAGCTTTCCAGTGTGTTCAACATGTTTCCACAAATGCCGAAAGATTTAAGGTCATGCAGGATGCCATACCGCCAAGTGGTGTCATAGGCCTTTTCGATGTCAAAAAATACAGATATACAGTGCTGCTTATGGGCAAAAGCTTCTTTAACATAAGATTCAACAGCTATAAGATTGTCAGTTGTTGACCTGCCCAAGCGAAAGCCTGCCTGGCAGCTATCAAGGACACCATGATATTCCAAGAAATAGATAAGCCGTCTATTGATCATCTTTTCAAAGAGCTTGCTCAAGCAGCTTGTCAAAGCAATAGGGCGATAGCTTGTCACAGAAGAGGCATCTTTCCCCTCTTTCAATATAGCCAACACAATTGCCTCTTTCCAAGCATGAGGAAAGTACCCAGCACACCATATCTTGTTGTACAAGAAGAGAAGAGTATTGAGGGTATCTATGTGCAGGTGCTGAATCATTGTGTATGTTATTTTATCAGCTCCTGGCGCCGAAGCACGGCATGTGTTGAGGGCTACCATAAGTTCCTGCAGCGAAAAAGGAGAGCTATACCCATCATTAGATTTCTTGTGGTCACGAATACGCTTTCTTTCAATAGATTCTTTGTATCGCAGGAATGTCTCAGTGTAGTGGGAGGAGCTGGAAATATGTTCAAAGTGCTGTCCCAGGGTGTTTGCTTGGTCTTCAAGTGTATCGCCAGTGGTGCTGACAAGAGGTGTGACATATGTTTTCTGCCCCTGCAGTTTCCGTATCCTGTTCCAAACTTTGCGCGCATCTGTATAGGAATTTATTGATGATAGAAAAGACCTCCAACTATCTGTTTTTGCCTGACGTCGGATTCGCCGTCCCATGGCTTTTGCGCGCTTGAAGGAAATTAGGTTTTCTGTAGTAGGATACCTGCGGAGGACCCCCCAGGCCTTATTCTGAGCATTTCTGGCCTTCTTGCAATCGTCATTCCACCAGGGCCTCTGAAGATTACGTGTGGTACCGGAGGTCTGGGGAATAGAAACGCTAGCAGCATCAAGTATATGTGCTGTGATAAAGAAGCACGCTTCATCAATACCTAAGTGTGTTATTGATGTGTAAGTAAGTTTCGACATCTCTTTAAACGTTGCCCAGTCGGCACCAGCTTCTTTAAACTTTTCATGTGAAGTGTAACTGTAGGGGCATTTTTCTAAATATCTGAGGGTGACTGGGAAGTGGTCGCTCCCGTAGAGATTCGTACCCACTTCCCATTCGATGGATGGAAAAAGAACGGGGGAGCCTATAGCAAGATCAATGTGTGAATATGTGTGGTGTGCTATATTGTAGTATGTCGGCTGCTTTTTGTTAAAGAGACAAGCTCCGGATGACAAGAGAAAGTTTTCTATCAACCGGCCCCGGGAATCTGTGCGTTCCGATCCCCATAGTGGGCTGTGCGCATTAAGGTCACCAACTAGTAAAAACGGTTCTGGCAGTTGATCTATAAGGGACTCAAATTCGTAACTGGACAGACGATATTCAGGGGGAATGTACAGTGAGCAAATTGTTGTTAACTTATTGAATATAATTGCCCGAACAGCAACCGCTTCTAGGCCGGTGCGCAAATGGATAGATTGACAAGGGACAGCTTTTTGTATAACTATTGCCACACCACCAGAGCAGTGCGAGGAGCTGTCTCTGTCTTTTCTAAATACTGAGTATTGGTTTAGGAAGTTGGTATGCTTAGAGTTCAAGTGAGTCTCTTGTAAACACAGGACAGTTGTTTGAGTTTTGTGTAGGATTTCATATATATCATCTAGGTTTTTAATTAATCCTCTACAGTTCCACTGCGTAACTATTTGTGATACCATAAATGTTTAAAGAAGATTTTGGCTGGTGAAGACTAGGGATGGATGTATCACCTACCACACTCAGGTATGATCTGGGCCAGTGACACGGGGGGCTGCTGGCTTTTTTCCCCGCCCCGCCATGGAGCGCTGTTCTTTCACCGCCTTTGGTGCTGGCCGAGACGGTGTCATGTCCATGTCCTCGTCTGAGTGCTGAGACAGCGACGAGATGGAGTCCTTGCGGCCTCCGACACGGAATATGTTCGAAGTGGTGGAAGGATTTCCTCCCACCATCGTTTGTTGCGTGTTGGACGCAGAGGCGGTCGAAGGACCCGCCACATCTACATCCATGGCCACCTGAGGTCTGGTAGCCGGAAGAAGGGGACCAACGGCAGAGCCGTCACTCCTGGCGTTCGTGGCCGACGCAACACTTGCGGGTGCCACAGGTGTTGCGTCAGCTGGTTGGGCTGCCTTAGGCAGCACCTTGGGGGGCTGGGGCGGCACCAAGTCTGCTTCGCAGTACTGGGTGGCCGCAGTGACAAGACGCCGCTCCGCCCCCCGGCGAGCTGCGTCGGCATACTTCGCAGAAGCAAAGGCGCTGAGCCTTTTCCGCGCTTCTAAGTAAGAGATGTTCTCGCTGACTTGAAGATTGAGTATTTTCTTCTCAAGTTTGAATGTTTCACACGTCCTTGAGTAAGCTGTGTGCGGCCCACTGCAGTTCGGACACTTAATCAAAGTGCTGTTGCAATTCTCTTTGGCGTGGTCGTGCTCTGAGCACTTTGCACACGTTAAACGCCCACGGCAGTTGTTAGTACTGTGCCCATAACGTTGGCACTTAAAGCACCGACGCGGGTTGGGGATATATGGTCGGACGGTACATCGAAGAAAGCCTGCATTCACAAATTCGGGTAAGGTACTGCGGTCAAAGGTGAGGACAACATGTTTGGTTTTGATTTCCTGATTTTCTCGACGCATAGTGATCCTCCTTACTGCAATGACGCCCTGGTCGCGCAGGCCCTCGAGGATGTCAGAGTCAGTTTCATTGCAGAGATCATATTCGGATATCACACCTTGGGATGTATTTAGCGTTCGGTGGGGAGTGACTTTGACTTTCAGGTCGCCAATGAGGGTTTGTTCAAGAAGCTTTTTTGATTGTGCCGGGTTGTTTACTTCTACAAGGATCTCTCCAGAGGTCAGTTTCTTGGCTTTGTAGTGTTTTCCCACAACACGTTCAATGCACTTAGCTATTAAGAAAACGGATGTAGATGTCACTGGCTTTGTATTGTCTTCGGATGCAATGATCAAGAACCGGGGAAAGTTGTCAGGTATTTGGAATGATAGGGCAGGCAATGGGGGAAAGTTCGCTTCGGTGCGGCCCCTTTTGGGGGGCCGATCAGTGGGTTTAGAAAATTTTGAAAGAACCATGCAGCATGGAAAAAAAGCAGGGAACGGGGGTACTTCCTTCGCTCGGTTTACCCTGATGCCGAGAGAGGTCCCGGAGCTCCCTGCCTGGTAAACAGACAGGGAGCCCATCCGCCGGAGCTTGACCACGGCTCCGACAGCCACCGTTTGTGGTTTCTACCCTTCACCTTAAAACTCCTAGCCACGGTAGGATACAGCGTGAGTATGGGGGCTCGGGGTCCGCGGTATCGCCAGTACCGTCACCAAGATTGCTCAAGGTGCCCCGTGCGGGGTCACATTGGCTGCAGGCTGCGAGGAATATTGGATGCCCTGAATATTAAGAGTACCAAAACATGTCCATGTATTAAAGTTGCAGTGATGCAAAATATTGTACCAAGCTTCAAAGTAGTTCATTTGTATCTTTGCGGTATGTAAACTTCTGGCAATGAACGCCTGCACGTTATCTGATGCTCCAGGCAAGGTTATAAAGCATAAAAGAAGTCAAAGCTCAGTTTTCAAATTTAAGAAAATAAGAGTGCTTAATTTGTTGCCATGGTCACTGCAGAGGGAAGTTTTCAGCGCAATACGAGCAGCCAGCTAACCGACTTTGCATTGAAAGCCATCTCCCCCCTTGGTCCGCAAACTGGGCTATGTACTCTTCACAGAGGAGCTGAAAATGATGTTTTATGAAAAGAAAAAGGCTGCAAAAGGCACTCCAATTTCAAGGCAAGGAATTACAGAAGCCCCGTGTTCAAAAAAGCACGAAAGGCTACAACCCTAGCGACTTTTGATGAATGAAATCCATGTTGGAACTTCGGAAGCCTTTTTCTCAGAACAGTTTTTTTTTTGCCACCTACGTCTCTTGCTTTAGTGATTTCGTCGTGTCCTTTAGGTCTATTTTTGATTCCGTTTTTTGTGTTACATTCCTTGATGAACATTTCAGGTTGTGATTGTCTTGGTTTTTCGGGCTTACTTCTTGTGAATGTTTTATTCAAATGGTTATTCATTGTGTATATGCCTGTTGTACATTCACCTCTAAACTGAAAACCAATACCAATGTGTCCTAATAAAAAATCATATACGGTTACGACCTTGTCCGTTCATTTGGGAATGCAAAGTACTTTGAACAAGTCTTCTAACATGTTTTATAGGCCAGTCGAGCTCGGTACAAGGTAGACAGAAGGAAAATTTTATAACTAAAAACTTCTTAAAATATTACTTTGAAACTGTTATGGTGTTATCGCAGAAGCATTTGCAGTTAATGTGCTATTTTCATCAAAATTCACAAAGAAATCAAAAAGTTGATTTCGAAAGCGACACCCCCCTTATCGATATTCGATTCGAAATTCCAAAAATTTGATATTCGCACACCCCTACTAACAACCTATATCCTTCGACTATGTTAGGCTTCCGCCCGCCCTCTCCACACAGGATGCTCTTTATCAATTCCACCACCACTTAATAAAACACCCACGTGCCAAAGATAACTCACTTGACCTGCACAAGGCTTTTGACCACTCATCATGCAAGCCAATCCTCGCATCCGTCAGCAACCTCGGACTGGGAACCCGATTCCATACATGTACCCACAACTTCTTTACCTACGCACAGCCAGTATCAAGCTCGGCTCCATACAACCTACACGTTTCCAATCGCCTAATCGCTGGTCCCCGCAAAGGGCAGTCCTCTCGTCACTGTTTCTTAACATTACTCTTATTCCACTTGCTCACCAGCTCCTCAACACCCCCGCACTTCGCAGCACCATTTACGCAGACATCACCCTATGGCAGCGGTTCTCAACCATGAGTGTGTCGGGGACCCTTCCGGGCGTGAAAAAGTGATGGAGGAATACACCATGGGCAATGTTGATCCGTGTCCTAATTTCCAAGAATTTGCACTTGCAGCTAATAGTCCCCCAAACACATACAAGCTGCCTTTTTGTGTCTAGCTTTTCCGCAAAACTGGCGTGTCGTTCAAAAAGACAACATTAAACCATGGCCTACACCACACCAGAGCCTTCTGCACTACACTGGCTACGCCCAAAATTAAACGTAACGTGGCGAAGCCATCTTTTTTGCGTTTCCAGCAAGGTTTAGCAAACAGGAAAAACGAAGGGGGGAGGGGGTAAAACGTTTTGGGGAGGGCTTCGCGGACCCCTGAAATACTTTCCGGATTCCCATTTGAGAACCACTGCCCTATGGGGCCACCTGGCAGTGATAACCAGATAGAAGACACCTTACAAACTGGTCTACAACACGTCCTCAACATCACCCCCCTTGGCCTAACCTTCTCGCCCACCAAATCTGCCCTAGTCATCACGACACCTCCTGGAAACCACCCTTCCCCCAACCCACAATACGACTATTTGCAGATGATAACCCCATCCCCCACACTCACGAGTTTGTAATCTTGGGTCTTACTGTCACGCACAAGAGATCTACGCTCCCCACACTCAACTACATTAGCAAATACACAGCCAAACTATCCACCTCATAAAACGCGTAGCAAGCCGCCCTCACGGCTTATTGGGACTGAACCGACTACGTTTAGTACACACCTTTCTGATCAGCCGCGTACTCTACGAACTGCCCTACGTGCATATCACAAACACTCAAACACACGCCCGGGATGCCACGCTCCCTGCTCCTTTCCCCGGGGCTACTACCCATCGCCTAATGTCACTAGGCATCCACAACACCATCCCTGAACTTCTTAAGACAGCCCAATTCGCCAGAATCTCCACCATACCCGGGGCATTACATACTCAGTCACAGGGCATACACCTCTTACAACATCCACTACCCCTCAACCCATTCCTCGCAACATCCGAGCCGTCATCCCCATAAAACCGCTTCCTCGTTACATGCACCCCATATTCCATGCCAACCACCGAGCAGCTCGTGCGCGTCACCATGCAAAGCTCCACCCCTTGCCAAACACTCCATGTACGTAGATTCAGCCAAATAACCACACAAACCTATGCCCTCGCGGTTATTGGGCCTGACACCAACGACCCGACACACACTGCCACCATCTCCACCTCGTGTGCAACTACGGTGGAGGAGGTGGCCCTTGCGCTCTCCCAGAGCCCCACCCCAATTACCGTCCTATGAGGCTCGCCGCAGGCCATCCGGCACTTCACCAAAGTTTTCACATTCCCCGTAGCCCTTAAAATTCTTCTACAAGGCCCCATTGGTATGGACCCCGGCCCACACCGGCATAGGTGCTACCGAGGCAGCTAACGCAAAACTGTGTATTACTTTAAATACTACGTTACAAAAACTATATCGCTGGAGTACTGTTAATTCCTTGCAAATTAATAGTATCCAAACAAAAGCTGTTGTATTTAGGCCATATCAGAAGCATGTTGACTACAATTTTATCCTGCATATTGGTAATAATAGGATTGAAGTAGTTTCGGAAGTAAAAACTTTAGGCGTTATTTTTAACCAGCGTTTACTAGGGAATACGCAGGTAAAGCGGGTACTCAGCAGTCTGGCAAAGATTTCTAGTATTCTGTGCAAATTTCGTCATATTTTACCCAAAAAATAAAAAATATGGTTTATGACGCGCTTTTTTCTTCCAAAATCAATTACTGTGGTTTGGTTTGGGGCACAACATCGAAGAATAATATAGACAACCTATTCTCTATTCAAAAGAAAGCGCTTCGAAATGCTGCAAACGTTTCCTACGATATGTCATTACACGATTATTATAATTCCTTTAATGTCGTACTCGTCCCACAATTTTACAATTTTATTTTGCTGGCTAGTTATAAAAGGAACCTAAAAAGTAATAATACCGCATTTCTATCACTATGCAACCTGAAAAAAGGTTCCTGATACAGGATATACATTTCGAAATGAAGCCACTTGGTCGGTTCCTTTCTCTAGAACCAATCATGGGCTAGATAACATTGATAACCGTATATCTCGACTATTAAATGACATGATTTTAGTAGGTGTTAACATAGACATAATTTCTGCATCCGAATAAAGCATTATTCTATAAATTGCCATTCTTGAATTGTACATAAACATTGTGGTTAAAAGCGTAGTGACATGTGAATACATGTATGTGCTCAAATTTTGTTTTGTTTTTGCTCGGTTTTCATATCCAATTCATAGCTTTATAGCTTTCCAATTCATAGCTTTCACTGGGTCGTAGACTGCTGTCACATTATTTCTCGTTGAAGATGATACGGTTCGTATTTCGTACATTATAGTGTTGTCTGATGTTTCAATAATTTGGGCTACTTGATTTTTTTCTTTCTTTTTTTTGCATACTTGATTGCTTTCTTTCTCTCCTAAATTGTGTAACTGCAGTAATTTGTTAGAAATATGTAAGTTAGCAGTGTTTCTACCGTCTTTTTTTCTGGATTCCTGTGGTGATGTTTTCTATTATTGCTGTTTGCAGTAACGTTACACAGTCTGTTCTCTACTGTACAAAGTGTATTTCATTCCATAAACAGATGCACTCTGACCTAGCTCACTGCCATGTAAGGGAGAATGGGACCCAGTCAAAGTGATATAGCATCAGCTTTCTGTCCCTTCTCCCTGCATATTTTTTTTTTGCTACGTAAGAAATGCAAATACACATCTACTTATCTACTGATGCTCGAGCTCTTACTTCCCGGGCCGCTGTTTCTCGTACACCGATACACGGGCATTCCGAGGACGAGACCTCCGAGCCTCTTTTGACTATCAGGGAACTTACATTTCATTACCGCCTCCCACGCCGTCATATCCCCCCCACCCCATACCCACACCTATCCCCCGAAACTGCCCACATGTGGCGGATACTACAAACACACACATTCCATCATCGTACTCAACTAGTAATTATGCATCCCCATCAATTCCACGCACCGCACTACCCCAAGTGCGGTCAGCGGAATACTCTGTATCACTCTCTTTGCGAATGTCCTGCCGACCCATACTCCCCACTCCCCTCCTCATCCCACTGGGAGCAGGCCCTGGGCAGCTCCGAGGAGTCCAGCCAAGTGCTGGTCACCTCCCGCGGATTGTGGAAGTGGGTTCGATGTGGTG
Organism: Haemaphysalis longicornis; assembly: GCF_048455015.1. Classification (NCBI taxonomy): domain Eukaryota; kingdom Metazoa; phylum Arthropoda; class Arachnida; order Ixodida; family Ixodidae; genus Haemaphysalis; species Haemaphysalis longicornis. Next base: position 140,884,422 of record NW_027526460.1, on the reverse strand, counting down.
TTAAGTATGTTCGCTAGGTCGGGAGCTGTGTCATTTTGGACGCTATTGCCAAATCTGGTGGGTTCTTGAGGGTCGTTATGCGTAGTCAGTTGGAGTTCCTGTATAACTACCCATAGTATTCTACCCTTGCGGGTGCTGCATGTGTATCCACATGCTATGTATGGCGCGTTGAAGTCACCAAGAATGAGTAGCGGCTGGGTTTGGCATGGTGTGTGGCTTTTTGGAAAAGCGCTTTGAAATTAGTATTGATGGATTTGGGTAGGCTGTAGACATTGAAGGCGTGTAATTGGGTACTAGTTGATGTGGCAGGTAAAAGAATGATGAATATATGGGGGATGTCAGAGTTGAGCATGTGTTGTTGGGTAGCTATATTCCTGTGTACTTAGTTGGGGGAAACGAGTATCCTGTTGTGCTCTGTAGCTGAGAAGTTTGGTTGGCGTGAATGTCTCTTTTAGCGCTATGAGGAGGGGTGTTTGGTCGAGTGTGGTGAGGAATGCCTGGAGGTTAGTGCATTTGATTCTGTAGCCTCTGCAATTCTATTGCCATATCATTTGCGGCTTTTTAGTTTTTGCCATGTTCTATTGGTTGCATCTAGTAGGGTATTAGGGGGTAGAGGTGGGACGGGCTGCAGAATGGATGCCTGCATCCTGTTTAACATTTCTTGGTGCAGGTCGTGCACCCTGATTTAGATTGCTTCGACGTGTCCCGTGGTCTGGGTTTTTTTTATGGCAGTGAAAGCGGAGTCGATTCCCGACTCCGTTACAGGAGGGGCGGAGGGTGTGTTAGTTGCAGCAGATGCCCGTCTTTTGAGCGGGGGAGATTGTGGCGAGTCATCGAGTAAGGGGGGGCCGCAGATTGTTGAGGGAGGCTTGTTTGAGTTGGTGGTTTTCGCGTGCGAAGCGTTCGTTTTTCTGGCGTAGTTGGGTAATTGTTTGGCGAAGTGTCTGCATTTCTCGACGGCGTGCCGCCATCTCGTCTTACCATTGTGGGGTTGTGATTTGAGGAGGCGGTAGGAAGAGTGGGGTAGAGAGCAGGCCCCGGGCAATCACCAAGCTCTGGGCAGCCTGGCTGTAGGTCTTGTTGTGGGGGTGCTTTAGGGGTGGATAGGCTGTAGTGCTGGAATTCCCAGGTGGAATAGTAATGATGGTCTGCTGGTTTGCTGCGGGGGTTTCGCGGTGTGGCTGGAACCGCTTAGGGCAGCCAGCCTCTCCGGTGAGGTAGGCGACTCCGCAGAGGATGCACTTGGGTTTGCAGGGAAGGTCGGATGTGGGGTCTGGAGTTCCGCAGGTAGTGCAGTTGGGTTTTGGTGAAGGGTTTTGGCATACGTAACGCCTGTGGCCTGGATTCCAGCCGGCCAAGCATGCCTTCGCCTTCCGCTTGAAAGGGTAACACCAGAGGTTGATGGCACGGTAGCGAACACAGAAGGGGATTAATGGGCCGAGAAAGAGCACTTGAACGATTCCTCTGCCAAGGATTCGTTTTTCCTCAAGGACAGTGATGGTATTTATTTATTTATTTTCAAATACCCTCAAGGTCACTGGGGACATTACAGAGGGGAGTGGGGAAAATTGTACAATAAACAAGTAGCACAGCATATGATGCGGACATAAGACCATGTCCAAAACAATCAAGAAAATATTACCGTTTTAAACATGAAAATCAGACCTATGAAACATCAGAAAAATGCGCAAGAAGGGCAGCTTTGAATAGCTTGTTATCATGTATTGACACTAGCGGTTCAGGAAGGCGATTCCATTCACTCACCGTGCGGGGTAAAAATGAATGATAAAATGAGTTTGTTTTGCAGGAGAACGGCGCAACTTTGTAGCGATGATCGACGCGGTGTGATATGTAAGACGGGGCAGATAAAAGAAAATCGCGACGATGCGCGTGGAAATAAATTTTGTGAAACAAAGATAATCGAAGCATCTTGCGGCGCAACGACAGGTTAGGCAGAAACAATATTGATTTCATAGAAGACACACTAGCAGTGCGATGATAGTTCGACAGTATGAAACGAGCCGAGCGGTTCTGGATTGCTTCTGCCCTGGTAACTAGAAATTCGTGGGCTGGGTCCCATATTGAGGCCGCATACTCTAGCTTTGGGCGAATAAGTGTTTTATAGAGTTGTAGCTTGAGGCTAGAAGAAATTGACGAAAAGTTGCGCTTCAAGTACCCTAATAAGCGGTTAGCATTGTTTGATACATACGTAACGTGTGGATCCCATGAAAGATTATTTGAAATATAGACTCCTAGGTACTTGTAAGAGCTTACGACGTCAAGAGTATGCTTCTGTAGGGTATAGGTTGAGGAAGGTGCATTGGTGCGTGACACATGCATTACTTTGCATTTATTAATGTTCAATGTCATCACCCATTCGCTGCACCATGAAGATACAGCGTTTAGGTCTGACTGAAGTGCTAGAGAATCGTTAGCGTTTCTTATTTCACGATAAATGACACAGTCATCAGCGAAGAGGTTAATAGAAGAATGCACACGAGATGGGAGGTCGTTAATATAAATTACGAAAAGGAGCGGACCAAGGACCGACCCCTGTGGAACTCCCGAAAGAACTGGGGACAAAGAAGAGTCGAAATGATTAACGGTTACAAATTGAAAGCGGTTAGTAAGAAAACAACGCAACCAGGCAAGTACACTAGTATCAAGGTTTAGCTTACTTAACTTCAGAAGCAAAAGCTTATGTGAGACCTTGTCGAACGCTTTGCTGAAGTCAAGAAATATGCAGTCAACTGCAGCGCCACGATCAAGAATGCTATGGAGGGAATGAGTAAAGCATGCTAGCTGAGTTTCGCACGAATAATGTTTGCGGAAGCCATGTTGTGATCTGTGGAAAAAGGAATGACCGTCCAAGTGTGCCGCAATTTGAGATGATATAATGTGTTCAAGGATTTTACATGAGATGCAAGTTAGAGAAATAGGTCGGTAGTTATTGATGTGTTGCTTAGAACCGGATTTATGAACCGGAATCACCTTTCCGATTTTCCAATCTTTTGGAAGAATGCCACGTTCGAGAGATTGTTGAAAAATTTTAGTCAAGATAATTGATGAACACATTTTGGTGTTTTTGAGAAACTTTGAATTGATATTATCGACACCGGAAGCAGAAGACAGCTTTAAGGTCAATCACTCTAGAAACACCAACTGGGTCAATAACAATAGGAGGCATTGAACAAAACTTAGAATCACTAACATTTGCATCAGCAGAACAATCGCTAACTGAGAAGAATTTCGAAAAAAAAATCATTAAAAGCAGAACAACAGTCAGAAGCAGGCAAGGTGTCGCCATCAACAGGACTGATAGTGATATCGTCCTCCTTTTCCCCTCCCATAACACGCCAAAATTGGCGCGGATTGGACGCCAAAATTGGCGCGGATTGTACCGGACGAGATTTTCCATGATGGTGGTGTCATCGTCGTTGGGGGTACTTAGAAGAGCTCCTCTGGTGCGGTTGTACGGCCAAGGCGTAGCTGGTGTTGTTCAGTAAGAGGGTTGGGAGATTGAAGTACTGTTGGGCGCATGCTTCAGACGACGTGCTAGTGGCTATGAAGTTTTAGCGTTGGTTAAGTCGGACTTTGTCTTCGTGAGTGTTGGTGAGGTTGGCCTGTTTGAAGATGGTGTCGGCCAAAAGGGCTGCGTTCACTTGCGTGAGGTTTGAGCCTCCTTGTGGTCGCAGCACGATTTTAACATCGTCAGCGGTTGGCAGCGGGTCTTCTGGCGGGGGTGGTGTTTTTCTTCTTGCGGTGTTGCATTAACATATGTTGTTGGTCGGCGCTGCGGCTGCTGTGGCTGCTTCCGTGGCGGCTGCAGCCCGTTGGCGAATTTCCTTCCATCCCGGCTAATTGTTGACTTGCGGGTCGGTGCAACTGTGCATCCATGCAACTCTGTATTCCATGCCGGAGATCGTCCGGGTTAGTAAAGCGTAAGGCAACTTTTCCGGTGCTGGCATGTGGGTGGTGGTGGAGCCTGGAGAAGTGTTTGAATGTCCCTCGCTGCCAGGGGCGATGGCAGCGTTCATGGTGGTGCAGTTGTCTTGCAGTGCGTATCAACGTACTAGTAACGTTGGTGCTGGAGCCGCCATTGCATACAAAGTTTCCTCGGCTACCGCAGAGGGCGCCGGTGTCGTAGGAAGGGGTTGCCGAGGCTCGATGGAGCTAGTCCCAAAATTGGACTTATGTCAAGAGAGGCCTTACGTGGAGAACTTGCTGGTGAAGTCGGTTTTCTGATTTGGCTCTTCAATGGTACTGCGGACTTAAAACTCAGTAGCGTTGCGAAGGCACGTCCGCTCTCGTTGGTGACCGAAGCGCCCTCTTCATGGCGGGAAAAGCCGTCCAGGCTCGAACAGACCGATTCCCTCTCGACGGCGCTGACGTTCATGGGCGAGCGCCAGGACAGGCCGCGCCGTCTCTTACGTACGCCTTTCCTCCCTCTATTCCTCCTCCGCCCCTCGCGCGCTCTAATTGCCTTGCTCATGTAAGGCTCTAAATTAATGATGACTGGACCATGTCCTTAAAGGCTTTCGATTTTCATTACCGACGAGTTGGCGAGCCCCTTCTGCAGAAGCGGGGATCGCTCACAACGCCACTCACCGCGGTATGTACGAGGTACGGAGTGGTAGCTCACCTACGGAGGTCTCGTACTTTATCGATGCTTATACAGGGCTTGAAGGGGCTATGCAGACAAAATACAAGTTTGTTTTATTCGCAAGGTTTCGGGTTTAATAGTGCCCCCAGCTCTTTTCCGGCAGCAAATGAGGCCGTATTCACTACTAAATTAATCACTTTAGGTTAAAGTTTCGATTCTTCGCCAAATCGTGCTCGCGTGACGTCAGCAATGAAGACATAAGTGCGCGTATTCAAGCGAACTTACACTGCGTCATGCGGCTCTGCAGCCTTGCTTGCCGTCAGTCCTCTCAGATGGCGCTACCATACTCATCCAAAGACCTTCGTCCGCCGTTGCTTTGTTTTTGACGGTATTTCCACCAGGCTTGTTTTGTTACTGTAGAAAGTAATGGTTTCGTGAAACATGGGGCATCCTCGACAAACACGGTCACGTAAGACAACGTCGCTTACGCGAATCGGCCAGTGTCGTGTAAGAGGGGTCCAAAGCGGCGGACTTGTATCGGTACTTGTATGCTTACGTGTATTTTCGTAACTTTCATTGTTTACCGCATCATTTTTACGGATGTAAACGAAATATGCATTAAATTTAAAGGAGCCACGAACACAAAATACAAGTTTGTTTTATTCTAAAGATTTCGTGTTGTATAGTGTCCCCAGCGCTTGTCCGGATGCAAACGATGTTTCATTTACTGAGTTAATCGATTTGAGTTAAAATTTTGATTTTCCCGATAAATCGTATGTTTTCGTGGTCTGCAATGACATCACCGGAACAGACCGCTCTGCAGCCGATTGCGCACGGCCGGGCTAGAGTGGCGGCGTGCGCGCGTTTGTTTATAAACAAACTAGGCGCCATCTACGTTCAGTAATGTGTACGTTACTGAACCTAGATGGCACCACCATACCGTGGCAAGTCGTTTTCTGCCTTTGGTTTGTTTTGACCGTATTTAAACCTGTCTTTTTTTGTTGTTGTTGTGGGAGAAAATAATCGTTTCGTGAAACATAGTGCTCGCTCGACAAATATGGTCACGTAAGACACAGTTGCTTGCGTCAATCGGCCAGTGTCGTCTGAGACAACCCTAATGCCCCACGCAGTGCTGGGCAACTAAACCAAGCATAGTGGGCGCAGTACCAACAGCAGTACGCATCACTACTTCTATATTTACATGTCCTTTCGTAGTTTCCACGGTTTGCCCCACCATTCTTATTGCTTTAGAAAGAATCCCGTTCGTGACAAGCAACTAGTGCGCATAAGGTAGCGTTTCTCCAGCGGCCAGATGTGTGTATGTCGTCTCTGCATTTTGTTTTCCCCCATTGCAAACTAATCCTTAACGTATCTTTGCCATACGACCACTAAATTCCGTCGGGTACGGGTTACCGAGGAGGTGCTGTCGAACAAATTCATCAAGCCGTGCGAAGGAAGCACGCAATGGACGCAAAGCTGCGCCAAAACAGGCCCACAACAACCGTCGCTGAAGCAGACGACAAAGCCATCCGCCGACGCGCCCGCCACTGAGAACAAGCACCTGCGCGCGGGGAACGCTGGGTAACGATTCACCGCGCCATCTAAACTCTGCTCCGTGAGTCCTCCCACTCCGCGGCCGCGTTGGGAGTTTCTTGTCCCGCACGCTACAAAAGAACCGTTGGCTGACAGAGGTAGAAAGCTTTGCTTTAAAAAAAAAAGAATAAGCAATGTAAATTACCCATTGTTAGCAACGCCGTTGCAGGGCAGACGGGGGCCCGCTACCATAGTGTATGTAGCAGGGATCACTTGCGGAAAGCGCGATTATTCTGCTACACGCAGGCGTTCCGCGAGCGCCGCGACGAGCGCCGCCTGCCGGGCCTGCCGTACAACGCGAAGCAGCTCTTCTTCGTCTCCTCATGCGTCAAGTGGTGCGCCAGCGGCGACGCCAAGTGGGGGCAACGCTATGCGCCCTGGTGGAAACGCTGCAACGTGCCGCTCACGCACCTCGAGGACTTCGCCGAGGCATTCGAATGCGCGCCCGGGACGCCTATGAACCCGCCCGCGCGCTGCTCCTTTTGGTAGTGCACCCGCAGTCACTGACTTTTTTTGCCTCTTTGACAACCGCTAAACTTGCGAATGTCAGGAGGGAAAGGCTTTATTGTATTGTATCTTTCGCCGATGATATTTTTGTTTACATTCTTTAGATGTAGCCTAAGCGCGTATGTATTTGCATGGAGCATTCTGAAGACAACTCGATGTATTCAGGGACCGTGCTCGATTCAGAACAAGTAAATAAAGTAATTAATAAAGAAGTTATTAAATAAACTCGGCCAGTAACTTAAACTATTTCATGTGTGTAACTGCTACCGAATAGAGGGCCGGGTCTGGCCCCTATATAAGTTTCCTGATCGGATCAAAATGCGTTGTGAAAGTTTCGCTGTATATAGCAGAATGCGTATCGCCGCGATTGGTTTCACGCCACAAAAAAGTGATGTTTAAAATCTGTGGTTCTATTTAGTAAGATTGAGGAGACACGTTTCTTGGTGAAACTGGAACACAACTACTCAACTAATGACGTACGTTAGATATGAAGCGTAAGTGTCTGTAACGCTGTTTTTTTAACTTTTAAGTGCGATGCTTTCTGTTTAAATTGCAACCAGAGACGGCTAGTAACCTTGAGTGCGAACACAGCCGCCTCCAGTAACCTTAGCTCAAACCGTTATTTTGACTGCATGCGTGGAAAAGTAATTTGCAGCTTTTCCAGGATCAAAATTTTCTCGGTAAGCTGTCGGCGACGATGGCATGACCGCGTGACCGCGTCAGGGCTAAATTTTGCGGCCATGACAGCTAACACCACCGCCCACAGAAGCACTGGTTCCATGTACTGGATCATATAAGGTAAGGCTATTTGGGCCGCCTAATAGCAGAGAAAATGTTAACTGCATACGAAGGCCACCTCGCCAGGCAGTCTGAAAATTCGTGAAGGTGACGCAATCTTATCATACAATATAAGAGAGGTTGCCGCGCCACTACAATTAATTCGGCTGTTCCCAGAGCGGTGTCTTGGCAACAGCGGCTTCGATATAAATAAGTAGAGGCTGATGTGTTGCGCACTATCACACAACATCCGATCTTCAGCCGCCATGTGCAGCACAAAGACGCATTTTTATTGGGGCTTAACGCGGAGGTTGGTTATAATGTGACATGATCGATTAGCACCTCGCAATGTGCACGTCGACTATGCGAATTTGCGCTAACGATATTTTTGTCGTTTTCGAGGCGCTCTACGGAGAACCGAGCGGGCAGACGTTTTTTTACCTTTTCTCCCCCCACCCCCATTCTTCGGCGCCAGGAGCCGCACGGCCGGTTATCGCACGAAAATGGCCACCAGCACGAACCGACGCGGAGACCGGCGGAAACTATAGACGGCTAACAAGAGAAATTGCGATGTGAGGAAAACCGTTCTAAAACGTAATGACAGAAATAGGAAGCAATTTGCTTACCTAGATAGTCCAGCGACCATGCATGGCAGGGGAGCGACCACAGCACAGTAAATGAAAACATCCGGCCGGAATAGTCGAGCTCGTCAGCGCCGGATCAGCTCGTCAGCTCGTCATCGAGCTTGTCAGCGAGAACTCCGGGCAGTCACAATCGGTGTTGCACCTTCCGCGCGGCACACCACTCGGGTCAATCAATGTCAAACTACTCATTATGTTGTTCCTCCGCACAGTGAGCACGCCGCAAGCACTCCACACCGCGAACACTTCCCACAGTGCACACTTGAATTACAGGCATGCGGACACGACGTACAAAGTGACTGCGACAGCTAATGGCCCCAGCGGCTCCGTTTTCGCGCCAAAATCACAAGCGAGCGCCACCTTCAAAGGCCTTCGCATGAAAAAAGAAAGAAAGCGCAAGGCACAGCACCAAATGCCTCAGCGTGTCGCGCGGCTCCCTCGGGGATATGTATCAGAGTATATGCGTGACGAGGAGAGGTACGATCGGGGGCGCGGGGTTTCCGTAAGCGTGAGTTTTGCGCTTCACCCGCATAGAAGCTTGAATCACGCGTAAAAGAAAGGAAAGATGTTTTTCTCGACCTGCTTCCGATTCACCGCCAGGGGGCGGACGTGGTAGTTTACACTCCACTTCGGCTCCCGTTTAATGTCTCACAATTTGTGAATCTTCGGCCCCAGCTTTCAACCGAACTCATCATCGAGCGCCCAACCACCTTCGGAGCGGATCGATACCTACATCAGCCAGGTGCGACCATCGGAACTCGATTAGTTCACCACGCCAATTTCGACACCTCGCCGGCAAAGCTAGGCCACGTGCAGGCCTAGCGACACCGACGCACAATGGATGACGACGACGACGCTCACCCGCAGCAGCCGAGCCTGCCGGCTGCGTCTATGGACGCGGACGCTGCCGAGACGGGCTCGAGCGGATGCACCAACCCCTGGATTACGGTACTTCGCAAGCGCTGCAAGGAAACCGCCGACAACCGAACCAAGCCGCCCGCCGGCGTCCGCCCAAACTCGCCGCCGGCAAGACCGACAACCAAACCCGCCGTCCGAGAACCACCCGTCCGCCTACCTCCCAACAACTTCATGATTGTCTACCGCCCGCGCGAAGGCCTCCACGTAGCCACACTCACCACCCAAACCCTTACGTCGGCACTCGCAAGGAAATGTGGCCTCTCTCTCCCGAACTTTTTCAAGCAAGTGACCATACTCCTGCAACCTACGCCCAATGTTATGGTGGCCAGCACCGCTGACCCGGAGCTCGCGATCACCCTCAGCGAAATTGAAAACCTTCAGTACGCCAACCGTCAGCTAGAATTCTGTACTTACATGAAACCGCCTCCCGGCACAAGTCGCGGAGTTGTACACGGACTAGACCCTGCCATAACAAGCACTAACCTCATGGAGTACCTGCAATCAAACGGCCCGACTCTTCTGCACGCTCGCTTCATGGGGCACACCAGTTCCGCCCTGCTCACCTTCCAAACGAAGTACGTGCCATTCTACGTGAAGGTGGGCAGCGTAATGTACCGCTGCCGCCCATTCCGACGACCTGTTCCAGTGTGCCGTGCGTGTGGTGACGTAGGACACCGGACGGACGTCTGCCCAACCCCAGAACATTCAAAGTGTGTAGACTGGTCTCGCTGACCCACCCACAGACCACTCGTGTGCACCCAAATGTCAGCTGTGTTCTCTCCCACATGCCACGGCGAGCAAGGACTGCCCGCGCCGCTATCTACCCCAACCACCTACCCGCAAGACCAACACGCATACATCCCGACAGGTAAGCTGGTCTGCTGTTACCGCGCGCTCCCCCGCTGCTCAACCCTACACCACCACCACCAAACCTACCGATCATTTCCCCCCATTACCATCGACCACGCCTCTACAACCTCCCCAACTAACCCAATCGCACAAACCCCCCGACCTAAATGAAATGATGTCCACATTCCAGGAGCAGATTTCCAAGCTCCTCTCCCGTGTCGAAGCACTTGAATTTGAACGCACCCAACCACCCCCCTCACCCCTCCTCCCCCCACTGCCGAAGGAGATTACAAACGCCCAGATTGAAGCAATTGTCGACGCACGCTTGAACACAATCATCGACTGCCGTTTCCAGACTATTCTCATCCCGCAAGTAGAAAAGCATCAAGAGCAACTCACGGCTAACCTCACCACTTCCATAACCGGCGCCATGGACCTTCTCCGTTCCCTCAACGAACGCATCGGACATATAGAGAGTATAATGCAATCAGATAACCCACCATTAATAAAAAAACAACGAACCCAAGATGGCCAATAGACCCCCCGCCCGCCCACCCTTAACGGTATACCAGTGGAACTGCCGCTCCTTGAGAAACAAAAAGACCGCCCTCGAACTTTATCTCGCCTCACATCCAGCCGACATCATTGCACTGCAAGAAACCGACACCCCCCACCCCACCCTTCGAGGATTCGATACATGTACCAATCCCCCCAACACCCGTACGGCCATATTGGTATCCCAAACTCTTACCGCCCAAGTGATACTCTCCACGCTTCCTATCGACCACGTGCTCATCGAACTCATTCCCCAGCAACCCACCAGCCCCAGCATCTATATACTAAACGTCTATAGCCCCCCGAAGCAACCCCTCACCGACATTGAAGCCCTTCTGAACGTCACAAGCAGCCATGCCAAAACGGACCCCTGCATCGTAATAGGTGACTTCAACGCCCCCCACATCACATGGGGATACCCGCAAGCCACACGGAAAGGCACGGCACTGCTCAACGCCATTCAGCACCACCAGTTCACATTACAGAATGACCTCACTCAACCCACCCGTATCGGCACCAGCGTCACCCGAGACACAATTCCCGACCTCACTTTTTCTCGCAACGTAGCAAATCCAACCTGGACCACGCAGTTAGACACCCTGGGTAGCGACCACCTAATCATAAAAATTTCCATCCCCTCTCCCCATCACAAACACCGCATAGGTGTGGCCAAGCTAACAGATTGGGAGGCCTTCCGCGTGGACTCACTCCCCCACACCACTCCAGCAGAAGACCTGGACCGTTGGGCACGAAGCATAATCGACACCCAGGCTCGACACACCAGAACCATCCACCTAACAGAGGATCTCCCAGCAGCTGACAACCATCTCAACCACATCTTGGAAGCACGACGAAGCCTTCTGAATCGTTGGTGCCGCAATCGACACAACCGCAACCTAAAACGCCGCATCGCTCAATTAACAGAATCGGCGCAGCAATATGCCAGAGAACTTCAACAACAGAACTGGCGCTCATTCTGTGATCAACTAGCGGGGGCTCTAACGACCAAACGGGCTTGGCACATCCTCCGCAAACTCATGGGCACATTCCCCTCCAAAACGGCCACCAACCAAGACATCGCACGTCTGATACACAACCAACGCAAACCCCCAGCGCAGCTTCTCTCCACGCTCCGCCAACGACTCTTCCCAACACCTGTCATGCCACCCCATCACCCGGATTACCAAGGGGCCCAAAACCCGGACCTCGACGCAACTTTTACCAGCACGGAACTCCTTCAAGCCCTCGCTAAACTCACCCGCAATACCGCACCCGGACATGACCAAGTCACCTACAAGCTTCTACGAAATCTCAACGACGAACATCTCGAGGCCCTCCTCAAATACTACAATGACCATTGGAGCCGCGGCACGTTACCACCACAATGGCGCCATGCAGATATCAGCCTTCTACCAAAACCCAACAAGCCGATCAATTTAGACAATCTTCGGCCCATCGCCCTGACATCATGTATTGGCAAGCTACTGGAATGCCTGGTCACCCATCGGCTCACAGCCCACCTCGAAAGCACTGCCCAGCTCCCCCACACAATGTTCGGGTTCCGGGCCAACCTCTCCGCCCAGGACATACACCTCCAAATTAAAGAAGAAGTCATCGACAAACTGAGCAAGACCCACCCAAGCTCCATTCTAGCACTAGACATAAAGGGGGCCTTTGATAATGTAACTCACTCAGCGATTCTAACGCAGCTCCAACACACCGGATGCGGCGCCGCAACATACAACTATGCCCGAGCGTTCCTTTCGAACCGCACTGCTACCCTGAGCATCGGCCCACACAAAAGTGACTGCTTTCACACGTCAGCGCAGGGCACACCACAAGGCTCTGTAATATCGCCTCTACTCTTTAATATTGCCCTGGCAGGTCTCCCACCACTGCTATCCTCCATACCAGATGTCTCTCACGCATTTTATGCAGATGACATTACTCTCTGGATTCGCAAAGGCTCTCCTGGCTACCAGCAAGACCGGCTGCAAGAGGCCACAGACACTATCACGCACTACTTACGGAACTGTGGGCTCTGCTGCTCACCCAGCAAATCCGCTCTTCTAATACTACGTGACAGAACTAGCGGGCGCCGCCCACAGCCCACCCCCGACCCGACGGTTACCATCGACGCCCAGCCCATACCAACGGTCAGAACCCTACGCATCCTCGGCGTGCAATACCATCACACCGGCTCGGGGGCAGCCTTTCTCCCCAAAATCCGCACAACAGTATCCCAACTGACTCACCTTATTCAACGAGTATGCTCCCGTCGACACGGACTCCGACGCCGCCCCATACAGCACACACCCTGCACACGCCGTCGCAATCATGCACTCAACAGGCAACACCACCACTACAGCCACCATACGCACCACATCTATTGACACTGCAGAGGAGGCGGCCATTGCACTCACCATTGCCCACACGCCTGCTACGCACATCACCATCCTGACTGATTCCCAGTCCGCCTGCCGTCGCTACGCTATGGGTCGCATCACCAACCTCTCCCTTTCCATCCTCACCCAACCACCCACACTACCGGACATCCGTCTCGTATGGATCCCAGGGCATTCGTCTCTTCCCGGGAATGAGGTGGCTCACGCCACTGCCCGCGCCTTAACCTACCGGGCATTGCCGGAGGGGATGAACCACCCACCACCCCCAGACCCTCCTACCCTCCAGCCTTTACACCCCACCTACGCCGATATACTCTCCCACTACCGTCAGTCCCGCCGCTGCTACCCTCCACCTCACCCCTCCCTTCCCACCGCGGACGCTCGGATCTGGCGGCGCCTACAGACCAACACTTTCTATAACCACCAACATCTACACCACATATCCCCAACCACCTACTCCCTAAACTGCACACACTGCAACTCCCCATTGACAACACTCCATTTGGTGTGGCAGTGCCCTTCTATCCCTTCACCCCCCACCCACCCAACCTACGAGCAGTGGGAGTGCGTGCTGCGCAGCGGCCAGCTCAAGGACCAGGCTGCACTGGTCGAACGGGCTAGGTCAGCGGCCGTGGCACGTGGCCTACCGGACAAGGATGGCCGCCCTTGCCCGTCTTCTTTTAACACCCTTTTTACCCTCACCCAATTTTCCGAAATAAATGTTTACTCACTCACTCACTCGACCTGCTTCCCGCTTGGATTGAAGGACACAACGCAAATTTTGTGTCACGTGGTGCACAAAACAAATTTTACAACGTCCAGGAGCACGTTTCATGTATACGCGTTAGAAATTTTAGAGTGTCTGTGGGGCTCCTTTAGCCGGCCCACACTATGTTGTAGAGGGTACAGATCTAACTACAGCGTGCGCAGGTGGGGCTGTAGAGGGTGGGATTGATGGCGTGATGTTTAGATAGGTGGTCCAACTTGTTTGTTTGCAACAGCCTGAGTTTAGGCTTCGACTCTATCGATCATACCCATAGCTGCTTATTGGGCAGCAATTCGGAATCTCGTTTCCGACCTCCCATCGAGCTCGGTAGCATGCAAGAGGCCAGCGTGCGAATCTCGGCCACCTTCGTGGTTGTGTATCAGTGCGTGTCTGAAGCGGTCTCCTTCGCAGTGGCCCGGCGGTGCACGAAGGCGTTGATACGCCCCCTTCCAGCGTGTATAATCGCGGCACGATCCGCTGAGCGCACGCCGAAGCAGCCTCGGCTCGGATCGCATCATGGTTTCACACAAAAATACTTACAAGGAATCCAGCGCTGCGATCGTCGTCCGCCGCGATGGACACCCCTTGGTACCGACCGCTGGTTCTTTAAATTGGAGTTGCAGCCAGCGCCGTCCGACGGCGACGACTTGTAGGAATGAATTCGGTCTCGTCGCTAGACGAACAAGTAAGAAAGTGACCACCCTCGTCGGAAGCTGGGACTCAAGTGTTTTCTTTAACAATGCTCCCCTACCCTATCGAGCGCGGGTATGCGCAAAAAATGGTAACTGGAGTATACGGTCCCTAGAATGGAGCCTCGCGAGCGCTGGCACATGCGGGTGCGCTAAAGTATACTTCCGGCTTTCTGGGAGAATTTCGCTTTCACAAGTCCAGCCTTTTCTGGCCCTTGACCTGTCGGCCGGACCAGGTCATGTGTCGCACCTGGATGCGCAGTTGCGCACGCTCTTGATTACGACATCTCCGTTGGGACACTGGCTCTTCCGTGCGCTAGTTTGAGGTTAGCTCTCCTCTTTTATTCGCGAGTTCTCGACAGTCACTGGTGGTGCTCTGTCCGTGCTTGAACTGTCAGGCGCAAGCACATCAAAGATGCTTGCACCGTCTAATGGCATCAAGTACATGCCGAAGGCTGCGTTGAATGATGGCTGCTGGCGTTTGAAAGACAAATGAGCGCGACCACTCCAGCTGCAGGGTGTCTGGTATTTTCGGCACTGTCGTCTGCGGGTGTCAGCTCATTAGGAACTGCGACATGCTGTATCCGCACGCCCGGCTTGCCGTGGTATACTAAAAGCGCCATGTGTGGGTCCTAGAATTTCGTGAAAACAACCGTCCCTACCATGCGTTCTGCCTCGCCGTTTGATTGTAGGCAGCCCCGACTTCTCGTGATGTGATTAATTCCGTAGCTCAGTGCGAACTTTGCGAACACCCGCGACGGAAGCTGCGGGCCGTCGTCGGACAAGAATACATCAGTGATTCCATGTCGGACGAACATGATCTTGAAAGCCGAAATCACAGCCGAAATCACAGGTCGATGACAAGCTGATTACTTCCGGAAAGCGAGAGTGGTAATCCACCACGATTATGTACTGAGTTAGGTCAAGTTCGAACGAGTCGGCACCTACACACTGCCATGGCCAATTTGGAGTCCGTGTTGCGATTAGTGGCTCCGAAGCTGAACTCTCGTCTGAGCGCATTTCTCACACGATGTTACGAGCTGCTCGATTTCACTGTCACTGTTCAGGGAGGGCCATCAAACCTCGTCCCTTGCTTTTGCTTCGCACCGACCAATGCCGTCGTGGACTTCATAGATTTGCTGAAGTACCTCGTGGCGCACCATTCTTGCAATAATGATGCGGCGATCTTTGAGCGAAACTTCATCGCACACTGTGCTGTGGCCTCTTTCCTTCCAGTACTCCCTTCGGTGAGCTAGAACCTTGGAGAGGTTATCTGGACATCTCTTTCCAGCGAAAGCAGTGTAGCCCAGAACAGAAGCTATCTTCCGCTTGTGCTTGCATAATGCATCCATGCGGGAGGACATGAGGTTGGTAGCTGCTGCACTGCTTCGCCAACGAATAATTCGATAAAGTCCGTCTGCCGTCGACTTCGCTCAGGATCGTGTTTCTGAATAGAAGCCCGCGACAGTGTGTCTGCCACGCAATAAACTTGCCTGTTACGTAGAGCACCGTCAACTCGTAGTGCATGATACGGATTCGGAAGCGGCGAATTTTACGGGGAATCATGCCAAGTTCTGCTGATCCCGCAGGAGCGTGACTAAAGGTCGATGACCCGTTTCGACTTTTTTTTCTTTCACAGAAACTCTTTATTTTCACAAAGAAAGACTAAGGGTACGGGGGCAAAAGGTACACATAAGTACCTGACTGGGTCCCTGCTCCCTTTGAGACATCAGCACCAGCACAAAGGTACAAGACGAGAAAAGAAAAATTCAGTAAAACTTGTAACCGAGCAAACAAAAAAACAACAAATTTTCAAGCACTCGCATGCATAACAGAACGTATCATCACACAACAACATATATTTAAACTTTCAAAGAACCGAAATTCACAGGGAATTATTTATACATAAAAAGTAAGGTACATATACAACACAGGATGCCAATAACTTGAAACGCGATGCCCCCCAGAAACTTGTTAAACCGTTTTATAACCCACGCTGCAGCCAGAGGAATTCCTTTTTCCGTTTGACTGTTGCGACTTTCAGTGTTCGTTAGAAGTCTCGATGCGTGAGCAACCGCGCGCCGTTCCCCCGGTGGTTGGTGTTGAAGCAATACGGCTCTGCGACCTGTGTCGCCCGGCACAACCGTGAGGTCCGGTGGGTCATGTTCAGCCATGCAGACCTCGTAGCTGTCCTGTTTCCTTTTCCTCTTCGTCCCGTCCGTCTTTGCGCTGTGTAGATTAACCTTTACCAACTATAGCCCCGTTACTAAAGACCTCGGAGCTGAGCAAGTTTTTGAGCTTGTTGAAAACACCTTGCTGGCACGGTTCCCAAAGCCACGGGTTTCGCAGCAACGCTCTGGTCGGTGCAGTAAAGCCGTAAAAATTAAGAATGAAGCGGCCAACATGGTTTGTCATTCCCAGCAATCTTCGGACACTGAGGACATTCGATGCTGTTGGTAGCTTAAAAAATGTTTGGACCTTTCCGGATCAGGACTTACGCATTGACCAGAACTCCAAGAAACTTGACTTTGTTTGCGGAGAAAGTGCGTTTCTTGCGGTTCCGCTTCATTCCTGCTTCTTCTAAGCGCTTTAACGCCTCTTTCGTGCTTCTGCTGCAGTGCTTCGAAGACTAGAATATCATCAGTCATGCTCACGACTCCTTCCAGGCCCTCCAAAATTATTCTCATTTGTCGCCCAAAATATTCTGGCGCTGCGCAGATTCCAACAGGTAGTCTTTGGAAACAGAACCTTCTCATTGGTGTTACGAACGTAGTTAGTTCTGATTTTTTTTTTTTGGATATAGCTTCACCTGGTGAACGCTTGCAGTAGCATCGAGCCTGGAAAATACTTTTGCTGACCCGAGGCACCCAAAGATGTTCTCGACTGAAGGTAGTATATGTGACGCTCCCTAAGCACGACTTCGTTGAGTTGGGTGACGACAACGCCTATTCGGTAACCTTCTTGTGCTTTTGGAACAGCTACCACACGGCAACACCATGGTGTGGGATGGTGCACTCTTCGGATAGCTCCTTGAGATTCAAGCTTGGTGAGCTCCTCTCGAACTCGATTGTGAAGTGGGATCGGCACTCTCCTGGGCACACTGAGTGAGAACGGTTGGGCGCCGGGTTGAAGACGGATCACATATTATTCGTCTTGCACATTGCCCAATTAGCCATCGAAGCTTCTGTCTTTCAAAGTAACAGTAGAATCCGTTAAAGTGTACAGGAACCGTATAACTCCGAGAGACTGTATTGCTGGGAATCCAAGATGTGGTGGGTCTTGCGAAGGCACAACATACAATGTTTAAACTGTAAAACGCGTTTCCATCTCAGTTTTGCTTCAAATGTCCGGAGAATGGTGAATAGTTTCCTGGGCCCGTTAGTTGGCTTTCCGGCTTTTGTAGCTGTTCGGTATGCCGGGAAACAAATCTGGTACCACTAGTAACCTGTGCACCTGAGTCAATCTAGAAGTTAGCGTTGTAACCGTTGACTTTCACATCTACAAACTTGGCTCGGATGATGGCAACTTAAGAACGGCACCGGAAGTTGCCGCTGTGCCTTATCACCGTAGCCGGATGTTGTTCCGCGCGGCGCATGGGAATATTTTGAACATGGCGTGAGCCGTTCCCGTGATTTTTTGGACTTAATATGCTTTTAAACGACTCGAGTTACGACAAACAAACTGCGTGAGACAAGGCAGACGGTATCACGCATTCATAGCAAACCCCTTTCAAAACGCGCGCGCACTGACATCACGGGTCCGGCGCTTTGGCGGAGTGATACACTACATGAGGTGGTGCCGTTCTTGAGTTGTAACCGAGTATACGAAGTAAAGTGCGAGAGCACCCATGTTCTTGGCTTTATTTTAGCAGACTGCTTGGAAGTGTCCAAGCCTCTTACACCCTTTGCATTTTGCTTGCCTAGCTGCAATCTGCTCGAGGATGATAAAGCGCAGTATCAGGAGCTCATGGTAGCGTCGCTTGTGTTGGCTTTGTACAACAACTTTGCCGGAGCTTCCCTAAGAACCCGAGTCATGCCATGGCCTTTGGGAAGCACTTTTGAATTTTGACCTGTGCGGCAACGTGAGCAGGATTCAGCCTTTTTTGGAACACCGCTGCATAGGCGTTCACCGCATCTTCGTTAATGCAAGCCTATAGTTCTGCTCCTTCAAGGGTAAGCTTCTGTGTTCGGCACAGTTAGTCCACAAGACTAGAGTCACAGAGATCCACGGCGAACCTGTCTCGAGCGGGGCGTGCTTCCACCTCCGCCGAGGCGTAGTTGCACTTCGTCTTTAAAGGGGCGCTGACACAAAAATTTTGCATTTTTTTTGTGGCAATAAGTAGCTAATGACTTACTATATCACGTGTGGAAACCTCATTTGCTTCAGCGTGCGACGGTTGTTTAATTAGAGAGGTTTTTAATGCGGCCAGTCGCAGTTCGATTTCAGCGGGTGCCGCGAAACGCGAGATTTTGTATAAATGGGACCGTCGGAATGATATCACAGAGCAGAGCTGCCATTGCACTGTCGAATCCGCGTCGCCGCCAGTTTCTGAGAATGCCTCTACGTACTGCTATCGTCAGCCGCTTAAATTAATTAGAAAGCGACCGTGGAAGTGACGCTGGCCGTGGCCTCCGCGATTTGCTGCCGGCGACGCGCCGTGGCAGCAAATCGCGGAGGCCATGCGCTGGCGCTGCTAGTGCACATTGCTGCCGCGGCAAGAGAGCGACGCGCGACGCTCGAGACAGTGGGTGGGGAGACGCGCGCTGGGAGCAACAGACCGGTCTGCCTTCAGGTCCGCCTACAGATGTGTTCGGCTTAACACTGCGGTGGATATTCGATTGCGGCTCTCCTAAGCGGTGCAGATGATTTTAAATGCAACCCCCCAACGCATCGTTAACTCCTTTCTCATATGTGCTGCCTTGTTTGGGACTTGAGTCCCACTTCGTGTGGCGGTAACAAGTTATTGCTCGAGCTACCTGCGCCGGCCTGCACCACTTCGCGGCCGTAGCCGCCGCCTGCGCAGAGACCGTGGGGCTCGCTCAGTGCGCTTTTGGTGTCCCCGGTGCTTTTTCGCGTCCAGTGTAACAAAAAGCAATAAAAGTATAGAGCGCCTGGAGTCGCTGTAGAACTTATTTCGCAGCCAGCTGCCCGATGCACCAACCAACGAAATCCCGGCGCCTCCGCCGCCAACGATCGGATCGTTCGTTGCCCGAGAGCAGAAGCTCCGACCTCCGATTGGAGCGGCGAGCCGCTGAAGAATGCCGGCAGTGCGGAAGCGGCCAACACAAACTCGTGACGTGTTTGGATGCTGTTTATTTACCCCAAATCCGGGGAATCTCGATTGCGCGAGGTCCTCCGCTGGCTGCGCGATTGCGTTTTGCACACTTTAAAATTTATTTTAAATATGTTATAGGCTGTATTTGCCGCTGATATTTTTGCAAATGATGTATGTGGGTTCACAGCAATCTATCCCCGCAGTTATCTCTTCCTAAAAATTTTGTGGCAGGACCCCTTTAAGGAAGGAAACTGTGCTAAAGGCGCAGTCTCACAACTAAATTTGTTGGAAAAACGCACATGAATATATACAACTTCTTGCACATGTGCACATGGCAGCCAGTTTTTCAGTGCATCATCCTGTTCAAGAATTCATACGTCATTCCCGTACCAAGCAACGGAAGGCTTAGTGACATTAAAAGAGGCTTCTATCAACTCGCGGGCGACTTGTTTCTGCCTTCTGCCCAGCACTTCAGTTTCATTTGCCGGTAGTCTTTTCCGTCCCCTCCAAAGTTGGCTAGCTTGTGCCCCAATATCCTCAGAGTGCAAACAAGGCCACAGCTTGCCAAAAGAAGCAGATACTTGGGTCCGAACACTACAGTTCATCGAACGCCGTTTATTCGGAGGCCGTTTCTTAAAGCCGTTTCATCGAACGCCATTTCATCGAATGTAGTCTCGTCGAAGCCGTTTCATCTAAGCCGTTTCATCGAATATTTATTCCGCCCAATACATGGGCCCCCTAAAGACGTGAGTATATATGCTCACGGTTTGGTTTGAGTTTGTACAAGAACTCCGAAAGCAGTTCTCCTCCAACCAATAGCGCTGCAAATTTAACTCGTCAAACAGCATGGGTGTACAAGTTCGTATCGCCTGCTATGGACTCCGGGCCGTGAGCACACGAACACAGGGAATCGGGTTGCACACGAGGAAGCACAGGAGAGTGTCGCTCGTTCCTCTCCATCGGACTCCTCGTCGTCCGCCCCACCTACACCCACGGCTTTCCTCCTGCTCCGAGTCTCTGACTCAAGAAGGCAAGACAACAAAAATATCATATGGCCTCCCCGACAGGTTACCTCTTCAATGCTTTCACACATCCAAGAGCGGGCGAAGTTCTCACAAACACGTTTTGTGCTGACGCTGCGTACACTCACCATGTAATTCAGAAATGGACCCGTGGACCTCAAGGACGAGAGCATTGCCCTTCTTGCAATCTGGACGTCAAATCTGATTTACACCACCTCGTTTGGACATGCGTATACTTCAAGGAGCACAGAACACAGCTCCTGTCGAGTCAAACCCTGTTTACCTTGTCTGAAATATCAAACAACACAGAATACTGTGGGTTTCCTTCGAAGCTCGCTATAGCTTTGCAAGAGTGGCCTGGCACGGGTTGCCCAGGAAGGAAGCCCCTAGCCCGTTACACTGAGAAACTGTGAAGTGACACTAAGGACTGCAACTGTTCCCACTCTATAGGCCCCTTCACTCACAACCTCAATCATCCCCTCAGTGGCGTCGGCGTTCTTATCAAATAAAAGCTGCAACTGGAAACAAAAAGACAGCTAGAGCACAGTGGTATGGGCACCGGTCACTGCTCAGAGGGCGCGACGAATAAGTACAGCCAGCGCCGCCCAGCGGAAGCTTGAGAAAACTTTGGGTCGGTGAGAGCCAGACGGCGGCCGCGCGTTTGTATGTTCGACACCTCTTGGTTTGTTTTTGCAATTCTGCAATTGTTTTTAAAGCTGTTTCTTTGCTTGAAAACTGTTCCGGTGAATAGTTTCCCCATGTCCCAAGTGCTTCTGTGCGGTTTCCGGGCAATTACGGGGCTGGACTACTAGTTTCGGCCTCACGTGCGCGAGAAGGGAGAAATTGTACGTTGCCGGGCACGCGTACGCCGTGCAACGAATTGACGGGACATACATTGTTGCGAAATGCCATTCTCAGCAAGGGAAGCGTATCTACATCGCTCCTCTCCAGGCCAGTACCAATTTTTTCATGTAGCACGGCCTAATAAAGTCACTCTATCGTATACAACGGCGCTCTACGACAGAGCTTGTTTGTGTTGTTTTCTCTGTTCGCGCGCCACCACACTACAGTTACTTTTTCTGTGGCCCTTCTTCATCTCGGCTGGTGTTGTCACTCAATAACAACGCATTTTAAACGTTATTAGCGGATGACAAGTAACCAAAACCCAGATCCACCCAGTGTGAAATCTGCTGATACAGCGGATCAAGCTGCGGGTTGTTTACGAAGATTACGTTTAGTTTCGGCTTCTTTCTTGCGAGTAATATTAGAGACTTCTTAGCGGCTAATTGTGATACAATTTGTTCAGGCCGTTCAGAATTCTCCATAAAAGTATTTCCTCCTTTCCGCCTCCTCTGGTTAAAAAATAAGAACCTCAACTTTCAGAGTACGGAAAACGCATTAAAGGAGTCAAATAATGCTGTGAATGCCACCTTGTTTATGATACATTGCCACGCTCTCACGTGGAGTGCGTGGCCGAACTCTGTACACTTCGAGGAACAAAGTAGGGCAGTAGGCGGGATGCGTCTTGACAATGCTTTTGGCACCACCCGCGAAGTGCTGTGAGTATATTCTTGTGCCGCCTTTTGGCGTCCATTCGGTGCCGTGAATGTCGCCAAAAAAGGTTACCGCTGCTAAAATAATAGCGGCGGAAACCTTAACACCTTGTGTTATGCAAAAACAAATATCGCGGTCGGCTGGAAGAAAACGTTTTAGTTTTACGGCCCTTGGCGACTGCTCTGGACATAAACGGTAATCGTACTCGCAGTTTTACTCCTCGCAATAAAAAAAAAAATGTCATGGCTTTCTTACTTGCTTGACTTCGTACTGCGGAAATTCATTTCTTGCGACGCTCTTTCTCCCACGGCTGCCCGGGAAACCTGTAAAAAACGATGCCAGCCTGCCCTTCGCATTTGTGGCAGTCCTTCACGCAGCAGTAGCGGCGCTGCCAAATTCTTTCGTGCTGGGTTTTGATCCTGTCGGACACTGCAAATTGTCATTATAACTATGTCTCTTTAAAAATTTACGCCACACAGCATCGAACCGCACGCAGCGCGTGTTTTCACGTGCGCTGAGCGGCCGGTCGCGACATCCACCGACCCAAAGTTGCTAAGCGGTGGCGAGAGGCGGCGCTGCAGTCGCGGTCAAACTTCAGTGTCCGGTGCCTATAGAGTTTCAGCAAGCAAGGTGCCAGCGACGTCGAAACGCATTGGAACTACGACAATACAGGGGTGAGACAGCTGCGAATATTGCGCAGATTTGGTACAAATTTGTTTTCCTGCGCCAGGCTGCTCCAAAAGCTTGAAAATTGCAAAAATTGCGCCAAACTGCTCCAAAACAGTTTGAGAGCCGAGGATTTTAACGCTCCTGTCAGTTTCAGTTTGGGGAAATGCTTACTGACGGCATTATTTTCCAGCACCCGCGATGTGGTGGTGTTTGTAAAGATTCAATTGATTGATCATTCAGTAAAAAACCGGCATAAAATTGTCCCCGAGATAGTTTTTTCGAAAGTCACAATGTCGGGTCGCACATGTTATATTCTCTGCATTTTTACAGTTTTCCCGCTGAAAACCATTGCAAAGTCCTGTAGAAAAAATACTTATGTGTACTGAGGCGTCGAACTACTTGTGCAAGTTGATGAAAAAACGGCAATTTTTGGAGCGCCGAATCTCCGGAACGACATTACTGGGCGCCGCCATCTTGGTGCTGTGAAGGTGTGAAAACGTGGCCGCCGGGCGAAGCATTTGCTTGGGGTTCAGGCAGGGTGCTCTTCACCGATGTCTACCTTGGTTTTAGTTATGGGGGTATCTGGGTTTACATTTAGTCCTTTGATCTGTTGCGGGTACGTTGCGGGACTCGAAAAACGGGAGTTCATCAAAAACAACATGGCGCCCGCGAATTAGCCGTGTTTCGGCTTTGAGTCTGAGGCCAGCGCGTGCTTGAAGTGAAATTTCAGACTCATTGCGGGGTTATAAAACTCTGAGTTATTGCTGCCTTTCACAGCGAGCTTGCGAGCGGCGGGAATGGGGCGATCGACGTTGCAGAAGCAGCGGCGCAGGCTACATCGCCGAAAAATGTTCAAGCAGTGTCCGATAGCGGGGCGGGCTATTATGTCATGCTAGTAATAATTGCTCATTTATCTGAAGTGAAATTTATTGCCAAGAGGGAGGCGGGTAATTATACCAACATTACTCAAATTACGATCGTAGTGAATGTGTACCTTGGGGAATGAAATGGGAGGGCTGCAGTAGCGGTCCCAGAGATTGGTTTGGGGGGGAGGATAAAAAACCGCTCCCCTTCTTGCGCCAATTCTGCGGAGGAGGTGATAATCATGCAGGCGTGTGCGGGTATGCCGTGTGAACGCACAAATCACTTAGCGACAGAGTGATTTTTGGCGCCCCTTAGGCGGTGCAACGGCTGGGCTGGCTAGAGCCCGCATTTCTGACGGTCGCAACACGTTTGCGGCCTCGCACAACTGGGATTTACCTCGCGCAAGTGGAATGCTTAAAAAAACTGAAAATAAGAAGCTGAGGACATCTTTAGGGAGAGGGGGGGGGGGATCGCCCCCTTCGCCTCCCCCCCTTGGGACCGCCACTGGAAGGCTGGTGGGGTGCGACGACTGTCACCTCGCTTTGCGCTTTGCCGTGGCTCTACACTTGTGCGTAAAGCCGAGTCGGGGATAACAAAAATAACAATTTCGGAATTCACATGATAATAAAAATGCCTTACGATTAATTAGTTTTTCAATTCGATGTTTTCAACGGAGCTCGCTATCTATGGAACCTAAGAATTTAAAAATGGTTTGTAAAAAGGTAGTGCAGTTCGTACCTTGTGATACTCTGGTAGAAAAAAAACTTTTTTGAGAGGCTTTTTCAGTGTTATGTATGTTCAAAACCGATTAAAAAGTGCACTTTTCCCCCGTGAGTCTCCAAAAATTTGATTTTTAAGGCTCCCAAGGTGAAATAATAAATGTGGTTCTTCTGCTTCAATTCAGGGGTCTTATGTTTCAAAATCAAGATTTCGCTGCTCCAAAAACTGCTCCCAAATCTGATTCAGCTGTCTCATTCTCTCAATATTCATGTCTCTCAATATTCATGTATCGTGCTGGCACGTGCGTTGCGTCGATGTGCGCCTGCTTGTAACAGTAATTGTAATTGTTTTGTATTTATCTATCCATCCATCTTGCGTCATTCGTTACACCAGATGCACTCATCCGCACCACCACTGCCACAACGGCCGAAGAAGCAGCCATTGCGCTAGCAGCGACTACAGCCAAATACTACGTCACCGTACTTAGTGACTCGCAAGAGGCATGCCGCCGATATCTTCGCGGCCGAATTACTCCCACAGCTCTCCGCATCCTTCAGGCCAATTACGAACTACCCGACATCCAACTCATCTGGGCACCCGGCCACGCTGGCCTCCCCGGAAACGATGCGGCCCACGCCGCTGCCTGCGAGTATGCACGCCAGGCCGTCTCCGACCGGCAGTCTCCTTGCCCAGATACCCCTCTCACCCCCCCTGATCTCCTCACCCACTACCGCCTCAGCCGCCGCAGATATCCTCCCCCTCACCCTCGCCTTAGTCGTCTCGAAGCCACTACCCTCCGAAGGCTACAAACTAACTCTTACCCCCACCGTACACTCCTCCACAAAATGTACCCTACCCAATACTACGCGACCTGTGCCTACTGCCAATCCCCTGGCACCCTATACCACCTGGTATGGGAATGCCAGCAATCCCCATCTTTATCTCCAATCCCCAACCCTACTTACGAGCAGTGGGCGGACCGGCTGACCAGCTCGGACCTTGCGGCGCAACAAGAAGTCGTCGCTAGAGCCAGGGCAGCCAGCCAGGACCAGGGCATCCCGGACTAAGGTTGCCCCCCACAGGGCTGGTGCCCCTGCCATCTAGCACCAAATTTGCTCGTTTTTATTAAACGTTTATTTCTCTCTCTCTCAACGGATTTTAATAAAACCAATATATCGTATACTTCTGTCTAATTTTCGTCGGTTTGCTGCGTCAAATAGTATTCGCAGGGCGCCACGTGGGGTTACCATTCAAATCGCATTAGCAAAACGCTTTGAACTGATGAAGTGGAGAGCGATGAAGCGAAGGTCTAATAGTAGCTGCAAGATGGTCGGAAAAATTCATGTTAACAATTTTGACGCACCGATGGCAAGTATGTACTTTTCGATAAAAACGGGCCTCGCAGGTTCGATGTAACGGCTTCGATGAAATGGCGTCCGATAAAATGGCGTTCGATGAACTGTCCCGGATTCGCAGATACTACACCGTTTGTGCGTTGTGCAACCGACTGTGGTTGTAGTAACTCCACACCGCTCATATGCGGGAAATTATACACGTCGGCCAGACCTGGCGACCACCTGAGGGAACACCTATCTATGAAAAACAAAACCGGTTCTCACCTTCAGCGTCATTGTTTTGCTTGTTGAGACAAGCCATGTCAGCCCCTCTTGAATGAATGGTATTAAAGGCCAACTGCACTCAAAATTTCGACTTCTTGAAAACCCTATTTCCGTATAGTCTGCTTAAAAAGAAAGCAACATGCAAAATACAACAGCTGAAATACGCACGTGGACGCCGCAAGCGGCCAGCAAAAATCGGCGATTTTGAAACCGAAACCGAGGAGAGCGCGGCCATTGCAGTGACGTTGCAGCCGTCCAGCGAGCGGCCGGACGGTCACCAGTTCGGGAGAATGTCTGCGCGCAAGCTCTACGCGCGCACGGGGCAGCAGAGCTCGACCGGTTCTCCCGCTGCGTGGCTGGCCAGAGGAAAAAGCCACCGTCGGCTGGAACGTCACAGGCGCGTCATGGCTGTTTACGCGATCCGCCGGCAGGTGCACAGTGGTCTGCGGCTGAGCCTTTTTAAACGCTTCTGACTGATTAACGAGGCGTTTCACGGGGCTACCACTTGTGTCTCAGCTTATTTGGGGGTACTTACTACGCATTAAAAACAAATTTGGCCGAGGTGAAATTTGAGTGCAGTTGGCCTTTAATGGGTGCCGGTGAACCTTGGGTGGACCACCCACCCCTCCTTCCTTCTATTTCCTTCCCTTCCCCGTTTGCGTGAGGTGGCGTCTAGCCCGTAGTTTTGCCGCTGCTGCGAACAGCATTAAAGGGACACTGAAGTGAATTTGTCAAGCTCCCGTTTTTGCTTGCACTGTGTAGACTGGCTCAAATTAAGACACTATTCATCGTTTATCCGGTTGACAAATCGGTAAATATTTTACAAAGCGCGAAAGAAGAAAAACTACCATGCGCGGTTTGCGGCGGCCGCACCAACTAAAGGCTGTGACGTCAGGAGGGGGGGGGGGGGGGGGGGCACCGTGATTGGACGATGCCCAAGGTTAGCAATCAAACAAGTTTCGGTTTCGGTTTCGGTTCTGTAAAACAACATGCTTGACATCCGATGGCGTTGTTGGATGGCCATTCTCGATATCTCAGTAATCGCCGTACCGTGCTTCTGCCATGTTGTCGGCTGTCAAATGTCTAAGATAAACCTCCCAGGGCGGCTTGGAATCGTAGAAATCACTAGACGAGGCCTACGCAGTGGATGAACGCCCTCCGCGTCACCGCAGACTCTCAAATGCCATGCGCTTTTCCCGCATATTCGGAGCTTGCCTCACTCATGTCTGTTCGTAAAAAGCTAGTTCGCACCAGGCCAAGGGTGTGCTGATTGAGTCCTGGGCCCACTACCCGCAAGCAGTCGGTGCTTGTGGCAACAGCACGCCAACGAGAACTCGCTAGCGCGTCATTGCCAGTATGCGCGCGTTCTGCGATCTTGCTGGTGGAGCAGTGAACGTTACGGCCCAAAAAGGGTGAACTCCGTTCAGAAAACATCGGCCGCATACGAAAAAATCAACTTAAAAAAAATGTACTCTCGGGGATTCGAACTTGCGACTTTCAAAACAGCAACCCCAGCGCCTCAGACCACTAGGCCACGAGCTGGCACTGACTGTGCTGGATATATAAGGTCTATAATGTATAACCAGTTTACACTTTTATTTATTTTAAGCATTTCAAGTACTTTATGTGACTTTTTGTTGTATAGCCCTCCTGCAGTAAGCGTCCCCCAAACTTCCACAATATCTCACGTCTAGCAATTGCATTTATTTGACGGAAAAGCGCTCGCAGATGTGCGGTCGTGCTGCTGACCGCTGTGCTTGTTTACCCAGCGCAAAAAATGCTTCCTGCTCCCTAGTTTTGCGCTGTACGGTAAAAGTTTCAGTTGATTTTATTTTCTTAGTACCTATATTGAATTCGCTGACTCTTCTCCCGCCTTCAATTGGCCTTAGATTTTCCTACTAGCGTAAAGTCAGCGAAGCGTCGCATGTGCGCTTGTGTGGAGCGACCCGGACACTGAGTTTGACACAGTGTACAAACTAACAAAGTAAAGAAAGGCACATTCTTTCATTCACAAAGGTGTTGTGGCTTAGTTTCAATTGAGCGAGCGAATAGCGACGACCCGTCGGCGGCCGCGGACGAAACGCTGGGCCGACTGACTCGATCGGTAGGTCGGCTGGTCGGCGAACCGTGCCATTTCCTCCATGAACCGTGCAGTAGCGCAGCCATTTTCCAGCTCATCTCCTGCTGACGTCACACGAAAACGCCACAGAAAATGGGCGAGCGTAAAGAGAGGAGGACAGCATTTTCGAATTGATTTTTCTACTAAATAAATTCGCGTAAACGCGGCCAGAGTGGTCGAAACAAGGCCTACGGACTCCGAACTACAATTTGCGCTAGTAATCCCGCAATGTTTACAAATCACTTCAGTGTCCCTTTAAACCTTTCCGCACGCCTATGTGTTTACATTGTGGCCCTGCTACTCTCGTTCTGCAGCTTTAATATAATGATTCCGAAAGTGCAGGACATTATACTGATGAACTGGGCTTCTCACTTCGTCCCCGACTTCAGACTTTCCTGGGCATTTGTAGCAATGTGCGATTTGTCGAAGTGTAGAAATGTAGGGCAAACACGAGCTACGGAAGACTGCAGCTCGACAGACCGGATGTGCACCCAAGGAAGTTGTATAAAACTTTTTTCTACAATAAAAAAATGGGCCCATCTCCCCGCGAGGGGGACTCGAGTAAATGCGTCGCATAGGGGGTGGGTGTATTGCGTTAACGTTTAGTGTTTGGGGGGTTGGTGCTATCACGTGTACACCACGCAGCTATCACGCCGCTAGCACGCCGCTGAGTCGCCAACGCACGCCGCTGACGACGTAGTTTGAATGAGTCAAGGATATAAGGCGCGTTCGTAGCCTTTGATTCTGTGTCGGTTTTGTGGCGCAGTGGGAAGAGCACCATGTACCTCGCGTTCCGCCCACAGGTAGTGAATGCGTTGTATCAGCAGCTTCTTGACGTAGTTTGAATGAGTCAAGGATATTAGGCGCGTTCGTAGCCTTTCATTCTGTGTCGGCTTTGTGGCGCAGTGGGTAGAGCACCATGTACCTTGCGTTCCGCCCGCAGGGTCGTGGGATCGAAACCAGGCGCCGGTAACTGTTATTTCTTTTTATAGTGTAGGGGGAGGCTGGCTGCTGCGGACGCCGACGCACGGGTGACATCGTGAGTTATACAAATGCTCTGCATTTAAAAGACAGGAGCACAAGGAAAAGAAAACGGACGCGCGACAGCCGATAAAGTCTGCGTTCAGTTCTTGCGCCACCCCGTTGGACGGCACAACAACTAACTGGTGGACACTGTAAAGACGCTTGCAGCGCCCTCGGACGGGGCTGCAACGCTCCGGTTGAAGAGCTGCCGGACGCGTAGAGTTACGCACTATGTAGCAAGCGTACTATCGGACCAGTCGGACTCCCTGTTCTGTGACGGTACCCTTCTTCTGCGTTTGGTGTTGTTTGGTATGTGTTTTGGCCATCGTGGTAGGTCGTTTTGTTAATTGCACTGCTTTAATTTTGGCAGCAGGCGTACGTGAAAGCTTTCTGTGCGTGAACGCGCAGCTGAGGAAAGTTGCTCACGCTAGTGCCTGTTACCGCGCGCGGACTACGTTGTGCGCGCCTGTCAGAACTGCCGGCATCGAAGGAGCTTCGGAGTAGGTCTGCCTGCCTTTACTTGTGGGGTTTGTCATGTGTGTCTCGAATATTTTGTTGGCGTATCCTTCGGTGGCGATGTTTAGTCGCATTTCCAGTTTATGCAAGTCTGTTACTCCGAGGTCAACAGTGGTGTTTTTGATGTTGGCGCCCCAATGCAAGAGCCGACTGCGCGAATGTGAGGTACACGATGCATATAATACATGCTGACGAATAAGCGCAGTTACAGTGACCCATATGAATAACTCGCATATGAACTTATTGAGTGAATGTTACACATCGTTATATTTGTGCACTACTTATTCTAAACGGGCAGTGGGCGAAAAGAAGAAAAAGCGTGCTAGATCTGCATAATTTACAAGTGAAAAGAGGTGACCGACCATTTTTTGTGTGTGAGATCGTGAAGAGGCGGGAATTATGACCTGAAACTGAGGGAGCTGAAACGCAAAATTTGAACGCCGTCATTCCCGTGGGGGGACGCACCAGATGTTATTATCGCTTATGGGACAGTTCATTTTTTAGACTATTTTTAGGTACGTGTTGTTTCTTTTACAAGTTTTGCACTGGTGAAGTAACTGTAGTGAGTAATTGATGTGTTGGTGGTACCTTCATTCGAAGTGACCGTACGAAATGTTGGAGAGAATGATTTTGACAGCTGGTTATGTAAGAAAACTTATCCTAGATAGCCTGCCTGTTGTTCTAGATAGCTTACTTAGGAGTATCTAGACATGCGACCCCACAAAGCTTTCTTAAAAGCTATATCAATGCAAATGTACCAATCAGAACTTAGTACCTAACTTATTACGCGAAAAAAAAAAAAAAAGCCTTTGCCCTCTTAACAATCCTTTTTCACGAAGAAACCATACTCTGGCTATGTAAGCTGTAGTAGTGTTAAAAATTGAGTGAGTTCTTGGTTCACTGTCACGGCGCAGTGTGGATAGGACTACGTCTCGTCCTGCCTTGCCTTTCCCTGTCCACAGCGCACTGTGACAATGATCTGGAATTATAATCATTCGACTGTGTTGTTGTTTCTTGTTGTTAATTCTAAAATAGTTGAACCTTGTCAGCATATTCAACGAATGCAGTGCCATCGTCTCCTTGGACAGCATCGTTAATACAAAATTTGAATAATAAAAAGCCAAGTATTCTACCTGCGACACTGGTCTGAGAAGGACCTCACAAGTTTCATCGTACGAGCTATAACACTTGGCCTTGCAGAAAAGGGTTTCGTAAATAATGCAGTTGAAGAATTTTGAGTAAGGCATAAAAATACCGAGTCAATTAAGACGGCCCTCAATTAAAATTTTCAGCAGCAAACTGGAGGCACCGATTTCGGGAGTGTTGATGTCCACTTTATTTGAACTCTTTTTTGTGGACTGCGTATGACATATGAAGCGTCAATTGTGTAACTGCACTAGAAAAAAGCAGTCAGACAAATCAGATAACTATACCTCAGGCAGTATAGTTACAGAACGTGAGTCATTTCAAGCTTCTCCTTTTTACTTTTTTTTATAGTGAAAAGGCTCATCACGAACACAGTGTTCATGGTCACCCTTGCCAGCCCAGTAATGTGTTAACAGTTCACAATAGTTGCAGAACACCTCTCTGAAGTGCTAGAAGTATACAAGCCGCAGGCAGCTATAGCCATGAAATGAGGCTTAAGTCAGATGCTTTATGTGTCGTTGGCTTAAAAGTTCCAGCATGAACGGGGATTCCAGTGACTTGGCAGCATTTTTTATGGAGCCTGCCATAGTCTTGAAGATCACCATTTCCCTTTCATGAAGTGTAAAGTTTAGAACATCAGCAAGCTATGCCACCACATTATTTGTGTCTTGCATCATCAGCACACTTTTGCATACTCCTGAAGTGGGGTCACGAAAATGGGCACATTTCACCGTTTCAGTAGTGTGTAATTGAAGAACAGCACTGACGAAAGGTTTCCAGGGCCTCGGATGTGAGCGCGTGCTGGTACATCATGCTTGAACACAATGTCCAAATTCATCACCATCCTATTTTTTTTTAAAGGGAGTTGAAGCGAAGGGCAAGTCTGACAAACGTAGCTTCTTATAACTTTTGCCAATAGCATTGGTTTTTAAGAGGTGCAGCACCTCTCACAATAGTATTTGCTAGTCAGATTCTCATGGTCACCCTACTAGTTTCTCCCTTTCTCTGAAAGTAACCCAACTGGCTTGCCTAAAATTAGCAACATGTGTTCTCATGACGTTACTGCGTAGGAAGTGTGTTCCAGAAACTAAATGTCTTCATGGAATTTAAGTTAAGAAAAACGTTGGAGGGATTTGTGCTGAAAGTGACAGCGCATCCCTGCACAGCACAAAAGCCGTCACGTATTGGGACCCGTCCGACGCACTCTGCCTGATTTTTATGCCTGTTTGTCACACTGTAGACTTGAAGACAGAGTAAAGCCCGCTGTGGCAAAATGTGCTGCCCTTTTCGTCCAGTAAGCGAGACTACCAGGAGTAGGGACAGCAGCTCGGGAAGGATAAACAAAGTGATAAAAGCTGACGATGGCCAGCTAGAAAGCTTCCAGTAATTAACATGTGACATGGAAATTTTTTTCCACTTTTTCCTCTGTTTTCTTGCCTTGGCAGTACAAGAAAGGCTGAAGCCACAGTTGCTTGTACTAACTAGGCAATGCTGTGTTGGCTGGTTTGCGCTGAAACTTTTTACGGAGACAGCACAAAAAACGCTTATCTTGATGTGAAGAGTTGATTGATTGTAGGGTTTAACGCACGGACGCAACGCAGGCGATGGGGCGCGCCATAGTGGAGGGCTCGGCATTAATTTTGACCACCTGGGGATCCTTAACGTGCGCCGAAATCTCGTATACACGGGCGTTTTTGCTTTTTGCCTTCATCAGAAAAGTAGCCGCCGCGGCCCGGAATCGAACCCGCGACCTCGTGCTCAGCAGCGGAACGCCTTAGCCACTGAGCCACCATGGCAGGTTGATGTGAAGAGGGAATCGCATTAAAGTGCATGTTTTTTGTGTTGTGTCCGTAGTTCTTTCCAGCGCAAATCTCCAACGATGCTATACCAGCTAGCCCAGCACGTAGCTTCACTCGAGCCAATGCCACTTTCTGCAGGGCAGCAAAAACTGGCAGTCTCCTTACTGCCAGTTCTCTTGATGCTCAGTAGGGTTGTATGCATTTCCTCTGGTTGTCTGCTTCAGAAAACCATACAGCAGCAAGCGTCGCACGCGTGGCATCGTCAGTGCCAAAGCGGTGTGTCATGACAATGTCCCTGGATGCACCCCGCAGCCGAGAGACACAGGCGAGCATCACCACTAGTGCCACAGGTACCGCCCTGGCTGTGTCCATCTGCCAGCCTGTGTGCATCACTCGCAGAATTTTTCCTTCAGGCACACAGTGTGCTCCTGCGGCGCTCATCTGTGCAAGCTCCCAGACTGGAGCAGAATGTACAGGTGAGAACATGAGCATTTCATCAGTACAGAGCATCCGACACACCTGCAGAACAACTGCCATCGTAACATACGCGTGAATAATTCCTCGATTGATTTCCTCGTACATTGCACGTAGTGATAGTTGCACGTAGTGAACGGGTCTGACAGCAACACTTTATTAGTGGAGTGCTTGTTATTTGTTATCGTCTCACAGTGACCGTGCATGCATTTTTTCCTGTAATCGTTAAGGGAGTGCTGGTTTCCTGATATTGGTTGAGGCCATCTATAACACTGTTTTATGACCATTTAAAAGGAGGTGGCCTTGTAGTGGTGTACTCGAAAAGTAATTTTGTTTTGGTTTGCCACAGAAGTTTGGAGCCTACGGTTATTCAGTATATTGAGCCCACATCCGGGAACACACCGGCAGTTGTACGAAGGATTTGACCCTTTTGCAAATTTCTCCTGAGCTTCGCACTGGGGGCTTGTTTAAAGGGCCAGGAAGACAAAATACAAGTTTGTGTTGTTCGAAAGATTTCGTGTTCTATAGTGCCCCCAGCGCTTGTCCGGAAGCAAATGATGCTTTATTCACTGCGAAATTAATCAGTTGAAGCTAAAATATTGATTCTCGCGCAAAAACGTGTGTTTGAACGATGTTTACAATGACATCATAGGAACAGGTCTTTCAGCTAAACTTGGTGTGGAGCGGAGACTTGTTTACTGTTAGTCAGCCTAGATGGCACCACCACACCGCGGCAAGCCGTTTTCTGCCTTTGCTTTGTTTGTGACCGTATTTAAACCTGGCTTGTTTTTGTTGATGGAGAAAATAATCGTTTCGTGAGACATAGTGCTCGCTCGTCAAATATGGTCACGTAAGACATCGTCGCTTGCGTCAATCGGCCAGTGTCGTCGGAAACAACCCCTAAGCCCCGCAGTGCTGTGCATCTGAACCAAGCATAGGGCGCGCAGTACCAGCAGTAGTACGTATCAGTACTTCTATGTTTACGTGTGCTTTCGTAACTTCCACTGTTTGTCCCACCGTTCTTACTGATATAAAAGAATTTGCTATAAATTTAAGCGCAAATAGCTCGTTTGGCAAGCTTATAAGCTCTGCCTAATTTGCGTTTGCTTTTGCCAACCTCCGCCAATCGCAGAGCTGGCTGGTATGACATCATAGGTTCTGTTGCAGGAAATGAGCTAGTGGGTCGCATGGCCATTTCCTTTTTTTTCTAATTATATAGCTTATTTGAATGAATGTTACGTTAAAAGTGATGTCAGCATGATTCTAAAGAGGTGTCTAAAGTGGTGTCTAACATGATTCTAATGAACAAAACTTGCATTTTGTCATCTTGTCCCCTTTAAAGTTTGTTTCACTTGAAAGATTAGGGGCTTTATAGTGTCCCCTGGCAGCAAACGATGCTTTATTCAGTTACAAATTACACAATTTAAGCCAAAATTTCAATTCTCCCGCTAAATTGTGCCTTTTGTGACACCAACAATGATGTATACAGGCAGGCATTGGAAATGAACGTTAAGTATGTTAAGCAGACGGCGAAGTGTCTTTCGTTGCTTCGTTTACCGTCCGTCCTCCAGATGATGCCACAATACTGCTCAGGGATGCTGCCCCCACTTGCTTTGTTGCACCTGGCTAATTTTTGTTACAATTGATAGTAATCATTTTGTTCAACAATGAATATGCTTTACAAACAGGGTCACGTAAGACAATGTCGCTCTTGCCAATTGGTCAGTGTCGTGTGATAACCCCCAAGCACCAGACTGCTATGCAGCTGTAGCAACCATAGTGGGCAGTGCGTACTGGTGCTTGTATGTTTACCGTATTTGCACTATTCTAACGAGCCCCTGATTGTAACGCCGCAGGCTAGCTCACGGAAGAAAATTCGAAACAATAATTTCACGCCGATTCTACCGCACAGATGTGAAAGACATGACACCACGCACCCAGCGGAAGACATTCTATTTGATGCATGCAATTGTAAACCAGCATGCATCATAAACTTGCTTCTTCCTGCTGGCGTTAAAACTGGAGCGGGGAACGTTGAAAGTGTTTGCACTTTCAAGCACCTTTACCTTCATAATTTTACATTTGAGTGGTCGTTGGTTCATTCGCTACTAATTTATGGATTCCACCTGGAAGTCTTGAAGCTCAAGAAAACTTTCGGGCTTAGGACCGGTGAAGCCTGAAATGAAAACATGGGTCTCTTTTGCTTCCTTTAATTGTGCGCAGAAGTCTTGGGTACGTACAGTTTTCATGATGCTGCTAGGGTCCCTTTGCTGTCAGCAAGGAAAATTACCTTGCGCTTGATAGATGCGTCATAGTGGTATCTCTGAGGAGTCATAACGACTGAAACTAGGTGCGAATTGGGACAGAAGAAATATGTGCAACAGCTGGCTAAGTTATGCCCGGTCTTGAGCTGAATTGTACCGCGCACACAAATTTGAAGGGTATTTTTAGTAAAAAAGGGTGCGAGTTAGAATTTAGAAGTGTGTACGTTAGTAACTTGTTTACCCCACTATTCTTGCTGCTATAAAAAGAATGTGCACTAAATTCAAGCGCAGATAGCTTGTTCTGGAAGGTTATACATTGACGCCCGCTTATATCGAACACGGATATATCGAATTATTGCCTATATCGAACGTTTGTATATTTCTGATAAAAATTACGTGCATTTTAAACTTTTTGTATTGAACGCGATTTTGCTCACAATAGATATATCGAACTCTCCCGCACTGGATTTCTCACTCTCCTTAATCATGCGGCAGGCTTTCCCGCAATACATCGGCGCGCAGCAGTGGCGCGGGTGTCGCTCCCGCGCAAGCTCGAGCACATCCTAACTGGTCATGGCAGAATGGACCAGCTCCACGCATGCATGCCATTGGCACCGAAAGCGCCACATTGAGCGCTGCGGGCTGCGGTGTCCCCGATCTTCGATCCCGCGCCACTCTCTGCCCGCACTTGCCCGGTTCGCTGGGTTTGCCGTTATTCGCTTGTATCCATTCTTGCCTCTACTCTGTCGAAGACGCCGAGGACTCGGTACCGCTTCCGAGCACGAGCGAAGCCGTCACTGCCGTGGCCCTGGCACGGCGATACTGCAGTGCCATTGAGGGCAGCGGTCTTGTGCTTGTCGAGTGTTTAGATACCGTGGAGCAAGCAGTCACCCGCAACGGGTTGCGCTCCAAGAAGCAGGCTACACTCACGCAGTTCTTGCGCCCCAATAAACGATTGTTTTCTTTCCGGCAAAGTTTCGTATCAATAGTGAACCGCATTGTGGAAAGAGCTCAGCATTAGCTCGTGACTCCGCCGGCAGGAATGCTCTCGTGTAAGGTTTTTTTTTGCTTCACTTTCTATATCGAACCATTTTACAATCCTTGCGCTGTTCGATATAAACAGGCTTTACTGTAATCTCTGTTTAAACTGTTCAGTGTGCCTTGGATATTGTTGGTCTCAGCCAATCGCAACACGCTGCTCATAATACGTCGTGGGTTTTGTATTGGATTGTGTAACGAATTGTGTAATGTATTGTGTAACGAGTTTGTATTGTGTAACGAAAGAGTGCCAAAGGCTTGAGATGTCCCGCAGTAGCCGTGTGGTCCAATTTGATCACAGCCCTACTCCCTAAACTTTTACTAACCTAGTTACGCATGCATTGCCAGCATTCACGCCTTTGCCAGTTCGCAGTGCATGGTGGTTTAATGCTGTGTCGTGAGGCATGCCCCAAGGGCTCTAATGGTGCCTCTGGCATCTAAGGCCGTGTTCAGACTGTTGTCGCAACTGTCGTAACATCTTTAAATAATGACGTCATTTCATGTCTCAGCCAACCGAACTGCGTGAACGCCGTTTTTTTACGTCCATAGCGCACGATACGGCTGTTACATCGGTAGTCTGAACATAGCATAAGAGTCCAACTAGGAGGCAGACACATTTGGTGCATTTGTGTTATACTCATTGCCCTTAGCTGCTCTGAAATTTTTTTTTTTTTTCAGTTGGGGAGGTTGACGGTGCTCAAGCTGGTGCCTCAGAGGAATTGCCTGCTTCAGGAGCTGGTGTTCTGGCAAGGCTTGTTCCTCACCCACCATCTGGATACACAGGGTGAGTTACCTGGCAGTGCTTGCAATGCTGTTTCCTGTGGAATGCAACATGGACAATGTGGAGCCGAAGCCTAAAAGCCAGCTGCCATTAGATTTCCTTGGCAGAATTTATTTTTCAAGGGGCCGTAGGCATGCCGCACTGTGGTGCGATTGCCGGCGGGATGGCCAACAAATCACACCCGCACGTAGGTTTCACGCGCGAGATGGATAGAAGATTGTGCAGCTGGGAGAACTCACATTTTTCTTGAAAGAGACACCATAGGTGGGATGTGGTACATGAAACACCGAAGAAAACACCGACAAAGAGTGCTGTGATGTGGTCACTGTGCAGGGCGTCGTGTTCGTGTGACAGCACTAGCTGCTTAGTTTGTGGATATAGTGTGTCGTTTACAAGATACCAATAACTCTGAAAAGCACAGCGTTTTTTGCAGAGGAAAACGCTATGCACGTGACTGCCACAAGCATCTGCTTCCATGATGGGTGAGGAGCACGCAAGAAGGGACATAAGCCACAGCTGTACCAACCTGTTGCTACCCACTAGAGCAGAATTACTGCAGAAAACCAGTTTACACATGCGTGAAAGGGGGTGATAGTGCGGTGAAAAATTGCACTGAGGATCGTCGTTGGCACAGCTTGGTAAAGCGGTTGCACAATAACTGAGGCGATGCTGAGCCTTTTCTGCGCAAACCAGCCACAGAGGGACCACTTCCCCACAACGGCGCCACATGCAAGAAGTACAAGCAAGGTGCTAGTCGTTTGTGGTCAAAAATTGTCGTCAGCGAGCGTGTTGTGTTTGGGGACCCCTATATGGCCTCCAAACGCTTGTTCCCTATTCTAAAACTGACGTGCTGCCGCTCGCACGGCAGGTAAAACTATCGGTGGCTCCCGTGTGCAACCAGTAGTAAGTAGAGCCTGTGCGTCAACTGCTAAAACAAAAGCGACATACTATCGAATCGAGCCATAAGGCTGCGTACGTCTCGGAACACAGGGCCCTTGACAGGTGCAGGTTGTTCTGCCCCAAGCTGGTCAGCTTGTAGCATCCACAGTGCATGGAGGCGTAAGGAAAGAGCGAACACCCCAGGCTTCATAGCTGGCACTTTTTTGAGGACAATAACTTGGCTAGTGCTTAATGCTTTCAAAGTATTTTTGCGGGAGGATGTAGAGCACCTGACCGCGGTGGCAGTCGGCCAGCGACACAGCAGAAGGTCCGAACAGGCCACCTTTAGAACTTGACCTTGGAAACGTTCTTGTCTAGCGAGGGAAGCTTGGCTGTACTATTAGACGTTTTTCGGAGGTTAAGTAGGGTATTATAGGTGCAAACAAAGTTAGGAGAAGAGGAAAACGCTTCATGGAGTTGATTAGTGGACATATTTTGTGCTACAGTGGACCCCAAGAGAAGAAAGAACACAGGGTGGGTGAGAAATGGGAGGGAACATGGAAGAATTTTCCAGCATTCACGAAAGAGTCGCAGCTGTTGTGACCAGGCTAAAGAAGCAAAACAGGTTAAAAGTAGTACAGGCCTATGGACCAACATCTAGCTATGAGGGTTAAGCCGTAGACAGTTTCTAGAAGGACGTGGAATGAGCAGTAAATAAGGAACTAAACTGGGTAAACGTTTAAGTCTTTTTTGTGTGGTTGGGTGGCACGCCACCAGGGTCTTGTGCCCAGCAGGGGCGGTATCCTTCGTCCAGGGCCCCAACGGCTTCTGCTGCTTTGCATGCCCGCTGAATC
The DNA here is from genome assembly GCF_048455015.1 of Haemaphysalis longicornis. Classification (NCBI taxonomy): domain Eukaryota; kingdom Metazoa; phylum Arthropoda; class Arachnida; order Ixodida; family Ixodidae; genus Haemaphysalis; species Haemaphysalis longicornis. The sequence continues at coordinate 140,845,503 of NW_027526460.1, read as the reverse complement.
AGACCAATCTGGTCTTCACAGCAGCCGCTGGCCAGGAGTGCCTACCTTTGCTCCGCATTAGGGTTTCTTAGCATCCCCATGTGGTGTGGGAGAGGGTGGCATAATGGGCATGCATCTGCATATCGAGTCAAGTAAATTTTGTCTATGTCTAAGTTTGGGACATATGTCTATGTCTAAGCCTGTATGCAGCTGTCTCTAGTCAGCATCTTCGGCCTTTGTCAGGGATTCGTGTGGCGGAGGGTATCTTTTTCTGATAACGCAGTAATATGACAGTGTGGCCGAGTATTCCGTGGGAACTGGCGTGGGTTCTTCGAGGTCAGAATCATCAGGTGCTTGGTTTGTAGTACAGCCACGAGCTACCCTGTCCGCCTCTATATTCCCCTCTATTCCTGAGTGTGCCGGGGCCCACAGGATCCTGCATTGGATCTTAGGTGGGTGCTCAGAATGTTGGGGTGCCCCGCCTTTAGCCTGGAGTACAAGGAGTGTGTGGTGGCTTACTCGTCTGTTCATAAAATGGCTGGGCCTCTTTTGAGTCAAAAATGATCAGAAGTGATTGGCCCGTTCAGAATCTTTCCGTTGCTGCTGAAGCAACAGCTAGCTCCTTGGTGTCTGTTACGGTACAGTGACGTAGCAAGCCACAGGTGATCCTAGGGAGGTCTGAGTCTATGATTACAGCTAACCTGCGTCTCGAAGGAACAGAAACCAGCGAAAAAGGACGCAAAACACGAGGAGAGACGAGACAACCCAACGCTGGTTGTGTTGTCTCCAGCGTTGTGTTGTCTCGTCTCTCCTTGTGTTTTGCGTCCTTTTTCGCTGGTTTCTGTTCCTTCGATACGTACCAACTGGCCCAGCATGCTGCACTTCTACAGTAACCTGCGTCCTTTCCTTGCATCTTGTGTGGCTGTGTCCACGTACACTGGGTTGTTCTTAGGGGAGAGCGTGCAGCATATGAAGTCCGCTCGTGCTTCGCGTCTGCCTTGATGAATGTTGGCGTCCATGTTTTTAGGTATCAGGGTCATGTGGAACTTCTGGTGGATTTCATCACGAATGTCCTCTGTTTTGGACATTTCTCTGATTTGTTCACTGTAACCCAGCTGGTGCAGGAGCGTCCTACCCGTCGGGGTCTGCATCAGCCTCTCAGTCTGGGCCTTGAATTGGGCTTCTTCGTGTTCTTGAAATGTGTTATGGACCCCTAAGGCTAGTAGCTTTTCTGTAGCCTTAAGGTACATCGTATCGGTAGCCATCGTAGTGTATCGGTAGCCTTAGCGCCATCTTGTACCCTTTTCTTATTATTGTTTCTGCCTGTTGCTCTTCGGAAAGGTTTATGCTCTGGTAGGGCAGGCCATATGTCACCCTGCTCACTTTTAAGCTGTGCACCAGCTTCAAAGTGTCTTCTCACATTCTGGCGCATTAGCTTGCAGTTTGCCTTATCATTCTGACTTGCAGCTCGCAGCTGGCTTAGGTCTGGGTGCATTTGCGCAGAGGGACGATGTAGGTGGTGCCCAAATCGCACGCACAACGGGCTTTTTTTTTCAGCGAATTTTAAAAGGCAGCGCTTTTTGGGAGCTAATCTTGAAAGAACTTTTCTTATGACATCAGGAGCCAGAATTACATAATCAAAAAGGAACATGACATAGTTTAGCGCGAACCCAGTGAACCGCATGGAGCGTTTTCTGCTCGCGAAAACGCGCCGCGCACGTCACAGGCGCGCTGACGCTGTCGCGGAACCACCCGTGGTGCTGCCGGCGGCGGCAACATTGCGGCGGCTTCAACCGTGAAGTTATGGTCCCTAGAAATTACACCTGACATTCAGGAACAGTGGACGAGCACTACTGCGCATGCGCCAACTAGACATCAAAAAACAAAGAAAGCGACTTTTTTTTTTGCCGGATGTGACGTCATGGTTCAAGAAAAATGGCAGCTGTTGCGCTGTCATCTCGCTACGGTGAACTAGTTCACTGTAATCTCGCTGCGCTCTTCTCGTCGTGATTTTTGCCTGGCGTTGCAGCGGTGCATAGGTGCTTGGCTTACGATTGTGATGAAGGCGCTCTCGAAGAACTTCTGGAGAGCACTGATCGGGACGCTGAGTGTGTGCGACTGCCTAATTTTCGCGTAGTAGGTTCGCTGCCAACGTGCTGTGGTGAGAAGCAGCAACGCCGGTCAGACAAGGGCACTGCGATGGCGCATGACCACTCCCATCATAACCAAGCTAGCCACTGCAAACGTAGACCACTTCTACGTAGACCACAGAGCTGTGTTTTTGTCCCAGTACAACGGAGTTAACCTGTGCGAAGGTATAATTGTGTGTTCGGAGTCGTGAGGCAGGCAGGTAATGTTCACCATTGCGACAGTGTAGTAACTACCATAATCTGTCTGCTAATCACTTTGTTGGTCTAAAACCTTAAGCCAGCTGATAATAGGACATGCAGCCCGGTAAAAGTTTTTTTGTTGTTGTTACCAGCTGTAGGAACCAAGCCTTAATAATACACATCCAGGCCTCAAGTAGTGAATGAGAAAATATTAACTAGTTGCACTTAGCCCTGGTGCCAAGCATTTTTTTTTTTCGTGGGCCCCCTCAAGTTACCGTTTTTAAAATTATCCCTTCTAAGGCACGTTCAAGCTGGTATAATGCCATGCATTCAACAGATGCTGGACAGTTCACCCAATATGTCCTTGATGTGTGCTGTCACATGCCGAAGAACAATAGTGTACTTCAGTTAATACTTTTAGGAACAGATCTTATGATGTGCAATGCTTTCAAGTTCATTTCTTCTGTGTTTAGCGTGACTGAGGACTTGTCTGCAGCAATCTTACCGCAAATAAGTTATTGCTTGTCGAACAGCACAAAAGTACCACTACAACTTAAAACTGAAATTAGTCAGGGATGAGGTTTTGCTTGTCAGTTTTCTCTCTCCAGCAGTGATGGCAATGGCAGCTGAGCAGTGGCGTTGCTGGGTAAACTTGCACCCGGGGCCCAGAAAATTTGTCTCCCCCTCACATATACAAAACAATTATTAATAATAAAACTAGTGTTATTGTTATTATTGATAATATTAATGTCTTCTATTGTTAGCATATGAAGGCTGGTTCACACTTGCGACTGGAGCTACCAAAAGCGATTTCTGTCACTCTTGTCACTTGGTATTGTTCTCATCGCGCGACAAGAGCGATTGGTCTCGACAAATTTTGTGTCTTTCATTTGGATACCAATTATCGCGATTGGTCTCGACAAATTTTGTGTCTTTCATTTGGATACCAACTGTCGCGATTGTTCTCAACAAATTTTGTGTCTTTCATTTGGATACGAATGTAAAAAAAAAAACTTTTTACAGCTACTGAATGCATAGGCTTCGAAACGTCAATGCAAGCATGCATAATATGCGACATGCGATGCGAAATGAAGCCACAGGATACTTGATGTGTAGTTATTTATAAAGAACTGGCAATATATTAGAAAAGTATGCAGCAAGATAAGAAGCCGTGTGTTATTTAGGCAATAATAGCTACACGAGCTTGGTTTAGAGAACCCCAGACGACAACTCTGGTGCAGATCTTGATACACAACACCAACCTTTTCAGCGAATTAGGCATCGATAAAAATCCTAACAGTAAGGAGCATCCCGGTGTGTCACTCATGAGCACAAAAACACCATTAGCAGCCAAGAAAGGAGTGACCAAGAGCTACTTGCGGCAGCACAGGGTGTAATGTGCCAAACCAAAGTAGGGTAGGGGAAAAGTGAAGGCTGATATGTGGCAGTGTGGGAGTGCCACGTCTTACAGTCGATACCAAGCGAATGTATGCCTGCAAGAGCAATGGAGGTGTGAGAGAGTCTCGGGCCTCGTCAGAAAACGACACTATAAGGTGGTCGCCAGAGGCGTTTGGAAAGCTTTGCAGCCCGCTGTTCCGACTAAATCATGCAGACGTCCCGCGGGCCTGGAGGAGGGTGGCCAGCAATGATAGGGCTATTTAAAGGCAACACATGCAAGACAAATAGTCGCTTCATTCGCATCAATTTTCCTGTGTCTAGGAACACACCTTGATCAAATTATGCTTGAAGGACCACAGGTGGAGCCTAGTGAAAGAAGGCTGGAGGGAGAAATAGAAGTTGTCTCAGCAAATAAACAACAGCCGGACTTAAAAAAAAGCTATTTCCAAGTACTGTGCAGGAAAAGTGGTATAAAATGTGACAGAAATGGCCGCCCCATAAATTCGGAAAAACCACCTGCGCCTGCCCGTTTGTCACTAAAGGCAGCCTCTGTGGCAGCATGCAACTGCTGGAAATTTCTCTAAGTGAGAATTTGAGTACATTTGAAATAGATACATTGTCGGGTCTCTTTATTTCTATGGTTATGTGATTACTGAGAATGGAAGCAGATAGAAAGGGAACATTTAGTGGGGAAAGAGACGACTGGCCGTACATGAGTCGTCTAAGCGGCCAGTGCACGGCTAGTCGTGTGGATGTTTGTCTGCGACAATGTTGTCGTTTCCTTTCGTACGTTGTAAAAAGATTCCACCACACATTTGAAAATAAGTTAATTGACATTGGCGTCTTGGGAAAACGAACGCAGTATAAAGTATAAAATGTGAGGTTTGGGCTTACCAGTGAAGCAGCCACCAGCCAATGGAGGAAATCTGAATTGAAGGAGGTTACGAAGCGATAAATAAAGAACTCTTGAGTAAAATATCAGATTCGTACGGGCCCGAGTATATCAGCGCCACACGCTGGCTCACAACCGTTCGGTCGCACCCATCCCGATGTGTTAGTGACAACGATTTCATTGACGTCGTTGTACAGTCGACTAGCTCAAGACAGATCCTAGATGAAACAACCTTTTCCCAGTAGCTGAGGAAATAATATTGCCCTCTCCAACCAAAAGTAATAACCAAGAACAAGACGTTTGGCACCCATCTCGATTCCCTCTTCCTTCAGGGGTGACTGGGGTCACGTTGTAGCGCCGGTCACTCACAAAGTGCCTCGCTGTGGAACACGGTGCCCGCATGTACACAAGTGGGAGGGTTCGGAGGGAAGGATTTATGTTCTTTGCATCTTTTCCTCCAGTTGGTCACACTTCTGGAGCGTTTCACCGAAGTCTCTTTTGCGGTCTGATGTTTTGCAGTACTGGGCGACGGTTTTGCAGCCGGACGTCGTCGTTGTGCTGCCTGAGTCGTTCCAGTAGATTTTTCCTCCCCAATGCATGGGAGGGGCACTCAGCTCAAAAGTCTTGTATACGACACCGGGCGTCCTGTCCTTTGTCGCACAGTCTTCAACATTTTTTTTCTAGTAATGTTCACAAAGCACTCAGCAGAACGCTTTCACTAACACAGAAACTGCCCCTCACTCTCACCTCAATTATCGTGGGGTCTCCCGACCATATTCCGGGATGGGAGCACTCAGCGGATCGAATGCCTAATGATAGAAAGTGGGTGACGTACCTGGTGTTTATCTTTTTGTTATGCACTTAATTTCGTTGTCCTGTCCTTTTTTTTCTCACCCTCCACCTTGAAAGATGAACCTACCAGAGCAAAATATTTAGGTCATCAGCTTCAAATATTTCTTCACTTAGAACTCCTTGGGACGGCCACACGAAAACCATGATAAAATAGAAAGATGAACACATGGCTATCCGCTTTATTTATGTGTGCTACGCAGATACTCATTTATGTTGCTCTTAACTTACAGGTGAATGAAATAAAGAAACGTAGATTTACCTGATTAAAAGTTAGGTAAATAAAATAAATGCCTACATAACTGTTCTATTTCTTGCATAATTTGTTCGACAAGCTACTCGTCCGTTGTTCTTTTAGTCTAATTACACGGGGCGGCATGGCATTTGCCCATTCCATATAATGCCATCTTCGTACGATTGCCATGTGCTGGCTGCGTCGCTGGGCACGATGAAGGAAAGTCAACGACATAAAAAATATGAGCTATCAACACCCGATATCAGATCCTTCGCGATTGCTTAAATCGCGAATTGGTTGGTTAGTGCAAGCACTGAAGGAATCTGGTGCAACCAAGGGGAAATCGCGACAACCCATTTGTCTCGCCTAATGTTGGACACCTGAGCTCCCACCCCTCCTCTTCCACTTGTGCCCCTCCTCCCAACACAGGCTCAATTTGTACAGTTAGCTCCCCTGCACCAACCTTCATTGCATGTTTCACACTTACTTTCATTTCGTTTTAATTATCAGTCCCCGCTTCCTCAAGATTCAATCTTCCCCATATTTTTTTTTTTTTCAGGTCATTTTCACATTGGTTTCCTTCTGAAAATATGACAACCGGACCGGGGTACACGGTCTCCGACGCGTCACTGCAAAGACTCCAGAAAATGTTAAACATTCACCGTGACCCGTACACAACATCTCATGTGCGTAAAAAAAGCCACATAAATAACCGCCGAGGACACATGACCAAAGTCTCGTAGGCTTGGATGCCTCCCCCTTCACTCCTCCCCCCTACTGATCTCATCCGCCGCCCCAACAGTGGTCCTGGACGTGATGAAGGGGCTTTGTTAGGCCCCTGTCGTCCCATTGAAAAGCAAGCTCGCTCGCTACACCTCTCCGAGCGTCGCAGTCGTATACCAACGCACCCCCTCTCCAGGAATCGTTCCTTGTTCGCCTCCGCTCACCCTGCAGCCAATTAACTCCTCAAGCTGCACCCATCCTCAACTACCGCGACATTCCTGGATGCCAAAATTCTCCTTGCTTTCTTCCATTGTACCAGGAAACAAATTTGAATAGACTGGTGGGGACGTAAATTGAACAGGCCAAAGCTGTGGTCTCATTACAGTTGTCTTCCAGTTTTTGACGTCAGCATTACACATTGTAGGGGCACTAGTGGCACCCCCCCCCCCTTTACCGAGGGGCTGGTACCCGGGGCCCAGGGACCCCCAGCCCCCCCTTAGCGACGCCACTGCAGCTGAGTGTTTTTAGATGCGACGCATCTCTTGCTCTGAGGCATGTCCCTCCTGCGTCGTCGCGCCGTCCGTCCGCAGCCCTCCTCCGTTCTTCTCTCCCACAGCTGTGTGCAACACTCTCACTCCGGCTCATTAGCATACCACAGCTGGCGCGCTTGTTTGGGCGCGCGCTTCACTGCGTTAACAACTGCTCCGGCGCGCGCGGTGTACGCAAGTGCGCGACTCTCCTCTCCTTCAGGCGCTGTGAATATAAAGCGGGTAGCGCGCTGCGGCGGTTCAATCAGCGCTCGCTGTCGTTCGACTCCACGTGACTTTGCTTGACGACTCCGTGCTTGACTTGATTCTTCCGATGAAGACGTGATGGAAGCGATGGTCCCTTCAGCGAGTGGGCTGACACAATCCAATACCAGCGTCAGCGCAAACGCTCAAGGCAACGTTACGACTAATTGAACCCCCCGATGCGTCGCATCACATCAGGGTTCCCTCGTGGGAAGATGGGCGTAATTTTTTTGCCACTACAAACGACAACTTACCTTTTGTATATATATTTAGAGGTGTGTGATTATCAACTTTGTGTCTGCGAATTGAATACAAGTTAAACTTGGCTGTGAATTCAATAAAATATTTTTGAATACGAATAGTTAAAGCTGGCTGCAAATTGAATATTTTCAAACCACACTATCTTTGTTTTGGTGTTTCTAGAGTGTATAAAACATAACTACACCAAAAAAGACAGCTTAGGCAGTCAGAACTAGACACATCTCTGTTCAGGTACTTGCGCTTGACATACAAAAAATTTAATGTAACAGAGAAAATAAAACATAGACATGCAAACCAGTGCAACAAGAATTTTGCATACATTGCCATAAAGAAATATGGGTTCCTCAAAATACTGTGAACACAGTAAGCATATTAGGTATATTGTGAGACCAAGTGACTACGCTCCCAGTACTTTGGGTTATGTTACCGGCGCTTCTTCGTAATCACTCACTATTATCAGTGCTAGCCCCGATGGGCTCGGCATCATCATCACCTGTAAATCATCATCATCACCGCTTGATCTTCTTCCTTGGCACGAGCGTTGGAATAAACGGCCACGCCAACCGTCGTCTCTCAATATTTAATATGATAGGCAGCAGTCCCCCCACTCTCCTCAATGATTGAAAGGAGGCTGGGCATGCTAGTTGCCGGTGGGACCTCACCAACAAGCCAGCAATAACGTTTTATTTGTCTTCTGCTATTATATTTACAGGAAACCTATTTTAGATAAATTTTGCTTTCGTAGTGTTGCACTTGACCTAACATACACCACAGTTAGCGAACACTTGCTTGGTGCAAGGCTTCTGCTTTAGGCTTTTGGCACGGCTTCGGTGTCATGCAGAAAAACCAACCCGCAAGGTCTTACCATATAGTGAAGCTAGAAAGTTTGCACGTCTTCAGATAGAGCAAACATTCATTCCTCTACTATTTGTAAATTTCAAATATTTGAAACAGAGCTGCAAATCGAATATCAAAAAGTACTTGCACAGTATTCTAAGTTGCGAATGTTCACACACCTTCAAGTATACTGCCTGGTCACTTCAGTATAAGTGTATAATTTATACAAATAATTTCATGAATGAAAGTTAAAAATGCAGTAAGGTGTTTCATGCAAGTTTGACGCATTTATTTGAAATCACTGATAAGCATTGGGTGCAGTTGATTGGATGGTTAACCTCTCTGTCTTCCCTGTACTATCTCCTACATCCCCTCAAACTCAACGGGCATGGCTTCATTTCTCCTACTCCCTTCTTTAGACACTGCTATGCTTTCCTTTCTTTCTCCACCGGATTCGACCTCCCTCGAAGAATACGCCATTGCCCTTGCAATAGAGCACGCTACTCTTAATGTTCCTACCACCACGCCAGTGTATATCTTCTCCAACTGTCAGTCAGCCCTTCGTAATTTCGCTAACCATGAGACCCACCCACACACCACTGATTTCGTCACTCCGATACTTGCATCGAATCCTCGGCCACGCTTCACACTGGTTTGGGTTCCTGGCCACGCTGGCATGTGCGGAAACGCCTTAGCAGACGCACTCACTCGAGTACCTTTCCCGGGTTCGCCCATGTCCTGGCCAACCTTGTACCACCCGCCGACGGTTCGTACTCAACACCGCGCTTCCCGCCATTACCAATTACATGCCCAACACCTATCACGCACCCTGTACCCACCCTCCGGTTCCCGTCTAACTCGTGAGGCTGCGTGCCTCATTCGACAGGCTCAAACCTCTTCACTCCCCTCCCATCACATTCTTCACCGCATCTATCGGCGCCCTGGCCATCCTTCCTGCCCCAGGTGTTCTTCCTACCCATCCATCCCTCATTCTAATTGGGACTTCACCCCGCCATCTCTTACCCAATACCTTGCTTTCATCTTCCTGGGAGCTCTGGCTCTCCCCTGCCGACAGTGATCATCTAGGCTGCTCAGGAAGCTCTCTACAAACACGTGCACCGGATCTGCACAGGCATTCAGGAGTACTACGTGGATCCGGTGAATTGAACTTTCAAATTAGGACCAGGCATTTAGGAGTACTACGTGGATCCGATAAATTGAACTTTCAAATTAGGACCTGGACTTAGAAATAAGTGTTTGTTCTCTCTCTCTCTCTCTCCTTCCTTCCTTTACAGGGTGGGCATTCATAGGGGCAGGTGTTGGGTAATATGTTGTGTTGTAGTATGTGTGGGTTTGTAGGCATCTGTACATAGGCTTTGGACTTAGAGGTTGGCGAGGGAATCTGGCAGGTCTTTTCTGCTTTCTACGAATCCATGGCAAGTAAATTTGAGGGCAGCAGTGTGTGCCGCCTCATTCTCTTGTAGAAAGGCGTGATATCCAGATGAGGTAGATGATCACTAGCTTTTGTATGCGTCGTAGTGTATTTGAGGTGTGATGCATCCTTCTTGATAAAGGGGCATGCTTACTGGGAAGCATGGTGGAATCTGTCATGGCTGTGCTTGCATCTGTTTTTTTGCAAAGTTGTGGAAGTGGTAGTGGTGAGTGTGGCGGGCATCAAGGGTTTCTTATGAGTGATTAATGGCAGACGTCCCAGGGTTTTGTGCTTAAATATGCATCAAAACAGTGAACTGAATGAAGGTGGCTACGCAGGCTAGTTGAGACTTCATCGTGGAAATTTTGGTCAAATGTCAGGCATGACTCAAGGAAAGGATAGAGACAGGAATGAGCTTCATCAACGAGGCTTCATTTCCCTCTGAGAGTGATTACAAAGTAAACAAAACCCTCATGTGACACTGCTTTAGCACCACATGTAAAAAGCAATTACAGCTGCTGCACACTTCACACTAATTATTCAGTATTCTATAGTGCATCTGTCTCCCACCTTTATCACATAGGCCTCAAAGATTTCTCGTTCCTGTTTTGTGCCATACAACTTCAGCACTCTCGTCGTATCAAGTTCTGGCATGCAGCCACCTGGCGTGCATTGAGTCTTGGAGTGGAGCACCAAATCGGTTTCTGTTCCAGCCTTCAGCAATGCGGCATGCTCCCACCACTGCCTGTTAGGGCCTTGTCTGCCCTATGTACCATCAAGATAC